>NC_134704.1:66178620-67468620 GCF_043290135.1 Rhipicephalus microplus
GAATTCCTGGTGGCGGGAATTGTCAGCACCTTCCACTACGGCACGCCGCATAATCGTATCGTTAATTTTTGTGGATTGGTGCGTGGTGGAGCACCCTCCATCACGCACCAATCCACAAATTATTATTACAGTTAGATGTTGGTGAAAACGAAAGTACCAAGAATCAGCGCGACAAGGCTGATAACAACGTTTGCGACATTTAGAGTAAGCTTCATAATTAAAAAAAACAGAAACTAGCAAGAAAGGGCTTCGAAGTCGCACTATCTTGCGACAAGGCGTTTATGGGCGACAGGTTATGTGCGGCAGTCTCACCGAAAGCTGGAAGAGCGGCCTTTCTAGATCCTTTTCAAACACTTCTTGGGTAAATTCTATAAGCACCCCGGCAGGGTACCCACTACTCCATTAATCATCATAACTTTTGTGTAGTTAGCAAGACGTTCAATATGCCGTTATTGGTCATTCTTCAGAGAAGCGTGGTACCCGCTACACACTTGCAAGGGATTTCGTGCAACATTTTCATGCTGCGGCTGACGACGATGAAGAATTATGCCTGAAGCCAGTGATTCCTCGTTGGATAGTTATTAGAGTCTAGTACTTACCTGCCTTTTGTAATGAAGGTTGGAGCATTCGATGACCCAATCGTTACGAAATTCTCATGATTTGACGCCTGGTTGTTTCTTTGTTGTTTCTAAAATGATTAATTACTGATAATAACGTGATTTCTTTCCCTACGTGAAGCCTGCTTAGGGTCAGTTTGCAATGGAGTTTCGAAAATACCATGACACACACGCACAGAGGATCAACTTCATTTTAAAAGAAAGACTGTTGAGTTATTAAGGGATACTGGCGAATATCCCCGCCCAGAAAAAAAAAAGTGGTGTTGCTCAATGGTAGAATACTGGGCTGGCTAGCAGGGGATCTCGGATCGAATCCCACCGTGTCTTTGGTGTTTTTATTTACTTAGTTCTTGTTCTTATTTCACCCGATAGTCGTTACGGACAGCAGCGGCGGACATATACGGTGCCTTTTTGTGATCTAAAAGCAGCTTTCGCTGTACAGGTGCGCTATTTCAAGGTAAGGTTTCATGAGCTCACCGAGACTCACTCATGAGGTATCTTTCGCGCCTAGGGCTCGCACAGACTAAGAGTCACCAAAGTTTTTGGAAGGTGGACTCACTCGGACCTAAACTCGACAAAAGATTACTCACCCTGTTGGGACTGGGGCTCGACGGCGTCCCATCGCAGCCACCAGTCGTTGCGGCTCCAATACAGCGGGTCTCGTCGTGGGCAGCTGGTTGGCGTCACCAGACCCGTTTAGCCCATCTTGTAGGGAGCAAGGCGCATTCTTCGGGAGATATTTACAAAGGTTTATTTACATAGATTACATTGAGGAGAGTTGCATCTTGACCAACTCGTGCCCGCAAAGCTCTACATCGAAAAGCTCTGCATCGGAAGGCACTCGAAAAAAAAGCCCACACCTAACAGCCCGCGAGGGCTGATTATAAACAGTCTTGTTTTCCCAGATCAGTGTATCGGGGAAAGGTCACCAAGTTGCATTGTCCAATCCCAAGACATTCACCACTTTCGACGCGGCCACCCGCACCTGCCCACGCCAACGTTTTTGACCAGGGGGGGGGGGCGGAGTCACCACACTTCTATCACAGGGTCCACCACGGGTTCCCCTTGAGATTACACGGCCGCTGGGGTGGTTGGTCTAACGCTCGGGCCGATGCACCGAAGGCACCGCAGTGACGCTGCTGCTCCTTCGAGGAAAGTTACCGTAACCAAAAGCTATTCTTGTTGATTACGATGACGGACTGCATGGCACCTTACTTGCAAGCTGGAGCAGCTTTCAGCAGGCTAGCAGTCCTTCAGCGACTCGTTCGCAGTATACCAAAATTCCGCTTCCCTTCTCGGCCCAAGTGCCGTGCTTAACAACCCGCACTCACTCGAACTCAGGCTTACGGCTCAACCTGAGTCCGAGCGAGTCGACTCAAGAATCTGTTAAGTTAGAATTAGCCTTTCAGACAATGCTGCCCATGCTCTTTAGCATCAATATCTCACGTAATAGCTGTTTTTTTCGGGGGGGGGGGCTTTTGATATTGTACCTTGGAATTCGAGTTATGAGGTTTGCAAACCAGTAATGTTAGACTGATTGAAATTGGGGTGCTGTGCAGGAAGAGTCGAGCTTCTCGGGCAGACGAGTTCACTCCGAGCACGTTTTACGGAGGCCATAGCATCAAAACAGTGCGAAGCGTGTGATGGCAGTGCTGATAAAAATGGCTACAAGAACGCGCTTGGCGACAGAAACGCGTGTTGGGTATTTGCCAAGGTTATCAAAGAAGCACCAAAGTCAATCTAAATAAGTCGCGAAAGTCACAACGATAAGTGGTTTGAAACCTACTGCGACAGACATCAACCACCGTGTGACAATATACACCTTTTCACAGGAAGGAAAAAAACACCGTCATGATGGGCTGTGCGCGGGAGTACAAAGGCTAAGGGCGCAGCGTTGCCAGTGCATTTTCGAGGGGACGCGCCAATTTGCACAGCCCAAGGAGGGCTATGGCGGCGCCCTGGGAGGCGTTTATGAAAAGGTGAATAGTGAGGGGGGGGGGACAAATAGCAAAAACAAGAAAAAGATTTGAACGTTTATTTTCAATAGTCTTAATTTCATTTGTTAAAAAATTAGTAGATTGCTTTAATAAAGCTTTGTTCCTTGATATGTAGTTGAGTGCCCATTTTTTTTTTCGCTTGGTTTCAGAAACAGCGGGCACATGCTGACAGTCTGGTAACATGGGCCAATGGATTCGGGGGCGTATCCAGGCAATATCATATCAGATCTCGTGTTTAGTTCGGCGTGTTCTTTGGCTCGGCGCATTACCAGGTCAACAATTGATTCATTGATATGTGGGGTTTAACGTCCCAAAACCACCATTTCATTATGAGAGACGCCGTAATGGAGGGTGTTGCGAAGCGCACCTCCGACGACGTTACGAAGGGCGCCACGAATCTCGCCGCTGACTCCACTGTTACGAAAGACGGCGACGCCAACACGGTCCCGAAGGCGCCACTGCTTCGAACTCCGCCGGGAAGGTCACCAGCCGCTTGGTAGCGTAGGTTTCTCAGCTCGCGACTGCTTCTGCGCAGAGCTGATAGACGAGCGGACGAGACGACGGTGAATTAAACAAGGTTTATGTACAGCATATTTACAGAGGCGTTACAAATTCGGTGCTGGGGCCGACAGCTTAGAGACCCGTAGAGCCGAGCTCTCCTCTCTAACACATAGGTCTACTGCTAACACACAGGTCGGCTGCTCGCGACGCGCCGCAGGGCTTCTTTTATATGCACCGGGTGGATTCTTTGATGATGATGATGATGAACAAACTTTATTTAGTTAGCAGAAAGGTCCTCCTCTCCTTTCAGGTGCGAGAGGAGAAGGGAGGACCAAACCTAGACGACGGCCATGATCCCATGGGCCCTGGCGGCGTCTTCGGCCTGCCGTATTAAGCGGGCTTGTAATTGAGAGTCAGAGCTTAGGAGCGTGGCATCCCATCCACTCCCGTCTGGAAATTCGCCTCTCATGTGGGCCTGTGGGCATGCCCATAAAATGTGGCTTAAGTCCACCCTGTTGTGGCAAAATTTACACTTGTCCGAATGAAGTTCCAGCACGCAGCGGTTCATTGTTACCGGACTAGGAAACGTGTAGGTCTGGAGTAGGCGCCACGCCACCGCCTGTTCTTTGTTCAATGACGAGTGTGCGGGAGGATAAATTTTCCTGCTTAGCCTGTAATGCTGCGTAATATCTCTGTAAGTGGTCATCCGCTCAAATCTCTCATCGTTCTACCCGTTCGACCAGGGCAATCCAGAGGCTCGGTCTGTAAGTCCTCGAGCTGTCTGGTGTGCAGCCTCATTGCCGGGTAAGGAGGAGTGAGCGGGTGCCCAGACTATATCTATTGTTCGTTGGTCTTTGCATCCAGCCAATATTCTTGAAGCTATTTGGTATATTCGCCCTCGTGCAAAGTTTCTCACAGCCGTCTGCGAGTCGCTAACAATTAGTGAAGTCGAGGTGGATGCTATGGCCATTGCAATAGCTGCTTCCTCCGCCTCTTTTGCAAAGCTCGTTCTCACCGAGCCGCTGACCTTATGATTCCCTTTGTAGTCCACTACTGCTATAGTCATATTGTCATTTCCTTTGTATTTGGCCGCGTCTACGTATTTTGTTTCCGGTAAATCTTTTGCGTTGTTATGTATATTTTTCGCTCTTTCAGCTCTCCTTGCTTTGTGATATTCGGGATGCATGTTTTTTGGAATCGGTAAGATTACTAAACATTTCCTGATTTCATAAGGGATATCCTTTTTGGCGCCAAATTGATTTGCGTAGTTTATACCCAGTTCCTTTAGTATGGCTCTACCTGTTTTACTCTGTGTTAGACTTTCATATTGCGCGATTCTTTGAGCTTCTATAAGCTCTTCTGATGTGTTGTGAAGCCCTAATTGAAGTAATTTATCATTAGAGGTAGTTATTGGAAGTCCGATCGCCTGTTTGAAAACTCGTCTGATGATTCTGTCAATCTTTTCTCTCTCGGCCACTTGCAGTCTGAGGTACGGAATCGCATATACAATACGACTGATGACAAAAGCTTGTACCAGTCTTATCATATTATTTTCCTTCATACCATAGTACCGGTTTGCAATTCCTTTAGGTAGACGCATAATTTGCTGCGCACTGATTTCAAGTAACCTAATCGCCTCTCCGTTATGCCCGTTCGAGCTGATTCGGAGTCCCAGAATTCTTATGCTTTCGACCGTAGGTATTTGTGTTTTTCCAACAAAGACTTTAATGTTAGGTTTTTCCTGGATACTTTTCCGACCCCTACATGTCGGGTTATAGAACACAAGTTCCGATTTTTCCGGTGAACATTGTAATCCTGTATGGGTGGCATATTCTTCTACAACATTCACTGCGGTTTGTGAAGTTTCCTCTATGTATCCGTCACTACCCTCTGCTACACATAAGGTAATGTCATCTGCATAGAGGCTATGGGGGAGTCCTGGAATTTCGTTCAGTCTGGTAGGGAGACCTATCATGGCCACGTTAAAAAGAAAGGGGGATAGGACTGAGCCTTGCGGCGTACCTCTGCTGCCCAGACTAAACTCTTGGAATTCTGCTTCGCCTAGTATTATTCTCGCAGTCCGGTCAGGTAAAAAGTCTTTTATATAATCGTATACTCTTTTTCCTACCCCTAACGCTTGAAGATCGGCAAGTATAGCTTTATGTGATGTATTATCGAATGCCTTTTTAAGGTCTAGGCCAACTATGACCTTTGTGTCGTGTGTATTGAGACCCGAATCAATTATTTGGTGTTTAATCTTAAGCATAATGTCCTGTGTAGACAGTTTTGCTCTGAAGCCTTCCATCGTATGAGGAAAGAGCTCATTGTCTTCCATATAATTTGACAGGCGAGTTAGGATGACATGCTCTAATAACTTTTCAATGCAGGATGTCAAGGAAATAGGCCTAAGATTATCAAGATCTAGTTTCTTGCCTGGCTTGGGAATCATTATGATTGTTGCTGTTTTCCATTGCTTGGGTATCTTACCCTTTTCCCAACACTTGTTCATATATTCGGTGAGGGCTGTGATAGATTTGTCGTCTAAATTTCTGGGCGTTTTATTCGTGATCCCATCGGGGCCCAGGGCGGATGTTGTGCTCAGTTTCATTAGTTCCGATCGTACCTCGGCCTCTAATATGGGTCGGTCTAGGGAATCATTTTCCTTACCTCTGTACGAGCTCATTTGCTCTTTGGTTGTATCCCCAATGTATCTCTGTCTGATTTCTTCAATCAGTTCTTCCTCCGTACCTTTGTATTTACGGACAAGTCTAATAAAGTTTTGTTGTTGTGCTGTCTTGCTCGCTTCCCAGTCTATCAGACATCTTAACAGGTTCCATGTTTTAGAGAGACTTATTTGTTTTTCCATCGCATCACATTTTTCCTCCCATTGTTGTCTGCATAGTTGCTCAGCGTACTTCTCAATATCTTTACTGAGAGTGGCTATACTTTTTCTAAGGCGTTTGTTGTGTTTTTGTGTTTCCCACCGTTTTTCTAGGCTCTTTTTTGCCTCCCACATATGTAGGAGCTTACTGTCTGTGCTTTCTAGTCCTTCTGTTTTTGGTATGGTCTTAGTTGCCATTTGAATATTTTGCTTAAGGTTCCCTAGCCATTCATCTAAGTCTTCGATGGCATCGCATGCTTCGTTCTCTCTGATTTTTCTAAAACTATCCCATTCAACCATTCTTAATTCTTTGCCTCCTCTTTTACGTGGACCTGCTTTAAACGTGGTCTCAATTATATAGTGGTCACTGCCCATATTTTCTTGTGTGTTAAGCCAATAAGGTTCGATGATATTCTTAGTAAACGTGAGGTCAGAAGACGTGTCTTTGGATACGCTGTTTCCAATCCTAGTTGGGAAAAGGGGGTCGGTTATTAACGTAAGGCCCTCCTGTTGGGCGTCGATCCAGAGATTTCTACCTTTGATGTTTTCTTTGCCATAACCCCATGCCGCATGCAACGCGTTGAAATCTCCTACTATAACCAGTGCTTGCTTTTTAGTAATGCTGATCGTTTTTCTAAAAAGTGACCTAAATTTGGTTTTTTGTCTAGGGCTGCTATAGACATTTAATATGAATAGACTTTCACCACTCTTCTGCGATAGAACTAACTCAACAAGAACATGATCGACAACGCAGATTTCTGTATCATGTTCTATCACCGTGAGATTTCTTCGCACGAGGGTTGTTACGGACGCTATTTTATCAGGGGTACCATAGGATTTGTAATTCGACAATTTAGCCATTCCTCCAGTTTCCTGTAAGGCGATGACGTCTGGTGCCTCCTTTCCGTTTAGGAACTGTTGTAAGTTACCCCGTTTTCGGCGATACCCACGACAGTTCCACTGCCAAATTTTATACTGATTACGTCGTGCCATGTCTAGGAACGGTCCCTTCCCCTGCGATTTAGATTACTTCGGTCGTAGTCGGCCGGTTGTAGGGTTTAGTAGTAGTTTTAACCGGGCCTGCTCCTATAGACCTCATACCTGTTTGCGTGTTCTCCACCAGTGTTAGTCGATTTTCTATGCTATCTATTCTTTGTTTTATTTCTACGAGCTGCAGCTGCAATCTTGCGAATTGTTGTTGCATTACCTTAGTAAGTTCTCCGAGCATATTCTCGACTTTCTTTTCCAGGGCTTTTGAGAGGTCTTCATTCTCTACAGGAGATATTTCCTCTGCTCTTCGTTTCGCTGCAAGCACTCCTGACTCCTGTGCAGGCGCTGGAGTTAGAATTCGACTACACGATGCTATGGAGCTAGTTGACTCGCGCAGCTGATTTTGCCTGAGTTTAGAGTTCTCTTCCTTTAGTTGTTTTATTTCGTCCCTCTATTTCGCATTTCATGGGTGAGTTGCTCTAGCGTTTTCTTAATATGGTTTAGCTCTTGACCTAGGGTGGACCCTTCTGCCACAACCTCAGGCAAACTCCCAAACCGGAGAGACTCCCCTGATACCTCGCCCATCCAGCTCACCATTTGTAGACTGCCCCGACCGCCGCCAGGACCCTCGTGGGACTGTCCTTGAGGTGATGTCGTTGCCCTTGTCTTGGATTTGGCCCATGACCTGGAACTGTGTTGACGAGTGGACCTTGATCTGGATGTGGATCTGGGTTCGTGTTGAGTCCCTTCTCTTTCCCCTTCGGCGAGTCGCGGGAAGGAGCTGGAACGATCTCTGCGTCGTCCCCCTCTGTCCTGGGTGGCGTTGCGATTCTCCTCCGTTGGATTTTCTGGTGAATACCCTTCCCTCCATGCCTTTGTTGCTCTAGTGTTCGACAAAATCTTCATTTCTCTTTGTTCATCGCCTTGTTGTTGTTCCTTTTCCCACCATCTTTTCTTCAAAAGGTACGGGGTCCTAAACCGTTCTTTGCATTTTTTGTCCCCTGTAAGATGACCTTTCCCGCAAAGGCTGCACCTAGGGACGCACTGGTGGTTTTCAGTTGGATTGAGCACCCCACAACCACGGCATTTCTTGCTGTCAGGCTGTGGGCAGACATCCGCCCGATGTCCAATTCGTCCACAAGTAGTGCATGTTTCATATTGCTTCTTGTATAGGAAGCACCTATATTTGGCACCACGGTAGTATACGAAATACGGCGCAAACAACCCTTCGAAAACAATGACCACTGAGTCCGTAAGTCCCATACGTCGTGCATGTAGAATCGTCGGGTTCCTCTGATTGACCAAGCTTTTTTCTATGTCTTCTTGATTATCATACTTCGGTATTCCGTGGATAATCCCTTTTGATGTGTTTTCTGGTGCTGTTACATAAGCGGCTGTAGCATAGCTCTTGTCATTGATCATAATTTCCTTGATGTTGCTGTATTCCTTCGCATTAGCCAGACTAGGTGTGCTCATGGACATAGTATTTTGTCGCATGTTGATTCTGAGAGTATCTTCACCAGCAATGTCAGGCTGTACTTTTGCCGCTCGTAGAACACAGTCTCTTATGAGCGCTAGACTCTGTCGCGTCAAGTCCAGACCTCCTCCTGGGCGTATTACAACCTTGTAATCGTCTTCTGGTAGTTGCGGTTCTTTTGGCACTGGCCGGCGATGCAAAAAATCCTTCAGTCTCCGAGACGCCTCCATGGACGCACCTCCCGCGTTCGTGGCTGGTTCCGCGTTTCTCTTGTCTTTTGCCTTCTTGCGTCGTTCATGGGCCACAACCCATCCGTGAGTGTCGTTGTACTCTTCGGGAGACAGCGTCTCCCCTTCAATTGACCATTTGCGGAAAAGTGAGCGCCCCCTGTCGTGTAAACAGGAAAGCTTCGCTTTTGGTTGGAAAACAACACGCTTGTTTTGTTGCTTTAGGACCAAAAACGCATGCCCGTTACTGAAACAAGAAGGTAAAGGAGAAAAACATTCTGTTGACGTTTGTATACACGGTGTAAAACAAGAATTTCTCGCGTTTCCGCCTGAGAAATAACCAAGTGAGGTGATACCTGCACTCCGCTACCTCGACGGTTCGCCAGGCTCATTACGCCTGCTTTTTTAAGAAGAACATTATGTTATACACTTGAAGTTGAACCTTGAAATGTCTGTCGATTAACTATAGGTTCAGTGAGGACGGCTTGTGCAACGTCTGTGAGGTACGGTGTTTGCGTGAAAACGGCAGTGTTCGCCGTTACTACGGGTCATATTGATGGAACGCCAGGCTGATGTTTTCCAACCAAAACCAAAACGCCTGTACAGGAACGCTACCTGTGCGGTTACTGCTCATGCGCAGTGGTTTTCCCGCAAATGGTCAATTTCCACAACATCCATTTCGCAGGCTTCGAACAAGCTGGGGGCCTGGCTTGTCGCCTAGTTGCCAGCGCGTCGATGGCACTGCGTCGGCACTGCGATGGCGTAGCTAGGGCGACGCCGTTGTGGTAACTTAAAAGAAGTGTCACGGCTCAAAAAAAAGTAGGCCCACCTGGCATATCCTGGCATCGGACGAATTGGGTGATCGTCTGACGACAGCTGTGATGGTCTTGAATCCCGTGGTTGTCCTTATTCAGCCGCGAAAGTGAAAAACTGGCAGAGCCCATTCGAGAGGCGTCCGAGTGGCTCAGCCCCCTAGCGGCAGACCTGGATTCTTTGAGTAACCAAATTTCCAACCAGAAGCGCCGCTGGTCGTGAGGTCAGACACCTCCAATGGGGTCGCCGCTGGGCCGCGTCATTCTCATCGAATCTGGAGCCACTGCGCTGCGCGTGGCTGCACCCAAGGACGAGTGACGTCGCCACGCATTGCGTCAGACTCGCCAGACAGGAAGGCGCCGGCTCGCTGGCTGAGGTGACTCACTGCACGTGCGCGGCAGAAAGGCACCATCGCGTGATGACGCCGTTGAGTTGTTCATCGCGTCAGGTGGGCTCGCGTGCTGGCCTTGACAAAGATTGCCTTTTTCAGAGGCATGGACGTTCGCTGTGGACTCGCAGGCATAACAGCACCCCCGCCGCCAGACAATGCGCCGGAAAGACGAGCTGCTTTCACGTGGCTCGGATGTCAGGCGCCCTCGTTCGCCAGGTCCCTCCAGGTTCGCCTCCAGGGCCATGGGGAGAATGCAGCTCCAGACTGTTCCGGGAACACATCCCATTCTTGAGGACGGATCCCACCTCCACTAGCTTGTCGCCACAATTTGTCGACCAGCTTCGCTCGTCTCACGATCTTTGGTTTCAGCACTTGTCGATGGTTCTGCAACTTGTCAAGAACGGTTCGACAACAGACAACACAGGACACAAGCAAGTACCCTCGGTCACCCGACAGAACACCAGACAAAGTATAGTACAATATATACCTAGCTACGTGTCTATCGGAATTTCGTTCCCTCTACATCAAGAGGCACATGTGGGACACAAGACTCTTAAAATGAGAACTCAAATTTTTACACGTACAAGAACGTAACGAATTAGAATAGAACATAAAGTTGGCTCCTTGAGCTCACTCTGGACGAGAGCGCACAGCTAAGGCCGTGATGAGGACAAAGTTTTGCCTCGAATCGCCAGCGAGAAACCGAAAGGTGGAGAAGGTACTAACTAAACGCACGGCTCAATGCATCTGCATTAGCGTTTCGCTTTCCTTTTTTTTATCGAACGTCAAAGTTGCGCTGTCGGAGTATCACGCTCCATCTCAGTAACCGGCCACTTTTAGGCGACGATACCTATGCGGTACCAAGAGCGCCTCATACTTGCGACGTTGCAGAGGGGAACAATGATACGGCTTGCTAGGGATTGGCTCCTCACAAGTTAGCTCGTTATCGTGTTCGGTCACCGTCGTGTTTCCGGGACGGTCCGAAAACACGTACACAAACTCGGAAACAATCCTTTTCAGGTCCTCCTTCTGGACTTCACTTAACCTAGGCTCTAGGTTCAACTGCTACAAGATTACCTCCGATTCCCTTTCGATTACCTCACTAGAACTAAAAATTTCTGCTCCCTCCTCCTCTGAAGCATTCAACAGCAGATTTACGACCGCTTGACGTTGAACGTATGGTTTCATCAAGTTACTGCGGTAAATTTTGTTCGGCCGCCTTCCTAATTTCACTTCATAATTCGTATCGGAAAGCTTCGATATTACTTTGGCGGGCCCTTCCCAATGAACCTCAAGCTTGTTCCTTTTGGACGGCCGCAGCAGCACTGCCCGACTACCTACCTCATAAGCGCGCTTCTTCGGCGATTTGTCGTAGTACTCCTTCGACAATACTTGTGCAGCTTTCATGTGGCTTTCCACTAGCGCTTTAATCGAGAGGTCCCCACGTTGCTCTTGAATGAGCGTCTCTCGATCAACCCACGACAGCTCGCTCCAACTTTCCGCTACAGGCGAGAGCGTTGCACCCCTCTCGCTCTGACTCAATGGCGCCATGTCGTCTCCCCCTGCTACGCATACCGCGCCGGTCGCTTCGGCGACGGGCCGCTCGGTGACTACTCAAACGACGCACACGGAGAATTTCGTGTTTGAGGTTCCGTTGACTCGCCGCCAAGGTCACACAGATCTGCTGCTTTTGAACTTGTTTTACCACATAGAACAAGATCAAGCTCCCGCGAAAGCTTCCGCGCATGCGATCGCGTGAGGGCCATGTACGCTAAGTTGGAGAAGAACGATTTACCCTGCTCTTTGAGAAGCTGCTCCGAGTTGTTAGAGAAAAGATAAGGAAAACGATCGGAAAGTGCGGCAGACACAGCCGCTTCGGTGCGAAGCTTACCGAACGGGCCTTCAATAACAACCGTAGCGATTGGTAAGCAAACACTCTGCACCTCGGCGACTTGCCTGATCCACGCGCATTCTCCTGTAAAGTCCTCCGGAGACACCAATGAAGGATGGACAACGTCCATGGTTGCCGCTGAGTCTCGAAGTGCTCGACACGTTTTTCCATTCACACTAATTTCTTGGAGATACGGCTCTAACAACCGCATGTTCTTTTCCTGTTCTCGGATTGTTGCGAAAGCAAACTTTTGCTTACAGTTTATCGCGATGTGTCCTTCCTTTTTGCAGTTGTAGCAGATTAGCGACTTCCGTGACTCAAACACCGTGTGGCATCAGTGCGTTCTTTAGGAAGTTCACTCGATTTCTCCGCTTCCGTTTGCCCTTCCCCTACAGTGTCCTTCGTAAGAGACGAGTCCTTCTTGAAATTACGGTGCGGAGAGGGTTTCCGTTGATCAGGTTTCTTTGAAAAGCCCTCTTTCTTTTCATTCTTTTCTACGCGCACTGTCCTGCTACGTAACTTTCGGCGAGTATAATACTCCTCAGCTAACTCTGCTGCCTTGTTTAGCTGTACTTCACCAAGTTTGTCCTGCAGCCAAAGTTTGACATTCTCCTCGATGCAGCGATAGAATTGCTCCAATGCAACGCATTCCACCACTTTATCGTGGTCGTCATAAGCACCTTCGCCCTTGAGCCATTCAATTAAATCGGCTTTAAGACGAAACGCGAAGTCAACGTGTGACTCATTCCCCTTTTTAGCATACCGGAACCTTTGCCTGAAAGCCTCGGGTGACCACTTATAACGTCTCAAGAGCACTTCCTTAACCTCGTCATAGCTCTCAAACGCTTCCCTCGACAAGCAAGTTATCGCGTCGGACACTTCGCCGGGAAGAAGAGCTAACAGGTTCCGCGCCCAAAGAGACCGCTCCAAAGCGTTTCGCTCACAGACGTGTTCAAACTTGACGAGATACTTCGCCATGTCCTCTCCTACTACGAACGGTGGCAGTTGGTCCCGAATTCTATAACCACTGACCTGAATCGTCGGAGAAGCTACGCTAGGCGCCTGCGAACACTGTAGAATTTATTGCCAATTCTATTCGTTTCAACTCGAGGCGCTCCTGTCTCTCGGCCTCCTCGCGCTCGCGACGTTCGCGCCTTTCAGCTTCTTCACGAACTTCTCGCCTTTCAGCTTCTTCGCGGCGTGCTTTGATATCCACCCAGGCCTCATCGACTTCCTCAGCCGACACTCCCTCATCCTTCATGATCTAAAGGATCGCTTGCTTTTGTTTCGCACGGCCCAAAGTAATGCCGAGTTCCTCACAAATTTCGATGAGTTCCTTCTCTTTAAGGTTCTCCATCGTTCACACTAGCCTCTTGCTGTTTGCTTCTGTTAAGAATCTACTTGCCGTACCCACTATAAGCCTACTAGCAAGACGCGCAAGCAATTTTTAACACTCCCGTGTTTACCCTCTCCGCGTTAACTTTGGTTTCAAAGCACTTCGACTTTGCTTGAACCAATCAAAACTCACTCTAATGCTTCACACAGCCCTTCTCTAAACTACTATAACCCGAGCTAGAGTAGTCTGGTGAACTGAGGGGAAAACATCAGGCACTCCCCGCATCGATGTCGCTGACGCCGGCCGATCCCACCGCTGCCACCACCGTCGCGAAGCGCACCTCCGACGACGTTACGAAGGGCGCCACGAATCTCGCCGCTGACTCCACTGTTACGAAAGACGGTGACGCCAACACGGTCCTGAAGGCGTCACTGCTTCGAACTCCGCCGGGGAGGTCACCAGCCGTTTGGTAGCGTACGTTTCTCAGCTCGGACGAGACGACGGTGAAATAAACAAGGTTTATGTACAGCATATTTACAGAGGCGTTACAAATTCGGCACTGGGGCCGACAGCTTAGAGACCCGAAGAGCCGAGCTCTCCTCTCTAACACATAGGTCTACTGCTAACATATAGCTCAACTGCTGGCGACGCGCCGCAGGGCTTCTTTTATATGCACCGGGTGGATTCTTTGAGTAACCAAATGTCGAACCAGAAGCGCCGCTGGTCGTGAGGTCAGACTCCTCAAATGGGGTCGCCGCTGGGCCACGTCATTCTCATCGAATCTGGAGCCGCTGCGCTGCACGTGGCTGCACCCAAGGACGAGTGACGTCGCCACGCATTGCGCCAGACTCGCCAGACAGGAAGGCGCCGGCTCGCTGGCTGAGGTGACTCACTGCACGTGCGTGGCAGAAAGGCACCATCGCGTGATGGCGCCGTTGAGTTGTTCGCGTCAGGCGGGCTCGCGGGCTGGCCTTGACACAGATTGCCTTTTTCAGAGGCATGGACGTTCGCTGTGGACTCGCAGGCATAACAAGGGCTCCGGAAATTTCGACCTCCTGGGGTTTTTTAACGTGCACCCAAATCTGAGCACACGGGCCTAGAACATTTCCGCCTCCATCAGAAATGCAGCCGCTGCAGCTGGGATTTGAACCCGCGACGTGCAGGTTAGCAGCCGAGTACCATAGCCGCCAGACCACCGCGGTGGGGCAGTTTTCGAACTACTATGCTATGGTGCTCGTGAACAGTTTTCTCACGATTGCCTCTGCGAATTTTTTGTGCATATTGTAAGTACGTCATTTGGCTAATGAAACAACATTGCTTCCTCAATCTTTGTTATTTTTGTTTCTTTTCTTTCGCTTGCAATTAGTGAGGCCCAATTAAGGCGTAATAAAATCGCATATGAATAAAGGCACGTGGCATGTCAGCAATTAAGAAAAATTCCGATTTCGCGCCATGTAGTGCGAATGTGCTACGTCACTACCGCTGCCGGTTCTGACGTCATTATTAATTTATTTATATATCTATTTATTTATTTATTTGCTGTTAGTTGCCCCGTCCTCACGTAGATTGCGACGATGGCAACGAGCCGCCGACTACTGGATCCATGGGCTTCTACGGAAGTTACGCTACCAGTTTACATATGCCTTGCAAGCAACGCGTACTTGCACGCCAGCGCCACCTCTCAGTCGACGTTTCAGCAGCGCAGGACCGTCAGCTTGTTTGTCGCGCTGTCTTTTTGCCAACTCAACGAGACGTGTTCGCGGGCGTTTGTTCTATTTCGGCACGCTCTATCATTCCACCTGCAGCATAGAAATTTCACCCTCCCGAAGGCAGCAAGGGTGCAGACGCAGCACTCTTGTGTTGCTCGTTTCGATTATATCAAGTATTGCAGATAAATATTAGGACGGGATTTCAACAGGGGCACTCGCATCATGGCGGCAACGCGGCTGTGAGTGGATACGTCTTGAGTACGGGAAAATTGAATACGACACATAGTAGCAACGTTATGGTATAACATTTACTGCTGCGTGCGTGTGTGCATAGTATGCACAATAAAGCTGAGAGATGAATCGTGCCGCTCGCTCGCGTTGCTACGTTAGCGCTGCTCCTCGGCAGGAGCAGACGTGGTAGGCAAACCCGATCTTTGCCGCGGGCGTCTGCCAATCAAACTTGTTGACGCGTGAACTCGTATACAAACTCGTTCGTTCGGAGAAGGCCCCAGTTCAACTCGGGGCTGTCGTGGTGGCTGTGTGACCATGAAGAGTTCGAGGCGGTGCACGCTAAGCAGCAGCTTACGTATAAAATAATTTGGGCATCTTGCATTGCCGCTGCATTGAGGTTGTGATAACCTATAGCTTCTTCCAGCTTTTCGAATCGGTCATCTACTCGCCTGCTTGGTCTGTTACAAAGTGACGACCTCATGAGCTTTGTCCTAATTTTGATTATGCTAATTACCTAGCGTTTAATGAACGTAAGAACGCACAGTTCTGTCTTAATTGATAATGTTTTAATGAAAACGACAAAATTATCTCGGTTGCAATTAGCAACGCCCTCATTGCTATATAAATATTTAACCTTATTCTTTAATCCCTCTGCTAATTGTCATCATAATACTAAGGTATAATCAGCATGGATTTACATGGTACTCACAATTAACGCTGCGTTAAAATTATGGTTTAGTTAGTGCGCCAACTAGCATATACTTTAGTTAGCACGGTTCTGTCTTTACATGGCTTCATTATCATGGTCTTAATATTACGTGGCGTGATTACCTTGATATTACCATGACTTGGCCTAATTACTCTGTCATAGCATGTCTTAGCCGAACTAGCCAAGTATGCAGCCCAGCCAAATAGCTAATTAGCTGGCCGCATGTGCTCGGGCGCTAGCAGGTGATCAAAACAACAACTAGGCACGCACCTGCCGAGCAGCGCGCTAGAATGCACAGGCTGACCGTCATGATCAGAACGTGGCCTCAGATTTCGCTGTTGTCGCGATGTTGTGAGGCGCTCGGCCGGAATGAATCTCAGAGGCCGTCATGCTTATTATTCTAAAGCAGACTTCGTGCAGGCTATAAAAGCTTCAAAATGAATTTAAACGGCTTGTACGTTAACAAATATAATCAAGAAAAGCTTCTGACACATTTACCGCATGGGTGCACTTCCACACTCATTGGAATGACAAACAAATAAAAGAAGATGCCTCTGGTTTGAAAACACCGCCCATCTTTGTCGACGCGATGCCGCGTTTCATCGTAACCAATGAAATGCAGCACGCTGAGGGCAGGATCCGACTTTTTCGCCCTGTCGGCTCATTCAAAAGGGGGTGCCGCTAGAGCTCGGAAAAATTCCGCATTTGGCAAAACTCTGCAGGGGCGGTGCTGCATAGTGCCCTAGATACAAAAATAACAGTGATTTGGAAATAAATTCCCCGAAAGAGCTGGTGGGGAGGCGGCGAAATCAAGGTGTTTTCTTATTTATTCGCGCCTGTGTTCAACAAAATATTGAAAGGGCGTGTGAACGGCACTGCTTCAGAATACTTGTAAGTAGACGGAAGTATAAATTTGAATCCAGGTGTAAGGAAATGACTTGAAGACGCCGAGGAGTGTCGAACCAAAACTGAAGAATACGAGCGGAGGGCAGGTGGCACGAAGGCGGCAACAATAAATGAAGAAGAAGAGAAGAAGAAGGCACGTGCGATTACGAAGCAACCGTGCGCCAATCAGCTGATGACCTGTGGTGGCCCATAGAGGTGGCGTGCCACGATTGGGCCACGGGCGACCATCACGTGGCAGTGGGCTTTGTGGCTGGGGACGAGCCGGAGCAGCGGCAGACGGGAGACAGCGGGCCGAAGCGTCGGACGCAGGCGAGCCAGGTTCCGGCCAGGGAACGCGGCCGTCCACGCTGCTGCCGTCCAACCACCAGCTGGGGCGGCATTGCCGGCACGAGTACCGCATTTCGGGGTGCGGCCTGGCCTGCTGTTCTCTTCCTTGCCGAGGGCATCGCGGATCTCGGCGAGGCGTCTCCACGGTCAGCCGTTCGACACAGCGATGAACGTGGCCTGGCTAATGGTCACGGTTGCGTCGAGAATCGCGTCTCGGCGCACGCTCTTCGCTGGATCGGCTGGCCATGCCCCGCATGGAGCATCGCGTCTCCGAGGCGGGTTGACTGCTCCGTGGCCACACCCATGCCATCAAGCGCCGGTGTCACCAGAGCGTCGCACATCGGCAAGGGACGAGCGAGACGTTCTGCCGGGCGAGACGCGGGAGTGCGCACAGAGGAGCACGGAACCGGGCGAGGTCCAGGGTGGCCGAGGATCCAGGTGCCAGGGAAGTTGCTGGCTGAATCTAGGATCGCCGAGCGGTGCCGAGTGATGCGCCAGACTCGGACGTGGGCCACGAGCTCATGAGCTGCAGTGTGCACCCGAGGGTACCTGGCGGTGCCCTGGCCAAGAAGAAGGAACGTGCGGAAAAAAGAGCTCGAGGGTTGAGGCCACGAAGGCAGACGAAGCGGTGCGCCGTTCGAGAGGACGAGTTCCTGGCAGCGTTCCTGAGCCGGACGTGGGACCCGTACGTGTCGGCCAGGTCGAGCTCCGGTGTGTCTGTTCAAGGTCCAAGGCCGAGACCTGCTGAACGGCTCCTGCCTGGGTGCAGTGGCCGGGAGCAGGTTCGTGGGCGAGGCCTACCGGGCGTGGTCCTCGGGAGCCAGGGCCTGACCCTGGACCTCAGGAGTTGCGACCCTGACTGCTGGGCTGGCCGCGACGTCTGACTAAACGGCGCTGCACACGGTAGCGCATCCGTGTGCCGTCAGCCGTTCCAGCCACTCCAGCCGTGCCACCTTTGCCCTCGCGCACGTCGACGATCGCATCATGTCGGGACGACGGGGACCCAAACTGTGAGGCAGCGTTTTCCTCTTGCGAACTGAGAACTCTACGCGCTGGACTCGGAGTAAGCGTAGCCGCGAGCTCTCCGCATAATAGAGGTCTGACTCTCGTACATGTTGCGTGACGTTTGGCGTGTAGGGTTGGACATATAGTTTTATTTTCACCTGCCACTTCGTTTTCTAGTGTACAATATAACGCTTCTTTTGTTCGCATCCATTGTTGATGTTAATCCTTTTTCGTCCGCTATCAACAAACATAGTGACGAACGTCCTTAACCATCACACCAGGTAAAGGTAATAATAATGCTGAAGATGAGTAGATAGGAGTCGTCGACACTTCTATGACAGTTCATACGTCGTGAGCGACAGCAGATGGCGATACGCTTCCTCGGGCTCGGGGGTCTTTGCCCGCATCATTCTCCGCCTTTGAATGGTCCCGCTTTTGTTGTCTGCATTCGCATTGCCGTTCTCGACGCCTCTCCGCTTCTTGCTCGGCGTGAGTGCTACCCGTCGTCTCGCGTTAGTCATACTGCTGCAGCACCCCCACATAGCAAGCGCCCACCACCACACTCTTTTACCTCCACTCTCCCCCCTCCTCTCCCGACCCTGTCTCTGTTCCTGTGGACATGCTATGGACATCCACATCGATACGGGTGCGAGCCTCGCAGAGAAGTTTCCAAGAAGTCTCCAGGAACCTTCAAGAAGTGCTCCGCAAGAATATTCCATTGTGCCCTGAATTGCTGTCTGATTTCGCTTTACACGACATATTGTTTATTTCTTGTCTGCATACTTATGCCTAACGCTATTTTGAATTTAACAAACTAAATATAATTGATCAGACCGTTACGCAGTGGTTTCTTTCTTCATGTTCGCCATGTACCTTGAATGTTGATAGAACAGTCTCTAATTGTTTGGAAGTTTGGGCTGTATGAACTTCATGTGAATGTGAACTGTTGCAGCCTTGTCGAATGTGCCTGCCAAAAATGACAATCGATATTGTTCAACAACTACAGAAAAAAAACCTTACCAATACTGCTTCATGTGGTGGCAAACGTCATTTATTGAATTATGCTTTATTGAATGGTCAATTGTTAATCGAATAGAAATTGAGCATCGCTGATTGGCAGCCTTTTTTGAGCACCTTTGAAGAAAATGTTGCAAGACCCTTTAAAATATTCGGGATTAGCATGAACTTACCGAAACATGTCTGTTTTCAACAAAAACCAACCGCACACAATGTTTTCGAATGCGCAAGCAGCTTGCGTGTGTGGATATCGAATATTATACCTCATCAGCTAATTGAGACGTGTCGCATACCGACTCCGAAAGCAAATGCTGGTGTAATGCTGCGCGACTGCATTCTCCCGACAGCTACGATCCTAAGGCGCCCAACAATGCCGCCCAGCCTGCTAACCATCTTAGGTTCTTATTTACTGCGGCTAAGCCATATAGCTGCCATCTTTTCATTCAGTCCCGGTTCTTTGGGAGTCCTCATATGCCGAAGGAATATCATGCGAGCGTTGTGCAGCCGCTCATCTTGGGCAATAATCTGACTGCAATAATCTCTCGCACGGGAACCAAGAATGCGCATACAGAAAAGAAAAAAAAGATATCAATCTCATTATGCCCCTCATTGCCGCACATCAAGCATCGCGCTAATATAGCGTGGTCTCTGTTTTCTTTTTGTCTGTTGATACAGTGCCTCAGCATTTCCTCTTCTGCGCGCTATGCATCTACGGTGCCGCATGCCTGCGGGAACGGTGGTGATAGCTGCTGACGGCACTGCCCCCTAACGACTAGGATGACGTCTTTTGGTTCTCTCAGCACTGTTTTTTTTAACTGCGGGCCGTACCGCTATCTCTTCGGCACTCGGCGAAGCTCCAGTGACTAGAAGGGGCGAAGATAGACCAGGAGTCAGGCAGTTTGTGTCCTTTTAGGACTGAGCTGTCTTCTGTTCAGCTCCGGAGTTATTTACGACCGGTGCTGGTGTCGTCGGGGTTTGCGCCACCTTCAGGTTCATCTCTGTACATCAATTGAAGCGCCTGTGTTCATAGATGTCGTATAGACGTAGTTTTTCTGTTTGACTTTTTTACGTCGTGTTACTTTGAATGTCTTTCGCTGTTTACTTTGAAGAAAAAAAAAAGAAGCTGCTTGCGAGTGTTCAAAAATCTAGAGAGACTGCTGACGCTTGTCTTTTTTTTTTTTTTGATACCCCCTAAAAGAGAAACTGCGGCTCTGCAAGTTCAACAAAGGAGAAGCAGGAATGTGAAGAGAAAGTTATTGTATAACGGGAGCGAGTGCTTTACGCAACGTGTACGTGACTTTTACTCCGCTGTAAAGAGAAAAAAAAACACAAAGAAGGTTGTCGCTTGAAATGCCGGGAGAACAGAAAAAGCGATACACTCTCAAGTTGCGATTTCGAAAGCGATGCTTCTGTTAGAGCATGCCGAGAAACAGAGAGACAAAAAGTAACGCAGAAATGCGTGACACGCATCTTTTTAGCAGTAACAGAAAAAAGTCGTATATAAGACTGAGTGGCGGTTGATAGACGGGCGTTCTTCGGAGCGAAAGCAAGAGAAATAAATAAAAGCATTCAACTAGAAGGAGAGAAGGAGTTGGATATATGTGGATTGTTAAGGCTCAGTGCTCTTCGAGAAAGTGTGCTGTAGATATGTCGCTGCGAAAAAATAAATAAAATAAAAATATGGCGATCGAAGTCGCTACGTGAGATTGATCACCCGCCATGCATGGAGAGTGTGCGACCAGCGCGCCGGCGTTCACTCTCTGTCGGGTTCCTCCTTTCTTCTTACGCCAACTGTGTACTTTAGTCTCGGTCACTCCTTGTTGATTGTCGTGCGAGAGGCAAGAGGGATGCGCGGATGTAGTTTTACTGCTGCAACGCTATTTGCATATTTGTTTAGTGTTTATTTATTTATTTGTTTGCAAATAGTAGAGTCCGCATTGAGCCGCAAGCAGGAGGGGTTACGTAAATAGGAATAGCGAAACAAAATGCGATAAACTGTGTGATAGGATTCATTTGTAAATGAATGTGGCTCGATACTTGTGACCAAAAGTTTTATGCGCAGACAATAGTACCTTATGTAGAACGAAAGCGTAATGCAGATTGACCCGAAATGCTGAGGAAGTGAGTCTGATTTACTTCGTGTTCATTGCGCAGTATAACGTTATGTTTAAATTAAAAAAAAAGGATTACTAGCAAGGTGAGCGAACGACTCTGAAATATGGTCATTAACTACTTCTAGTGACTTGTTCTTCGAAGAAAGAGCTGTGTGAAACAAGAATTTTCCATGTTAGTTAAGGTGGGTGAATGGTCACCCAACTGTTTAGTTAAGGTGTGTCTACGATCAAAGTGCGTGGACGCGCATATGGATCGGACGCTTTTCTAATGAGCGCTTTCACAGAAACATGATCGGTGGGATGAGAACACAATTAGTATGTAGGCTACACCGCGAACTTTACGCTGCGCGTCTTTCACATTGTTGTTACCTGAAATTGTAGACACTTCAATGCAGTGTCTCTGCAAATGTTGGCGCAGAAAGACCTCGGCGCTAACGGGCTTACTTTCCTTGAACGATATCACGTTTCGTTTAATTAGGTTCAATTTTGACAATCAATCAATCAATCAATCAATCAATCAATCAATCAATCAATCAATTCTTCTAATTGTATAAACACCAAACATGGCGCTATTTTATTCTATGGATTCAACTATGCTGAAACAAGTAGCGTTCCAGCATGGTTTGAATGGATTAGTTAAACTAGCGCTGATAAATATTTCTTAACGGAAATACGTTATTGCTTTCCAACGTTCGAAATCCAGCGAGTTGAAAAGCCTCTTTAACAGTTATCCGTAACGAAGAACGCGATTTCTTTTTTAACGGTGAAACTGTTTAAAAATAGCAATGGAGCGTGACGCGTGAACAAAAACGATTATCATTGTGAACATGCGCGCTCTTTGTTTCGTCATCTTCTTTTGCTTCGCTCGCCGTACGCGCGCGTCGATTCAATAAACGTTGGAGGCGATAACTCCGATGGGCGAGAGAACAGGCACCGAAAGATAACAAAAGACAGACAGAATGAAGCAAAGATAGAGAGAAAAATAGATAAAATTCCTGGCGAGACGGGTCTCGAACTCGCGCATCCACAATCAGAAGGCGAGCGTGCATGGTTACGCGGCTATTTAGGCGCGATAGCAGTGTGTAGTCTGGCCCTGCCTAGCACGGTAGAGTGTATGGGCGGGAAAGGAAAGAGAGGTTGTGTATGAAGGAAAGGGGGAGAGTAGCGACTACAGCATAGCGTAGAAAAACAGAAATAGAAAGATTGATTGTTATGTGGGGTTTAACGTCCCAAAACCACCACATGATTATGAGAGATGACGTAGTGGAGGGCTCCGAAAATTTCGACCACCTGGGGGGCTTTAACATGCACCCAAATCTCAGCACACGGACCTGCAAAATTTACGCTTACATCGGAAACGCAGCCGCCGCAGTCGGGATTCAATCCCGCGACCTGCGGGTGAGCAGCCGAGTACCTTAGCCACTAGACCACCACGGCGGGGCAGAAATAGAAAGAACGAAAGAGATAAAGGGAGAGAATCAGAGAGAGAAGAAATGTAGGAATACGTAAAGAAATAGAAATAATGAAGAGGGAAGCTGAAAACAGAGCAAGAGAAAGAGAGAGAGAGGAAGGCAAGAAATAAACAGAGCAAAAGAAGGAAATGAAAATAGGGAGAAAGAAATAGATATAAAAAGACGCAGAGATGACTGAGCAGAAAGAAACAGAAAAATAAAAAAGAAAACAAAGGAATCCGCCCAGGTACGCAGTTTCTTCATTCCTGGCACCAATATTGCGAAGTAGTTTCAATATTTAGGCATTTTTTATTACCCTGGAACGCATTGACTTTACATCCGGAAGGCTGGTGGCGGAGACGACGTTTGTGACCACACTTTCGAAGCGGTAAGGCTGTTTCGCTCGGTGACGTGATGTTTTCATTAAGTGAGCTATCAACGCTATATGAAGATTTATTGGGTTGTTTTTTAGTCCTCGGTACACGTATCGGTAGTGTTATTGCTTGTGTCTGCTTAATTTGTTGCTGCATGTATTGTTGTTGCTGTGCTAATTTGTTGCTAATTTGTTGTGTCTGCTTAATTTGTTGTGGTGAACCGGTTACGAAGCTCTACTGCTGAGTTTAAAGTCGCGAGTTTGATCTCAGCCTTGGCGGCCGCTGTTTCGCTGGATAAGATAGCGCTGGAACCTCATGTTCTTAAGTTTTGGTGCACGTTGGAGAACCCAAGGGGGAAATTTGCGAAACCACCCCTTCAGCCTGTTTCGCGCTTTTGACAAATAAAAGTGCTGCAATACTTGACATCCTTTTTGAAACGGTGAGAAAAGCTAGCTGGTACAACTCTGACATAAACTGCCCGCTCTCCTCCGGGATGAGAATGCGTTACTTGTCGCTAGCGCCGTTCAAGTATGTCTGGTTATTGTCTGCCTTCTATGAACGCCATTCCAATATGCGTTACGTTCGGCCATGTTGCGCGCGCATTTGAATTACCGTTGTGAAAAGTAGTGCAGGTATTACCATAACAAAAAGGAAAGGCTAACCGACAAGAAGTCGTTTCAAGCCATAGTCTGAGGAGATAGCCGCTGCAGGACCTCATCGATATATATATATATATATATATATATATATATATATATATATATATATATATATATATATATATATATATATATATATATATATATATATATATATATATATATTGTAGGCATCTATTATGCGCTTCATCCTCATCTGAACAGCATTCAATCATCATCATATGTTCTGGCTGACAATCATCATCTGCTTGGCACGAGCGCTTCTTTGTCGGGTCCGTTGCGCTTGTTCATTCCCGAGTTCACGGTCAATAAACCTCGCTACAACCGAGTCGTCATACGTGGTGGAGGTGCTGGGAGGTGCGGCTTGCGGCGCAATATATATATATATATATATATATATATATATATATATATATATATATATATATATATATATATATGCATCGATGATGACCGCAGGTTAAACTTTTTTTGTGTGCTCTTTGGAAGCCTTACGTGCATGCCAGCGCGATCATTGTGCATCGAACCGCAGCGGCTCTCGTTTTTCCCGAGCACTTTCGGCGCTAACTGCCTTAGCGGCCGTTCATTATACTTTATAACGAAGTGAATCGGAAGGACGTTGCCGGAGGTGAAGGTTCTCCATGCTTGCTGGAAGGTTCGGTATAGTATCGCCTCCCTTTACAGCAGCTGGACCGCCATCACCTGCAGCTTTTTGTTGTTTTTTAGCGTACGATATCCACGCTCTTTCGTCATTTTTTTCTATTGCGTCTCACCGTTCGATCGTAAAATTAAAAGCCACTGTTTGTAACTTTCGAAGTGAGCGTGCGCATCTTACACTTTTAAGCTGCTTTCGGGCGTTCCCCAAGTGATGGCGCTCAGCGGTCGTTAGTACAATTCGCCGCATTGGGATTGAAAACGGTCGCATTGCGAAAGTAGGCGCCCCTCTGAATAGTTAGTGTCATAATTTTCGCGGGAAGGCTTCTAATATGAACAGCAAGGCTGGTTTTGTTAAAACCTTTTATGCCTGTTGTCCGTGGCAACGCTTGTGGGCATCTTAATGAGCGGGATTACGCCACAGACATTCGTTAAGTCCACCTCCTCACTGGTAGTCCGCTAAAAAATGAAGGCAACTGTTGTTTCAACAAACGATCGTGTGTGCCACAGAGCTCTGTGCGACTTGTCAAAAAGTTATCATTATCATAAACGCGAACGTATCACAGGAATGCGGTGAGGCCACTACACGCCAATGCCGCTACACAGGAAGAGGGCAACAGATAGCCCATCGAATTGTGTGCGCGTTACCAGAGTCACACAAGTGTATCGTGATACTTTGTGGTTATAGAGCGCGGAGGCTATGCTACTACTTCGAAGCTTGAAAAATAGTGTCTAATAAAACAGCAGTGAAAAAAACGTATCCGAAAAACTTGAGAAACATATAAATGCGTTAACCTGACGAAGGGCGCCGCCAGCTTTGCTGTATCAGCTGTGTCTGCAAATAATAAACGAATAAATGGTTACGAAAATTTAATGCGTTAATAATTAGTCAAGAAATAGAAATTTACGATTATTTGTTTTTAGCTCCTAGTCAATATAGATTTGTACGGATTTCTCTAAAATAAAGCTTTCTTCAGTTGCTGAGAACTTTTCTTGATTTATTCGTTGATGATCAATTCGATCTAGAGCTGTAAATACCTAGCTTTTTGGTTTGCGGAATACATAGATCAACCACCCTGTAAAAGCAATGGTTCTCCACCTTCTCCCAAGACTATAAGACGAGTTTTCCGACCACCAAACACACCTTTCCCTATAATTGGTATGGCTTTCCGTGTGACCTCGTGATACAAACGGGTGGTTTTCAATTTTACTTTCTTGACCCTTCCACAACCTTGTAGGTATCCGCAGAGCTCACTTGCTAACAAAAAACCTGTAATAAAAGACAGGTTCATGTAAGCTGTTTACGTTTTACGGTTCTGGGGACTATCCTTTCGTTGAATTTGACGTGATTCAATTCTGTAAATATTTTTCCTTTGAATAGATGGGGCTTAACGTCCCAAAACCACGATAAAGTTGGTTGTGAGAGACGCGGAAGTGGAGGATACTGGAAATTTCGACCACCTGGGATTATATCACGTGAACTTAGATCTAGGTACGCGGGCATCTAACGCTTTCACCTCCTGTGTAAATACGGCCGCCGCCACCTCGATTCAATCTTGCCAGCTTCAGGTCAGTAGTGTACCACCCCCTAGACGACCGTGGCGAGTGTTGGCGTTCATGTAAACTTCATGCTCAAAATCTGCACTGGCACATTTCGCAGTTGATTTATCATTGTATATGAATGCAAAAGGTAAACACATGCAGGGGTGCTGAAAAGTTTTCGGGTTTGCACAGAGGGCGCATGGTCACAGCGTTGAAAGTGCACAGTTATTCAGTGCAATCCATTCTGAAACAGATGCTCTATCTACGTTGCTGTTTCATCTCTTCTAGTTCGTTAAGAAAAACAAAAAAAAAACATGTTATAGGTGTTCAAAACAGTTCTCAACCAAATGTGTGACGTCAAAATGCAGCCACAAGCCCTGCCGCAGTGGTCTAGTGGCTAAGGTACTCGGCTGCGTACCCGCAGGCCGCGGGATCGAATCGCGGCTTTGTTGGCCGCATTTCTGACGGAGGCGGAAATGTTGTAGGCCCGTGTGCTCAGATTTGGGTGCACTTTAAAAAACCCCAGGTGGTCGAAATTTCCGGAGCCCTCCACTATGGCGTCTCTCAAATTCATTAGGTAGTTTTGGGACGTTACACGCCACATATCAATGAAAATGTAGCCACAATGTTTTTCAAGTGTTTTTAGGTTAGGAAATACGTGGCAGTTGGAAGCAACCAGGTCACATAAATAGCGCCTGGTGGCCAATCATAATCACAAGGTCTTCAATTAGGCAGACACATCTTTATATTTGCGCGAAATCGTCACGTTTTAAGTGTCCCAATTTTATTGGAAATCAGGCTGCAAAGTCTTACATCGATGACTTCGTTAGGGAATCACGTATTTAGACCTACAGCTACAAAATGCTGTATAAGAGCTTACCTTTGTTAGCGTGATTGTGGTATTTTGCGTCAATTAAAACTAACCGTAATGTGTTTCGGTGAGACTTCGTCAATAATTGTTTCAAATAAAACTACTGTAGTGTTTCAGGGCTGTTTTGAAAATTGTTGACTTACTGTCCGAAAACCATTCGAACAGCATTCGATTAGTATTTTCATTCGATTCTGTGACATCACTATTCGATTCGGTTTCAAACTCCACTTTTCGCACACGCCTAGTTTTACAATTAGGCTGTTTGTCATTTGTAGAGATGCTGGCCGCACACTAATTGGCAGTGGTAATGGACTTTACGATAAATCATTTCCTCGATAAGTTGGCAGTTTAGTCACCAGCCTAGCCAATTCGCAAGCCTGAATGATGAATGCGCGCGAGTTTGCAGCCAACGCCGGTAATGCAATTTGTTAAAAACCACGTGCGCTACACAAAGACTGTGCAAGTATATGTATTGAATTAGGCTGCGCAGGCGGCAAGCTTGCACGATGTGGTTGGTTCGCGCGGTTGCCGCGTTAATAACTCCGCCGCCGCACTGCAACCGCAAACTTCTGATTGCCGAGCGCGATTGCAGACTCGGTACGAGTATTGATTGGTTAGTGTCCTGCGAATCCCCGGCACGCGTTCACAGAAGCTATAGGCAGGGTTTGTGGTGACAAAGAGGAGCGCCGAGCGAATCGTCAATGCTGTTCCGGCAATTAGTACGCAGCTTCACCTACGTTCCATTCACCTGTATCTGTCGCACGCACTCTGGATTAAAAGCGCTTGCTTCCTCCAGTCTGAGCGTCCTGTAAAGCGCGTGGTAGAAGCTCTAGACATGCTTAGAATGCTTAGGTTGAGAAGATCTCATGAATAGCAGTGTACTAAAGGAATAAAGCGGAAAATTCTTGCCTTGATATTTTGTTGCGCAGGTTGTCTAACAGGCAACGGTAACAGAGAATTTAGGGGTTCATGGTGCGTCTAACGCTAAAAAAATTAATAGAAAATCCTCACAGGGTCTCTTATTTCTTAACCGAAAACGAATCAAAAGCAAAAGTCATCGTCTTTTTTTTTTAGCCTTGATTACCTGATATTCCCCTACCCTTCTCTGGATGCATTCTGCCCCATCTTTTAAGGACAAAAGTAAGATTGTTATCTTGAAAACTAGCTTTTTTCTCGTTATTAGTTTCATTTCTTCGTTGCCTTGCATAAACCAGTATTACCTCAGTTCTAACTTACGGCTCCTTTCCCTTGGCCCACATCGTTTCTAGTTTTGCTTACCCAAATGCGTCTCTTGTACGTCTTGTATATCCCGATCTCTCTTGACTTGCTTCTCGCCGGCTTCCTATTACGCGTTTATGCTTCGGTCTTCATTCATTGTTTCTCGTTTGTTCTTCAGTCCCGTTTCTCCGAACAAGCACCACTCCACGCATTGCTCGCCGAGTAAGCGGAACACGGTAATCAGACAGGCGCGTTCCCACGCAAAAGAAAAAGAACGCAATGAATGGTCGGTTCTGTGTTCAATTGAAATGGAGATCCCATCTCAACGCGGGCTGGCTGCTCGCTCCGTCGCTTGCGCCACTGAGAGGAGAACCGAGCGGGGTAGATTAAAGCCCTCGCGAAGCCGAGCGCGTTTCTTTCTCTTCTCCGTATTTTAGTCCTCATTTTGATACTGGCATTTTGTTGTAGATTTACGCGAGAAAAAAAATAAACGAGTGCGAGCGCTGAGAACTGAAAAAAAAAACAATTGAAAGAACAGTGGTGGCGAAGCTATAGACTCCAGCTTGTCGCGGGGAAATCGCGAAGCCCGACGGATGCGCGGCCGAAGTCGTGGGTACACGTACATCATTCGTTCTTTTATCTCGCCCGAATTATTCCGCCTTTTCTACACTGCCAAGCTCGGTGCACAATCCGCTCAGATTCTCTTTTATTTTATTTTTTTTCTAGCCTTTGTGTCGCTGTAGAGTGAGCCGACTGCGAGCCGCCGGTGAGCAGGGCAAGAATGTAGTTTTTGCGCTTACCTTCTGATGGCTTTTGTAGGTCGCCCTCACAGCATTTGTAGGGATTCTTTTTGTACGTTTTGTAATCACCCTTGAATCTCGGCTGCAGTCTCGCGCTAGCTTTCGCTCGGGACTTCGTTATACCACGATTTTGGTGTACTATGCACGTCGTTTAGGTGAAAGTAATGACTCCTTCCCCTACCTTTATTTTGTGGAGTGGAGTTACGAAGTTGTCTGAACCTGTTGCTTATTAATGAGTTGGTTTCAGTACACTCGTACAATTTGTGTAGGGCTTCGTGCCTGCAGGTTGAATGACGCTACGTAGTGGAGCGCTCTAAAGCGGTGCGGTGCTGCTGACGCACGTATTCTATATTTCTGCAGGTACTCATGTGATTCAGCGATCTTAGTGTTCTCTTTCGTTCTTCTTTCTCTTGGGCCGTATATGCTACACTTGTCTATTTACATCCAGCGTATATAAAAAGAATTAACACTTACCGATCGGTATACTATGAAGCCTCTAATTATCCCCCGTCAAACACACACACAGGCTAGTGTTGTCAAACAATTTTTGAAAAATACCCACGTCATTGTCAGAGTTACCCTACTTTTCATGCATAATTCTTAACACGAAAGTGTTTTGTGCCGGGGTCCACTACAGCTCCTATGACGTATTTCCGTTACGGATATGACGTTGTAAAATATATCCTAAAGGATGGCGTAGAAAAAAAAACGAGAAGGAAAAATTTCGCAGCGGTGCACCAAACCCGCGACCTCGCGTTCCTTAGCACGCGACGCTATCCACAAAGCCACCAAGCGAGCCATCTACACTTAGTTAACGGCGAGCAGTGATTCATATGCACCGTGTACCACTGGGGGGTCCTCTTCAGCGCGTTTTCGTCATTAGTAGTGAGATGGCACGACTGACGCGCGTCGGGCGCGCGCGCTAAAGGTCGTCGTGCTCCACCACTTCTCGCGTGGCTGCAGTGGGCCCCATCACTTCTCGCAAGCACCACCACTGAGAAGTGGTGCTCCGTGCTAGGCCACAGTCGCATGACGGGTTTAAGTGCGTATAGATGCTCTTCAGCGGGGTGGCACACTCGTGCGCGCGCTTATCTCGGGATTCGGGCGCTTTGTACTTCTTGTGCTTCCTCCGCAAGTTAGCTTTGAAGTTACAGTAGTGAAAGAGAGCACGACCATCAATGCGCTCGCTGCCATGGTGGCGTCTACGAAAGCAGCGTGCTGCTCACAAACGAAGTAAGAATGGTGACAGTGTTTCGCGCTCGTTCTTTGTATACCTGTGCGTTGATTTCGTGCGTCTTTCTGTTTGAGCAGTGTGATCTGGGTGTTACTTCTGCACGCTCGTCTTGTGTACGCTCATTTCATGCGTGATCTCTGCTTGAGGTGTGCGCTGCAAGTTCTGAGTTTACTCTGATGTGCTGTTTAGTTTAAGTTTAAGGTTTAGCTTTAGTGTATAGTTCAATGATTAGTTTAAGTCGGTCATCTAGCTGGGTGCGTGTTAGGCCACTAGCCCACATGAGCGCTTGGGTTTTAGGGACAGCATTGGAGAGGTAAGCAGGTCGGTGACAGAAACAAATCAAATACTTCTGTTTTAACATGTTTCAGTTTAGTGTTATACCGATTCTTAGGACAAGGGATCAACCATGTTTTTCTTCTTCTGTGGTGACTGTATTCATTGCAGTGCCCTCCAAATATTAGCGTATTACCCTTCGAGTCTGCGCTATGCTGGAGAGAGTTTACTGCAATCATATGAACATTCTCGGCTGGATTTTGCGGTCGGCGTCGACGTATTTGGCTTTATTCCAAGAAATATTTAGTTTTCAGATTTATTCAGGAATGTCACTTTCACGGATGTCGTATCATCCGTTGAGCTCTTCCTGTGATCGATGGCATTCGAAAAGTGAAAATTATCTTACGCCCGATAAGAAATTTGTATTACCGCCCTACTACCCCCGAAAATATGCCATACAAATGTGGCAATTTTCCTATGGCTTACAACCCTAATGTGCGCTGATTCGCATTGGCTTGTGCGCATGCTCCTTCAAGGAAAAAAGGCCGTGCACTTGTAAAGCTTTATCCAATCAGAAAGAAGGGCTTTCGCAACAAACAACGAGAGGAACGATTCCGCAGTGTATTGTTTCTCTCCTGTGTCCCGCAAGTGATGCTTAACTCGTCGCCTATAACCCCTATTGTTTTTCCATATTTTTCGTTTCTATTTTTATTCGGTATGTCTGCTTTATTGATATGTCACCACTGTGGCCGGGAACTGATCCCGTGACCTAATGTTTAGCAGCATACATCATCAGCGCAACTACCAGGGTTAAAAAAAAGTTAACGGTTAAACATTACTGAACGGACGGCAACATGGGCGCGTACTCCAGACGGCTGTCATGACACGTCCTTCCGGGGGCTACGCCTTGGAAGCGCATTGATAATTCTGGGATATCACTATTTAGTTAGTTGCAAAGGTTGTGTGCGGTCGCGCATCCGTTTTCTGGGGGGGGGGGGGGGGTCTCTCCGGACTTTTCATGTTACAAATGTGTCAAAACTGCACAACCTTATTCCAAGGCACCGAGGAGTTAAATGAGCATGAACTGACCACTCGGGAAGCGTGTAGTACAAATGGGCACATCACATTTAAAGCCGATCGAAGCAACACGTGATGCGGAACAGCCTTTCGTAGTTGTCGTATACAATTTTAGACGTGTAGTCTATATGAGCCATGTATACCATGCGGTAGACCTTATAGACCTTATGTGACCCCAACTGCTTTGCACCCCTCTCACACGGCGTTTCCTTAGGCCTTGTCGTTTTGCAACACCCAATTAGCGGATTCTCAGGTTATCTCTGGCTATATTTCAACATGGTGTTGGCATCACTGCACCCGTTGCAAATGACGCTCCCAGGTGGCAAGCCCTCACTCCCTTTAAGCACACCACCTAGTTACCCTCCTCCCCTCCAAAGAACAGGTCAATGCACCGTTCCTTCACAAGCGTTTTGTCGTGGTAATCCCATATTTGCCGCCCATCTAATTGTCTTGCTGCGCACAGCTATGATCGTTCGCGCTGCCCCAACACGTGGTTGCGTTATCCTTCGTGTTCCGAAATAGTCGGCCGTCCTGCTAATCTCTGTGAGCCAGGCTGTGCGAGTTCTTGCATGCATGACGCGGGCCCGACTTGGTCCCTCGGCACTTAAGCTGAAAGAAAGTAGGCGCGAGCGAAAGCGAGAGAAAATAAAGCGTGATGAAAAGATGGAATATAAAAAGAGCAAGTAACGGAAAGCAAGTATGGCATTGGTTTGCACTGCTCCTCTTTGTACGCATAATCGCATAGTGTTTCTGCGTCGTCTTGGTGTATTTCTGTTTTATTCTTTAACTGTGTCTTCGCTGCCTTCAAGAAAACATGTCTGACTGGCAGCTGTGCAAACACAGGCTTCTTTGAGTAGCGACAATGACAATGTTCGTGTCAGAGTGAAAACTTGACGATGAAGCTACAGCGGCAAAGTGCACAGACGCTAAAAACGCTGAACTTGCAGCTGAGTTAGACTGACATGAATCCTTCCGATGGACAGCAACTGCGCATGTGACAGAACCAGTGTGCGTCTTGGGAAAAATTTGATGACAAAAATCAACTATAAAAAAGTACCAGGCTTGAACAGAACGCGTAGCACCATCACAGCGAAAGCTGAAAACCTTTCTGGAGCTTTTTGAAACACGTTTAGGACAACTAGTATACAAAGCACACTTGCTTGCTACCTACTGCTCTATAAATTAGCTCCGCCGTGGTGGTCTAGTGGCTAAGGTACTCGGCTTCTGACCCGCGGGTTGTGAGATCGAATCCTGGTGGTGGCGACTGCATTTTCGATGGAGGCAGAAATGTTGAAGGCCCGTCTGCTCAGATTTGGGTGCACGTTAAAGAACCTCAGGTGGTCGAAATTTCCGGAGGCCTCCACTATATTGTAGCGAAACGTCGGGGTTGTTCAAAGTTAGGCGCATCGGACGACCAGGGAGACGAATAAGTGTGGGTGAAACTCCGCGGAGGCAATCGATCAGACGTCAACACGATGATTTCGGGGAGCACTCATTGGGGGTTTATTTAGCTAACACAACTTCAATTTACAAAATGCACTGGGTCACAAAGACAAAACATAGAAAATGGTGGCATACCCCTCGGCCTGCATGGCCTGGTCCCCGGTGGTGAGATCCGCTGTTGACCCCGACTCCGCTCCGCTTTTCAAGTTCAAACATCCTCTTTTTAACCCTTGGTCGAACAAAGAGTCTTCACAAAAACCAATCACATGTTGGGACTCGCAGCATCACAACCAATCACAGAAACACTTTCATAAAAGGCACTACATTTGTAAAAACCTCCTTACCAAATGAAAACACGCAAAGGGGAAGGTCCTCCGCACGTGACACTCTCTCCCATGCCAGGCCGTGCTGCCCAACGTTACTCGTGCTGCCTACTTCGGCCGACTACCGTCGGCGGCCGTTCCCACGCTCGGGCCCCGTCAGTTGTTTCATTAACTGTTGCTTCCTAGAAGCGTCCTTAAGAGCGATGGGTACACCATTGCTTACCAGGTGTACATGCGACAGCGAGGCGCCCCGACATCCTAACAACAGCGCGAGAGAATGTGGTCGTTTACTTGCCGCCACTATGTCTCGGTCAGGCTAAGTGGTCGCGTCCCCATGTCATTCTCAATGACACGCGTGCCTGTTAACAATGGCTTAGACTCAGAGGGTGGCGCCGGACCTGCCTCTTGCTAGACGCTTTTCCTAGTAAGCTTTCCCCTTCTAATCCCGAACGGGGGCGACCTTGACTGCTCGGTTTGTGAGCCGTAAAAGAACGTTTTCCGCGAAACTTTGCTCTCGCGACAATATAAGGCGTCTCTAACAATTACATAATGGTTTTGAGATGTTAAACCCCACTTGTCAATGAAATCAGCGCTATAAATTATATCGAGTGTCTACTTATGCTATTATTCGGCAATTGTCGGAGGAGCGTGGTACGCGCGCCACGCACTTGTGAGGCGTTACGAGCATTTTGTTCATGTTGTGGGTGATGACATGTATCATGGTGTATCATGTCGTGTTAGTTATACTTTTTATTCGCTGCTGCCTGTACGGTCCCCCAGGTCCCTTCAAGCTGTTTTCAACAGCTTTTTTGCCTGGGGAACCCCCAACTTTTTTGTTGGAAATAAACCCAAACCCAAACCCAAACAATGAATGGTTTTGTAATTGGTGGGAGCAGTCAACTACCTATTCTACGCAGTTCACACTGTGTGATGCCTGGTGATTTCTTTGCTGTTCTGAAACGCTTTATTACACATGTTAACGTGATTCCTTATACATAGAGCTTGTATAGGGTCATTTTGGAATGAAGTGTCAAGCACCGATTGACGAAGCTGCTCAAGTGCGCTGTGATGTTTAAACTATTGACCCCGCGCCGCAGTGGCTTACTTTTCTGAACGCTTGTGTGTGTTAGCCCGATTTTTCGAAATACCTTTTACAGATTGAAACAATGTGGGCGTCCTTTAACTTGAAATAACTCTAGTGTGACGAACTTTGTTGTGCACTGCTCGCAACATTTACAACTAGTGATTCAATGCATTAAATAAACAAAAAGCACTGGCCTAGCTCAGTGGTAAAACACAGGGGTATCGCAAAGGGGACCCAGGTTGTAACTCTATTACGTCACTTATTTAGTTTTTTTTTTTATTTCACGCGATCGTAGTTACAAACACCTGCGGTGGCCGCGACGGACAGCGGCGGCGCCCTTGTTGCGATCTCGATTACCTTTTGATCTAAAAAAATAAGATTTGTTTTGACACTTACTAGTCGAGAATTGAAATAAATATGAATGTAGGTACTTGCAGAAGCTTTGTCTTGGTGATAACGTACTTAGTCTGAAATCGTGCAAAGTGTGAGCTGTGATGATGAAGAACGAGACTGGTTGTTTTTATCTCGTTCAATAGACAGCATATAAACAATATAACATGTGCTTAGAGGTGGTATTAGTGTAAAACAATTCCCAACTGTATTAGCTGATCGAGAAAGAAGACATGCTGTTTCAGGTACTGTAGTGTTGTGTAAACCAGTGTGGAAATGTGTTCTATTTTTTTTTTTTTGCTAAAAAACGTCTGCAAGTCATTTTCAAAACTATAAGCACCGCACATACTAATGGAAAGTGACTTTGTAAGCCTTGCAACGTTCCATTGCAGTTGGCTGCTTCAAACTTCTAGTGAAACGAGAGGTACGCGTGAAGTTTCTGCTGCATTTGTTTGTCTGTTGAGGCGTATGTAATGTCTGTTTAAGTAGAGTAAATAGATTTTAACATAAACGTGCCTTTTTTGCAATTGAATTGTACCTCTCAAAGAACAATGAATAAGTGAGCGGACTTTCAAAAATGTTAGGCTCGACAATCGGCCGTTGTCCGAGAAAAGGGTTTTAGAACAGCGGCCGGGACAGTCTTCAGCACGGAAGGCTTTGGAATGTGGAGGCGTTTCTGGAGGACAACTGCTCGTAGAGACAGACTTGAAACAGTGTCGTTTACCATATAGTTGTTCTACTTTTTTCTTTATTTCTTTCTTTATAACATCTATTTTCAATAATATCTTATTCTTTTTAAGCCCTTTCGCACAGAAGGTTGCAAGCTGGCCTGAAAACTGGCTAACCCATCTGTCCATCCGTTCTTTTCTTCCTCTTTCTTCGCTGAGAACATAATGCTCTGAATACTGTACAGCGAACAGCAACAATTTGCAAGACGTGACATTTCAGTAAAACGTATATTCCTGCTTTGCCTGGGAACATAGCATCCGAAGAAACATTCTAGCCTGTCGCATTTATTGCAACCTAAATTTACCCGATAGATTAGAAACGTCATTCAAAAGGAGAGCAAACATTTCCCGAAGCCTATACGTCCTGTTTCCTGTTGGGTGTATGCACCACACACTTTGGCGCCACATCATTTTTTCTTATCTTTTTTCGTCATATGTTCCTTGACAAATGCTTACTTACGTCTTCATTTTGATTTGGCTTCCTTCTTCAGGGAGGTGTGGAAGGCGCTACTGCTCGGCCAAGTTCTCTCGGGCCTCCTGTGTGGCACTGGAGTCACCAGCCAAATCCTACAGTCGCAGCACAACCTGCAAATCCCCACGGGTGAGTGATAAAATCAAGTCTGCTTGGCTCCCAGTCAGTTACAGCAGACGCTAAGGGTCAAGTAAGCGGTTTCCGAGCTTTAGCGTAAGCTACAAGGGACCATTTTGTTACTTTTCCCTCAAAAAAAGAGAGAAAAAGACACAGTCACCTTCCACCCGCATGCTTCGCATAACATCAATTCCCAGGGTACGTTGGATCTGCTGAATTTTTAATTTATATCACCGAAAACTCAGTGAAGCCTGTAGTAAGCCGCGCAACGCTTGACACAGTGAAACTGGTTCTGAAGACTAATCTGGTTTGCTTTTTATGCCGTTGCTAGGTGATGTTAGGTTGTTTCTGTGTTGACTCTCAGCGCAAAGAGCTTCGAGATTAGTCACTGAAAGTCATACACACGATATAGGCACATCGTCGTTGATGTTGGCCTTCTAAAACTTAGGGATATCTCCGCAGCCACCGTTGCCTCTCCCGTTCCCAAGCATCTCCTCACTGTACGTAGTCGGAGTGTTTTGCTCTTGTTTTCGCTTCTCAGCCATTTGTTGGCCTAACTATAGAATATAGAATGTATATAGAATGTAGAATGTGAATATAGAATGTTTGTTGACACTTTCCAACCCACTCCTGTAAATATCCCTGATGGGATTGACAGTATTGTTAAATAAATAAATAAAATAAAACTGTTGTTTTGCTCATTTGTAGTCAACCAGCGGTGCGTAGTGGTAGTCACCCAATTTTTGTGGGACACACCCGTTATTTACTGGCTAACCTCTTTGTCCTTCCTCCTTCATTTTTCCTCCTTCTCGCCTTCCGTTTTTAATGATGATATTGATTTGTTACGGGGTGAACAAGGAGCGAATTATGGGAGATGCTGCAGTGTAGGGCTCCGGAAATGCTGCCGCTGCGGCTGAGGTTCGATCCCACGATCTGCAGGTCTATGGTCGAAAACAATAACCACTCGACCATCATGGCAGGAATTCCTTATTTCAACAGGCTAGCTGCTTGAGCTCCCGTAATTAGTATGCCGTGTCACGATTCACTGACTCACTATCGGTACACTATAAAGCTCCTCCCAGTCCTAGTTACGATAACACTTGTACTCCGTGATGAGTAACTGTCGTTTTGGCTATGAAGCTTCTAAGCAATAATAGATTTGCAAAAGCTACAGTCGCCTGGTAAAGCAACGCAGACCGATAGTTCGAAAGAGGAGCAACAAGAAATGCTGGTGTCTGAAGATGAAACCATGGTCGAAGTATTTCGTGGCAGGGATGAGCGTGAGGAGTTCTCCAGAGTTTATGTTGAAGAATATTTTTATGATGATGACTATGATGAGCACAATGGCTGCGATGATTAAGCTTCCTCATGACAGATGACCTCTCCTTAATAATTGCTGTCGTCTCACTCATACTTACGTACTAGTAGTTGGCTAAAACGTCGTAGCCATCGGTTGAACTTAGCTATAGCGCCCTAACACTTCGCTACAGCCTAGCAAGAACCTAAAAGAAATCTATTCAGAAACAACCTTCGCAAACTGTAGTTTACTAAGGTCTACAAATGACCTAGAAGAGACGAGGTTAGCTTGCAGAATTGTCCAGTTTTGCTGTATCAAGTCTTGCTTGGCTTAGTGCTCAGTGCAAGCTTCGCCAATGCTCGGGTAGGTGGGACATGAACAAGGTGTCTTCACAAATCTAATTGGTCGTACATGTGCATTGTGACTGCATGTATTCAGTCTGTCGTGAACGCTACTCGTTCAACGGCTTTTTTTCATATAACGACTCTGGCTTTGTGATGACGGTCGTACTCTTCACTTAAATTTGGTGTTTTTTGTTCCTAAATATTTTTTGTTTTAGTAGTGTTTCGCCCTGTGTTTCGCGAAGTCTTTGTTGTAGTAGCGCTTCTACAATGATGAATTTTCATGTTGTTTTTCTTAATTAAAAAGAAAAACCTTTTAATTGCTGGTTCATCATCGTCGTTGGCTGTCGCGCTGCTCTCAACCATAATCAGATGGAACTTGACAGATTTGCTTGCAAGTGTTGAAGCGCAGTATATAGACACGGCATTCAGCCGTGTTGTTACAACGCGGACGACGCCTCCTCTCGAATTCAGCGCAGAGCTTCGTCAACTACGTGCTGCTGTGTGCGGTGTTCACCACGTGGCTGGCGTGCCGTGGCGGTGATGCAGGCCTCATACCTGTGCTCAGAGCCCGTGGTGGACGCTACTTCCTCCTTGCGTTGGTGGACGTCGAGGCAAACTATCTCCTGGTCAAGGCCTACCAGTACACCACGCTCACCAGCGTACAGGTACGCCCCGTGCGCTTCCACCACTTTACGGTGAAGGCTGTGTATGGCTAGGCGAAACCAAAGCCGTACGTTCGCCACGAACAGTCATAAGACTCTCCATTGTGAGCGCCGTGAGTTACGTCGTTATCTGCGTCGCACCAAAGCGCGCGCGCCATTGGCAGCAGCGCCGTTAGTGAAGCCATTGCTGCGTCGTGCCCAAGCATGCACGCGTGCCATTGGCTGCATAGTCAGTGACGTCGTTCATCGTTTCGCAGCCGTGCTTCTGAGCTCGCGTGCAGGATTGTACAGACGCCCGACCAGAAGACACGTTTTCAAGAACATCGCTGACAGCTGATGCGCGAGAGAATTCATTTTCGCCGGGCCGATGCAGCAGTGTGGGCACAAGAACACGCATGGGTGGTGAAAAGTAGGCAGAAACTGCGCACCGAGGATCCAGCAGCTTACCGAGTTAAACGCAAGCGACAACGGCGAGCCGATGAACCGGCGTTGCGGACAGAGCAGCGTCAGTGAGGCGATGGCGGGAACGCTCTCGCTGGGGACAGTGCCCGCTTCTTCGACTTAGGCTGTGACGTCTGAAGCCACCTGCGGCTGTACGTTTCAGCTTCGCTAGTTATTCATCTGTACAGAGTGCTTGCGTGGTGATTTTTTTACGTATATGCACATGTCGCTAAGCAGCGGTATCTTTGCTCACTATCCATGAAGGGCCCCAAATGCGACGTCGGCAGTCACACTCCCGGTCACATTTCCATTTAGCTATATTTATTAAGGGGTTTTGTATAGACCAGTTTTTTAATGACTTGCAAGGCGCAGCCATCTTTGGGTGTGACACCTGATTACGTAGAACGGACGACTATACCCTGTTCTCCACACATGATGGCCGCCAGTGTCGACTTGACATCATCTGTGATGTGATTATTCCGCGCCTTCTACGCCAGCCTCATATGCAGATGAAAACTGTGGTTAAGATTACATATGCTTCTTTTAAACGTGGGTGCAAGTGTCAAAACAATCTGGCTTATATAATAAAGGCCTTTTCAGTGCAATACACACCTCGCGGCACTCTTGATTCTCTCCGAGACACGTCTATAGTCAAGCACTTCCAACTTCAAGCACTACCAAGTAGGCAAAAAATTAATGGTTATGATTCATTGATTTCAGTTAAGTTTATACATATAAGATCGACACATAATTAAACACAATAAACAAAAGACTGTCCGGATGAATAATAAGAATTAAGTAATGAATCAAATTCACCTCGATTAGTGTGACAAAAAATGAGTTTATCCGAAGTTCAAATAAATGCCAGACCGCCACTACCTGACAGGCAAGTCAAGAATTAAGGTCGTTTCCTATAGTTGTTTTTCATTGCGATATCGAATACGTCCACTTCAGCGGCGGCGTCCACGCATCAGCTGCGGGGGCACGTCACGCATTGCGTGTTTCATCATATGGCTTCAAACGTATTTGCACGGGCTTCTTCAGCGAAAAACTAGAGGTCATTTATATTTTACTTCGCTTCGATTACCTTGCTGGAGACACCACCATGTTAAACAATAGTTCAATGTACCGTGTTCCAGGACCAATGTCGAGAGCTTTACGTTTCTTTGCTCGAAAAGAATACAAACAAGGAATAAAGTAGGTTGCATTTCGAGCCTTGTATTTGACTTTTTTTTTTACGCAGGAGTGAAGACTGACCGATTGCAAAATAATTGGACGTGTCCTCAATTTAATTAGATACCTATGCTCTTGGGGAAAGAGTTCAATACGCGATAGCGTTAAAGAGCTCGCTTCGCAGAAATTCCGGCATCGGCGTCGTTCATTGTGAGCGAAAAATCATCATATTGTGCGTGACCGAAAAATTGAAAAAGATGCAAATGAAATCAATAATAAAAGTTCTGAGTCAGTGTGTGGATTGAACCCTGTCGCTCGGGTGGCAAGCGGGCCACAGAGCCACGGGTCTGATCGTAGAGACAGCGAAAATGACTTCCTCTGCTTGGAAATGCAGTGAAAGTAACTTTCATCCTTCACAAACACACGCTTCCTGCATACATGCTTTCACAATACAACATGAATACTGCAGTAATATGCGTGATACAAGCGTACATTGCCATCAGGCGTCAGAAAATTTGCTTATCATAATGACTTCATAGTTTAAAGCTGGTCACCCACTACATAAGGCACACACATTACTGAGCCTATTCCCTAAGGCCACGTAACAAGTGCTCAGCAAGTTTGAAAAGATTTGGCACAATGTGGTTGAAGCACGCACTAGGGACACGATATCGCTATCGCGTTCAACTCTTAAAGGCAAACCTTCAGGATCCCTTAGTTTCTAAATGAGGCCTTATGAGTTGTTGCACAAGCTTGTGCACTTGACCCGGTGTTGCACCATTTTCTATATCGGTTAAGGTCGATGTCATCGAATAAGGTCGCCACATGACGTCTTAGCAAAACGTCGTTGATTATAACATCATGGCATGACATCACAGAATCACTGGCGCCCTTTCATCATTCATATGCATTTAGGTAACATTTCTATTCATGCCGCTGGCGGTCATCGTCAGTGGGCAGTCGGTATGGAGTTCAGTCCATAAATGTTTCGCCTCAACACCGCAGCTGCTGGACTGCTTCACGATTCCGGTGGTGCTGGCGTTGTCATGGCTGGCGCTCAAGGTGCGCTACCACCCGGTGCACGTGATGGGCGTCAGCGTGGCGCTGCTGGGCGTCGGCTGCCTGGTGTGGGCCGACGCGCACGAGGCGTCTCACTCGGCGGGACAGGCGTCGCCCTCGGCCAACCGTCTGCTGGGCGACATGCTCTGCCTCGGAGGCGCCGCACTCTACGGCATATCCAACGTGGCGCAAGAGGCCTCCGTCAAGCTCTGCGGCACCGTCGAGTTTCTCGGCGCGGTGGGACTCTTCGGGAGCGTCATCAACGGCATCCAGCTGTGAGTGGGCTGCCGTTCTGCCATCGGCTGCGAAGGTTTTGATTGCTCGAAAAAAAAAAAGGGCCAAGCGTGTTTTTTCATGGTTGCGCTGATGTCGCGTGGGTCGACTTCATTTATACATTACGAGCTGTTATTGTGTTGGCGTGCCTTTCGCTTTGACTACGCTGTGCGTCGCACTCAGGTCTAAAGGTTTTCTGTCATTTTGACGAAACGACGAAAACGAAAGTACTTCATTTGTTGAAGGAGAGCTATATAGCTCCAAGGTGTGGGTGTTGATGGCAGCAACCACTGCGAATACTGGTCATGCAGATTGCAAAGTATTTCAGCGGTTAATAAAGATGATAAAAATTGTTTTAGTTTTAGTTTCCTAAAATTGTATTACTGAATGATCGGTAATTACTATATGGGAGGTACCGGCTTCAATACCCTGTGCCAGTCGGAGACCCAACGGTTTATCAAGGGGTGGAGGAGCCACCGACCTGAAACTCGGCTATATCCACGCGCCTATGTCACTGGCTGCCTACCAGTACAACAGGTATACATGCGAACTTCGAACTGGTGCTACCACAATAGGAAGATTTAGTCTCTTGGTTAAAACGAACACGTACCCCAATATACTCCCACGTTCTACAATACACCCTTCCGAATATCACGATGTGCACCCCTGGTGCGGAGGGATACTAACACTTACACACATTACATACAATTTCCCTCGCGTCCTGTTCCGGCAAGCTTGACGCTCATACAGCTTCCACATTGGTCGTGGGAGGCGTGACTTTCAAATCAGGCATTGGGAAGCCACCTGGTAACCCTGGACCAGGCCCGGTGAGCCGCTATAACCAGCGCAGCTCTAGATTAACGACGCCACCTATTTTAGTTACTAACAGACAATACTAATAAACGTTATTATCTCTCTTTAGTCGCTTGAGGGGCACCCCGCATGGGAAGCTAAAGTGGCATGGCAACATACAGAGTTTCTTAATTGGTTTGGTGTTGCTCCTCACTTATGTAAGCGATGATTCATAATTAATGACCGCGATGATTCATAATTAATGACCGGAGACAAATAATAATTCATGATTGGTTCACAAGTGGTGACTAAAATCTCAAGTAACCTTTGCAACGAGACACACCGTTCTCGAACGTTCCGTGAGATTACGCTTGTTACTTCTATGGTACGGGTTGTTCGTTACTTTTGTGAATATATTCTCTTCGTGTCTGATACTTAGTGACTGGAGTAATGAGTTTACAAGTTGCCATGATGGTCAAGGTTCCTTTGAGCGTTGCATAAATGGTTGCCAGACAGGGAGGGTCAGTGTTGCCTGACTGCCGCTAAATTTGACTGCAAATTTTTTTCTGTAGTTGTGGCTTCTCCGTGAGAATTTGGTGCCATTCGCGGTACATTTCGCGAACGAGCGACGCTGGCCGTTTTAATAAACGGAATGAACCGCGCCTAGCAGTAGTCGAGCGTGGCGCTGCTGTGCAATTAAGAGGCCGTTTAAATTTACTGAATGAACCGCGCATTACAGAATTCGTTTTATTTACAGAAAGAACCGCGCCTAGCAGAAGTCGAGCGTGGCGCTGCTCTGCAATTAAGAGGCCAATTTAATTAACGGAATGAACCGCGCCTAGCAGAAGTCGAGGCGCGTTCTCTTGCTGTGTGCGCAGCTGTGCGATTAAGATATCACATCTCAGTATTAAGGGTGACGGGGAAAACTGAATAGAGTCGCAGGAGGTGATGCGCTGCCCCCTCCCCCCTTGCTTCATATCGTTAATTAAATTGGCCTCCTAATTGCACGGCAGCACCACGCTCGACTTCTGCTAGGCTCGGTTCATTCTGTTTATTAAAACGGCCAGCATCGCTCATGCACTCGCGAAATGCACCGTGGATGGCACCAAACTCTTACGGAAAAGCCACAGCTACAGAAAAGTTTTTCAGCCAAATTTAGCGGCAGTCTGGCAACAACCACCCCAAAGTCTGGCAACTGATTCATGCAACGCCAAAAGGAACCTTGCCCCACGATGTTGTGCGTGTGTCTCTGTAGCAGCCTGCACTGTGTCCACCTTACTCATTACTACATGCATGCTCAGATCGTCTGCCTTTAGCACATAGTTCTAGTGTTTCTCGTGTTACAGCTGCAAGAACTCGTTCTCACCGGGCGCGTGTCCCCTCTCCACCAAAGCTTTTTCCCTTGGCATGCAGAGCGAAAAACGACTATTTAAAAGAGGCGCCCACCCCCGAAATGAAAAGTGCCCTCCCCCCACCCCGAAAGAAAATAATTCGGCAGATCCCACGTACCTGGGAATCGACGTTATGCGAAGCATGCGGAGGGAAGGTGACTGTGTTGCAATTTTTTTTATTGAGTGACATGGAATGAAATTACACTAAATATATGTGCAAATTTTGCACGCACAGGCATATGTTGAAGAGTTGCAGATGTTTATATAACTAGTTGTTTGCACTTGCGCAACGATGCCAACTGGAACATGCGTATAACACCAGAAGCTGATATGAAGCGCTGATGCTCGCGAGGATGCTGGCCCTGAACATTGCTACATAAATCAACTTCAGCGCATGGCAACTAACCACAATTGACGTTATCCCGACGTGACGGCTGTATCAAAGGAGTACGTATGTAATGTTTATAAAATTGGTAGGCAGCACTGCAACCACAATAGGCGTTTCACAAAGATTAGTGTCTATTATAAAAGTACTTCCGGGACCTGGCGTAGCTCTGTGGTAAAATGCTTCATTGCCACGCAGAATGCTTGGGTCCGATTTTAGCTTAAACCCTGATATTTATTCTTTGCAATCGTCGGGTCGACGCTACCGATGTCGGGTATTGATGAACGTTGGTGCGTTAAAATTGCTCATGTGTGTTCTCGTCGTTCCTGGGTAGATACTAAGTGTCAATCACCTGTGGCACATACCCACAATACCAGCGGCACATACCGGCCCGTAGGTACACTTTCTGGCGGGAAGCGTTTAATGATGTACGTGACGGGACTGTGACAATATTGATGTCTTGACCAGTGCGTCATATTCTTTAAACCATCTAACCCTCCCATGCTAATTTTGGTTCACGCCAAGGGGGTGACAACGAGAGCACCCCAACGTAAGCGGCTAGATAGATAGATAGATAGATAGATAGATAGATAGATAGATAGATAGATAGATAGATAGATAGATAGATAGATAGATAGATAGATAGATAGATAGATAGATAGATAGATAGATACGCTCAAAGCCGCCGAAGTTCGCTAAGAAATGCTTCGCATTTAAAAAAAAAGCATTACATATGTACTCTTTTGATACAGCGGTCACGTCAGGTTAACGTCAATTGTGGTTCAGTGCCATGCGCTGAAGTTGATTTATGTGGCAGTGTCCAAGGCCAGCATCTTTGCAAGCATCAGCGCTTCATATCAGCTTCTGGTGCCACTAATACGCATGTTCCAGTTGACATCGTTTCGCATGTTCAAACAACTGGTTATATAAACATCTGCAACTTTTCAACGTATGTCTGTGCATGAAAGGTTTGTGCAAATATTCTGCGTCATTTCATGACGTGTCGCTCAATAAAAAAATTGCAACATTGTCACTTTCCCTCCGCATGCTTAGCGGAATGTCGATTCCCAGGTACGTGGGATCTGCCGAACTTTTTTTCTTTAAGTTTTGTTTTGTTCTTATTGCGTGCGATAGTGGTTATGGACACCGATGGCGGTGGCGGAAAACTACAATGCCGCACGTGACCCACGTTGTGATATCATAACAGCTTTCGCTGTAAAACGTTCCTGCCTAGAGAGGGAGAAGAATTTTTCTTGTGGCAGAAAAGCTATGGCAGGTCGGCCTGAATCCATTTTCCGGCTTGCTGCGCAGCGTTAGGCGAGGGGAGGGGGTGCGAAAGAAAGGGAAAAGAGAAGGTGTTACTGATGATGATGAGGAAGATTGAGATGAAGCAAGACTTTAGATCTATTTATAGTTCTCTTGTCTAGTTCTGCCTGTCGTGAAAACTTGGTTAGCTCTTTCAGAATATCGCGCTGATGACGAGGCGGTGTTCCCAACAGAACTTTTTTCAGAAACTTGCTGCTCGGTACATTTCATGAAGACGGTGGCCATTGAATTACCTGGCGCTATATGTCGTGGGCGCAAGATATGTTCAGCTGTCTCTGGCCTCACCATTGGGGGCATGGCCGATAACGTGTACGTAACGACGAGTGAACGCCACACTTATTCGTAACCGGCGCAATACGCTTGTATTGCACCTTTTCACGGTTGGCGGTAACCTAATGTGTATATCTAGGTCGAGTTCGTGAAGACGGCGGTGATGGTGACTTGGTAAGGACAAATAGGTTGCTGTAGTTTCATGGAGGAGTGTGTTCACAACAGTGTTAGTACCCAGTCGTGAAAACAGAAGAGCCAATATTGTGGCGTTATTGTGAGCCATATTTGTCTCCGCGTCGGCTTGCTCGTTTCCGTGTAAGCCGCAGTGCCCAGGAATCCACTGACATCTTATACGATGGTCCCTCTTCGGGGCTACATTGTGTGATTCAGCCACTTTTTGAGCAAGACGATAATATGGCCCCCGTTTAAGCGCTGAATCTATGACAGCAAGTGCTGTTTTATATTAACAATATATAGTCCAGCTGCAAGGAGGCTTCGTCTATCAATAACGAATTACCTCGCACATGGCCACGATCTCTGCCACTTTTGATGTTTTTTGATGCTCTAGACGAAAGCGTTCGCTGGTCTTTAATTTTGGAATGACGGACGCCGCTGTTGAAGCAGTGGGTGACACAGACCCGTCAGTGAAGACATGTGTGGGAGAGGAATATTCTGTAGATATAAACGATAACGTGAGTATGTTTAGGCCACGCAAGGGTATACGTGATTTTCCCCTCTCTGGGAATGGATAGGTGGTGGTAATAGAAAACATTTAATTAAAGAAAATGCGCCAAAGAGTTGCGAAATATTGCATGCTTGTGTGGCAAGACCCTATTCCGTGATGCCAATGGAGTTGGCCGCTGCTCCAGCGCGCCTAACCAAGGAAGGTTGAGCATCCAAGGTCGAGAAGCCGAGCCGGTACTCCTCCCTAGCCTCTCTAGTTGGGATGGGGAAAGGAGGTGAAAAAAATGGCAGTGACTTAGCTCAGCTATGCCAGGATATACGTAGCGTTAGCAAAGGTTCAGCTGATTATGCTTAGCTTTCCAGAAATCATGCTTACAGCTGTTCCGATGACACACACACGGTATACGTATTATGTGGCACATGTATATTTATTTGCCGGGCAACTACTTCGGGATCCGATGAGTTAAGCTTCTGTGCTATACTGGACCGTTGAACAGCATTTGCACTCTCCTTCTCCATGGCTATACCACAGTGGCAAACGCCAGTCAGAGGCGCTATCAAGCGGCTCCAGCGCAGTGTCAGATGGCGACTGCACAGGGAAGGCGCGCGCGTCGGCGTCCATATGTCTACCAAGGCTATGACGGCACTTCTCTGGAAATTGCACACCGGCGGCGGTGAGTCGCTCGCGGTCGTGCCCGAGTGAGAGAGAGGTGCCGGCTCCGGTGCGCGACACCACTGATCGTCTGCGCAGCGCATCGAATTGCGCGCACACCGGCGACGAGCCGCGCGCGGCGGCGGCGGAGTATCATTGCGCATGCGCAGACCAGTGCCACGCGAAATTGGCTCAGCGAGGCCAGTGTAGCTAACGCTACAAAAGAAGGTGCTTTTTGGGGCACGCAGTGACGACGTGGTAGGTGTCGGTCAGGACCTGGCAAGTAGAGCAGGTGCCACTGATGTCTGGTAAAAAATGCCTGGCGACCGCCGGACTGAGATTGGTGTTCGTATCTAGGCGGCGTTGTAATCGCTCGCCCGCTTTTTCAGGTCTTAATAAAGTCCGTGCTGGTACCTCTGCAGATTTCACCGGAGCAAAGCCTGAGGGAATGACGCTCTCATGGCGTGAGATTGCTTTTGCGAAAGTGCTGTCTGGTCGGTGGGTATGGACTGTCGATGAAGGATAACGATCGTGACGGGTCAACAGTCGGAGATATACTCTTGAAGATTCGCATGAAAGATATCTCTCCATTGGTGTTATGCATGCTTCCGCAATGACTCCCATCGTTGAAGTACAGCGTGGCAGTCCAAGACATGTTCTCAATGCTTGAGCTTGCGAAATTTGCTGCCTACGCCCATGAACGAGATCACCTATTGGAACAATGGCACGGCAGTCCAATCATGCTTAGCCCTTTTGAATTTCGTGGGTTTTTTGGATTGTTCGCACTTCTTTAGTGTTCATGCTTATGAGGATGATGTTAGTGATTGTTCTATCATTACGTTCAGTCCGTCGTATATCTCATTCGAGGAATGTATCCTAGACCATTGATTGATATGTGGGGTTTAACGTCTCTAAACCACTATATGATTATGAGAGACGCCGTAGTGGAGGGCTCCGGAAATTTAGACCTAGACCATTAAAAAAAGAAAAAAGAAAACGCAATGTGTGGCAAGTGTTGGGGAACAAAGTTTACCATCCGGCGCACTGTTTGCGCGAAAGATAATGAGAAACGTGGTTGTTATGGGAACGGGGCTGTCATTATGGACTGAAAGGCAGCAAAGAAAGGTACAACGTCCGGTGGCGTGCACCGCGTTTCGAACAAGCGAGTTGTTCGCCACCGGCGAAGTCATTTGCGATTTTCGCTTCCTCTTTGGAGGAATCGTAGGAAGGTGGGGAGGTAGAGATCGGAACCTCTGCGCTGCACGGGTGGATGCTAATTAGGGAAGCCTTGTGGTCATTACCGTGGTTGTGTGTCGCACTTCCCGCTGCTACCGTGGTGGTGGGACTGTCGTTAGCGCGTCGGCCAGCCGAGGCGTGCCCGGCCTGCCGACCGTGAGCCGGCCGCTTCCGAACCGTCAATGCGAATCCACGCGGTCGTTAGCGAGCGGTGCGACCGCCGATTGGGTCCGTCATGAAGGGCGCGGCTGGTTACCGGTGGCGGCGAGTCAAGAAGCGTGACAGTGACTGAATGGCGGCACGCTACACAAAGGCGGGCGGGTGAGCGCTTTGTTGTAAAAGGGCGAGGAAGGAGACAAACTGAGTTGCGTTCGTGTGCGCGAACAAAACACACTAGCGTGGTCTTGCGGAGATGCATTGAAGGTTCTTCACTGTTTATTTATTGATGAATATCGCCAAACGTCTAAATATATTGCTGCTGCCATGATTGGTGAGCTAGCTGGAGTGCTATCGACAATTTTGGAACAGCAGCAGTCATTCAGCAGGCACGGAATTCGCGGTAGTTTTCTTGCGATAGCAAGTACATGGACACTTTCAGCTGAATTTTGTCGCCGGCGTCCCCGTCACTCACCGTATATATATATATATATATATATATATATATATATATATATATATATATATATATGCAAACGCAACAAAAAATGAACGAAGGAAAGACTCCGGAGTGCGGAATCGAACTTTGGTCCTCTGAATCATGTGTGCGAGGCGTTAACCACTGAGCCACCGAGGAGCCACCTTCACTCCAACCACTAAGCCACTTTTGCGGCAGAACTGCCACTTTCTTTTTTCGTTCCTCTGCAATCTTAACGCAGCCACTGTATAAGGGTTCGAGCCTGAGACTTCGTGTTTACAGGTAAACGTGAATTACGGAATCGTCACTTACAGCTGGCTATGCTTTGTACGCTGAGTTACAGTCCGTTTCATTTCATTTCATTTTATTTCCTTAAAGACCCCTTGCGGGGCATTACATAAGGGGTGGGTACATAAAAATTGAGCAGAAAACAATCGTTTGTCCTAAAGTGAAAGATGATTAGTGATACTGGTTGTGAAGGTAGAAGTACAAGTAATGGCAGGAATGTCGCCTGAAAGGCCATTCCAGGCAACTGCTGTGCGAGGAAAAAATGATGTTGAAAAGGTAACGGTGCGTGCACGTGGGCGTGCGACTTGAAGAGGATGACTAGTTCGTTGAGAGATGTGCGCTGCGGAAACAAAATAAGGTGGCATGCGCATCGAGCTGTGAAAAAACTTATGAAATAACGAAAGACTGGCGATACAGCGGCGGAGGGAAAGGAGGGGCAGTTGAAGTTCTGCCTTTAGTGAAGATACGCTGACGTCATGGGAGTAAGAATTATTGATAAACCTAGCGGCACGGTTTTGAATACACTCAAGGGCGTCTTCAAGATAGGCCTGTTGCGGGCTCCAGATTGGGGAAGCATATTCAAGTTTAGTTCTAACAAGGCTTTTGTAAGCTAATAATTTTACATTTCTAAGTGCGTTACGTAGATGACGTCGCAAGAATCCCAATGTTTTGTTTGCCGATGATATGACTTTCGTGATATGCAAACCCCATGAAAGATCGTTGCAGAGTGTGACCCCCAGATATTTAAAAGAATCAACAGTTTCAACTGGAACATTACTGATGGAATATGGAAAAACAAGTGGAGAACGGCGGCGGGTGAAGGATAAGGCTTTGCATTTGTGAGGGTTAAGTTCCATTAGCCAATCATCGCACCATTGTTTTACATTGTTAAGATCACTCTGTAGAGTTAATTGATCAGAAGCGTTACAAATTGTGTGGTAAATAACACAATCGTCGGCAAACATTTGGATTTTACAGGATACATGAGTTGGGAGATCGTTAATCAATATCAGGAATAAAATCGGGTCCAGAACCGACCCCTGCGGGACACCAGATGTTACCGGAAGTGAAGTAGAGGTAGCATTGTTAACAAAGATAGCTTGAGTGCGGTTACTTAAAAATTCATGGATCCACTTTAGGACGTCGGGGTGTAGGTTTAAGCGGGAAGGTTTCAACAGAAGGCGTTTACGGGGTACTTTATCGAATGCCTTCGCAAAGTCCAGGAATATGGCATGTGGGATATTGTACTGCCCTTCGTAATTGTCCGCTCGTTTCATGTGCTCTTTTTCGGCAATATTGCGATGTGGACTTCACAAGTTACGCCTTGTCCGGTCCGCATTGCAAGAGTGCTTAACAGGCGTACATCCTATATAAGTGTCTCTCATTCGCACAAAAGAGGCACCAGTCATTTAACCGAAGCTAGAATTGTTCAATTTTTTGATCGACAGAAGCTTCGTTTACGTGCGAACTTGGCCATTCGTTAGCTCGCTGGGAACGTTGGCCGAGGTGATCTCGTGGCGCGGTTACCTTAGGAAAAATATTTTCTGATCCTATAAACTAAAAGAATGACTTCAAAAAAGATAGTTTCAAACGAGAAACAAATGTCTCTCCTACATTATAACATCAGCTGTGTCTCTACAGATCGTCGATGCTTGCGGTTCGTGGCCTCCGTGATCAGCTTCGGCACGCAGCTGGAGCTGACCGATTGGTGACGCCGACACGCAGTGACGTGCAACGCATTCGCTACCACTTGCAACGACGTTGATTACCCTGAGAGTGCATTCACACATGGCCTCGAAGAGTGTGGCAGTGGCAAAGCCCACAAGAAAGGGGGCAGGAGACAGGCCCCCAGGGTACCGCATTGGCTACGAGGCTGCTTCAGAGTGTAATTTTCAATCTAAACCAATTCGTTGTTTCCCTTCGCTGTCACTGTAATTCAAAGTGGGCTCCTGAGGAGCGCGACCTCGATAGGGTTGTTAGTTTTGTCGTGCCAGACGAGTTGGTTGTTGTTGTGTATATGGTAATCACTACAGTCATTTCGAATGCTTGGTCGAATGTTCACGTCATGTGCAGAAGAGAACCTTCATGTCCTCGAAGTTAAAGTTTTATTTTTTTAATTGTGCAGGGGTGCTATGAAAGATGACTCGAGTGACTTTGCTCCGAGCTTGCTCCACGGCGGCCATGACATCAAGACAGTGCGGAGCGCGTGATAGCAGCGTTGATAAAAATGGCTACAAGAACGTGCGTGGCGACAGAAACTCATGTGGGACATTTGAGGAAGTTATCAAAGAAACACAGCCTGCGCTCGTACACGTGAGCGCCACCACTCAGTCAACATTTCAGCAGTGGTCTCAGGTTTAGCTGTGGTCTCAGGTTTAGCTGTGGTCTCGCTGACGGGAGGCGCTCGGCAGGAACGAATCTCAGAGGCTACCGTGCTGATTATCCTAAAGCAGACTTGGTGCAGGCATTAAAAGCTTCAAAAGGAACTTAAGCAGCTCGTGCCTTTCAAAAACATCAGACAAAGCTTCTGACACATTCATTGTATGGGCGCACGTTTGCACTCAGTGGAACGAAAACCTTTGGTTTGAAAACACCACGTGAAAACATAAATAACATACGTATTCTACAGCAATGCAAGAGGGAGACCATATTATTTGGTGGAGCTCGATAAGTGTGGTTGTCAATATTTATGTTGTCCCAAACGCTCTTAGGCCTCCTAGAAGATTTAGGTTACACTGTGTGCGCATGGTTATTGACTCATTCTGTTCGTTTAGGTGTCTGGTCACGTCATTCGTGGTTTTCATTATCATGGTGTACGTGGTCTACTCTAAAAGTTAGTGTCTGTGTGTATAGAACCAAAGGTTGCTATTAAGGCGCACCTTATGACATTCCGTTAAGTCCCGATTTAAACGTATACAGACACAGTTTTGCAGTCCTGATTTCTTGGTTAGTTGTTGGTCACTATTCTGACCCGACCCACCTGGGAGGATATGTAGACCATGCGTGTGGCGGTACGTCGGTTGAAAAATAGTAAAAATATCAGCAAAAATGAAAAAAAGTTAATCGAAAATTTATATAATAGAAGAAAACGTGAACTTTTTTATATGATTTAAGTAATAGTTTAGTAAACGTCATGCTTATTCGCTTGTTTCATTGTTTTTGTAGGGCCTTGCTGGAGAAGGAAAAAGTGGGCGAAATTCACTGGGATGATTGGCAAGAAGGTAAGTACCTTGTAGATAAAATACATCACGCTTAGGGCCTGGTCTGGTTGCACATGTTTTAGGGGCGAAGCTCCTTAAAGTGGCACCCGTTCGTCCCTCGTAGTAGTACGTAACATGTTTCACGCTTTGACCTACAAGGTGGTGCCGGTGGAAGAGTTCCACTGTGCGTTGTTGAACAAGAAAAAATTCGCAGCGTGCGCGTTAACTAAATGCCAAATTCTCCTGTCTCTCATTCCCCATTAGCAGCCATTGGTATATACATTGAGCACTATCTGACAAGAAAAGGTTGCTACATTGCCCCGCCGTGGTGGTCTAGTGGCTAAGGTACTCGGCTGCTGAACCGCAGGTCGCGGGTTCGTATCCCGGCTGCGGCGGCTGCATTTCCGATGGAGGCAGAAATGTTGTAGGCCCGTGTGCTCAGATTTGGGTGCACGTTAAAGAACCCCAGGTGGTCGAAATTTCCGGAGCCCTCCACTACGGCGTCTCTCATAATCATGAATAGGTTGTGGGACGTTAAACCCCACATATCAATCAATATTGCTACGTTATACTCGCTTGGCGCAACTTCCTTGGTTTTAGAAAGGTTCAGCAAGCGTTGGGACGCAGTGCCATGAATACAGTGAACTAGTATATACCATGAACTCGAGGTGGTTAAAGGTGGGAAGTAGACACGAAGCGCAAGCCGTAAGGAAGTGTGCGTGTGCCACCTCTCGTTTAGTCCTTGGAATGTCCGCTGGATGGTGGTGCTTCTATATGCGGAATATATGATGAAAAGATGCGAGGTGGTGGTACTTGGAGAGTTGACTAGATGGGCGAACGGACACACACATATGCATGGACGGACGCACGGATGGCTGCACGGACGGATGGACGCAAGGACTGACGCAGGGGCGGATGCATGGACGAACGCAGTGATGGACGCATGGACGGTTACACAGACGGACGCATGGACAGACGGAAGCAAGAACAAATGGACCGATGGATGCTTCGCCTCATTCTCCATCAATCACCCCGTGGATATGCTGCCTTTTTTTGTTTTACCGCGCTTTTAATAACTGCGGTTCCTTGTGGTTCATTCCTGTGCACCACGCAACGAAAAACATACACTCGCGAGAGAAATTGCGTCGCATCTCGCAGGGCGTTGTGATGGGCTGCAACATTTTTCTTTCGTAGAAGGAAATTGAGCCGGACTTCATTTCGTGGTGTGTCATAAGCCTGAAGTCAGGCAGACTGATGAGGAATTGGCCGTTTCGTTGGCGTAGAAAAGAACCGTTAGGAAGAAAGGACATCAGAAAGACAGGAAAGGCAAGGACGTAAATCAGTCTTGCATAACCGGTGTGCTACCTCCACATGAAAAAGAAATGGGGGGGGGGGTTGAAAGATTAGTAAAGAAAGAAAAAAAAAGAGAGAGAGACGGAGCACACACGCTCCGAAATATGGCGTCACAGCGCAGAGCGCCAGCATTGTGTGGTGTACGTCACGATTAAAAGTCTTGCGGTGTTGCACGACCATTATAAAAAATTATCCTATATGAGCATAGGCTCAACCCCATCGCAATAATTTCGGCCGGATGTACGTCATACAAGAGTATTGAAGACGTCACAAACGTCTGGCATTCTCGCCCTTGCGCCCTTTGCGCCTTGGTGTTTGGGGAGAAGCTTGGGGCGACAAACTACTCGTCAAGACGCTGGCGTGTTTTCGCTGACTGTACCAAAGGGGAGAGGCGCGGAGCTGTTCGGGGCAAATGAGCTTGATGGGGGATGCGTACGCCTCGAAGAGATTTTGACAGCTTGAGCAGTTCATGTTGAACCAGCGAAAAGCACGGTCGTCGGTGTCGCGAGTCTCGCGTAGAGCACGAAGTGTGCCGAGCAACGTGTTGAGATGGCTGCAACACCGGGCACCCTCGTCGTCTGCATAAACTGGCGAGGCCATCAGCGGCACCCCGTCAACACCATTACGTGAACCACGAGCTCGACTGGTCCTTATGGAACTATGTAGTGTACTTTTTTTTCAACCGGTATTTTGTTATACCCTAGCTTTCACTAATTGTGTTATGTGCGTTGCGTCGCATTTAGTAACTCAGAAGCGCGAGCCCGACCTTTCCTAATTTTTTGTATCTCGTTTTGATTGTCATCATGACGTTATTTTATTACCTTACCGAGTTCTGGTTACTTGTACTACTTGTAGTGTACATTTAGTGCTTAGTTTTTTTGTAGTTATTCTTTTTCATCACGCGTATCTTTGTTTTTCTCTTTAGTTAACTTCTGTAGACTCTTGCATTGCCCTTGATTTAATTAAATGCCTGTTTGTTTTTCATCAAATGTCCGTGTAATCTCTATGAGTACGTTAGTCAGACCCAAACATCGCTACACGTGTAGCCCCGCATGGATCAACCGGCCTGCATATGTAAATTTGAAATGTTCCACTAGGAGGCCTTTCAGGCGTCAGAGGCCTAAACGCAAAGCGGTAGCCTCACGCCGATGTGAGATTGATGGGGCCTCACTACGAAGTGTGTTACAGAAGGACTCAGGTAATACTTTGTCGGTTCTGTTTTATTACGATAGCAATTGTATGAGCAATTGTATGGACAGTCTCAGCTGGTTCTTGCCGTCACCGCCGCCATCATGTTGCGTATATTGATACATATCTATATATAGAAAAGCTCAAGAAAAAAAAAGGCCTCGTATCTGCACGTTAATCTGCAAATGTCTCGTAGGCCCGTGTGCTCAGATTTGGGTGCACGTTAAAGAACCCCAGGTGGTCAAAATTTCCGGAGCCCTCCACTACGGCGTCTTTCATAATCATATGGTGGTTTTGAGACGTTGAACCCCACAAATCAATCAATCAATCAATCTGGAAATGTCGTCGAAAGACAATAGTCTTGCGTGTGGAGAGAGTGAACAAAATATTTATTTGATGTTCTGCGCAAGATTGTTGGTGAATGGTATTCTGGAGGCGCTGCTTTAGAGTGCCTCGAGCGCTTAGCGGAGGCGAACGAGCGCATCAAGCAAGGCACGTAACACGTGAGACATGAGTGCCATTTGGCAGTTTTCTTGCAAAACGAAGCGCGTGGCTCTGACACGGGCGCGCACACCCGTGTCAGAGCCACGACCGTCTCGTCTTAGCAAAGCGTTGGAAACACTCGCCTTTTCGTGCAATTGTTGCATGGTCAGCGCAGCGTGATAAGCGGTACGGTCCTTACACTTACTTATGTATGCCTTTTCTAGTAAAAGACGCACATGCAGAATATATACGTATTGTTATGGTGCCCCAGACATGCGCAATAATTTCTTTTTAATTGGTGATTGCACAAGTATGAACGCAAAACCTAGAGCAACATTGGTGGGCGCTGCGGATGGGGTCGGCCGTTTTAAGTACCAGATGCCGTATAGAGTGGACAAACAGACAAATGTGCTGGCAGACAGACAGCGGCTCGTCGCGATGCGCCAAAGCGCGCTTATCATCTACGCGTACTTAGTCCTGCCGAGGGGGAGTGAGGGGGGGGGGGGTTAGGTGCTTGTGTGCACGCGCTTATCCTTCGGTGGGGAGAATCATGTGCCTTTGACCTTTCACAGAAGCGATTGCGTTAGTTGCCGGGGCCACAGGGGTCACTTCGCTTCCTGGACAGACCCCGTTTGCGAAAAGAGCGCGCTTTTCAAACACAGCGAAGTGGCAACTGGGACACTCGTTAGTTCGCACTCATATCTGGAGCTGTGATTGAGTTTCGTGCGTCGTTGTTGTTTAAACACCGCGATAAGCGTCGAGTTGTAAACGTTGCTAGTTCTCTCTCGTCTTGTGTGAGTTGTTTTTGTGCGTCATTTGTGCGTAAGCAGCGCACTGCATTTTTGGATCTGCTATCAGCGTTACATTCCAAGTTGTTGCTATCGCATTTATTGCTTCGCCCTTGCGGCGAAAGTGTGACTTTTTATGCTAAGCGAAAAAGAGAGGGAATGAGTTGGCAGGTTCGTGTGGTAGGGCCACATAAGACCGTTAATCTCTCATTTCTTACCATACCAATTATAGAGAAAACAAGTAACCAAGCCTGTTACTTAGCTACCACCGCAAGAAAAGCGTCTGCAACAGTGTACAGCCATGCCAGAGATGGTGCTTTTTTCCGCTCGTGGGGTCTCACCTCGGCGCTGATGGCTTATAAACTAGGCATGATATGGTTACGCTTGCCGAATAAGTTCCCTCTAGCGGAGGAGCTCTGGGACAGCCCTTTATATAACTAAGAAATGGCGGTATCTCTTAGACACGCGTATATGTGTCCGGTGATACTGGCTCGCCCATAGTCTGTCAGCTGGAGCCCATGACGGGAAACGCCTGCTTTTCGCTGTCATATGCGAATTATGGCCCTTTCCTCGCTCTATGCACATATAACGTAGTTATGTTTACAGCAGGTCTCTGCGAAAACGTCTGCAAGCAAGCGTTTTCACATATAAGTGCGCTCACACTCACAGACGGAATCAGAGAAATGGCGGTAGAGGCAGAGGTATTACATGTTTATAGGATCGTCGCATAAACCACGAAACAAAGCGTATCACGCTATGTAAAAAAAGAGTGAGAGAAGCAAGGAAAGGTAAGGAGTTCAACCTGACATCCGGTCCGCTACCCTGCGGGGGGAAGGGATAAAGAGGTGGAAAGAGAGACAGGAGAAACAAGAGAGATTGAAGGAATCACAAGCATGCTTGGGGAAGCACATCCAGGTGGCCGCACAGGTCTGTTGAGTAAGTACTTCAGTAGACCTTTTGTTGTCTTCTACGCTGTCGGGGGGCACAAGTGCATGGTCCCGGAATCTCGTTTACAGAATATGACTTCAAGGCCAAATGGTTCGAAATCACCCGGAGTAGCCATCGTTGGGTGCCATAGCGAGCTCATTAGGGGTGTTATTCAATGCGAGCTTTAGAAAGTGCCAAACGTGCTGAATCAGTTACAGACAACTCAAAAGCAATGGGTCGTGTGACATTGTGCGTAGCATCATCGGTAGTCGGCGCATCCAGCGCACTTCCATTCAACATAAGAGCAGCCCGTAAGTTTACGCTGATATTTCCTTCTTTTCAATAATATTGTGATTATATGTAGCCCGTGGCAAATTATATATTGTTATCTATCGGCGATTGGCTTCGTCCATTAAATCTATGATGTGCTCCTGTATTAGTACGTTTTCCTAGGGATCACTGCAGGTCTTGCTTATAGTACCGTCAATACAACACAGCGCGCGTGATTCGCATGCACCTTTTCCTCGCAGTTTCCATGTTGCTAGGCTTCTCCGGCTGCCTGTTCCTGCTGTACATTTTGATGCCGGTGGTCATTAGGCTGTCGAGCGCCACAGCGGCGAATCTCTCCATCCTCTCAGCAGATTTTTATGCGCTTGCCATTGGCGTCTTCGTCTTCCACTACAAGGTATGGTAAAGTTTTCGTATACGATGTGCTTTCTAATTCTCTATCTGTAACGCAGTTGATTTATTTTCTTGCATTTGCATAATTATGCAAACTTCTAGTTACTATTGAGAACGAAGTCGGCGAAGAGCGTTTGGGCGCGCACCCTTATTGGGCAGTATATCATCTTCGGGCGCTAATTATGATGCACTGTCTTCAAATGTGTCAAATTTGCATGGCGCAATTCGAAGCCACTCAATATTACGTTCCAAGAAAGAAAATGAAGAAATGTATTGTTTTGCGCGAGCTTCAGTAAATAATGTTATTAGCACGTAATTAGGTATCTAATTATTATTTAGGTAGTAAGTGTCCATTCTTGCATAAAAGAGAATAAAATAATAGTCCCAAGTGCAAGCACAGTTTGTTTGTTTTCTTGGTTAAATTCATTTTAAGCAAAGAAACAAATTACCCTTGACGTGGTCCCTGGAACGCTGCACGTCAACAGGTCGTCGAACATGGTAGTATTGCCAGCAAAGGGATATTCTGCAGCATTACGCAGCATGTAGAAGCTGAATAATTAGCATTTGTCCACTCAAGAAGTTTGCACGAATGTGCAGTCCACGTTTCAAGCAATTTAAATAAACACACGTTGTGGGATCTGCCTCTAAGTTTGACGTGTACAATTACACGATGCCGCTTGAGGGGATATTGATAGAATGTCATTGCCATAGTAGAATATTAACGCACCTTCCGAATTCAAATTTATTCGAGCAACATTCGTTTCAAATAGAGCGAGTTCAATATAAAGAAGGGGTGCCGAACGCTGTTAGCTTTGGTTGAAACCGCCCACGCACGCGAACAGAAGAAAATAATAAACGTTCCGCATGAATCAGAAAAGGGGATATAACAAGTTATGTTCACCTCTCAGTGTGCATTGTTTGCTACAATGTAACGTGTTCTAATCTACACTTGCATGGGAAAACGTTTTCTGGAAGGCTGCTTCCCAGCTGTGAAGGAGAAGCAGTTGAACAACTTTTGGAGTTGCGAAGTTGAGTTTTATCTTATGGCACAGGTCGAGTTTAAAAGGAAAGGTTGGCTATAGCGTCATACGTTGCATTCAATCGCTCTTAGTGTTGTAACCTTTGGTGCATCTCGTTTTAGAGTAATTTTCTTGACTGAAACAGCTGTCAAGATGCCATGTGACTTGAACAATAGGGCATTTAAATATTTCCTCTTCTACAGCGGCGCTCTAAGTGCCTAGGCGAAACCAAGATTCTACCGTCATATAGACGCGAGAACTCCCAGCGCATACGTGCCATAAACGTCGAACGATCCCCGTAACTCGCTACTGGTCGACTAAAAGTGAAGTCGTGAGCGGTAAATAACATGAAATAACATGTGTGCCTCTTTAATAGGGCGAATACCATTACGCACCGCGAGACCACTAAAGACGAGGAAGGTAACACAGCGGCGGTGAAGACCAACTGATGTTTCTGGACTGGTGTATAATGAATCGTTTAGTAGAACTTTAATGAACCCTCCAAATTGACCCAATATTTAATGCCAGTGTCGGGTGCTTTTGCTTCGCTGCACGGTTAATCTTCTGTACGTAGTGTGAGGGCCCTGAGTTTTCCTTTGCTTCTTCAACGCCTTTTTATCTAACGTCGCAGTTCCACTGGCTGTACATGGTGTCCTTTTGCCTCGTCATCGCGGGCGTAGCGCTGTACTCATGCAAGCCCACTCCGCTCGGTCTGGGCCACCGAGAAGGGGACTCCGAAGAAGCGCTGGCCTATGCACCGTCGGCAGGAGTAGCCGGAGGCGTGTGTCCCGTCACCCAGTACGGCTCTTCGGGCACCGAGCACGGCGCGGGGCCTCTCATCTCGGTGTCTCACGCCGTGAGCGTACACCACGCCTTCGGCACGGCGCACGAGCCCAGCCCCAAGACCAACGGTGCCGTCTCCTGATCATGTGGCTGCCCAGCGCCTCCGCCTGCTACGCCGACGACCAACGTTGCTCAATGAACCACCACCGATGCCGTGCGCCTTCCATATTTTTTTTCATTACGACGCAGTGGTGTCGTTTCCTGCGCGAGGAGAACGTGACCCCCCTTTTTTAAAAGTTCGAAAACTGGAACGTCTGCTGTGTCAGTGTGGATCTTGTGGAACCGCCTGGCCCCGCTGACAACGTCTTCAAACCTGCATCGACGTGCTTTTGTAAGCATAGGCCAGATGCTGGTTACCGCGTGAACGATAAGAAATAGACTGACCTGGCCAGTGATGGCTTCTCACGATACTTGGCTTTGTTTAATGTGCTGTTTAAAACAGACACCACAGTGACATTCATGTTTGCATTGACTGTCTTCGGAAGAAACTGATTGAAATAAAAAATGAGGGAAACTGGTTCTAATAGATTAGGTAAAGTAAGGGGCATATATTTTATTTTTCGTTCATTATTTGCGGGAAGCAATTTTCACCTGCGCATCTTCTTTAAGTTGACTATTGAGTGCAAGTTCGGCATTGGTGTGCTTGGTCCTAGGTGATCAACAGAGTGACCTTGTTTTTTTTTTTTGTCGAGTCGATGAAAGTTTTCCAAGTTTCGCAGCAAGTTCTAATAGTGCTTCTCTTGTGGGAATATGTTATTGTGAAAGTAGTCACGATATGACTTATCAAAAAAATAGAGTTTCATGTGCTACAGAAACAAAAAAAATAATCATTTCTTGTTTGTTGCTACGAGGAGTGATGAAAGATTATTGTGTAAAATCATCGATTACTCGATGTGATCTCTTTAAAAACAAGAGAACGCTGCGTAGACGCGTCTCTTCATTATAGAGGCATATGTATGATACATTTTAGAGCTTGTCTATGACCTGGACGATATGTTTCGATTTCGGTGCTGTTTGAACACTGTTTGTCGTTCTTATTGTTCAAGCTTATCTGATAATCTCAGCGTAGTCTTGCTCAACGCCAATGTTACGTTTCAAAAAGCACCTGTTGCTGAATCGCACAGAAATTTATTTTGATCTAAACTAGTGCATTGCGATCTAAACTAGGGATCGCAGGGTGTTTTTATGCTTGACCAGTGTCATCTTGACAACAGGGCTTTTTATGCTCAGAGCCGTCGACAAATATTCGTTGCACCACTTACATAAATTAAACAGGTGCTGGATAATCTTAAATGTTTGTGGAGACGTTGGAACAGCCCGAAAGTCAGTGTTATTTCCAGCCTTTCAGTCAAACAAATGCGTAACTTAACCTATGATTTCTCTGCAGAAGTGGATAAATGGTAAGCAGATAGTGTGTTGAGCGAAGTAAAGTCTTATAAAGTACAAAATGTATTGGTCTTATTCATAAGTAAAACGTAGTAGTTGGAAAAAGAATACCAGCACAATTTTAAATGTTTACGCCAGTTTTTTGTTTCGTTAACTTGCAAGAAAGTATATAGATGCAGTCAAGTTTTTTTTTCTGAAGTTGCTACTAACAAAAATTTTAGAGATTCCAGAATATTCAGGCTTTTATTGCTAGTAGCCATAAACTTGTGCAACTCGTGTGCTCACCAGAAATACATGTTTTGTAGTGTGCACTATTGCAAACAAGAAAGCAGCGTTCTTTTCTTTTTGGTCTTGAAAACTGTTTTGTCTTGAAAAGTCAGCCTACTCTAGCAGTCTTGCTAAACAGCTTCTTTTCTATAATGATGTTGATGATGACCTCATATGAATGGCGCTCACCCACAAAAGGGGATGGGCCAAGAACTGGGTGGCAGGAAGCTTATCTCTGGGAGCATTTATAGCTGATGCCTTGGTCACAATATCAGTTTAGTTACCTTAGTCTGCCAGGAAACTCCGCTAAACTGATAAAGCGAGAGTGGTCTATGCTAACGAAACTATTTGGCTCGGCTTCACAAGCAACATGGTAGACTAAAACTGTGGTCTTAATGAACATATTTTGAAGATGTTGCACGTGTTTGATGCAAAAAGAAAAGAATTGCTTAGTATATACTGATTCTTGTTCGCCGAAGAGAGTTTTGTGATACTTCATTACTATTTGCGAAGAAGTCGCGTGGCTAACTTGTACTTACTCGCAACTGTGTATGTAAAGAAAACCATTGATTGGCGAAGAAACAAGACTGAAAGTCGTTCATGGTTTAAACTTTCTCCTCTTGTGTTGCAGTGCTCGTTTGCACGCCTTTATTCCCCCTTCTTTTTCTACAGTGTATTTATGCACTTCTGCAAATCGAGCCTTTTGTTTCATATGCATGAGTTAGCTGTTGTAATACCGTATTTTTTTTTCGGTTTCACGAGACGACAGTCACTTGTGGGTAACTTTAATTAAGGTGTCAAGATATTCGGTGCATTTGCCCTACGTACATCGGTCAAATGAGCTTACGCGCGATCTGGGAAATAAGCTCATTTCTCACGCTCGACAAAGTACGAGATAGGGCACTTCACTTAATGACTTAAAGTGTGGGTAGACACACTTGAATGTTTAATGACTGAGCAAGCATGCGTATTCATTAAAAAAACATCACTGACACGGAGCGAAGTATAATGCACTTCTTTCTACTGCGTTCTCTCATTATAACAATAAGCGAGACAAGAAAAACTTTATGTAAAAATATCAGTCAAATACGTCAGGAGTCGCCCGTCACCTCTAGCCATCGGATGGAATCCCTTGAGACACGACAGCAGCAAGGGCTTCACTGATGATGTCTCACTCGATATTTTGGGGTCCGGTCTGCGATATTTCGAAATGCTGGTGTTTCCTCAATGTGACTCCGAGTCACACTGCCCTACCGTCCGATAGCACAGGACCTTCAACGAGCCACCTCTCTGAGTTCTCAGCGTTTGACTTCCACGAAAGCATCTTCTGCGACTGTGACTACGTGCCCCGTTGTGTCGTGTCATGCACCAAGAATTCGTGGACATGCGGCCCTGCAATTTATTCGAAGAGACTGTGTCTTCGCAAAGTGAATATCATCGAATTTGTGAGCGAATTCGTTCAGATGCGAGTTGACAGCACGTCGCGGACCACATCTTGTTTCCTTCGAATCACTGGGATGTGGGTCACAGATACCGATGCCGTCAGCAGGGCGTTTGTGGTGTACTGGCTTGTGTGTATGCTTTTGAGCACGGTGGTTACGGAAACTATCAGCAATTACAGTGTTGCAACGCCTTCAAGCATAAGTTTGTCGAATTGGTGGTTGCCGCACTTTAGATAATGCGTATATTATTTTGTTAGTTTTTGCGTCGAAAAATCTACTTTCAACGGCCGAGTAATGATAAGGTGTAGGGAGTTAAGACTTTGTTGCCATGCGGCTGCTTTTTTTTTCTTGTTGATACTTCTCGCTGCTGTGACATAGCTTCATTGACGGTAGGAATTGAAAATCAAAACTTCTGCAATAAAGCTCAGAACAAGTGGGAGAACGGTGATCAGGAATGCTGCGGGGTTTGTAAACGATTGTTTCTACGAGAAGTGTGAATGCTACCGCCGGCGGTGTGGTACTGTTACTTGTACATATTGCCATAGAAAATTTAGGGCATAGGTTGGTTTAGAACACTATTTCTTTTTTCTTCAAATATTTGTAGAATAAATGACGGTTTTCGTCGAAAAACCAAAACGCACGGCAGTTATTGTGTTTATTCATGACAATGTTGTATTGGCTTTAGACATGTACCGTATTTAAAGTACGTGTGTCGGTTTGTACAACAGCAGTTGGGCACCCTTTTGCTATACTACACAATGCAAGGCTATTGATATTTTTTGTTCATACACATAACAGTCCTATAGGGTTGTGGCAGGAGTGAGTGTACATGTGAATGTATGCAGAAAGCATACATTTAAATATTTAGGACCAAATAAGAGGAAATGAAATATGATCATCTAAAGTAACTGTACACTAGCAAGCAATGACATTTAAAAATTGAGAAAGTGGCAATAAATGAACTTCAGCAGCTAACAAACTCGAGTGTTCAGACGTGCGGAAAAAAACAACAATTTGAAAGTGTTAGTGGTTGGATAGAATGATCTAATGTTTGAGGTACGATAAGCTGCTCTAGTTCATGTAAAACAAGCAGGCTTCGAAAGAGAGAGATCAGAAAGATAAGAAAGCGAGTTTTTGTGGGTGCACAAAAGCGTCAGAGATTCTATGTGCCGTCGTCTTGAAAGAAGTTGCAGGCTTAATCCTTAAAAAGCAGCTGTTGGAGAGAAGCTTGGATCAAAGTGGTGAAAAATGAAACCAGCACAATATAGCGCAGAGAATGAACCAGCACCGCAAACAGACGTCAGAACAGAATTCTAGGCTTCATTGTGCGCCCCCGTCGTTTCCCTCTTCCTTAACCCTATATCACTCCACCCTCTCGCTCCTATTTCCCACCATCGTGGTGTACTATATTATACGAGGTTACGCCGTGCTTTGCTCTTCCTTTTTGTCCTTCACATACTCACATTCACACCACTGCTAATCCTCGCCTTTCATAATTTCAAACCACCTTGACATATTATAGAAGGCTACGATGTGTATTACGCCCCTCTTCCCGTTCTTTCACTCCCCACCCTTAATTCCCTGTCCCACCTACTTGCTGTGCTGTACTATACAAGGCTATACTAGGAGATTATTTAGACTCCAACCAAAAGTTTTGAAGAAACCCGACGGCAGATACAGAGGACAGCCCATAACATCAAGCGCTCTCTCGGAGCCCTTCCACCAGTGTATACACGTGGACTGAGCTCCACGGCAAAACAAGAGAGAGAGAGAGGGGGGTCATGAGCCACCCCGCGAGTGCTTTGAAGCCGCCGCTGCTACGTAGCCCTGCAGTCACTCCTTAGGCACTGCGCCGTGCTCCCGACCGGGTTGCAGAAATTAGGTGCCTTTTCTTATCTTCTAACCACTACCACCACCACTCCTGAGGAAGGAACCAAGCCGGTTTCGAAACCTCAAGTTTCTTCAAAACGTTCGGCTGGAGTCTAATTCATCTCCCAGTTTCATAACCAACCAGACAGACTTCTGTCGAATGTTTACATTCAGCTGTTGAAACAGGGTGGTGCCTAACAAATAGAGAAGGCGCTGTCGCTTATCACTCGGCGTTTTGTTTGTCCTGGCCTCATAAGCGCGCGCATGACATGGGCAGAGGGGTGGCCGCCACCCCCTGAGGGATGAACGCCATGCCTGTCCCGTACCTTCGATTTGCAGGATGTCCCCGTCATTCTTGATATACAGGCTTATGGCAATGCCTAATATATGCCCACGCATGTTTTGGAGGATAAAAATAACCGAGGAAAGAACGCTGATGTTGCATTTGTGGTGAAGCTTTGTAGCTGTGCTATGGACTGTACACAACCCATCTGAACCCCCCTAAATTGGTGAACCGGAGGCAGGCCCTTGTTTATTATAAAACACGTCGTCAGTTCATTTTCATTTTTTGCGTCCATATCGAAGCTTGTTTTTTTTTTTTTGCGGAATCGATGAACAAGATGAGAAAGGGGTGTACCGACACTGGTGCTGTTTACATTGTAATCATCTACCAACCCGACCATTCAGGCGCCCCCATGCAACGGTTAGCTAGCATAGGTGAATCTTTTACGGGGATTTAACCAGAGTGTCGCAAAACTAGTATACGTTTGCCAGTAGTAAGCAACATCAATCAACTCAAGGGATCACTCAGTGGGTATGACTCAACGTCGCCCATCGTATAGCATTCATTAGCGATATTGTAACAAACATTAGCGAACCTTAGCCTGTGGCAATCCTTGTTTGTAGTATGCGATTGAACGAGGTAGTCCAGGAAACTTCGGTGCTGAACTAAATGCCAGTGCACTCTATCAGAAGGTGCGTTGCACAAAGCGAGAGTTCGTCTGCATATTTGACTGATATATCCCGATATTGTGATGCGCGCCTTATCACCTGCAGGAGGGATGCCGCGCTACTACCATGGATCACTCCTCGTCAGGGGCAAAAGTGGTGGCATTCAATTAATGCACAAAAAACGCATGCTTTCAAATGTTTTGTCATAATGCGGGCAACGAAAAGCATTCCCTGACGAGCGGTGATGGTTGATTGATTGATTTGTGGAGTTCAACATCCCAAAACCACCATTTGATTATGAGAGACGTCGTAGTGGAGGGCTCCGGAAATTTTGACCACCTGGGGTTCTTTAACGTGCACCCAAATCTGAGTACACGGGCCTACAACATTTCCGCCTCCATCGGAAATGCAGCCGCCACAGCCGGGATTTGATCCCGCGACCTGCGGGTCAGCAGCCGAGTACCTTAGCCACTAGACCACCGTGGCGGGGTGAGCGGTGATGGTAGCAGCGCGGTTTTGCTGGAGCCGGCAATAAGGTGGGCAACAGGATATCGAGATGTGTTAGCCTGATATGCCGACACACTCTCATTACGTGCAGCGCACATTTCGATTGTGCGCCGTTGGGCCAAGCTCGCATGCTTCGTTTAATTTTTTGTAGCACCTGTACATACGTCAGAAGAAGCGTAGTAGAATAATTTACCCGTAATGGTGTGACAAGGTGTGAGCGATGTTGACATGGTGCTACCGCTGCCACTTTGGTCCATCGTGAAGACGTGCAACTTGTGTCAAGTTCGTGCCAAGGAACCACGCCTGCGCAACTTCCGCTTGAATGGGCTGGAACCTGCGCAGCCGTCGTGTTCACGCGACGAGGGGCGTCACTTGCAGTGTGTCGTGATTTTGGCGGATCATAGTCGCAGCATCCCAAGACGTGTTGGTCGGCCTGGAGGATAGAGCACAGGAACGAAGTATCCACAGCGTGTCGACAACGTCGACTGTAACAGATGCATCAAGGTATGAGCGATGTTGTCATGGTGCTGCCGTTACCGGTAGCCTGTCAAGCTATAGGCACACGTTACAGGAGCCATGACCTTATGGATCTCTTAACGTGCGCCCAACTGAAGTGCACGGATGGTGTTTTTATCTACAATGTTTAGAGACGTAGTACAATGCCATGGTCACACCAATACTCTTTTCAGCATGGGAGGGGACGAGCGTACGCTAGTCGCGTCTCTGAGGACCAGCAGTAAAATTTTACCAACCGAGAAACCTTCATCAAATGCGGCCGGCGTTCATAGAAACCAACTGCACGTCTTTTAGCATAGATGAACTACAATTTAACCGCTGTAGCCTTGCGGAATAGTGCGAAAATGTGGCGCTGGACATTTTGGTGTGCATTAACTAAGCTAAATTTGGGTGGTTTTATTCGGCGCTGCCTTTAGCTTAGAGGAGCTCACGAAAAAGTCTTGTTAACCTAATTTTTCATTTTCGCCTGAGCTTCTTATGATTTCATGCAAAAACTTTGTATATACGGTCTCTTCTCGCATTACACCACTGTAATGAAGTAATTACAGTGGCGCTGAAACTGCACCCTAGTATGACGTTAATGATACTTTATAAATGGTCAATTAGATTCTGAAGTTATTGCTGCTTAGAGATCTGTTAGAGTACTTTGTCATTTTTGTTTACAGCGCGAATATACATTTCTGTCGGTTCGCCCATGTAACGCACACCGACACGACGCGTGGTGATTTATAAAAACAAATTTTCGGGGTTCATACCATCATGCTGGTGCTCATTGGCTTATCGTGGTGACGTAGCGCGCGTACTATGGACGTCAGCAAGCATAGCTTCTTGATGCGGGGGTACAGAGTGGAAAAATGACCATGGTACTTCTGTTATTGGAGCTGCATCACTACTCAGCGGAAATACTGCGCTATACTAAAGTTACTTCGCGTCCTCACGCTTGCCATTTACCCTTTAGAATGCAGGATAACTTGACGGAAGCGTCATTGTTACCAGGGCAATAATGACAAGAAGAACTCTTCATCAGTGTTTAATTATGCAGATGAATAGCTCAAGAAACATCCTGTCTCTGTGGTAGAAATTAATAGCGTAAGATGGTGCGAGAATTCAAGCGATAATATTGTCAAACTACGTTACAGCTTTGTCATTTAGGATCGTCGTTCGTGCCCCTTATTTGCTTATATATGCAAATAAGTGAACGACGTCGGGAATGTGTGGCTATTGAATGCTTCATATAGGCGCAAATTTTATTCACGAATATGATGCAGCGGAAGTGCGAAACAATGCTGGCTGTCGTACTTCCCAGCGTGCTTATCCCAATTTCGACTTTTTGTCCTGCCTTTTCAAGCAGGACCAGTTATACAGGAGCTCATTTCTTCCGTTGTAAAATTTGAACAGCTATTTTGCATATTAATAAAGTGCGTTGCTCGGTGGGTTGGTTCATTATGCCGTAGAAAAGACGCAGCGTTCCGGTCTCTTCTTTGTCCTCATTGTTCGTACTGTCGTGAATTTCGTGTAAATTTAGTTTCAGTATACGCAGACAAAAAAAGACGCTTTCAGAAAGCGAGAACAATACTCAGTGATTTTGATAGTGGCGTGACAGCCGAGTGACACGCTTGTCTCTCTTCCAAGTATTTCCGGTCGAGTGCTTACTTCCGGGTTTATGATTATTCATATAAATGCGTCTAAACTAAAGAGTTATATTGTCACGACTATAGAAACACCGCTTCAGCTGAGCCGTTGAAATGACGCTGAATGGAAGACGACAACGTTGTTGTAGAGGGGCTTAGTCTGAGTGGCCCTGCTGACATGTCGACTACGCTGACGTATAAAAAGTTGGTTGGTGCACGACGTGACGTCAACCCTCGTGTGGAAGCGCAGACGTAAATTTTATAGCAATGAAGTGTGCGCTATGGTGCTATAGTGTGCATGACGTGAATAATGTTCATGTGCTTGTTCATCTAGGGTCGAACAACGCTTGAACATAGCTTGTCGAGTCATAGCAGTGTACATTACTGTCTATTGTATGTTCAAGTGTATAGGCAACACTACAGCCACAATCGACGTTTCCTCGACGGGCAGCTCCTTTTAAAAACCTGATTCAAAATTTTGGAAGACTCCATTGTAGAATACTTCAGAGGAATGCACAAAGCATGGGTTTGATTCCAGCTCAAGCCAGGATAACTTTTTTCTTCATTGCGATAAGCAAAGTAAGTCCATGGACAACTCCACCAACACGGGCGCCACACTTTCTGAGACGCGGGCTGCTTTAACCTGTCGAATTATGATTCACAAAGTATAGCTCGACAGAGACCGTTAAGCACTTGATGGGCACACCTGCATACAAAAACCCATGGTTTGCGAGTATGTGTCAATCGACTGCGAGACTAGTAAAAAGGGTTTCATAACGAACCTGAAAGGCTTTACGCGTTATTCAGGTTTAGACCTGTCAGTCATGTTCACCAAAAACTCGCCCTCAGCTGCGCAAATTTAAGTATGGGCCAAATTTTGGAGGTAGCTACAAGAGCACTTAAGCATAGACGGCTAGACATAAAGCTACATAGACAGATAGGTATAAAAGTGGTCAAACAAGCATGTTTGAAAAAAAAATTCTTCGCATTTAAAACGGAAGTTAGTGAAAACTGCAAGTGAATGATGCCGCCTCGGTAAATCTTTCTTGCACGCAAGCTGCTACATAAAGAACAAGTGACGTTCAGTGCCAAAGAATGAGAGAGAATACAAAACAATGAGAATACAAAAACAAAATACAAAACAAACAGAGAGAGAGAGAGAGAGAATTCAAAGCATTTCGTTTTCTATTTCTACCTCTTTCAGTCTCTGTCTTAATCGTATTTTACGCTGCACGGGACTTGCTCAATACACTCTCCTTTACGATGTGATCGATCGCCACTGTGGAAACGAGCCTGCGTAAATAACGCACGGTATTCTCATCTGCGAAGAGCAAATTCACGGAAGATGAGTCCTGTTTGCTCGCTCGCTGATCAGCCTGCGCAAGAGGGGTAGATCACTGGAAGGTTGTGTCGATGAGGCGGTAACCATGACAACCTGTGCAAAACGCTTTGCTCCCTCTCTACGACCTCACAATCTGACAGCACTACGCTAGCAAATTGCGTGCAAAAGAATGCCCGAAATAGGAGACGCATTTTATTTTTTGTAGTATCGAGGTCAGCTGTGCTTCCTTCGTTAACCGCAAGAGTTTCCGTTGGGGGCTACTTTGCGCCAAATCGGCTACCTTTCAACTCGTTTGGCAATGAAAAATTCTAGTTGGCGCCATGGCTATTTTCTTACTACTTTTAAACTTCTGGTTTTACTTATTGGAGATTGTTTCATTCATTGATCAATAGTAAGACTCTGTTCATGATGTGACTATGGTTCTATTTGGCTCCAAATTTGGTGATTATATGAAATGGCAAGGCTATTATCGCGACTTTTGGCTCGAGTTCTGGCGCCTTTTGAAGTCCACCCAACGGCCACACGGGTGCAACTTGCATGGGAAAAATGAGTGTGAGAAGTTATGTTGCGGAACACCAAAAGAAGGTGACGTGTACGCTTGTAGCAAGAAAGGTCACACATTTTATTCATATCTAAAGTGCATGTGTATATATTAATTTACATGAGAGCTTTTTTTGTACGGTGTCCCTCCTCAAAACTGGCAAAAATTTCTAGCACACCCTACTTTTTTTTGGTTTGCAACAAATTTCGAAACAGTTCACTTCGTGGTGACATACCGAACTAGAGTGCCCATTCAGTTCTTGTGTTTTGTACGCATAACAAAGTAATAAAAAAACATACGAAAAATGACGTCCCACGGTCTTACGGCTTTCGCCATGTTCAAGCTTTGCACATTTTTCACGCCATATTAGGGCCATTGGGGACTTTTTAAGTGTATCAAAATAGTCATGTATGCTCTATGAATTTAGCTTTGGTGGCGGTCACCCTGTTTTTCATTTTGTGGAGTATTATTTATGTGCACGCTAACCCGAGAATGCTGATAGTGAGAGAGGCAGTAATTGCAGATGAAAAAAAATGAATGCACATATTTAATACGAACCACAGCAGCACACAAAATTGATACTGCAAGCGCACTAAGGATAATATACGTGCGTATTTTCCCCAATCACGAATTAACGTAATTGACTCTTCGCTTGTGACGGATTGGCAGAGAGAGAGAGAGAGAGAGTTATAACGCTTCACACAGATAGTTACTGAAAAAAGCCATGTATACCTTTGCACTTTGCTACGAAGCAAAAAGTAATAAGGCATGAAGACAGGAGAAGAGTGCTGGGAAAAAAGTTAATGGCAAAACTCATAGAAAGCGACACAGTGCCGGGTGCAGCATGAATGAAGCTAGGCAAGAGCAGACTAAGCATAGAGAATCTTTTTCACGCGAGATGACTCTGACCATTTGTCTTTACCTAGTTGACAGTGATTAATGACTAGCTTAAAAAATTTGCGTGTGGTAAGAAGTCTGCTCTGCGCTTAACATAATGAGGTACAATATGTTACAGCCGCTACAATGGTAAGTGATAGGAAGGAACAACCACACTACTGTTACAGTTTTAATGCTGAAAGCTCAGTGCATGTATGCAATGTGAAAGCTGATGTGGTCAAAAGGTGCGATGAAAAACCAGGTCGAGCCATGATGAGCCGTAACAAGATATACCTAAAGAGAATGGATGGTCACCTACGCCCTTTCTCTAAAAAGGCAGTTTTGTTGCACATTTATATTTAAGAGTAAGTGGAAAATCACAGTTTGGCTCAAAGAGCAAAGCAGTGCATGCAATCGGACGAGAACCGGCGCATTCAGCATGGTAAGGCCGATGGCGCAGTGCATGCAATCACAAAAAAAATGGAATGTTATACAAAATAAGTCTAGCGGCTCACTTTTTTTTAATTCGATCACGCATAGCTCTACGAAACGCAGACTTACGAAAACACTGCCAATCCAGACCGAAAAGTGGTAAGGATATACGAGCTGATTGCTCATGTCTGCCGAGACAACGCGCGCACCAGCCTTGGCGATCGCGTCCTTATGACCAAAGTTAAATGTTGTTGCTCAAACCATGCACCACCCCCTTCTCCCCCGCGCACAGCAATGTACACTCCATATTCTGGTGTCTCTTCGTGCAACGTCGAAACGGGGGAGGGGGCCGCTTCCTTCTTGCTTGAGCAGCAATCCGTGGTAGGCTTCGCACCTGCGATGTTATCGCATGTGCCCTCCGTGCGACGTAGGTAGGCGGCTCGTTCAATAAATGCTTCAGCCGTGTTCGTCACCTGCGCTCGCGCGGTTTTACTCGCGGGTCGAACATACAATGCGCAGTGAACATTAAACGGTTTGAACATCAAACGCAACATGACGCAACAGCGACGGCAACGGGGAAAACAAAGGCCCCTTTATAATGTCCATATAGTGGCGGTCGCTGCATCTAAGACTTTTGGCCATGTCTTTTTTTCTTTTTGGCGTTTTGCAAACGACATGCCTGCATGGACACCGATATTTCAATTTCCTTCCTTCAATTTGTTCGCTAAGTAGAAATACTTGTATTACGGTTCGGGGTTGCGCTTTTTCGAAGTTGTTTACGTTGCGTTTGCATGTCTATTCGGTTTGTGTTGATTCTTTCGATTGTGTATGAACAACGAAAATCACAAAATTTGGGAATACTTTTTTACAAAGCACAGTCAACAGTTGACGTCCGTAAGATGTGTATTCAATTCAGACATCTGTCACGATACCAAAAAGCAGCAAATGTGGCAAAAAGCAATTTGCCTAAAGGGCAGGAAAACGTAGGGCGGGTATCAGTAGATGATTGATTATGGTCTATTTTTGACGAAGATAGAACGAAAAAGAAGGTGAGGCGCGGTGGGAAGGAACAGGAAGTGGAGCCCATGTTAACCCCGGGAAAAGTATGCGACATTCGCTCATCGGCCGCAGTTCACTAGAGGCACTAAACCCACGAAAAAAAAGGCCTTCTCCTGGAAAGTGGAGTAGTGCATTTCACTTCGCTACACATACATTTTCAAAATATTTCTCGCTTTCTCTGGCCACTGCAACGTCGACGCATGATGAGTGCACCACGAGCTGCGTCCTCTTCTTGATAAATAAATAAATAAACAAATAAATAAAGAAATTGATAAAACAAGCATTTAAATAATTTCACCTTTGCGAGTTTTCTGCGTACAAATCTGCCCCATCTCTTCTATATTTAAATAGGTTTGCATTGCACTCGGTAAGTTTCCCCATCCGGACAGCCCTAAAATGGAAAGAAACAATAATTAGGTTAAAGAAAAAGGGGTTTAAGCGCACAACAGTGCACGTGGTATACAAAGCATTAAAAAAAAAGATTCATATGCAGAAACCGTATATAGGCTGAATTTCACAGGAGCGTAGAGCATGCTCAAGTATCGTACACTTCTAAAACAATAGGAACTATCATGGGCCAATTCTTGATTGTAAGGTGAAATCATATGGCCAGTTTCCATCTTAAAATTGAGGTAAATCTTGCATTTGTTTAATTTAAACTGAGCCACGTTCATCAAGCCAGCGCTGCGTAAACAATCGTGAAAAAAGCAACCAACATGCTCTCATCTATGCGGTCTGTTTCATTTGTGTCCTAGTTGCTTTTTAGAGTGTTTGCGTTGAACAATTATTTTTTCAAATTTTAGGGCTAGTTTGCATTCGTTGAAGCAGACGATGCGGTAAGGCACAACGAGAATAAAAAAAGTAACAGGCCGACTTTTCTACTTCTCTTCGCTTCTTCACAATTCTCTTCGAGTTTAGCGCTAGAGTATGACACCCTTCTTTCGGCCGAAGATGATACACTTGAAATAAGTTGCAGTAAATAAAAGTATTGGGCACCAATCTCTTCCTTGAAGAAGAAATGATACCATACAAAACGGCATGGCATAAAACGAGCTCGGAAGAAGACCTGGACCACTTTTTAAGCCTTTCGATAAAAACCAAGACCAAGAAAACGCTGTCTATATATACAGTCTAGAATAGCGCAGCTCTTGCCAGGATGGACCACTCACACTTCACGCCCACTCATTGCCCCCACAACGCCCAATAGAAGCACGCAGATGGTGCCAAGTTCATCGCAAAATGTCTCTATACCATACATTCAAGTCGTGTATGTAAGACTATTTTACGAGCTAATTCAAGCCCAAGTTGACGCCATCGCTCTAACTCGAAGAGCGAGGGACAGGACACGGAACTTTCCCTCCATTCGGTTAGAGCTGTTATGAATAAGTTATTCCTGAGCACCGACGACAGTGGGCTATGTAGACATTAGCCGCAATATAGATTTGAAATATTCAGCGTACAAGAACACACTATGCGCAGGAGAGTCCCAGGAACGAACTTCCAAAAGAAACTCCAGCAGGGTAACTCCGCTTGGGGCGCTGGGATTGTCAGTCTGTAATGCATCGTTGTTTTAAGAGTTGCGCGTGCTTCCACAAAAGAATGCTCATGTAGAATGGTCGCTTCTGACTCGGAAGGCCGGGGTTTGAATCTAAGATGTAGACGTTTTTTGTTTTAGCACAACATCCTGAGCATGTATCATTTGTATTTGTTTCTTCAATCTAGTTACAATTGTTACGTATTATTAGAAAAGGTAAGTTGAAATGAGAAGTAAAATGGAAAAAGGCCGACATTCAGCGGAAGTATTTGCCATGACATTCCACGACATTCGCCCGAAACTTCAACTACGGCTCTTAAATTTTTTAAGAATAGCAGAAATGCCAGAGACCATATTTTACACTTCAATTAGGAGCCGTGGGGCTATGCTGCAAATAATCACGCTCTCTGCAGAAATTCTATTTTATTTCTCACTTCAAGTAAGGCATGTTCTTCGCAAGTGGCTACACCTCAGTAAGGCAAGCCACTGTTTCCCTACTTTGATTTATCCCCTTGATAGAAGGCTTTCGCAGTGCGGCCGAGATGGCCTTAAGGGTCGAAAAGAGTTATGCTTGAGAGTGAACTGTAATATGCGTCTTCCTTCCGTCTGCGGGTTCCGGAAACAAGCAAGAGCATTAAGAAATTTTTTCGCGGCTTCGCAACGCTACATTGGAACCTAATGAGTTGCCGGGAGAGCTCGCTTTGTCGAGCCAGGATGAGGCGACTGGTCGATGGAATGAATTAGTGAGACAATCTCTGCCAATCTCTCACAGCAATAGCAGCATGCCGAAAAACGCCAACACTATTATTGGTTTAGTATTAGCAAGACCCTTTTCTGAGCTGCGGTGCGGTATCGGATTACGTCTATCCGCTTACGACTAGCTTGAAGATCCCACATCCTCGGCTATAGTTGAATGCTTTCTGAACACACACGCACACACACACGCACACGCACATGCACATGCACACGCACGCACGCACGCACACGCACCCTGCCTAACATCCTTCCCTAACTAAAAGGAAGAACTGGTGCAGTTAATGCGTCATTGCTGTGATACATGAAAAAGAAATGAGCCCATCACCGGACACTCACAGGCCACTGATTTCTTCAAATCTCGTGGGTTAGTCACTAAACCTTACTAGTATTTCTCTCTTCTGCCGCCCACCACGACCATGTGCACTCTAGTTTCTTTTTTTCACAATGTTTTGCTTTTTTTGCTCTTATGCACTTTGTTCTTTTTTTACGGGCTCTGTGCTACTAAAGGTTTTCGGACTTTAAATTGTGCCTTTAATATGGCACGACTCTGACTTGTGTTTAGTGTGAAATGAGGACTTCCCAATACCGAAAGTTACCTAATGTGTTCAGAATATAGGTACGGTTATCACAATGGGAGCTGTTCGGTAGTCACAAAGACAACATTTAAGTCAAGTGACGAGGCAGCAAGGAAGGCATGGAAATGTCAAGCGTGCCTTATTCAAGCTGCCCACACAAACGCTGGCATCGGAAAGTTGCGGCTGTAGCAGACACCTGACACTGAAAAGATATTTGGCAGAAATTAATCTCAAGCTTTCAGAAATACCCACCTATAAATGCAAATAGGATAAACTAATGCGGTTGAAGGACACAGTCCAAAATATGAAACAATCAGTCGAACAATTGTCGGCGCAGTACGAGAAAGCACTCATTGAGATGAAAAAGAAAATACCTGAAATAGCTACTCAAAAGTAAATAGTTGGATGTGCTGCAACGATCAACGATACTCTGGAAATTCAGAAACTTTCTATACGACAGGTGAAAATTCAGAAGTTCATGGTCAGCCAAATAGCCTAAACGAACACTTGCTTGATAAACTGAAAATAGTAGCGAAACAGTTAAATCTTGTCGAAATCAAGCCAGCTAATTTTGACGACTTTCATGGGCTTCCGCCTTAGCCAGGTTAAGAACCGGCGGTGCTCATTCGCTTTGTGCCGCGCGTTACACGGGTCGAATGGAAGAAAGGTCATTTAAAAATCACATAATCGGACGTCTACTTCCTAAATAATGTGACGGCAGAAAACAAAAAAAGCTTTTATGACTCATGAGGAATAGGGCAGAAGAAAAACAATATCTGTGTGTTTGGCACAAAGAAGGAAAGTTGTTTGGTGAGCGGGTGATCCGCATTGATCTCAAAGTAGATTTAGAGTGAGTTCTTGTTTGGTTCATAACTTGCAAACTTCTTTTCTTTTTCCTGATGGCCGAATCACATAGTATAAGTTACTATAACAGCTGTATCTTCAATTCTGCTTTGCGGGATCGGTTTTAAAAACCCAGTGATCATTTTTCTATATTTAATGTGAATGGCTGTACGTAGCTTGAAAAGTAAGGACATTAAATGAGGAATTGCTTTGGATGCATTAGATCATAAATTATACATTATCGCATTTACAGAGACGTGCATTTCTTCGGTTTCTGATGTCATTTTTTATGCTTTCGTGGTTTAAAACACTGAAAGTGGTATACAAAAAAAATTATCGAGGTGGTGGTTGTTCACTTTACATTAAAAATCACCAGAACTACTCTGTTCTTGCTGAATCTTCGGCTGTTAATGGTGATTACAAGTCGATTGCTGTGAAGTGTCGCTGTACCATGATCGCAACTATTTATCGCTACCTACTGGTGCGTTTCATGAGTCGATTTTTTTTTTTTTGAGGAGGGTTCTTCATTTTGCTACTATGATAGGTCTGTCGGTTTAATATAAAGTAGTCATTAGCCGATTCGCAAGCGCAAGTTTTTATCGATGGAATAGAGTCATGTAATTGTGCTAACACTATTAATTCGCCCACGAGAATAACGGCCGATACAGAAAGCTTGATTGATTCGTGTTTGACAAATTATAATGCCGCAGGCGTGTTTTCGGAATCATTACTTTTGACGTCAGTTATTATCTGCCAATCTGTTTTCGTACCACGCCTGAAAAGATATGATTGTGCACACGATGCCCCCTTTTTAGAAGAAACTTTAATAGTGAGACACTGGATGCTTGTCTGCTCATGATCAAGAATATAGATTGAACAGATGTATAATCAGACAGATCTGAATTTATCTTATTTATTTTTGCAAAAAGTCAAACACTCGTATGGCACTCAGTTTCCACTTCATTCAATTAAAGATCACTGGACATTTAGGAAATCATGGGCTACCCGTGAATTATACCACAGATTTCGAATGAGGGATTGATTATTATATACTTTCATTCGCGTAAAAGATTAAACGATACTTCGGAAATATAAAAATATGAGGAACAAACTTAACTCAGATCTTCGTAAAGCTCGCACTGAGCACCACAAAAATATATTTGCATCGATATCAGGTGACCCCGCAAATATATGGGCTGCAATCTGCAGGCTCAAAGACAACTCAAACAGTGTGATCCCTAGCAGGCTAATCTTTGCAAATGTCGGATATACTGATATTTCACAGGTAAACAAATGCAACGATCACTTTTTGCATGCGGCTATGGTAGATAGCACTCGTGCTATCAATTAGAGAGAGAGTGAGAGAGAGAGAGATAAATAAAGAGGAAAGGCAGGGAGGTTAACCAAGCTTGGCTCGGTTGGCTACCCTACACTTGGGGTGGGGGAAAAGGAGAATAATAGAACGGAAAGAGATAGAAAAGAAGAAGAGTAAGAAAGAGAAGCATGAATAGTCAGCTCGAGACTACACAGCACGGTCTCGCACAGTTCTTTCACAAGCGGTCGTGAAGTCTGGTGGTCCTTAAAAAGTACAAGAAGGCTTTCGTGGCTTTGCGCGTATGGGAAGCCGTCGGCCAAGGTCCCAGAATCTTCTCTTCTGTAAGCGGCCGTGAATCCAGCTGACAGAGCTTGGCTTCCATAATACGTCGTTCGGTCTGGTATGCTGGGCAATGACATAGAATGTGCTCAAGCGTTTCCTCGCAGGCGCAGTTGTTGCATGCCGAAGTGCTCGTCATTCCAAGGAGACGAGAGTACGAATTCGTAAATGCCACGCCCAACCTCATGCGACACAGTAAAGTTTCAGCGCATCGTGGGAGCCCGGATGGCAAACGAAGTTGCAAGTTTGGGTCGATCGAATACAGGTGCGTGTTGGAGAAACCCTGCGTATTCCATTGTAGGAGAGATATACGGCGAGCAAGTGATTGTAGTAGCCTTGCAGCGTACGTTCTCAAGAGTGGTATGGGTGTGCGCTGGTCTTGGTCATGAGCCGATCAAGCAGCTTCATCCGCGCGGTCATTGCCGACGATTCCGCAATGACTCGGCAACCACTGAAATACAATATTGTGACCTTCCTTGAGCGCTTCGTGGTAGTCGTGCCTTATCTGATATACTGATTGTTGGTGTAACCCGTGCTGCATAACAAACCGTAGTGACTGTAAGTCTGACCTTGAGTCGCAAAAGATGGCCCATTGGTTAGGTTGCTGCCGAAGAATGTACTTTACTGCACCTTGAAGTGCTGCGAGCTCTGCTGCTGTCGACGTTGTGGTGTGAGAAAACTTGTACTGAAGCAACACATTTTCAGATGGAACAACCACTGCTCCTGTAGAGCTGTTGTAGTTTGTTAGTTTGTAGAGCCATCGGTGTAAACATGTATGCGGTCGAAGTACCTTTCGTCCAACAGACGCAAAGTCAATTGCTTCAGGGCTAGCGTTGACATGCGCGCCTTCTTAATGATTCCAGGAACTGATAAGCGCACGTCAGGTTGACGAAGACTCCATAGCGCAGCTGCTGGATGCATCGCAAGTTTGAAGCCAGGCGGTAGTATGTCCTGATGTTTTGTCACAATACCGCAGTACGAAGAATGGGGCCTCCGAGCTGTCAAACACGCTAAATGATGTGACGGTAGCCGTGATAAATGCCGAATGTGCGCTCTCAGCGTCTCGACAATGATATGCGTTGTGACCGGTTGTTCTTGTGCAATAACAATAGTTGACACTGTTGATGAGAATCTTGGAAGGCCAAGGCGTGGCCGAAGTGCTTGGGCTTGTACGCTTTGCAGTGCACGGATGTTAGTCTTGCACGTGTTGGACAGGACAGGAAGGCTGCACCGGAGAGTTCCGAGAAAGAGGGCTGTGTAAAGCTGCAACATGGAGTGCACGGATAGGCCCCATGATTTTCCGGCGACGAACTTGAATACATTCTCAATGCCAATGAGCTTTTTCTTCAGGTATGTGACATGCAGGCTCCAGGTTAGGTCACGATCTACGATGACACCTAAGAATCTATGAGTGCTCTTATATGGGATTGATCTGCCATCGATGCACAATGGGTAGAAAGACATCGGTTTGCGTGTAAACGCCACCGCTGCACATTTTTCTGTGGCGATAGTCAAACCTTGCTGGCGAAGGTATGTCGATGTCATTGTTGCCGCTTTCTGTATTCTTGCGCGCACTTGAGGCCGTGTCACGCCGGACGCCCAAATGCAGATATCGTCAGCGTAGAGAGATATATAAGCCGTCTGTGGCAGCATTTCGGTGAGCCCCACGAGAACCAGGTTGAAAAGAGTCGGTCTCAAAACACCGCCTTGTGGCACCCCACGACTTGTGAAATACTTATTCGTAGACCCATCTTCAGTTCGAACGAACATGGATCTCTTTGTGAGGTAGCTTCTTACCCATCGAAATACACGACCTCCAAGTTCAGCTGCTTCAAGAGCATTGAGAACAGCCTCATGGGTCACGTTGTCATAGGCACCCTTCACGTCTAAGAACAGAGCTACCGACCGCCGCTTCTGAGCTTTCTGATGCTGAACAGAGGTCACTAAGCCAATAACACTATCAACTGAGGACCGACCTCGTCAAAAACTAGCCATAATAGCATCAGGATAGATGTTATAATGTTCCAGGTACCATTCCATGCGTGTAAGCAGCATCCTCTCCATGACATTGCCAACGCAGCTTGCTAGTGCTATAGGCCAGTATGATGCCAAATCGAATGGAGACTTTCCGGGCTTCAGCAAAGGCACCAGGCGACTACACTTCCACTCATCAGGCACCATTCCATCATGCCAAGACTTATTGAAAATGTCCAGGAGACAGCGCCGTGCCTTCGGGCCTAGGTGACGTAGGGCAGTATAGGTCACTCCATCCGGACCTAGGGACGATGAGCGTCTGCATGTGTTCAATGCCGCACGAAGTTCTTCCATGGTGAATGCAACCTCCATTTGCTGATCTCGTGCGACTGGAACATCCTGTGGCAATAGATCTATCGGTATAGAGATGTCGCCGGCGATCTTTGCACAAAATTCACCAGAAACTTCAAGCTGTGAGTGACGTTGATGTAGCGCCAGAGCCGCGAAGGGATGACGCTGTTGCGGATGCGAGTGAATACCTCGAAGAGTCCTCCATACGGGAGACAAGGGCTTTCGAGGGTCTAGCGAGTCACGAAAATTCTTCCACCGTTGTTCATGAAGTTTGTGCATTCGACGCTGGATTTTTTTCTGAATGCGTCTGGATTCTCTGAGGTCAGAGATAGATTTCGTGCGTCTGTATCGTCTTTCGGCACGTAGGCGGACCGCTCGAAGTTGTTCCAACTCTTGGTCGAGTGCCGTGCGTCTCGATTCTTTCGAACATATCTTCGTGGAAGTCTCCATTGCACAACTAATCACTTCTTCAATGGATTCCGGCAGTTCATGCATGCACTTGCTCTCCACTGATATCTGAAACTCTTCCCAGTAATAAGTCTTGAATGTACAGGGGAAGGAGAATCGTCCAGACCTCTGACTGTCACGTACGTGGGGATATGGTTGCTGCCATGTGTTTCAATATCTGTGAACCATTGGACTTTCGTGACAATGCTATGCCACACTAATGTCAAGTCCAGGCAACTGCTGTAAGTTACTCCTCGGAGATAAGTAGGGCTGCCGTCGTTCAGCACCTGAAGCCCGTGCTCTGATGCGAGATCAACTAGGTTCGTGCCTTTTCGATTTGTCCTGATGCTTCCCCACAATGGATGATGGGCGTTGAAGTCACCCATCAATATCCAAGGTGCTGGAGTCGTTGCAAATATACCATTTAATATCTGCTGATCTAGTCGATGTGACGGCGCTATATATGCGCCTATCAGCGTAAACGACAACTTCTTCTTTTTAACATATAGACACACGTAGTGATTTCCATTGTGAGACTCTACTCTTTGGAGAACATAAGTGAGTTCTTTACGGATGTACACAGCAACTTGACTTCGCTCAATGCACGGTGAAGAAACGAACGATTCATAGCCCGACAGTCGAGGTAATTTTGAAAAATGTGGTTCACGAATGATGATGATGGGAAACTTATTTTCGAAAATAAATTGTCTGAACTCAGGCATTCTTGACTGTAGACCTCTTGCGTTCCACTGAATTATGTAAGCACGCTTGACTTTTTCTCGGAAAGGCTGATGTGGTCTATGGTGCGCCATCTTGTTACTGAAGTCCGGCAAGAACTGGTTCTAGTGTGTCCAAGATTTGCAGCGCGCATCTAGCGGCAGGGATCTGTAGACTATCCAATAGAGTGCGAATAACACTCATGAACGACCTCAATACAGAAAAAACTTGTACCTCTTGGGCGGACAGACTGCCTGCTGGGGGCATATCCGTTGTTGACTGTCGATATTGTGGTTCCGTAGACACGTGTACCCGCGGTAAAGCGGGCCAGTCAGAGCCGGATGTTCTCTGTTGCGCCACAGTGTCTAACGGCACATCTGGACGTACCCCACCTGGTGGCGGGGGTGGGGGAGGTCTCTGTAGTCGTGGCGGCGGTGGTGGTGGCGGTGGTGGCGTAAGTGAAGGCACCTTCGGCACAGGGCTGCTTTTTCTTTTCTTCGAGCACCGCCGCCGACGGGAACGCCGTCGTTAAACAACCGTTACCGCTTCCTTTCGTGAGGATCCGTCTTTAACCATTTGTCTCAGAATGCTTCTCTTTCTTCGATACTGGGCAGACTTTGGACGAGGTCTCATGGTTCCCGTTGCAGTTGCTGCATTTTAGGAGAGTTGCTTGGCAAGCCTCTGCTTTGTGGGGTCCGGCACAACGTGGGCATGCTTGCTTGTTGTTGCACAAAGCACTAACATGACCCAGTTTTAGACAGTTGTGGCACTGTAGTGGTCTTGGGATGTATGGTCGGACAACGTGACGAAAATGACCAACCTTTACATGTGATGGGATGCAATCACCTCTGAAGGTCACCTTGATGCAACGGGATTTGCCAAGCCGGCATACTTGCAATATGTCCGTTGCCCCAGTAGCTGGCTTTATCAGAACAGGAAGGTCTGCGTTCGGTATGGAAACATCAACGTCATAAATGACGCCCGTCGTCGTGTCACTATCCTGCGGAATGTAAGTACTGAGATAGATGCCTCCAAGCTCCGTGACAGTTCGCAGAGTATGTAGCGCAGCCGGGTGCTCAACGTCTATGGCCAAGATATTCTTCCGTGGGTTGAGTCTAATATCCTTTATCTCATTAGGCACGATAGCTTCGAGACGCGCTGATATCACTTGCCTGTTCATGTTCTTCAGGTTGATCGAAGAGTCGACAGGAACAAAAACTATGGTATGGCGTTCAGAACTGCACGCCGCCTTCACGGTAGAGACGCTAGCTGGCGAAGACGCGCCGACCATTCTCCTTTTAGCTTTACGCTTCACTGCAGGGATGAAATTGTCGTCGCTGTCTTCACTACTCGCCGTGTACAGTTCAGTGCTGTCACTGGTGCTGTCGTCCGCCCGGCTGTTGCGCTTCCTTGAGGTTGACGTCGAAGGTGACGCCAAGTCCGGATTGCGTACGGTGGGGTCTGGATCCATCGCTGCCCGCAGGAGAGCGATGATCCTCGGATAAATCGTAAATTCACACACGAAAAAACACCAAACGAAATAGGCAGCGTTCGGCAGAAATACACTTCGTCGTCGTCCCCACTCTTGGGAGTCAGCAATTATATAAAGAATTGATGTGAATATATATGTGACAGTGCTATAGCCTTCTGTTAGACCACTATATACTCAGGGCTTGCTAAGCCTACCGATGAACTTGAGGATGACATTCGAAAATGGCTCGAAGAAATCCCGAGTGCTTGCTGTCCGAGCTTCTGAGGAACAAGCTAACAACCTCGGACAGTGTGTGTGGCCACATTTCTGCCAATTAACCTGAACTGGAATGACATCGATCCGTCATAGTTTCTTCATAGCTTCACGCCGAGAAGCTTCACGCCTTTTCATCCTCTAGTAGCGGCAATAGAAAGGCAATATTGGCCATCTGCCAAGATGTGAAGCCGACTATAGATATTACAGTGCGCTCTCAGATTGTGTGTGCTTGTTCTTATTCTTGCTGCCTGTGTTTCTCTAGGCGTGCTTTCATGTAATATTACGTTCGTGCACAGACCTCCTTAGTTCGAGAACATCCCTGTGGGGAAACAGCACTTTGATGCCTTCCTTCTTTGACGTCTTCCTTCTGAGCACATAGCATCGGGGTGAAGATGAAGAAGTACGACTCGCGTGCGCTGAGAAATAAAAAATCACAAGAAGGACCCTGTGAGAAAACGCGCTTTTAGCAAGCCCAGGCTTCTTTCTGGGCCGATATTTGTGTTTTCTTACTGGTGAGGAGAAAGAGGCAAGTGAAAGGTTCCGTCAGTAAATGAAATGAACATAAGTTACTAAACGATTTACAGTTGTACGCATGAGTACAACAAAATGAAAAGAATATCTCTCAGCCATGTGTTGGGAACGGATGTTGGGTAGGAATTTGATCGAAAGAGAGAGGGGGAAAAAAGCTCGTATCAGCTCTACTGAGTCGTCTTTCAATGGCAAGATATGCAGCGCAGCAGGAGGATATTACGTAGCACTGTCTGGGGTGATCGCAATGAACTATCTATGAGAATCGCGTCGGTGTGGTGTTTTGAGCTTTGTCGGCAGTAGGACAGTGTAGTCCACGCTGAAAAACTACCTGCGGAGAAAAAGTCGCAGTTTCGGTGCAAGTGCGAAGCAAGAAATGGGACAGCAATAACTTGGAATGTGATGCCGATAATGGCTACCAGATCGAAACGAGAAGCGCTGCTTACGCACGAAAACAACACACTCTTGACGAGAGCTACCTAACAACATTTACAGCTTGACGCTTAACGCGCTGTTGAAACATAAACGACGCACGAAATGTAATGACAGGTACAGATATAAGTGCGAACTAACAAGTGTCCCAGTTGTTACTTCGCCATGTTTGAAAAGCGCGCTCTTTTCGCAAACGGGGCCTGCCCAGCGAGCGACGTTGACTTTTGTGGCCCAGGCAACCGACGCAGTCATTCCGGTTAAAGGCCAAGACACACGATTTACCCCACCGAGGGATAAGCGCAGGCGCGCAAGCACCTAACCCCCCGCCCCCATGTGTGTAGCAAAGTACGCGTGGGAGATAAGGGCGCGTTAACGCATCGCGACGAGCTGGGTGCCGAGCACGGGCGGCTTTTTTTCTTTCTTGAGTTTCGTATATATAGATACGTATACATATACGGTGCATGACAGCTGAGGTGGCAACGGTAACAACCAGGTGAGACTGTATATATAATCGCTATCGCAATAAAACACGTGAGCAAGTATGCTAAGTGCTTGTATTTTGGCGCAATGCCCACCTATTCTATTAGGAAACGATATAGCCTAAGAGAGGAATGACGAGAGAGAGAGGCATGTGAAGGGAAAAAAAACGTGGCTGATCCCCTTACACAGGAATTGGCATAACGCGAAAGAGAAACATGTCTTCACAGAGGTAGCTGGAAACTTATTGCGCATTGTTTGAGCAAAAGTAAAAAAAATGCAAAGTCACGTTAGGAACGGCAGGCAGCTCCAAACTTGCAGCGCACACTTCAAGCAGAAAGCACGCACGACATTAGCATACACAGGACGAGCGCCGAGTAACAACTGTCACAGTTCGACACCTAAAGCGCGCTGTTGAAACTGAAAGTCGCGCGAACCGAGCGCACAACTATACACAGGTCAAGCGCGAACAACTGTCACAATTCTTCCTGCGTCGTGTGTCAGCACCGCGCTCTTTTCGCAAACGTGGCCGTGGCCCCAAGTGAAGTGACATTCGACCTCTCATGAATTAGGAGACTTATAAGCTCGCGCGCAGGATAAACCACGCTCCGTGGAGGTGGTGCTTCGTGGCGGCGACGACCTTTAGAGCACTTTATGCAACGGGAGCCTGTCGCGCCGTCTCGCAACTGATAACGAAAACGCGCTAAAGTTTTGATCGATTGATTTATATGTGGGGTTTAACGTCTCAAAACCACCATATGATTATGAGAGACGCCGTAGTGGAGGGCTCCGGAAATTTCGGCCACCTGGGGTACTTTAACGTGCCCCCAAATCTGAGCACACGGGCCTACAACATTTGCAGCCGCCGCAGCTAGGATTCGATCCCGTGACCTGCGGATCAACAGTTGAGTACCTTAGCCACTAGACCACCGCGGCGGGGCGCGCTAAAGTTTTCAACCTCTCAGTACTGCCAGACGGGTTTGGTGTATACAAATGACTTACTGTTAGCTTTCCAGACAACGTATGCTCTGTGGCGTAGTGGTTAGCGCCGCGCACTATGAATCGAGAGGTCGCTGGTAAAATTTAGCGCAACAGAATATTGTCTTCTGGTTTTTTTCTTTGCAGTATCATAAAATATATTTTTCAACGTCACTTCCGTGACAGACGTACATCAGCAGAGCCGCGCTGGACTCCGGCATAAACTACTCTCGTGTTAATATAAAGAGTAGTGCAAAAGTGCAGGATTATATTCTAGTGTAAGGAGGTGAGGTACTAGAAGTTATGAAAAAAATATTTTGATGGAGATATCTTTTCTGGTGACATTTCAGGGCGGCCTATAACATCGACAGCAAGTTGGCGTAATTGGATCTTCACATCATGACACGCCGTGGGATTTTTACTCAGACTTGATGTCATTTTTTCTGGCTCAATTTAGTTTTTTCGGCATCGGTGCGTTGTATATTACCCTTTAAATTACTTGTATCGACCTCCCTAACACAATAGGTTTACGAATTCAGCATCGATGGTGCAGACAGAAAGAAAAAAAATCTTGAAAATGCAACAAGAGTGTTGCACCTCAAAACGTTTCCTCATACTCGGAGTAGGTTTTACACATATTAAATATCGTGTGATAATGTTCAGTTGTTTTGACTATCTTTCTAGCTTCTTTATAAACACGTCTGCTCGTGTTATTTGCATTCAGTGCATTTTGCTATTCTGCTACCCTTTACTCGATGTCTCCAGGGCACTCTAAAAATAACTTGAATGAATATTTTTTTATGGTAACATAACTTGCATCACACGTTTGTGAGAAAGGCTGCTGAGGCAAGAGCGTGAAATACGATGACAGACTATACTAAAACACACCCAGAGAACGTGTACGCACAAGGATAAAGCGTCCCCTCCGTTTTTCATTCCATTATGTTAGTCGTTGCCTGTCATGCGCTTTCGCACTGTCACGTCAGTATCACGAACAAACGAACCACGTTTAAGACCCCGTTGAAGTAAATGGTAATTGGCGCTGATGTTACAGAACACGAAATATGTGGCAGGACGAACAGGACGAAGAAGACACAGCAGCGGTGATTTCCACTCGTTTTGTCGTCTTTGTTCAGAGTCCTCTGTTGGACCCCAGTGTTCAGGAGCATGCCACCGCCGGTAGCAGTTGTTCCGTCTTACTATAGCCTGCATTCCATCACTGCCTCCAGTTGTCGGTCCTGGTTGTATCAGCATCTCCTCTCTTATACCAGTCGTTGGGAACCCGTGTCTGGCGGGTCTCTTCAAGAGAAGCTTGCCCCCGTCTTCCGACTCATCATTCAACGTTTAAAAGAAGAGCGACACTTGTACAAAACAGAGCCTTAACCTGACAATAGTGAAATTTGAAGAACTGAGAAATAGTTGAGAAGTGGTCGAGAAAGACTAATTGTACAAAATATATATAACTTTTGTAGCCCCGCCTCTGCCAACTCTGGGTGCTAGAACCATTGTCTACATCTTAAGCCGATACGGTGTCCTGCGGTCTCGGCGCTTCACCTACAAGAGAGGGGAAAGACTCCGCGAAATATACATAGACATGGCATAGCGGTAGGCGACGGCCAATAAGGTCACGAGCACGCTGCACCAAGTCTATGCACAAGATCGAAGGATTGGGCGCGGCTTGATCTCAAGAAGAAGATATTTTTGAATTGAACGAGGGTGAAGAGTGGGGTCAAGTAATGCAGTAACTGTCTCTCAGGGGAGGACAGCATAACCGTGACACTTGGGGGAGAAGGAGAACAAGAACTCTCCCTGCGAGGAAGAGCTGGAAAGGGGAGATGGAGGGAGGTTGTCAGCCCCGGAGAGACAAGCCCCCTTGAACACCTGCAAAACTTCAACGACTTCACTCGGAGAGAAAACTGAAGTGGTTTGGCCGAATTCTCTTCAAAGCTTCCACGCTATTAAGACACAAATAAGCAAACACGACATAAAGAGGGGATGGGTGGTAGACTAAAGCTTCCAAAACAGTTTGAATTTCGCGTACAATTTTCCGGTTGGCTCGCCATAATTTATAATCAAACGTATACAAAATGACAATTGAAGTATGCGTTGGTTCTTACTTGCATTCCAGAAAATCAACATCTTTGTCTAAACATACTGAAACAAACATATAGGCCATCAAATCGAATGGTTCGAGGGGTGAAAACCACAATTCATTTGACAATTATAATGGTCTCCTCCATTTCAGTAAACGGGCTTCCCTGCTTTACGATCTCTTCATTATTCGGCAGTTGTGTGACCTGAACCGAAACCGAGATTTCTTGCTAAGCAGAGGAACGCCTTAATCACCAAGCCACTGAAACGTATTTAATGTATGGCGGCTAATAAATCGCATTGCCGCAGAATGCTGGTGACATCTGAAACCAATGAACTGCTATGTGTGGCATTTAGAAGTTAGCGCACCCCTCCCATCTTTTGTGGTTATATGCAAGCTTAGACTCAGAAATTTAACAAGATATGGTTACTCAAGTAAGCTTATCTGCTCAAGTGAAATGTGAGAGAGATATCGGTGTCACGCACGAAAAGAATTGTTTTAACAGATTTTCTGATGTGGTGCGGCTTTACACTGCGGGTGTAGGTGCAGGTGTGGGGGAGGTGACCTTATTTGTAAAATTACTGTATTCTCTTGTGGATATTTTGCGTTATAGTCTTTCTCCTTTCTGCTGGAAAAAAATTAGGAGGTCTGGCATGTATAAGTCAGTCAACGTCCCATGAAGGGCCTCTACAGGCCTGCCTCAAAATTCCTAACGAGAAATAGGTGTACCACTCCTCTTGCTTGAAGTCTTACCCTTGCCTTTATAAATATTGCGAGTTACAGAACCTGATATTCTCTGTAAACCACGCAGCTTAGGCTTGTCCTATTACGTGCGCTCTTTATACAGGCAACGTGCAGGACACTGGAACGGCCGCTGCCGAACACTGTCTTCCTTAATCGCACGACCGCCTGGTGAGTGGTCACTGAATTTCGTAACAAATGCAACCATATGGGGAATCGGTAGAAGCGCAATAAAGTTATCGGCAGCCAGTGCAGCGGTAACTTGGATTGACCCACTTTCTTTTTTTTAGCTATTGTCATATATGCTACAGTGTTGCTTTTTGTCCAGAACTACTTCAAATCCTCTCTTTTTTTATCACCCTATACATATGTCTACCAGCCCCGCTGTGGTGGTATAGTGGCTAATGTACTCGACTGCCGACCCGCAGATCGCAGGATCAAATCCCGGCTGCGGCGGCTGCATGTTAGATGGAGGCGAAAATGCTGTAGGCCCGTGTGCTCAGATTTGGGTCACGTTAAAGAACCCCAGGTTGTCAAAACATCCGGAGCCCATCACTACGGCGTCTCTCATATTCAAATGGTAGTTTTGGAATGTTAAACCCGACCTATCAATCAACATATGTATGCCATCAGACGCAAAGCACGCTGCAAAGTTCAAGAGTATAATAAAAGGTGAAGGCATGGTCCCACGAACTCGAAACACGCAAGCGGGCAAGCAGATTTTCAATGTAGCGAGGCAGCGAGACCATGCAGCTTTTCACACCGACGCAGCTTCGCTCTGTCCACTCCACTGTTGGAACCGAGCAATGAATTAATCCGATGTTTTTTCTTCAATGACTAGTGCTCTCTCGACTGTGGGCTTCTTGGCGATCAGAGGCATCCGATATGGTATTCTGATGTTTCATTGACTAGTTGACCAGACCTCCCTTCATGCGTAGTGTGTTATTTCACTGAGTTAGATGGGTACTGCCATCATTGAATAACTATTTATACAGGGCAGAAAACGCCAATTCGGTAAACTTTTCCCATGGTCAAGGCAACACAAAACTAAGCCAGAAGGTCACCGTCAGTTAGGGAATGTACTATAGTGTCTACGGGCAACACATATTTGCCTTGCGTTGACCTAGGAGTTTCGTTAGAGACCAGTAGAAGAGACAGCTAACCTAATTGTACACAGCGGGGAGTGTATTCACCCCACATTCCACTCATCAGCAACCGAGATAGTAGTGAACATCAGACCACTTTAAGTACTGGGCCAACTGCAACGTAACGAAGGGTGTCTCTTTTGGCTCCACTTGCGTGTTTTGACGATGGAGTGGTGAACACGAAAAGTATACACAGAGAAAAAGGATGAAAATCAAGAACAAGAGGATGATAGCGATTCCCTTCGACACAGAAGGAAGAGCACCGCGCTTAAGATCAGGTGCCTGGGGACATAATGTGGACACTCCTGCTTGATTGGCTTCCTCAGACTTTTCATGCTACTGATCTTGAAGCAGGGTCGTTATAATCATTTCTGATTATTCGGAGGCTACACCAAGTGCTGAAGACACCAGAAGCAGTCAGCGTATAGTTCGCTACAGCGAATTAGTGGCACCACTTCTTGCTTCCAACCTTTCTCGAAAGAATCTCCCCTCCCTTTTTTTTTCCGGCGACGTGCTCCAGTTTCTCCAGCTGTAATTTATCAGGTTGTGTTTGAACCACTTCATGCAATCTAATGCCAGAATAAATTGATCACTCCTGTGAAATCGTGCTCATTGCACATGCTGTCGTTTTAGTGGGGCATTATCAATGCGAGAGGCAGTGTTAGGGGGCCAATAAAAATTTAACAATAGTTGTTAGAGTAATAAGCGTGTATTTTATTAGTAATTTCACTGAGAACGTGGCATGTTATTTTGATGCTTGCGATGTTCTTTGATCATTAGGGGCATCTTGCCCCCTTAGTTCTGTGTTTCAGGTCGTAACGTCACTGTGATTGTACAATGTATTTTTGCAGTCACTCTGCACAAAAATGTTTACCGCACCCGATTGAAAACATTCCACATGTAAACCCAGTGGTTTTCCGTATTCATTTAATTTTCTCCGCCAAATGTGATTTCACTAACCACTGCAATGTCAAGACTGCATGAAGCTACATCAAGGGGAAAGTGAAATAAGGCAATATATTTTTGATACGTTGGAATCCATTTTGCGGATAAGTGAAAAGCTATTGATTTCAAAGATTCAAGTTTTAATGCATCATTTGGTTGGATCTTCCTGAAAACAATGTCAATGTATTAGGACTGAGATAGTAACAGTAAAACAAATGGCGACAAACCACTCATCCCATCGCGAAGCGGCTAAACCCACAGTAAAGTGGAGCCATCTCGCTCAAGTTCATCAAACTAAGTCGATGCATCTGCAACTCCTCTTCCCCGCCCTCATTCACCACCTCCCTAATACCCAGGCTAATAGAGGACAGGAGAAAGAAGAATGCCATAAAAAAGCATGGTTGTTGCGGGCTCAGTTAGTTTCGCGTGCACCGTAGAAACCACAGTTACACGGATTGGCCGGTGCAAACTAGAGTAGCAAGGAAGGCATAAATCAAACTGACGCAACTTTGCCTGCGGTTCCAAAGTCGCAGTGACATGCATGCAGGTTCTCAGTGCACATTGGCAGCACTAAACTCTGAAGCTTCGACCAACTAGCTGATTTTGTATGACAAATCAGTCATCATAGTGATTTTATAATTGTAACCGACGCACAACATATTCATCGGCAAGCTCCAATCACAGCACGCTTGATTTGCACAACAGGCACTATTTGCTTCAAGTCCAGAACTCGCCAAACTTGAGTAGGCGTTATTGAGGAGGCACCAACTTTCGTGAACTAGTGTAGGAACTATTTTATGCACTAACGAGGTTGGACATGCATCGATTTCTGCTGCCAAACGTGATACAGCTGAGGTCCGGCACTCATATTGCGAAACTTTCAAGACATGAACGTAGTCTTTGTTCGTCATGCATTGAACGTGACAGTAACTTGAAACAGTTTTCGTTTGCTAACCACTGATTTGAATATCTTTTTTTTTGTTTTTCAATGTATTGATCGCCTTACCCTAGCTATGAATAGCAAGCAGGCAACTGATCGTGTTGATTTTCCTTTCTCTGCTTCTTTCGCCTCTGCAAAATTCTTACTGAAATTCATACAATCGTAGCTGAATACTGTGCAATTTCAGCAGAGAGAACGGTGAAATCATATGCAACGTTTAGAAATCTTTTCTACGATACTTGTATCATGCAACTTCTACATTTGATTGCATTATGCCATAAGTAGCTCCATCAAAAAGTAATTTATGCATAAAAGAAGCGAGAACGTATCACAGAGCCTCCAGAATGAGTTTAGATACGGATTTGAGTTTGTTTAAATACTGTAATGAGAAAAATACGTCTTTTAGAAAAAAAGAGACTGCCATGCCGAATGTCAGCAATGCGTCTCGAACAGAATTGCGTTTGATCCGTGCCAAATGGTAGACATTCATTAGCATACCGGCAATTAAGTCAACTACATTCAGGTTTTTTTTTTGTGTTGTCATTTGTCAGAGCATATACACATCTCTTAATCCACTCCGTGAAATTAAAGATTCAGGCATTCTTTCACTTTGCTATCGTCGTAATTACGTTATATTTCGTCTTTCTGGTCGTACTTTTCTACTTTGTGAAAATAACTTGACGATCTAGATTCCCCGCATAAAGAAAGAACATCGCTTATAGTTTTGTTTGAAAAGCCAGCACCATTACCTTTTATGAAAATCACTTACAAAGATAACGAATCAACTTTGCGAAATTTGGCGTGGTGGAGGAAGGGTTATTAAAGGCGAAATTCACATGCGTTTGCTTAAAGCACAAAGCTGCAGCACGATGCCTATCAATTTCTTTGAAAGAAAAACTTCACATTTGAAGAAACATTTCTGCAGGTTCAATATCCCGAACGAGAATTTTAAAAATGCAGTTTTCGTCGAATGAGAAGGATTTGTTTGAGAAATTCATACGCATTCGTAGCTTTGTTCTGCAAACAAATATTTGCGAACTCTTATTTTCCTAATTTTCACAGATACTTATTGGCTTAAATTTTCGAGAAGTGCTGCAGGCGACTTGCAAACAAGTGCACGTATTCTGAGCACGATTGTTGAACTCCTGCGACTTACTGGTGATGGCTCACTAGCATTGTCCTTTGTGAATCATCTATTATCTGGTCTGAAATACTTCGGTAAGTAAGACATGTGTTTCAATTGCAAATAGTGTGTGTTGATTATGTCAAAATCCCAGGTGACGCCAGAAATATTATTCGTACGAAGGCGTGTGTGTCTTCTGTTGCTTGCGTAACATCTATGCCCGCAAATAAAGAAATCTAGCTGCCGCAATAATCGTCATATACACGTTTATCCGCATATAAACATAGACAATGTGTAATGTACCCATGTATGTCTAGTCGGTATTAAACACCCATTCAACCCCCCCCCCCCGTTTCGCATATAACGATGCGCGTATCAAGGACAGTCTTCATTCAGAGAACTGTCGTTTTAGCGTTTCTTTACGTGGAGGCCAGATGACGAAGAAAGAAAATTCAAACACGATTCATGTAATATCAGGCACTGATTTTATCATGATTCGCTTATAACGTCCCATCATTCATGTATAAATCACCACTCTCTATATATAGGGAACCGCAGCAAACCATCCGCAAACATATTCGTCCATACATATGTAGTTTTCAAATGAATGGCTCGTTCTGATGTATACCCGAAGTGCGTTGTTTTGCTGTTACTTGTGCTTCCCCTTTTGTTGCACTTGCCCAGCCGCGGTGGTCTAGTGTCTAAGTTACTCGGCTGCTGACCCGCAGATCGCGGGTTAAAATCCCGCCTGCGGCGGCTGCATTTCCGATGGAGGCGGAAATGTTGTAGCCGCGTGTGCTCAGATCTGGGTGCAGGTTAAAGAACCCCAAGTGGTAGAAATTTCCGGCGCCCTCCACTACGGCGTCCCTCATAATAATATGGTGGTTTTGGGACGTTAAACCCCACATATCAATCAAATCCTCTTGTTGCACTTTCAAGATGAAGCCATTTTTGCGTTTTGCTGCTATACATGGACGATTTATGTGGAACACTGCTAAACTTTGTTGATATTACTGTTACAACTTTGCTCCTGTTGAGGTTCCGCTCCTGTTCAGGTGCAGCTTCACCGGCGTAGCTCGAATATCTCTTAGTACACACAAAACAGACATCGTGTAATCCTCCCACCGGACAGCTGCTTTCTTCATAATCTCCCTAAGAAGAAGAAGAAGGAGCCTCTACCCGGAGTCCGCGGGCTTGGCTCACTCTATAGCAACTACTGCTAGACTGGTATAGTTGTGGTATGTGAATAGGCCAATATAGTACTCTGCTTTACCGACTGCTGCAATTGCTGCGATCTTACTGCGACTCAATACAGGACAAAAGATACTACGGAAACTCGAAAGCTTAAAGCGGAGGGGCTTACCTTGAGACACACTTGAGTTTTTTTTATAAAATGAAAGTAAAACGCTCATATGCTCTAGTTAAACAAGGGCTGTGGTACTGTGAAAAAAATAAAATTAATGCGTTTAAGACAAAAGCAAGATTAGGTGCTTTGAACTGCAAAAACATAGCTTTGCTTGAACTAACACTTTGTGTGAAATCTAATGAATTCTGAAAATTTTTTGAAAGACTGATGTGCGAAATTTATGCATCAAGGTTAGCACAGAGAACGGCAACCACATAGCTATAACAGCACCAACCTTAGTTGTGCACGTGTACTCGTCTTTTCGATAGCAACATTAATCAGGCGTGAGAAGCAACAACCCGACCAACAGCGAAATACGCGTTGGATTACAACGCGGCTCATTAATTAGGCGTTGTATGCCTACAGTTATTAATCATAGACAAATGCACGCCATTGCCGCGGGAGCTTAAGCGCGTCGTAACTCTTGTTCGCGCTCTCCGCCGGGCAGCACAAGAGGGGCATAACAGATCTAAAACTGAAAACGCTTAGGCAAACTATCTTTAATATAACGTTTTTGCAAAATAACCCGCTCTGGAAAAGAAACAATGCATGTTGTTGACGTCAAATAAAGGGAAAACTCCACGGTAACATTGAACGAAATACTGTGGAGGTAGAAAGTTTATGCGAACATTAAGGAATTATTTATTACAGCATGATAGCGGGTGAGAACCAATTCGAACGATTACAGGTGGAGTATTCCCGAATAAGTCATTGGATTTATCGATGGAGCCTCGTAGCACTGGCTGTAATCAAACTTTCATGTACAATCAAGACTCAAAAAGAAATTTCATTGATCATTCCCTATACATGTATACTTCTATGAACAACACTAGTAGGCCTCGTTCGGAAATGTTGAGGTACACTGCGTATCTTTAAATTCTGCCATATCTCGGAGTGAGTGAGTGACAGATTCAGTGAGTAAGTGAGTTCGTTTCAAAATGCGCCTGGTATGTGGTCCATCCTGGACCACCAATGTAGAGGCCAGGAAATCTCGTCTCCCTATACAGGGGTTCTCAAACATGTGGCTCGGAGGCCGCATGTGGCCTGCCATCCACACGTGATCGTTTCCGTATCATTTTGTTACTTTATTGTTATAAGCATGTTCCTGAACGACACATGCATGACTTGCGAAAATCATTTGATTCGTCATGCAACCCTGCATTCACCATTGGTGATAAATAATCGTGACACAAAACTGAGCTCTTCAGAATCGGCGTGCAAGCTTTAGATAAGAGTGGAGATACCTATCAATATATTGATTGAATCCTCACACCAAATCCCCGTTCAACATAACCATTTATCAGAGATCAGAAAAGCCTACTTTAAAAGGAAACTTTACCTGATATTTTGTGTAAAAATTTCCTCGCACCCTCTTCCCCGCTTCTACCTTCGTCGCTGTCCTGGCTCCTGCGGGCGTAGATTTTCTTACCTGTGGCCCGTTAGGAGAAGGGGGTTTGAGGATCCCGCCTTCAGACGCTTTGGTAAGCTAGATAGCTTACTTTTTATCATCAAACTTATAGCATAGCTGCGCTGCGCCAGTGCTCCCGGAGAGGTTCAGGAGAACTTGATGACGTTTTGGGACTTTTTCAGAGTATACGTATTTGAATGACGTTTTTTTTTTATTTCGCATAGTCTGCATCCGTTGTCGGGGCATAGGCATCTGTAGTTCCCGTACAGATGCAAATGGGTTGCGTAGGAGTTTGTAACTGCTGGTATTCAGCCGCTTGCCTTCTGCCGGGATTCTGGTAGGGTGCGGGGAAGGCACGCCTTGCCTGTTTATAGTGTTGTGTGTGAGTGCACAAAAGAAAAAAAAAAGAAAATGAATAATATATGAGTGTGTTGTTCCAGCTTAATCAATCCGAGTGAGCAACTGTAGTGCATTATCGCTATTCGTAAAGACAACAAAGATTTGTGTCTTTCGTTCCCCTTTTTTTTCCCTCGCTGAGGGCTTGCGTTTGTCAAGGAAACACGCTTATCTGTGCTCTAATCCTTGTAATGAAAACCACTGCTTATCTCTATGGTGTGGTATATAATTAAGGTGCACGGCGTTACTGCTGACTAGGAGCCGAATCACGATTGAGATTCTTAAGAACGACGAAATAAAAAAAGATAGGTTTTATTTCCATAATGATACTTGGCGTTCCATTTGCAAATCCGGTGGTCCACTGACAAGCGGGACTCACAGTAGAAAGAAGTTTCCAGTTTCAGGCCTAGTTATCTTATTGATAATGTAAAAAAGTGAGTCGTGAACACAGCATAGACATGAAAGAAAATGCAATGCGTTCGATTGCTTGACTGACACGAAATATGTCATTTTCGCTGCCTTTTAAAAGTATTATATGCGGGCTGCCAGTCAAACCTTTAGTATGGGCTTAGCTCGTGATAGGCTTCATTATCCTATAAGGTAAATGATAGAAAAATTTCCACCTTCATGACATAGCAGTATCACCTCGATGCACGTGTTCTTGCTCTGAGCTAGAGCTGAATGTGAAAGGCAAGGAGAGTGGTACTTTCAGTATACAGGAACTTCCGTAAGTAATTTCCATGACGACCAGGTTTAATTAGAGTTGAGTCAAGCTACAGCATAAAGAGAGTTCAGTGGGCATTTAACGTGCCACGTTTCGCAAGCGAAACAACGCTGCGCTGTCACTTACTTTTCTTTCCTCCTTTCGCATATTCTTCTCCTTACTAACTGTCGCACTTATCTCATTGGACTCGAAGAATACCGCGAGACTGCTCGCGAAATATTTCGACAGGACAATGCACCCTTGTCCATCGTATCTACTTTGCAGTGTTTTGGACTTTTAGAGACCTAGTCTCGTTTAATATTTTTCACATCTCCATCTTAGTGCACTGATTTCAACTGCTGCTTGTGAGGCGTTAGCGTTGTACGACGCGTGCATGGTCTACCGAAGGTATTGTTGACGGGTACAGTGCACTATAAAATGAAAAAAAAGATCAATGTCGAAACGAATTTCAGATGGGAGCTTTGAAGAGTATCAAAGAATGACCGCTATTTTGCAGCGGAACCTGTTATAAGATCACAACAACAGTCGCGTGCGCCATAGTTGTCCGCCACCGCCGCCACTGTCCGTAACCACTATTGCAGCGAAGAAAAATAATAAGCAAATAAAAAAACTAAGGACAATGGGATTGAAACCCGGGTTCCTGTGTGCCAGCCCAGAATTCTACCAAAGAGCCTCGCCGGTACTTGAAACTCCATTGCAACCTGACCATAGGCAGGTTTGATGTCGGGAAAGAAATCGCGTAGTACATGAATAATAAGGTGTTTTGGAACACCAAAGGAACAACCAGGCGCAACACAATGCGAATCGCGTGAAGAGTGGGTCGTCGGATGTACCAACCCTCCTTACCAAAGCTTCAGGCCTAATTCTTCATCGTTGTCAGCCACAGCATCGAGAAAATTGCACAGAATTTGTTGCAAGCGTGTAACGGGTGCCACGCTTCTCCGAAAAATGACGAAGGATAGAAAAGTGAATGACTCCAGCCTACACAAGAATCATGATTTATGGCGTAGTGGGTACGCTGCAAATGCGCTTGTAGCAGTTACTCAAGGAGTGTATAAAAAAGGCTCTGAAAGGCTCCTCCACCAGCTTTTGCTGCGACTGGCCTGCAGGTTCCGCGCAGGCCTGGTGTTTTCTTTTTTTTCTTTCGGGGCTGATATAACCACAATTAATACTCCGCTGACTCTGTACACACTATTCATTCAACCAGTTATACAACACCAAAATCAGCGCGAAAACATTTAGGGGCACATTACTAGTGTATATTTGAATGAAAAATAGGATAATTTTCATTTGATGGTCGCTCGCCTTTGTGCGAACCAATAGTTTTGTCATAAGTCGACTATTTTGCAGAATAATATGCATGTGCATGCATGTTGATCGACATTATCGCTGGCGCATTTGTAGGATGATATTCGTTGGCAGGCTAACGTCAAAGAGAAAGCGAACTAATCAGCAGGCTTTGTTTAGGATGTTGTTAAGGTTCCATTTTCAATTTTCCATTCCATTTTTGACTTCCGCGAATAGTCTTCGAGGAAACAGGTCACTGTATAATCCCTGTTAGATCTGCTTGCTCGACGAGATAGATACGCGACGGTTTTTTCACATACCTCGGCCTAGATTGGCAACTATACGCTGCTGTGATTTTTTTTTTGAGCCCGTCGTGAATTTTCGGAGCCCCTCAAGAATTTGGATACGGGAAGCTTGATTAAGACTTTGCATATCTTTATATATCACCTCTTGTAGAGTAACTGCAACCTCTTTCCGGCAAAGCTGAGCCAACTAGAACGAAACAGTCGTACTAATAATCTCTACCATTCAGCCGTTTGCTAAAAAAATGGCTTGAACCTTTTTATAATATCATCATTTTGTCGTTGATGCCAGCGCTGGTTATACGGGACGTTTCATTGCGTCAACAGACTTATATTGCTGTAGACCAGCATTAGAGAGAGAAGTTAAGAGGATTTGGTTGTAAGATAACATAGTTGCTTCAGTTAACCTGGTCGTTGCTGGCTCAACCAGCACCAAAAAAAAATGTCACTGGTTAGCATACTCTAAATCCATGTTGTAGTTTCCTTCGAGACATGCGGCAAAAAAAAAAAAGCTTTTCATGAAACACGAAATGAGGAAATGAGAATGCGATCCATTTGATCAGTGCAGGCTCCTCTTACTGCATAGCCATGCATGAGAGTCACAGCTTCATCTGGCTGGCTGTCTGCATTGTGGATAAGAATTTCCATTGCACTTGAGCAGAACGCCACTTTTTGTAATGTTCTTTTTTTAGGTACTGCAAGTTTTCAAATGCAGTCTGATTGGAGCCTATATGTTTGCAAGAGGATTCCGCCAGTGCCCAGAGCAACTCTTCAGGATTAAAAGGCAGGCAGACTTTGAAAAAGGAGCGGGAGTGCAGACGAGTGGAGAGACTGTTAAGAAAGCGTTTCCAAGAGGACGATGTTTTGGGAATCAGAGTTTATACTTTAGATGTTCGTATATCCTTGATATAACTGTTCTTCAAGCGCACGAACAAACACAAAGGAAGAGAGGACCGGCGCTTGTCCTCTCTTTCTTTGTGTTTATTCGTGCAAATGAACGACGCTTATACCATGCATATCCAGCTAACACAACTTTCGATTCTGCCGTGTATCCTTATTGTTATTTTTTATTAGCGCAAACAGCGTTTGGCTACATCACCAATCTCTACACGCTCGGTGGTTGATGGGCTGAAATATTAGCAAAACCGACGGAACGTGACGTTCTCAATCAGAATGGGTGGCAAATACAATTCTAGAATATTTGAACATGAAGGAGGAGAGAGAGAGAACACAGGGAGAAAGGCAAGGAGGTTAAACAGGGCTGAGCCCCCGTAGGCTACCCTGCACTGGGGAAGGGGAGAGGAGAAGGAAAGTTAGAGAGGAGGAGAGAAAAGGTCACTGACTGGGCCGACATGTAACAGTTTCACCATCACAAACGATGAAACATGCCAGTGTCTTTGAGAAAATGCAACAGTGCTTCCGTTGCCTTTCGGAAATTGGATGGGCAGTTCCATGGTCCCAATACTTTCTCGACAGTGAAATCACTTATGTCCCCTTGATTTAAAACACTGCGCAGGTGAAGCCTCTCGTTTGTGTATGCGAGGCAGTAACATAAGATGTGTTCAATAGTCTCATCGACGGCACAGTCGTTGCACTCCGCGCTGTCGGCCATCCCTATCTTAAATGAGTAGGCATTAGTGAAGGCTATGTCCAGACGCAGATGGCACAACACTGTACCTTCCTCCCTAGAAAGACCAGAGGGTAGCCGCAGTCGTAGAGATGTATCGAGAGAATGTAGTCGCTGATGTGCGAACTGTGATGACTGCCACTTCTGGAATGTCATGTCCTCCGCCAGCTTACTTAGGTATCTAGCCGAGTCAATCCTAGATAAAGGTACGGACACAGGGTTTGCTTGTACGTGTGCATTTCTGGCTGCTTCATCGGTGAGGTCATTGCCGGAGATACCACAATGACTTGGTATCCACTAGAACACAACATTGTGCCCTTGTTCGGTCGCATGGTGCAGCGTTTCTCTGATCTCCCATACCAGTTGTTCGTACGACCCGCGACGAAGTGCTGACGAAAGACATTGTAGAGCCGGCTTGGAGTCACAGAATACTGCCCATCGATGAGCCGGTTGTTGCTTGATATAATCGATGGCACCTCGCAGGGCAACAATTTCTGAACCAGTCGATGTGCTCACGTGACAAAGTTTGTAAGTGGTGTTGATGTGTCGCGATGGAATGACAGTGGCACCGTTGGATCTAGTCCTGGTGATAGATACATCCGTGTATACGTGGATTCTGTCCACGTAGAAAGTGTGTAAACAGTCCAGAGTCGCTTGCTTCAAGGCCAAGGCATCAGATTTGGGTGCATGTTAAAGAACCCCAGGTGGTTAAAATTTCCGGAGCCCTCCACTACGGCGTCTCTCATAATCAAATGGTGGTTTTGGGACGTTAAACCCCACAGATCAATCAAATCAATCAAGGCCAAGGCAGAAATGACTTTTCTATTTCTTATTCCTGGGACGGAAAGGCACACGTCGGGTTGTCGTAGGCTCCACAAGGCGTATGGTGAACGCGCGAAGGGTATAAAACCGGATGGTAGCAAAGCGCGGTGTGAGCTGACGACCGTAGAGAACGACGCCTGTGGTCGTTTTTCTGGCAGAAATGTCAAATGGCTCGACACAATCCGTGAAATGTGCCGAATATGTGCTCTCAGCACGTCTGTTGTGACGTAGGTCGTAACCGGATGATCCCGAGCCAATATAACTGTTCCAGCGGTTGAGGTAAATCGTGGTAGGCCTAGACAAACATGTAGTCCCTGTGCTTGCACGCTCTGAGGTGCTCGAATGTTTGTCTTGCAAGTTTTAGACAGCAGAGGAGAACTGTAGCGCAGTACACCAATAAAAAGTGCTTGATAAAGCTGTAGCATGGAACTCAATGACGGACCCCATCTTTTTCCAGTGATTACTTTCAGGACGTGGGCAATAGATACCAGTTTCGCTTTCAAGCTAGTCTCAGGAGGGCTCCAGGAGAGGTCGAGGTCAACAATGACACCTAGAAAACGATGGCTACGCTTGTAAAAGATGGGCTGGCCATTAATGCTTATCGGGTAACTTTATTTATTTATTTATTTATTTATTTATTTATTACATACTGCAAACTTTAGGTCCAAGCAGGAGGGCAGTTACATGGGGACATAGTCGAAACAAGAAGTGGCATAAAGATTGTTTGGCGTGAGTGTTTCATACACTCATAGTGAACACAAGGAGCGACATAGCAAATTATTTCATAATAACGCATGTACCAGACAAAAGAGAAAAAAAACGACAAATTAATACTTCATATGTCGTGGGATTAAAGCAAAAATAAATACATAATAAATACAAAACAATAAACACATTTATTTTCACCGTTCAAGCCAAGAAAGTAATGAATACATAAGTATACAATAAGTACAGCACATACAATATAAAAAAGAAAACGAAAAGAAAAGAAAAACGCTGTAATAAAAGATCGAAAACCTGAATTTTCAGGACAATGCTATTTAGAGCGAAGGACAAATAGATTCTCTGAGGATGCCCGAGTTGTTCCGTCCAAATCTGAGACCGTGCGTAGAAAATATGAGAACTTATAAGCGTCTGTCCTGCAGAAATAGGGTGTTAGAGATTTGGCATGATGATGCCTTGTGGGTCTGGTTGATAACGATCTCAGGTATGGCGACGGGTCAATCGCAAGTTTGTGGTTCAGAAGAAGAGAAAGAAGGTCAATTCTTATGTGTTTTCGACGTGTGCTAAGAAGGGAAATGCCATCGGCCTTCATTATTTCAGAAGGAGAGTCGACTCGTGAGAACTTGTTAAAAATGAACCGGACGGCTTTCCTTTGTATTCTTTCCAGGCACTTGATGTTAGTTTGAGTGTATGGGCCCCATACTGCACTCGCGAATTCTAATTTAGGTCTTATTAAAGAGTAATAGGCCAGTAATTTAACATTGCTTGGGGCATTATGAAGCTTATGTTTTACAAAGCAAAGTTTTCTGAATGCAGAGGAGGAAATAATATTCATCGCCTTGCGCGTGAAGGCCACCAGTGCGCATTTTCTGGTGAGATTGTTAGGCCTTGCGTGCGAAGAAGGAGGCATACAATACGCCGGCTGCTTAACACTGCACATGATTGCTTTCGACTCTTTAGCATGGCTAGAGGTATTATTCGTAGTACACGGTGTTTTAGTATGTCGATGCATACTCTGTGCACATACTCTGAGCCTGTTTATACGACCAAACTTAAAAAAAAATAGGTGCCAGACATGACAGAGAGACCTTATATCTCGAAAGTGGAATAGACCCGTGTTTGAACAAAGGTATATGAGAAAATACTGCTAAAACGGGAATGCTTAATCTTCGCCTCCAAGAGTAAGTCGCGATGGCATAATTGAGCTTCGTGCCCATAGCCTTCTCTACTGTTAGCCTGCATCGCTTCTCGGTGTACGCCTCAACAGTGCCGTAGGAAAGCAAATGGCTGTGCGCATTGGCTGCTTCAAACTTTCATTGAGTGTTTATGGCAAGCACAGTTGTCAAGTGCCAACCAACTACGCCATATTTATCTGTTGCGGATTAGCGAAGGGAAAGAGCACACAAGCATGACTGAGTAGGCCCGTTGTATATATATATATATATATATATATATATATATATATATATATATATATATATATATATATATATATATATATATATATATATATATATAGATGGCCAGACTCTAGGCCGAAACGTCGAAATAAACCACGTTGTGACCGGAGGATCTACTGGACTATATATATATATATATATATATATATATATATATATATATATATATATAGATGGCCAGACTCTAGGCCGAAACGTCGAAATAAACCACGTTGTGACCGGAGGATCTACTGGACTATATATATATATATATATATATATATATATATATATATATATATATATATATATTGTAAGCTATGTGACAGTGCCAGACTTCTTGGTTGCGACGACTTCTTGGTTGCTATGGTAACGCTTTCTACTGGGTCCCTCATTTAGCCAGCATCTGCTGCCTTTACGAGAGCAAGTTTCTAATTAACCGTCGTGCTCCCTAGTTCACTCCCTCACCCACCACCTAATTATGCACGCGTCTAACTGGGTGACCGTTCACATAGGCCGGCAGTTCTGGTCGTCCAGCGGTATAGGCATAGGCAGCGTCCTATCTTACCCGGCCTATCATTGAATATCTGATGATGTCATTTAATAATTCCAAGCTATACGATCAAATAATATAGGTAACGACCACAATCAATCTGCACCAAAGGTCAGTCTTTATAAGAATGTCAGTTTCTTTCTATCTCGTCCTTCTCATAAAGGAAATTCTACCCAAAAGCATGCTGTGTCATTTGTTTGATGATAGGCTTGAGTAGAAGTGTAACGCGTTGTGCGTATATATCTCCGCACCACGGTGTCTGCTTTTGTCGGCGTTTTATGAGTAGCCACTCGATTTCACCTGCGCTAACGAGAGGGCTCTGACCCCCTGCCACCACTAGCCGTGTGTATATATGAGCCGTGCCTGGGGAGAAGAGTGTCCTGGGGAGTGAGTTGTTGTTAGGTGATTGGATCTTTAGGGCTCCCTGGGGGAGGCAACGCAACCCTTTGACACCGGCCTAGTAAATCATACCCCGGGTCGACCCTCTCACTAGAAATCAGCAGTCGCCTTCTGCTGTCTCTCTGTGCCGTCCAACATCGTTCTCTTCTCCCACATTTCCTCTTTCCTGTCTCTTTCTCGCTTTTATTTACTTCAGATTTTCCTGGATCCACTGAGTTAACTATACGTTTATGCTGTCACTTTGGTACTTGACTAGAGTGGCTACGTGCAGCTGACATTGGCCTGCCTTGCTTGTATCAAAGGGCTTCTGAGTTTCCATTTGGGCTCCGTATGGGTTGCTGGCACGGCCACTGTAAATGTAGATTTTTTATGACTATTTTTTATCTATCTATCTATCTATCTATCTATCTATCTATCTATCTATCTATCTATCTATCTATCTATCTATCTATGTATGTATGTATGTATGTATGTATGTATGTATGTATGTATGTATGTATGTATGTATGTATGTATGTATGTATGTATGTATGTATGTATGTATGTATGTGTGTATGTATGTATGTATGTATGTATGTATGTATGTATGTATGTATGTATGTATGTATGTATGTATCTATCTATCTATCTATCTATCTATCTATCTATCTATCTATCTATCTATCTATCTATCTATCTATCTATCTATCTATCTATCTATCTATCTATCTATCTATCTATCTATCTATGTATCTATGTATGTATCTATGTATCTATCTATCTATGTATCTATCTATCTATGTATCTATCTATGTATGTATCTATGTATCTATCTATGTATGTATCTATGTATCTATCTATGTATGTATCTATGTATGTATCTATCTATCTATGTATTTATCTATGTATCTATCTATGTATTTATCTATGTATCTATCTATGTATCTATCTATGTATCTATCTATGTATCTATCTATGTATCTATCTATGTATTTATCTATCTATTTATCTATGTATTTATCTATGTATTTATCTATCTATTTATCTATGTATTTATCTATCTATTTATCTATCGTCTGTCGTCGGTCTATCTATCTATTTATTTATCTATCTATCTATCTATCTATCGTCTGTCGTCGGTCTATTTATCTATCTATCGTCTGTCGTCGGTCTATTTATCTATTTATCTATCGTCTGTCGTCGGTCTATTTATCTATTTATCTATCTATCTATCGTCTGTCGTCGGTCTATTTATCTATTTATCTAAATTTGGCAGCTCCCACGCTTCTGGGGAATTGATGTGATGGAAAGCATGCTTATGGGAGGTGACTGTGCTCTTTTTTTTTCATTGAGCAAAACGTCACGAGGGGGTACTAAAGATATGTACGAGTGAATGCTGGACATGTTTATATAACCAGTGGTTTACAGTTGCGTAACAATGTGAGTAGCGAGACGCATATCAACAACACCAGAAGCGGCAAGCTGGTATGAAGCGCTGGCGCTCATAAGGATCGTAAATCTGGACATAAATAAACTTAATCGGATGACACCTGACTACAACTCCTGTTAACCTGACGTCACGGCTATATTGTAGAAGCACATATGAAACGTTTATAAAATTGGAAAGCCAGTACTGCAACCACAATTGGCGTTTCACGAACATTACGATCTATTTGAAAGGTAGTTCCGAGATCTGGTGTGGCTCTGTGATAGAATAGTTGGTCGCCACGCAGAATTCTAGGATTCGAATCCTGCTGGGCTAATGATATATATTATTTCATTTCGTGCGGTCAACGCTCCCTATGTCAGCGTTTTCTTAACGCTCAAGCGTTAAGTGTACCCACGTGTGTTCTTGCCGTTCCGGAGTAGATGTAAACTGTCAAACAGCTGTGGCACATACCCGCACACCTGGGGCACTTACCAGCCCCCGTGTATGTGCCACCATTTTTTGGAAAGTGTTTGACGACGTACGCGACGGGATTGCGACATTATTCATGTCAAAACCAGTGAGTCGTATTTGTGAAACCATTTTGCCCTCCCATACTAATTTTGGTTATCCCAAGTTAAAGGGGTGATAACGAGAGCACCCAGACGTAGATGCCCAGATAGCAAGATAGATAGATAGATAGATAGATAGATAGATAGATAGATAGATAGATAGATAGATAGATAGATAGATAGATGGATGGATAGATGGATAGATGGATAGATGGATAGATGGATAGATGGATAGATGGATAGATGGATAGATGGATATATAGATAGATAGATTAATTGATAGATAGATAGATTAATTGATAGATAGATAGAATAATTGATAGATTAATAGATTGAATGATAGATTGAGAGATTGATAGATTGAATGATAGATTGAGAGATTGATAGATTGATAGATAGATAGATAGATAGATAGATAGATAGATAGATAGATAGATAGATAGATAAAACCAATTCACCACAGTAAGCAACTGATAATCATTGTTTACGTGTTTAGAGAAATCTATTCTCACTGACAGTGAACATCAATTACAATCCAACAGAACATGGCGACAGAACACAACATCCACAGACACACCAAAAGTGGTTACAAAAAGATATGTGTAAATATGTAAACGGAACACAAGATACACAACTTACCCAACTACACAGGAATTGTTACAAAAACAATGTCTACATATGCACAATACATGGTAAACGAAGAACACACAAATGAAATGTAGAGATCTATATGTCAGATATTTACATAGTATTTACAAGGTATTTGTATGAGTACTAAACAAAGATTAACCTACCAATACCAGGCAGGCCTGAAAACAAGCCTTACACGTCTCTCACAGACGAACACAAAACGGCAGGACCAGTGTCGAAGGAATTCCTCCTCACCCTGAAAGAAGAGTTCCTTCGACAACACAGATAGTATTTCTTTGTACAGTCGCTCCAAAATCGGGAAGAGAGCACGGCGGCGACGACCTGCTGCAACAGCTTCACAACGGTTACGCCAAAGACAGTAGGCACCAGCAACAATAAGAAGGCAGGCAAAGCGGCCTCGAGAAGAACGTCCAGAAGAGACAAAGCGGTTTACTCAGAGGCCACGAAATCCTGCATGCACAGCCCTCCAGAAAACACGAGCAACGACACATTGCCTTAACACATGCTGATTTGTTTCCCGTAGGGAGCAGTTCGGACATGTTGATGACTGGACCATTCTCCACCTTTCTAGGCGGTCAAGGGTAGGAAGAATGCCCCACCCAAGCCGCCACATGAAGTCCCGGAGATGGCCAGGTAGAAATGATGCCGTCAGCGTGCTCCAAGACACACGACTAGAGCGGGTGCGGCGTGCCGGAGGAACTAACGGGAGCAACAACGCGGCTGTTGTGTCAAGGATAGAATTGTCTAACACATCTAAATCAGGGCAAGTCGACTGGATATGACGGGAAAACGCGACAGCTGTTGCATAAAACGAAGGAAGTACTAATGATTGTGGGCCCCGATTAAGGCGCACATTAGGCAATAAATACCGAAGGTGAGTGCCTAGAAAATAATAAGCCAGACTTCCGCGGGGGATTACTCTTCTTGTACGAGGCGCAACAGGAAGCGCAGGGCCAATAGCCGGCAGCGTATTGATACCGAAGGGAAAGCAAACCAACGCTTGTTTTTTTTTTTTCGAACTGCTGAAGAGAGACATTTACGTGCCTTGCCAGTCCGAATTATTAGACATACCGTCAAATACTTCTATATAATCAATGAGTGCATAAAAGAAAACACATATGTAACGAAGGGCCTTTTAGGTCCCGGCTATGGTGCGATCTTTGAATGGAGGACAATCTGCGTTTCTACATGCATGAAAAGAGACACTGATGGCATTGAACCTACCAGATGCAAAAAAAATTACGCATAAAAACGGCAGCATATCAACGGGGTGAATAATGGAGAGTGGGGCGAAGCATCCGTCCGTCCATTCGTTCTTGCTTACGTCCGTCCGTGCGTCTGTCTGTGTGACCGTCCGTGCGTCCATCCGCCCATTCGTGTGTGCGTCTGTTCGTGCGTCCGCACGTTCATCTGTGCGTCCGTCCCTGCTTTCGTCCATGCATCCGCTTCTGCGTCCGTCCATGCGTCCATCTGCCCGTTCAGCCATCCGTGCGTCCTTCCATGCATCTGTCTGTGCGTCTGTTCGTTCACCTAGTCGCATCTTTTTGTCATATGTTCCGCATATAGAAGCACCGCCACCCAGCGGACATTCCAAGGACCAAACGAGAGGTGGCACACGCACACTTTCTTACGGCTTGCACTTCGTGTCTACTTCCCACCTTTAACCACCTCGAGTTCATGGTATATACTAGTTCACTGTATTCATGGCACTGCGACAAAACGCTCGCTAAACCTTGCTAAAACCAAAGAGGTTGCGCCCAGCGAGTATAACGTAGCAACCCTTTCTTGTCAGATAGTGCTCAATGTACATGCCAATGGCTGCTAATGGGGAAATAGAGACAGGAGAATTTGGCTTTTAGTTAACGCGCTCGCTGCGAATTTTCTATTGTTCAACAGCGCACAGGAGAAATCTCCCACCAGCACCCTTTGCAGGTCAAAGCGTAAGACATGTTACGCCCTAGTACGAGGGATGAACGGGTGCCACTTAAGGAGCTTCGCCCCTAAAAACAACTTTCTGCCGCTGGGTGCCAAACCAGCACCTTCCGTGTTTTTAGATGATAACGAGCTATAAGTGCACCATGCACGAACACTTTTCCAGGACTAATTTGCCCACGTGAGGTAAGTGAAAGTTGTCCCCTTTTCTTGAGAATGCATTTTGAATGTTGTTTTATTAGACAGACCGGAGAAGAAATGTTCAAAGATGATACCGAATCCTGACGTCTCTACTTTGACCCTCACGACACAGCTTTGCGAAATTCAGAACTGGCTCTATGCATGAACCGATCTCATTTTTGCATGTTTCTACTATTTCACCCCCCTCCCCGTAGTCACTAGGTATAGGTGTTCGGCCTTGTTGATAGCGCGTAATAATATACTGTTTAGATTGTGTGCATGCTGTGTCTGTTATTCGTGGCGCCTATACGTTGGTCCTGTGGTAAAATTTTATAGGTAGGCCGTCGTTATCGCATGGCGGTAAAATTACGGCGAATAGGAGTTTTAAAAGGAGGAAGAATTTATTTACAACTGCTTCACTTTTAACATCGATTACAACGCCTGACTGCTCTCTTGTCTACAAAGAAAAAGGCCGTATGAATCGTTGCTGTGAATTTCTTGTCCTCTTCAAACAAGAGCCGTTTGAAAACAAAATTTTACAAAATAAACAAAGAAAAAATCACGGCGATGGTCTATACGCGTTAATTAAGGACGCAGTTTTCGGTCGACAAACCCTTGATTAAAAAACCATGATCGGTCAGTATTAGACGTACACTTTTCCGAAATATTTTGCTGGAGGCTTTAGGACTAGCGGTCTCACTAATTATTTTTGATGAGTGGCAGGCATTGTGGGAAGCTGTGTAAATTGCAGTTCGTTACGTGGAAAAAAGTTTCACTAATTAATCTCTGGCGCCGCAGCGAAGAGCAGTAGTCCGCAATTTAATTCTCACCTTAAAGAACGGTAGTGTTCAGGAAATGTTCGTTCTTTTTTATGGCGCAACAATAAAAAAAGGAAATTGTAGGCCAGTGTTCATATTTTCTAGCGCGGAACATCAACCCACAGCTTATACTTAGCAGTGAGCTCTGTATCCGGCTTACTGTAAATAAAAATCCTACTACTACTGCTACTACTACTACTACTACTACTACTACTACTTGAGAGATAAAATCCATGTTTCAGGTCGGTGTGCTGCCAACTTTCTTTCAAACAATAGCAGGCTTGATAAGACAGATGCTTGGGCTAGTTGGTGATTGGGAATCAACATATTTGCACAGCGCAAGACTACGAGTAGTTACCACGTAACTACAGAAGAAGAGACAAGGACACAAAGAGCGCTGACCCAAAAAGCAGCGCTCTTTCTGTCCTTGTCTCTTTTTCTGTAGTTACGTCGTAACTACTCGTAGTCTTGCACTGTGCAAATATGTTGATTAGCAGGCTGTAGGTTGTGACGTTTCAGCTTGGGTAAGAAAATGAACACCTGCCGAGCCTGTGGAAAAAGGCAGGCTTTATTTTTGCATAAAGTTACTTTTAAAATTCTTTTTAGCAGCATAAAAATCTAGAAGTAAGAAATTGACCAGGTATGCTAAGAAGGAAAACATGAGTGCCACTGGCGCCACTGATAAGAAAACTATAAAAGATTAGAGGAGTGTTCAGCTTCGCTTTCATGATTTGCTGCATATAGCGTAACGAGGCTTCGTGCGAATGACATTCTGATCAGCTAGCCTTCTTGGGTTGTTGGTGCATTGTTCCACTACATCGTAAGGAGATGACTTTCTGTGCGCTTAACATCGGGCATTTAAAAGTATCATTGACCGCATATTGAAAGCAGAGTGGTAAGGGGGCCACTACGCCATAATTATTCCTTTTGCGAATCGGTGAAGAACACGCGAACCTACGCAGAAGCTCTGCTTTGTGGACGTTTCTTCTGCTGATGATGAAAGATGCTTGAGTACTTTGCGATGGGCGGGCTTTTAGAACAGCAACTGGTTTCACAGTTCACATATTTTGACGGCAGGTGTGATTCGTTGGTTCTACCATGATATAAATGACACGTGATAGAGATGCCTTCATCTACACGGTATTATATATCGCTTAAATTTTTGTCTGAGTAGTTTCAACAAGTATTTGTTTCTCTAATAAGGCATCTGCTGGCCACGCAGACAGCCTCAGTTCGATGCTCACTCGGACACAGAAATTTTAGGGGCAAGGCACCGAATTTGCGGCGTATACTCCCGGCGTAGCCATCTAATTACAGTGTCACCCGTTAGGGGCGCAGCTGGGGTCAGGTTTCAATGACGACTGCTCAAAGCTCTTGTGGCACTGGTTTTCTCACACTCCGACCAGGGATACGTGTCAGTAAAACTCAACCTTCTACCCACTCCCTCTGTTCTCTTGAGCAGAGCTCTCCCAGCTGCGTAGCGGATGTTGCTACAGAAGGGAGTGGAAGATTGGTTGCTTCTCGGTGTCCGTCCTGTTTTGTCGTCGCTGCTGCTGCTTGTTCGGGGATGAAGGCCAGCACATTTCAAACGTTACAACAACTCGACTTTATATACAGAAACTTATGTACATATTTACAAGACTTGACCGTCGGAACCGTCGCATGTTGCCTCGGCAGAGCCGATAGCGCAGAGCACTCTTTGTTGCGACCAGACTCTTCCACGAGGACTCGGAAGCCAGGTTTTAATACCTCGGTTGCCCCTCCCGATTCTCCTCACGGCCACCCAAAGCAATTTAGTCCGTTTATTGGGCAGACAACACACTTGTTGCCATCCCCTCCTCTGGCTCTCTTCTTCCCGCACTCGACTGCTTGGTCGGAAAGAGAGAGACGAAAGGACCGGCCTGCACACAACGTTCCGCGAACTGTGCGAGCGCACACAATGGTACCGTCGTTCGGCTGCGGGCCTCCTGCATTACCGCGAGATGACTACGCTGTCCAGCATGACTGCCGTCCCGCGGACTCTACTCCTGACGGATGGGTGGCTACGCACTGTCCTCCCGTCACCCGCCGGCAATCCGCATTCCGGGGACCATTTAGCTGGTTGCTAGAAGCGGCGATTGACCGCGGTATTCTTGCCAAAAGGGGCGCGCTTACGCAATGATTATCGTCTCCCGAGAATAGGCTTTTTGGGAAGCGCGCCCTTTTGAGACCGAGAAGACTCGCTCCCGTGGCCTGCGACGCCAGACCTTACAGTGTCACTCACCATGAACGAACACGAGGATCGATATCATGCATTGAGAGCTCGGAGAGCCAAAAGCACCTTGAAGGCGTCTGCAAGTGAAGCCGGAGTTGAGAGCTCCGGAAGCTGAGGTGAAACGCAAGAAGCATGTGCTACCCGACGTGAACGGTGCTGACACCCGCTTCGATTCCGAATCTCTCGATCGCAGCTTTGGACGCAGTTACAATGTGTGAGATTATTGGTGGCTGCATAGCAGCGTCACCAAGATCGCAAACATCCTCACTAATTATACGATGTAGAGCGAGAAATGTACGGGGATTCACGGTTACTCTATGATCCGCTGTGCTTCGCCCGCTCATCGTTCACTCCGTCAATATGCAATAATATATATATATATATATATATATGTAACGGATGAGACATGGCGTCAGTCAGAACACCAGTTTATTCTGACCCTTCGTCCTCCTCATCTTCCTTGCCCACATTCACCTGTGAAGCGTCACACACACACACACACACACACACACACACACACACACACACACACACACACACACACACACACACACACACACACACACACACACACACACACACACACACACACACACACACACACACACACACACACACACACACACACACATATATATATATATATATATATATATATATATATATATATATATATATATATATATATATATATATATATATATATATATATATATATATTCCGTTGCAGCTGTTGGGTCGAAATGCCGAAGAATTGGAGGAGATGTTAGCAGACTACGAAGCGTGGCAAACGCGACGTCGCACTCAGAAGACCAGAATGAAAGGTCTGCATCACCGCGTAGGAGGTTGGTCAGTGGTGACATGATCGACGCAAAATTTCGCACGAAGCGCCGGAAGTACGAGCATAGTCCGACAAAACTGCGTAATTCTTTCAGTGTAGTAGGTTTCGGGAACTCAGCGACTGCTCGCAGTTTTGCAGGGTCGGGTCGAACACCGTGCTTGGAGACGATGTGACCTAAGATGGACAGCTCTCGCGCGGCGAAGCGGCACTTTTTAAGGTTCAGTTGGAGCCCAGCGTTGGTTAAACACGTCAGAACCAGTTGGAGCCGAAGCAGATGCGTAGGAAAATCGGGAGAGAAAACGACAATGTCGTCGAGGTAGCATAGACACACAGACCACTTCAGTCCACGCAGTGTGTTGTCCATGAGTCGTTCAAACGTGGCAGGAGCATTACAAAGACCAAATGGCATTACGTTAAATTCGTACAGGCCATCTGGTGTAATGAACGCAGTTTTCTGGCGATCACCTTCTGCCATAGGAACCTGCCAGTATCCAGATCGTAATTCTAAGGAGGAGAAGAATTCGGCTCCTTGGAGGCTGTCAAGGGCGTCGTCTATGCGCGGTAATGGATAGACGTCTTTCCGCATCACCTTGTTTAATCGCCGGTAGTCGACGCAAAATCGAATCGATCCATCTTTCTTTCGAACTAGAACGACAGGAGATGCCCAAGGACTGTGCGATGGTTGAATAACGCGACGGCGTAGCATCTCTTCGACCTGGTCGTTGATGACGTGACGTTCTGCAGCAGAGACACGGTACGGTCTTTGACGCAAGGGCTGGTGCGAACCAGTGTCAATGTAGTGGTGCACTGCGGAAGTCCGACCCAATTGCGGCTGAGAAACGTCGAATGAATTCGCGAAGTGCTGGAGGAGATTAAGAAGCTCGGCGCGTTCATGGGCACTTAAGGTGTCGGCGATGAAACTCGAGAAGGTGTCACTTGATGAGCATTCCAGTGGGGAAAGGGCATCAAGTTCGGTCGAGGCGCTACTGCACGATTCCTCTGGCATGTTAAGGAATAAAGAGGAATCGAGGTACTCCACTCGACCGAGACATTCGCCGGCAAGTAGCGTAAGCGGTGCAGAAAGAGGGTTGTGGACGAAAATATTGCTTCGGCCCGCAGTGACGTCGAGTGTAGCGAAAGGCAAGGAAACGGCTCTGCGGCTTATGAAAATGTCCAAAGGTGTAAACATTACTGTAGCATCAGTATAGTCATCGCAGCAAACCGGGACAACGGCAAGAGAGGCTGGCGGAATTTCAGTGTCCTCACGCACGACAAGTTTTGGCGACCGCTCAAGAGTTTCGTGCAAAGGTTCGTCACACAGGTGCGAAAATTGAACTTCAGCGCGTGCGCAGTCGATGATGGCATGATGATTTGACAGAAAGTCCCACGCGAGAATATTGTCATGTGAGCACACCGAAAGGACGATGAACTCGACAACGTACATAGAGCCTTGGATGAATATGCGGGCCGTACAGGTGCCGAGAGGTCGAACTTGTTGTGCGCTAGCTGTACGAAGCGATAGTCCAGAGAGCGGCGTGGTCACTTTGCGTAGGGAGCGGCAGAGCTGGGCGGCTATAACAGAAACGGCAGCACCTGTGTCGACGAGGGCAAAGGTAGAAACACCATCGACATATATAGCGACGACGTTAGCTGGTGAAGTGCGAGGACTTGAGCATTTCGACGACGGCGCAGTTCTTGCCTCTGGAACTGCGGCGTTCAGTTTTCCCGGTTGGAGGAAGCGGGTCTAGGACGCATTGGGGACAGTGATCGCCTGCGAGGAGATGGAGAGCGGGGAAAGTGAGTTTGAGGCTGGGGTGACCGAGACTCAGGAAGGTTAGTGTATCCATACTGCGGTGAGGGATAGGGAGCAGGTATGTGCATGGGCTGTGGGTCATACGGTAACGGCCGAGTAGCGTCGTGGAGTGGTTGGAAGTGACGGCGACAATATCGTGCCACGTGTCCTGGAGTACCGCAGGCGTAGCAGATCGGTCGATTGTCAGGAGTGCGCCAGGAATTGCTGACTCGTGGTGCGGCCCAAGGTGTCGAAAAAGGGACGGAGTGGGGAGCGACTGAAGACATGGGTGGCAAATGCTGCTGGCGGGGTCTGCTACGTACCACCTAGGCATACGTAAGAGGCGCGGCTACGGGCTGCATAGCCGGCGCATGGGCGACAGGCATGGCCACAGGCTGCTGGTGGGCAGCGACGGGAACAGCCTGAGCTACCTCTTCCGCAATAACGTCGCGGAGTGGTGAAGGCAGACGAGAGGACGGCGGCTGCTGCGTGAAGGGAATCAACGACAGTTGCCAAGCTACTTCTTCACGCACGAAGTCTTTAATCTCTTGCAGGGTTGGTGAGTGGTCGGGAACAGAAGTGAGACTGGAGAGCGAGTCGGCGTGTGAGGAAAATGGCCGAGTCAGGGCGCGCTGCTTGCTCAACTCGTCGAAACTTTGACACGAAGTGACAAGTTCCGCAATGGTGGCAGGATTACGGGCCAGGAGCAGCTGATATGCACCGTCATTTATCCCTTTGAGGATGTGTTGAATCTTCTCCGACTCGGGCATGGTGGTGTTCACACGGTTGCAAAGACCAATAATGTCTTCGATGTAGCTGGTGAAAGATTCCGTTGGCTTTTGTGCGCGAGTCCGCAAGCGTTGTTCGGCTCTGGACTTGCGGACTGCGGGTCGGCCAAAAACGTCAGCAAACAAGGTTTTAAAGATGAACCACGTCGTAATGTCGTTTTTGTGGTTGTTATACCACATTTCGGCCACGTCAGTGAGGTAAAAGATGACGTTAGTCAATTTGTCCGCGTCATTCCACTTGTTGTTTGCGCTCACCAGTTCGTAGTTAGCGAACCAGACTTCCACGTCGGTCTCATCAGCTCCGCTAAAGACCTTGGGCTCTCGCAAACGAAGAACGCCGGGGTTGCTGGGGGATGGAGTGGAAGAGCCAGGTTGCGCGTTGTTGGTAGCCATGATGGGAGGTAGCGTTCGGTTGCGCAGGTCCAGGTTCAGGCGACGGCGAATGGCAGCACCCAGGTTCAGGCGACGGGGAATGTCAGCACCCTCCACCAATGGAAAAAGGGTTTATTGGCGACTGTTGCGACGGTGGTCCTACGAAGAAACACGATCGTGCAAGAGCAACGGTCAAGCAGATGCCGGCGAAGATCAGCACGAGCCGAGCGAGCGAAGGCCAGCACCCAGTACCCAAGCGGTGGCGATGTTGCTTGCCAACGATGCTCTTTCTTCTTCACTATATATATATATATATATATATATATATATATATATATATATATATATATATATATATATATATTTCGTACGGAACGAATGACGCCGACGATGGAACTTCAGCGAAACGAGCTCTTTAACGCTATCGCTTTGAAACTGCGGAGACATTCAACGCATAGCCGATATTTAGCGCCTGAGCTCACAACCTGCTTTGTTCGAGGCTCTTGAACATTTTGTTGTTTGTTACATAAACAAATAGCCAACAAAGACAGATAACTTTCTTTTGCCATATAGTATTGGCCTTATGGTATTTTTTATTTATTTCGGTATGCGTTGTACGTGTGTTCTATGCGACTGGTGTTGTGTGAGACGGGAAGCATTATGTATAGGAATTTGTAACAATACATCCAGGAGTCACTGCCAGTTGTGTCGTGGTGGTGAAAGCCACCTTTCTGTAGTATTAAAAATAATGTCATTATATCAACGAAGTGGCTGATTACCTTGTGAATGAAATATTTTATGAGCTATATATGCATGCCAATAACAAATGAAAATGCATGTTTCTGGTGAAACAACGCGAGAAATAATTTTAAATGCAGAAAATTTATCAGTGTAAAGCACACATCACATATCACCAAAAAGACGACTGACGAGAAGACAGGAATGACAAAATCTGTTTGCGAGACATCTTATTCTACAGCATGACTTTGGTTGGGAAAAGTAAGGCAGGAAAAAACAAACAAACGATGACTCTTTACTCGGGAACTTAAACAGTAACTGAGCATGTCGACTTGATGAACACATATTAGTGAGCCTATTTGGTTCTCTGGTGTATCGTGTCTAGTATGCGTGTGCTTTAGTCACCGTCTGACTCAACGCTGTTCTGTGACACACAATTTCTCTCATGGTAGTGCATAAGTTATTTTCCTACTCAAGACGACCAAGAAAGGACGACTGTATGAAGCGTGCATTTCGCACATTGCTTTGTTTACTGGTCAATATTTTTTGCTGATTATTGATGTTACTCAGTGCGTAGCCATCAGTAGATTATTTGGCTACACCGGAAGTGTGCTCACCTGCACAACCTTCAGAAACGCCATCACCGTCGGCGGCCATCTCGAGGAGATGGAGCACGGAACTCAGTGATGCCGACAGTTAGCCCATCGTGTCGGCGAAGAATAATGAAAACTCGTTTACAGTACTGAAGCAAAATGAAGAAGTTCGGGCATCCCATCTGCGTGAACTGCGTCGACTATGGCGTGGAAGGCAGTTTAGGCAAATTACACCGTCACATTTCTGCGAGTTCCACCATCGAACCACCGGAAGCACTTAAGTCGGCAAACCATGTCTAAGAAGCTCGACCTTCAGTGCCAAAACCATATCAAGGGCGTACGAGCAAACCCCGAAGGACAATCTCATTTATCGGTGTTACATTGTACGCCAAGCCGCTCTGTATGCTCTCACCAACGCCACAGACCTATATGTAGATTGTATCGAAGTCTAAGCCCATGCTTACTGAACAGGACAGGGTGGTTGGCGTAATATACGACGTCGACATTTCTCGCGTTGACTTTCCGTTAATGATAAATGCCGGTTCCGACCAAGCCAACACTACCTTCAAAGCAGCGATTTGTAGCCCTTGCATACTGTTAAAAACTATATTATATCCCCGCTTCGGCATATCGAAGAATCCCTTTCTGGCTCTGGAGTGCATATTTTGTTCCACTGTTTCATCTTATGTGTGACTTATTTGCGTAGAGATAAATATTATTTGCGCACAGTTGTGTATTATACTGCTGGCGATCTTCACTGCATGTTCCAATTTAGGAAGAAAGGGTAAATCTTGGCTGTAAACTGTACAATACCGACAACTCTGCAAGAGTCTGATTTGGGTCCAGCGGCATGTTTAGGTATTCAATGTCACAGCATTAAATTCGGCAACAATACGTTTACTATTGCTCAAGCTTCCTTTTTGCCGAAAAAGTTTTATATTGCAATGCAAAACTGTTGTGTTCCAAGCACCCCTGTGTCCCGAGCGCTCCGAACCCGCGAAGGACCGGTTGCTGAAACTGCTTCCAGATGTTGACTCCTCCCCTTCCCCCGCTCGGCGCAAACGAGCCACCGTCGTTTCCCCCGGCAGTTCGGCCGCCGCCTCCATCCGAATAGGAATAAACTTGTTTTTAACCGTTCGAGGCTGTCTGAGCTTTTTGGACTACCGCGACCAACGCGTACGTCTATGGGCCGACGACAACACCGGACACAACAGTGGCGACGAGGAAGTGGATTTGGACCAACGCTACGCAACGATATTGACAAGCTACAATCTATGGCTACGCACGGGCTCCCAAATCGGCTACCCGAATTCAACGGCTCATCATGGTCATCGTGGTTTGGGCGCCTGCAATTTTACTTCGAGGCTAACAACATCACTGATGCAGCAATGAAGAGGGCCAACCTGCTAACGCTGTGTGGGGAGCAGACATACGACACAGTCTGTGCCCTGATTCAGCCACGCACTCCAGCAGCCGTTGACTACGACGACATCGTAGCAGCGCTACAAGAGCACTATGACCCAAGGCCATCGGAGGTCTACTGTCGAGCCCGCTTCCAACGGCGAGACCAACTAAAAGGCGAAAAAGTGGCCGAATACGTAGCGGCTCTCAAAAAGCTCGCTGCTGACTGCAATTTCGGGACGTTGACCGCGACAGCTGCGGCTACTGCGCAGGAGGGAGGATCGACTGCCACACCTGCTAACACCACTATGCTCCCCTTGGACGTTATGTTGCGTGACCGTTTTGTGTGCGGACTGCGTGACGCAGGCCTACAACAACGCCTGTTCGCTGAGACGGGTCTCACCTTCTCCAAAGCCTACAACATCGCCCAACGAGCGGAGAGCGCCGGTCACCAGCAGAGGGATATTCGACGGAACGTCGAGCCGGTGCATCACACCAGTCAGCAGTCAGGTCATTCCACGTCTAAGGCGAAATCAAGCAGAAAGACACAGCGCTGTTGGCGATGCGACGACATCCACGATCCCCAGGTATGTCGATACAAGACAGCAACCTGCAATTTTTGCCAAAAACTGGGACACATTGAAAAGGCATGCATCTCGAAGCGCAAACAGCTTGGACCGACTTCAGTGCAACTGAACAACAATGTCGACGCACAGGAGGGCCAGGCGCAAGATACAAGCCGAACAGCACTAACGTCATCGGCACTATATGACTTAAACGCCGTTACAGTTCACGATTGCCAGCCTTGCCAATGCAACCACAAAAGCCAGCCAAGAGCTCCTATTCCTGAATGGGAAAGACCAGACACGCCTTGGCACACGCTGCGCATTGATTTCGCTGGACCTATCGAAGGGTGTTCATTCCTGGTGGTTGTAGACGCATACACCAAGTGGCTGGAGGTAAAACAAATGGCTACAACTACATCTGCAGCAGTTATCGACACTCTGCGGTCGTTGTTTGCAACGTTTGGCCTACCGCGCAAGGTGGTCTCGGACAACGGCACTCCGTTTGTGTCCACGGAGATTCTTAAGTTTTACAGCGACAACGGCGTCTCGTCTGTTACATCAGCTCCTTACCACCCGGCTACGAACGGACAAGCCGAGCGCTACGTGGCTGAGCTAAAGCGAGCCCTTACTGAAGGCCAGACTGGGACAATGCAACGCCGCATCACGCGCTTTCTCTTCAGACAGCACAACACTGTTCAAAGCAATACTGATCAAACGCCAGCGAAATTGATGTTCGGACGAGAAATGAGAACCCAGCTGACGGCAATTGTCCCGGAGCCCTCAGCGAAAGCACCGTCGGAGGAAGAAAAGCTCCCGCATAGCAGGAGAATTGAAAGTGGACAGCGCATATACGCCCACCAGTTCCACAGAAAGCCCGGCTGGGTTGAAGCGACGGCACTCAAACGCGTAGGTTTGGGTCATGGCTCGTCGACATTGGTGAAAGGCCACAAACATACTAGATATTGCAAGAAATAAAACAAGAATGACTTTTACACCAGGTCAGAGCAACTGGCATACGCACTTCCGAAAACATGTTCACAACAGAGTCAATACTTACAGTGACAACATTTTACTTTAATATACATATATATGTTTTTTCACACATCACATTGATGTATGGCACATCCCAAGCGCCTCTGTCCCCTATAATCTTTGTTTTCTTATGCTTCCACGAACAATGGCATTGTTTGTTCAGTTTCTTAGGAAGTGATGGGAAAGTTTTCTATTGTTCCTGCATGCGTTTCCCCTCAGTACCTTAACCCCAAAACTCTCGGACGCAATATTTTCGTGTTCAGGCACAAAATAAAATATAATTGTGATTGTTGCGGTTTAATGTCCAAACACTACCGTCTGAATATGAAAGACGCCTTAAAAGGAAACATACAAGAACGCAGAAAAGTAACACCGCCATCTTCGTAAGCTATGTGGCAACGGTGCCTTTCTATTAACGCGAAAGTGTTTTATGATGGGTTCCACCACGTCTCCGCTGGCGTAATTCCGTCAATGATGGGGCGTTGTAGGATATACACTAACGCTTGGCAAAGAAAAAAAACAAGAAAAAGTTCTATCATGGGGCGTCGAACCAGTGACCTCTTGCTCTGCAGCGCAAGGCGGAAACCCCTAGATCACGGAACGTACGTTGTCAAGATGGCTGACCGCAAGCTAATTATACACACTACATACCGGATTGGTGGTCCACGGAGATTCGCAACTTCAGCGCGTTTTGGTCGTTAGAGAGGGGATGGCGCGAAGACCTCGCGTTGGGAGCGCTCTGTAACGGATGTCGTTTCTCGCGTTTCGCTGAGCATGCACCTCCTCGGAGCATGGTCTTTCCTGCGTGCACTTATCCGACTTGTGCTTCTGGAGAGCAAGAAGGTCACTTCGCTCGCTGCCGGCCGCGCCACGTTCACGAAAGAAGCACGCTGCTCACATACGAAGTAAGAATTGTGACAGTTGTTCGGGCTTGTCCTGTGTATACTTGTGCGTTCACTTCGTGCGTCTTTGTTTTTGTTTGAACAGCACGCTTTTAGTGTCGATATGTGACAGTTGTTAGTCTGCGCTCGTCCTGTGTATGCTCATATTGTACGTGCTTTCTGCTTGAGGTGCGCACTGCAAGTTTCGAGTGGCTTGCCGTTGTTCGCGTGAGTGCAATTTGTTGCTGTATCATTCATTCCTTCACTTTTACGACAAAACAATGCACAATAAACGCTCGAATACCTCTGTGAAGGCACGTTTTACTTTTGTGTTATACTGATTTATAGAAATAGGCATCAACTACTTCTGTTTTCTTAGCTAGCAAGCATAAACCAAGAGTTATGAAAAAAATAGGACTCTGGACAGTTCACAGCCGAATGCGAAATACAGTCAGTGTTGTGGGACCATTCACAGAGTGTATGAAAAGAAAATGAAAAAAGTCTCGTCGCGACACCCACCGTCGCCCTTGAAATTGTCGCAATTCAAGGTTGCTTCTGGGTTGAATGCGACAATCCTTTGAATAGTAAAATAACACTTAAAAACGCTCACCACGAGCTGCTTGTTTTCGCTGTGACAGCCAAGCAGCACGAGCTGCACGTGGGAGAATTGCTATTGGAGATTCCACCACAGCGTCTTCCATGTTGTTATAGCCGTACTTTGAAGTCTTTCTTTTTTTTGTAGCTTCTGTACGTCTTCAGTTGTAGCATGTAGGAAGATGCAAGATTTCGAGAGCATTCGCGGAATGCGGTGGAAAGCAAAAGACGAAATTGTCAGCCCAGCGAGGCACTCTAATTCTATTAGCACGCCTGTCTTCAAGAAAGGGTGGCTATATGCTAAACAAATGTGCACGCAGAATTATTTTTTTGTCTTGAGAGTGACCAGATGGTGCCAGGAATGACAGGTGGTGACCGATGAGGTTAGCAAAGGTACCTTATTGCTTTTTTCTCCATGTCGCACCGGCAGAAGAACTCGAGGTAGCTAAGGAAACTGTTGCACTGTGTCCCATTTCAACTATGATGCATGTATTATGCTTGTTTATCCGTTCAGTTCTTACTTTCTTCTTTATACCGCGATGCCTGCATCCACCAGAAGGTAACAAGGAAGAGAAAAAAGCATCCAATGACTAGCCTCGCCTTACACTCTTGAACGCGTGTATTACTAAACTTGGAGCTTTTGTGGTCCTTTTTAGATTTTCTGTGAAGGACAAGTCATTGGTGCTTCTATTTTCTTCAATGAAATTTAGTTGTGAAGTAAGTCGCTGTGTCTCGTGTCAGTTGACTTATAGAGCAAGGAGCGCCAGAGAGTGCAAGGCGTTCCTGCTCATAAAGTGCGAATACCCTCGCGTTCCTACCAATGATGCTCGAGGGCTGAGGTTTAGTTCCCGGCTATGGCAGTTGCGCTTCCGTATGAGTTAAATTCAAGTACACATGTTTAGTTGCATGTTGAAGAACTCCCTGTGGTGCAGGGTAATGGGGAAGCATCCCACAATACATGCCTTATAATCATGTTGTAGTTTTGGTGCGTAAGACAACAGTGATTATCATGTTTATTATATATCGTTGAGGGGGGTTAGAAAAAAGTGGGTAACTATTTAGAGTACAGGGTGCTCTACGATGAGAAATTTCACTGAATGGCACTGACAAAAGACTGGTACACGAAAATAGTGAAACTCTGAGTGTGGGTTGCTAACTTCTTTACGGGGCCATCTTTTTGGAGCAGGGAGCCGTCTGCTTAGGAGGCCATCATGTGGGCGTATACTTGGAGTTCTGACGGCAATCGTCCCACGTTTGATAACCACATCGAGCCGTCGAACGTACTTTTAAAGGCGTCTGGTGAATCGCTACTTCTAACTATGGCAGATTGAGGCCCGCCCGGATGTTTTTAATTGTTTTCAAGGCGGTGAAGTTTCATGTTTTCCCTTTTCTTTTTTAGCTTCTTGTTCAAGACTGTGAAGCTTCTCATTTCTCTGAAAGCTTTAAAGTACAGGACGTGACCCAATTTTAAAATCTGTCATCACTGAATTAGTTCCACGCGTTTTACATTCTTCCGTAATAAATGGTAAATATTTCTTTCAAAGTGGATTCATTTAACTTGCCAGTGCTCGGGGAACAAGGTATTTATTTTTTAATACACTTGAATACGTTTATACAGTTTTCTAGCTGTTATTCAAGGAAGTACAAAAAAAATTGCTGGAGTGGACATTCCTGCCCACGAGTGAAGCCGTGCCAACCGTAAGATGCCAGGTGCGGCAGCCATCTTACTAAGGGCATGATGAGCTGTTGGCGTTCGGCCATGGAGAAAAGAGCGTTTTCCTCGCACGCCAAACGAGTTTAACGAGGCAACGTTTCCTGGTCAGATAGAGCTCAAAGTGCGTCTTTGTGTTACTATTTTCTTTAGTAAGCCTTGAATTCAAGGCAAATTTATGGGAGAGTAAGTCACCAGTAGTAGTCTCGGTAGATTATTTCTTCGGAAACAATTATCTTTTAATTTAAAACAATTGCATCATTTATACTAAAGCTGACTTCACTACTGCTGGCAAATCATTGCGGGAGCTTCCACTCCAGCAATATTTTTAAACCTCCTTGCTGTTACCCCGTGTTTTTCATGGCCCCTTTCTTCAATTAAAAAAAGGCAGATCCCACGCGTTGTGAAATCGGTTTCATGTGAAGCAGTTGGCGAGTATAGTCTAGGCTGAATTTTCCCGCAATAGATAGACATGCCGGCCAAGAATAGACGTGGAGGGTAGACATGTATTCTCAATCATAGTAGCTGTGCACACATTGTACGCTAGTCAGGAAGAACGACTATGCTGACTTTTCAAGGGTAACTTATGCAGTGATGTAACACCAAAACTCACGTTAAATCACAGGCGCCAGTAGGGTCAAAACGAAGCACACTTTACGATGAATTGATCCACAACTCATCCACAACTTTCGTTAGCGTATTCCTCAGAAGCCAAGCTTGAATATAGCTAACTGAATAATATAAGTGTAAAGGTAATACTTATTAGACTGCTATAAAAGCGGAGTTAGCACTGGAGCCACAGTTCACGTTAACCCCATGTGACGCCTGTATAACAAAAGTTTATATGTATTGCCTATTGCTTTGTTGTAGAATTAGATAGCCAGCGCTGCCGCCATAGCTGGCGGACGTTGCAGTCGCATCCGGCGACAGGCCTTTTTCCACGCAGGCTTAAAGATTCTGTCTGGCTCTGTGGTAGAATGGCTGACTGCCACACAGAATGCTTGGCTTCAATTCCCGCTCGTATCCTCATTTCATTCATTATATGGGGGCACATGACGGCACATGGTTGCTCGGCAGAGTAATAAGCCACAGGCCTCAAAAACAGTGGCCAGGTTACGTTCGAGTTGTCGATATGCATAAGGTTTTCGACAGTGTGAAACAAGCAATCATGTTGGAGAAACTGACAGCAAGGTACCCCAGCCAAAACGCCTACATTATATCGACAGCTTTCTCCAAATCAGGTCTATCAAGCTCCATAGCAAAACACTAGGATGGAGCCCCGCAACCTATTACTTAGATAGGGGTGAACCCCAGTGATCCATCCTTGGACCTATGCCTTTTAATGCAGCCATGACACGATCGAGTGACATAAAGGCTTCAGAGAGACGATGCGGCGCGTTTCACTATTTACGCTGAGGCATTACAATACGAATGGAAGCAGGTTGTCTACCCGGTGAGCGGAAAAGGGAAACAAAACTTGAAGAAGTGATTTGCTGCCTCTCGAACATCTTAGGCAAACTTGCACTGCACTTAGCACCAGAGAAGGTGGAACTGCCCAGCGTAGATGGGGAAAAAATAAACGATTACAAATATAACGATTACACTACACAACGGTGAAATCAATATCACGTACTCAAACGGACGAATCAGAATTTTCCGGAAAGTATTCGCTAGCTGCAATAGCCCACACTTTAAAACGCAAATTGAATCCGATGTTGCACATGATATGATGCATATCAAATAAGTATAGTGAGCATGAGAGGATGAATTCCGAACAGATGCCGAAGCAGTGCCAGTAGCGAGCATCCGGTACGGGGTACCTGTGTATCATTTCTCCGATGGAGATCTCCCCGACTTTAAAAAATGACACATGGCAACTGTTCGCGCGATCACTGGACTGCCAAGTCATGCACAGAACGAGGACCTGCTCAGGTTAGTGCCTATACCACCAATATAAGACATCATAAGTGAAGCACAATTTCGTGCGCGATGTCAATCGGGAAGCACACCACGAGGAAAGCAGGTGATAGCATCGGGTAGCCGAGCTCTCGCTAGCCCTCACGACGCCGGGGAGTGCACGCTGGCGTGGACGGGGGAAACGTAGCCGTTCGCTCGGTCATCGCTCGAGTGGCTGGGTATCATCACGTATGGCATTTCCCGCAACACAATACGACTCCACACCCGGAATACCGTAATCCATATTTTGAGAGATGGGCAGCTGGCTCTCCTAGTAGAGCACTGATGTAGTATACATTAGCAGAATTGGAAGCCACACCCGATCGACTTCAAACTAACAAAGACGGGCTTACTCGTTAACAAGGATTTTGTTACAAAGTTTTGACCAACTCTGTGTACACGCTATACACACTGGACAAATGGCCGCAAGTAAACCGACACTCGAATGACAATACGCTTACGTGATGCGAGCTGTCAGACACTGTGTCGAGCAGACTTTAGAACAATAAATGTGGACGTACGAGCTTTCTCAAAAGGCGGACGGCACATCCCACACCTGCTGCCCGCCTACATGGCCACTATACCGAGCCCCACCATGGTGATCTAGTGGCTCTTGGGTACTCGGCTACTGACCCGCACGTCACGGGATCGCATCCCGGCAGAGGCTGCTGCATTTTCATTGGAGGCGAAAATGCTGTTGGCCCGTGTGCTCTGAATATAGGGCGCACGTTAAAGATCCCCAGTTGGCCAAAATTTACGGAGCCCTCCACTACGGCGTCTCTCATAATAATATGGCTGATTTGGGACATTGAAGCACACAACTCAATCAATAAAACCTCTCTACTGAATTCAATAAGTCCCATCATGAAACACGGAAAGCTCTCGCAATATACGGTAGTCAAAGTGACCTGCTTCGAGTGCTATAAGAGAGGTCAAATGACCCGTGTGAAGGCATGACTAAAAGCTACTCTTCGCCATTGAACCTGCTTACCTCTATTTCATGTCATCCCCAACAGCGCCCAAGAGCAGTCTTTTGCTTTATTAAAGCTTGCATTAAATTATTCTTTATATTCGTCGGCTCCACGTTGACGCTGTCAGTTTTTTTTAACGCTGTGGCTTTTAAATTACCAATGTCTGTTCTGGCCCTTCCTGGGAACATATAAACTTTCATTTTCCCGTGGCACGTAGCCACGCACCATGACCCGTTATATACTAGTATTTGCCACATGTGTTTGGCGGAGAAGGTTTGACGACGTATTCAACAAGATTTTCATGTTAACCATGTCATAACCAAAACGTCACACTCCTCAGATCCGCTTACAATCCTATACGAATTTCGGTCCATACCAAGGTATGATGGCGATCACGAAAGTACCCAGACGTAGTAGCCTGGATACATAGTTGGTAGATAAAAACCCTCACAGTGTCTTAGGCTCGTTAGGAAATACCTCGCATTTATTGAAATTTAGCTTAGACAGTATTGCATTGCTCAGAACTTTTTTATGCATGCTAGACAAAGCATCATTGTTTGACGTCCTGACACTCAAGATGGGGTATCGAGCGACAACAGCCACACAAATCACCAGCTTAGCTCTATGGCATTGTTCCCATTTTACGACCTAATGCACTGCCATAACTTTGAGCCAGTATGAGCACCGATGCATCGCGATCGAGAAACAATAGCTTTAACATACAGTGAGCTATATTGGCAATGACGTCAAACTCGGCACACACAACCCGGTAGTGTTAATCGCTGAACCATGCAACTAATTTGTATGCACCCTTCCTTTATCGGATACAACAGCTATGAAATGCCTCCAGCAGGGTGGACCGGCTTCACCGTAGCCGGTCCAACCTGCATGCGTATCGGTGTTTGGATCGTTAAGCTCTACGACGAGACAATGTCGTAATATTCGAGCTGGACGATGGCTTCGCTCTTTTAATTAAAACTACAGCTCCTGATGTGCATCGCGCGTTTGCCGCGGCACGTGGGAGAAATCAGAGAGCGACATGAGCAATAAGTTTTCCAGCACACGTAATAAATGAGAAGAGTTCCAACTGCAATCCTAACTTCGCCAGGCCGACAAAAGTGAGTTTAGATGGGTGGCTACGAGTTTAAATTTGCAGTAGATATCAAAAGCGAAGTGTCTACATGCACCCATGACAAAAAAAAACACGTGGCGGTTGTTATGTAAACAAGGATAATTGATTGAAATGTGGGGTTCAACGTTCCAAAACCACCATATGATTATGAGAGACACCGTAGTGGAGGGCTTTGGAAATTTCGACCACCTGGGGTTTTAACGTGCACCCAAATCTGAGCACATGGGCGTACAACAATTTCGCCTCCATCGAAAATACAGCCGCCGCCGCCGGGATTCGATCCCGTGACCTGCGTGTCAGCAGCCGAGTACCTTAGCCACTAGGCCACCGCCGCGGGGCATGTAAACGAGGATAAGAAAACATGACCATGCGGACGAGTGCCAATTTGCGATCCACTATTTGACCTGAGAAAACGTTTTATAGCACGGTCGGAGAAAGTCAGGGTTTTCATATGTGTTGGAGTTTCGCGTCCTTAAAAATAATCTACGATTATGAAAGGCGCAGGTGACCAAGGTGTGCTGGCATCAATATAATTTCAACCTATAGCACGAGTGGTCATCTGTGAAGTGTTGTGTAATTACTGGACAGTACATATAAGTTGGCGTGAAAATTCAAAGCCTTTTCGAAAAGGAGGGAAGTCAGTATAATTTGCCTTTAAATGTACATAAGGCTTTTTTCAGTCTTACTTCGGCCTCTTCCTGCAAACCTCTTTTAATTAGCTGCTAAGCATTGATATTAAGACTTCAAAACCATCGTCAATATCGAAGTGCTACTGCCTGGCCTCCAGACTTCAGAACTCACCTGTCTCTCTTATGAAATACTATCCTAGGGTTAAGAACATGGTATAAACTATCCTTGAAACACATTCAGCAGATATTGTTGCGTGCTTTGTTGAACCCTCCTTTGCTCATGGCTGATAATGGCGCAAGTACCAGCTACTGTGCGTGTGGTTGGCATGAAAGTTGTGAAAAAAATATATGGTGGCAGGCGGTGTGAGCGGCGCGGCTAGGACGCAGAGTAATTCAAGATGGCTGCCGTCGAAAAGCCAACGGTACGGCGTGCGAAGGCGGTATTCGCTCTTTGAAGAACTGTCCGCCGTCTATCGACTACGATCATGACGCAGTGAACACACAAGCTGTAGACGCTGTGTAAGCAGGAAATGGGCTTGGCACTGACCCCTGTGTGAATACTCGACTTGCTCCGCAAGCTGAATAAAAATGAGAAGGAAGACAGGAAAGAGCGCATTTCCTGTCTTCTCATTTTTTTTTCAGGTCTTGCGCCGCAGGTCGAGTTTTCAAGTACGAACCAACCAGTCTGCAAAAAAGTATTGCCTGTGTGAATGCTGTCCTCTTAGAATGCATGTAGTCGTCCTCATGTGCTGCTTAATTTTACCAGCTGACATTTCCATGTGCTGCGGGCTTGTGTCTACATGCTTCGTGAGCAGGACATTCATTATCTCTTGGCAGTTTTCGAGAGCCATTCAAAAATTCTCACACTGTATAGACGTTACAAGGGCGGATGCGTAAGCAAATTGGCGAAGCTCGAACTAATCGGTGCAAGGATTGAAAACAGCGAAACCGTGCGATTCTCAAGACGACTACGATGGCTTCTAGGGGTACCTAGGCCTAAGGAGAGTAATGCAGGTTGTTTCTGGGTTGCTTTCAGTCGTTGCCAGGCTTTGTCTAGTTAATACTACAGGTTGTTGTTTCTACGTTGACTTTCCGGAAAGAAAAGTTCTAGGTAAACCACAGACAATCCCACACACGACACGGATGTCGGAACTTTAGAGACAGTAGAAACTTATTGTATACCGGGCTTACCGGTATACCAGGCGTACCGTGACAGCGGGAACGAAGTGCGCGTGTGCAGATACGTATGTTAACCATATCACCTACCGTACGTGCGCTATTTTTCAGACTGAACGTTACCGTGGTAGCTCAGGTGCACGTAGTGTACGTACAATATGGCGACGCTCTCGGACGCCTGCTTCGAAGTGATTTTGGCGTAGTTGTTGAAAGATTCACTTTGTACGCAGGAAACGACTGCTTAAAGTGGCTTCGCTTGGTTTCAATCAGGTTCGATGACTGAGTATCACGGATAAATTTGCGTAGTTTTTGAAATGGAATCCCATTTCGATCGCGTCTAGGCCTAACTACAAGAGCGATGTAAACAATTTAGCAACACAAATGTTTTCGCGTTTGGTGCGTGTGTTGCGAAGGTTCTCTTGGAGCGGGCAACACTTTCGAAGAGGACGAAGTGGAGATAGGCACGCTCTAGAAAGGGACTGCTTTGGCTGCATGCTGAATAAACGGGTCGTCTCCGTCTAACGTCTGCGGTCCGATATATTGTTACGTTTACTGCCGAAACCCGGGATCGAACCAGGGACTGACCATTATAAGGCACATAGTGTTCCTGGCGTACTTGAGAGCGGTGTACTCGACGTGAGTAATGTCGAAGACGCGATGCCTATTGTAGTGGTCGCCCAAAAAGTGGCTAGTCTGAGAAGAGTTGTTCAAGTACGGCGTCAGCAGGGACACGCTGGCACCGACGACGTTGACGCACACGGCAGTGATGAGCTGTTGTGCCACAGACATGTTTCTCGTTTGGGAGCACGTCTCACGAGATCGAGCGCTGTTCCGACGAACTGACTCCCCCCCTCCTAGCGCCGCCTTCCGTTCAGAAGAACCGTGCAGTTCCGGGGATAACGTCGCTTCCTCCGCCGAACCACCTTGCAGTTCCGGGTATGGCTGCGTCTCCTCAGCCGAGCCACTGTGCCATTCCGGGGAACTGGTCTCGCAGAAGAGTCCCAAAACGCTATTTAAGGCCGTGCCGTCCCCATGTTAGAGGATTTTGCCCCAGCCGACGTTGTCGTGCTGGCCGGCTCTGTACAAACGACAACCTGCTACAGTAAACGCTACTTTTGTTGCTGTTTTCAAAACGGATTGCCTCCCTGTTTCGCCTGCGGGCTAAGGCTTCAGCGAAGTCCGCTTGACGGCTCGCCACTCTTCGCCACCGCTACCATCGCGACAGAGCGAGTTCATAACAGAGCATCGACCTGCTTGTTCGGCGGCTCCGCCGCTTCCAAGATCCTGCCGCCAGGAATCACGTATTCAGGCTGATGGCACTTCTTTCCTGAGGAGTCAAGTGAGAAGGTACTTAAATTTTTCGACGCGTGGTAGCTCGGTATTCTTGTGGATGGTAGCATCTAAATGGTCCCAAAAAACCATCACAAGCTGGTATCTGGAGCTTGGGCAGTTGAACCGCAAGCGGATGGTGCGCTCTCACCAGCCCTGCTGCTTCTCCGGAGCTCGGAAGTTCAAAGTTGCTTGGCCCGGGTCCAGTGGCTCGTGGCTACGTTGTGGCTGCCTTGTCACGTTCCTGTATCCAGAACTTGGCTCGTCACACGGCTTAAAGAATCTTTGCGTTGTACTCGTCTGCTGTTTCCACTCCATGATCCAGGTTTTCTTCGTTCATTGCCGCCAGAACGACGTCGCCGAGCCTTGAAAGTGCTGCTTCTATATCCTTCGGGAAATCCAAGTGGCCGGTAATTTGGGAGGCATCAGGATCATGTTGCTGCAGCAGGTCCGATAACAGTGCTAGGGCTCGGGTGACACCACTCTGATCAAGCCGCGCCTTATCCAAAAATGATCAGCGGTCGCCATGGTCATGACGTTCAGGGAAGTTTCCGAAGAGGCGGAACCTGAGTTTCGGCACCAAGAATGTAACGAAATGACTCGTTGCCCTGACGTGAAGAAGAAACGTTCATTTATTTACCAATTTTAGAGGCGAACTGCCCCGACCACGTTTGCGTGCCCCGATTTCCCCTCTCCTTCCTCTTCTTCGATAGAGTGCGGCACGATCCAAGTTCCTCCGTTATTATTTTGCAACAGCGTGGTTTATATTTACGTACCTTTATTATTACTAAAATAAACTTGCAACAATGCTTCACTCGATGGCATACGCAGACATTGTCGTTTTTTTTTACTGTTTATTAACTTATCACCCGTCCGATAGGTGACGCCACTGTTCCAGCTAGGGCGCGTAGACCACGTAAACATTATCCCGCTAAAGAAGAAGATGCTGTTCACAACGAACGTTTGCTGCATGGTAACGCCGTTCCTTTAATCTCCGCTATCACGCCAGCGGTAAACTATAAGTATGTATAACTTCTAATCGAGTACACTGTCGTAAGCCTAGGGCTTCCATTTGGTGTCCACTTTCAACCAGCTTCGCTTTTCCTGTTGCTTGGCATTCTCTTGTTGTGCGCAGTCGTGTCTTCAGCTCACCGCCGTCGCTTCGCAGCCATTTGTTGAAGGGCTGATTGTTTTCTTGTTCATTTTTAGTGGACCAGTTGTGAATAGTGAGAATTTTACTCTTGCCAAGCCGGCGTTCGCGCCTATGCGTGCCATGTTTCCAGTTCTTCCTAACTTTCCACCTACAAATAATAAGCCTTTGTATCGGCAGTTCAAAATAGCGACAAGCAATCGGAATATTTATTTCTTGTTGCACCAGGAAAACATGCTTCATTGCAAAGTCATCACCTTCATCACTGTCCTGTCGATTGAAATAGACGCCGCAAGTGGGAGTTTGGTATTGATTGGTGCTGTTCACAGTCGTTAGCGGTAAGGCAGTTCTTAGAAATCAATGCATCACATTAATACTCCTAGCTTAAATACGAATTCGGAATGCCCTTTCATATTGCCCAACATTGCGCATAATACACTTACACAGTTAGTCACTAGAAAAGGCTTACCTGTACGTTTGTGGCTGAATGAATAACAATCAATTGTTGGGTTTTTATGAACAAAACCACAATACTATGATCACAGAAATCGTAATGAAGTGATCCGTAAGTTTTGACTTCCTGGGGTTCATTAACATGCTAAATAAGCGCTTGGTAAGAAAGGCACAACACAGACGAGAGAACTGGCAGTGCACTACAATACCATGTTAAGGAGATTTACAAACTACAACGTATTCATTCTTTCATTTTTTGTGGTGGTACGTAAAAAAAGAAGAAAGGGCGCAACTTCGAAACAGCCTGCTCTTTCAAATGCAATCCAGTCTTGCCCGAAAGAAAGAACCTACAAACACGACAGCGGTCGTCTGTCTCTCTTTTTTTTTCCTTTTACCATGGCGAGCACTCTAATGCGCCATCTGTTTTAAAGCGCCTTACAATGCCCCGACATGCTATTCTAACGGCCGCGCGTTTCCCACTGCTCGGAAAAAATAACAAAAAAAACGCCATTGCGAAGCCCATCGTATAGCTCGCTCTGTATACGGCGCATTCGCATATCACGGCTCACTGTTTTTTTTCTAGAAACACAACCACACTAACCGTATTTGCACGACCGTACAGGAAACTGTAATGGAGCTGCTAAATAAGAAAAAAAATGATGTACTATCTCACATTCACTGCGTGTTCATGACAAAAAAAAATCACGAGTAAGTAATAGTGGCGCAAAGTCTGTGATGGAATGTACGAGCAGAGAAAATAATTTAAGAACGACATATGGTCGCAAAAACCTAACTTACAAAAACAAAAGACAGTGCAACAAAAGGAGATGGAAGCACATGAAAGTGCTCAAAATGAAGGGCGACTGCAGTGCACTGAAAGTGTGTTATCTTGTTTTGCAGCTGTCGTATTTGACGTGAAAGTGCTAGCGTCGTCATGTGCGAGGAATCCTTTCAGTCTGGCTCAGAGAGATTAGCGCAGCTAGCGTAGAATGTGAAAAAAAGATAGAAGTACGCAAATAACGTTGGCCGGTTTAGGGCACCTTCTTTAACATGTCTTAGGGTGAACACGTCAAAATAAAGGGTCAGAATTCTGTTTTTGTCGAAAGAATTTGCGGCCCTGCGTTAGTAATGTGAGGAATATACCTAAAGAATCCCGAGACTCTCTCTCGGAAGTGCTAATCACCTTCGCTGGAAGCGTAAGAAGACGCTACTGGAAGTTCTTGCGATGATTACGATGACGACGATGTTGGAGGAGAGAGAAAACCCCAATAAACGTCGGGAGATGTCTAAATTAGCAGGCACCACCACTGCAAGAGGGAACAGAAATCCGGAACCCTGATAATCGAAAGGCGAAATGCAAAAATATTATAAAGTATGAAACTTTCATTGTTTTTATTTATTTTGATATTAAAAGCGCTACGAAAGAAAAAGAAAGCGTAGGCTTTCTATGGCTAGTCATTAAGGTAGAGCAGCACGCCGAGAGCACTTTTTTTTGCCTAGGCAATTATAGTTGGATAACGTTCCTCCGAGAACTTCTCGTCTTGCAGCATGAGAGGAACTCCCATTTCTTGGGCTTTTTGAGGCAGTATAGAGCAGCGCCTATTACCTTCTACAACGATTATACTTCTTTGGGCGTATACAGCATCCGTGTCGAGCTACTCTTTTGTTTTTTTTTAGTTTTGGTCGGGGCTGCGCCTATCGAAATACAAGAGTATGACGATGGTATTTCATGGACACCTGTGAGTATTTGCATTTCTGCATCGAGATACACTAGAAAGTTGTATTTGTATCAGAGTAGCGGGGGGGGGGGGCATGTAGGATGTATCGATTGTATCGCGTACTATGCAGCCCACGGCTATCTTGTTACAATATTTTATTTTCATATAGGTGACCTGAAGTGTGTCACAAAAGAGGGTATGAAAGTTCTTTTTTTTGTGAGTCGAGATTAGCAAAGGCGTGCCGCTGGTCAGCGATATAGGAAAAGCTGGGAGTGAGTCAGTGAGTGAGGTAGCGAGTGCCAACTTTTATTCATTGAAGGGGGCAAGGATGAAAAAGGCAAAGCCATGTAGGCTAGCTGCCAGGCCGTGCTTCTCGATTACGTCTTCCGTTCGTTCCAAGATCTGAGTATAGATGCCTCTGTCGTTGCCATGGTTTCCCCTCAACCACACATGGCGTCGCCACTGGCTGGTAAAATCGCGAAGCCAGTGTGGTCGGCCCTTGCTGACGGAAACCACTGTCTCTCAAGGTTAGTGCAGCGCGCCGAATTTCGGCACCTGCGTTGATATTTTTTTGAAACAGAGGCTTTGCAGCGCTTCGATTGAGTTCATTTCTCGAAGCGGCGGCACTTTCGCAAGCAGTTTTCATAGTCGCAGTGGAAGGGACTAGCCGAGAGCTAACTTTAGCGCTCTTTCAATGGCGCCCCTTCAGTGAGCCCTCCAGCGTGTCATGCGGCGTTCCTAATTTGCAAGTGTTAAATGGTTTTCTGTGGTACCGGGCTCCCCCGGCACCAGATTCATCTTTGCCTGTTGTGGTTTACGAAATGGGTGGTGTTGGCGGTATTGGTGATGACAATTTGATTGAAGAGTGTCCCTTTCGGTCCTGGCGACCAGTGCTTGCGGTAATCTTTTATCAGATGCTATGCGCAGCTTTCCGTGTTTCCACGCATGTTTTCCTGTCACCACCAAAAACCGAAATTCAAGAAACCGTTGTTGGAAGAGTGCAGTTTTGACATGTTAGGCTGCATTGCGGGTAGGTAATTATGGCTAGCCTATTTGCGCAGAAGGATCCTAAGTCGTTCGGCCATGGCGCTGACTGGTCCAAAAAATGGGCTGACAGGGACTCCGAAGATTGGGACGGACCTAGGCTTCTCGACGGTGACAGTTTAGACCCACTTGAGCGTCGAAGCGCTTAGGTGCCAGGTGACTCGAGCAAAGATGCCACCGTGCTGCAGGACAAGCAGGCAATGTAGGCTTCTGTGGTACATCAGAATGGACAATTCGTAGAGTTCAATTCTCGCCCCCAAATTTTTCATGCTTATATTCGTTTAAAAGGTCATTTATTCTGTTTGACAAGAATTTGTGCTCGTCTGCATCGGCAGAGACTTTTTTTGATTTCGCGAGCCTTGCAATAAGGCCGAACTAGCGCTGTCTAGAAGACAGCCTATTTGAGAAGCTCCCGCTGCTTAAGTGCCACTAACACAGAAACCTTCTCAGCGAAACATATATTATGCGCCAAATGAATCTGCACTTTCTGTCTATTCTAAGATGTTCGTTAGTGATTTGGGTGATGCTTGAACTGAGACATTACAAGCATGGCTCATTTTCTTGTCACTAAGTGTGTCAATGTCCAATGCTTGTTACTATTGCTCCGAAATCGTGTACTTTTAAATAAATCAAATCTGTTATAATGTCACTATTACAAACTATGTACTTTTTAACCCTCTGCCATTTATAGACCTTTACACTCAAGGCCTTCTAGGGGCCACCATGGTCCTGTCTGGTCTGTTGTTAGCGCGCGTTACCGCACAAGAAATGCACTGCCAAGACTGTGACGTTGGCTTTCGTACTCTCGTGCAACGGCAGAGAGAGGAGGAAATTTTCTCTGTAATAAAGGTCCATAATGTAATGTTCTACTGGCGCCGATGATTCTGTATCAATGAATAACTAAAGCGCAAGTGTCAATGCGCTGCATCTGAATTCGCGACATTGTGTTGCACTTGGTAAAATTGTTTGCCGAGTATCAGCGCACCCTATATCAAATAAACGGATCTTCGCACTTGTGGTGCCAAGCCTAAGGCAAGTGCGGAGCTTGGTAGCCTTTATTTTTTCTCTCGGTTACAGCGCAACTCTCACGAGGTTAATAGAAGGAAAGCGGACAACACCACGCTGACTCAGAAATGATATTTTATTGAAAAAAAGTTGAAAAATATATGTACCATGTATATACAACTTGTCATGCGCAGAACAAAGGAAGCATCAAAGAAGCGTTGAAAAAATGGTTTGAGATAATCAAGAGTGGCACAGGTAACTAGGTTGTTTCTCAAACAGTTTTTCAGCTAAACATAGGACAGGTTACATTTGCCGGATTGTTGATAAAGCACTGAAGGTAAATGGGGAGCCATCTGGTCTGGTGCATGCGGGTACCCCCGACATAGTTGGACTCAATAAACGTTTATTCACCATCATTGCCATCGTCATTGATTGATATGTGGGGTTTAACGTCCCAAAACCACCATATGATTATGAGAGACGCCGTAGTGGAGGGCTCCGTAAATTTCGACCACCTGGGGTTCTTTAACATGCACCCAAATCTGAGCACACGGGCCTACAACATTTCCGCCTCCATATTGCCTTCGTCATGTCCGAGAATCGTAGATATTATTAAAATTTACTCATAGAAAGCGGGTGAATCCCCCTACGAATATGTGCCGCTTCTCCCACCACTCCCGCTACTGACTACTCTCAAAATCCATAGCACTACGCCCAAAATTGCTCTCACCACTCCACTAACCTCATTGAATCACCTTAATGGCACGTCCTTAGTATTTAATTCCTCTGCATTCAATCCTACTGCATGCCAGCAGCATCGATGTTTCACCAGTGCCTTCTAAGCGGAACTGGCTGATTTTTTCCTGTTGCACACACTAAGGTGCGCTGCCCAAAACTACGTCTGGAAGGACGTGTTCTCACTGTAAAAGTATTTCGGCCTATGATAAGGCGTTCCTAAAAAAACTGGCAGACCAATATATAGAGAATGCGAGACCTCCAGTCGACTTTTGCATAGACTCAGCTTGTCTGTCTTTCATACTAGGTGTGCCATCAACACTTAAAAGACCGGGCTTGCAAAGGAAGGCGCACAAGCGGCCTTTTTGCCTGGGGCTGCATGGCAGAACGGCCTCCCCCCTCCCAGCCACCTGAATAACGGAGGACTCACACAAATCACATACGGGCCCTTCTTTCCGATCAACCATGTTTGCACACACCTACAGATCTGAGCTGGCCCGAGAAGCCTCGCACGCAGGAAGAACGGGAGTGCTGAACAATAAGAATATTATCAGTAAGGTAAAAGTATTTTTTTGTTTACACAAGGACTGTAGAAGCTTCAAGATTTTTCTTATTCCCTTCTCCTCTCTTTCGAGTAATATGCGTGTACGCATGTGTTGTTTAGCACACCTTTCTTGTTCACTCTCAGTTTTCATACTTCGTAGGCGTGAAGACATTGTTTCGGCAGTTCACTCAGCCTTCCAAATACCATTTTCGGTTTATCCGCGGTCGTTATACGCAAGCTCGAAAGCGGCGTCGTCACGAAAGTAAAGCCGGAAAACATTATCAGCGAAAGAGCGAGCACTCAGAGTGTACTTGGAAGCCTGGACAAGTACAACGCCTCTTTGCAAAAGAATGCACGAGGACATTGGGGCATCTCGTAGAAAAGAGACAAAGAAGGAGAAAGAAAGAGAAGAAAACGAATACGCAAATTATCACTCGCAACTCGACGAATGGCTAGGTGGTGTTTCAGGCAGGCCAGATTGCAGTGACATGAGTCGGCACTCTTGCATACTCCCGGAGGGCTGTGTCGGTTCTTGAGTGAAATACGAGACGTACCAAAGGCGCCTTTTTCTAGAAAGGCACCTATCACTTCACTTCCTTTGAACATCATGAAATAGAAGTTCAATGAATAGTAATTTCTTTAGACATGCGACGACTCGTGTTTATGGTAAACTCACAGCTGGTGCGGCTCTTTTTTGTTATGTTGCAGTGCTCTATAGAAAGGTTCAGATTTTGTATTTAAACCAATGTGCGAAGATGATAGAACGCAAGCTTGTCATAAGAATGCAAAATCACTGTAATCGTGCGCTGAAATCTTTTCTTCATGGTGGGCTTCGGAAAAATCACGTATGACCTTAACAACTGTATTTCTATGAATCTTTCAGCTGACAGTTCTTCAGCCAATGGTCTAAGCAACTGCTTATCTCTGCAGCCGACCACTGAATACATTTACTCGATTTGAAGCTAGGCGCTTTATCGAAGAAAACACCTTCCACAGCTGCAAACTGGAGAGTATCTCGGCATTTCACTCAAATGTGCTGAGCAGTTACCGTCCTTCACAAGCCTGATCTCGCAAGTAATATTTTTGCAAGGATTGTAACTTCACGAACACTATCTCAACGTTTGTAGTACATAAGTTTGAGACTAGTTGCAAACACGACATTATTAGAGGTACGCGTCACATAATCACATTGTCGTGAAGGCCTGCTCGATTCATCGTATTTTCGTAACGGAATGGTAAAGGGACCAAGAACTAGTCAGAATGTATTATTGGATCTTAGTAAAAATAAAAAGACCAAGGAATATATTTGAACTCCACCAATTTTTTTCGCTTTCTGAGTAGGATTTATATTTTTAAGTGCACTTTAAACCAGCAAAAACTCGAGTAACTGTAAGTGCTTCCGCAGGCCACGGGATCGAATCCCGGCTGCGGCGGCTACAAGTTCAGTGGAGGCGAAAATGCTGTAGGTTCGTGTGCTTAGCTTTGGGAGCACGTTAAAGAACCCCGGGTGGTTGAAATTTGCGGAGCCCTTTACTACGGCATCTCTCATATTCATATGGTGGTTTTGGGACATTAAACGCCATATATCAATCTATCATGACCTCTTAATGCTACCTTTGCTCCCGTAGGAAGCCTTTGCAGTTACACTAGTTAAAACCATAACGTGGCACAGCCAAGCGGAAGTGAATTGAAGCTCAATTATTAAACATAGAGTAGATCTCTTTCCTGTACGTAGTCTCGAAGCCCGAGACTCATGCGCACCGGTGCTCCAAATTAGAGTATCTATATTATTGTGTAGCCCCGCGCAATTCTACGCTGTTCACAAATCAAAATTAGTCGCACGGTGAGAAGCGGTGCAGCCGTCATGGCTGCCAGCGGACCAAGTAGAGCTGCAGTGTGGCGCAGGCGCACTAAACCACCATGCTCGAACGCGAACCGCTCTTGCACTCACTGTTTGCAGCATGTGAGTGATGCGAGTTTTGATTCGCTGCAGAAGAAGAAGTGCGTTCGGGCATAGTTCTGCCTTGAACAACTTTCGTTTTTTCTTAAACCGTCAGAATTCCTGACTTTCTCTGAACAAGCGGAACGGAAGACGTCTCCCCCCGGGGTGGGGGACCATCCATCCAACGAGACAGTGGGCCCTAGCTGTTTGCATAAGGATGTACCGAATGTGAGTGACCGCGTTAGCGCATCTGCTCCTTTTGATGATTCTACCGAGTGGAATCAGTGGAAGAGAAGGAATCGGAAGCCGACTTCAGGACATTCCGTACCCGCCGGTTGAAAAGGAAGCTTCGCAGGACGTCATCAATGGCGGAGCCACAACCGGCGCTAGACAAAGGCAAGCGATGTTTCACCGTCTCGTATGTACCCATCTCTACATCAGACAACCTGAACTCACTAAACAGGCAGTAATTGAGTAATTATTTCGAGCGAGTTGCACCTGCTCAAGTGAATGAAATTCGCACAAATAGCAGGAAAAACATATTGTCAGTTGATGTGACAAACAAAACCATTCTTGACAGACTGAAGGCCGTCACGCAGCTCGGAAGTATTTCAGTTCGCGCGTTCTTCACTCATGGGAAAGGAACAACGACTGGCGTTATAAATGACGTCGACGCTGATATCACAGACGCTGACCTCCAGAATCTTGTGACGTCGACAGTCAGAATCGTGACCATACGCCGCTTCGGGCAGTCTCGCTGCATCAAACTAGTATTTGATTCTGAGACTCTGACTTCTAGCGTGAATGTTGGATACGTGAGACATCTCGTATGCCCTTACGTGCAACGGCCTTTGCAATGTCACAAGTGCCTGCAAGTTGGGACACGTCAGCGCAGTGTGCAAAAGTGAGACAACTTGCCAGCGGTGCGGCGGGTCTCATAAGGTGGAAAACTGCGATACTGCTGTTCCATTGAAATGCCCAAACTGCTCTGGTGCACATGAAGCAACGTCGAAGGAGTGCCTGAAGATCAAAGAAGAAATTCGCGTCCTGCGGAAGATGGTCACAGACAACTCGACACACAGAGAGGCTGTCACGTCCATCCGCCGACACAGACATCGTCCAAAACGTATAGCACCAGCGAAAGCATAGTGGACATAGGAGTGATGCATCACCATCAGCAACAGATGAACATACGCGTGCGCATTATTAGGCCGCTACACCCATGTTGTACGCACCACGTCCCAGGGATGCAGAAAGTTGACCAACGCCCGCGTTACACATGCCGATGCTTCAGATACTGAGTGGGCTTCGCTACCGACCGGAGCAATAAAAACGACCACATTATGGGCTGTAACTTCAAAGAGGGCGGAAAATGATAGGCAAGACACTGAGAAGAACGAAACTATGCTGAAGCATCTACTAAAATGTATTCGTGCTATTCTCAACGAGCTACACACGCCAGGTGCAAAAACAGCATTGCAGATCCTTAACGTGCTGGAACTGCTACTGCTGGCCCTTCCATAAACGATACGGCGAATTTCTTCGATGAACGTGTGCGCACCTCTGCTATAATGCAGTGGAACGCACGAGGTTTGCGAAGCCGATTGTCTGAATTTCGACAACGTATGTTTAAATACAAATTTGCGTTGGTTGTAATATGTGAGCCGAATAAGATGTCGTCGTTTCAGATTTCCGGATACGTCACTTTGTGGTCACGCGATGATCGAAATGCGAGCAAAGTAATTATATACGTACGTCGAGATTTAACGTACGTGAGACATGCCGTGGCTCCTCATGCTTCTAACGACTATATTTGCCCATCTATAAAATAAAGCACATGCGACGTTGAATATCAATCATTGATGGATACATTCCTCCTAGAAGCCACGTGGACTGTTCCCATCTCTTGTCTGTGCTCCAAGCTTGCCCTGGAGCACATGTATTGGGAATTTTAATGCACATCATCCCATGTGGGGTTCTGCCTCAATAAACACCTGCGGTAGGGACATTGACGATTTTGTGCTCAATCAGGGCCTGATGTCCATAAACGATGGCTCATCTACTTACCTCCGTGGCGCATCGTACAGCAGCTGTCTAGACGTATGTTGTGTGAGCAGAAGTCTCTTGCCTACCACCTGTTGGTTCGTAGACGTTGAAACACATGGAAGTGACCGTCTCCCTACATATATAAAGCTAAAAGGATTCCGTCGTTCGACTCCCCTGCCTGTGAAAAGCGTAGACTGGCCAGGATTCCAAGCTTCTGTAAATGCTCCGTGCGGGAACATTCAATCTATATCTGAAATAGAAAGCCTCATTGCATCAGCCTTAACAATGCATACGAAACTTGTGAATGTGTCGCTACCAAGATCATAACTTGACGCACAATATGAATACCTTCGTGCAATTCGTCACGGGCAGAGAGGAAATACAGGAGGGCGAAATCACCATCTGACCTATCTAAAGCACGCCAAGCACAACGACATGTATTGCGACACCTCGATAAGCTCGATAGGCAACGGTGGAGGGTATTTTGTGGCTCTCTTGATCCCAGAAAAACCCTGTCTCGAATATGGCAAACTGTCCGAAGCCTTCAGACGCCCACTCAACAGTTGTTCCCTTTCCGAGCTTTGGCTCTAAAGCAAGGTTGACCTGAAGTAGAGGTTGCAGAAGATTACTGCCACTTACTCGTAGGTATGTACTCCTCATCGATATCACCTTCGTGTTTAGCCTCACCGCCATCCAGCGACGATCGCCTCGACTTACCATTCACAATGCACAAACTCGACGCTGCGATTTCTTCGTCCCGACGGTCGTCCGCACCAGGGCCTGACGGAATTACTTATTCGGCTCTATATCACCTCAGCCAGGAAGCACGGCAGGCTCTGTTGTCGTTCTACAACTCTACATGGGAAAAAGCGACAGTCCCAGAGAGTTGGAAGTGCAGCCGCATAGTGGCCTTACTGGAACCAGGCAAGTGTTCACACGAGTTGTCTTCTTATAGACCCATTGCCCTAGCCAGTTGCATCGGTAAGGTGATGGAACGCATGGTGCTGGCAAGATTGGAATGGCTGCTGGAGAATAATGTCGGCTTACCAGATTTTGTAAATGGCTTCCGTAGAGGTCGATCATCTATAGACGGTGTTGTAGATCAAGTTTCTTTTGTTGAAAAGGAAAGACAACGTCGGAGATCGGTAGGGGCCATTTTCTTTGATATAAAGGGCGCGTACGATAGCGTCTACCATGAGGCCATTCTTGACGCACTTGAAGACATCGGCGTAGGTGGCCGACTACACACATGGATAGTGAGCTATCTCAGAGGACGTACAATTTTTATGTCGACATCTGACGGTGACACGGCCAGGCACCTCGTAAGCCGTGGAGTTCCGCAAGGCGCCGTCCTGAGCCCCATGCTTTTTAACATAGCACTCATTGGCATTGAAGCTGAGCTTCCCGACGTTGTCAGAATCAGTGCGTATGCGGACGACATATGCATATGGGCATCTGGAGCAACGCGACCACAACTGCGAGCAAGGCTACAACAAGGCACATCAATAACAGCTAAGTACTTACGTCGTCAGGGCCTGGAACTTTCAATAGCAAAATGTGCTGCATTGGCATTTACGAAGAAATCAATGTCGCGGTACCCAATCTTCGCTCACGGAGCAGTGATTCCCGCGGTCAAGCACCACCGCTACTTCGGGGTCATGATTCATCGCAACCTGTCCTGGTCAAAGCATGTGACTGTGCTGCGAAACAAACTAATCAGTTTTGTGTGTGTTCTTCCTGTTATAGCAAAACTGAGATGGGGCCCTTCAGAGAAAAGTCTTCTACAGTTATACAAGGCATTGTTTGTGGGCTATATACGGTACAGTTCACCTGCAATTTCCAGCATGCGGGCAACGTGCCTTCGTACTTTAGAGAGCCTTCAGGCACGAGCACTGAGAATATGCCTTGGCCTGCCACGGTGCACGTCAACCTCTGGCACTATAGACGAGTCCCGCACCTACCCTATACAGGTTTACACGCCCTATGAGCCTCTTCGAGGGCACCTTCATCTGCTGACCCGACATGCACAGCACCCGTTGTCTTCGCTACAAGTGGACCGACGAGGCTGTACCTATTCGCGATGCCTCGATACGCATAGGCACATGATCCTTTCAGGCTTTGCACCTGCCGTAATCCCTGCAGTGCCTCCATGGACATTGACTAAACCGCTGGTGTGCCTTCACATACGTGGAATTTCGTATAAGTAGCGTGTTTCTTATATTGCCCTCAAGCAACTCAACTTGGCACATTTAGATGACCGATACAGTGACTCTGTGCACATTTACACCAATGGATCCGTAACCTCATTCGCCTCACCTGCAGCCTTCGTGATTCCTCAACTCGGTATTTCCCGACAGTACAAATATAGATCCTAGGTCATCTCCGACAGCTGCAGAACTTGTTGCTATACAAGAAGCCATAAAATTTGTGAACGACCAAGCACCGCGTGAATGGACGATTCTGGCTGATGCAAAATCAGCGCTTCAAGCTATCCATTCTTGCTCAAGAAGAGGCCGATTTTACAAGTTAGCGTTAGGAATCGTCCAAGCATTTAACGTGACACACAGGAGCGGTCACTTGATTACACTCCAATGGATTCCTGGACACTGCGGCCTGGTTGGCAATGAAACAGCCGATAGCGAAGCAAGAGCGGCAGTATACAACGCTCCTATGTACGTCAAAGTGCCGTATTCGCGAAGTGACGTCAACACATTCTTGAGATCCTTCATGCGCGAATGCACTGACTTTTACTGGTCGCTACCAGATCACCGGAACAAGCGCCTGCGGGAAACAGACTCCGGTATGACTTTTTGTCTTCCAGACAAAATCAGTCGAAGACATGCTAATATTTTGCACTGAATTCGCCTGGGTGTCGCCTTCACTCGCCACTACACCCACCTAATCGGCCGTGCGGACAGCCCGAATTGTGAACGCTGCAAAGTGCGCGAAACAATAGCTCACATATTTTGTGACTGTGCATTATACGTGGCGCAAAGAAAAATGCTAACTGCAACTTTGGCAAGCATTGGACGATCGCCATTAAGTCAAAGCCACATATTGTCAGCAATGAACGACCAAACAGTGTCAAAAACTGCTACAGAGGCTGTTCTAGACTTTATAAAAAGCACTGGACTAGAAACTAGACTGTCGGGTACTACGCTAAGTGGCTACTGTACATACGCGCCACCGCTTCTTGTCCGCATCATCACCCTTCATCCCTCTTTCCTTCCCCCTTCCCTTGTCCCCTGTATAGAGTAGCAGGCTAGAGCGAACAAGCCCAGGCCGACCTCTCTGCCTTCAAATAAATTATCACTCTCACTCACTTGATTCTCTGCAGATGAAAAAAATTCTGATTACAAATGTTGCGCTGCGTTTCCCGCTTCGCCATTCTGCGATTAGACTCACTGAAAGGTAGGGTTTCCGATAGGCAAAAAAAAAGGAAGAAAAGGCAACACATAAATTGGTTGTCTGTTCCTTTGGGCGCGCATATTCTGGAAACTGGACACCCTACCCAACCAAAGGCGGCATAACAGTGTCCCAACAGAGCGGGAAAGTTGCACGTATATCTGCAGCTTGAGCGAAGAATAGTGTTGATATAGGGAGAAAGAAATATAATGCGCAGATTCAGAACTGCGTCATTTCTTAGCGGAGTACTATTTGCCAACTTTGTATATATCAGAGTCAGTTATTACATGTCATGAAACGGCAATGACAGAAGAGGAAACTGTACCCTCTACCTGCAGTACGGTACAAATGCAGTCATGCAGAAAAAAGGCAAGGAAATTAGATATCCCTGTGATAGCGGTTTCGGCGTTTGAACCTTTACGCCTCAGTGGCCAAGCGGCAAGCATTTTGATCAAAATAGGTGGACACGGTATTCTTTTTAGATTGTGATGCAAGAAATAAGGGCACAGTCTTTGCGACGGGAAGGCAGACAGACCATAAACAAAAAGACAGTGGTATATTCACGAACGCGTAGCAAAACATACATACAGAATAGATGTATGAAGTAGATTTTCGAGTGTTGCAAACACTAACAAACAAAGCTGCCTGGGTCTTCAACAATGTGAGAGAGGAACTCGCCATCTGATTTCAGTGTGATACGTAGTATCGTAGTTCGCATGACTTCTGAAAGAGTTTCTTTGAAGTCTTGCGGTATTTTCTTCCATTTTTGTGTGATTCCGTCGTTCTGCATGCGCTGATTGTTCAACTGCTGTAATGTTATGAAGTTTATACAAGCAGAAATGAAATGTTTTGCGTAATAGTACGAGCAGTTGAATATTTCAGGTGCGACCAAAAACATCTCTGTGCGCTGATATCTTCATGCATATGTTAGTTCAAAACCTTGGCTTCTTTCGTTTTTGCTGCAAACAGAATGCGAGTTTTTGTATGGTCAAGTTGGTTAGCAATGAATGAATGAATGACCGTGACTTTTAATGAATAAAAAGGAAGATTATTAGTTGGCTTGGAGATAAGTTGGACGTAAAAAGCTGTGCACAATAAGCAGTTTCCTGTAAAGAAAACATGAATCGGTGACGGTAATCTGTAGTAAAATGGGATTTTAGTATCAGTTAATTAGGGTAATGTGTCAAAACCCACTGACGGGACGTCTTATACATTAAATATGTTTAAAAAGAACACAGCAACAATGACCGTAATATTCTCCTCATTGCACGGAACGCTAAGACGCGTACTACTGGGGGTGACTCCGTTAAATAATCTAAGCTTTATTCGACAGCGCCCCCAATTTCGAAGTGCAGTACCTTATCCTGTTCGGCCAATCTTGCTGTGCTTTAAGAAAAAAAACATACACACACAAAACTAATAGTTAGCGATGCCGATAAACTGAGGAAGTAAATTTTCTGCAAGTCGAAGTTTTCCCAAATGACGTAGCCCAACGCTCAGCAACAGCTACAGCACGGAGCAAGAGAGAAAAGAGCCATCGTGTGAATTTTCCACTAGAAGCAACGCCCTAAACGTTATCAGGGGAGCTTGGGACGAATGAAAAATAGACTGCGTCTGAATGTACGGAGAGGCGCAATTCAGGTAATTTAGTTCGCATTAGCGACGACCCGTGTAAATCCGCAAAACGTTGTCGTTGATATACCCGCGTCTGGTGATATGAGGAACAAGGTATCTCAGGAAGAGCAACTACGAAGTTATGCTGAACGCATGGTTATACGTGGACAAAAGAAAAGTATAAGCTGCTGCAATCCTAATTAGGCTTGAAAGTTTCCAATCTCCTGTAACGATGTGCAAAGTAATGTAAGAAAGAGTAAGCCTGTTTTGTCTCTAAAATGGGTTATCGTTTTTGTCGCAATGGAAAGCTGACACTCCTAACCCTGATTCTAACCTGTAATACTAAAGTGTTCAAGAGACAGCACGGCCTTTTTTTAATAGCAAAGATATACTTTTAAAGATGGGTGCAAGTAGAACTTGATTCTATTTTTGACACGTGGTCAATGCCCAGATATGCTTTTTTTTTAACTACGAATAATTAACTTGTGGGAAACGTCAAGATATGCCGATAAGGAGAGGCAGCAAGACAAAATTGTGTCTCCTTTAGGAGCGGGTTTATTTTTTTGGGCTCCCGTAATATAACAGTGCTAAGCCTTAGCTTTCCCATAAATGACTTCGTGTTTCTCTTGAACACAATCCTGTGACCCGGCCGGACTAAAATAATTACGCCTAGCCTAACATCTTTTTTTTTTTTTGCCACGTTTGCTATGGTGCTAGGCTATAGACCCGAAATTTGGTAGTTCGATTCCGGGGGTGACAATAGCATTTTGAGGAAAGCGCAATGCTTTCAGCCCGGGTCAGGGATAAATGCAGAAATTTGAAATTTCTTTTCGGGGAGCCGGGGAAGAGCACCTTTTTGCGTTATGAATGCAAGCAATTTTGCGTTACGAATACATGACGAACAAAAAACTTTCGTTTTGGCACGAGCCCCGTGTGCTAACCGTTGGCTACGCCACTGGCCCGTCTTCATAGGTTAAGGTGCACGTTAAGTAACACCAGGTCACTGCAGTTTCCGGAGCCTAACATGTCGGTGCGTCTCTTAATATGATCGTGGTTACGGCACATAAAAATCCACACATAATTGCTATTACCGAAGATACTATCACCGTTCATAACATAAGAGAATGCCATAAGTGTAAAAAAACGCCGGAGCTCGCAGTAAGTCGCGCACGGCTTGAAATCGATTGTGCTTTTAGTTAAAACGAGCAGCTATCAACTCTTTCAGTGATCAGTCTTATTAGATAAGGTACTAAGTTGAATTGCGTTGATTATATTACGCTCTTACAGTGCCACAAAAGCCATTTTTACCATAAGATGCTAGGTGAGGTTTTTTCTCTATGTTGAAACAGCCGAAAGGAGCATTCTGAAGTCTAATTTCAATGCTTCTATATAGGTTGTCACTAGGTTGGTTTCGAGTGCATGGAGGCTCGAGTTAAACGGGAGACAGTCGCAGATATGACATAGGCCTGTGAACTCCCGAGCTGTAAAATTGCGCTTATATCAAGCGCTCGCACTTGCCACAGACGTATACGGGCACGTCTTCGTTAGAGAAAAGCCTCAATCACTTCGCAGTCGGCGGAGAGTCGCCGTTGTCTTTCCCGTTCTCTAGTATTCCACCGTTTTACCTACTCACCACCATCACTTCGTGGCCCTTTCTTGGGATAACTGTTGCCTTCACTTGTAATAGACCAGTCGTGAGCAGTGGGTTCGCCCCTATTTTTCTGGCCCCTATTTGTTGATGAGGAATATAGTTTCAAAGCGAAAGCTGTTACGGGATCACAACAAGTGTCGCGATGCACCGTAGTTGTTCGCCGCCACCACCACCGGGCTCTGTGTACACTATTGCGCGAAATAAAAAAAACTAGAATAAAAAATGCTAAGAACACGATGCATGGAATCCCCTGCGTCCCAAACCAGGGTTCCACCACTGAGCCACGCCAGTGTTAGAAACTTCGTTGCGAACTGACCTTAGGCAGGCTTGATGTCGGGAAAGGAATTGGGCCAATACGAGTAATAGTTTTGGAATAGCCAAGGAACAACCAGGCGTCAAACATTGTCAATTGCGTAACGAGCAAGCCGCCGATTGCTCCAGCTCTTTACTAAAGCTTGAAGTATAAATTCTTCATTGTCGAAAACCACAGCATCAAAAAACTGCACAAAATTTTTTGGAAGTGCCTAGCGGGTACCAAGCTTCTCCAAAGAATGACGAAGGATGACATAGTGAAGGCTTCTATATTGCAAAAATTTTATGATGATTTATGGTGAAGTAAATACACCGTCATTGAGCCTATAGCAGTTACACAAAGACTGTTTCGAAAGGGTTCTGAAAATTCACTCTTCCAGCTTTTGCGGGGACTAGTGACATGACGTTTCAATATTGACGCTACCAATTGAGGATGAAAAACATCAAGAAAATGAAAAAAAACTACTCTTTACTACGAGTGAGGAATCGGCAATGTTTTTTGAGTGCTCCCTCAACACTCAAAAGGCTGAGTTGAAAATACACTATGGATATATAAACAACTCTTGAAGAGGAACCACGAGAAAAAAAACGTTCATAACACGGCTTCCGCTTTATTCCGGCTTCAAGCTTTGTTTGACTTCAGCTCAGCGATGCGGCACAAATTGCGGCGCCAGCGCCTCGCAGGCTGGCTTTGTTTGCACTTGACGAATATTTATTTCTGGGGTTTCCCTGTTTGTTTGGTCTTTTACGCTGTAGTGCGTTTACGCACAGGGCCTTCGGTGCACCGTGCGGTAGTTGGTTTTCCACCTGATGGATGCCACGCAGCCAGCTTATGCCCCAACGCGCTTTTCGATTCCAGCCATAACTGCACGCCTCTTTGCTCGGCGGGAAATCTGTATCGTCAATATTTTATTTTGTTAACGTCCACCTCGCTGAATTCATTGCTACCTCTGAGAGTAGTATGGCGTACGCTTCCAGCCTCTTGAATGCGGAAATTCTCTCCCAGTCTTAACACCTGCGCATTTCGAATGGCGTCGTTTTTGGGAATCGAATGGAAGTGAACAGCTCGTTTCCCTTATCCTTCTCACAGTAGCGTCCCCATCGCGCGCCTCATCGTTAGTCAGTCTTCCTTCCAAGGCCCTCCCAGTTATGAGAAGATCAGGAGATCAGTATGTATATGTTATGGGAACACGTGTACGCGCAAAGAGAAGAGAAACAGAAGAAACAACAATGTCATCATGACAGACACAAGCGATTAATACTTCAGGCTCCATAATATCAAAAGACGTCGGAGGGCACTCCGACCAACACAACCGTTAACACACTACGCACTTCTGGCTCTTTGAGCGATGAAAAAAATGGAGTTTCAATGCACATTCGGGTAGTTGTGCGCGAGTGATCTGACTGTGTTTGAAAGTGGGTAATTCATCAGAGCTCTATGGCTCTAAAACGAGAACAGGAAGTATAGAGGTCGTGTCCCTTCTTCTTGATCATGTAGTTCTTCGATTATTTTAGTGGCAGGGCTTAGTTTCTACTTTACGTACATTTTCACAGCCTCTGGAGCACTCGAAGGCTACCAGTCGAATGTGCCAATAATAAAACGGGACAAAATATTCAAAGTACGGTGAGCCAAAGTCCAATTCTATAGAACGTAATTTCTTGTCCAATACGCACCCACATCGAATTATCGATTCAGCAATCTAGTACATGCTGCCACCCCTGTTCGTGCTTTTCATCGCGACGTTGTAAGCACATAAAGACTAGAGGGAATGCACATGTTGTGCACTGATATCAGTCATCATCATCATCATCATCATCATCATCATCATCCTGACTACGTCCTCTGCAGGACAAAGGCCTCTCCCATGTTCCGCCAGTTAACCTGGTCCTGTGCTTAACCCAGACCTCCCACTGATATCAGTACTGTTATACTAAGTCACAATCTATGCAATGGGGGGAGCTTCTGGCCTTGGAACTGTTTTTACAACGCGTGCACTGTAGGACGACGACGAAGTGTCTATTTCATAGAACGCTTGTACCCTTGTCTCAAATTGTCTATTTGTTTTACCGCAAATTCTGGGAGCTGCCGCTCCCTCCTTGCGAGAATGGATGAAGAAGCCTCTCAGAATTTTCGAGGTGGACAACCGCTACGTCTGGCAGCGGCTAGGAAACGTGGGACCACCTCAAGTGGCACGGACAGCGAGACAACGGAGCTCTGCTCCGATGGTTTCGAGTCATCGAATGACGACTACACAGTCGTCATGAGCCGCAATGCAAAAAGAAGACTGCTACGAACATCGTCGACGACGAGTATATCCACCGTGCAGGCTACCGCGCAGCGTTGGCCACACACTATACTCTTCATGGCTGTGGACCCTTCAGCCAACCTACGGCGGCTTAACAGGCAAGTCCTCTCTGCATACTTCGAAGGACTCGCTCCAAATGAAATTAAAGACGTCAGGATCAACTCACGGAAGAATATTCTGGCAGTTGATGTTCTACACCGTAGTGCGCTGCAAAGCCTACAGAACATGTCGGAAATCGACAGAGGCACAGTTAAATCAGTGATCCCCACTGTCTGTAAGGGCAGTGTTGGCGTCATTTATGACGTGGACATTTCCGTTCCCACTGAATATTTCCCAATCTTGATAAAGCCAACTGCAGAGGACATCCTCATCAAGCACATCACAAGGCTTGGTCAGTCACGATGCCTGAAGATTGTTTTTGAGTGAGACAGTCTTCCCCCACACGTCAAAGTTGGCCACGTTCGCCATCAGGTCCGTCCATACATATCGAAGCCCCTACAATGCTTCAGATGCTTCAAGATAGGACATGTCAAAGGAGTATGTACCAGCAAAGTCGTGTGCCCGCGGTGTGCCGAACCTCATTCAGAAGACACCTGCCACGCAACTGCGTTCAAATGCTCCAATTGCCACGGCGCTCATAAAGCGTCGTCTAAAGATTGCCCACAAGTGAGAAATGAACGCGCGGTGCTGAAACGCATGGTGCGCGACAATTCAACGCACAGGGAAGCCGCTGCTACTGTCAGGCGACGTCGGCGTCACCACAGAAGCAACATGAACACCCCATCAGCGCAGAGCGTACTCCAAGTGCTGGACACTTTGAGTCCGGTGCTTGAAGCTCTAAGGTAAAACGATGGCCCGCAACATGTTATCCTTTCGCGAGGAGGTCAAGCACACATCTGTCCTTCAGTGGAATGCCAGAGGACTTAGGGCGCGTATGTCCGAGTTCCGGCAATATGTATTCACGAACCAGTTCTTCATAATTATGATTTGTGAACCAAACCTGTCAGCCCAGATGAGAATGTCTGGATATGAGTGCTTTATGTCTTCTACTCATGGAGAGCGCAGCAAGGTCGTTGTGTTCATACGGCGCGACTTATGTTCATCACCCTGTACCCCCTGACGAAGAAAACCAGTACGTTTGCCTAACAGTAAAAAACAAGAAGACCACATTCACCATCATCGGAGCCTACTTACATCTATCAAGTCGTCTAGATGGAGAGCGCTTGCGCGGAATTTTGAATTCATCTCTCCAGCCATGGGTGATAACTGGTGACTTCAATGCCCACCACTACTTATGGGGAAGCTCCAGGGTCAACACTAGAGGTAGGCAGTTAGTGCCTTTCGCTTCTGAATGTGAACTTATCCTCGTGAATGATGGCAGCCCTACTTATCTGCGCGGATCGGCCTATAGCAGTTGCCTGGACCTCACTTTCGTCTCACGCTCGTTCACACGCAGAGTGCACTGGTTTTCCGATTTGGAAACAAGGGGTAGTGACCACATCCCAACATACCTGAAGATTAACGGCTTTCCAAGTCTCAAGTCCCCCAGAGCCGTCCAGTGCACCGATTGGCAAAAATACAAGTTAATCATGGAAGACTATGTTGGCGCCTCACATTTCAACCTAGAGGACGCAATAAAGAGTGCCCTACAGTCAACGATGCGTTCGCTTCTGGTGAGCTCATCTCGCACTGATATGGACATTGATCTCGAGAAACTCCGAGTGATTCGTCGTCGTGCAGAACGACGTTAGAGACGCACGAGGTCACTTGATGATCTGAGAGTGGCCAGACGCACACAAAAGAAAATACAGCGTCACATGGACAAGTTGGCCAAGCAACGATGGGTATCTTTTTGCGAGTCTTTCGATCCCAGAAAGCCTCTGTCACTAATCTGGAAAACTGTCCGGGGTCTTCGTACAACCATTACTCAGCGCTACCCATTAAAATCTCTGGCACTTCACTTACGCTGCGAAGAGAATGATGTCGCAGATTCCTTCTGTCGAAGGATATCCTGCGGCTCAAATTCAACTGGGACAAAGACGCCCGACTTTTCTGTATCCTCACGTGATTCCCGAATGGAGATTTTGTTTTCAATGGACGAACTAAAGGCTGCGCTTGCTTTGTGTAGACGTTCTTCAGCGTCAGGACCTGACGGCCTTACCTACCGCGCTCTGTGTCACCTAGGAGATCAAGCTCGGCAGGCACTCTTGCAGCTGTACAACTACTCCTGGCAAACTGGCATGGTTCCACAGGAATGGAAGTCAAGTCGCCTGATTCCACTTCTCAAAGCCGGCAAGTCACCCTTGGACATTTTCTCTTACCGCCCGATTGCCCTCGCGAGCTGTGTGGGAAAAGTGATGGAAAGGATGATTTTAACGCGTCTGGAGTGGTACTTAGAGTTCTACGAAATATATCCAGATGCCATGTCAGGTTCAGACGAGGCCGCTCGTCAATTGACAATGTAGTTGACTTGGTGACATATGTAGAACACCAGAAGGCCTGCAAGCGGTTATCTGCCACTCTATTTCTTGACGTTAAAGGGGCCTACGACAACGTCACCCACGAAGCCATTCTCAGCGCACTAGAAGGAGTGGGACTCGGTGGCAGGACATATACGTGGGTTCAGAGCTACCTACGGAATAGATAATTTCACGTGCAGACAGAGAATGGCCCGACACCCGAGTATTACTGCAGCCGAGGAGTCTCGCAAGGCGGAGTGCTAAGCCCGACGCTGTTCAACCTAACACTCATTCAACTAGTTGGCAAGCAACCAAGCAGTGTACGACTTTCCATTTATGCTCATGACATCTGTGTGTGGACATCAGGTGTGACTCGACTTCAACTTCGCGCTCGACTTCACAAGGCAGCATCAGTGACATCGTACCACTTACGCAAACAAGGGCTTGAAATCGCAAGTGAGAAGTGTGCAGTCGTGGCCTTCACCAGAAAACCAATGTCCGCTTACGGCATATCAATTAACGGGCAGTTGGTGTCATGCAGTCGGAGTCACAGGTTCTTGGGAGTCTTAATCGACCAAAACCTGTCTTGGACACCCCACGTAAACTACGTGAAAAAGCGGCTGACTGCCATTTGTCACTTATTCAGGTTTTTTGCTGGGAAAAGTTGGGGAATCTCTGTCGAGTCTATGTTACAGCTGTACAAGGTATTATTTACTGTATTCCTGCGGTATAGCCTAGCTGTTATATCTAACACGTGCAAAACGAACCTGCGCACAATACAAAATATTCAAGACCAAGCGCTTAGGATATGCCTTCGTTTACCCCGCTGCGCATCGACAGCTGAAACTATTGCCATTGCACAGGACTACTCGATCATGACGCACATCACCATTGAAACGATGCATACGTACCTCAGGCAACATGCTAGGAATCCTTCCCACCACTTGGCAACCCTCGCTACTGAGAGGCCCCGCACGAAATTTAGTGCAATTGTCTGCGCTCATCGTGCGTCGTTTACGTCAGGTTTTACGCCTGCTGAGAAACTTGTGTATCCTCCGTGGTGCCTGACACTTCTACAAGTACGTGTTTCAATTCCAGGAATACAGAAAAAATCAAATTTGCCTTCATCAGCCCTAAAACAATTGAGCTTGAGCCATCTGCACGAAATGAACAACAACCACGTGCACACATACACCGTTGGTTCAACCACAGCGCCTGGTTCTGGTGGTGCGGTGGTGATTCCAGCTAGAGGAATCACTCTGCGAATCAAACTGTCACATGTCACTACGTCCACAGCGGCAGAACTTGCGGCTTTGCGTGGCGCCATAGAGTACATCAAATCCCAAAGACCTAGTAAATGGGCTGTGTTTTCCGACTCAAAACCAGCCCTACAGAGCATGCAGTCAGTCCTTCGACGAGGTTGCCATGAACAATTAACTTACGAAGTTGTCAAGCTCATTCACCACGTCACAGAAACAGGCCACGAGGTCAAGTTTCAGAGGCTTCCTGGCCATTGTGGGATCAGTGGCAATGATTACGCAGACAACGCGGCTCGCACATCGCACCAAGAAGAACACACCCTTCCGATTCCTTTGTCAAGGACTGACGCTGCAAATCAACTTCGTCACCTGGCACGTAGTCTGAGTCTGAAGGAGTGGAACACCCCAAGCATAAGACATACGAGACTATACCAAATAAACCCTCGACTGGAACTTCGACCTCCATCCGGACTTCGTCGACGCGAAGCTTCACTTTTTGTCGCCTATGTTTGGGGGTTGCCTTCACAAAAGCATATAGAACCCTCATCGGATTGACCGACAATGCGGAATGCGACGTCTGCTGCACCAAAGGAGACATCGACCATCTGATATGCTATTGCCCTCGATATGCCTCTGAAAGACAGAAGCTTTCGGACGCATTGCGACAATTGGACGATCGGCCACTCTCTGTGCAGATGCTACTGTAACACCGTCATCGCCTTTTGTCGGCTCAAAAAGCAGTCAAAGCTGTCTTGAGCTTTTTGAGGACTATAGGCCTATGTGACCACCTTTAACTTTTGTGTAGCGCCACCGCTGCATACGCGCCAGCCGATTGACTGACAATCCTCATTTTTCCCTCTCTCTCTCTCTCTCTCTCTCTCTCTCTTTCTCTTCTCCTTCCTCTCTCTCTCTCATCTTTATGCCCCCTTCCTATTCCCCCAGCGTAGGGTAGCAAACCGGGCATGTGCCTGGTTAACGTCCCTGCCTTCCCTCTTGTTGTTTACCCCCCCCCCCCCCTCCCCCGTGCACTGTAAGCGCAATTTTCTGTTTTCGTGGAGCCAGGTCATCTTTTGAACAGCAGAGGTTTGTATGCATAAGGAGATTACAGGCACGCTCAGGAAAAAAAAAAGTTGCGGTCTTCACGAACAGCCTCCACAACTTGAAGCAGGTATGGGGCAAGCAGTGCGTAGAAAACTTAAGCCATGCAGAGTATAGCGAGAAAATTGGAGAAGAAAGCGAGCATGACGAAAAGTGACTTAGAGAAAGAAGGTGCCAAGCAGTCCCTAGTATACCATAGCCGTTCTTACGACTGGGGTAATTAGTCATAACAATGGCTATAGTCAGGACCGAATTTCGGTCCTGTCCGAAGCCATCTAATTCTCAGGACGATGACAAGCTGAGGAGCCGGTGCTGATAACAGGAACGTTTAGTTAGATAATTTTAGTTGTTAAAGGTAGCGTGATACTACATGGATGAAGTTAGCAGACTCTTGGGTGTCTCGGCCCTCGCGTTTCATTTTCCCAAGATTTCCTGCAGAGGAAAACAATTGAGTCCAAGTTCCTGACCGGAGCCATCCAAGTCTCGGGGCGAAGAGGAGTAGCGGAGCCCCGGGCTGAGAACAGGAAAGCTTATTTTACAGTTTATCTGTTGAAGGTAGCATGATACTACATTAATAAAGTTAGCAGCTTTTTGAGCGTCTCGGCGATCGTGTTTTATCTTTATCATTGCTTATGCATGCTTATCATTCTTCGCCTCGATAAACGCAGTAAATCGCATGACCGTCAAAGGTGTCCTTTGAGCTCCGTATAAATGAGGCCAAATAACGAACCACTGTTAGGAAGGAAAAGGTAGGAAAATAGGAGGAAAAGAATGGCGGGGAAGTTACCCATTCTATAGGCCGCCGGTTTGCTACCTTGCACGTGTGAGGGGAATGGTGGAGATGAAAGATAGAAAGACAGAGAGAGGAGAGAGATAAACACAGCACATCAAGCTGCACACACGCGCACGCTCATGCGTCATAGTCCAGTCTTGTATTTCGGGGTGTGTGACATTGCTGTTACAGTCGCTTGTTCAAGTCCGTGTCGCGTAGGAATTTCAACAGTGCTTTTGTCGCCTTCAGTTGCAATGTCTTCTCTCGGGAACTTGAAAGAATAGTGTTTACAGACAATTGGCTGTCGTCGATGCGCGCAAAAACGGACGCCAGTGACTGGATGTCATACAGCGGACAGTCACACAGGATGTGGTGTAGCATCTCTTCGCAATGACAGGCACCGCAGAGAGCTTTGTGGGCCTTTCTTATGACAAAAGAATAAGATTTTGTAAATGCCACTCCTAGCCTTAAGCGATGAAGAAGGTTGGCTTCTCTTCGGTCGAGCCCAGTGGGCATGCGGAGAGCCATCAAAGAGAACAGGTGGTGTTGAAAACTAGAAGCGGGTATGGGGCAAGCAGTGTGTCGAAACATTATGCTTTCAGACATTACGTGTGGTGTATCCTCGTTGCTTTGGCATATCTGTTTCGTACAGACCACTTGACACACAGAATAAGCAGTACCTGTCTTGCGATAGCTCTTTGGCTTTCAATTTTAGTGGAGACACCCAGCATAACACCTCAGATTTCATCAAAACAAGCTGCTTCCTCTTGCCGGTCGACACACCCCGCGAGAATATGAAAAAAGTTCTCAGGATGCGCAAAAGGTGTCGTCTCCACCTCAGTAATTAACGCCAACGTGAAAACTTGCTGCTTTTTCAGACCAGCAGCTTTCTACATCGCACATGAAAAGTTTTAACGCCCCACAACGCCCTCGCTACAATACGGAAGTAGAATACATATAATACTTTGCGTGGCAATTGGTTATGCCCAGCAAATTTTCCTTCTATCTTTCTTTCTTTCTTTTTTTTCTTTCCTTCTTTCTCTCTTTCTCTCTTTCTTTCTTTTTTCATTCTTTCTTTCTTTCTTTTTCTTTTTCTTTCTTTTTTCTTTTTTTCTTTCGTTCTTTCTTTCACATTCTCATATTTTTACGCACTCGTTGTTTGAATATCTTCGATGCAAAGAATGTGTTCTGACAGGCTTCCGAGCCGCCTGTCACGAGTAAGACTCTTAGGCACTTTGCTTCTTAACTCCTTCGAGCGCACAACAGGGCATCTTTATATTCAGAGTTTGCTTTTGTTTTCGGTTGATGCATACTGTTCTAGACCTTTCACACACATGTCTGGTATTGAGCTTGTTCGTGCTGGTTCATTGCGGGTAAGCGCGTGAAAACCACGAGGAGATAAAGAAGACGAGGCGAGACCTGTCTGGCAGTGCCCTATGTTTTTGCATTTAATCGAGGCGCCCTGTGTGACACTTCCAATTTACCCAAGATGAAGTTCATCCGTGAATGAGTCGGTGTTATTCTCATTAAAATGTTTTTTTTTCCTTATACAGCAACCCTTTTCCCAGAAAGCTAAGCTGCCTCTGAGGGCAGATTTGAGATTGTTTGCTGAAAACAATCGCATATCTTGTCATGCTGACAAACACTAATAAATAAACAAACACACTACAACACTCTCGTGGCTCCCTTAAAGAGATAAAGCGTCTGACATTTTGGTTTGAAATATTCTTAAGGAAGGCATTTCGTAGCATAACCTAGATAAATCACATCATCAAAATGATAACTTGCCGAAATTTCCTGTTTAACGTAAAATTTTTAGCACTAGACTGTATTTCACAATCATCTCTCGGTAAGCACACTGTACGCTAAAGACGTGTTGAGATTCAAGAAGGAATTGACGGAGTAAGAAAAATATGCGTGTGGTTTTAAGGGCCTATAATACGAGGCAGTAAAACAGAGTGTTGCCGCTGGGCAGATTTTAACTTCGTAGAATTCAAGCGAAATGCAGCCGAAAGTAGCCGTGTCATCATTCTTATCATCGGACTTTCTCCGAACACAAGAAAATATGACCTAGAGAATCACATAGAGCTTCGCTGCGTCACCATTGAACATGAAATGTTGCCAAGTCAGCTGCTCCATTCACAAACACTACGTAGACCAGAGCTACTGTACCACACACACACAACAAAATAAGCTGGAAGAAAAATCTCATGGAAGGACCTTCTTCGTGACCTGTATCCTGCTCACGGACTTCTTCAAAGAGCGTAGTCCTTCAACTCAGGCTCCGATGAATAAAGTATGCAGCCTCCTGCGTGATAATTAGGTTGCCTTTTCTTTTATCGAATTCGTTTATAGTTTTAGTGCAGACGTCTTAGCGCTGACCTTGTTTCAAATGAAATTTGGAAAGAGAGTTTTCTTCAATCGTTATTGATGATTGACATGACCTAATTCTGAAAGATTATCTTTTTTTATCATCAATAAGGTATCAGGCGTGGACCATAGTAATTACAATAAATATTACAGTCGTTATTTCTGCTCTCTGCCTGACAAATCATTGCTTTACTCTCGTTCGGCATTTTCAGGCAGTTTGAAGAAGCAGAAATATAATCTAGATGAATTCGTACTGATCAATACCGTATTTCGTGCAGGAGACATACGTTTGAGACTGCAGCTCTTTCTTGCACCAAATCTGGGGACAATTCATCTTGTTCATAAGTAATCTGATTTTTTTTGCTTTAATATTATTCTATAAATTCTTTAAAACCAAGGAAAAGGTTATGTTTGTTAGGTTTGGTTGACTTTAGCTTATAGAAGGCCAGCTTGTATGTACAAGTTGGTAACAAAAGATCACAAAAATACTTGCTTTCGCTACTACGTGGCTAAAGCTTGGCACGACCTTTGCAGTGGTATTCAGCAAAAGATGGGGGAGAGTCTGTAATACTACTAATACTACACCCGTAAAATAATAATAATAATAATAATAATAATAATAATAATAATAATAATAATAATAATAATAATAATAATAATAATAATAATAATAATAATAAAGATAATAATAATTATACTTGTTTGTAGTAGTAGCAGTAGTGGTAGTAGTAATCGTAGGCTTGTTAGTAGTAGTAGTAGTAATAGCAATATTAATAAAACTAAACGTATCTCTTTACTTAGACGATCGAGGAGACGTAGGGCAGCAGACGCTTCACGGGCAAAGCCCTCGACAGAAGACCGATGTCAACTACACGACGCAGTCCGTATCTGCGTTTGTGTTCAGCGTTGCACAAAATTAACAAATCATAGCAATATCATAGGAAACAGCCACATAACTAAACATTAAGCGAGAAATAAGACCAAAGTCATGGAAGGGAGCCTCAAGGTTTTAAGACAACCGGTTTGCTACCGTGCACACGCAAACAGGATGCGGGTGAGAGAACGATGAAAAGGAAAGATAGAAAAGACAGCCCACAACACAGCACACACGCAATCATTCACAGTTTGAGACCCTCGCATGGTACGTGACATCACTGTCAAAGCCCCTTATTCAAGTCCATCTCAGTTAAAAACGTCACTAGCCCCAACGTCGCCTTCATGTGCAACGCCTTCAGTTGACAACATATAAGAACGGCTTCGACAGACATTGGTAATTGCAGCGGGTGCCAGGGACTGCCTCTGGATGTGATATCATGAATGTGCTGTTGGGTGTACTTGCAATAACAGGTATAGAAAATAGCTTTGTTGGTGATTACATTTCGAAACCAATAACATTGCGCGATGCCCCTTCTAGCAGTGAGCGATAAAGCACAGTGGCCTCTCTTTGGCGAAGTCCAGTTTGCATACAGAGATGCATCAAAGAGACAGGTGGTGCAAACAGTAGCGGTGTAAACAGCAACGGTCAAGCATATGCCGGTGAAGATCAGCACGAGGCGAGCGAGAGAAGCCCAGAACCCAGTACCCAAGCGGTGGCGATGTTGCTTGCCAACGATGCATTTTCTTCTTCACAAGTGTAACATCTCCCACGTACACCGTCTATCTTCTCCCCGCTTGAGGGAGTGCACTAGGCAAAACTTTACACAGCGCATCAGGTCTATGCTCTTCTTTTATCGGCTCACTGAACTTCTTTGGCGGTGCGCTTGGTCAAGCAGTTCACGCGTGTATTGATTCCGAGAGCCGTCGATAGTTTCAGCGTCATATAGCCTGAAGAATGGGCTCGGTATTGATCTTTCCGCGCATCCCGCGTGGTCTTGACGCCTACTACCTTTGACAGAAGTGTCGCCGTGTCGGGGCACGTAGTCCCAGAATTTCTTTTTGAGCCGTGAATACAGCGCGGGAAGTACTGTTTGTTTTGTTTTTTGTTACTGCGCTTGAGGGGGTGAAATAAATATTCACGTGAATGCCACACATCAGTGTTTAGCGATATAGAGGGATAGAAAAAAAAACATAAAAATGCGATTTGCCAGGAACTATTGAGGATTACTGCAGCTCTTCGCGGCATGACAGTATGTTATGATCTATGGGTGTATAGGAATAAAGTATAAAAATTCATGGATATGATTGATAGGTTCTATCTATAAATGACGCGTTCAGAGCACAGAGAGCTGAAGAGAACAAGACTGAATACGTGTTAAAGTATAAAAATTCACGGATATGACTGATAGGTTCTATCTATAAATGACGCGTGCAGAGCACAGAGAGCAGAAGAAAACAGGACTGAATAAAATTACTGGTTTATATTTGTTTTTTCCCGTTGAAAACAAGCAGGTGTTGTCAGAAACTTGTAAATCTGAGTACGTATTTCCACCGTAATAAGGTACTTATTATCTAGCTAGGTGAAAATATTTTGCGAATAAACATTATCATTATGTAGAGTTTTTTGTCCCCAAACCACTATATATTCATCAGAGACGCCGTAGTGAAGGGCTCTGAAAATTTAGACTATTGAGTGTTCTTTGACGTCCAATCAGATCACACTGTGCACTGGCTTGTGCCATTTCGCCTTCATTGAAAAGTGAGCGTCACGGCTGTCATCGATGCCTCGACCTTAGGATCAGAAGCCAAGCACCCCAGCCACTGTTTAACCGTGGCGTGCATTTTTATTTCGCGAATAAACTGGGGCATAAATCAACTTCTCCTGTTCCCTTTTGAGCGAAATAAGAGAAATGGAGTCACGGGCAGCGACAAATCACCCGCTCCGCAGAAGTTCCGGCGTCCGTGAGGGTAGCCACGTCGTTTGTTGCGAGCTAAACTAAACATATATGCAAATAAAGTTTATTTATTTTATTTATCAATTTTATTTAGACATACTGCTGACCAGAATTTCAGTCCAGGCGGGATGGGCATAAGAAATATAAACTTATTTGTAACAACAACAAATAAAAAAGAAAAAACACATGTGTCTATACGCTAACAGAGCTCACATGTCTGTGAAACAGCAACAAGATTGATAACATATTTCAACACTCTAATCACCAAGTGGATCACTTTCTAGTGATATAAAAAAAATTGTCAGCCGAAACAATCTGATGAGGTAGTGAATTCCAGTCATCAACTGTTCTTGGAAAATAACTATTTGTAAGCATTATTTTGTGGAAATATGGGTGCCATATTTCCAATATATAATATAAGTTTGATCCGGCTGAGAATCGAATCTCAGCATTCTCCGCAGCAATCCGGCGTTCTATCGTGAAGCCTCGCCGCTATACTTCAATCTGTCTCGCACACAAGAAAACAAAAATGCCAGGCCTGCGCGGAAGGTGCAGCACAGTAACAGCGAAAACTAGATGGTAGGCCTTTTCTGAAAACACTCATTGGGTAGCTGCTGCAAGCACACTTGCTTGATAAACACTACGGCATGAATAAAAACATTTTTCTGATAGTAGGCCGGCATTCGCTTTTTCGTAGCAGGCTGGCATTCGCTATGCTTTTTTTTTTTTCGTCAGTCTTCTGTGAAGCGTGGTATCCACTAAATACTTGCAAGGAGTTTCGTGCCAACTGTCCATGCAGCAGCTGACAAAGATTAGGAATTATGGCTGAACTGGGTATGTGCCACTGTTAATAAAAAAAAACAAGAACAAGCTTTTGTAATCGGTTGCAGCATTGGACGGCCCACTCGTTACGCTACTCGTATTGTGCGACGACTGCTTGTTCTTTCGCTGTTTTAAAACGCTTTATAAGTTGTATTAACGCTGCTGCTTTCGCGAAATCAAGCCTGGCTAAAGCAAGTTTGCCCTCAAGTCCCAAGAACTTGCGTAGCTCTGTGGTGGAATACTGGGCTAGCACCCAGCGGGCCCGGGCTAGAGCCCCACTGTGTCATTGGTACTAAGTTTATTTCTAATTTTGTGCAATGCGGTTACGCACACCGGCGGAGGCGGACAACTACGGCTCGCGTGACCCGAGTTTTGATCTCATAACAGCTTTCATTGCAAAAGTTGCTGGAAGATTGTCATGTAGCGTGTGGAGTCTCGTTAACACGCGCAAGATTGCGTAGATGAATCGCAGAATTGCACCAGGTGTCAAAAACGATGAATTGCGTGGCGAGTGGGTGGCTTCAAACTGCCCTTTCCCAATATAAAAGTGTACAGCTGTTCAAGTACGTGCGGCCGTGTGGCGACGAGTAATGGTTACTTAACCGATTCGCGATAGGAATAATTAAGGCTTGGCTTAACTCGACTCGCAGTAGGCGATCTCGGATAGTTTGAAACAGCCATTCTTACGCGCAGAATTGTTCTTCTCCCATCGACTTGTATCAAAGCGATGCGCAAGGGGCTTTGGATTACGTGAGCGCGTTCTATTATTGAAGGCGAAGCTCAAACGGCATCCAAGATTTTCTTTTTTTTGCAGAACCTCAAGAGGCTATCAGTCAATAAGACTAAGGAAAACGCGGCGCCTTACTATACGTAGCCTACGCAACGGAGCTGTGTGTATGGCTAGGATATGGCTAATCGCGGATATGGACAAAATGCTTGGTACAATGAGAATAATCGGCGTCTCTCAATCGTTTGAAACAGGTGCCCAACGTGCATCACATATGTAAGTTTGTCTTTCAGAAGAATCCTCATACTCAGTGGCAACACTTCCCACCAATCATTTGGTCGTCGTTTTCTCGTGGCGTAGAGGTCGCACTCGCTTTATTACGACCAGTTGCCCTTGAGGCTCGCTATAGGATGAACCAGGGTTCTTTGCTCGAAAGACAAAAAGAGCGGAAATTGAAGAAGCACCAACGCGCACAAAAGTGCGAAAACTACGTGAAACCGCTGCCGCTGGCTTTGGTGGCAATTATATTCTTGCAAAGAGAACGGCTGTGTAAAATGTTTCAATTCAAGTGCTATAATTCGAACTTAATGAGGTGAAAAAATGATTTGACGCTGTTGGGCTTCGGACTAATAGCATTCGAATAATGAATTCGGTGCTATGACAAAGAAGCAAATGCATAGTTAGTAAAATCCCTTTCTCATGATAACACTTCACACTTTGTTTTAATTTAAACCTGACATTTTAGTACAGTATACGCATCCCCTCAGGACGGCAAAATGAGACGGAGTGAATAAAAATTGTATTTTTTTCAATATAAAACACTTATATACCGCCAGTATTTCGAAAATCATTACAGAGTTCAAAATATGTAAATTTATCTATGAATTACTCATAAGAGGTTACGCAAACAACACAATAGACGCTCAATGTAAAAAACAAAATCCTAAAAAAAATAGTTACACTCAGCTAATAATTTTACCAAGCAGGCAACAGCGAAAACAATGCAATAAAACAGTCAAGAAAGCGGCATCATACGGCTGTTTTTAAGAGTTCAGAGGAAAATTTACACGTATGTTGAGGAACAATAAACTGCCCTTTGGCATTCTATTGTCGTACTGATTATGAAGAATGAACAGAAGCGAAATACATTGTTAGCAGTATACAATTTCTCGAAGCAAATATACGCTCTTGTAGCGTTTCTCTAGAACAGTTACATGTAACAAATTACCTGGGACTTAGCTCGTAACTATTACGTAAAAATTACCAAAAGAAGTTCAGTCTGTGCACTTTGACACTGTTAGACAAAATAACGAAGCCAGCTAGCAGAAAAAGTTCTGTCGAGGAATCGTTGCACCTCCCACCACTGGAAATAAAACGCACAGATTTTCTTCGTGCATTTTCCAGTGTAAGTAAGTTCTCATTATTTTGTAGAAACCACTCATCACAAGCATATTTCAATATTCTTCGGACAAGACATGTGTAGGCAAGATATGGTGTTTCAAAGTCTATAGAACCGATAAGCAATCGTTAAGAAAGAAAATTCGCTCTTTTTTTTTCGAAATTTGTAGTATATTCTCGCTCTAGCTAAACCCATTGCTTATGAGAACAATCAAGTATCCATACTGTGAAACTGTCCATGTCAGGACACAGTTGATGCTACAAGGAAGGGCAGGGACCGATTTCAGATTTGTAATGTGGATATAAACCAGTTTTATCTGTATTTTACACCGTTTTTCAGTATGAGTGCCACTGAGCCACTTGCTACACATAATGACAACATTGAATTTGGTCATTTTCAGTTTCAATTGCGTGATACCGCACACAGTCATCTACAAAGAGGCTAATGCGGGTGTGCATGTGATAAGTTATGTCGTTTATATACAATAAAAAACTAGGTGGGTCAGTACAGAACGCAGCTGTACAGGAGATGGCATGGGGGGGGCGGTATATATGATACGTAGTCCTTATGCAGTGCTTATCGTAATGTTATGAAAGGTAATTGTGAATCCAGCACGTGAGCGCACATTCTGCTATTAGGCATGTTAATTTATATAAACGTATAAGGTATAGAACGCGACCGAAAGCCTGGGACAAGGTCGTGACGATCACATCAATTCGTGATTTACAGTTAACGTCTTTGGGAAAGTCATGAAATGCTTCTACGAATTAGAAAACAGTAAACCAGACTCTTGTGGCTCCCGGTTCACATGGGAGAGGTATCGGAGACACACCGCAACCTGAACGAGACAGCACACGCGAAGGCGCGCGAGCTCGTGAACCACGCCGGCGACCGTTCTCTATGGCGAAACACCAAAGACCGTTTGACGACTTATAATGAAATTACCAAGGCTTTCCACCTGGCCTGCCGAACCTTTCCTCCACCCAGCGAGAAGCTGAACAGGATGCAGTCGGTGTCTCTACGACAGCTGCAGACGCACACGTATCCCAACTCATCGCTGTTTAACAGACGTTGTTGAACAATGAAAAATAGTGCTCAATGTACATGCCAATGGCTGCTAATGGGGAATGAGAGACAGGAGCATTTGGCTTTTAGTTAACGCGCACGCTGCGATCCCCATTAGCAGCCATTGGCATGTACATTGAGCACTATCTGACAAGAAAGGGTTGCTACGTTATACTCGCTGGGTGTAACCTCCTTAGTTTTAGAAAGGTTTAGCGAGCGTTGAGCCGCAGGGCCATGAATACAATGAACTAGTATATACCATGAACTCGAGGTGGTTAAAGGTGGGAAGTAGACCCGAAGCGCAAGCCGTAAGAAAGTGTGCGTGTGCCACCTCTCGTTTAGTCCTTGGAATGTCTGATGGATGGCGGTGCTTCTATATGGAGAATATATCATGAAAAGATGCGAGATGGTGGTGCTTGAAGTGTTCAATAGATGGATGAACGGACACACAGACAGATGCATGGATGGATGCATGAACGGACGCAGGGGTGGATGCATGGACGAACGCAGGGACGGACGCACAAACAGACGCACGCACGGACGGGCGGATGGACGCATGGATGGTCACGCAGACGGACGCATGGACGGACGGTAGCAAGAACGAACGGACAGACGAGTGCTTCACCCCATTCTCCATCATTCACTCCGTGGATATGCTGCAAATTTTTTTACGAACGTGCGATCTACGAGCTCTTACCGGTGCCTCATGATGTAAAAGAATGTGTGGCACTGTGTGCTTCTCGTGCTGAGTGGTGTTCTTACGAGCCTTCTAGGGCCTGTGTGGTGTTTCATCATTGTTATCATTAGCCTGGCTACGTTTACCGCTGGGCAAATGCCTCCCTCATGTTCCGCCAATTAACCCGGCCCTGGGCTTCCTGCTCCCGCGCCAAACCCGCGAACTTAATCTGCGCTACTAACATTGTTTGCCCCTTCACAAGTTCGCTTTCTCCTAGAATCTTGTAAGTTATTCTTAAAAACCAGCGGTTATATATGCAAGATTAAGGCGTCGATGTGTTAGGTACAGCATTTTCAGGGCACATCAGTGTTGGTGTGAAATACTTGTTAACTGTAAGTGACAGTACTTATGTTTGTGATACATCATGCACCTCTGAGATAAGGCGTCGCTTCTTATTTAACGCTGTTTCCACGGCGTTTATGTAGTCATACTTTTGCTGGGCTTAAAAAGCATCGCCAATATTGTTAGCACGTGCTTTCTTTGTTGTAGTATGACCGTGGGGAGTTTATCCATTGCTGTGTATAGTTGATGGCAAAATAAAGCCCTTTTCATGCGCTCGCCTATTCAGCTGTTGTGGTCACACGCAACATAGACTGGCGACGATGGTTTGACTTTGTCTGCGTGAAACAAGCTCCGGCTTGGTAGTAGCCGTGACCATATAACGGATTACACAGCCACTAAGAACAAGATGGTCGAAGCGATGGCTACCACAAGTCTTCAGCTGAGGCAAGTAGAACCACTTGAGAATTCAGTAAACGATTGAACTAGCTACGTAGAGCAGCCCCACCGTGGTAGTCTAGTGGCTAAGATACTCGGCTGCTGACCCGCGGGCCGCGAAACTAAATCCCAGCTTCGGCGGCTGCATTTTGAGTGGAGGCGAAAATGCTCTACGCCCATGTGCTCAAGTTTGGGTGGATGTGAAAGAACCCCAGGTGGTCCAAAGTTCCGGAACCCTCAACTACGGTGTCTCTCATAATCATATGGTGGTTTTGGGACGTTAAACTCAACATATTTATCTACGAAGAGCACTTAGCCTTATGTTAGAGGCAGCGATGCCCTTCGCACCTTGAGTGCCTTCGCATACCTGGGCCTGCCCTATAGGTGCCCTTACCAACAATAGTACGTGGACTTAAGTGAAATGATGTACCTCGTGGTGGAGTGTGCTCAGTCAAAATGACCAGAAGTGCTTCCGATGCAGACATTCATCACTGAAACAATTATTTGATGCGTTTACGTGCACCCTCTTGCGAGTTAGGACGCCCCGAGACCCCAAGTTAGGGCAACGGCACTCGGTTTACTTCTACGGACCTTTTGTGAATACGAAGCACGTGCGAACGGCTTCTTACCATTCGAGCAACAGCGATTTGACAGAAAGCTTCGTCTTAAAGCTCGATCAGGGCCGCACTTCGGAAGACCATCTAAATCACGTCACCGTTGCATTTCGACTTCCCCTTGGCACAAAAAAAACTGTTCTCAATAGTATATGATACTACGAACCAACAATGTGTTAACTGCATAAAAGGCACCAATCCGGATTATTGAATTTTTCTTTTGGGCGCTATGGAGCTGATGGCGTTTCGAGGGCGAAATCAGTCATCACGGCCATAACAAAAGGACGGAAACTGCAAGGCAGGCACATCATTGGCACCACGCATACTGAGATGTGGCCAGTTTCAAACTTCAGATGTCGCTCGTGATGTTCCACACGCAACGATTGGTCGATATAGACATGTTGGTTTATCCTGTGCAAGTCTCAGCGGCACGCACTAGCCGGTAGCAAAGCCGTCAATTGCTGGCCAATCGTCGAACTAAGTAGCCATTACCCTCAACGTCAGCGCTGGGCCCCTGACCGGTACGCCACGTAACGCTACCACGGGACGCTAAACAAGTGGTGGGGAGTTACTTCACGTGCTTACTTGATAAAGTTTGGCCCTTGTTGGCGCCGCTGACATGGTGTTTGTGTTATCACAATTTTGTTGTCTTTAAAGAAGCACCGGTACTGTAGCTGGTGCATGCATTCATTGCTGTAATATATGTTATTTTGGGTTGTTGTTGGGCTGCGATAGATGCGGGACCAGCTCAGTCGAGAGCAAAAGTGGAACTATTTATTCTCCAGATACAGATCTGGGACCACAACGCAGGTGGCACTACTTCTTGTTTAATTCGCGGGCGGCGCATAGATGGCAGCGTTAGCGGAATAGTTGCGAAAATACGCGCATATGTAACTCGCCCCCCCACACGCCCCCCCCTCTTTCTTTAGACCCACTTTTGAGTTTTAAGTCAACCTGTTCCTGATGTGGTATAGGATGGCTCTACATTTGTCGACAACTGAGGCCCCTTATCCTGTATGTACCTTCTGATGTGGTAGAATGGCTCGACAGTTGTCGACAGCTGGAAGTCTCTGAGGCCACTCATCATGCACGTATCCTATAAGGAGGTAGAATTGCTCGACGGTTGTTGACAGCTGAAAGTCTCTGAGGCCACCCATTCTGCCTGATTCTTGCCACCTTTAATACAGTCGGATCTTAGTCGATCGATTCTGCAATTTGAAAAAGTCTTGGTGGAGTTGCCCGGATCAAAGTAGATACCAGAAGCTCTTAATCATGTTTGCATGTCTCGATGTTTCTGGGGAACGCGACAGTGTAGCTGCTGTTGTCATTTGCTTACGGAGATATGCTTTGAAGAATCTAAACAGCGAAGTTTGCATGGGGACATTGTTTCGATTTGATGAGCTAGACGGTACCAGTATGCTGCTTCGTCCATTGCCATAGGACATTAGTCTTCATTTAGACGCTTTGGCCTCATTTATTGAAGCTTGTTCAGAGCATTCTACTATTCACACATTTTCTACTTTTCTACGCCTGTTTGAAAACACTACCTCCAATTTAGCAAGTCCCCCAAAGAGTCACTAAGACTCCAAAGAGATAGAATTGCTGCGAGCACGACAGAAAAGACGCTAAATTTAGCGACTTTCTTGCGAAGCTAACACCACTGCCTCGAATTTTCGTAGGACTTTGCCGATGTGGCGCTACGCTTTTGTGTAGGTTAGGAATGAATGGAGCATTCACGAATGCGTACGCGTTTCGCATAGGGATTAATGGCCGACAGCGCAACATGGCACCACTGTGGCAATGTTGGAAATACTCAACATATTCTGTGTTAGCGCCCACAGTAATGCTTTCAGACACAGATGCTTTGCAATACGTTTGATAAACTAGACCACCAAACCCTTTCGGAAGAACGAATCCTGCACCATCAACCGTAGCTAACGTCACAAGAGAAGGCTGTGCAAGCGCTACTGCGCTTCTTTTGGTCAAATGGCCTCTCAGAATGACTTTGATATGAACGTCCTGTGTGTGTCTATGTGTGTGTGTGTTTACGCTCTTATTAATCTACCTCTCTCTCTCTGTCTTCTGTATACAACCCCTATTTCTCACCCCTACGCAGGGTAGCGAACAGGTTACTTTTACACGGTTAACCTCCCGGCGTTTTTATTTCATCTTTCTCTCTTGCCTCCAAAGACCCGTTACAAACTCGTCGAATGTATGGTTTTCTTTTTGTTGATCGTGTTCATCAGAACAGATGCCTGTATAAAGTTTTTTGTATGGTGTGTAGAGGGCGTATAGAACTGTTCTAGGTGGTAGGTAACTTGGTATTGCCACCAGCACGTAGTGGGTCGACAGCAAGAGCGGCTCTCAATCTGGAGGAAAAAGAAGATCGCGTGCTTCTTTCTCTGCTCGAGAGCCAGCCACTACTGACGCATCGTCCTAGAGATTGCTACCCGGTGGTTTAATAAATACCCCAGTACTTATGACTCATCGTGACAAACTGGTGGAGGTGCTGGGTAGTCTCACGGATTCTGCAGACCCCCCCACGAAGCCGTGATACGAGTCCAGTGCCAATCAATACTCCCGTGCATCGGACCAGCCACCGAATCAGGGGATTGCCTCCGGAAATCGACGATACTGCTCCAACCACATCGACAAACATGACCAGCGCTTCGGTGCAAACCTCGTCAACAGGCACGGGAACCACGCCGTCGAATCGCTATACGTTGGAAAGCCCACGGGCACCGGCGACGTTCCATGGCACGGAGCACGAGGACGTTGAGGACTGGTTGGCGGGACTTCGAGCGTGTAGCCACCTTGAATCAGTGGGACGACGCGGTGAAACTTGGTCGTGTCTATTTCTATCTCGAAGACGGGGCACGTACGTGGTATCAAACCCGAGAGGAGCAGCTGACGACGTGGCCCGAATTCTCTCGTTGACTTTTGCAGACCTATGCCAGTGCTGATTGCCAAGAACGAGCTGAACGAGCTATTCTGGCCCGCGTCCAGTTGCCAAACGAAACTGTGACCACATACGTCGAAGACATGACGCGCCTCTTCCGACGGGCCGATTCAAGAATGACGGAGGACAAGAAGTTGCGTCACTTGATGCGCGGTGTCAAGGACCAGCTTTTTGCCAGCCTCGTGCGCAGCCCTCCGAATACGGTCGCAGAGTTCTTGTCCGAGGCCGTGAAAATGGAAAAAATGCTGCAGCAGCGATCCAACCAATACGACAGGCAAGTCAGTGGAATGTCTACTGCCGACATTTTCACCGCCACTAGAGCCAGCAACGACCATCTACGTGAACTCATCCGTGATATAGTACGTGAAGAGTTGCAAAAGGCTGGTGTAACACTTCATCCTACGGTTAGCTCAATTGCAACTGTGATCAAGGATGAGCTGCACCAGGCCCTCCGGAACACCTTGCCTCCTGATACAGCTGCACCAGCTCCTGCTTAATACCGCCGTGAGACAACCTACGCGGAAGCCTTGAAACGCCCTGCTGCATCGCCACCATTACTCGTCCATCCTGTTCCTGCTGTTGCACTCCAGGCAGCACAGCACATACCGTACTACGAAGGCACGTACACGCCACCGCCTTTGCCCTTTGTCCCTGGCGCTCCTGTCGCCCATCGTTCGGTGCCACCAGTTCAGTACATCGACGATCGGCGCACGTCTCCTAGGAAGTCTGATGTTTGGCGTACACCTGATCGCCGGCCTCTGTGCTTTCACTGTGGAGAAGCTGATCACTTGTACCGCCAGTGCCCATATCGCCGTCTTGGGCTTCGCGGCTTCTCTGCGTACTCACCACCACCCCGTTACGGCCAGAGACGGCGCGAAATCGAAAACTACCTCGCCCAGCAGCATGCACCACCATCTGCTGGGCGCCAGTCGCGCTCGCCATCACCGAGGCGATTTTCATCAACGCCCCAGCGGTATTCTACCACACGATCTCCCAGCCCCCGCCGGGAAAACTAGCCCAAGCGACCTCTGGGGGCGGAGTCGCTGAACGTCGAAGCGCTGAAGACCTCCTATTAACGCAGAACCGTACAGAAACCGGTCCGACATCACATCCTGCTGCAAAAGATGACCGACTTTCACTCGACATAGCAGGGACAATTGATGGTTGTGAAGTTAATGCGTTACTGAACACCGGCGCCGACTATTCCATACTGAGCGGGAAACTGACAACGCAGCTGTAGAAAGTCATCACGCCATGGCAGAACTCGCAGATTCGGACAGCTGGTGGCCACGTCGTTACTCCACTGGGTGCCTGCACAACTAGAGTACAGATCCAAAGGTATACATTCGTAGCAAGCTGTCTCGTTCTACGCGAATGTTCCCGTGACGTCATCCTGGTAGTTGACTTTCTACAGGAAAATGGAGCTATCATTGATCTGCAAGAGCGCCGTGTCACGTTCTCAGCCCAGCGAGCAATCAACGTGCAGGATGACGGAAAGTGTGTCGACGTACTCCGTATGTCTGAACAGAGCGTGACGCTTCCTCCACGAGCAAGTGTTCTAGTCGACGTAACATGCTGTGGTTTGGGCGATGGCGATGTGGTGGCCGAGACAAATTTAGAATACCTCCTGCAGCAAGGCATTTGTGTAGCTAGAAGTGTAATACACCTTCGTGATGGCTGATCTTAATTGCTCGTAACCAACTTTAGCTACGAGCATCGACATCTGTTCCGCGGCACTTCGATAGCGTTTGCCCACGAAGTAGCAAACGTCACCAACTGTCTCACGTCAGAAGTAGTGGATACCACCGACACGTCATTGAGTAATATTGACATCAATCCTGATCTGTCCACCGATAACCAGACTGCGCTACGAGCGCTCTTGTTCGAGTTCAGGTCTTGCTTCGCAAGTTGCTCAAAGATCCGCCAGACGTCTATCACTCAACACAGGATCATCACGTACGAGGACGCACGCCCGATACACCAGAACCCCTACCGCGTGTCGGCTAAAGAATGTGAAGCGATACGTACGCAAGTCAGCGAGATGCTTGGCGGTGGCGTTATTGAACCATCTAACAGCCCGTGGTCATCTCCAGTCGTACTTGTCAAAAAGAAGGACGGGTCGCTACGCTTCTGCGTCGACTACCGAAAGCTTAACAACGTGACCAAAAAGGATGTGTATCCGCTGCCACGTATCGACGATTCGCTGGATAGACTTCGTCGTGCCCATTATTTCACTTCTCTCGATCTCAAAAACGCGTATTGGCAAATCGAGGTAGATCAGCGAGACCGTGAGAAAACAGCCTTCGTGACTCCAGACGGCCTATACCAATTTCGAGTGCTCCCTTTTGGCTTGTGTTCAGCGCCGGCAACTTTCCAGCGAATGATGGACACTGTCCTCACAGGGCTCAAGTGGCAGACTTGACTTGTCTACCTTGATGATGTGGTAGTCTTCTCTACCACGTTAGAGCAGCACCTTCACCGCCTGCGCAGCGTGCTGGAGGCTATCCGATCAGCGGACCTCACACTAAAGCCACAGAAGTGCCACTTCGGCTATAAAGAACTAAAATTTCTTGGTCATGTAGTTAGCGCCGAAGGAATCCGGCCCGACCCGGACAAGCTTGCCGCTGTTGCCAAATTACCAACTCCTGTCGATAAGAAAGCCGCCCGGCGCTTCCTTGGTTTGTGCGCCTACTATCACCGGTTCATTCATGCCTTTTCACAGATAGCAGAACCTCTGACTCGTCTCACAAGGGACGACACGCCGTTTGGCTGGGAAAACGAGCAACAAGCAGCTTTTGATGAGCTGCGACAGCGCATGCAATCAGCGCCCGTTCTCGCTCATTTCGATGATGATGCTGACACGGAGGTCCACACCGACGCTAGTAACATTGGGCTCGGTGCAGTGCTCGTTCAGCGTCAAGAAGACGCCGAAAGAGTCATAGCCTACGCCAGCCACTCTCTATCCCGTGCCGAGGCGAATTATTCCACTACGGAGAAAGAGTTCCTCACAGTCGTGTGGGCAATCACAAAGTTTCGCCCGTACCTTTATGGTTGTCCCTTCAAGATAGTGACGGACCATCACGCGCTCTGTTGGTTGGCAAGCCTGCGTGACCCTTCAGGACGGCTAGCACGGTGGAGCTTGCGGCTGCAGGAATTTGATGTCACCATCGTCCATAAGTCCGGCCGTAAGCATGAAGACGCTGACACACTGTCACGCGCACCCCTTCATTCATCAGTCAGGAAGCAGAGGAAGACGAAGGCTTCCTGGGCGCCATTAGCGCATCAGAATTGAGCAAACGGCAGCGAGATGACGCAGAGATTCGTCCAATCATATATCATTTAGAGGGCCAGGGTGCATTCATACCACGTCATTTATCCCGTTCGTTGACGTCGTTCTGCCTGCGAGACGGTGTGCTGTACAAGAAGAACGCTCATTCGAACAGCCGTGCTTACCTCCTGGTGGTTCCTCGAGACATGCGAGACGACGTCCTCTTCGCTTGCCATGACGAACCCACATCCGGTCATCTGGGCTACTCAAGGACACTTGCCAGAGTGAGCGAGAGGAACTATTGGCCAGGACTTTCAGCAAGCATCAAGAAGTACGTCAAGAGCTTTCGGGAATGTCAGCGCCGAAAGCAACCATCTGTTAAACCAGCCGGTTGGCTTCAGCCCATCGAAGCACCCTGCACGCCGTTCGACCAAGTCGGCATGGACATTCTCGGGCCATTTCCCCTGCCTGCGGACAGCAACAAATGGGTGATCGTCGCGACCGACTATTTGACACGCTACGCTGAGACGCTGGCGATCCCACGAGCCACGGCTTCTGAGGTAGCACAATTTTTCATGCGCCACATCGTGTTGCGACACGGTGCTCCTTCCAGTGTAATAACCGACAGAGGGACGGCATTCACGGCGCAGCTTACGGACGAAGTTTTCAAACTGAGCAACACCAGACACCGAAGGACAACTGCGTACCACCCGCAAACCAACGGACTTACCGAGCGACTGAATAAGACCTTCGCAGACATGATCTCAATGTACATCGACGTACCGCACAAAACATGGGACCGGATCTTACCTTGCGTGACCTTCGCGTATAATACCGCCGTGCAAGAGACCACGCGATTCACGCCATTTCGGCTTCTCTACGGCCGCGAAGTGCAGACCATGCTAGACTCTATGCTACCGTGTCAAAACGAAGACGAGTTGGCAACTGACGCCGAAGAATTCGCAGAGCATGCTGAGGAAGCCCGGCAACTCGCGCGACTGCACATCGGCCAGCAACAGCAGGCAGGCGCACGACGCTATAACACCCGCCACAGAGAAGTGTTTTACAACCCCGGAGATCAAGTTTGAGTGTGGACGCCCGTCCGCCGCCGTGGCCTTAGTGAAAAGTTACTGAGCCGGTACTTTGGCTCTTATAAAGTGTTACGCCGCGTCAGTGACGTGAATTACGAAGTGGTTCCGGACTCAACACCCCATGCACGGAGCAGGACACGACTGAGGCCGGACGTCGCTCATGTGTTCCGCATGAAACCATTTATTGCGCGTTGCTCGTAACTTTTCCTTTACCGTACAGCATTCTTTCTGTTTTTTGTTTATTTGTGTGAACTTGCTTTCTCGTTCATTGACGTTTCTTATATTGGCACGCTCTTCAATTTTTACTTTCACTTTATCCGAATTTCTAATTTCTTTTTCACGTGCCTATGTAGTAGCATCGCGGTGATGCTATACTTTTCTTTCCTCTTCTTGGGACTTCTTTTTTTTCTTTTCGGAAGGGGGGATAATGCCACCAGCATGTAGTGGGTCGACAGCAAGAGCGGTTCTCAATGTGGAGGAAAAAGAAGATCGCGTGCTTCTTTCTCTGCTCGAGAGCCAGCCACGACTGACGCATCGTCCTAGAGATTGCTACCCGGTGGTTTAATAAATCCCCCAGTACTTGTGACTCATCGTGACAATATGTCGGCTGCTCGCCGTCGTTGGCTGGAACTGGGGAGGTGAATGACTCGGTGACGTGGAAGCCGTGGGGCCCAAGAGCATGGAGAAGTAGGCCTCTACGCGTGGCTGTCGGCTTGATGGCGTACCTACAAGCTTGCTCGTGGAGGTTGTATGCTTCTTTTCAGTCCTCCAAGACTTGCTGCTGGTTGTCGCCTCGCTCGAAATGTGCCGGTGGTTGTGGGAAGGCGCTGACCATAGTTGTAGGAAGGCGCTGACCGGGGTGGTTGCTGTCACTCTGACACCAGCTTACGTTCGATCGTTGTTGGGCCGTGATAGATACAAGATCAGCCCAGTTGAGAGCAGAAGTGGAACTGTTTATTCTTCAAAAAAATATTTGAAAACGCAACGTAGGTGGTGCGAGGTGCTGTTCTTTAGTTCGAGAGTGACGCATAGATGGCAGCCCTAAAATTTGATTGATATGTGGGGTTTAACGTCCCAAAACCACCATATGTTTATGAGAGACGCCGTAGTGGAGGGATCCGGAAATTTCGACCACCTGGAGTTCTTTAACGTGCACCCAAATCTGAGCACATGGGCCTACAACATTTCCGCCTCCATGGGAAATGCAGCCGCCGCCCTAAAACAATAGTTGGAATTCTACGCACATGGCTAAAAATATCGCTACTGCCAGTATGGCCGTTGCTGTTCAGTTTATGGCAAAATGAAGCCCTGTACATTCGATCACTGCTCAGCTGTTCGTCCATCATACATTACAGCTTACATAACTCAACAATGTCTCACTAATCAACACAAAAAAAACGCAATACTAGTCTGAAGCAAAACAACATCATCAAAAAAGGCCCACGCAGACTTCTAGGAATCGTGCATGAGCATTTAGGTATCCAATTGAAGACGAGAGAACATAAAAAATTAGACTCCTCAAACTACTGTACACCGAAAAAAATGAAACTTGCATAACATAAAAGAAACATTTTATCCTCATTTGACAAGTATAATAGAAAATATGGTACGGATAAACCTGCACATGAAGCCTATCTTATTTCCCTGATAATCCCTGACTTCCATCAACCGTCTCTCTTACAGGCCGCTATCCTAACTCAAATAAGGAAACATAAAACATACCCACCAAGTAGTTAAGATGGCTCTCACGCTGTCTCTCGTTTTTTGACGTGAAAAGCTTATGCAGCCTCTCTGGTAACGATGTTCTACCTTCACGACCCAAAGGTATGTAAAGAACACCAACACATGGAGCCGTAAAGAGCACAAGAAGACATCCTCACGGCTATCTGTTCTTGTTTGAGTGTTTATGAGGTGTATTATTTGTTCACAACGTGTCTTATACTCTGGGCCGCCATCATCTGCATAAACGAGTGCGAGTGCGCACAGCACTCAATGATCACGTTGGAACATCAATCCCTCGAGAGATTGTCGGAACTCGTTCTCACAAGGGAATTGCCTCGACTGGGCTTTATTTTGCTGAACAAGTCTGTCCCCTTGTTTTCCAGTCCCCAAGTCTACATATATGTAAATCTCTCACAGTTGTCAATGCCCTTATGAAGTATGGCAAATACGAGCCAGTATTTGCGTGCTGATAGTCAAGAAATTTCGCTGTGAAGCGGGAACTGTTATACATCCTTTAATTTGTGCTACTTACTTATTCTTCTTTTTTTGCCGTTTTATTCTCAAAAGACGTTCTCAGACCTCTTAAGCGAAATTTAGCCTAGTTTTTACGGATTTTTTATGAAAGAAGGCAGGTGTGCAAGCACGGAACCAAGGGAAGACATCGAAAAATAAACGCCAACTTTTGTGTTCTTTTTCTCTTCAACTCTATCTTTTTGATAATCCTATTCAGACAGCATTGCAGTCGTGCTTTTCAATGAATGCCAATTCTTTGGACATGCAAGATTTATACGGCACTCCACAAGTTCACAAATGCGGTGAGGAATGGTAAAGCACAAACATTTTCGTATCATTTTCTCCAGTAGTATTTTGCATGCTGCAGCACTAAAGCATGTACTGGCCCATGTAAATTTGTTTGCTCTTTCTTCCTGCAAACAGGACGGCAGTACGTATCGCCTACTATCAAATAAAAATAATTTTTCATTCTGTCTCATGATAGATATAATGAAAGCGAAACAAAACTCCGAGACTTCTTAGTATTAACTTATTAGTCCAAGAAGGTAATAGTAAAGTATTACATTGTGCGCACATCTCATGATTCATTGTGACAACTTAGCAGGTAAGACGACGTCCGGCCAAACTTCAGCTGGCGCAAGCGATTCCCGCCGCTCACTACCACTTCTTCAGTGGTGACAAATTCACACAAACCACAATGCTCATAGGTTTAGAAGCAGCTCTATCGTGATGGTCTAGTGGCTAAGGTACTCCGCTGCTGACCCGCAGGTCGCAGGACCAAATCCAGCATGCGGTGGCTGCATTTTCAATGGAGGAGAAAATTCTGCCGGGCCATGTGCTTAGGTTTGGGTGCACGTTAAAGAACTCCAGGTGGTCGAAATTTCCAGAGCCCTCCACTACAGCGTCTCTCATAAACATATGGTGGATTCGGGACGCTACACGTTACATATAAATTAGATTTATGAGCAGCCTAAAGAGCTACATGTTTTCGAAAACAATCCACAGTCACCCACTCCGGCGTGTCTCGTAAGTACAGTCGATCGGCCTAGCATCCTAGACCCGGGGGCCTAGCGGCATTTTTGGAAAAAGTGGGCTTGAAGATTCGTCTCAGTCTTGTTGGCTATTCGATACTATAACAGTCAGGTCTGTGACAAAGTCTGCACCCATAATCTCTATTTTAAGCTTTCCATTCGTGGCTATCAAGCGCATTCTTTTTTTATCCTATCTTCGCAGAAAAAAAATTCTAAAAAGGTATGGTAAATTTAGCTGGTGCATCGCACTGCTTTGTTCGAATTGCTTGCTCAGTTGAACAAAATATATTGAGTTTGCATTTAAAAAATGAAAACAAGCGAAAAGGCACCTGTTTCAAAGGGCCGTGATCACTACTTACGCAACTGAAGAAAGAGAGCGCGAAGCTTGCTTGATGGTTCTGTCTCCTCGAAAGCATGTCCTGTGACGTGGCGCTATTGTAGTTTCTGGTCGACTCTCACTTGATGACCTTCAAATTGCACTCGATTGTACACTGTGCCTTGGCAAGTTAGTTACGAGAAAGTAAGTTCTTTTCTCATATTAAATCTTATGTCGAAAGATGTGAACGTGTTGAACGATACTTGTGTTGGTATTGTGTTTCTAAATACGCTAAATTGTAGGGTTTTGACATCACAAGGCATAATAGGATTGTGGGAGCCATCGTAGTAAAGGGCTTCGGAAATTTAAACCACCTGGGGTCCTTTAACGTGTAGCTCAATTGAAACACACGGGCCTCAAGAATTTTCAACTTCATCACAAGTGTGTCCGTCCTGCTCGTTATTCGATCCTGAAACTCGAGGTGCGATAGCTGTGTACCATAATCACTTGAACGCAGTGGCACGTTAAAATAAAGTGCAGGCGGTGGTGGCTTTTGCAGCTGCGTATCGATGGATTCGAAGGCGTCCCTTAACGTATGCAGTGAATAATTGATTTGATATGCGGGGTCTAACGTCCCAAAACCACCATATGATTATGAGAGACGCCGTCGTGAAGGGCTCCGGAAATTTAGACCACCTGGGGTTCTTTAACGTGCACCCAAATCTGAGCACACGGGCCTACAACATTTCCGCCTCCATCGGAAATGCAACCGCGCAGCCGGGATGTGAACCCGCGACCTGCGGGTCAGCAGTCGAGTACCTTAGCCACTAGACCTACGCGGCAGGGCACGCAGTAAATAAGAATAAAAGAAATGTTTGAAACTGATTGAGGTAAAAAAAAAAAAACCATTCCGGGAAGACAGTGCGTGCGTATACAACTTTAATGGTATATATATGCCATGAAATGTGATGGGAGAGTGCTAATGGAGCGAGAAATATGCTCACTTAGTTGAAATTCTCTTACTCAGCTACAGCATTAGATGCTCCCAAACACCAATATTATTGTGTTCATGGACAGCCTCTGCACGCACCGAAAAATGGCGGGAAAATGTTTGTGCAATGTAAAATGCGCAAGAGTTGAAAGCTGAAATGATTTGTTTTTTTGTTTTTTTTTAATATAGGGAGGGAAGGCGCGTATACGTAATCGCCGTTGTGAATCATTCGGGCAAATGCATCGCGAACGCTACAATGTGTACGGAACACACCGAGGTGGCCAAAAAGGCGGCGATTGCCCTTGCACTAGTCACGGCACCAAAAGCTTCGCTCGTGATCAGCGAATCACAAGCTGCTGTCCGTGGCTTCTCGTGCGGCCGCATCTCGTGACAGGCGGCCCGGATACTTCAATATAGTTATGGCAGCGAGAACGGCAGCGAGCTTCGAGGAGCTATGGTCTCGGCGTCGCAGTACTTGCATTTAAAAACTTCAAATGCTGCGGTCTTCCTACCGTGGACACTGATTCACTCCAGCATCCCACTCGCAGGCGACCAGGTGGCCCACACCACGGCTCGAGGTCTCACCGAGCCGTGGCCGATTCAGTGGCCGCCTCCACCTCCGAGAGCGAGGCGACGACAACAATAATAATATAACAACAGCAACAGGAAATGTCGTGGGGTGATTCCCTGGCCACATCGAATGACATCACACAACACTGGAGACTAAACAGACTCAAAGACCCACCACCACACAACAAGTGAAACAAAAGAGAGGTGGTAACTAGGGGGTTATTACAAACAAATACCTACTACAGCCCGGCTATTCTACGCCTGCCTATTTGAGCCTATATATACCCGACGGACACATGAAAAGCGTGCGGGGAAAGGATGCTTTGGGAGTGTGTCGGGAGAGTTGATGTCGCTGCTGTCGCTCACTTCGCGAAGCATGTTAGGCAGGGACGAACTCCGAGGCGAACTGTCGCTGATACCACCGGGTGAGGGCAGTGGCTGGCCCCTGCCCTCACCCGGTGGTAGCAGCGACAGTATCAGCGACAACTGATAGTACAAGGGCAAAGGAATTAATGCGATGGCAACGAATCGGAAAGTCACGCGAAGAATGGCAACCAGGCTAAAACGTGCAGTGCTGCTCAAGACAAAAAAATTAGCAGATCCCACATACAGTGGGAATCGATGATATGGTCACTGCTGCGGATCGGCTGCGTCAGCGTCACTACCGCTCAGAGGCAGCACTCACTAGCAGCGAGCTGGTCGTCCGGCAAGCCGAAAATGCCACCTGGGTCCAAGGACTTCGTGGCGTCACCTGAGGACGGAAGGTGGGATAGGACAGGAGTTAATTCCTTCTCCCCCCCCCCTCACCTGAAGGAAACTGCCGGACTTTTGATAAAGTTTATTCACTCATTCTTTCATCCATATTTAGGCAATATATACTTTAATGCCCGGAAGCTGCCTTCAGTACTTTGTACACGTCTACACAGTTTCTTACTGAAATAGACATCGCAGAATGTAAGGCGGAACTTCACGCATCCGGCAAAGCAAGCTGTGCAGATGGTGCTGTGCTTTACCCAGCTCCACGATACAAGGGTACAAAAAAATCATCTTGCAATATCTTGTTGTTTCCAATTTACTGCGTGTTTTTTGTTATTTCCTTTCATTATTTCGGTGCTCAAAGACATAAAGAGAGAGATAGAGAGGAATGGGGGCATAGCCAATTGAGAACGAGACAAATTGGTAGTAATTGGTCAGGTAGAATTCCAGCACGAAATCTTGGGGGTCCTTTTAGGAAGACTGTGGAGGTGTATTGACTGCCGCTTTTATTTTTTATGAATCTTATCTCTATTCGTTCCTTATCTACCTCCTCCCCCCTTCTGCGTATTCTGTGGTCTCAGTGTAGCTCACAATAAGCCCCACATTCTTTCTATTCTTCTGGCTGGGCGTCCATCATCAGGCCCGACAGCGCGAAGGGCTTTCCATCTCTTTCGCTCCTATGCGGGCGGAAGCCTATTTCCGTGTTTGTTCTGCTCGGCACCGCCTATATATCATCGTTAGGGAAACTTCCTTGCCATCGCCTGAACAGAATCGAAGGCAAAGAAAATACGAAAACGCAGAAAGAGAAACGGCATGCTGCCAAGATTCTTATTCTTGCTACGCGCGTTCCATTGTCGGTGTCTGTATAAATCTCGTATCGCTTCCCTCATTTGCTGCTGTTCTGGCAACCTCTCTCTCTCACGCGGCCACGATTGCACTTCCAGCGCTGCATCAAAGGGCAAACTTGCAACGCGGTGTGGAATCAGTCAGCTGAAGTATGGCCGGGAAATCTGTACCTCCACTGTTCTTGCAGCGTCAGCAGTTGTCGGAGGTCTCACTTTGAGAATGACACTCGATGAGACGAAGACCCGAAAGAGAGAATCAGAAAGAGAGTTGCAAGTCTTTGGGCTAGAAGAAAAGAAAAGCGGGCAAAGATAAATGCCCAATCTTTCAATCAGTAGTCGCTCTCTAGTATACCACTTCTGTGTCATTATAACTGAAGGCGAGACGCGAGGCCTATTTATTACAGAGGTTCCTCGTGGTCCTTCCTTTCACTCCGCGTGCATCGGATTACGCTGCAATCTTGTTGCCGTGAGCTCTGCTATTCATCGACCAGGTAAAATCGCCATTATTCGCGTATCATCCTTTCATACAACCCGCATCCTTTTTTCCAATATGAAGGGTATTCATGAAGAGATCTCTTGTTAACCTTGCCGCTATTTTTCTTCCTTTTTCTCGTTGTTTCTCACTCTTTGCTGTTGCGGACGAGTTTTGTTTCTAGAAGCTGCCGAGAATAAGATATGAGGCGTGCAGCTAACAGCGTCAACTGATAGTACAAGGGCAAAGAAATGAATGCGATAGCAACGAATTGATATGTCACGCGAAGAATGGCAACTAGGCTAAAACGTGCAGTGCTGCTCAAGACAAAAAAACTAGCAGATCCCACATACAGTGGGAATCGATGATATGCGAAGCACGAATGAGAAATGTTGATATGTCACTTTAAAATCAGCACAACGTTATGAGGTGGAGGTAAATGATGCCGTACATGACTTCCGTTTCATGATTATCATGTTTGGATGTGTTGTTTACCTTCGTCATCTATTCACGTCACGTGGTACCAAATTTAGTATAGGTGGAACTAGCGAAACGGTCTCGCGCACGCCATGAGCGTGGTATGTATGTTGTCATGTTTTTACAGCACACATGTCTCAGGATTATCATGTTTGCACCAGTCATATATTTCGTCATTCATTGACGTCACGTAACACAAAATTTGGTATATTTGGAGCTAGCAAAATGGTCGTGAGTGCATCATGAAAGGCCCAATATATTCCAACGTATCGCTGACGCGCGCGCACGCTGGGTGCACAGTGACGCTACGTCAGCAAAACTCGAGCACTATATAGTCTGATGCCAGGCGCGACCAGCGTAAATCGGCGCGGCGCGACGGCAACCGGCGCGAAATGCGACATGCTGCAAATAGCGCCGATGCATTGCCCAGACAACACTGCATCTCCCGCTATTCGAGGTGGAGTGACGCCGGACGTGCTGAAACGCGCATGCGTCAAAACAACCTAGCGCGGCGCGCGCCTGTGGGTATAAGGCAGGAGCGGCGCCTGGCGTGGCAACGCCGGCGTGACTCGACGAAAGGAACGCCGGCGAGCACGCGCACCGCGTGACGTCGTAATGTATTGGCACCTTGACTGTTGCATGTAGTCATGTTCTCACATGACACGCATCTCATGATTATTGTGTTTGCCCCAGTCACATACCTTCGTCATCCATTGGCGTCACGTAATACTACCAAATTTGACATATGTGAAGCTAGTGAGAGGGCCACGAGCGCATAATCAGTGTGGCATGTAGTCATGTTGTTACATGACACGCATGTCGTGATTATCGTGTTTAGATGTGTCATTTACCTGTCGTCCGTTTGCGTCACGTAATACCGAGTCTGGCACATGTGAAGCTAGCGAAACAGCTGCGAGTGCATCATGAGCGTAGCATGTAGTCCTGTTGTTACATGACATGCATCTCATGTTTATTATGTTTACAGCAGTATCATACCTTTGTCATCCATTCAAGTCTCGTAATACCAAATTTAGTATAGGCGAAGCTAGTGATATGGCCGCCAGCGCATCATGAGCGTGGCATGTAGTCATGTTGTTAGATCACACGCATCTCATGATTATCATGCATGTTTGCACTAGACACATACCTTCATCATTCATTCCCTCACTGTAATACCGAATTTGGTATATGTGACGCTAGCGAAACGGCCACGAACGCATCATGAGCGTGGCATGTAGTGATGTTACATGGCACGCATGTCATGATTTTCATGTTAGGGTCTGTCGCTTGTATTTGCCATGCAATCATATAATACTATACCAGTTTTGCAACATGCCATGTGAACGAAACCTCTGCAAGAGCTGCAGGACCTTGAAATGTAAATCGTAACATTTATGACATACATGTCAAGATTTTGATGTTATGACGAGTAAAATTTGTTCTTCATACAGTCATGTTATGTCATACCAAGTTTCGTATCCATACGATTATCGAAATGGCCAGGAGAGCTAAAAGTCATAGGCAGCTAGATAGATAAATAGAAACGCTCAAAGTCACCGAAGTTCGCTAAGAAATACTTCGTATTTTCAAAAGCCTGCCTACAGAACCCTGCAAGCATAGCCTGGGTCATCTGACTGAGTTTCACGTCTCTACATGGTATAGAACAGTCATCGACTAAAAGGCAGGTGGTTGCTGAGGTCCGCAAGCGAGACGTGCATAGCAAACTCGCAAGCAGAGAAGCATATGAAGAGCTGCGAGCGTATGCATATGACGCAGAGCACGGAATTTTTCTGCACTGGTGTGTTATGTGTGCTCTGCAGAACAATCAAGGACAAAAGGAAAACGAAAGAAAAGGGAAGAACAAGGAGAAATTCCTTCCACTCTTGAATGCGGGAACGTTTCAAGTATACCCCGTCAACCGCTTCCGCCTTGCACTGGTGCACCTTGGTTCCCGCCGGTCCACCACGAACGTTTGTGCATGGCTTTCAAGGGCGAACATTCGCCAGCCGGGGAGCGATATCGATCTGGGCTTTTTTCCCAGTGCAGTAGAGCTGAATGGAATACTCATACTTTCTATGCAAATGCACATCTTCCTCGATGTAGTTCCATGGTCGTGATTGGATCGACTTGGCGTTTGGCCCTTCGATGGTTCCCTATTTCGCGTCCCCTCATCTTGTTATCTCTAAGCATAGATTTGTCAGCAGACAAGGGGGGGGATTAGAAAAAGAGGGTAACAATTTAGAGTACAGGGTACTCTACTATGGGAGAGCTTGACATATACAGAAGCTTGACATATACAAAGAGTATACAAGTTTGCCGCTGAGTGTATTTGAAAAGTGGCAAAAACTAAAGATAAAAATAGCCAAAGTAACCACATAGTTTACATTTATCGCCAAATTTGCAGCAATATAGAACAGAAGCGATATTGCGAATAGAGCAGTTATTATTGAACAATAAAATGCCATTTATAATGAAGATTGTAAAAAAATTAGAGCACAACTTTTCTTAAGTAAAGATTTATCTTAAAGAGACCAAAAAGAGAAAAATAAACAAGGAAATTAGAGTAAACTCAGTGCGCCATGCGTATTCGTAATTAGATCAGATAGAGTTCTCGCCAGATGCAGAGTAACATTGAAACACTCCTAACGACAAGTCATTAGCGATAGTACGCGTCGAGGAAGTTTTTACTTGAAGCCGTGTATTGAATTTAATTAGTAGAGCTTACACAATAACAGTCAAGCTTCATCTAGCTCATTATGGTTGAGATCTACAATCCAGACTAATTTTGTCATGGATCTCCGTTTTTGTAAAATTCGTCCGAGCACACTAACTGTGCATCATATTGTTACGTGATTTCGGCTGACTGAAAGAGGGTATAGTGGGGCATACCCAAGAAAGGTGCGTCAGACTGAGAGTGAAGAAGGGGACGTTGTCGGTGAGCTGCGTTGTGGCTGCGGACTGACAACTGTTATTTTCCACGTAACATTTTGGTGGGGATACTGGGTACTCTTCTGACAACGGAGCTACGCAGTGGACGCCTCCTTAAGTCTGCTACCATGGCTCCGGGTGAGGATACGGCTTCGCCACCTACCTCAGCAACGACAGAAACCCGGTACGTCGCCCTAACGAAACCCCGTGATCCCGGTACCTATACTGGAGAGGACAACGCGAATGTGGACAAGTGGCTTAGCATGTACGAGCGCGTCAGCAAGCAATATGGCTGGGACCCAACCGTTATGCTTGCGAATGTCATTTTCTATCTTGACAAGACCCCTCGCATCTGTTTTGAGACCCACGAGCACGAAATCACAAGCTGGGAAATGTTTAAACAACAGCTCCGCGACCTCTTTGGCAACCCGTTCGGTCAACAGCTTGATGCCCGAAAGCAATTGGCCGTTCGTACACAGACGTCCACTGAGCCCTACTTGACTTATATTCAAGACGTCTTAGCGTTGTGTCAAAGGGCCGATCCCAACATAACTGAGGCCGACAAGATTTCGCACGTTTTAAAAGGAATCGCTGATGATGCGTTCAGCCTGCTTGTATTTACCAACGTAACGACCATCGATGCCGTGATCAAAGAGTGCCGCCGTCTCGAGCAGGCGAAGAGCCGACGCATTTTGCAGCAGTTTCAGCGCCTACCCAACACAGAGGCAACGTCGTCTTCCGAAGCCACTCCTTGTCATCCGTCTACAACCGAAGACGTGACGCGCATCGTCCGACGTGAACTCGAGGACGCTTACCCGGCTGCCAACAAACCGACGTTGCCCGACGCCGCAACGCCAGCTGTCGCCTTGATCCAGGCTGTTGTCCACCAGGAATTCGCTAACCTTGGTATCCAGTCCACTGCACCCACCCTGGATAATACTGGTCCCTAGATAGCTTCTGTGGACATGAGACGTCGCCGTCCGTACTCTATTCGAACCAGGAACCCGTCTGAATGGCGAACAGCTGATGATAAGCCAATCTGCTTCCGCTGTGGTCGCGCAGGATAAATCGCTCGTTACTGCCACAGCAAATGGCCATTTATGTCTTCTGGCTCGTACCCTGCTTACAGTAACTCATTCCGTCCACTAAACCACCGTTATCCGACCCGCACTGAGTCTACGGCATTCACTGCCCCTGAGGACTACGGCCACCCTGTCCCGTCGTCGCCACTGCCTCAAAGCCGCCCTTCTCGTTCAAATACGCGTCGCCGCTCTCCCTCGCCATCATTTACCCGCCGCATGTCCCCGGAAAACTAGGCTGCGCAGCTTCTGGAGGTGAAGCTCCCCTGTTGACCTTACCCAAAAATCCTCTGTTGCCCTTACGTTTGAACCAGAACACCCTAGAAATATATGTTGATGGCACACCTGTTGAAGCTTTGATAGATACGGGCGCTCACGTCTGTATTATGAGTTCGCGTTTTCGTCGTCGCATGAAGAGGGTCCTCACGCCCCCCTTGACCAGTGTCGTCCAAGTTGCAGATGGTGCAACAGTTCCTGTCGTCGGTATGTGTACAGCTCAAATTACCGTAGCCGGTCATCAAGTGGTCGTCCTTTTTCTTGCAACATGTCGCCACGACCTCATACTAGGCCTCAATTTTTTTGCCGCCAATTCTGGTCTGATTGATTGCTCTGCTGGTGTGCTCCGCCTTGAACTGCCACAATTAATGCCACCCCGTACCAACCTACATGCCCATTACAATGCAGCGACTTTGTTCGCCTGCCCTCCAAAACTGTGACGTACGTCGATTTTCTGTGCTCATCAGCTGCGCCCGACAGTGACTATTACGCTACGCCTCTCACCGACGTACTCCTTGCGCACAATGTTGCAGTGCTCTATACGGTGCTCAGCATCACTAATAACAAAACTTGTCTACCTTTTGTCAATTTCGGCTACATGAATCGTGTGCTTCCACAAGGCATTTCTGTGGCCCACCTGTGTCCGTTGCTCGATTCACAACTTGAAGTGCTTGCCTTAGTCACACTTGTTTCACCGCGCCGCATATCCCTCGCAACACATTCGGGCAGCCGTCAAATTGTAGACATGATCGCCACTGATCTTCCGCCTCCGCAAGTTGAAGCCCTACAACATCTTCTCGAGGCCTACCAGGATATTTTCGATTTTGGCGACCGACCTCTTGGGCAGACGTCCTTTGTCCAGCATTGCATACACACAGGTGATGCCAACCCTGTTCGCCAACGTCCCTACAGAGTGTCTGCTTTTTAGCGGAGCATAATTCAGAAGGAGGTGAACAAGATGCTAGCGAAGGACATTATTGAACCATCCTACAGTCCCTGGGCATCCCCGGTGGTATTAGTTAAAAAGAAGGACGGATCGTGACGATTTTGTGTGGACTATTGCCACCTTAACAACATCACCAAGAAAGACGCACACCCTCTGCCCCGCATTGACGACGCCCTTGATTGCCTCCATGGTGCCGCCTACTTTTCTTCCATCGATCTTCGTTCTGGTTATTGGCAGATTGCCGCGGACACCATGGACCGAGAGAAGACGGCTTTTGTAACACCCTATGGCCTCTACCAATTCAAAGTCATGCCTTTCGGCTTATGTAATGCCCCCGCCACCTTTGAACGGATGATGGACTCCCTGCTCCATGGATTCAAGTGGTCTACGTGTCTTTGTTATCTGGATGGCGTGATTGTGTTTGCTCCCACTTTTGAAGCGCACCTTGAGAGACTGTCGAAAATTCTTGATGTATTTCGTCTCGCCGGACTTCAGCTGAATTCATCCAAGTGCCGGTTTAGTCGCCGTCGCAATACAATACTTGGGCATATTGTTGACGCTTACGGCATACAGCCTGACCCAGAAAAAGTTCGGGCTGTGAAGGACTTTCCTGTGCCAAAAACCGCCAAAGATGTCCGTAGCTTTGTGGGGCTCTGCTCCTATTTTCGGCGCTTCATCAAGAACTTCGCGGAAATCGCTCGGCCCCTAACAGATTTACTCAAACCAGATGAGACGTTTACCTGGGGTCCCTCGCAAGCAGCAGCATTTTCCGACCTGACCACTTTGCTCACTTCTTCTCCTGTGCTGGCTCACTTCGACCCTACGGAACCGACCGAAGTCCGCACTGATGTCAGCGGTTACGGAATCGGCGCTGTGTTGGCTCAGCGACAACGTGGGCAGAATCGCATGATAGCTTATGCCAGCAGGCTGCTGTCCCCCTCGGAGCGTAATTATTCCTTCACAGAGGGCGAATGCCTAGCGTTGGTGTGGGCAGTCGCGAAATTTCGCCCTTACTTATACGGCCGACCATTTATAGTTTTCACCAACCACCACGCTCTCTGCTGGCTCGCCTCCCTCAAAGATCCCACAGGTCATCTCGCCCGCTAGGCACTCCGCCTCCAGGAGTATTCTTACACCGTAGTGTATAAATCAGGAAAACTGCACTAAGATGCGGATTGTCTGTCACGCTACCCTGTGGCCGACTGCGATCCTACGAGCGCTGATTCTGCGTCCATTCCATCTCCCAGCTGCTTCATCTCGGGGACGAGCAGCGTCGCGATCCGGATATCAGCTGCCTAATACAACAGCTTGAATTTTCATCGCAAGACGCTTGTGTTCGCATGTTTACCTTAACAGACCGCACCTTATATCGGCGTAATTTATCGCCCAATGGTCACGACCTACTTTTGGTCATACCAAAGCACCTGCGTTCAACAGTCCTACGCGAGCTCCATGACGCGCCAACCACGGGTCACCTTGGTGTCTCTCGCACATATGACCGTGTCCGCCGCCGCTTCTACTGGCCTTGCCTTTCACGCTCTGTACGTCGCTATGTCAACGCTTGTGAAATTTGCCAGCGTCGCGAAAAGCCGTCGGGACTCCCTTCCGGATATCTTCAGCCCATCGACATCCCATCGGAGCCATTCTTTCGTGTTGGTTTGGACCTTCTAGGTCCCTTCCCAACATCTGCCTCTGGAAACAAGTGGGTTGCGGTGGCTACAGATTACGCGACCCGTTATGCAGCTCCGCGAACCATTCCAACAAGCTGGGCTACAGACGTCGCTGATTTTCTACTACGCGGTCTCATTTTAGTGCATGGAGCCCCTCGTCAACTGCTGACAGACCGAGGCCGTACGTTCCTTTCAAAAGCGGTTGACGATATCCTGCGTTCCTGCTCTACCCAACATAAGCTCACGACATCGTACCATCCCCAGATAAATGGGCTTACAGAATGTTTAAACCGCACCCTGACAGACATGCTATCGAAATACCTCTCGGCCGACCATCATGATTGGGACCTTGCACTACCCTACGTGACGTTCGCATACAATTCCTCCCGGCATGACACTGCTGGGTACTCGCCATTTTACCTTCTGTTTAGACGCGAACCAACATTGCCATTGGATACCTTCCTGCCAGCCGCTGCGCAGTCTACTTCTGAATATGCACACGACGCTATTACCCGAGCTGACCACGCTCGTCAGCTTGCCCGCAGCAGATTAATGACCTCTTCCGCTCTGCTGTCAAGGGACATCGTCCACGTATGAAAGCTCAAACGTTACCACACTGCTCCTGCTGGGGCCCCGTAAACTCGCCGGGTCGGCGCTTTTGCCACCGGGGGTCGTGTTACGTGATTTCGGCTGACTGAAAGAGGGCGTAGTGGGGCATACCCAAGAAAGGTGCGTCAGACTGAGAGTGAAGAAGTGGACGTTGTCGGTGAGCTGCGTTGTGGCGGCGGACTGACAACTGTTATTTTCCACGTAACAATACTTAGAAGTTTGTGCGTGGAAACGGCATAGATGGCCGGCACTGTGAGCTGCGGGCTGATTGAAGGTTCAGCAACATGCCTTGCAGCTACGCCACTTCGTATTTGCCGGTTTGCGAGACGTTGCGTTGGGTGGCCCCGATGCACACTAGCCCAGTTCATTTGTGGGAGTACGACGTGCGTGCGTGGGCTGCGCAAAATAACAGCCTGGAAATAGTTTGTGTTATCTGCAAGTAATGTGAACAGTGACTACGTAGTCTGCCAAAGCAGCATTCTAAAGTAGTCAGAAAGTAGCCATGCCACCAACATGTTTTTTTTTGTTGCCAGACGGGGTATTAGCCAATATGGCGCAAAGTAGCCACCAATGGTAGGCCTTTCCGCAAAGATTCTGCTTTTTCTGAATCAATGAGTTGGGGTAGCTCTCTTTCTGTACCTACAAAGCAGGGGCTTCAAAATATCAGGCAGAACGCCGCAGTCACTGAATCTCGGTCGAGGAAGAAAGCAAAAACGTGGATGGGGGAGAGTCAGGCGCTTACAGACAAACCTCGGTGATACCTACGTAACTCGTGAGATCGAGAGAAGTATTCATATAATCCAAAATATGCATCACCAAAAAACACGAAAAATTCGAATGCAAAAAAAAAGTTCCCGAACATGGTGATTTATTGTTTCTCAAGGCTGCAGCGACGTAATGAACAGTTCTGAATTATTAACAGTAAAGCTTTAGATGTCAGCTTTCATACTTGTACTGCGAGGAACATTGCGATAAACGCAGTTTTTCTTGTTCCAACGCCATCAAATATGTTTTATTGCAATTCTACGCATTCTTCTGTAAGTTAATGTTGGTCATCGTAATGTTTTTAGGGGCGAAACTTGTTAAAGCGGCACCCGTTCGTCCCTCGTAGTCGTAGTCATAGTGTGTAACAAGTGTTACATTTTGACCTGCAAGGTGGTGCCGGTGGTAGACTTCTCCTATGCATTGTTGAACAATAAAAAGTTCGCGGCGTGCGCGTTATTTAAAAGCTGAATGCTCCTGTCTCCCATTCCCCATTAGCGGTCATTCGCATGTTTCAGTAGGAAACGTTAGTAGAAGTAGAAGTGTTAAAAGCCGACTTCTGCTGTCTCTCATTCCCAGTAGCAGCCATTGTTTAGTGAGCCTGGTGAGATTTCTCCTGTGCGTGAATAAACAATGAATTATTTTTATTCAAAACGCCGTTGATTGATGAAAAAAACCAACGAAAGACGCCAGATGTTTTCTAAAAGCAAAAGAAAAAGAAGACGCCAGGTGTTTTTTATCGGGCGAATTAACAGAAGAATATTTCACGGTATTAGTTCCAGGAACTTCGCCCAATCTCATCATCATTCGCCTCGTGGATTTGACGTCAATTTTTTTCGGGTTACTTCTCATTACTTTATTCAGAAAGTCCTAACCAGCCTGCATCAGTTTGATCAAGCTTATTTTTCTAGTAAATACGACGATCATATATGTTTCTAGTTTTTATTTTCTCTTTTCGTTTTACTAGTAGGACCTGTTAGTCACTGTGCACTTTCCCCGTCACAACAGCTATGTGTCGAATACCCATATGTATTTAGAATATTGTACAGAAACTTGTCATTAAAATGTTTCGGATATCCTTTGCAGTACGGACCCTCCACCCGATCTCACTCATGTCTTGTGCTGAAAACTTTTCGAGCATGTGTTGCACAATAGACTGTCTAAGTTCTTGGATGTATAGTAGCAGAGATAGCACCTACTGGACACTATATTAGGTTTACGGCCACAACTTTCCACGGGAAACAATTTTTGTATCACTTGGAATTTTTTTTTTACTCCAGCACAGTTAAGAAGTCATTGATGGCCTCAGAACCGCTAGTAAGAGGGTCATTAGCCTTCAATGTTGAAGGTACCTTTAACAACGTTTCCTATGAAGTGGTGCTAAGAAACTCGCAACCGACCAAACTGTTAAGTTAAAAATGTCTGCCATGCAGTGTACAAGACGACCTGATATTGCGGACATACACGAATCCATGGATAAACAATAGCTCGCCTTGTAATAAGTCACCGACGAAACCGAGTGGCGCTTGCACATATATGGTCTCTCAAACACCCAAGAAAGTGTTAGTGACTATAAGACTGTGTAGAAGGTAAATAGCATGCCCTCCCCAGTAGACTCCTGATCTAGTGTTGACCTTAGATGTATTCAGCATACCCTAGGTTTGCATACTCTGTATCCTAAACATCACTTTCGAATCGATGATGATGGTCTTCCTACAATTTTTGAACTCCAGTAGACACTTAAATAATGCACCTGGTTTAAAAGGTGAACAACAAAAAATATGGCCTAAAAGAGAAGGACACCCTCACCGTTAATCAAGTCGTCATAATTACTATATTTTATTACGGCACCCCATACCTGGGCCACAGGAACAAGGAGAGCGACAAAATGAATACTCAAATTTTTGTGATTTTTTGTTTGCTCCATAGTGTACATTCCTTTTCCCCGCTCGTCTTGACTGCGAAAAAAAAATGAGCAGAGGCCCTTTAAACAACCCAAATGAACAGCTTCAAGTTCACAAGTAAAGACAGGGACGCGCTGCAAAAATTAGGCAACTCAACTTGAGACAAGCCCAGCAGCAATCAACTAGCCACGCTATTTCTTAGAAAGAAGGTTATGTGAGCCAACACTGATAAACATGCACCCAGAGCACAACGAAGAAATAATTTGAGCAGGGCCTAAGGCTCTATCTACAAAATGCTTACAAAGAATTGGAAAAGACGTCATCAAGATCGAATAGGCAAAATACACAAATGTAGCGGCTCATGCTGTCACTGTGATCAATGGCAAATCAGGAGATACAGTGGCCGTATCCGTAAAAACTGCTGATTTTGACTCTGCAGAAGATACGGCAATAGTCCTGGCAGCTACGATGGGCAGGAAAATTGAAGATTATGTTATCATAAACATGGATTCCAAATCAGCGTACAGAAATTACCGTTTTGGTCAAACTTCTAAACAAGCACTAGGATGAAGGAAATACTTCTAGATTTTTGCATCAATTGCGTACAAGACACGAATGTTTGGCGACAAAATGTGCGGAGCACACTGCTTCCCGAGATTACGCCTACCGGCTATTCCAGTGCATAATGAGCCACACGAAAGCACGAGAAAATATACCGTCATTCTACAAACTCACAATCAAACTATGCTTCCACACAACAAGAACGCCTTTGAATGCAGCTATACCCTCTGCGCCAGCCAGGCTTCTCAAATATTTTGTTTTATTTGTCGCTTCAACGTGTTCTCTCCAGTTACCTGCCACACCAGGTGCCGGGTCTATTACCCATTTTTCCAAAGCCCACAGAGTCAGACTCCAAAAGCACAACGAAGCGAAAATACGAGTGCTGCAAATGGAGCCCCGGAATGCGCTCATTCTCTTGCCTCGCGAAGTTGCTCGGGCGTGCGGAAAATCGGTGAGTAACCACGGCAACTAAAACTGCCTCCCGCCTCAGCGATAAAGAGCAGTGACGCCTGTACAGGTGAAGCGCTTTTCGCACGTGCGTTCTGTCCTTCCTGATCTCACCTCCCTCGTCATCTTTTTTTTTTGTTTCTCATATTGAGTCCTCTAGCGTTCAGCTTGCTTTGCTTTCGGCTTGCATCGAGCCGTTGCCAACGCTCTCCTTACTTCTCAGTCTCATTCAGGAGGCTTCTCGGGTGAATACTCCAGGCGTGCACAAATAAATCTCAAAAGATGCGAGCCAACCAAAGCTGCACTACAAAACGTGGCATCCATGAAAGAGGCTTTTGGCGCTGCCACAGTTACCGTCGCTGTCTGTGCAGCATTCTGGTGGGAACGTTGACGCGGCGCCTGACGCTCTTTGGCACCCGAAAGGCATTATGGAGCAGCCGGTGCTAGGGAGAACAGGGAAACGAAGAGAGAATAAAGAATAGCGTTGTGGTTCTTTACCTCCTTGCCTCAATGGTGGCTTTTTGTTTGCTACATAGTGCGCGTTCCCTTTTCCTCGCTCGTCATAGCTGCATACACTCACTTTCTCAAGAAGAAATAAAGACGTGCTAGTGGTATGACTGTGTATGCAGCACGCCACGGATGCACTGACGCCTCCCTGAGGGCCCGCAGCAGACGCAAGTGCTAGCGTCGTGTTCCCTGCTCCCAACTACACTTCAGCCTCTGCGTTACTCTCTTCCGCAAGCGAACTGGTCATGACACGTGAAAACATTAGGAATTGTATTCAGGGTAACACGATAAAATACTAATACGTTTGTATAGGTAGAGTACGTAACAAAGAATCATCGGAGACTGTAGATCGCTCCAAAACAGAACTAAGAGTTAGTGCTATACCTATGGGTTTTGGTGTCGGCATATCCAAAGTGCTCGCGCGGGGTGGCGTACCTCGAAAGAGCAAGCAGTGATGTTATCGAGAAACACTCAGTGGCTCTATTCTCAAAGGTTTAAAGTTTTGTAAGTCTTTGTGGCCTGTATAACCAAAATTATGCCAAGTACAAAAGGTGGAGCATAACACGCTTTTCTGAATGCCCGTCTCGAGGTATTACATGAAAAAAAAACTGGCAGATTCCACGTATTTTGAGAATCGCTGTCATGCAAAGTATGGGCAGGGAACGATACTGTGGTGTAGCTTTTTTGTTGAGCGAAAGGTAAAGCAATAACGCTTGAAATGTCTACAAATGTTATACACACATGCATGTATGTTGAACTGGCTCTTATGCTTTATATAACAAGTTATCTATGCTTTGGAACAATCTCAAAAGGAACACGGGTGTTTCCAACACCAAAAGTGGTAAGCTGAAATGGAGCGCTTGTGCTCGCGAGGATGGTGGTCCTCTGTAGTACTACCTAGACCAACTGCAAATAATAGCACGTAATCAGAATTGACTCTAATTCGACGTAACGCCTGAATCATCGGAGTACATACGTAATGTTTATAAAATTGGGCACCACTAGTTGCTACCACAAGCAATGTTTCAGCAACAATGTGCTTGCATAGGCTTTTGTTCTAAAGGAGTTTTGAGGCATCAATAGATAGATAGATAGAATCTGAGGCATAGATAGATAGATAGATAGATAGATAGATAGATAGATAGATAGATAGATAGATAGATAGATAGATAGATAGATAGATAGATAGATAGATAGATAGACGGACGGACGGACGGACGAACGGACGGACGGAGAGACAGATAGACGGATAGACAGATAGACGGATGAATAGATAGACAGATAGATAGATAGATAGATAGATAGATAGATAGATAGATAGATAAAAAACCTGAAAGTGTATGCAGTTCGAAAAAATGCTTCACATTTTAAAAAATTCAAAAAAATTCAATACGGATATAAGTCACGCCATAGTTTGAAGCTCTATAATATTTTTTACCCCTGGGGCTCCTATTATTAGTCAAAATCAAAGCACAAGCATTTTTTGCTTCTCAACTTCGATCAGAAAGCAGCTACCGATTAGCGAACAAGCCCACGTACTCATGCCAAGCCACACTACGTTTTATACGATAGGCTACCTTAGCGGGTAATAGAAATGTTGTGCCCGTTATGGGCTTCTATGCATTGGTGCACAACAGTTTCGGTACAGGTGAGTGTGATAAAGAGAACATAATGAAAAGACTTTTGATTGAACATTGCTATTAAAGAGAGGCAGCACAATCCGTACAGTAGAAGAGGCCGTCGAATGCATATTTCAGTTAGGTAGCATACTTAAAATACGCACGAAGTAGTCGAAGAAGCGACGATTCGAAATAGTGAAAGAAGGCAAACTGTCGGATTTTGTACTCACGTACTCGTTGTAGTAGTCATCTAAAACACACATTTGAACTTCGAACGAAATACGAAAAACTACCGTTTCCCAAGGGCGAAGCAGTGAACGAATTGCAATGCTTTGCGAAGTAAGGCCAGCCGCACACTCCTTTAACATCCGATCTGGAGTAACTCAGCGAAACGATTGGTTAACGAAGCTACATCGATATCAGTGGCATAGCCAAGGGGTGGTAGACAGGGCCCGCGCCCCTCTGCTGCTGTTTATTGTTGTCGTCGTCGATAATGATGATAACGTTGATGGGATTCTCTTTTCCATGTTAAACATTTCTTAGTTTAATGGTAGTGCAGAGATATAGGTGTGCTACAACCATCATGTTGAGAATCGGTACACATCTTTTTATCAAGCTTCGAGCAGCTATTCACGAAGCCTTCAAGTCATTAGCTCATTAAAATGTGCGCATATACAAGTACACGCAGCCAAGTTTCGACTTCAAATCAAATATCTTGAGCCAGAGGTACATAACAGGAAAAGGCATGAGACAGCCCAACGTTTCTGAAAGAACTTACCTGCACTCTTCTATTTCGATCAAAGTCTATATTAAGCACGTACAGTAACTTTCAGTTTCCGTGTTAGGCAAAAACTTTTGGGCGCTTCGTTCGAGCCTAGCCGTACATATATGCCATGTGCGTGTATCCCTGATGAGGCACGAACCAAACCTATGGGATTATGGCCAACACTAATCTAAACCACAGACACAAAGTAAAAGCCATACATTATAGCATGCAGTACATAGACAAATGTAAAATGTACGCGTCTAGGCGTACCAAACGGCGAGGCACAATCCTGCTAACATTCACCACTGCTCAGCCACAACCAGCACATATGTGCACCTCTACGCCATCAGATCGAGATGTATCGTCGGGAGGGGCGGCTGTCACGCCCACGCTATCAGCAACTCCGCCGAGGGGCACGTACAAGAAATCAAGGAGGCAGGGATTTCGCTATTTCGATTTCTTACGTCTTGTTGCGCTACCGGGCGTGCAGACCACGATGGCAGAGAAGTAGAAGAACTCAGTGACAAGAAAATCGAAAGACTACGACGTTGGAGGCGCGTGGTCTGCTGCCTCGAGCGATCAGTTGTTGTAGGATGGTCACTGACTGAGAGGGCGAGGGCGAACAGTAGAATGTGGCTGTTGCTTGCAGGTGTTTGTGACAGGACCACCGTCATAATCGATTACCTCCTCGGCCTGAGACCTCCTGCCGTGGCTCTGATGACGCGCACCACCGGCTGTATTAAGGATGACCCAGGAGCACGTTGATGATGATCGAAATGAGTGGACCTAAAGGAAACGATACGGCTTTGGAGAGCGAAATAATTGGAATTTTCGTGTGCTTTTTTTTTTTGGTCGTGAATGGCTGTAAGCATTGCTGTGCTGATTCTGGCTACTAAGGTTACCGTTGGTGACTATTTTGCGTCAGGTTTCCAGCTTTGTACCGGCGCTCGGAAACAGAAGATTTAGGTTAGAACCATGACTACTTTTTGGCTATCTTGAATTCTTGTTTCAGAAGGCGCCAAAAGGCCATCCACAATTTTTGACAATTTCTGTCGCGTGAGTTTATGCACGCGCAAGCCTTCGCCCCAGCAGCAGGTCCCTCCGCTTTGTGGCACCCCCCCCCCCCCCCGCAACGGAGGGTGCACCTCAAAAGACCGTGCGACGAAGTTGCCCGCATGCTGGCAAACGCGCGGCTAGCCCACTGCTTACGCTGCCCCTACCTATTCTGACGTCAATTTCTAATGCTGATAGCACTGTGTGTCTTCACACGAATTTCACAACAAAAAACAGCCCTAAAATGAAGTCGTCTGTCTGTTATTTTGATGCACATACTAATAAACTTTGTTACGCGGCTTCAGAAAAAAGTACAACATCTTCCACTAAAGAAAACCATGTCGGCATGTGAAGCAACACTGATCTTCCTTTGTCTTTCCATTTGTTGTTTTCATTCGTAAGTTTCCGTGCATGTTTCATTCGTGTGTGGAGTTGTGCATATATGTTGTGTACTGCGTATGTGGTTGTGCATATGTTGCGTATACCTGTGCGCCCCAAAGCAAGTCCAGAAATTTTTCCTATTAATGTTGCCTTTCTTTTTCACCTAACACAATACCTAACCCAATAACTTATAAATTTCAGGGTCGAGAAACACGATATGATAATGGGAGATGCCACGGAGAAGGACTCGGAACCAACCCGCACTTGAATCTATGTATACACGTGCCATCTGGGGCTTCTGCAACCGGGATTCAGTGCCGTGACTTGTGGGTCCGCAGTAGACCACTATATAATACAGTAGTCACCTGGACCAAACTTTTTAATACAAAAGGAAAAAAAAAACCTTAAAATTCCAGCCCCACTTCTTGTGTCTCGTGGCACTGTGCAACCTTCATGTTTCCACAATTAATTTCGCTTTTTGTGCCTGCTTTTCCTCCACCAATGATGTCATCGTCTATACCTTATTGCTAACAATGACATGATTGTTTTCCAGTGCTTTACCTGAAACATTTGGGTCCACGCAGGATAATGCTCAAGACAACGCCTGGCGGGATAGGTTCGTATGCAGGCAAGCATATTTTGTAACCACTGTTCCTTGTTATATTTTAGGGGTGAAGCTCCTTAAAGCGGCACCTGTTTATCCCCAAGGTTCGTATGAAATTTAAAAAATTGCATCATTTCTTTTAATTTCCGTAGGAAGACCATTGAACTTCTTTACTCTATCTAGCTTCATACCAACGCATAAGGCTACCCGATTTCAATTATTGTAGTACATTGCTTCTGTTTGAGTCATGACAAAATGCTTCTCTTCTACAACTTCCCTTGAGTCAGGATGAAATTATCCCCTCCTTTAACTCTTTCACAAGCCGCAGAATGGTGACCTTAGTTAGCTCAAGTTCCGCATTGATTCAGCGACGCTCTTGTGAGTGTAACACGAGATTTCGTGATTAAGTTCGCGCCGTTAACCATTACAACTACCACAAATGTTTGGTTAATTATTGATTACGGATCTTAGTGGTCGGGATGAAGATGTGCGACCCGGCGCCAAGAAACATGCGTTGAACTTTGAACGTTGATATAGCTGTTGAAAACTAACACATAGCGCACAAACTCTCTTACATCAATAAACAGTAAACAATAAACTTCTGTAACAACACGTTTGAGTTTCGTTTAATGTATATTACCATGACAGAGGGATCAACCAAGCTTTTTTTCACTGCAGTATATATCTTTTTCGGGCCTCTTAGTCTTTCTCAAAGTTTCATATTATGCTACAGATCGTTCTTCAAGCGTGTTTATTCGTTTGTTCATTTGTTTGTTTATTCTATGTGCTTGCTTTGATGATTAATATATGGTGTTCAACATCGTAAAACCCCCACATGATTATGAGAGACGCCGTAGTGAATGACTCAGGAAATTTTGACCACGTGGGGTTTTCAAACGTGCACCCAAATGTGAGCACACGGGTCTACAGCGTTTTCGCATCCATCGTAAATGCAGCCGCCACAGCCGGCATTCAATTCCGCGACGTACCGGTCAGCATCCGTGTACCTTAGCCACTAGACCACCAGGGCGGGTCTCCGTGTGCTTGGTAAACGCCTCGTTAGAAAATAGATTTAGGGTATCAATTGAATAAATGATAGTATACTTGTCGGTATCCACCTTGCAATTCAGGCGACTTCTCGTTACGCAGATATGTTCTTCGTTCTCTGTACGATAATGAAACATGCCATCAACGTTCTTTCCGTGCATTTTCGAAGTCTCTATGCTTATACGTCACATTTCATAGATTACTCTACTAGGTACTCACCAGAGCATTGTACTACATTGGGGCACTCAGCAGTAAATATAGCTGACTGCAACATCATATTGCCAGCCAGATTTGCCCACCTTATAGATGGAGTGTTACTTGCTCAAACTCAACGTGTATGTCATTTATTGACCGGTAATTGATACTGATATCTCATCGCGCTCAAGCAACTTCGAAATGCGCGTGCCCTACGCTTTTCTAAGCCGCACGACTCCGAGGAATTTGCTTGCTTGCTTGAGGACTGTACCACTGTAGATAAAAACAGCTCTAGTTTCAAAGCAACCTACGCATGGGTGTGTAGAGTCTTTCAATACGAAGAGTAGTGCAGTATCTTTTTACTCGCATTATTGATACAGTGTTAAAAAGCTCGTTTCGCAGAAACTCCGGCGTTGCTGTCGTTAATGTGCGCAAAAAATTATCTTATTCGTTTCCGAAAAATTGTGAATGATGCAAAAAAAATATTAAAAATACCGGGCTAGCGTGGGTATCGAATCGGGGTCGCTTGCACGGCAGGCGGATGTTCAACCACACTTCCATATGCTTATTTGTGAATACTGTGAAAATAACTTTCTCGGCATGAAAATGCCGTGAAAGGAACTTTTACGTTTTACAAACACATGCGTCCTGTATACATGCCTCACAATACAACATGAAATATTGTTGCCGTAATAATACTTGGTACAAGCGCACATTGTAATAGGACGTTGGAACATGTGTTTATAATGACTTGATGGTTTAAAGCTGGTCACCCTATGAATACGGCACACACGTTACTGCGCCTATTCTCTTAAGGTCACGTAGTAGGTGTATACCAAGTTCGAATAGATTTCATGCACAAAGTGTTAGAAGTACGCACTATGGACGAGATATCACTATTGTGTTCAACTCTTGATGGCGAAGCTTAGGAGTCCCATAATTTTGTTTTCTTTTGCGAGGAAAGAGAGTTCCAAGTTTCCAGCCCCGATCAGTTTACTTCATTGCCACGTTCCCTAGAACGCTGACGTTTGCGTCGTCAACAGGCTCTGCTATAACAAGATCATCTGTCTCCCCCTTGGCGTACACACCCGTCTTGTACCACACTCTTATTTTGTTGAAGACGCAACCCAAGTAACTGCGACAAGGTAGCCACGCTAGAGAGACATGCTTCATTAATTACGTTCCTCGGCTTACTTCGCCGAGCCGGTGGTTTCGACAGAGTGCGCTTTTGTGCGTTGTCGTATTCTTTGGAAGTCAGTGAGGCTCAGCTAACGATCAGCTATATCAAAACTCACTAACAGGCATGTTCGATTAATGCTACGTCAAGTTCTCTACCTGTTTTTGCTCTGGATCACTGTTACATCGCTGGACCCTTCTTCAGCAACTTCGTGCAATGGTGTATGTTCGCCTTTTGACTGACAGCAACGCTCGTTCACACACAAGTAGTTATCAGCATGTATAAGCGATACGTCGGATCCCTGTTATGGGTCTTTTTCCACCAAGACGGCTGGCCGGTTACGGGGCTCAGCTGCTGCCTCGAAAAACCACACCACGACTCTGAACTTTATCAGAGTTCAGATGAGGCACGGTAGCCGCATCTCGGTTGAGACGAAGTGCTAGAGGCTCGTGTCCTGTGGGGTGTCATTATACATTTAAGTACTCCGGGGGGGTCAAAATTATTCCATGTTATCTATCTACTGCTTGCCCCATAATCATATCGTTGTTTCTCCACACAGCGAGCAGATATTGATGTTACTTTCTCCGCAACTTACTTGGGCATGTGCTGTGCTACTGAACCATTCTTTCTTCATGACTCATGAAAGATGCCCCCAGCATGTGAAAGCATTAGAGCACCAGAGATAAAGAGGAATCAAAATACATCTTTGTGCAAAGGGGGTACTCGATTTTCAGTGATGCATGCTCAAATGTGAGATTTAATGCAGGTTGAACATCGCTGTGCACCTACAGCGAGATTGACGCAGATGAAGAGAAGAGAGAAAAAAAGATGCAAGGAAAGGCAGGGAGGTTAACCAGATGCACATCCGGTTTGCTACCCTGCACTGGGGAAGGGATAAAAGGGAGAAAAGAGGTGAAGAAAAACGCAAGTGGTAACAACATGGCGCTCACTATACCTACTGAAATGGATTTAAACACGCAAGCAATGCAAGCACAAGCATGGCCCATACCCAGGCCCCAGACATACACAGGAAATTATCAAATGGCCTGCTTTCAAAACAGATGTAATCTATATTGCGCTACATTACAAGGTGACACATGCCTTCCAAATATGTTCTTAAAGCGATATGCTGAGTCCATTGCAAAGTTTCTTGTTATAATGTACCATAATTCTTTACTTCGTGGTGAACTACCGCATAACTGGAGGGTAGCCAAAGTCGTGCCCATACACAAGAAAAATGATCGATCTTTATTAGAAAATTATCGACCGATATCACTTACATCAACCTGTTGTAAATTTATTGAGCCCGTTATCGCTAATCAAATAAATGAACTTTTAGATGAATAATCAGTCCTCTCTAATTACCAACATGAGTCTAGAAAATGCTACTCAACCATTAGACAATTAGTTACAGTTATTTATTCACTCGATTCATGTTTTGATAAGAACAGACAAATTCATGCAATATTTTTAGACTTCAGTAAAGCTTTTTATAGGCCACTGCATAACAAACTAATCATTAAACTAAGATAAATTTAACTACCAGAAATCTTGATCACATGAATTAGGAGTTATTTGACTAACCAATTCCAGTGTGTGGAAGTCAACGAGCGGCAGTCTGGCCATCTTTCGGTTGGCTCCGGGGTCCCTTAACAAGTGTACTAGGACCATTGCTGTTTCTGCTGTGCAATAATTATATCGGTTCTCTCAATTATCTTGGCATACAAATGAGATTGTTCGCAGATGACGGTGTGTTGTTCCGTGAAATCACTCCACCTAACGATCAGCACCACCTTAACTATGCTCTTGCTAACATTCACAAATGGCGTAACACATGGGGCATGAGACTTAATATTGATAAGACAGTCTATCTTCGTTTCTCTCGCCGAAAAGCTCCATTTCCCTTTGAATACAAGCTAGGCTCATTACCACTGCACGAGGAAATATGATACAAGTACTTAGGTGCAACTCTTAGTAATACCTTATCGTGAAATACACATACCGATAATATTTGTTCTTCTGCGTACCACAAATTATACTTAATAAGCTCAGTCCCCTCCAGCTGGGAAATTACTTGTTTCTAGCACCGTAAATAGGCCTGAACATGAATATGCATGTGTTGTGTGGGACTCCTTTACTAAAACCAGCATTACTCGCTTGTAGAATATGCAAAAAAAGCAGTCAGGTTTATTTATTCAAAATTTTCTCCGTACGAATCACCCACTGAACTAATGCAGGCTAACAACATTGCATGCCTTGCACTAAGACGGAAAGCGGCACGCTTAGACTTTCTTTACCTCTTTTGGAATCAGAAACTAGCAATTACCCCTCACCATATCTTTCATATTCAACACCAAAACTTGCTCGCCACCATCATCCTAATTTTCTGACACCATAGTTTTCATAGAACAGATTTATTCAAATTTTCTTTTTCTGAACGCACCATAACAGACTGGAATGATTCATTCATTGTACCACTCATTCACATTAAGCTCATTGCAATTTGTATTAACTATATTTGTTCTGCTTCAATTTGTTGTTGTTCTGTTTTTTTTTGCCCTGCTTGGACTTGTATAACTTGGACTTTTTAACTTGTATAACTGGACTTGTATAACTTGGACTTGTATAACTTGGACTTTTTGCCCTGCTTGGACTTGTATAATGTCTGCAGTATTAAATAAATAGGTAAACAAATAAATGAATAAATAGATAAACAAATAAATTAAAATATGAAAGAACGAACTTTTTAGAAAAACTACGGAGAACTATGACAGAACAAAGCGCGAAAATGCAAACCCTGACTATACTGGCGCTCCTAACGAACAGCTCGATGACGACTTCTCTGTGCAAGAGATTAGGGCGGTTCTCCAGCTACTCAAAACGAGTTCGGTGCCCGTCCTGCTCAAGATCTTTAACAAGGTCCTCAGAAACATAGACGACAACGCCATCGTGAACCCATGCGAGTATGTCAATGAGTGCTTGAGGACAGGTCGGGTTCCCCGCGAATGGAAAATCGCGGACGTGGTGCTTATACCCAAGGGCAAGCCGCTGGTACTCAAGAACATGAGGCCAATCTCTCTCACGTTGTGCGTCGGCAAGGTGATGTAGCACGCCTGCCTCAATAGGATGGTGACGCTCCTCGAAAGGCGCAACGCGTTTAGCACCCACATCATCAGGTTCCGGTAAGGACTCTTCACACAGGACTCAATGCTGTAGATTAAAGAAGAAGTCGTTGATTCACCGAGCACGCACCTTCGTGCCATACTCGGGCTCGATCTCAAAAGTGCTTTCGACACTGTGAGGCACATGGCCATACTGGAGAAGGTCAGTCAGCTAAACCTACGGGAGAGATTCCACCGGTATGTCGGCAGCTTCCTCAACGGGCGAGAAGCGCGAATCAAGGTAGACGGGTTACCACCAAAGGCGGTCGAGATGGAAGGTACCGGGGCGCCGCAAAGCACCGTGCTCTCCCCAATGCTGTTTAACCTCGTCATGATCGGCCTTGTGGAGCAGCTCGACGCGATCGAAGGCATCAACCATACAATCTACGCGCACGACATTACGATATGGACCACAGAGAACATGCAATCTGCGAGTATGCAAGACAGACTGCAGCAGGTGGTCAGGGAAATTGAGAAGCACCTCGAAGGCATGAGGCTCGTCGGTGCTCCGAACCTGTCCGAGATCCTCTTCCACAGACTTCGAAAACCTGGATGCCCCCCGAAGGATGTGGCCGAGGCCTGTCCGGTGGGCGTGTGTGTCACGCAAAAGAAGGAGTCCGCATACCCACGGTGTCCAAGATACGAATCCTTGGCCTCTGGCTGGAAGAAAACGGTGCCGATTCCCAGCTGATCACCCGGCTGCAGGAGAAAGTGGCAGCCGCCACGAACCTGACACGAAGAATCACGGACATGAGGAAAGGAACGAAAGGGCACAATGTAGTGAGACTAATACAGGCGTATGCTTTGATCCACATTACGTACGTTGCTGCTTACGTCGATTGGGGTAGAAGTGAAAGCAACAAGCCGGACCCGATCATCCGCAGGGATTACAAAACTGCATTAGGCTTACCCCACTACACGGCAAACTGCAGGTTCTTTGAGCTGGGCGTGCACAACACCCTCGCTGAAATCATCGAAGCTCAGAGGATTGCACAGCTCAAAAGACTGTCGGGCACCACGATCGGAAGAACCATCCTCGACTCCTTCGAGATTCATTACCACGGGATGCGGGTACTGAAGGACGCGCTATTGCCAGCGGTCAAGAATGCTATACTCACAGAGAATATTCCCAGAAACATGCACCCAGTGCACGATGCCGAGAGGCGCAAATGCATAGCGTAGGTGATCCTTGAGTCAAAGAGCACGGCAGCCGAGAGGGTGTCCTTTTTATCGACGCTGCTAGATACCCCCGGCCCGATCGAAGACAGCAGCAGAACGAACGAGAGAAACAACAAAGCCGATCGACACCTGCCTTCTCCATGGCGGTGGTCGACACGAGGGAACGAACTCTGGTGACATGATCTGCGAGGCTGCTATCGTCTGATGCGGCAGAAGAAATGACCATAGCCCTCACAATAGTTGACAGTGGAAACGAAGCCACACTTATCGTGAGTGGCGCCAAGACAGCGGTCCGATACTTTACGAAGGGATGAGTCTCTTTAGAGGCGGTGCACATGCTAAACGCCAGAGCCGAAGATTTCAAGCCTTGCACGATTTCTTCCAAGTCTCTGAAGTGGTTCCCCGAGCACGTGGGGGAGTTTGGCAGCGACCAAAGCTCTGACCTCTCATCAAACCACAACGAGCGCGCCCACTTTGTCGCGAGACTGCTAACCTGCCGCGACGCATGTGAAAGGGCCACCGATGTGCGATGCGTTGACGATGGTGAGATACCCGAGGTCGGAGGACATAACTCTGTGACGAGAATAACAGACCTCGAGGTCTTATAGGACTGCAAGGACATCATGGTCCCTTTTCACGAGATCCTCAGCCATTATAGAAAAACGAAAGGACGTTACCCACCGCCCCACATGCAGATAGAGCGACCTCAGGCGTCTGATCTGAGGAGTCTGCAGACCAGCACATTTGACGATCCCAGGCACCTGCATAGGCTGTGTCCCTCGCTCCACTCGTCACCCAGCTGTCCATGGTGCGGGCACGAGACAGCCGACATGGCTCGTATACTTTGTGAGTGTGGTGTTCGCCGCCACTACTCGGACGAGCATGTGTGTACCCCATGCAGGACGACTGGCTCAGCGGTGGCGAGCCGCCCTTCTCTGCCCACGTGCAGTGGACGAAATCCTGGCTGTCCAGCGAGTGAGGGCTATCGCCGAGAACATAGCACGATGCTCCGCGGAGGACAGATCCCGGAGGCCTATTCCGGGCTAGTGATTCTTCGTTTGATCATAATAAAGTTTATTACCTACCATACGCAACCATGAATGGAACGGGGCAACCTTTCTATGGAGTAACAAAATGGAACACTGGAAAACACTATCTTGGAGCAATTCTACGTCTCTACCACGCGTATGTTAAAAATATTTCTTCTATTACACGAAAGAAAGAAATGTAATCGTAAAACCACTTTTTTAAACCACAATATCTCTAGTAGATGACATTCATATTGTTTTTTATTCAGTTCTGACTATTGACACGCCCCTGTAGTAGAAGACCATGTTGCCACGCAGACAGCCTGAATTTGAATCTCATTCGTACTGAAGTTTTTATTCTGTTATTGGCAGCTTCCTTAACTTTTTGGTCACGGACAAGATGATTTATTTGCGCTCACAACCGGAGACGCCGACGCCAAAATTTTTGCGAAACAAAATATTTTATGCTATTGAGTTCAAATATTATAGAGTGGAAAAAAGTACTTATAAATGAAGAGACACTCGTTTGTGCAACAACGTAATTTGAGAACCGGATCAGGCCAGACATTCAAAGGTAATTGTAACCTCCAAGAGAAATAACTCAAGAGAGTGACCGGACGAGAGAAACAACTTTAGACCACGTTACTGTAGACTAGGTTTAAAATCCAGCATGATGGAGTGAATCATCTGCTTGTCATATTCTCCTAATATTTGAGATATAAGCCAAGTAATGTTCACACTGACAGACAAGATTTAAAATCGAGCATGAAGAAGTGAATCATCTGTGTGTCATATTCTCTTAATATTTGAGATATAAGCCAAGTAATGTTCACACTGACAAACCTCCAAAGAAATTCGATGCAATTCAAAAAGTGGGAGCAAGCATTGCATCGTGAAGATAGAAAGCTCAACGTGAAACGCCAAGTATATGACATTCAGTTTCACTCCATACGCCAGCAATTCTACTCCATACACGAAAGCCAAACGTTCATGACCAAGGTGCCGATCTCCTCAAACTGCATGGCACCCCTCAAATTCCCCAATGTTCAATTTGGAGGAGCCGCCAAAAATAGAACAGCAAGACAAAAGGCACGCGATGAACGATGCTGGCGATACTAAGAGTGACATGACATTGACATTCGATCAGTTGTCAACTCTCGCGTTCCCCTCAATGGAGTTGACTTTTTGCTTTATTATGCATTTGCCTTATGAACCAACACAATTGTGTACAAGTGGTCATGTTTTACTCACCAAGTTTTGTTTTAGATTTCATTCATAATACAGCAATAGATATTTTTCTCAATCGCAGTGTTCCCGTTCCTCAACTTTAGAGCAAGTAATGGTGTGTTGCACATTTCGGCGTCACTCATTCTTGGTCCGCTGTGTTGCACTATAAAGTAACATACCATGAGTGTACTGCATCTGTTCGTACGTTCGCAGAAAAATTGAACAAGCGACAACGTGCAAAGAGCGAGCGTTCCCCACAACTGCCAATGGGGCAGCCCTGGTCAAACCACACGAAAGTGCACTCACTCAGATGAGGCATTTTCAAAAAGGCTGCTTATATCGTCCCTTACAAAGTGCTCTTTCTACTTAAACAAAACTGAGAAAGCTGTCTAGAGGCATTTGATGGAAAGCCCATAGTTGGCGACTTCTTTTGTATGTGTTTGAAAAGTTGGAGTGGTTGCCACTGCAACTATTGAGTTATACAGTTCATGATCAGAAAGTGGTGCATAGAGTAAGAATATTTTACATTGTGATGAGAATGTGTGAGTGTGTTTTTTTGCTAGAAAAGCAATCGCGAGCTTTCTGAAAAGATGGAAGATGCCAGAATGAACGTGAAGTTACTGTAACATTTTGCCCTATACTCTATGGATTGATAGCCATTGCGAAGACCTGTCTGGTGGATAGTGTGAAGCATAGGTAGTATATCTTTAGAATTTCTGTTTTTGTAACAAGTAGAAAACAAGAATAGTTTTCATAGACTGTTTTTTTAGTAGGTAAACTCTTTGGAGACTTTTACAGACGTTTTGCGTCGTTTATCGTCTAGGCCAGACGGTTCTTCTTGAAATGGTCGTGATCGTCAAAAAACCTACACTGAAAATGCACATTAACGTGGAAACTCCCGTGCTTTGAGGTAAAACGCAATGCAAACAACTCAGATATAGTCAGGTCATCGACTCTTGCCTAACTTTTCATGACCATCGCATCCGGGTCAATCTATACAGAAAACCTTGTTAGTATCCACAGAAACAGTCCACAAATGCGACGCGAGAATGCGACGTGAAGGTTTGATAATAGTACAACAAGGAAGTCACCGCGATCCCCAGGGCGGTGGACCACCGCGGTACGCGCAATAGCAGACGACGCGCCGAGAGGTGCACTATCTTCACTGATAGTGAAAACACGTTAGTTTCCAAGCTCTGAGGACTGCCAAACGATGTATGGCGTCAGCAGTGCAGACAGCATAGGAGCTGTGGCGTAGTGTACAACCAAATCTCGAAAGTAAGCGCTCGCTTGATATTTTCTTTATTGCGCAAGTACTTTATTAAATATAATAAAAGAGGCTGTGGCGTAATGGTTAGTGCCACGCACTGAAACACGAGAGGTTGCTGGTTCGATCCCGTGAGTCCATTGCTTGCCTTCTTCATTTTTTTTGTTTTGCAATATCTTAAAATACATTTCTCAACATCATTACCGTGATGGAAGTACGTCAGTGGAGTCGTGGCGGACCCCGCAATAAAACACTCATGTCAAAAATAGAATGCATGTTAAACAAACCCTACGTTCCAGTACTCTTATAAAATTATTTCATTCTTCCTCGCGTGCATTCATCTGAAGGCTGGTTCTATGCCGATTGCATTAGCTGCCACCATGCCACCGGTCTGTAATTATCTGCAGGTCGTTCAAACCTAGTACGCCCGCTTCTTGTGTCCACACAAGTCCCGCATAACAGCGTTTCATTACGGTCCCTAAGAGCTGCATTGTGCTGTCACGCAAGCCTGACAGATTCTTTCGCCCTGTCCCTCTCGGTAAGACCTTTCCTAGCGTCTTGGGAGGGCAGCCTGCGCACCCTCCAATGAATGAGCCCCAGCTCCCATCTATTGAGAACGTGGCTGGTGCATATCCGACAAAGGAATGTGTCTTAGGAAACGTGCGCATCATCATTAGGAAAGAGAGTGTTCTGCCACGTAGGTTCATCACGGTCGTTAAGGGCGCCCGCATCCCATGAATGCCTGGAATTTGGTTGGCTTGATCTCCTTTTATACAAACGGCCTTTTTTTTTCTCGTCCATTTCTATATTCCACCAATCAACTGAACGCATTGCCAGCCAGGTTCGTGTGGTGTTGGAGGGTGATCGAATCATGACTCGATTTCTCACTCAGTATGTCTGATTAGATCCAATCAGTCATTGCAGCTGTGGGAACGAAATTAAATGAAGTAATTCACGCTGAATGAATTGGACAATTAGTTTATTAACTTAGTGCTTTACAGGCAGTGCTGCCTTAATATTCACACATATTCAAGATATATAAGCTTAGACATGTCGTGAAATCACTTCTTGAATTCATACAAATTGTGACACATTATTTTGTTTATATTGAACTGGCTACTTGTGAAGAATGCCCTGATTTCTTGAAAAACTAATGAAAGTGTAGGAAAAAACTTGATGGGAAATGGTTGTTTAAATATTTGCCAGTGCTCCAAAGTCTTGCGCAATGGGCCTCCAGACATAAGCCTTTTCACTTTATTTGCCCTTTCATTCAACCCTTCCTTCAATGTTTCATTTTCTCTCCTTCTTCTTTGACGAGGCGCATGAATGGTTGTCCACATTGAGTGGCGTTAGGCCAAGTGATGTAAATGCCTCTTTTGATGTTGTTGTTACTGAAGACAATGACGAATAATCTCGCGACGTGAAGACAGAGGTCGTATTTGAAGACGCTGAAAAAGCAGCAGTGGGTCGGTCTTTTTATTTACCACGCGCCAGAGAGTTCCTCTTCTTTCTCGTTGTTGCGTTCTGCATAAAAGCGGGCGGATGCTCGTATGCACTGTCGCCTTCGTCTTTCTCGCGGGACGCACGTGACAATAATATATCGGAGTTCTGTGAAGGGCTGGCGTTTCCTAACCACCCTCTCGTAACGCGATTCACATGGTGCGATGCCTGGTGCATTTTTGCTCTTCGATAGATAGATAGATAGATAGATAGATAGATAGATAGATAGATAGATAGATAGATAGATAGATAGATAGATAGATAGATAGGTGGATAGATAGGTGGATAGATAGGTGGATGGATGGATGGATGGATGGATGGATGCATAGATAGATAGATACATAGATAGATAGATAGATAGATAGATAGATAGATAGATAAATAGATAGATAGATAGATAGATAGATAGATAGATAGACAGATAGATAGATAGATAGATAGATAGATAGATAGATAGATAGATAGATAGATAGATAGATAGATAGATAGATAGATATGTGGAATTTAATGTCCGAAAACCACCATATGATTATGAGAGACGCCGTAGTGGAGGGCTCGGGAAATTTCGACCACCTGGGGTTCTTTAACTTGCACTCAAATCTGAGCGCACGGGCCTATACAACATTTCCGCCTCTATTGGAATTGCAGCCGCCGCAGCGGGGATTCAATCCCGCAACCTGCGGGTCAGCAGCCGAGTACCTCAGCCACTAAACAACCACGATGGGGCAATTTTCCGCTTCGGCTGTGCATTATTGGATAAGTTGATGCAACTCCTTACCCGGCATGGCTGCTATGAAAGGCCTTCTCCTAAAGCTCTTTCAAGCTCTCGTACGCCTCTGTGTTTGAACAGTTAACTACCACGCAGAATACTTGGGTTTTGTACCGAATGCTCCAGGATACTTGGGTTTTCTACCAGCTCGAACAACCTCTATCACCAGCTGAGTATCAAGTGGCACTTTTTAAAGACGATAGTCTTTCTTGGGAACCTTGAACGCAAAAAGTTTGGTCTGTCTGTCTATACAATTGTCTGTTTGTCCACCCTTAACGGTACTTTAAACGGCACCAAAGGGACTAAACGGTTATCTAAACGGCGGACCCCGTACGCAGCGCCCAACAATATTGCTCAAGGTTGAGTGGTCATACTTGTGTGATTGTCAATTAAAAGCAATTATTGAACATGTATGAGGCACCACAAACACACGTCAATATTATGTATGTGTATTTTTGACTATAAAAGGCATGCATAAGTAATTTTAAGAATCGTAGTCTTTATAACGCTGCGCTGGCCACGCAACGCTTGCACGAAACGGCAAGTGTTTCCAACGCTTTGCTACGACGATACGGTGGTGACACCTACACATCGCCTTGCGTTCTACATCTGTCACCTCAGAGACCGACGCGCACGGCGCGTGCCCCGTTTGCCAGGATAACTGCCAGATAGCACTCATGTCTCACGTGTGGCGTGGCTTGATGCGCTCGTTCACCTCCGCTACACACTCGAGGCACTCTAACGAAGCGCCTCCAGAATACCAATAACAAATTTTCTTGCGCAGAACATCTAATAAACATTTTGATCACTCTCTCCAGGCGCAAGACTATCGTCTTTCGACGACATTTGCGGTGTAACATGCAGATATGAAGCCAATTTTGTTTCTAAGCGACTTTCAATCGCCACAAGAAGTCCGGCTTGTTCAAAATAAACAGAAAAACTCTTTTTAGAATTTACATAGACCACTCAAACTTGAAACACCATGGCATCAACAGTTCAATTTTGCTCATATGAAAGATGTGACATCTGAACACACATGAATTGACTAATTCATCTATTCAAGTGTCACGGTATCTTTAAAAATATTTGGAAATCGCATTGCCACAATTTGTTCCCTCGCAACAAGTAGCAATGCCACAGATATTAGACTAGCACCACTACTAAAAGCGCTAGTGCACTAACAATGAAAAGAGAATTCTCAGGAGACAGACACGAACGTGCGTTAAACCCAAGTTGAGCTAAATTTCTCATGAAAGAGGATTACAAAGCTGTCAGAATGAACCTAATAACACAACACAATGATAACTGAAGCCCCACAATGGTGGTCTATTGGCTAAGGTACTCGGCTGGTGACCGACCCGCAGGTTGCGGTATCGAATACCGGCTGCGGCGGCTGCATTTCCCATGGAGGCGGAAATGTTGTAGGCCCGTGTGCTGAGATTTGGGTGCACGTTGAAAAACCCCAGGTGGTCAAAATTTCCGGAGCCCTCAACTACGGCGTCTCCCATAATCATAAGCACGGGAAGTCTGGTCAACATGTCTTATGTGTGTTCTCAGAGCTTCAATTTAAATATGGGTCAGCACGAGGTTGTCTTTGGCTAAAGCTTTAGTCGCCGCTGTTGAGGCACCCTGAGGCAGACCTAGACAGATTCGAAGTGCCTGTGTCTGAACGCTTTGTATCATGCGTCGACCTGTTTTGCTTGTGTTTGATAATGCGGGCAGTCTGTATCGTAGAAAGTCAAGAAAAAGCACCTTGTACCGCCGTAACGTGGCATTGGGCTGCATTCCCCAAGTCTTTCCAACGAAAAACTTGAAAACATGGCATACAACCATCAATCGCTTTTTTTTTAAATACGACACATGAGGGCTCCATGAGATGGCTCTTTCGAATATGACACCCAGAAATTTAGGAGATTGACTATATGGTATATTTTGACCATTATTTGACAGAGAGAGAGGGAGAGAGAAATGTGCGTAAACGCCAGGAGAGCGCAGGAGTAGCAGCTCTCTAGATTATCTTTCGTAATTGCAGGCGAGTTACCGCAGATATCCAGATGCAGATGTCGTCAGCGTATGTTGATATACAAATATTGTTTGGTAGGTGCGTATGGAGAGTGACCAGTGTTAGATTGAATAGCACGGGGCTCAGTACACCACCTTGAGGGACGCCACGACAACAGAAATGTGCAGAGGTGTTCCCGGACTCCATACTCACAGAAATGATCGCATTTTGAGATAGCTGCGTATCCACTTAAACATTCGGCCACCCACTCCAATCTCTTCAAGCGTGGAAAGGACGGCTTCATGAGCAACACTATCATAGGCTCCTTTGACGTCAAGGAACAGAGATTCACAAAGACGCTGATGGCCTTTCTAATGTTCAACGTACGTGATTAGGTCGATGACGCTATTGATCGATGATCGACCACGTCTAAAGCCAGCCATGGTGTTTGGGTAGATCTCATGATACTCCAAGTGCCACTCCAGGCGGCCGGGGTTCATTCTCTCCATCACTTTACGCACGCAACTATAGCCTATGCGATCAGGCGATAGGAGGAGAGTTCTCAGAAACTTCTCTATAAAGTTGATGCATGAGTTATGTCAATACAATTCTTAAGTTTTATTCGATTGTTTCTCACTTTTTCTTATTTTCCCCTTTTTTGCATCGTCAGAGTTTTGTCGGCGTGCATTACTTGCGAAGGAGCCGCGATGTTACCGTCAAGAATGAACGATTTCATTGTTTAGATGGGAGAGTGCGCCAACAGGAACTATTTATTTTGTAAATTATGCCATACTGAAATAACACAGCATATGTAACATGCGCTGAACTGTTTTCAAAACGCAAAATATTTCGTTACAATTTTTGCACAAGCAACACTAGCTCCGTGCATCTCACGTCCACCTCACTCATTATTTGTATACATGTGCAGATATTACAGCAGGTAACGGCAGAGTGAAATCGCGCAGTGGGTCGAAATCTCTTTTCTTCTTTTAACATTTTCTGCTACATCCTTTCTAAAGAGAATAGGCATTGCGGCATATTAAAGGCACCTTGAAGGGAGTAGGCATTGAGAATTAAACACCATTTTTTTTCACAGATGCTACCAACTCCTCGGGGCACTGTTCTGCTTGCTCAGTTTGCTTGCTCTTGTTGTTCGCTTGCTCTAGTTGTTCTGCTTCCTTGCCTAATTGCTGTTGTGGCTCCCGATACTTTCGCTCTGCGGCAACTAGTGCCCGTGGTCGTGCAGTACAGGCTGGTAACTTTGGGCGCGGCCACAGTGACGTCAAAAAGACCACTTTCAGGTGGGTCATTTGAAGTGCGCTAATGTGATGCGGACCACTGAAACGTGATGTCATTTCAAAAGAAGCCCTTCCTTGGCAAAAAAATAGCCCTATGCGGTTTCTGGACCACTGTTTCAGCATTCAACGTCGACTTATTATTTGCCTTTTGTGTCCCTTTAAAGCGTCTCTCGAACTCTTTTTTGAGATAATTGCACTCTTTTTGGAGGGCCGTATGACCCACAAGGGAGCCAGTGTGCCTCTTTAAAAGGACTCTAATGCATGGCAAGTCCGCGCAGCCCGAAAGGAGTTGCACGTATTTTTTTTTTCCTAGAGTGCATAGCAAATGGAGTAAAGCTTCACCAGACGAGCTAGCTGTGCTTCTCAGGCTTTGCGGCGTGTAATCGGTGATATCTAGTCTTCTGTATGACAGCCTGAAGAGGATCTAGGGGACAGGGCGTAGTTCTTTCTAAAATCGAAATAGCGAAATAGCTTCACTCCTCTTAGCGGTACTCACTCCCGTGGATGACAGGCATGCGCCGTCAGAGTGACTGGGACATCCTTTTCTATCTAAGCTATAATTGTCTTGCAACAATTAAAAATGACAAATAATACCTGCTGAATAATAATAATAATAATAATAATAATAATAATAATAATAATAATAATAATAATAATAATAATAATAATAATAATAATAATAATAATAATAAACTCTGTCTGATTCACAAGTTGTGCTTAACGTAAGAAACGAGCAGCTGGAACACTCCCTCCTCTTTCAGTGTACGCACTGAAGATGCTTTTTATGCATGATAGCTGTTTTAAACAAAACAGTACAGAGGGAAAGGGGTGCGCATTTTGGCGCATACCGAAATGGAAAGTTCCGTTGTATATGTCGGAAAGTAGGTGAATAGGAAATTACTTTGAGGACATCTTACCTTCCCCTCCGCCCCCTTTGGAGTATTTGTCACGCTGGGCCCATTGACTTTTTACTACTTCACAGCTCTTAAATGTATAGACTGATATGTGGGGTTTAACGTCCCCAAAACAACATATGATTATGAGAGATGCCTTAGTTGAGGACTCCGGAAATTTGGACTACCTGGAGTTCCTCAACGTGCACCTTAATCTGCGCACACGGGCCCACAGAATTTCCGCATCCATCGAAAATGCAGCCACCGCACCTGGGATTCAATCATGCGGCCTGCGGGTCAGCTCTTAAATTCGGCCCACACACAGTCAAGGGCGCGAATACGCTTTGTTGCCTCAGCCGCTCATCCCAACGATGACCCGCTTAGCCGATATATATAATACTGGTCGCAAGATAGGAATGCGAAGCGTGCCATCCTTTTAGTGCAATGAACAAAATTATCCTGATGGAACACATTGTAGTGTAGTGTCGATTAATAACCTTTGCTAACAGACTATCACAATCAAGCAAAACTTCAAGCGTTTCAGGCTCCATAGGTATAGCTAAAAACACTGAATAGCATAAGTAAATAACCATTAAGTGTTCTTATCTTATTTTAAGCGCACCATTACGGAAAATAGAGCCCATTTGAATCAGCTATTATAAGACTTTAATGTGTAACAACTGAGTGCTTGGTTAACTTTTTTGAGTGAATTTATGAAGGAAATATAGTGTTAACGAGAATAATTCCATATTTTTCTCTGTAGAATGTACCTGTCCCAATAACGCTCGAGTAAAATGGGCTAATTGTAAATAAATACACTGTGGATGCCAGAATTACTTCTCATCTATGTTTCCTTCTCCATTATGTTCTAGTTAAAGGCACCTTTTCAAGATTTACTGGACAACAGCTCTGCTTCGCCTCACACACTCATAAGTCAAGAGTCATTCATTAGTTTTTGCCACGTATCGACGGAAATATAAAGTGATAATGAGCCATATGTTCAGCCACAGAGAACTCAGTTTAATCTCTGTCCAAGACGTTACTGCCGTTACGACTTTGTTGGCTCGGGAAAACACTTGCGAAGCGCACAGTCACTGGTTTCCCAATTAAAGCTAAGGCACAACAGTTGATGGGCGCCTAAGTAAACGGGCTATAATATTTTCCGCTTTCGTATACCTTCGTGACAAGACAGAGTGAGACGTCGGAGAAGGAGGGATTGAAAGGGGTATGGGGGGGGGGGGGGTGCATGTTTGGTGACAGGACACATACGCGTTGTTAAGCTCTTCGGAACAACAAAGTCACCAGCAGGGCTTAAACGGTAGCGCAGTATGACTTCGCTGAAAGCTAGGCAAGCCAATTTCGTTAGCTTCTTCGCGGGAATCATGGTACACTCGTTAAGTGAAAGAGTTACAGTGGTGAGGGGAGTGAGCAATGTGGTGTTGTGCTTTGCACTGAAAACAGCAAACCTTTTTAGTGAATTGAAATCAAAGGAGTAATGGTAGATCCATTCACTGGAACCACGTTGGTTGGCGTCACAAGGGGCAACAAGAAAAAATATGCCTGAGCCAAGAAATGTACTCAACCGAGAAAGTTTTGAACAGCCACAGAGCACTCCAGTCATGTAAACATGATAGTTCTTTAGTTTTTATTGCCGTGTTTTTTCTTTTCATTAAATGATTCACAGGGTAGCATGTTGACATCCGACTCACTTCAATGTTTTTATTTTGTAGGCCATCTCTTTGATAAGTCGTAAGGTTATATGCACTCTCCTTAGGGTGATGGTGCGGTCATCAATCCACTACGTCTCGTCTAACAATGCAGCTTTTCGTTATTTACTTCAACTTCATGTCTACCTTCACTATAGCGTGCTGGAACTACAGTTGATGTGCTGTTAGAAAACATCACTGTTTCACCACGTAGGTCATGTAATGAACATGACAGGAACACATTGGTATGTTACACGAAGTAAAGATAGCAACGAAGTCTTTTGGATGTGATGTTACTTCATTTTATAAAACTCTGATGTAAGGGTTTTGGTGGTTAGATCCACTAAGATCCGCAAATACGAAATAAAATCGGAAAAACAGAAAATCAATGCCCTTCTTAACGATGTCTAGCACAATCTTGGGTACAGCACGTATCTTATAAATGGTGGAAGTATACATGATGTAAGGGCCCTGCTGCCTTGAGAAGCTAATGAATAACAAAATAAAGTAGACGTGGGCGTGTCTAATGAGGCTCATCTTTGTGTAAGCCGCATGAAGACGCCATTATTTCACCAAGTACACTTGTCGGTATCATCAGATTATACTATTTGTGTTGTATAACGAAGAAGAACCGGCAATTAGTAGATGTAATAGAGTGTACAAGTGGAGAGATGTGTAACGGCTTCTCCGACGCCGGGAGTGTAACAGAGAAGGCAAAAGAAGCCGTTACGACCGCCCAAATCGGGTAGAATCGACTCCACTTAATGTTAGGAAGGTGCCCGTTAGGCACTTCCGGCAAAGTGGGCGTCGTCTGTTACGAAAACTAATTGGGTTCCACTTGTGATAGATTTTGCGTACCAAAGCACACTTGCGTGTGCTTTGGTAGCCGCTAAATAACACAAGCACGCGACTTTATTACATCGATTGCAGTCCTGAAAAAAGTAACAGAAAAGCAATAGAAAATACTGCCTTCTTAGAATACGTCTTCGTATGTCCTATGGCTGCCTTATTTTATTCCCCATCGGGACTGCTAGGGCACTCATCCCTAATAGCAGCCTAACTTTTCGAGAATGCACTGGTTTTTCTTGGGCGATTTATAGACTTACGCACACGTCACACGTGTCCATATTTGCCTCTTTATCCTGTTGCCAACTACGTGCAATCGGCATGGCTTCACCTTACCATCTATACATTCATCCGTTACCCCAGTGAAGCCAACAACAGTGCAATCCAGTGGCTTATACTCGTTGCTGAAGTGGCCATCAGTGATCCATACGACCGTGGAGCAATGAAAAACACAACGGTTTTCTTACACGTAGCAGTACGTTACAATTTCGTAGGTGGTGAAAACAAACGTGCAGTACTTTAAGCCTGCATTGACGACCTACAATAAAGATATTATCGTTCTTACAAGCATGACGCGTAAATTTAAATTATCCTGTCTTGCATCCTAACCCTTCGCACCAAGTAGTCATGAATCCACTGTAACCCTCCGTCTCGATATGCATGATACTGAACTTAATATAACAACCATCAAGCGATATATCAACTTAATATATCAGCATCAAGCGAATCACGTAAATAATATTTTCTTGTTACTTTGCGTTAAATGACTCATAGCTCTCTTTGTATTAAAGTGTCATAGTGCAACTACAAATTGATCTCTTACGAAAGTGTTCGTAGTTCGAATACCCAGCGTATACTTAAAAAAAAGACTTGAATATACTCCATGTACCCAAATCAGCAGCACTTTTATTTAAGTTCAAGTGTGGTGATTCACAGCAAATGCAGTTATACATGGCTGATTCTTCTCCTTTAGATCCACTTCAAAGCCATTTGGCCTTGTGCGTGAAGACAATGTTTCAGAAATAAACTTCCAGGCTACAAAGTCAGATCCCGAGCAGACATTCGCGTTGGATAAAATATTAGGCTCTTGGCCATCTAAACAAATGGCAAAGCAATAAGGGTGCTGCAACACTTCTTCGAAGAAATGAATATTTGTAACCACTACTGAGCGGACTATAGTTAACAGTAAACGTGGCGACTACGTGTTTGTTCTGCCGGTAGGATAACTTTTGTCTCACCTGTGTAAGACTGTATATATGTATATGCTCTTTTGTTTTCTTTTTGGGGCGAAGCTCCTTAGGGTGTGGGCTGTGCGTCCCCTGTAGCCTGTATGTAGCCACCTCTAGTTTAGTTCTTGCAGTGTTCACTAGATAGCGGTACCGTCCCCTGTATGTAGCCACCTCTAGTTTAGTTCTTGTAGTGTTTACTAGATGGTGGTACTTGTAGCTGATGATGAAAAGATGCAAGATGTTATAAACTAGAAAGCGGTACTTGTAGTTGATGAAAGACACGAGATCTTATAAAATAGGAATGATGTCACATATGGCGCGTGTCATTGGTTGAAGGCAATCGTTCGATTTAGTGCGGCGACGTACGCTAGGGGGAGCGTTGAAATAAAATCCGTTCGCTGTTAGCGCGCGCTCAGAGTCGCCGGATGGATAAGGCTGCACAGCGGAGAGAGCGCAAGCCGGCAGCAGCGCGCGCTCGCAGACAGATTCCCGATGTGCGAGCGCGCGAGGAAAGGGACATCGCAAGCCATCCATCGTCTAAGAACAAATAAAAGTTGCTTTGTGTATATACACACACAGCGTTTCTCACGTCTTTACATGATGATTGACTGGGCGAATTACACGGAAGATTCACAGTTTACCGCTGAATCCCTCCGGAGCTTCGCCCATTCATCATCATTCACCCCGTGAATATGCTGTAATTTTTTTTTGTAACGATCAAGTGGGAAGCGGTAGCCATCGCCAAGTAATGTTGGCAAAAACACATTTGTTTGTTTTCTATTTTAATAAATAAAAACACCTGGTTAGCCAGTCAAGAATATCTGCTCATTTCATTTATTGCACACACCGAAAACACACTGGACGAGTGACAGAAAACAATCTACACGGGCCTCTGCAATTTCGTCTTCACCGCAATGCAAACTCCGCGCCTGGGATAGAACCCGTGGCCTTCGAGTCAAAGTGTAGAACAAAAGCAAGAATCACTGTATGAAAAACGATGAAACATTATCGGTGCATCGCATCGATGAATTTTAAAAAATGGCAGTCGTAGTTCAGATTACTCTGGTTTCGGGATATTTATTCTCATAGTTAGTAGCAAATGCATGAGTGCTTTAGTAACTATTGTACTCCAGTGCCCCCCACCCCCCTCCTTTCAAAAAAAAAAGCACTAGAAAGTATTTCTAACAGTATAATTGTGTGACGGTTATATTGAAGTCCTATAGGAAACTCCAGCACTCGCTCTAAGTAGATATGACATGCATGCATGCATTTCAGCCAAAATTTCGAAATTCTAATACACGATAAAAATTTTTCTATAAAAATGAACGTACTCACTGAATGGTAATTTTTCTTCTTATTTTTCGAACGCATGACGCCTATTGATTTCATTAAACAAGGTCAGTGAAACGCAAGTAAATAACTGCTCTAAATGAGAAAAGTAACCTAAATAAACAACCGTGGTTAAAAGAAAATGAAGAAAAAAAAGTATGACCAATCTTGGTCTTATGCACCTGCAGTATTAGGTTTGCTGATACTATGTATAAATCTTAGTAAATATAAAGGGGTGCATGCTCGTTGCCATATCGGATTTTCAAAAAACCGGTGATGAATGCTTTGTTATTGCCGGTAGGTAAATTTAATCAAACTACCATGTGTATTTATTGAAAGAAGGACCATCGCTCAATTTCCCTTATTGAGCGATCCTTCCCCGCCTTTGTCACGTTTATTTTTAAAATGAAGCATTCTCATCAACCACTGTAAACAACGAACCCAGACACATCGCAAGAAGCACGAAAAGTAGCGTCGAAATAAATTTCGTCAAACTAAAGTAATCACGTGAACGTAATCATGCTGCCTTCTAAAAATATTTCTGCTCGTCATCTCCTTTAAACTGCATCGTTCTTGCCACAACGCAAACCTTGAGCAGCGTTCATTTTCCGCGCAGGGAAATTTCATAAAATGATCGCTCCTGCTGCCTGGCTAAAACGGCGGACACTAAATTACGTTTTTCTCAGCTTAATTAGACTCATGTCATGCAGCTTAAGTTTGTTTCCTGAGACTGCCCTTGTTTTCCTTGCAAAGCTTAATTAATGAGGCTGTGTGAACTTTTTTTTCTGTTCATAGGTTTCACACTGGTACGACGTCTTTGTTACCGGCGGGCAAGGTAAAGATGCTGCATTATTAACAAAGTGATGCCCTGCCTTATGGCGGATCCAATGTACAAGTCGGATGACATGTTAACGGTAACTTGGCTAATTAAGTTCCGCAAAATTACGAGAAATGTGTGCTTTGAATCTATATCCAAAGTAAAGTGCTTCAAATTGCTTATGATTTGCTTTCACAAATTTTATTATTTATAACTATCATTGGCTGCGGTGCTCATAGTAATACTGCCACGACAAAAATAAATCGAGTGGTGACAGTGCGATATGGGCATTCACTGCAAGAAAATATTACCACAAGTGACGATCATCTCAATCGATAGTGACTTGAGATGATCGTTTTGTGAGGCAGCTATACTTGCTTTACAGAAACGCTCTGTATGCGTTCCAGCAATACTAATATTCTAGCAAAAATCAGAAATACGATAAAGAAATCAAGTACGGTGTAGAGTCTTTTGAGCAAGTTACGGAAATAGGCTACTTAAATACGGCACGCTATTTCTGTGCGACTCCTGCTTTTTCGGACGCTGTGCTCTCGGCAGTGAAGACACTCTTACCTCAGAAAAGATTTTTCAAGAATCACCACCAAAGCATTCAGTACAAATGGTTAAACAGCGAAAACTGAAACGTTCGGCACCACCGTTTAGCAGTCGTTTCAACTATTCGCTACACTGAAGCCTTTCACAATTACTGGTTACAAGTTCATGCGTCTTAATGAGGTTAGACACATGTTTATATTGGGTTTAAAACATTGTTTATTTACATGGTGCACATTGTGCCTCGCATGAACATGCTCAATGAGGACTGTAATGAGTAGTTAAACGTGCTTCACAATACGTTAATCACAATGGTTGATCTCGAACCACAGGTGGTCACAGACGTCGCAGCCGAAGCCAAAGTGCCGCTGGAAAAACTCCCACTGCAAGTGGGCGTTTGCCCCGGTGAACGCTCTCCCGCAATCATCACGTTGACGCTGTTTTGCCCGCAAAGCCGCTTGTTCGGCGTGGCGTTGTTGCAAGCGTATGAAGTCCCGGTCTAACTCGGTGGCATGGTTGATCCGCCCGGCACCGGCGCTTGCATTCCTGTTCGCGATTCAGCGCCACTCGGAAATCTGCCAGAGCATCGGTACGCAGTTGCAACGGGCACTCTGCCTCCCGGGCCTGTTTTTGTTCCCAGACTGCACCACTAGTCCGCCGAATGCGAGCTCTCTCACGCTTCCACTGTCGGTGCTCTTCTAGAGTTGTCTGTGGCTTACCCAAGTGAGGTGTCTCAAAAGAAACTGATGTGCACATGCTCGGCGTGATGGCTGAGACTGAAAGAATGACGTTACTCACAATGCAGCCAACGGCACGCGTGCTTGGGTAGGATACTGAGAAGGTTGTAGCACTTACAACACAGCCAAGGGCGAGCGTGCTTGGTTAACACAACGTAGCTGACAGCACAGCCAATGGAGACCACTCGTGACAGCAATGCTGAGTGTTTTTAGATGCGGAGCATCTAATACTCGAGGCTTGTAGTGCGGCGCCGTCCGCAAGCTTCCTCCTCCTCCTTCCACCATCTGTGCATCCCTTCCTCCTCTATACACCGCGCGCGCTTCACTCCTCCACCATCTGTGCACCCTTCCTCCTCTACACACCGCGTGCGCTTCTCCTCTTCACGAACATTCGCTAGCTGTATAATGTAGCGCGCATGCGCCGTCACGCTTCGAGAACATCGGCAGCTGACGCGCGCGCATGCGCCGTCGCGCTTCGAGAACATCGGCAGCTGACGCGCGCGCATGCGCCGTTGCGCTTCTCCCCCTTCTCGAACATTCGACAGCTGACGCGCGCATGCACCGTCACCCACCATCTGTGCCGCGCGCGCTTCTCCCCTTCGAGAACATTCTACAATTCTCCTGATTCTCCAGTGGACGCGCATGCGCCGTCGCGCTTCGAGAACATTCAACAGCTGACAGTGCATGCGCCGTCACGCTGTATATATACTCAAGGTCGGCGCTCGCTCGCTCAGTTGCCGCTAGTCGGTTGGTTTGTACGGCGCGTCGACGTCCAAGGTCGCGGTGAAATGAATGCCAACGAATCCACAAACACAATGATCGACGTCCCTTCGACCAGCGCCGCCCTTTCGCATACGTGTGTACGTGTTCACTCATTTAACACCCCCTCCTACAACCACGTTAACCAATTTAGCCATCGACCCAAGTAAGTCGCAATTTAACACCCCATTTCACAACCACGTTAACCAATTTAGCCATCGACCCAAGTAAGTCGCACTTTAACACCCCGTTAACCAATTATATGCTCCGCATCCTCCTCAGTGTTCCCCTGAGGGAAGCTGCGGGCAATTTTTTTTCCTACATATATGCTACATTCGCGGTAAAATCATTCGCGGTAAAATCAGATGAGCGTGACCGTACTGCATTTCCGTCTCTGCGTAGTGTATTTCTGTAACTTGCTAAAGCACTATAACATCATACCTGATTTCTGATACACATCTGCGTGTTTCTTTTATGGTACACGTCCTTCTTTTATGCTCTTTGTGCTTTTGCCGCAACCAGATCAGTAGAGGCACCCCTACACTACAAATGCTTTTTTCGAAAGTTGCTATATGGTTGTCATGCCTCATTGTTGCCTTTCAGCCTACGCATTGTTAACGAAGAACAAGTCGTTCGGCGACTGCTCTGTTGCTGAAACTGAGAGCGGTTAAAACACAGCAAGCGAGAAAGACACCAGGGTTGGGTGATTACGTACCATGTTTTGGTCTTCTTGGTTTCGGTAACATGCTGCCATAGACATGACTTGTCAATGTTGTCTCCAATGGCATTCTCTGTCCTTTTAAGCTCAGGATTTCACAAGCACAGCCCGAAGCCTCTCCGTCCGGGCACTGTATCATTCCCAGAAGCAGTGCCTATAGCTCTGACATCACTGCGTGTTGCCACATGGCACATATGTGCCACACTTTTAACGTATATTTATTTTCTCATGTCAGTCTTTGACCTGTTTCTTTCTCTCTCTACTCGTTCCCTCGCTAACAAGGGTCATTGCATCCCACGTCACACAAATGGGCGCACGTGTTATGTGAATGAAGCAGTATATGAATACAACGATGAATAGGGTATGAGCCGGTTCAAGGTTATGATCATTTCTTTTCGCCCTACGCCGGTGCATTGAAACGATCGAACAGCTCCACTTGAAGTAAGAAAGCTCACTTTGAATTTCAAGTTTGAGCGGTGGAATATTCAAACAAATCATGTGCCACAACGAAAAAAAGCAGATGTCTGTGCTGAGCGAGGTTGGGAAACTCGGAAGTGAGTTTCGTTCATGATACACACGAAAAGCAGCAATAATTTCACCGAACGAAACGCACACCCTGGTTTTGCACTGGTTCTAACTTGTCAATAAGAGAGCTTTGGGTCGCAGAACGCACATACAATTTCAAGAATTCCTCGTGAACAGCACCTGTCATGGGTCATGTGTGGTCTCTCATGTTTCCTAGAGGATCTGCACTCTGCAGCTTAGCGTATTGAAACTTAAAGCACCCCGCCGTGGTGGTATAGGGGCTAAAGTACTCGGCTTAAGACCAGCAGGTCGCGGGGTCGAATCCCGGCTGTGGCGGCTGCATTTTCGATGGAGGCGGAAACGTTGTAGGCCCATGTGCTCAGATTTGAGTGCACGTTAAAGAACTCCAGGTGGTCGAAATTTCCGGAGCCATCTACGCCATCTGTCATAATCATATGGCGGTTTTGGGACGTTAAACCCCACATATCATCATCATCATTATCATAAAGCTTAAAGCTTGGAAGTGTTTTATGATGCTAATTAAACAGATGGTGGTGGCTCTGAAAAGGAGTGATACATGTAAGCTTACGTAATTGGATAATGTAATATTCTTTGAAAATTACTTAACGTTTCTGTACAAAAAGGCTCACAGAGATGGCATTTCATACGGGCGTAAAACTACGTTCATGTTTTTTATGAAGCAGCGCACGGAGACAAGCACAAAAAGAACAAAAAGGACACCGTCGCACTCGCAACTGCTTTATTTCGCAGACAGAAAGAGCATGGTTCATTTACCTCATGATAGCGTACCACGTTTTACAACGACGATCAAGTTACAGCATTGTGATGAGTGAAGAAAACGACAACGACGGAAGCGCGGAGCAAGGCGCGTGTGATTTCGAGCTAACTGTGCACGTGAGGACAGCCAATCAGCTGATGACCTGTGGTGGCCCATAGAGGTGGCATGCCACGATTGGGCTACGTGTGACCATTACGTGGCGGTAGGCTTTGTGGCTGGGGACGAGCCGAAGCAGCGGCAGACGGAAGACAGCGGGCCTAAGCGTCGGACGCAGGCGCTCCAGGTTCCGGCCGGGGAACGCGGCTGTCCACGCTACTGCCGTCCAACTACCAGCTGGGGTGGTGTTGCCGGCACGAGTACTGCATTTCGGGGCGCGGCCTGGCCTGCTGTTCTTTTCCTCCTTGCCGAGGGCATCGCGGATCTCGGCTAGGCGTATCCACGGTCAGCCGTTCGGCACAGCGATGAACGTGGCCTGGCTAATGGTCACGGTTGCGCCGAGCATCGCGTCTCGGCGCACGCTCTTCGCTGGACGGGCTTGCCATTCCCCGCATGAAGCATCGCGTCTCCGATGCGGGTTGACTGCTCCGTAGTCGCAACCATGCCATCAAGCGCCGGCGTTACCAGGGCGTCGCACATCGGCAACTGAGCGCATTCCATAGCGTCTTACCACCGCCTCCTGCCCTGCACCTCATCGGCGTCGGCCGTACCGCCGATCTGGCCCTCAGGATTTAGAACTCATTTACTTGAACTCTAATTGGTCATTTGTTAAGCAAGCTTAGTTCTCTCTGTTCCAGTGTATGTATTTTTTTTGCCTCAGTGTTTTCTATGTTTAGTTTCCGTGTTCTGTCATAAACGTCGTGTATGTTGTTACCGCGTCGTCTCAAAGTCCATTTCTCCTCGCACGACACGCAAAACAAGCGTTGACGAACCTTGGCACCGATAAAGAATATTTTTTATTACAAGCATATTTTCCAAAAAGCACACTTAATCGCTTAAACCAATCAATGCTTGGCTAATGCAGTTATCTTTTTTTTCTTGTATGTTAACTATGTTCTTTCTGCGAAATAAACTAGTTGCGAGTGCATCGGTGCCCCTTTCGATACTTATGTGCTTGTCTCCATACGCTACTTCATAAGTAAACATAAACTATCACCGATTCACCAAACTTTCAGCGTTATTGAAGCTGCGACAACGTTTGGGAACGCCTGAAGGAGTTCTGGGTGCCAAGACATGCAAGCCGCAGTAAGGGATGCAAACAGGTGGACTGATATCACTGCGGCACAAATGCATAGTGTGCTGGATATGACAAATGCGCAAGGTGATCAGACCACAGTGATGCATTTCGAAAGTGAATGTGGCTGGTAAGCCAAAAATAGCAGCAGTAGCAACTAAAGAATGAACAGCCAGTAAATTCGTCGTGTACGTATGATCTATCCAGCAGATGTTGTAAATCCATCGATACCTCTAGAAAAGGTCCAAGCTATATTTACTTTCCTATATATAAAGTATGTGCACCTGTAGGGGTTGTCGAGCAGTTGATCATAATTTTGTAGAGTATTTTGGTGCCGGCCGACCAAATTTTTGCTAAGTGGTGAGGTAAAGTAATGTGACTTGGAAATATTTCGGGCGGCTCTGCTCTACGTGAATGATAGGAAAATGCGATGCGCGACCTGTCCCTGTGTTTCTGTTCTCGCAGCATTTTTCGCGCACGCACCTTGGGATTGGCTGTACAGCATGCAGCGTTTCGCTTGTTACAGAGCGAAAGCGCTCAATACAGAGAAGAGGCCGGACACACGCGAGCTTGTGTTTCTCTAGCTGTCACTTTATAATTTTTTTTACGTTGCCGCGTTCCGTTGCTCAGTCCTGTTTTCCTACACTATGTTTAGGCAATCGACGTAGTCGTTTCTTTTTCTCTACTGGCTTGGTCCTGGTAGTTGGATGCCATCTTGGTCGCCACTATGGTTCTCGGGCGAGCGAGCACTGTCCTTATCGGGAAGCCTCCTTAGCGTTGTGATCTGCCAGGAGGCACCTTTTTATTGAATATTGCGTGGGAGTGCCCCTTGTGTGGAAAACGTCAGAAACATTCCGATGATATAAGGGTGGCACCGTCTCTCAGCCTAGCGGCCAAACCAGGCGTCTATTTTGCTTATAATGATGGGCTCTCGGAAGGACACATTTCGCCTGTGGTGTTTAAGTGCACTACACTGAAAAATTGTAGTAGATCAAATCAACTGGTATGACCGATTGAACGAGATAGTTGCGTCGTGTCACTGCGAACATGGATGCAAATAGCGATGTCTGATGTATGCGCAAACTTTCAGAGCCAATATATAGAGCTTCTGGAAAGAGCTTTGAAATAAGGGTTTTTTTACCTCAGCCGCTAGAAGCCACCTTGCCTGAGCGGCAGTGGAACGTGACGGTACCTTTTACAACAAAAATAAGAAGTGCTGGCATCGGTAGATGAACCTATGTTCTTTCGGTCCGAAACAAAATATGCCTGGTGCGCCATCTACTGCAACGCGGTCGCACACTCTAGCAGTTTATACAAACGCACTTTTTATGTCTCACACTTTCTTCTCTCAGTGGTCTTGGTCGGCGCTGAGCAGAAGAGTTAAGTAATGCATTATGACTGTGGCCTCCGTGATTACGTGCTGCTACCCATCGTCGCAACGTGAAATCCCCAATCAGCGCGTTTTCAATAGCAGAGCGTTTTTGTCAACGCCTTAACACACCGTGAGGTGGCAATCTTAGCCCAAGCGTCGGCCTCCCTCATAGCAACGATCATTACCACAAATGTAGCTCTGCGACGCGCGCCGGCATCGCCTGGCTGTAGTGCACCTAACGCCACTCTTCCTGCTTGTGCTCACACCGAAATACAAAAACAAACAAACAATGTGGATCATGTTTTGTATCGTCCACACGAGTGGTGTTCAGTAGGCTTTTAACAATCCGCACGATAGCTACCTTATCTCAATTTTTTCGTTAAATCAGTGACGCTCTTTCGGCTGTTACACCACTTTTTTCATATTAATGTTACAAGTACCACAAATGTTGTTTTTTTAAATAAAGCATGGAAGTTTATCGTTCGGACAAATATGCCCCACTAAGCGTCAATGTGGGCGCATCCGCATTAAACGGTGTTATAGAACCCAAACACTAAAGCACACAATGTTCACGATCTCTCATATTATCTGGGGTTTTATGTCCCGAAACCACCATATTATTAAGAGAGACTCAATAGAGAGGGCTTCGGAAATTCGGATTATCTGGTGTTCTTTAGCGTGCACTGACATGCCTATTGGAATTCTCTCGTAGTGGATCGTATACAGTAAACATTCACCAACTTCCATAAGGACACGGTTTTCTTTCGTATTTTATCGATTCCTTTGACGGAGAATACAACAATGTTTTTTGTAATTAAATAGTACTCTTTTTGTTGAGGCAAACGTTTAAATTTTCTTCATTTTTACCGAGTACAAAAGGTCTCAATTCAAACTCCGACTTCTGGACCTCCTCTTGTATACAAAAATTGAATAACTCCATTTTATAAAATTATTAAAATTTCTGATTCTGACTAAGGCCTATCAAGAGTTCCTTGCAGAAGCGGATGCCAACTCACTAATAGTGTTTACACATAACGCAGTAAAATGAGTAGTAATGCACTAAGTGTTTAAGAACAATATTAGCAATGATTCACCTTGGTGGTGTAGTAGCCGCAGGGTGCGACTGCACAGCCGTACCTCGGGCATTTTTGATGGTGGCGAAAATACACGAAGCCCGTGTGCTTAAATGTAGGTGCACGTTAAAGCACCCAGGTGGTCTTAATTTTCGGAGCCCTACATCACAGCGTCTCTCACCATATTGCAGTTTTGGCACATTAAACAGAAACAATTATTATTATTATTACCGTAAATGAAAGAAATACTAGATGCAAAGGCTGATAGTAAAATATTCCAAAAGTGGAGGCTTATATGCGTCCGTGAGCTCTAAAATAAATGTATAGCAACACGGCAACATGTCGCTATTCTCCAAGCACTTTCAAGAGCAAAACTAAGGCACAAACCACACATTATTGGTCAAATGAAAGAACATTAGATGGTAAAAATTTTCTGGGCCCTCCACAGCGCCATCTCTCAATTTAATCTAGGTTTCAGGACGTAAAATTCAACATAATAATATTACTGTTCAAGTTAGGTCGCTAGTAGATTCTGTCGTAAGAGTGGCTTGTCGTCGACATGGGTCACTAACCAGGGCCTGCGCACAAGCCAGGAAAGTAGCAAAGAACGAGATTGGTAGAACGGTCATCTGGACGCGTCGGTTCAGGATGAGCTGTAGTAAAGAGCAATAAGCAAAGACACAAACCATGGCGCCACGCATTGTGTCCCTTTCTTTTCGTCCTCTCATTCAGTGCCATTTTCGACTGTTGATGACCGTTAATGACTTCGCCGCTGCACTGGTAGTAAGCGACACTATGTTCCATGCCCGTACGTAAGGTAAAATATTTCGTAAAAAACGCCACCAAACTAGGCTGTGCAGTTGTTTCTTTCCTCCATCTCGATACCCTCACATCCTAGTATTGTGATTATGGTGTTTGAATGTTCACCAGAAGGTCACGTGATTGATTCCTAGCCACAGCAGCCCTCAATAAATTTGATGCATAGTGGGCCGCAACCATTCACACCGAATCCAGCTCTATTCCCCCCCCCCCTTTTAGCACCGTGACACAGGTAGCTATCGGCGGAGTATATCACGTACAGCTCAGTGACGCAACAGGGAAAGCGAAAACGAGTGTACGCAACGTCACAACAGCTGCGCCCGGTTGCCATGGCGACGCACAATGAAGTCGACAGGGCTTTCAAATTATGCGGAGACAGTATGACCAGCCTGACAAGTAGCACTGTTTATCAACTCAAATTTTTACAGTTACACGTGGGGAATCGTAACGCGGGCTCCAAAATAACGCCCGTACGAAACACCTATAAGTGTAGCGATGCGTGTGCTGTGACAAGTGAGTCTGCTGGGTAATTTTATTTAAGGAATTAAAGAAGCCATGAGCTTCCTACGCTGACACGCAAACGATTGCGATATAATAAACGGATACCGGCTTTCGAACCCCTCATCCTGACTGCGCAGACGGTAAGCCGGAACAAAAGACGATAGCGAAATGCCTTAAAGCCGACGATAAGCAGTCCCACTGCTCTATGCGCGCAGGCCGCTGCTAGTTTGTCTGAGAGACGACTTACAAAGGCTTGAAATTCCGGGAAGAGGGGCCTGCGTTCTTCTAGAATACACTCTAGAAAACGCTTTCCCGAATCCTATCTCACTTGAGCGACTGTGGCGACAACTAAGGTGCTCCCATCGTTATCGTTGTGAAGCCCGCTTATGAGTTAGCGTTGTTTGCGCAAATTACTTCGTATTACGAGCCACTTCCACGCTGTGCTTGGCTTTGCTAAAGCCCGCTTATGAGTTAGCGTTGTTTGCGCAACTTACTTTGTATTAAGAGCCACTTCCACGCTGTGCTTGGCTCTTCTATAGTCCATGCATTTCCAATTTGGCTGCACTGAATACTTCCATCTTGGGATCCGATTTTTGACCAACGCTAAGCAACAGCGCCAACCGGTCCTTGTTTTCCTCAGCCCTGAGCGTTGCCTCGACTGTGGGCGCACATATTACTTTAGTTAGCTCTCTTTTTCTCTCCTTCTCCACCCTATAAATTCTTAAAATCAGGCTCTTATGATTCTCTTTGACGACTGTAGCTGTAAAAAGTTGGCGAAAGCGTCATGGAAACCATTCTTGAATGCCGTATAGCTTGTACGTATAGAACTTTGTTGAGTGATAGCCTACCACTTCAAGTCACAGAGCCCGATTCCCGCCATTGCGTTGTTGTGCGCAGTGTGTTACGAAAATTTCAGCTTGGACTTAAAAAAAACTGCATTCATTAAGGCGTACTAAGGGTTCAGGGCTAAACCTCGATATTACGTACGAACTGCATGATCATGAAATTCTCTGTATGAGGAAGTATTTTCCATAACACAACTTCATGTTTACAGAATAGTATATACTCGGCGGCGGCTCACACATACGTAGCTGCTACGCAAGTTTTAAATGTTTTGTGTTTGGCATCGTCAATGTCACCAGGTCTCTGTGGAATACGCCCGGATTCCTACACACCCGTCTTCACCGTCTGGACCCATACATACTACTTTCCATTCCATCTCGGTTATCCAGATCTTAGACGGCCGTTCTCTGTCGCATGTGGCTTGGGGTGTCTTTTACGAACGCCTTTGCTTGCCGCATCGGATGGGCAGACAGTGCTGCGTGTGATCACTGCGGCGCTGACGAAACAACTGATCATATTTTGTGTCAGTTTCCTCAGTACAACTGTCAGAAACAGTCCCTGTCAGCAGGGTTTGCACGCCTCGACGACCAGCCGCTTTCCGAAAAAATTTGTTTTGGAATACCGGAAAGATCTTGCTTCACACCGAAAAGCGACGAAGGCCCTCCTGAAGTTGCTGTGACCCACCCGCTTCGTCGAACATTTGTGACGTTTTAGTGTGTTTGCGGGCTTTCGCTTCCGTCCCGCTCTCTTTCTCTCATTTCTTTTTTCCTTACTTTTATGCCTCCCATTTCCCCTTCCCCAAACCAGAAACTTGCTTTCTTGTTAACCTCCCTTCATTTCTTCATACCATATATATATATATATATATATATAATATATCTTGTGTTTGGCGACACTGTTGTGTCGTTTCCTGTTCGAACGGACTTCTTGATGTGTACCATGCCGAAGTGTGTCACAGATCTCTGTGCTGACGTTCTATAGATATGTGGGGTTTAACGTCCCAAAATCACCATATGATTCTGAGAGACGCCGTAGCGGAGGGCTCCGGAAATTTCGACCACCTGGGGTTCATTAACGTGCAACCAAATCTAAGCACACAGGCCTACAACATTTCCGCCTCCATCGTCAATGCAGCCACCGCAGTCGGGATTTGAACCCGCGACCTGCCGGTCAGCAGCCGAGTACCTTAGCCACTATATCACCGCGGCGGGGCGTGCTGAGGTTCCAGGCGTGCGCAGAGGGGTGGGGTGGAGGGCGGGGCAGGGAGTGGCGCGGGGGGAGGGCAGAGGGTGGCGCCTTCCCTTGTCACCTAGGAAGCGGAGAGGGGGCCCAGTCTGCCCCATACAATGACATGGTGGTGCGACCTGAGGAGAGCGCGTAATCCGATTTATTTGTCCGTCATGAGCTAATATATTCATGCTTTCGCATTGGCACAAATTTTACCGCTGTAGCTTGAAAAAAAACGACAACCTATGCACGGGGTGAATGAATGAGAGTGGGGTGAAGCGGAGTATGCACGCCACTGCCGCGCCGCTTCGACCTCCCGTTCTCGTACGCCGGGAACTTGTCGGCGCCGCCACGCAGCTTCCCGCACGCTGCTGCCTCGCGCGCTCGCACATAGAAGTTTCTTCTTCGAGCGCGAGCCGCCGCCGCCTTTCGCGCACGCCGCTCTGCTGCCTTCTCCATCCGCCGACCTTCTGAACATGCGCGCGTCCCAAAATGGCTTTTATTTTGTTATACCGTGCCCCATAGCGTACGGTGCCACCGACGAACACGCGATGGCCATTGTCTTCGTGTGACGTCATTCTTATTTTCTCGCACGCTCACACATCGGGGTTCCATCTTCGAGCGCGAGCCGCCACCGCAATGCACGTATCATACTTTTTATCGGCGAACCGTGAATAATCTGCTGGCCGCGTCCATCTATCGTCTGTCTGTCTTTCTGTTAGACGCACACACGGACAAATGGACGGATGGATGGACGAACAGACGAACGCATCAACGAACGCATATAGGGACGCAAGGACGGACGCGTGGATGGATTGATGCACGAGAGGATTGATGGACGGACGGAGGAACGGACGGATGCATGGATAGATGCACGAATGGACTTACGCATGGGTGGACGCATGGACGAACGCAGGGACGGACGGACGGACGCACAGAGGAACGCACGGATGGACGCACGAGAGGACGGATGGATGCACGGACGTACAGACGCATGGACGGATGCACGAATGGGCGGACGCACGGATAGACGCGCGGATGGACGGAAGCGCAGATGGACTGACGGACGCTTCGCCCTACTCATCAAACATCATTCACTCTATGAATATGCTGTGATTTTTATTTTTTGACATACTAAAGGTAACGTCCACTAGTATTGTACCAATTGCAGTCTTCAGCGTATATGCATTTCGTTATATGTAAAAGTACCGCCCTCACGGCAGGTTGTGGTGGTTACCTACGATTACGACGGAACGCTCAGCCCACGCCTCCAGGAGCTTCGCTTCTTAAAAAAATTGCCCGCAGCTTCCCTCGGGGAAACACTGAGGAGGATGCGGACCATATAATTGGTTAACGGGGTGTTAAAGTGCGACTTACTTGGGTCGATGGCTAAATTGGTTAACGTGGTTGTGAAATGGGGTGTTAAATTGCGACTTACTTGGGTCGATGGCTAAATTGGTTAACGTGGTTGTAGGAGGGGGTGTTAAATGAGTGAACACGTACACACGTATGCGAAAGGGCGGCGCTGGTCGAAGGGACGTCGATCATTGTGTTTGTGGATTCGTTGGAATTCATTTCACCGCGACCTTGGACGTCGACGCGCCGTACAAACAAACCGACGAGCGGCAACTGAGCGAGCGAGCGCCGACCTTGAGTATATATACAGCACGACGGCGCATGCACTGTCAGCTGTTGAATGTTCTCGAAGCGCGACGCCACATGCGCGATCGCCTCCGTAGATTTTATGCTATTTCTGCGGACATCCACCTTGGTACCCCTGAAACTTGGATTTATCGTCACCGCCAAGTTCTCCACTTCGCCTAGACAACACCTTCGTCCAGGTGGGTCCGGTTTTGACAACTTGAGGGACGTCCTTCACTCCCGGCTACAACGCCGCCTCGCTAAGGGCTCTCAGCCCGGCGATGGCGGCCGCTAACGTGGTTACGGGCTATGATCCTACCTCAAGCCAAATGCTGTCTATGGAGATTTCATCCTCCGAAAACACCATGCCATCAGAAGATGAATACCTCGACGACATGGTGAGACTGTGGCAACGCAAGCAAGCGAAATCGAAGCCTCCGTCTCAACAACAACGAGACGCCACAGCGGGCCACCATTCCCCAACCTTGCAAGGAACGCCGGCGCGCCATCCCTCCGGTGGTGTGCTTACCTCTGCTCCGTCCTCGCAGCCAGCGAAGCAACGCAAGTGGCGTCCGCGTCAAACTCCTCGCCTCTCTCGCGACGACTACATCGTAGTAGTTAAACCTCGCGTTCCCTGCGAGCTACGCACATTTGTCCCGGCCGATCGCGCGGGCGACGCCATCCGCAGCTACCTCGGCGACCGGACTACCACGCAAATTCAAGTGTGGTCAATCTGGGAACAGAACATCTTGGTCTGTAGCACCACCATTTTGCCTATGGCACAGCGACTCCTCGGGGACTTCCAGCTGCAAGTGGGGGATCAGCAGCTGCCCGTTCGAGGCCATGCCAAGGCACCAGGGGATACATGCAGGGGCGTCATCAACGTAAACCCTGCTGAAAGCCCGGAAAAGATTAAGTCTGAACTGTATTGGCCTCGAGGTACTATCCTTGCGGTCCGCAAACTCGGAGATTCCGCGGCGGCGGTGGTGACTTTCGAGGGCACGAAGTTACCCCGCTTCCTCTTCTACCACTGCGGGGCGACGTACATCCGCACCTACAAGAAAACGGTCCCGGTTTGCACCAAGTGCGGTACCATCGGCCATCGACCACCTCAGTGTCCTCACCCCGCTCCAACGCAGTGTGCCAAATGTGGAACCCCCGCACCTGCAGGTCTCAATGCGCACGACTGCCACCCCAAGTGCCTCCTCTGCCACGGCGCCCATGAGACTGGGACCAGTGGCTGCACGGCAAAATATCGAAAATATCGGAAACGCAAGCAGCCCTCAACATCTGCTCGAGGGACCACCTGATGTTCGTCACAGCCAGACAGCGGCACCAACCTGCATCAGTCGGCTCCTCCACTCCACGCCGACACTCAGGCATTCCCACCGCTCGAAGCACCAGCGGTGGTACCTCAGGTGAGCAGTTGGGCAGGGAAAGCTGCTTCTAAGCCTCTCTCACCCCCTTCTGTCGATCCTCCTTCTCCCGAACTTGCGGCCCTTCGCCAGCAAGTTGCGGCACTTCAAAAGCAAAATTCCCTTTTAAGTAAACAACTCGAACTCTTAAATAAGCGACTTCAACCCCAACAACAGTGCACTGCAAGGCCATCCGGTATTGCCTCCTCTGTCCAGGCGGCTACGCCAGCTACATCCAAGCTTAGTCCTGGCGCTAAGCCCACTCCCATTAAACCGCCGGTTCAAGCAACCATTTGTACTCCAGCACTCGGAACCGGTGCCACATCTACTCCAGAAGCTCTTGAGGCTCCTGGGGCACCTCAGGTTATCTTGCCCGCTAACCAAACTCTCCCTAGCGAAGAGCGCACCCCGCGCGTAGAGGAACGCCTCACGCGCGTCGAAGCTTCGATTAATCACCTCCTCACCAGCTTCTCGGTCCAACGCATAGTAGTAGAGGTTACCCAGGCTATTCAAGCCTGGGCAATCACCCAGTTTCAACCCAAGGCATCGCGTTCCCGCTCCTGCTCGGTGAGCAGTGAGGGTACAGCTCCACGGCGTCGTCGTAAGGTGGCTACCACCACCCCGCCGTCGGACAATCCGGCCTCCGTGCCCCTCCCTGCCTCTGAGGATTCCGAGCGGGACATGGAGGACCAAATATAAAAACTAGGACAGTCACGATGGCTACCAATCGTACGTCCCGTTCAAACATTGCGTCTAAATTCGAGATCATACAGTGGAACCCTGGAGGCTTCGGGAACAGGCGAAAGCGTTCACATCTTTCCCTTTTCCTCAGCTCACTTGGCTCTCAGCCGGCCGTCTTGGCGCTCCAAGAATCTGGCCCTGCTCCATCCCTTTCTGGATACTGCTCCTATGTAGGCGGCACCACCACATGCCTCCTCGTGCATAAAGCTTACACGGCAGTACAGATTGACCTCGATCTGGATCTTCCTTACGACTACTGCATGATATCAGTGCTATCTCAGCGGAGGGGCCAACCATCAATACATATATTAAACGTGTACTGTCCCCCTCGCCTTGCAAGGGCTTCGTTTGCGCATCTCTTCCACCGGGCGCTGCGTATAGCGGCCCGACAACCACTGGTGATTGTCGGGGACTTTAATGCCACCAGCCCTCACTGGGGTTACCACTACGAGAAGGCCCGGGGCAGAGAGCTCAAGGAGCTCATTTCCTCGCTGAGCCTGACGCTTCTTACCGATCCGGCACAACCCACACGTTCCGGCAACTCGGTCACGCGAGACACATGCCCCGACCTCTCCCTCACCCGTCACATCCGCGATGCTACATGGGAGAATTTGGGCGAAACCCTAGGCAGCGATCACTTTTTACTCCGCATTTCGTTCACACCGCGGCAGAAAATGCGCCAACACTGGGGCCAAGCCCGTCTCACCGATTGGACTCGGTTCAGAATGCAACCATTCCCCGCCGGCCTCTCCTCGACCGAATATGCAGCGTGGGCATCATACGCTCTTCATATGAAACAAGTGAACACTCGCACCCTTGCAACCTCTAATTTGACTCCTGCAATCGATCCACACCTCCTACATCTTTGGCACGCTCGCCGCGGGCTCATAAGGCGCTGGAAACGCAACAAACTTAATCGGAAACTTCGCGCTCGCATTGAGGCGCTCACTGCAGAGGCGGCCGCATACTCCGCACAACTTTCCGATGCTAACTGGGCAGACACCTGTTCGAAGGCTGCAAAGCAGATGAGCTCTAAGAGTGCGTGGCGACTCTTTAGAAGCCTTCTCGATCCCTCCACCACCAGGGGAGAAACGCAACGCCAGCTCCACCGTGTTCTGCATGCCTTTCAGGGCACTACTTATGAACTCGCGCGAGAACTTTGTGACCGCTACATCTGCCGCACAATTGATCCCGCAGGCCCAGCATATACGTATTCCGGCGCCCCGAACACCGACCTCGACGCCCCATACACACTTTCTGATTTACGATTTGCACTCACGAAAATGCGACGGGGCACGGCCCCTGGACGCGACGGAATCACAGTATCGCTCCTGGCAAATCTTCCCGACCAAGCACACCTCTCGCTACTCCACCTTATAAATTCGATATGAGACGGTTCTCCGCTTCCAACGGAATGGACCACATCGGTCGTGACATTCATTCCCAAATCGGCAAAGTCCATTAGTATTGAGGCACTGAGACCCATCTCACTTACGTCTTGCGCAGGCAAACTCATGGAAACCATGGTTCGCGAACGCCTTTCCACCTACTTGGAGGCCAGGAGGACCTTTGCCGACACGATGTTTGGCTTTCGCCCACATCTGTCGGCGCAGGACGTCCTGCTCCAGCTTCAACACGATATCATAGAGCCGACTACTATGCGCCATAACGATAAAGCCGTGCTCGCTCTCGATCTCCGCGGGGCGTTCGACAACGTCAAACACAGCACTATACTCACTAACCTGTCTACCACAAACTGCGGGCAGAAGACTTTCAACTACATTCGCGCCTTTCTATCACATCGCACCGCCTTCATTCGCCTTAATTCTACCGAACACGGCCCTTACTTATTAGGCACGCGGGGTACACCTCAAGGGGCAGTCCTGTCTCCTCTGCTTTTTAACCTGGCGATGATGCACCTCCCCTCTCTTCTAAGCGAGGTCGAGGGAATACAACACGCACTATATGCGGACGATATCACAATCTGGACCAACACCGGCTCCTTAGCGCAAATCGAAGAACGCCTGCAAAAGGCTGCCCTTCTGGTGGACACCTACGCAGGTTCATGCGGCCTGGAGTGCTCTCCAGCTAAATCGGCTCTTCTTTCAGTCTCTCCACTACCGCCGCCTCAAATTTTTCTTCCGTCCGGGCCCGTCCCGTCAGTGCAAAATATTCGGGTTCTTGGCCTTCACCTCACATCGTCTTTGGATCCAAAGGGCACAATAGCAGGCCTCAGACGCACCAGCGAACAGGTGAGCCGCATGATACGGCGAGTGTCTACCAAGCGCGGCGGCCTCCGCGGGTCTCAGTCCCTCCGATTGGCCCACGCGTTTGTGACCAGTCGCGTCCTCTACGCCTTGCCTTACCTTCGCCTGCGTCGTCGACACGAGCACCAGCTGGACGTCCTTCTTCGTTCAGTATACAAACGCGCTCTGGACCTACCTATTGCAACTTCCAACAGCCGATTCACGGCTCTGGGGGTACACAACACCTTTGCAGAGATGCGCGAAGCTCATCGCGTTAACCAAATCAATCGACTGTCGCAGACGCCTTCAGGGCGCCGTCTTCTACACAGACTTGGCCTTAACGCGATATCTGACCAAGACCCTCTGGAGCCGGTACCAGAGCTCTGGCGTCAAAAGCTATGGGTGGAACCTCTACCCCGTAATATGAACCCCGACCTCCATCCTGGCCGTAGACTAGCACGCGCCGCGGCCCTTCATACGCGACACTCCGATCGTCCTGGTGTTTTCTACGTGGACGTCTCGGGTCCCTCCCCCTCGGGTCACTTCACGGCTGCCGTGATTACAGAGGGCAAACACGTAGATGGCCTCTCCTTTCGAGCAGACACAGTAACGCACGCTGAAGAGGTTGCCATAGCTTTGGCCGCCTCTCACCCTGCTTCACGCACCATCCTGACGGACTCGCGCTCGGCCTGTTCTCAGTACCTTCAGGGTTCCATTGCCCCGCTGGCGGCTAGCCTACTACAGGCAGCCTCTTGGCGCTTTAACCCTCATCCCATTCGTATAGTCTGGACCCCAGGCCACTCGGGCCTGTCCGGCAACGAGGCGGCAAATGCCGCTGCCCGCGCTTCTCCTGTCCGGGCCGTTGCCCCTCCATGTCCCGTGACGGAATCTGGCAATACCAACCTGACGCGCTTTCGCGAAATTTTGGCTTATTACCGGGCTTCGCGCCGCCTCTACCCGGACCCCGCACGCGGTTTGGAGAAAGCGGACGAACGACTGCTACGCCGCCTGCAGACGAACACCTTTATCAGTCCGGCGGTCGCCAGGCACTTTTTGCCGGAAATCAATGGCACCTGCTCGACCTGTCATGTCCTCGCCGACACATATCACGTCGGAGCATCGTGCCCAGTTAATCCCGTCCCTTTCTCATCCCCTTTTCCTATCCCAACTAGAGAGGCTTGGGAGGAGCACCTGCTCGGCTGCTCTACCTTGGCTGCACAACGCTCCTTGGTGGAGCGCGTGCGGGCAGCTTCCAGCTCCACTGGCGTCCCGGAATAGGGTCTTGCCACTCTAGCACGCCGATGGGCCACGTCGGCACTCTCTAGTAGACTTTTTCTGAAATAAATGTTTTTTACCACCACCACCTACCGCCACATGCGCGTCCACTGAAGAATCAGGAGAATTGTAGATGTCGAACGCGGTGTGTAGAGGAGGAAGGGTGCACAGATGGTGGAGGAGTGAAGCGCGCGCGGTGTGTAGAGGAGGAAGGGATGCACAGATGGTGGAAGAGTGGGCGACGGCGCGACGGCGCATGCGCACGCGTCAGCTGTCGAATGTTCGAGAAGCGGTGCGGACGGCGCGGACGGCGTGGACGGCGCACTACAAGGCGCGAGTATAAGATGCTCCGCATCTAAAAGGGTGGCACAGTGTAAAAGTGTGCAGATGTAGGAAGGAGATGAATCAGGGTATTTTTTTTGCCCCGCCGCGGTGGTCTAGTGGCTAAGGTACTCGGCTGCTGAACCGCAGGTCGCGGGTTCAAATCCCGGTTGTGGCGGCTGCATTTCCGATGGAGGCGGAAATGTTGTAGGCCCGTGTACTCAGATTTGGGTGCACGTTAAAGAACCCCAGGTGGTCTAAATTTCCGGAGCCCTCCACTACGGCGTCTCTCATAATCATATGGTGGTTTTGGGACGTTAAACCCCACAAATCAATCAATCGGGTAGTTTCTTTATTATAGTGATATTTTGTGTTCGGCAACGCGCCTTAATTTTGCAACCTCCCGATAGGTAATTATTCGTGCAGCTACAAAGATAATCTCAGAACCGATCCATGTAGCTGCAGGGCATAGCCATGACGTATTGATGATTAAAAAAGTTTGCCTCGGTTAAACGCTGTTTAACCAGTTTAGTCGGCCAATACTTCGGCTTTGCTCCCTTCTGGAACGGGCCTCACCATTGGCTCACACTGGTTAAACTTCATGGCGTGTTTTGGTTTCGGCAAGGATTCGAATTTCTGCTGCCAAACCGAGGAATCCTGTCGACGGCGTCACGCTTTGGAACAAAAGCATGTTGTGCGTTGCTTCGGTTTGCAGGCACGCACACGAGCGCATTTTTCTTCAACACGACTATACTTTTCCTGGAGTTGTTCGACCGGTGTTATCACGACACTCGGTTTGCGTAGCACAAATCACGTGATTGGTGCTGCGCTGATGCGCTGAAGAAACGACGGCACGAACTTGGCGGGCAGGACTTGGCGCTTCACGAGGACAACAAATAAATTCCTGCGGCGCTGACGGGGCTCAGAGACGCCGCCTCACCCTTGCTGAAATTGACGGGGAGAATCACAGGAACCGGCATTTTCTGGGTTGATACCTAAAAGAGTGAAGCTATCATTCTAAAGTAAGTTACCTACTTACTGAATGAAGGGCTGAATGAAGAAGGGAGACAGGTCGCATGCTGTAAGAAGAGCTGCGCATGAACAACCATTTTGAACATCTTTTCAACAATGTTATGATTGCAGAGGTTTGTGGAATATAAGAAAGAGAATGTAGGTTGCGCTCAGCGTAAAAGCTGTAGTAATTGTGAAAAATTGATCAAGCTGTTCTTCAGAGGCCCTCGCACTGACTGGCTAGCACGCGCTGGCATTCTGAAAGTGCTGCCTCCTAGACATCAAGGATGCGATAGGAAATCTTTATTTGTGATGCAGCGGTGCCCTTTTTATTGCCCTTACCCTTACTTCCCTTTTCTACTTTCTTGTTGTAATATATACTGTGCGCGGCTATAATATGTTTCGCCCTCACATTTCTCCTTTCCTTCCTCCTTACCTGACAGTCGAACATGCTAACACTCTCTGCTGCAAGAATTAATGCGCATCCTATACTGTCAGGCGTATAGTTGTTCTGCTGTCAATCAAGATTTCATCTTTCCTTTTACTTATTGAACTTCGAAAGCACGTGCCTCGGGGAATAATCGGCTGGCGTGTCACATATGTTTTGTTAACGTTCACACTTGTGATTCGCTCCTATATTACTAAAACGCCGACGTCCTGTTTGTGAGTGCATAATTACACGTCTTCTTGTTCTCCAGTCAAGCTACAAGGGTGCATTAAGGACGACAGATTTACAGCACAGAGTCTTTCGTCACGTACGATATTTGAAACAGTCCAGTGCTCTTCGACTAAGCGACCCCATTTATAGCCCCACCTTGCGAAGACAAGCGGACGCGCGTACACTGCTTACTAATGACACGCATTGTCGGCCCGTTTGCCTACAGGCGTTGGCACTTGCTGAGATTGCAGTTGAAGGCAGCTCACGTTCGGCCAGCTCGCACCGTACCGCCGGAGCGCACACAGACGAGTCCTCACGAGCGAAGCGGACACATCCAACTTGATTCCGAGCAATCGCAATTACCATAGCGCCTACTTAATTAGCGTCAAACAACAAATTAGTACCATCGAAGAGGCAGTTGCTTGCCGGCCCTTTATCCACGCTTTCACCCCCTGTACGCAAGAACAAAGGCAAACGTATGAACTGCGTAGGAGTTAAGCAGGGTATGTTATGGGTCAGCCAGTTGCGTTCGATTTTTCGCTCACTTTATAGCTCTTCGCGTGATTTAACGGCAAGGTGTTTGTCATAATCGCACGAGGAAAGACTCCGCGAGGAAGGAAAATGCGTTAAATGTACCTCCTATAACGAAGAGCTCGCTTATGTACGCTACAACGCACGCGTAGTTTATAACGTATTTCACACTAGTCGTTGGATTAGGATTTAATAAAAATAAGAAACTTAACAGTTGCTGTCTCCCATGATCTGATTGAACACTCTACTCCTTTACCTATAGCCAAGAAACCCGGCACAACGTCAATGCTACCGTACCACTACGGAAAACACGATTTGTGCACAGGTCACATGCTCCATCTAACTACAGTCTGATTTTCATTTTGGGTGACTTAGTAGCCGTCCTCTGCTCATCACATGGAGCGCTACTCTCTTTACTGTGATCTGTAGCGCTAAACATGCTATTTTGAGGCGATGTATGAGGTCCTTGACCATATCTATGTCCCCGGTCACTACTGCCAGTGGTACACAGAAAGACGGCGGCTGTCTCCTTAGACTTGTCTTTAATGTCATTAATGCAAGTTGCTGTGCCACTTTTGTCACTCACTGTACCTGAAGACTTGACGTTTTTCCTAAAGATCACCCCAGAAACTTATATAATGCGCTCCTAAGAAACATCTGCAGCCCTTTCAACAGGGCTTTCTAGAGGACTATGTGCATCTTCAACGATCGTGCAATCAGTTGCAACAGTTCGCACAGCAGCATTGCTTTCCAACAAACCTGGCTGTCCCAGCTCTAAGACTTCCTTCGAAGCCATATTCATACCTGTCTCTAAACCTCAGTTGATCTCACCTTTGCTCTCCACCTCGCCTCTATGGACTTATACTCAGTACATGAAGTGTGGTTGCTGGCGTTGTCAAGACGGCCACCAAAGAGAGAAACTGATTTTTTCGTGAAGGCCCTTAGTACTCCAACTCTGTATACTGTTTCCTTACACAGTGCCTGTAAAGTAGTGTGAATAAATAAATAAATGAATAAATAAATACCTTTTTGCCGCGTCTTACCACGCTTGATTTTTTTCAGAACCGAGTTCGTTACCCTTCGCGACCGACGGTTACTTCACCTTTTCATGTATGGCCTTGTTGTCTTTCCCCATATCTGCTCGATTTCAACCTAAATGGCTACGATTTTTCCTGTCTCATGCATATGTTGAAACACTTTGAACTAGTTGTAAAGTTATTCATCGTAAAATGAAGCAAACAAGCGTACAGCAGTTAGCCACAAATAATTCAAAGAGAGTGGAAAACAGGGCGTGGAATGAGAGGTGTGTTGAAAAAGTTTTCTCTTCCGAAGGGTACACTATATCCTCCGAAACAATGCCTCCGAAGAGGGGCTTACTGGGACTTCGCACCAACAACCGCTATCACGGCAGGAACTTGATCCTAAGACCAATAGGTTGTTCGAAGGATTGCCTGAAGACTCGCTTAAGCATGCCCCCGGATTTCTTCATGAAAGTTTCAAATTCTCGGCATCTGCTGAATGCGTAAGACCTTACATAGTGCGTAGACTGCAGCCAACCGGAAAATGAAAAACCAGTTTGTGCGCTTCCACCGGGTCAAACTTCGATTACTTCCACTAGATGTCAACCTCGTATCAGGAGTCGGTGGGGCGGCAACAGAAAATACCCTTGACGGAAATTGGAAGGAGATTCGAAAGCCAACTTTAAGGAAGGAAATCGCGCTGGCTTAGTTGTCGTAGGTGCAAATCTGTCACAAGATTACCAGGGGCAATTTCACGGGAGTTGCGCGAAAATGCGCTCCTGGGGTTTACTACGAACTTCTGTCGGAGAAACTTTCTTTGTTCATATTCCGACTAGGATAACTCAGTCCAACCGCTCACCTTTTCGGGAAAGTTTAAACACTTTGAATACCAAGCCCGCAAACGACGTTTTGACTGTTGTCTTTGAAGAAAAAAGCTGGTGCCCTTTATATGTATTATATATCAATTGATATAAAAATGAAATGAAATACATAAGTATTTCATTTCTATTCTACGCAACAGCTTCTATTTTATCTTATTCTAGCAAAGGCATATGAGAAAAAAACAGAAATACGTAGAACGAGCTCAAATCACCTGTATACGTGATAGAATATGAAGTGCAGCACTTATTGCGACACTTGTTTGAGTGTGATGTCATTAATCAGCATGCAGCATGCTTCTCGATTTCAAGGCCGCAGGAATTTCACGATAAAAAAAAAAGAAGTGGTCCATCAGAAAGAGCGCAATCGCGAAGAAACATCTATCAAAAAGTCTATCAACGGGAAAAAAGTCTATCAACGGACTGAAGCTCACTGAATACAGCATTGGTGTTATAAAAACAAATGGCCAACGCTTATCCATAATACCTAGAAGTAACCAACACTTCTCGAAATTCAGACAACATGTGGTAAGACGCGAACATTTTCTAAAACACGCAAACACTAAGAGCCACTGAGCCAGACTTAGGCAGCATTATCCGTCGTCTAGCCCAGCATAACTGAAACTATATTACATCATTAATAATTTTGCGCACGCCATCTAGCAGTAGCCTATACTGAGCAGCGTTGGCAGCACAGGAGTAAGCACGATAGCCCGAAGTACCACCCGTCATTCTTAAGGAATCCCTCTCAAATCGCAAAAGAGTCACGAGACATTTACACTAAAATACACAAGGTACAAATATACAAAAAAGTCATTAGACAACAAACGTGGAGCGTGGACCATGCACACCACCATTAAGCTCGTTGATCGAAAAAATTGTGCAAGGATTTGCTGGAGAGGCAGCGAACCCCCTCATGCTTTAATCAGTCCTCATTTGTGACATTATTAATCGCCGATGCAAGAAGCAGTTGTAATTTATAATTTACAATAGCTTATAATACTTAATGTCAGCGCATGCTAACTGAACGTAACAACTGCGTGACATGCCATATGGCAGTCAAATTGCCTATGCCCCAAGAGACTTGCTGCAAAGAGCAAAAATCCCACCTGAATGATGAGGCTAGGAGATCTTGCCCTGAAATTAGAACTTTAAAAAATGACTGCCACGAAAATGATTGCAATACGGAAAACGAGCACAAAATACCAAAGGCTGAACAAAATGTTGCGTCGATAAGGTCGTAGGGTAAAAAAAATATGACACATCAAAAGGAGAAAGCAACAACATTGTGCACGTGCGTGCGCATCAGTGAGACTGATCTATCCGACAGCGAGGCAACGCCCACGCTTTCCTATTTTTGATACAAGACGTATCCTGCGTTGCAGGAAAGACTTTGGCCGTCTCCTGGCTTCTGCAGCTCTTCTCCGATCGACTGGCCGTTTCTGCGCGTGACGTGGCCATGAAACACCGCTCAGAGGCTGCTGCTGCTTCAAGGATGCCGTCTCTCGTGGACGTCCCGCTTCTCTCTGAGCCTCGTGACCTGCGCTCTTTGATGTCTTAACGCCTGCAGCCCCCTGAATTGGCCCACCCAGTATCATTTGTGTGTGAAGTGTGGTATCGCGTTTTTCTTTCAATGCGTTCCTGGAAGCTCATTTTCGGAAGTATTGATGTGAAGTGCCGCCACCTTCGTCGCTTTTCGTGTTTGTGTTTTTTTTGTTTCATTCACGCCCACGAGTTTGCTCATCGGTCGAGCGTCAGACAAGTATGCACTCTCGCAATCGTGTGCCCTTTTTTTATTTTCGTGTCTTATTTTTATAAGATGCCCTATGTAAACAGAGGAGGACCCGCCGCTTCACTGCCGCTATAGATGAGCCGGCTCTGGGGCCGGACGTTTTTCGAAAGTTCGGGCCAACGTTTACTACTGTATCGATCGTTGAAATCTAAGAAAATTACAAAGAAACAGTGTACAAAAAATACGGTAAAAGTGAAAAAAAATGACAGGCTGTCTTCAAGCGTGCTTGCTCGCGTGTGCCAGCGTGGGCACTTCTCCGTTCAGCAACTTCGGAGAATAAAAGACAAGATAAAGGGCAGTCGCATCTAAGTCCAGCCTAGAGACGGGTCATTCTAAGAGATAAGCATCGACTGCTTTTTGCGCACTCTTGCGTTCGGGCAGTGCGAATTGTGAATAGACAGAGATATCTTAGAAATGGTATCTCGAGTTTTGAAGCAGTATTAGAGCGTACAGTTCGCTCTCTTTAAAGGGGCCCTTCAACACTTTTTGAGCATGGTCAGAAAACGCTGCCGATCGCTTGTAGAGGCTCCCGACAATACGCGAGCCAAATAATATAGCAGAGCGCAGGGCCTGGTGTTCACAATAAATTATCAAAGTCAGCTAAAATTGCCCTCTCGTCTCTCTACAAACCATGTTATATGCCTAAGAATCACACGTCAGTGGTCCATCTATCAGCCATTGGCTGATTTGAACATGGTGCGCTCGCTCGTTACATAGATCACCGCTGGAGGCCGCTACATGTTAACGCGCGCGCGCGCGATCACACTGAGCAAGCCGCGCATTCAAAGAAAAAAAAAGAAAAAGTGCTCAAGGTCGCGAAGCGCGCGTGACGTTTTTATGTGGCCCTGCCATCTCTCCCAGCTTAGCTTCCAGCGCTCTCATCGGGACGAGAGAAGAGAGAATGAAATTACAGCACGTGACAAACCTTCGTACCTCAACTCGCACTGGACGGATTCTTAAAATTTTTGTTATGTTAAATTCGTGAGGCAATAAGCTCTTCTAGTGACTTCATTCCATGGTTACTTGAAAAAGTGTTTCAGGGCCACTTTAAGTAAGCGTGCCATACTGATAATTTAAGAGTGTGAATTGAGCTATAGCAACAGAACGGTAATGGAGGGGGTGTTTTTTATTTTCTAATTATTAGTAAATGAGTTACACAGCAAACTGTAGTCACTAAATATTTCGTCAGCTTATCTCACCCTCATCGTGCGGATGTAGCTGAAATTATAGAGCTGCGCAGAGCATTGAGGTTAGAGTGAATCTTTAATAACCAAAACGCGTAATATTTCGAAGCATGAACTTCAAATACGTGCGAATGTGTCCTATAGGACGGGCCTGTTCGGTTCAAAACACTTCCTTCTTTTGTTATATAAACGGGATACCGCATATGCCTCGCAAATGTATAGGAGGCTAAGTATATGCTCAACAAAATAAAAGAAATGTTTCATCTGCGAAATGGCGATATTGGCTGCGAAGAAAATATCGACAAGTTTCTACGGCAACGTCAGTAAACGGAGAATGCTGATGCAGCCGAAATGCAATTGAAACATTGGCAAGCGCTTTCTGAAGATTACGTTATTTTGCCGTCTACCCATTGCAACATTACAAAACTGTCCTCGCGCACATAAATATCATTTGTGATCCCACTAATTCTAGACGGTCATGGAGCTGTGTCTTGTTTGTTTACGCAGTAAAACCTGACTATATCAATGTCGGCTAAAGTTAATGATCTTTTTTATCTAAGTATTTTAGAACTGCAGAATTGATGTCAATTCACAAGAAGTTTTACGGTGCACCGAAGAAAAATAGCCGAAATCCTTCACATATTGATCATCAAGGAAATCGAAATACTTGAAGTACTAGGCATTCTACCTAAAGAACCTCAATTCTTTTGTGGGGCGGTACTTTCTCACATGCACTTCGGGGAATGAGCGGTGTGACAAGGAAGACCGTATCAATACCGCATTTTCTCGCCTAAAATCTTGGCCTGCATATAAACTTCAGGGTTAACTATAACTCTCGCGAAAGTAAGATTTAAAGAAAAAAAAATGTGTTTCTTAAAGGCCACTTTCTTGCCTTGTCGTTAGTTGCTACGTGATATCAACTTGTGCACTAAAATTTGCATCGAAAATGCAGGAACTTATTTAAAAGCTTTATACCGAATTTATCAATATATCAGACTAATTTCTTCTTTTAGCAAGTTGGAAATATGCGGGTTCGACTGCAAGGCCCGTTCCCCCATCTTTTTTTAAATAATAGTTCAGGCAGCTAAGAGCGTAAAAGGTCGTGCCGGAGATCTGGCGTGCCGCAGATGTCCCTTGCCTCTCGTGTGGAAATGTCCCTTGCCTCTCGTGTGTTGTAGGCCCGTGTACTCAGATTTGGGTGCACGTTAAAGAACCCCAGGTGGTCAAAATTTCCGGAGCCCTCCACTACGGCGTCTCTCATAATCATATGGTGGTTTTGGGACGTTAAACCCCACAAATCAATCAATCAATCAATCAATCGTGTGGAAATCGGTATACGTGATTAAAGGTAGAAGATGCTTGAAAGCCCTTCTGGGAGAACATAGAAAGAAAGTGAGAAAGTTTGTCACATGAGTGTTTTTTTTAGGATTTCAGTGGAAAACGTGTGCATTCTACCAAATATTAGAAGACAGTCTTTTCTGTAGCCGGCAAGTCTGAGCCTGTTGATATCAGATCACAAGCTTTCTTTCCACACCCCCGGATAATCAAGCCGTGACTGTCACATTCCGCCAAAAAAAAAAAAACTTCATATTCATACGTGCTTTAGAAGTTATGTTTAGTTTCAGTGTATAAACTGTTGCTCTCCGGTATCGCAGATATGAAGATCGCTTTAGTCTTCCACCAAGCCACTCTACAGGCCTTGTTTGCTTGACGATCTTGCTTAATGTGGAACTTTCTTCATGCGTGCTCTTGCTTGATGTTTGAGGGAAACGGCCGGGCATTCAACTTCATTCATCGTTCAGCTGTTTCCGGGATTTTTTTATAGATAAATCATTTTTTGGTTCAAGAGTACATGAGTTTAAGAAGGAAATATGAACAGAGACAAAAAACAGAGAAAGATGACGTTTCCATCGGTGGTTTAAAAGACGACAGTGAATAAGACACGACGCGGAAGAAAAAGATAGTCGTTCGCGAAAAACGGAACTGCACTTTTACGTCGGCCGCCTCATCTGTTGTCTGCAAGGCCAGCGCTCGGTGCGCGTGATTGATATCGCGACCAGATTCTCCAACAAAGCGCAGTGCCCAGCGACGGCTGCACCCGAGTACACGTCGCGACATCCAAATACTTGCAGGCAGGGACATTGTGGTGATCCCCATTGTCCCAAAGTACACATTAGTTTTCTGAATGTATGTTTTGCTATCATGCTTCAACTCTATCCATGCACAAAGTAGCAGGTGTTTACATGCGTGCATATTAAATAACTGCAACCTACTTATTCACCGATAATTTTTTAAGTGTTGTGATTTCATGCTTGTAATTTATTTTAGCTTGCTGCATGGTGCTCACACACGCCTTCGACATTGAACGAGAAGCTCGAATGCATTTCTGTGGTTGCTACTGCTCTTGCAAACGCTTAGTTATTCTAGCCTGCTTTCGGTGGCTTACAGGTTAATGCATATGTAATGGCGTGCTTTTAATATGATGGGGTGCTCTCAGTATCAAAATAAAAATGCTTTTATCTTATCCAGTGAATATTCTTTACATGGGGCGAAACGCACAACTTACCACTAATGACATGCTGCCCTTGTACATGGCTCCGCAGCCGTTGTAATTCTGAATCGAAATCCAAGATTGGCATAGGAGCCTGAGAAATGAGCGGGGCATAGAATAAGCCTCATATACAAACCCGTGGTAGATTTTCTTTGTTTCAGGAAACACGTGATTGTGCTTGCTCGCATTGGAATGTTTCGTTTAGTCAATAGGAACGTAGTTTAAATGGAATCCTATACCGCACTCGTTATTTGGTTCCCACTTTGTGAATATGTGCGGATTGTGCCCCGGACTCGTCAAAGAAATCTGCGTGCCCGATTGAAGAGGCGCATGTTGCTAACGATAACGGAGAAAAAGGCCAAAGTACAGAGCTATAAGGAACTTTGAAGAGATGATAAATTGGTGAACGCGGGATGCAGCTCAAGCCGGCGTTTTGTCACGTAAGAGTGAGAGTAGCCCGAAGACAGGAGACCGGTAGGTTAGTAGAAATAGAAGGAGATCCGTTTATTAGGCGGACTTGCGCCCACTAAAGGAAAACAGACACACCGGCTTAGCGGGAGGCGAACAGCGCGTTCGACGGCCGTCGGGGAACAGAAATAGAGAGTTTTAGTACTGCGTACGCTGCGTACGTGGCGGCGTTGCGTACGTAAGGACGCCACGTTCTGCGTAGTGTGCATGCGCAGACCGCAACGCAAACGTATCGCGTTACGTACGCAGCTGCTACGTACGCACGCATGAGATGCGTGCGTGCGTATGAGGTGATTGCGCCGCTCTCGAACAAGTTCGCGACAGCGCGAGACTTCGTTTTGCAAAATGGCGGCATCGAAGGCAAGCACCGACTGGCTCTGTGGCTTAAAATATGGCCATAATCTGGCTATAACACTTGGATTGGCTCACATTGGCTGTCAACAACACGTGCTTCTATTTTGATCTACCAGATGGCGCAACACGCTTCTCGCTCGTTACGTACGCAGGTACTACGGCGTACTAAAAGCCGATTAGTGGCAAACGACGCCACGTAACGCAAGGCGCTAGCGTGATGCGTACGTAGCACCATTACGCAGTACTAAAACTCTCCAATGTCCCACTAGAACGCAAGGCGCGTTCACCATCCGAGATGCAGTCGCCGTAGCGTCTGGCGCTATCTCGTTATCAACGAATGGTCGACGTGCGGGCCATGATCTTCGCAGATGAGTCGCGGTGCATCCTGGACCACGATAAGGCCGCGTGCCGGCGGTATCGGCATGCGCAACACTATCCGCAATACGCCTCGCGGCAATATGTGCGGATTGTGCCCCGGACTCGTCAAAGAAATCTGCGTGCCCGATAGAAGAGGCGCTTGTTGCTAACGATAACGGAGAAAAAAGCCAAAGTACAGAGCTATATGGAACTTTGAAGAGATGATAAATTGGTGAACGCGGGATGCAGCTCGAGGCGGCGTTTTGTCAGGCTGAGTTGTCTTCTTCAAGGCTGGAACTCAAAGAACCCTTAAAGAATGACATTCATCTTGTGAAAATGTCGGCTTCAGTGACACCCCACGTTCACTGAAAATATTAATCATTATGTCATTCTTTATCTTACTTTACTGAGTCACAACGTTGAATTGCCAATGAAAAAAAGAAATGTTAGATCGGGCGATAATCACTCTACAAGCATACAGGAGCCCTGATGAATGCAACAGAATAACATTTCGAGGAAAGACGATGTTTGAATGCCTCGGCACTTACCGTACACTTTCAAATAGAAGAATTAAAGTCATCGCCACCATCATCATCAGCCTTATCTTAAGTATTATTGTGCTTTGTGACATCACGCTTACATTAATTCCTTCCTCGCGTAGCTCAGGCAGCTAAGCTGCTGAAAGTTGTCATGCAGCAACTCTTCAGTAAAATGTCACTAGTTTGATTTTATTAGCTTTGTATTGATATTTTTTATCTTTTTATTTAGCCCTTGGTGACGAATTAGTAACAGAAGCGGCGTAATAGGACTCCGCTTATACGAACCTAAACGTTTTTGTTGTGTCCTTCATTTCTTCGTAGTTATCTTAACAGTAAAAACTGTTAGTATGGGGTGATCGTAAAAAAAAAAGACTTTGCGAAGAACACTGGAGTTCGAAAATTGTATGTAGTAATCACCAATATCTGAATTAAAAGCAAGCTTACTCGCGTGAATTTTTAGTTCGGTGTCATGCTATTAGGCCACGAAGAAGCCAGCACTTGGAAAGCTACAGGAAAGTACAGACTGACATACAAGCTCGCTCACACAGCTCATCCTCATGACAAGTCCCCAATAGAGTCTCAAGTGAGCAGACAAAACATGTCGATTTTAAAAGTCTCGCTTGGGTGTGAATACAACTGATGAGGCGTTGCCTGCGTAGAAACTAGTTGGCCCTTTCCCTTGCTGGGATTACTTTTTTTGAATATCTTCGTTTCTAGCATGATCGAATATATTCATATCTTTACCTGCAGTGAGCCTATTCTAGGTACGTTTTTTTAGAATTCAGTCAGGTGTTAACGGGCAAGACGCGTGTTAGCAGATAAATCCTTTCTAACACTAATCCCAGAAGCTTTTGCGTTTCCTGCCAGCTTGAAATATTCTGTCTTGTCTTTAAAGTGAGCCATTTTCGCTTAAATGGGTCCGTTCTTGTTTGCAATATATGATCCAAGTCTGTGCACGCACCCAATTTTGTTACGTAGAATTAGTTCTTTCAAGTACATTGAACAAACGTTGATTGTTTTTTTTCCCTGACTCATCCCATCTTTCGTCCGTACCACAAAGAGTACGAAGTCCAAACGACGTACACGATTTTCGGCATCATATAAACGTGTCATAAGAGTTGCAGCCTCGTTATAGTTGCTCTCTGCGAGTGCTCGCACTTTGTGCTCCAGTGTCCTGATCGTACTAAAGAATCTACAATTGTGTTCTATTTTGGCAAGTCTTTGTAAATTTCATTTACGTATGGTCGTTTCTTGCCAGTTTAGTTTGAATCAATTTGACCTCTGAAAGAAAATGTTTGACTATCTTTCAGTTTTATAAGGACGACTGGTTGATCAGACTCTGGGGGCAAATCGCCAGCAGCCGAGAGTGTGTTGGGTCCAGGATTTTGTTCAGTATTTCCTGACTGCAATATAAGTTGTGATATGGCAGAACTTCAATCATGAACAATAGTAAGAGCAATACGTGTGTCCGGTATAGCAAGACTATGGAAGCAAGTCGAGAGTGCTTAGTAAATAAGATATAGGCGGAAACAATTTGTCACCTGCACGAGAAGAAACGGGTTGCGTTGAGGCATGTGCGGTGTTTGCGTGCCACCAAACTCACTGAAAACGGCCACGGAATACGCGCCTGTTTTATTGATAAATAGTCAGATAGGGGGCAAATTAGACTTCCGGTTCTGGCAGTTGATATTCGCGCGCCAGGGAAGAGGGGGGGGGGGGGGAGTGGAGGCCAGGCATAGTGATCTAGAGCAGGACACCGATGCTCATAGCGGGGGCTGCATGGTCACCGTGTGGTAGGCGTGGTTTGCTCGCAGAGAGGGCTGCCCGTTGTTAGAGTTTCGACAGGCATACACTCGACGTTGTAGTCTCTCCTAAGACGCTGTAGCCGGTCCTTATGGCTGCAGGCCATAACGAGCGAACACCACGGTGTGCCATCGATTGGCGTTGCATGAAGAGAGGGTGGTTGAGGAGTAGATCGCGATAAGCTGCTGCACGATAACAGACCTGTTTTGTTGAGACATGTTCGTGGCTTTTGACCATTCTGTGTGCCAGAAAGTGCAGTGTTTAGTTCGTTTTTGTTGTCATAGGTGAGGTATGCGTCCTTAAAGGCTACCTTGTCGCTGGGTATACCTTGAACTGTGTTTCCAGCATAAAAATACCCTGGAAGATGGCCTGTATAGCACGGGAGAAGGGGGAAGAGGATAGCCTTTTCCCCCTCCCTTTTAAAATTCTAGTAAAGGGTGGTGTTTTATCAAAAATTGATTGATATCTGAAGTTTAACGTCCCAAAACCAACATACGATTATGAGAGACGCCGTAGTGGAGGGCTCCGGAAATTTAGACCACCTGGGGTTCTTTAACGTGCAACCAAATCTGAGCACACGGGCCTGCAGCATTTTCGCTTCCATCGAAAATGCAGCCGCCGCAGCCAGGGTTTTATAAAAAACAAATGCACAAACTTGGTGTATTATTTTTGCTATCGGTCTGTCTCTTTCTTTAAAGTTTCATTGATAAATGAGAAATATTTCGCAGCTTCAAACTGCAGAAGTTTTTCTTCACTTCTCAAGCCCAGTCCTGTACCTATAGCACGAACATTTCACACTTTGCGCACAATTTCACGGATCATAATCCAGTATCAAATTTTCGCATTTACGTGAAATTAGAATGAATAAAGAACCATGGAAAATTACTGTCCTGGTGGATGAATATGAGAGCAAGTTTCATAAAGCCAGCGTAACGGTTGGTTAACATCAGCGTTTTTTTTTTCATTTACACATAATTAAACTGAAGGCTCGCTATTCTGAGGCCTAGCTCTAACTTGGGCCTTCACTCACTAATGGTGGATCATCAGATTGAAATAACTTGTGTATATGTTTTTGTGCAGTCGGTCGTTTGTTTCCCTGAATAGCGCTATCATCGTTCTCGCGCTGTCCCACCCATAATACGCAGCTTATCCGAAGGATAAGCTGCCATCGTCGAAAGCGTTAGAAGCGATGACAGGCCCTGCGAGCAACTGACACTGATATATGTGTTTCGCGCCCTGGAGAGGTCATCAACCTGCAAGGGAACACGAGATTACGGGATTACGCCATGTCCGTGCACGGCTCGTGTCCGGATATGCCCAGTTGCTGTCGTACCCACACCTTGCGACGTTGTACCGTCGGCGGAGAGACACGCAAGAAAATAGTAATCCTGCCGACGTTATCACGTTTACGCCGTTGCCAACGCAACTTGACCTGTCCGTTCTCGCCTTTCTAATGACACGGCTTTCCGCATTGGTGACGGCACCACGTATGCAGTGATGTCGACGTAGCTAAGCTTTTCGTTTGTTCTGCGCAAGTGGAGCCGAAGTACAAAAAATGGATTGATTGATATGTGGGGTTTAACCTCCCAAAACCACCATATGATTATGAGAGACGCCGTAGTGGAAGGCTCCGGAAGTTTTGACCACCTGGTGTTCTTTAACGTGCACCCAAATCTGAGCACACGGGCCTACAACATTTCCGCCTTCATCGGAAATGCAGCCGCCGAAACCGGCATTCGATCCCGCGACCTGCGGGTCAGCAGCCGAGTACCTTAGCCACTAGACCACCATGGTGGGGCGAAGCACAATAAAGAAGGAATGTGAGCTTAATTCTGATAGAGTATCCAAGGAGTACCAAGAGAAATACATATCATAGCCTTAAATGCAATAGCTGGTGTACGCAACTGCTCGAAATATAACTGCGCCACGTCCGCACGACTAATGAAGGTAACGTTTGCTAGGACTTAAGTTTTCCGCTCGAAATCATGCCCTTATGACTTGAGGGGAATAAGAACAGTAATAATGTTTTGGTCTTTTTGTCCGACAGCAATTATATAAAAACTAGAAACCCCAGAGGATGGTTCCCGAAAAAACGACCGTCTGGAGTTTTTTGACGTACACCGACATCAAACAGGATATGGGCCTCGTTACCATTTCGCCTCCATCGAAACCCAACTGTCACGAATGGTATTGAACCCGGTATATTCACATCAGCAGCCGAGTGCCTTAGTCACATCTCCACCGGAACGAATTTGAATAGAAGCCAAATATGAAAACGCATGCAATACTTCGTCCTTACTGAAGGCGTTTCCATCTTTGAACATAGCACTGCGGCATGAATTGCGGGTACTAGAGGTACTAGTTCTGCAATGGTTTTGTGAACTGTGCACAATATTCGAATTAAAATTGTTGCCCGTGTATTATTCAGGTTCTATCGAAAGCAACAAGGCGGGAACAGTGTGTTCACCAGTGTGGGCCGTAGTTCATGTACCACGATGGTAAATATATAAATCATACTTCAAAAGTTCTCATTCACCTTAACAATGGTTGACTTGTATCTAAACACTGGCACGGGGAGATAGCATTAACTTTAGGGTTATTGGTTCTTGTACGGCTGTACAAAATGTAGTCTGTCCTTCAATTAGACGTTCCTGGGGGCACCAATATAAGTGAAGGCCTAAGTCCTCTTTGTCAGGAGCGGTACATTTGTGTTTATTCTTCTGCAGTACGAACGGGAAAGTTACCCGTTAAAGCCCGGTATTGTTTCTGTTACCACCTCATGCACTATATTCTAAAGCGGAAAGTATTGAAACGCAATTGATGTGATATATCGGTCATGAATAGCTCAACGGATGGCGATCACAGCTGCGTTTTTAGGAAGCCGTCTGGCGAATCGTGCCTTGTATCTCGTACCACGAAACTAAGACCATTAAGGGTCTGAGCCACATAGTTCAGGTAAACATCACTCGACTGGGCCACTTAAGATGAACAGAATTGTCGTCCTCAAATGGCGGTTCAATTCAGAAATCGGTCAATTAGCAAAATTCAATATCTTTTAACCATCCTATGATTCATTGTGTTTGCAAATAATATGCGATTCCCTCTATCTAGTTATTAATTTGTTGGCCAATACTCCAGAATATGTGCGAGCCATACTTTAAATCCGTCATCATCATCATTAAACGGGTATGAGCCAATGCGCGGCAAATAAAAAAAAACTTAGCGCTAAGCCATGCCCCCGCAATGGGAGGCAGAAAATGGCGCGCTTTTTATCCTCCTCTTTCTCCCACCCATTCTCTCTCTCTCTATCAGACAATTATCACCACGACAAACGATCATTCGCAACAGAAATCGGGTAAACCCTACTTTACATCTGATCCAATAAACATGAAGGCTGCACTTGACCCAATAAACGACGGCGCAGCCTCGGTGGGAAGCCAAAGACTCCGAGTACCAGCGCTGCCGTTGAGTGGAAGTGAAAAGGCGCGCGACAACTCGAGTCAAATGCAGCCAAGGAGGCCATGACATTTAACAGTATCGCTGAATTTGTAGCAAATAGAACAGTAGTGCTAATATGAACAGAGTTTCTAAGATGCAGCCTGAAGGTATTCTCGCAATTCACTGCATGGAGTGCGGTTGCCAACAGCTCTTTATTCACACAAGCATAATTGGAAGGAACACTAACGAAATGACAACGCTTGTTATATAAGCGCGATTCATTGCCAAGTTTGCTGGGACCTGTATCAGCAATCTACGTGTATCATTATCACCAAAAGAAATAGAAAATTAGAGTATCGCATGATTTGCTTTAGATACACAATTTCTGCTTTCCGCACATGGTTTGTTACGTGCTGTTTTAAGGTATATGTGTTGTTGATTGTCGGAATAAACTGCATTGTTGAAAACTGGTGCAGTGTATGTGTTATGTGTTTTCTTCTCCATCCCGTCCTGCATGTGCTATACCACAGATACTGTGGATAACCAACAATGATGTGATATGTGGGGTTTAACGTTCCAAAACCACTATATGATCATGAGAGACGCCGTAGAGGGAGGGAAATTTCGACCACCTGGGGTTCTTTGACGTGCACCCAAATCTGAGCCCACGGGCCTACAGCATTTCCGCCTCCATCAAATTGCACCCGCCGCAGCCGGGATTCGATCTCGCGACCTGTGGGTCAGCGGCCGAGTACCTTAGCCACTGAACCACGGTGGTGGGGCGGCATGTAGGAACCAACAAACCCACCGTGCAATTGTCTTTCCCACAAGTGAACTGGTCGTTCGTTCAATTGGGACGGGTGCCTGAAGTTGATTCAATGTAATAATGACTGCGACTTTATGACCAAAACACCGATATTATTATTATGCACTCCGTACTGAAAGACTCCGGAAGTTTAACGTGCAGTCACATTGAAATGTCGACGCGCCTTTATAGCATTTCACCTCCATCGATATGTGACCGCCACGGCCGGGGTCCACCTTTGGATCAGAAGCCGAGTATACCGCAACCGCCACACCACTATAGCGGACGAAAACCGATGTTGGGACCGGCCAATGAGACCTGTCACCGCGTCTAATTCACATTTGGTTGCAGTGTAATGGTCTAGAAAATTAAGCTGACGTAGTGTTCCTGCTCAAACGTTTGGAAATGTAGAAGCTCCTCTAAAGAACCGAGAGGAGAAGGACAAAGCCAGATCGCCCCAGAGTGGCCTTTTCCACCAGAGTGGTCATTTGCAACAAATCGTAATTGGTCACTTTGTGCGCGCCTGAACCGCGCTATCGGTTGTAGAGGCCGGTGTGGATGGTCATGAGGATGCCGTGATGGGCTAGTTGGTATCGCATCATGAGAAGTGCACACAGACGGGGATGAAGCATGGCTTGTGAGTTTTGTATTTTTGTATGTCTTTGGTGCCTAATTTTTGTTGTGCGTTATACCTTCTTCCCCGTCTGCGTGCTCTGTAATATTTCATGGTATGGATGAGTCTTCGAAATTCAGTACGTCTCCCTTTCAGCGCTCGCTTTCCGCTCAGCCATTCTGAAATTACATTCGTAGTTGTGGTTCAATTCGTTTCCCATTCGAGCCCAATATTCTTTGCACTCGGTAGACTTGAGTTCTATTTTGAGGCATTATCACCATTATGGCTACCCCATCAAGTTTGAACAGTTTAGTTGTGAGATATATTTAATGTGTTGATGTTCGCTTATCTGGACTATCGATGGAGCAATTGTTTATGTTGGTTTAAATGGTCCGCGTGGACGTCATTTTTGGAATATATAGGGCATGTAAAAACAGCGACACAAAAAGCAGTTTCTTAAAACACCGAAGAATAATTTTGTACACTTCTAACGCTAAGAATGTTGTTTCAATATTTACGTAAAGGTGTCTACATAAACAAGGTACAACCCTCCTTATTTGTATACACAATATCTGGTCAATTCGAATTTCGCATGACCGGAATAACTATCCAAATTGCGCAAAGGCCGAGTTACCATAAGTATTAAACTGACACTAAAAAGTGTCCATCCGATCAGTTTTTATTTTCCTAATGGACACGTAAATTCAATGCATATTTTCTGGAAGAGTAGCGTAACAGCCGAAACTTTCATCATTTGCAACCACTTTCTCACTGAGACCGCGGCTCATGACCCTCTGTGTTAAACCACAACCTGCTCTGAACGCACTCTGTACTGCCTACCACCACCGACATCACCACGAGCACGTGATAATACCTTTTCTTTCGCCAAAAAATTGAAGACATCAAGTTAATTGTTATTGGGGTGCACGTTAAAGAAACCCAGGTGGTCTAAATTTCCGGAGCCCTCCACTACGGCGTCTCTCATAATCATAGAGCGCTTTTGGGACGTTAAACCCAACATATCAATCAATCAAGTTATTCGTTCATCAAAATGTAGTAGCAAATGGGTTTTTTGCGAGCACGTGGAACCCAGCTGAATCTATTCATCTTCCACAGTTTCGACATTGTTTGAGCTTTCGTGACAATGCGCGCGCACAGCCTGAACTCAAATAAATCTACTGAGTGTCCTGTGCAGAGAAAACATTGACTGCTGAAGACACGGATGTATAGTGTGCGTGCCGTTATTACGGCACGCGTGTGGGCTACGCCCCAGAGGTATAGCCAAGGGGAGGGTTGAGAAAAAGAGGGGTCAAGCTCCTCAAAAATTTTTCAATTTTGCTCGCGTATATATACACGCATACATACAAACGCACGCACAAACAAAAAAGATTACGGTTATCCCTCCTAAAAATATTTTTGGCTACGCCCAGAGTCTAAACGAAATGTCTGAGCTACGCCCCTTCCGTTGAAGGAACCTGGCTCACAATCGTGGGTGGCGGCCTTGACATTGTGAAAGTCTGCGGCAGTTTCAGCTGTTGCCGAACACCGTTTTCTGTTTTTCGCATCACACGATAGTGATGTATCGTGCTTGGCATGCTGCTGAGGATCGCCTTAGGTTAATCGGGTGGCGGCAAAATATGACCGAATTAACCAAAATTTGATGCCAATATGCAATACAAATGATTGCCGGGACAGGACAACATGACTAAATTATGCGATTTCCCGAATGAGGAGGGGGGTCTAATCAACAAGCTTTTACTGTAGATATCTGCTAAATCACGTAACATCCATGCAGGACGAATGAGACCCGAAATATATTTCGAATATAGAATTACAGCACTTAGTCAAAACTACTTCGTAAGTCTCTGTGTGGGTACTCGGCTGCTGACCCGCAGGGCGCGGGTTCGAATCCCGGTTGCGGCGGCTGCATTTCCGATGGAGGCGGAAATGTTGTAGGCCCGTGTGCGCAGATTTGGGTGCACGTTAAAGAACCCCAGGTGGTCTGAATTTCCGGAGCCCTCCACTACGGCGTCTCTCATAATCATATAGGGGTTTTGGGACGTTAAACCCCACATATCAATCAATCAATCAATCATCAAGTCTCTGTGTTACATCGGATGGTCATGTGTTTACTTGGCCTCTTGAAAGTATACTCAACATGCATCTTTCTCGAGTGTGTTTCTTCACGTAAAAGAAAAAGCTAAGAAAAAAAAAACGATGCCAGCATGAACAGTGCACGAAAGCTTTCGTGAACGTGGAGAGCAGCGAGAAAGCAGAATCCATCATTCTTGCGGTAGTCATTAGTTGACGCCATGACGCACTCGCTCATCGCAGCTCAGTTTTCATACTCCGGCCATATTAAGACGCGTGGCGTTCGCTTGCCTGCAGATCCGTAGGAACGCGCTCCGTTACTGCTTCTGATGGGCTCTTTCATTAAAGCTCTCACCGGTTCCTTCAAACGTTTCATGCTAAGGCTTCATCGCTTCTTGTAGCTCGTAATCCTGGTAAAGGAGAAAGGTTCAGGATAAAAAATTCATATCATTTTGACGGAGAAAGCGTTCACAAGAAACATTAGGCTTCAAGCCCTGTGGGATATGCGGTGAAAGTTTACGGTTTATCTTCCTTACTTTAGCGCGTTTTCATAAGCTTTTCCCTCGTTCAAGAGGGTGACTGTCTGGCTGGCAAAGATTAGCAGCGCCCGCAAGTGGTGTGCGTCGTTTCGTGAGGAAGATAAGTAGACGAAGGACCGCACTTTTCGGGTTGAAAACGGCGGGCAAAGGCTGTCTAATCACTTGAGTAGAAAGCGTAACGATGTAACGAGCACTCTGGCAACCACGACAAGATTTGTAAGGCATGCCCGTGGTGCCCTGAAAATGAAGTAGGCGATAAACGCTATCAAATATTAATAAACTACTTTTTGAATTGGAGAGGTGTTGTTTTAGGTAGCGCTTACGGAGTGGCACATTTTGGTAAATTATTGTATCACATTGCAAAACGTGTGTGTTACCGGGACATTCAGGCATGTGGGTGCATTGAAATGAAAAAAAAAAGAATCAATCTACTAGTCGACTTACTTCATCACATGCTGTGACTCCGCGAGCCAACGCAACACGGTTGCCAGATGTTTTTCATTTTTTTAGGACGAAGCTTTTTAAGGCGTGGGCTGAGCGTTCCGTCGTAATCGTATGAAGCCACCTCTAGTTAGTTCTAAAACCGGCTGCACAGGGCGGTACTTGTAAATATAACAAAATGCATATACGCTGAAAGATGCAAATGGTGCGATACTAGAGGAAGTTACTTGTAGTAGGATAAATAATAAAAATCACAGCATATCCATGGAGTGAATAATGATGAGTAGGGCGAAGCGTCCGGCAGTCCGTTCGCTCTTACATCTGTGCGTTCGTGTTTGCTTCCGTCTATCTGTGCGTCCGTTCATGCGTTCGTCGCTGCGTTCGTCGAACCCTGCGTTCGTCCATGCGTCCATGCGTTCATCCGCGCGTCGGTCCGTGCGTCCATATATTCGTGCATCTGTCCATGCGTCCGTCCATCCTCTCCTACGTCCATCCGTGCGTCCATCTATCCGTCCATCCTTGCGTCCATCCATCCGTACGTCCATCCGTGCGTTCATCTATCCATCCATCCTTGCGTCCGTCCATCCGTTCGTCTGTCCATGCGTTCGTTCATGCGTCCATCCATCCGTTTATCCATGCGTCAAATAGGCAGACAGACAGACAGATGATGGACGGACGCCACCAGTGGATGATTCATGGTTTGCCGATAAAACCAAGCTTCGCTCTACTCATCATCATTCACTCCGTGGATATGCTGTGATTTTTTTTCTTCTAAACTTTGCCCGCATATCATTCAGTAACAGGAGTTCTAAAAAAATTTCAGGCTGGTAGCATTCATCCACTGGACTTTAACAACATTTTATATAGGCATACGAAATGTTTGCAAGGCTAACTGTGAGAGAAGTTCAGCGAGGAATGAGACTGTAGCCAGCGTTTTCTCAACAAAAGCAGTGTTCGTCAGGACACCAACTGCTTCGATGATTAAGACGAACACGTTTTGTCGAAGCACTGTTTGCAGCGGCGTTCATTGATCGAACAGATCGCATGACTTCATATCTTCGTTTCTATGTTTACTTATTTCTTGTGCATTACGAAAATTAGTGCTTCCTTTTTCTCTATTGTGCCATCTTTGCGCTCAATATGTGAACACTTCACTTCAAGATGTCAAGAATTCATATGTCGAGGGCACACTGCTTCTAGTGCTCAGAGAAACCAGCAAACGTCATCAAAACATCACGAAGAAAATCTTGACGAGCATGCGTAGTCACTGCCACAATCCGTACATCCTCAGCACTAGATAACACAAGAAAAAAAATAGTGCTGCCAAAGAGAGCTAGGGAGTACGAAGTTAAATAAACTAAAAATGTCAAATAGAAAAGCTGTCGGAAAGGCGTATACGCCCTGGTCCAATCTATCAAAGGCCTCTGCCTTTCAGTGCTAGACATAGCCGCACGTTATCGAAAGCTGCCGAAGCGGACTCCTGTATTGCTCTCGTGTCATGTTCTGCGCATTTGTGTTTGTAGCGTAGCCATATGCGGACACTCAATCCAGCGGCTGTCGGCAATGCCTACTGCCTCTGTCGGACTTTTGGAATCTTTATCTTCGTTACTGGCTGCGTCAAACGCTCAGAGTTTAGGGAAGGAAAACCCTCTTCAATTGGGCACCGGCGGACATCTTCTGTCTTTGCTCGAAGCGCATTAACTCATTTCTACCTTACACATTTCTTTGGTAACAGTTTTCGACTGAGTACAAATGCGCAAAGATACGCAGTTACATACCTGTGGACTCTAACCTAGTTAGCATAGTAGAGTTCCTCCGTATAAGCACCAGTTTTGTTTTGTTATTTTTTAACACGAGAGTATTTTATGCTGGAGCCTACAAAGACTTCACTAACGTCGTTCCCGTTACGCAAACCGCCTCCCTAATATTCATAAAAACAAACGGCACAGAAGAAAATCACCGCCATATCCACGAAGTGAATGATGTTAGAGGAGCTAGTTCAGATACATGATCGGATAAGCCGGAAATTCTGCGCACACATCTGCTATCATCACATGTAGATTGGCAACGTTGTTATTGACAACTTTGGTGAATTCACCACTGCAGTACATACGCACTATTTATATATGTACAGTTGGATGCACTATACACATTTTCATAAACTACATATAATTTATATACACTACAAACAGCTCCGGAATTGCTTGCGAGCGAGCCCTCTTCTGTTCAGCCTTCCGGGCTGTCATTACAGGGTCTTGGCGGTGAGGACGAACTGCAGCTGCGTTGCGAGCCTGCCGCGCTGCTGCATTGACTTGTGCGTTGCACATGCTGCTAAGCGGTGACCAAGTGTTCTTGCGTGAGCTACCGACGAAGAGAAAGGAAGCGAATGTGCCGAGAGTGGTGTGCGCCGCCATGAGAGACGGCGTGCCATCTCGCGAGCATTCTTATAATCACCACAAAACAGACGTCTTGGGAGGCGCGTTCGCGCGCGACCAGGCCAAACACCACTGACACCCTTCTCTCTCTCTTTCACATTCCTTTCTTTCCCTAATACCCATCATCCCCCTGGTGGCGTTGTTGAGGTGACCTCCTCAACGAGAGACAGTTACCTCGACATACTTTTCTCTCTACTTCACTTTCTTTAAAATCCACTTCGAGGAGAGGAGAGCGCGGGCCATTGAAAACCAAAGCCTTGGGGTGGCGCACAATCTAGTGAGCATTGTTAGAATTACCGAGAGGTGACCTTGAGAGTGACCGCAGAAGTGTGCAGCCAACGCTGATGCACACGCCACCGACATTAGACAAGCCGCAAGCAGGAGGAGCAAGCTCCTAAAACAAGAAGAGCTTTCGTTGCCTCTGGCCACCTTGAAGTCGAAACCACGACCTTTCGGGTTGGTAACACCCACTGTGTTACCGACCCACGCCTCATAAACACGCGCCCTATATCTCGAATTTTCGGCCTCTCCGTGCGCATTTGGTTTGCCATGATGATTGCTGTCTAGAAGCTGTGAAGTCAAGTACTGCGTCATGGGACTAAAGAGCGCCGACAGGGAGAGCTTTGATTGTGCAGCGGAGGCCAGCTCACCAACTTCCCCCTCCCATTCTTTCAAAATAATTATCTCTTTTTTAATCAACAGGGACTGGCGACGTAATGAGTGTGATGGTCCTACTAAAAATAAAACTGCTGTTTTCTGCACCGCAGAACGCAAGGTCAAGGGTAAAAATTTCCGTGAGCGAGTGCTGTAGTGCCGCGAGAGACATGGCAGCCTTCGCGCGTTCACACGTCAAGCTACGAGCTTTCTCTTTGGCGCTCTTGTAGCATCATGTGGTATTCAATGCATGACAACAGGCGTAGGTTGACCCATCACTGATGAGCGCACATCTTGCCATTCATCTTCAAAAGTTACCGTATGTCAAAATGTCCATCGGTCTTCTTTATTCTTGTTTATTTTGTATGTGATTTCACCCATGTGTGACTTCGTGTAAACAAACATCACTTTTTCATGTGCCTTCCCTTCTATAATTCATGAAGGAAGTGGTAGTATTGCTGAATAAAAATATAGTTGGTTTAAAAACGGTGTCTTATGCCAAAGCACGAGAACAAAAGGGCATGTGAACTTGCTGAAGCATCACTGGTTAACCTGCATCATGGTGATAAGGTCCTGTTTGCTCCACACGAGCCTACGTTTCGTTTTATTCAGCTCCACTGTTAGAAGCAGCATAAATGCCAACAGCATAACCATTTACGTTAATACGGCAGCAAAATGTTCATTTCCTGATATGAGACCCCAAAGGTGCAAGTGTGATTTCATAAAAGCGCCTTTTTTCCCCGAAAATCGAAGCCAAAACAAGCCGGGCCCTGGGAAGTCTTTTGGGACCAACGTCTGATATTTCCGAAAAGTTGGCACTCAACGCTTTTTTTTTGCTAGCAGAAAAATACAATCCTCTTTTCTAATCCAGTGGGACAGTCGGGCAGGAAAAGACGATACTTCCGGTTTCCTTTTTTTTCTCGCGCCCACTTCTTACGTGTCCCCGGCATCAAAGGATCCTTAATTCTATTTTGCGTGCCCGAACAGCTCTTGGTTTATGAAGGCGTGGTTCAAAGATTCGAGAGTGAACTTATACTTCTTCGAACGCCATAAATGGCTCTGTTCGCCTTTTTCTTCAACACGGTATAGAAAACGAAATATATATTTCTGCTACGTCCGCAGCTAACACGTGTTGAAAAAGAGAAAAGAAAGAAAGAAGGTTGAAAGGAAGGAGGGAAAGAAAGAAAAAAGAAAGAAAGGAAGGAAGTAAGGAAGGAAGGAAGGAAGAAAGGAAGGAAGGAAGGAAGAAAGGAAGGAAGGGAGAGCTTGACCGATTGAAAAAAATTGAAAAAATTGAGAGTGATTCTGTGCGCCATAAGACCAAATACCTGGCCACTTCTTCGGAAGAGCTCTCCTTAAAGAACTTTCAAGATAGAGGGGCGATTGATGAGTTCAGCTAAATAATAGGTATATAAGTACGAACGCAGAAAAACACTTCGATAATCTAGGCAAAACGCATGTACGAAGGTTATGCTGCTATTTAGAAGAACACCCAGAAAATCGAGATTTGTGAAGGAACGAAGTGGGTATTTAAATCTGGCAACAGGTAGCGCAAAAAAAGAAAAGAAACAAAGACCCCTTGAAAAGCAGTGCTGAAGAAGGATAAAGAAGGCTCATCTTATTTTCCCGAAAATGTGTAGCGACGTAGCATCATCGCGTCACTGCTTTTCGCGGAGATTTAATCCCAGAAAATATCTGTACTCCAATTCTTCCTTGCACCATCCAAAAATTACGTCTTCCTTCAGGAAAGTGCAACGTGTCGCATGGCTTGCTCAAGAAACACTAAACATCTGGGTTCGCGCTTGGAGCCTTCGTGCACAACCTTCGCCACACAACCAAGCCCATCATCTTGGTCCACTTACTTTCTCGAGCTTTTTGTTTACCTGTCGTACCAAGGTAATCTGTCTTCTCCTCTATCAACCAACTACACACAACACACCCGTCCCGTTATCGAAAGCGGGCCTGCCCTAAGAATGACAACAGGAATGGGAGTCTGCGCTCTTACTTCTGATGGTTCGCTGTTGTGCGTTCATGAGTGAGTGAGTGAGTGGAGTCAGTGAGTTAGTGGTTTTTTTTAGTGAATCTGGCGCCCCATAACGTGGGAATGCAGTGTCCTAGGAAGATGAAGTGACAGCAATCTCACATATATCCGAAGAAGCAAGCCATCCGATGCAGCTGGGATTTGTGCCGTAATAAACAATGTGGTATATTTTTGTAATCGTTCATATATTTACCACCAAATACACAATCAAAGAGAGAGAAATATACGAAGACAGGATGAACTCTGGTCCTTTTTGTTACGTCTCCTCTTTCGGCGCTCAATTTACTCTTATTTACACACACACGATGAGGGGGCAATGACGGGGCTGTGCTTTTCGATTATCCATCGTTGTCAGAGCCACACCCACACATAGGTTCACATACAGCTTCATTTACGCTTATCCGACAAGAAAAAAAATGTACTTGCACATGCCTGCGGGCGAGGGCAGAATGCATTATTTATGTTTATTCCAAACAAAGCATATGACATACTCAAGGCGTAAGCCTAAAGCATCGTAGTTCATGGCCCCTTAACGAAACACGGCAGGTGAATTAAGAGGTCGAAAACCCACGTGTTACATGTTACATTAACGTCACATTACGACATCACTGTAATACGCAATAATAGTGTTAGTTGCACACAGCAGACACTTGCGAGGCAACTATGACGGAGTGCGAACAGGTAACTCAAACAACAAATAAGATAATGAACTTTACATAAAATCCATGAGCATCGAAACAAAAACCATATTTCAGACTTACATGACCTTTTATAATGACAGTCTGATTATAGCAGTTTGCTTTAAACAAGGCAGAGTTGGCAGTGCAGAGGCAAAAAAAAAAAAGGAATCTTGCTAGAACCTTGCGCCAAACACTAAGCCGCGTAAGCCAGCGTGGACCATTCTCGAGACTAAGCCAGTTCTTTATCAGTTATTCTAGGCCTTAACAATGTCGCGAAGGTTGTTTCTCAATTGCTTCAAAGACTGATGCTAGGCTTTTTAGATAAGCCATGCGATGTTGTTTTCTACACTGACCCTAAGCGCAGAGAGTTTCAGGTTAATTAAGCCATACACAGTCACAGACATGGCGCTGATTTCCCACCTTCAGACACACAAGCTCGCGCGCAAATTGAGTGCGCCTATGTCTGCGACCGCGTCGTCATTGGGGTCGGCCTTCCGTCGTTTCCAGGTGGACTCACATCAGCTATCACCTTTGCCGTTCTCTCTATAGTGTTGGACTACTGCTGCCTCCTTCCTTTTTGGCAGACCAAGGGTGAAACATGTCCATTTCAGGTACACATATTGCGGAAGCTCAAACAGCATCGCCGTGGAAAGGCATAGTGCATCATTGTCTGCCCATCTATTCGACACTCTTACAATGCATAGAAAGTGAAAAAAAGGAACGGAAATAGGAAGAAAAAAATGACATGGAGGTTAATTAGCCTATAGGCAGCCAGCCGGTTTGCTACCCAGAGAAAGTGAAAATGGAGACGTAACACAAGGTACGTATACAACGTGTATAGTTCTGGGACCACGTAGATTATGACAGGTACAGTTGCATGGTGTCCTTTATTAGGGCGATAGCCTCAGACGCCTCATCAAATACGAAGATTCTCTCGGCCTGAAGACGACCGCTGAAAAAATAATCACGTGATGACGTCCCAGATTGAAGTAGCATGATTACGTCATCCAATTACATATTCAGTTGGTGAATCGTGGACCAATCACGGAGGCCATGCGAAGCTAGATAAGGTGCAACAAGCTCACAATTCTATGATTCTTGAGTCAGTGCAAAACTATGTTAAGGCAGAAAGCTCTCTGAAAGGGATAGGCATGATTAATACTTCAAGTGAGTGGAAAAGACGAAGACTGCTTTCGCGTTACAGTCGTCTGAGATGAATGTAAAGAAACTTGTGCGTTTATTTTTTCATGATTGAGTTGCTTTCATGGCTCCGTTATAGAGCGCACATTCGCAATTGATCTGCTAGCTTCCTGAGGGTTATCGTTCTCATACGTCCCAGGTAATCAACTGCACCTTTGTGATTAGTTTCTGGTTCAAAAGCCATATTCCCGTATCTTTGACAAATGCAACTGCTCTTTGTAATTACGAAGATGTATGTGCTGGGAATTTTATTGCGCTTCAATGACTTGCTTCTATATGCCTATGCATCGGAGTCCATCAGAGACTCTTTTGTCGGCAAGAGCTGAGGAGGCATTGACTAGAATGAAGGGCGCAAAAATGTCCAGCATATGTGCTCTAAGTTAGGGGCTCTATGTGCTCTAAGTTAGGGGCTCTATGAACACTACTTTTGCAATCAAAGGAGCTCAATGGGAAAAAAAGCATGCACTAATGTGTCAGACTGATGCTAGACATCCTATCTTAAGTAAAAGAAAGATCATCAGTTCATCAAAAAAGCAAGAGAGCACAATACTTAATCTCCTTAAAGGGATTTCTGAGTAGCAGTTCCAACAAGAAAAGTTTTGTATCCAAAAATTCTGTTCTCTTTCCTTGTGAGTGTGTAATTTTCCATGCTGCAATGATTCCAAGTCACTTCTTGGTTAGTATATGACGTGCATAAGGCTGTCTTTTGTCGCAGCACCAAGACGTTGGTGGCCGCCGAAATAAGAGAGAAGTCCGTGGCATAGCCAATATACAAATGCCGCACTATGTTGAGCTTCCCTTTACGACGCTTTGTTAATCTTCTGCACGCAGCGTACTTAACAAGAAAGATGCATGCTCTCAACTTTATGCTTAGTTTAGAGGTGCAGTGGCCACACTTTCATATACAGACTGCTTCAGAGAATTTTTTCGGTCTCTTTCTTTTTTTCGTGATAGTGCTGGAAACATTGCGCTAATTCTAGTTATAATCAACATGCTTACGTGAAGCACGTTATGTGGCCGTATTCGTGCTATGATCATGTCTCCGAGTCATTGAATAGCCGATTACGATCGTGGTGACAGAATCACGATCAGAAAAGACCATGAAGAAAGGGAAAAAAAGTGAATGGAGAGCCAAAAAGATCTTGTTTCTTACGCTCGGACAGCCACCATGAAACTGCGGACGCGTGCAAAGATGCTTTTGGTATGCGGTTTTTAATGGCGAAAGGTTGAAGTGTTGCCAAAGAGTGCAATCAGTGTTTTATGGCAAACGATAAATATTTGGTGAATGAACTATGATGAAAGATTGTAATGCAGCTCTCCAATGTGTCTAAAAGACACATTCAATGAATGGTTAAAAAGGCACATAGAGTATAATAATATATACGTGTGATACGGGATGGTCCATGGGTGTTGAATTAATGGAGTCGTGATGTTAAAACTGGAGAATGTTGAAGTAGCACGAATGCCTCATTTAAGGTTATCAGCCCTGGGCAGTGAGGTAAATGCTTTCTTTTAACGAACCTACGCAAGTCACTGAGAAATTCAGGCGCAGTGGTAGCCGGCGTTGACATCCAATCTAATTTTAGATGTATCAATGATCACCACCACCTATAGTGCGCGTGGCGTTGAAATCAGTCTATGGCGTGCCGTCAGCGTCTACAAGAAGACGACGAAGTTGCGCCTCAGCTGCTCCACACGCTCGAGCCCAGAGCGAGAGAAGAAGACGCCGGAAAGAACGACAGAGGCCGTGGTTGTCCATCGCAGGGCAGGCATCATTAAAATGTGCGAAAAAGTGCATTGCACATTCCCACAAGTTTAAGCCGACAGGGTTGTCTCGAATTGATTACGCAGAACTTGATGCTGCTGTTTTTATTCTCCCATGAAGGGAAAGCGATCGCGTAATCAAGGAGGTTTAAAAAAAATGCTGGAGTAGAAGCTCCCGAAATGCTTTGCCAGCAGTAGTGAAACCAGCTTTTGTTCTACATCTCAGAAACATGCTATTTTCTGGTGGTGCCCACTCAGACATCAAGTGGCTTAGATTTGTTAGTCTAAAGGCTACGTTAATTATACATTAAAAGATAGTTGTTTCTAAAGAAATAATCCAAAGAGACTATAGTATTGGTGACTTGATTTCCAATTAAATTTGCCTTGTATTCGAGGTTTACAAAAGAAAATTGTGACACAAGGATGCACTTTGACCCGAAAAGGTTGCCACGTTAAACTCGTTGGGCGTGGGAGGGAAACTCTCCTTAGCAATCGCCGAAGGCTAATAGCTCATCATGACCCTTTAGAAAGATGGCTGCCACAGTCGCCATCTAGTGGTTGGCACGGCGTCACTCGTGGCCAAGAATTTCCACTCCAATGCCCCTCGTAAGTCAGTCATAGAGGCCAAGATTTCAGCAGCAGCAAATAAATGTGTCAACAGTACCTCATCCCGTAATTCTGCCAAAATCGTTGTACAAAAAAAATTGTCGGAAGTATAGCGGTTTGCGGACATATATACACTGACAGGAATCATGCGCAAAACAAAGAATTATCTAATAAATTACCGTTTATTATGCAAACTTACAGTACCGCTGTATTGTTTGCTACACTAGTACCAATATTGTTATTGAAAGTTATGAACGAAAGACCAGCTCGAAAAACATACCAGGACATTATTAAACACGGAATACCTGTCGCGAGCGTCATGAAACCTTTCCTATATACCGTCACGCGTTGTGCATAACACACACCACGGTCAATGTGCGCCGTGAATGGTTTACAGTATGTACGAGCCGAGAACAGTGGCAACAAATATTGGGAACTTGTTAATACGCTTGTTATGGAGTAAAATAGAGAAATGTCTACCGGTTGTTATAGTTAGCACTAATATTGTTGCGTAGCTTGAAAAAACTGCTCCGATCAATTCTTAATATGAAACTCAACTGAGTGAACTCTTAAACCTGTTGGAGAGTGTATAAGGCGTTGTACTATGAAACGATCGCTGAAAGCCTGCTACAAGGAAGTTCAGTAGCGAGAATTCGCGAGCGTTTTTATGCAGAATAAAATTGCGAGAAATCTTCTGAGAACTCTCGGAGGGCTCGGCAAACACTCCAAGAACGAGTCGATGTCCCCTTCACGGAGCCCGCGGAATCAGCATGCGAGGAAAAGGATTCGTCAAGTTAAAATGCTCAGCCACTGCTGGAAGAAAAATCAAAGCTGGCCCGAGACTCTCTTTTCTGTTGCCATTTCTGTATTTCAGTTCATGACGTTGGCAAGCTTTTTGTGACACATGGCTTTAGTTTGGCTAAATGCTTTACAGCACTCTTCTTCTTCGGAGAACATCAAGAACCATTGAACGGTGGTGGTGGTAGTGGTTAGAAGAGGAAAAAAGTACCTAATTTCTGCAGCCTGGTGGGGAGCACGGTGCAGTGCCTGACGCAGTGCTACCGACTACATAACAGCGTAGCAGTTATAATGCGCTTGTATATAGGTCTTTTAACGGAAAGAAGGGTTCCCTTCTTTCAGGGCTGTTACACAAGAGTACAAAAGTCGACTTCAAACCTCGGCAGTGCATATTTGGGGGTGATACATGTTATGAACAGCCAAGGAAGGACTGTGACTGTGGCTAAAAAGTGTTCGTTGACAAGGTGCATTGTGTTTTGGTTATGCCCGAGTATAATTTACTCGTCAGAGTAGTAATAATTGGTGCTCTATCACTGCTGCGTGAGTATTCTTTTTTTCTGAATTGCACAAAGCTTGCGGTTTCACTTTGAAGCACAACTTTCGTTAAAAAATGCCCGATGGTTGCACTGGAATTTCGGAATGAGTGATGTCGCCATACTAGGCTTTTATTCTTCGTGTGTATATAGTATGTTTATGAGTACGAGTTTGTGTGGGAGTGGGTTTGCAACCCCGCCTGAGCTATTGTGCATGTGAGCGCGTGAATGGGCGAAGACGTCTTCTTTTGTGCGTGTGCGTTTCCATGGTCTTTCGTGCTCAAACTCTTTCGGCGAGTTTTAGAGACCGCCAGGGGGCTCGAAGTAGTGCAGACGCGCTCGCTTCGCGCTCTGGATTCTCATGATTTTTAGTGGTGTTTTCCGTCTGCAACCACTCGAAAACGTTACTATCAGCTTCAAGAAGTTCCGAGGAACGCCTGGGCACCACTCAAGAAGATTTCTTGTCACTTGGAGGTGCCAAAGGACTTCAGAAAGCTCGTCACCCCCTAGGACGCTCACCAAACGCTGACCTGGGGAGCCGCCGGCAGCTGCACCGACGCTGGGGACGCCCGCGTCGGAGCTTCATCCAGCTATGGCTCTCAACGCGGCGACCGACCAACAATACCACCTCCTAGACCAGGATGGTACAGCAGACGACCAAATGGATCAACTCCAGGGCGACCACGATACGGTGAGCCGAGACGCTATCGGCGCTCAATCGCATGCAGAAAAGGGCGCTAGCTGGCAGGCAGCGAAATCCACCAAAAAAATTGCCCGCAGCTTCCCTCGGGGGAACCCTGAGGAGGATGCAGAGCATATAATTGGTTAAAGGGGTGTTAAAGTGCGACTTACTTGGGTCGATGGCTAAATTGGTTAACGTGGTTGTGAAATGGAGTGTTAAATTGCGACTTACTTGGGTCGTTGGCTAAATTGGTTAACGTGGTTGTAGGAGGGGTGTTAAATGAGTGAACACGTACGACACGTATGCGAAAGGGCGGTGTTTATTTATTGCGACGAACTTTGAGCGGTTCCGCCAACACTTTGGCCGGCGCTGGTCGAAGGGACGTCGATCATTGCGACCTCGGACGTCGACGCGCCGTACAAACCAACCGACGAGCGGCAACTGAGCGAGCAAGCACCGACCTTGAGTATATATACAGCGCGACGGCGCATGCACTGTCAGCTGTCGAATGTTCGAGAAGAGGGAGAAGCGCAACGGCGCATGCGCGCGCGTCAGCTGCCGATGTTCTCGAAGCGCGACGGCGCATGCGCGCGCGTCAGCTGCCGATGTTCTCGAAGCGTGACGGCGCATGCGCGCTACATTATACAGCTAGCGAATGTTCGTGAAGAGGAGAAGCGCACGCGGTGTGTAGAGGAGGAAGGGTGCACAGATGGTGGAGGAGCGAAGGGCGCGCGGTGTGTAGAGGAGGAAGGGATGCACAGATGGTGGAAGAAGGAGGAGGAAGCTTGCGGACGGCGCCGCACTACAAGCCTCGAGTATTAGATGCTCCGCATCTAAAACGCAAGCAAGAGGCACTGGAGTGGAGGCGCGGCAGCGCAGGGCTCCAGGACCAAGTTAAGACAGGCACGCCAACATTCAAGAAATTGCCAAAGCTACCGCCGTTGCCGAAGGACGATTACAAGATCGTCATTCGTCCAAACCAGGGCCTCCCGCTGAGAAACATTCTGACTCCTACGCTTGCGCAAGCAATCATCGAGGCATGCCAAGCTGGCATCAGAGATGACCATTTCATCCTTAGAATCAACCCAGGGTCAAACATAGCGATTCTGTCGACCAAATATGAGGAAGTGATGGACAAAGTGCGTCTGATACACGCCCTTGTGCTTAACGGCAGGGCTCACGCTGTCCGTGCCTACGCCGCAAATGGAGACGATACTCTGAGAGGGGTGATTCACGGCGTACCGATGAACACCTCAACCGAAACTTTCATGGCGCACCTACGTGTCAGAACGCACGGTGTGGAGATCATCACTGCCAGAATGATAGGCACAACGAAAAGCGCAGCCATTACATTTTTCGGTCCAACGCTACCTCGTACCGTCTACTATTACGGGGGTGAACTCCGTTGCTACCGCTTCCGACGTACGATTCAAGTCTGCAAGGTCTGCCGAGAAAAAGGACACCGCGCGGACGTTTGCCCGCATCCGGATCGCCCCATTTGCCGGCTGTGCGGACTGACTAATCCAACGGATGGACATCCGTGTTCTATTAGTTGCGCCTCGTGCGGGGAGGCTCACCCCACAGGAGATCCAACTTGCAAAAAAAGACTTAAGCCGCCGAAGCCTAAACAGCCGCAAGTACAAGCAGGCCACAGTGATAAGCTTCAACAGGGCACTAGCAACGACCCACAGGAATTTCCGCTGGTTCTCCTCCGAAGAGGAAGAAAACGCCTACAAGTCAGCCGATGACAAGCACAGTTCCCGGTCGCATTCACGGTCCCCGGGCAGAAAGCCGCACTCGCCATCCAAGAAGAGCGCGCCAGCACCGACTCAGCAGAACCTCCACCGCAGTCCTCCAGGAGGGGGAGCCAAAGGCAACGGTGGGGATCAAGGATGCACCCAACAGGCATCATCACTTCCGGTAAGCTGGGCGGAAGCCGTGGCTCCCAAGTCTGCATGTACTCCCCCCATCACACAAAACTTACACTATCAAGCAGCAATCGCTTAAAACAAACAGCTTAAGCAACGCCTTGACAAATACGAGAACAAAATAATGTGGCTCGAAAAACAGCTGGCCCAATTAATGGGAGCCACCCCGAAAACTACAGTCCAGGCCTCTCAAAATCTAACTAGCCACCCAAGCGAAAAGCTGCGGGACAATGGGCACATCCAACCGCAATCGACACCACCACGAGATCCTGTAGCCAATATAGGAACAGAACAAACAGCGACAAACCTCACTTTACAACAACAACTGCAGCTAATGCAACAGCACATACTGCAGCAAACAGAAGCCCAAATGAAACAGTTCTTTGTCGAATTTCATGACCTGAAGCGATACATTCATGAAAGCCTCGACAAAGAAACGAAGCGTCGACGTAAGCAGAACCAACCGCGGTCCCAGGAGCCCGACGCCAAAATCATGCTTACCTCGGACGCTGAAAGCACACCCACCTCCTCGCATCATGGCAATTAACTGACGCATAGCAAACGAGAATCTCACTATATGGTCCTGGAACTGTCGTTCCCTGCACAACAAGCACGCTACACTCACTCTATACATAAAGGCGGCGCTGGTTCCTCCTGACGTAATCTGCTTGCAAGAGGTGGGAGCCAGGCCTAAATCAGTTTCTGGCTACAAACTGTACATGGATCCAAATACACCTAAGATTGCGACACTCGTCCGGAAAGAATTGGCAGCTACATGCATAACGGCACCGAACGAAGAGACGCAACACCTTATCGTAACGCTCTGGCCAGCGAAGAAAGGACGCCCGAGGCAGGTTATATGTAACATATACAGTCCCCCACAAAACAGAAAAGCAGAATTCAGCAATATCTTCCACTATTTGAACAACAAGCTTCAACCACGCGACCGCTTGATCATCACTGGGGACTTCAACGCTTGGCACACCACATGGGGTTATAGCGCAGACAGACCCAAAGGTACGCGACTTTTAGAAGCGGTACAGCGCTACGACTACACACTCCTCAGGACACCGGGCATACCGACTCGTATAGGAAACAGTGTCAACAGGGACACCACTCCCGACCTTACCATAACAAACAATGCCGCGACCATGCGCTGGAGTGTGCTGGACGACAATCTGGGCAGCGATCACAATATTGTGCAAATAACATATGAAACAGCTCGACTTCGACGCCCGCTCGGAAAAGCCAGACCGACTAACTGGACTAAATATAGAGAGCAACAGGAAGTAGACAGGCCCAAGCCAACAACTATAGCCCAATGGACACCGTACATTAAGGGTCTCTATGACAAGAACACCAAGATATATCAAACAACTACCGACGCACCTGCCATTGACACCCACTTGACACATCTTTGGGAAGCTCGTCGAGGCCTCACGAAACGGTGGCGCCGACAAAAGCTAAATAAGAAACTCAGACTCCGTATAGCGAAAATCACGGAGGAAGTAAACGCATACTCAAAGGAACTTTACAACAACAACTGGCGCACCTTCTGCGATTCCTTAAAAGGCACATTAAGCATGAAAAAGACGTGGAACATCCTACGGAGTCTTTTGGATCCCTCTGCAACAAGAACCGAAACAAACGCTACCCTTCAACGGCTAGCAGGGGAATTTCAAGGTGATTCGGATCAGTTAATAGAAGAGCTGAAACAACGCTACACAGGAGAACGCAAGCGAAACGTTAGCCCAACACCCAGTCAAGAATGCAATGGAGAACCCAACACTGAGCTCGACGCCCCCATAACCTTTGCGGAGGTTTATGCAGCGGCTCAAAGCTTCAAAAGAAATACAGCGCCCGGATTGGATGGCATCACAAATGCCATGGTACGGAACCTCAGCGATGAAGCATTACAAGCCATCACAGACCACTTTAATCAGGAAGTCTGGACACCGAGTGGAAAGATACCTGCAGAATGGACACTGGCACAGGTTGTACTCATACCTAAACCAGGCAAACGGCGAAGCCTTGATCAGCTATGACCAATTTCTTTAACGTCATGCATTGGCAAGCTCTTCGAAAAAGTTATACTCACTCGCCTTGACCAATACGCAGAAGAACGGGGGCTTCTACCAACATCTATGTACGGATTTAGGCGAGGAGTGTCTACCCAGGATATCTTCTTACTGCTCAAAGAGGAAGTGCTTAACCCAGCACCAGGTAGTCTCAACAATCTACTCGTTGCACTCGACATCGAAAAAGCATTTGATAATATTGCGCACTCTACCATACTAGACGGTCTTGCAGCCATAGGATGCGGACAACGCATATTCAACTATGCCTCTGATTTTCTTGGAAATCGCAAGGCGCAGATTGGCATAGCTGGTACCAAATCATCACCATACGACCTCCCACTGAAAGGCACACATCAGGGCTCCATCTTGTCTCCATTTTTATTCAATATCGGCCTCCGGAAACTAGTCCTCCAGCTGGAGACTGTACCAAACCTGGGCTGTGCCTTTTACGCGGACGATATTACGCTATGGGCAACAAAGGGCTCCTATGGAGAACGACAAGATGTACTGCAAACCGCTATAGACATGATTCAAGGCTACCTCACTGCTGCAGGCATGTCGTGCGCACCTAGCAAATCGGAATATTTGCAAATAAGACCCCCACGCACTCGGTCCAACCGTGCACCTGCGCTGCAGCTAGAAATTGCCGGACAGATCATCAACAGGACCCCAGTAGCTCGAATATTAGGCATGCACGTGCAAGAAAACAACAGCGTAAAGACTGCAATAGGCAAACTCAAACACACCGTAAAGAGTATTGCATCCCTTATAGCTAGAATTGCGCGAAGTAATGATGGGATGACAGAGGCCGACACGGTACGCCTTGTACATGCCTTCGTTCTCAGCCGCGTCACGTTCGCTCTTCCCTTTCACTCAACACGCAAGCCCGAAATAGAGCAGATTGACAGACTCATCAGAATTGCGTACAAAGCAGCATTGCGACTTCCGAACAGCACAAGCACAGAAAAACTCATGGGACTCGGCATGCATAATACGTATGAAGAATTGGCCGCCGCCACGCTAATCGCACAGTGAGAACGACTCACCACTACGCTCCAGGGAAGAACACTGCTACAGAGGCTGGGATACCCTCTCACCCCTCAATATTGTGGCGATGAGACAGTCATTGTACCCAAGCAAATACGTGATCAAATAATCGTGGAACCAGTTCCAAAAAACATGCACCCGCTCTACAACAAAAAGCGCCGTCAAGCGCGAGCACGAAAACTCCTGCTGAGAAGTAGCGATCCAGACGCTTATTTTACCGACGTCAGTCTTTATCCCGCGCCACCACAAGGCTCCAGAAAACAAGCATATGCATTGGCAGTGACTAACCAAAGCAAAGTCGTGGCCTGTGCGTCCCTACGCACCAGATCAAGTGCCACCGCAGAAGCAGCAGCCATAGCCTTGGCAATCAGAGAAGCCGAAAGAAGGGGGCGCCAGCGTATATTTTGACAGACTCACAAGCTGCATGTCGCTTATACCTTAGAGGCACACTTCCAAGGTGCGTCACTGATATTTTGGGGTCCATGTTGATGGAGGCACATGGCGTCACTTGGTGCCCAGGGCATGACGGCCTGGGGGGGAACGAGGAGGCAAACTGCGTAGCTCGCGGACTTACTGGCCGAGACGCAGGACTCTCCTCAGGACACCTCACAGAGCATCATGAAGAGCAAAGTGTAACAAGCAGGCAGATATTGGAAAACCAACGCCTTACAAGACGCACGTACGCCCCTCCACATCCGAACTTAAGCAGCCAACAAGCCCGGGATTGGCGCCGCCTCCAAACGAACACATACCCCCACATATCAAAACTACACGCAATTTTTCCACAGATATACACAACAGGGGTATGCCCATGGTGTAGTAACCACACAGCCACACTTACACACATGACCTACCAATGTACCGAGCGGCCAGCCAATGCAGTATCTAGGTTGGTGCGCTCACTACAAACACTCACAACGTGGTTTTGGGAGGCACGGCTTTCCGAGCTGGCACTGGGGAGCCAACTGGTGACCCTAGACCAGGCCCGGCGAGCCGCTGTGGCCAGTGGGGCTCTACAAGAGGGCTCCACCCGGGATTAGTCACGTAATTTTAATTCTTCAATAAAGTCTATTCTCTCTCTCTCTCTTTCGGCGAGCTTTGGGTAATAAGTATTAGGTGTATCTCGCACTGTAGCGATTATTCAATTATTCCATATTTCGTTTTCAAACGTGTTTCATACGACCAGTCGAATATATTTACATATTATCACTTCGAGTACCTTGCAGCGTATACAGTCATGAAATGACAGGGGCATGAAAAGCGTCGTTGACACTAAGGAGTGACGAAAAATTTGGTGGTTGTAATTAAGCCTAAAAACAACAATGCTAGCTAGAGTGTTCACTGAGAGAGGTTTTGTTACACGAAGGATTGGAATTCACACGGTTTAAAAAGCCACAGTTATTAAAACCGAACGTGGCGCGACCTGCTGCAGCTTTTCAGAAAAAAAAGCAGGAAAAAGCCGAGCGGTTCCTCATGCGTTCACCTAAAACAATAGAGGACGGAAAACGAAAATAGGGAGCATTACATCATGCCACCAGCCGTGGCATGCCAACCCGTGTTGAAGTCAGCAGTGTCGGCTGAACACGTGACCAACAAAGCTGAGGTCACGTAATAAACGAGATAAGCAGATGGTTCAGAGCGTGTTCCCGGTATCTTTTAATCAAAGGACAGTCGGCCGGCGCAATTCGGTTCGTTCACGGAAGTGCTTCAAACACAAAGCGCTGTCGGGAGAACTAACACTTGCTTGCAATGTTTTGATACGTGTTGCACCGACACAATGGTATTTAAAGGACCCCCTGAACATCACGCGTTCGAAGATGAGGGAGTGGTTCCCTCGTCTTCTTCGCTGCCCTTCACAAAGAAGATGTATCCTCGTCACCACTAATTTCTTAAAAGCACGTGAACAAAGTCGGCCCTAAGCGCAATACAGAATTTCGCTCCTCTCAGCTGCACGCTGTTTTCGCCACTTGTTGGAACGTAGACACGCGAAATGAAGTAAGATAAGTTGATCGCGCACGATAGTCGTGTGAGACAAGAAACAACTGGTGGGCAGCTGCAGGGCAAAACAGTGCAGGAGTGAAACCACTGCTCATGTATCGCGTATATGAACCAATTAGATCACCTACACTACAGACATCATGGGAATGAGCGCAGTCGACTTCACAAAATGCGCAAGAAAGACTAGGAACGCCTGGAAAGAAAAACGCCCTTCTTTTTCGTATTTTGAGAGGCTGGTAAGGGGCCCTTTAATGAGGGGAAATTTTTGTCTCTTTTTTTTCTGTTTTGTAGAGCCATGAATGCAGCAAAGCCATTTTTTCCTATCTAGTTGCTGAATAGAATGGTGCCAATTCATTTTTTTCAAGTTTCGTTAAGAGCCACAAAAGTTAAGAGAAAAAAAGAATGGTTCCTCATTCTTGCGTGAGCAAATAACCTATATGCTCGGCATTCATTGTATACTGCACTTCAAACGCATTCATTCTTACAAAAATATTATGTGAAGGACCTCCTTGATTAAGTCGAATGGGTTCATTTCAATAAGGTGTTTGAGAAACGAAAACAAACAAGACGGAACTATATTATCTGTTTTATCATTGCTGTTTGCACTGTTTAAGCAGTGGCTAAAGTGAAATAGCCCAGAAAAAACTATTCCTAAAGCTGAGGCTGATATTTAAGCCCAAAACATACGCTAAGTGTGACATTCGGGTGAAAATCCAGCCAACAAATACCACTCAGTGTTTACGACAAGCGCAGTTTCTAATTAACGGCACTCGTTCGACGAGCGCGCACCCGAATCCCAAACGATCCCGGCATAAACACCTACCGCCACGGAGAAAACAGGGGCGGTCGAGTGAGGGAAGCCCTCCTGTCCGTGAAAATGCGACAAAGAGAATGATAAAATTCTGAAGCAATCACCGACTATGGTTCCGGCGGGAATCGTTCGGTGCATAACCCACGAGCAATCTGCCGCAGGCGGGCGCGACGTGCGACGTGACGCCCGGTTAACCGCGGTGTCCTCTCAGAGCAACAATAAAGTGGCTATAGCGGCTCAGGTCACCAACACAGCCGCGCCACCTAGATATACGTTAAACTTGATACACCCGTTTAGTCTCACCTGAAATGACTGCATGCAAGCGTATAGGATCCACGCTGTATTATCGTAATCTGCTTTAAAATAGAAAGGCAAATTTTGGCGATCCAGTAGCAAAACAGAAATATGTGATCGACAAAGGCTTGTACTCCACAAAATACGGAAGACTCCATTACGCTAGTGTTTACACCACTCTAATCTTTCATTTTACTCTTACCTTTCCGAGATGTAAAGTTGCCAAATAGAGGTTTTCTGGTAATGCTCAGCGTGTTTTCGTTTTCTGCTTCTGTCAACGTTATAAATTCATCAAAAGTATGGTTTAGAATTTAGAGGCCCTTAAAAAGACTGCCGCTGCTGAAAGATACGAGTTCAGCTTTTGCACGCGTGTGTCATCGTCATCATTATCGACAGACGACGCTCTTCGCTGGGCAAAGACGTTTTTCATGTTTCTATATTTACCCAGTCATTTGATTGCTATGACCACAGAACGGACGTCTGCCCACAGCCCGAACTTCACGTTTGTAAAATATGTGGAACCTTACAGCCAACGTATAGAGGTGAGTGCACTCCGCCTTGAGCGACGTGTGGAGGAGAGAACGTGACCGGAGATCACAGCTGTCAAAAGCGCCTGAAGCCAGCTCGACATCGCCTCAAAAAACCTGAACAAGAAGCCGTCACCCAAGATGCAACAGATAATGCAAGAAAGTGGTGGTATTTAAAGGAGCCGCCGACCACGCTGGTTTGAATCTGAAGAGCAAGAGGTGCTATTCAGCGATCACGAATTCCCAGGTCTGCAACACCAAGCCTATATGCCATGCTACAAAACCCACTTCAAGATTCCGGTCCGGAACAAGATCCAGATCAGGCCTCAGACCAACCAACAGCGGGGAGGAGTCTCAATCACCACCAGCACCCAAGACCCCTCGCCAAAGCCATTCAAAGTGAAGGGCGGCTTCAGACCAGCGGCAAGCTGAACTACCAGTAAGCTAAGCACGAACCACTTGTTCTTTACCAATAAAACAAAACCCGCAGTATAAAAAGAATGATTCAGGAAAAAACAATTAAAGCCAGCTTGTCAGACATTAAATGAGAGTTGGCCGCTCTAAAGCAATCCCACAACCATGTTCAACAAAACCCATCTCAAGCTTAGCTGGTATCACAGCAAGAAGAAGCAGGAGGTAAAAGCGACAATATTGAAAATCCATTTGTCTACCAAAGCGCAACAAACGCAACTGTTGTTTGCCAAAATACACAAGCTTAAAAAATACGTAGGCGTTTCAGTTCCTATCGTCACTGAAAGTTTTGGGAAATGCACGAGCAACAGCCTGGCAGCCCCAACTAGCTGTCTTAAAATGTTTGAGACGTCGCATTGCCAAAGAAAAATGACGGCTTGCCAAGATACGCACTGTAGAGAAACCCTACAAGTATGGAAGTGAAACTGTCGTATGCTACAGAGCAATATATCAGCCTTGTCTCACAACACATACAGTAGACGCCAATCCTGCGTGATGTAATCTGTCTTAAAGAAATAAAAACCAAATCACACGATGACAGGCTAGTATAACAGTGGGATATGACAGTGTGGTAGCATGCGGTGGCACAGAACACAAGAGGATACATAAAGTTGGTGCAATAGAGTAAGAAACTCTATTGGAAACATAACTAAGTTACATGTAAATTACAGAAGAAACTAACAACACAATTTCCAGCAACAAATATTTTGTATACGCTACTGAGATTTGTAATTACAAGAAAAAAAATTTACAAGCACAAAGTGGCACTGATAATGTAGGAAACTCAAAAGATAATTAAGCGTGCAACACTGAACCAAACGATACGTCGAAAAGAAGAAATCTAGCAATGAATTCAGTCACTAAGAGAAAAGAAGTACCTCTTCATAGCCTTTTTAAAGTAACTTAAAGACTTGCAGTTTTGGGCAACACTGATAGTACTGACATGTGCATTTACAAAGGTAAGTAGATTAATAGGTAAGCTGTTTATAACCATTTATTGTTCCAAGCAGTCATGTTGCAAAAAAACTCAGGATACCAATGGCAGAACTCCACCAGAAAACGAACGAATATGCTAGAACTATGGATAACAATAGCTGTTATCGTGAAGGAACTCTTCTATGAAAAAAAAAGAGCTGCTGAGGTCCGCAGGATGGCTTAATGCTCTCCCATAGTAGAGTACCTGGTACTCTAAATCGTTACCGTCATTTTTTCTAAACTCACTTTGCGCACAAAGAAAACATGGGCATTATTACGTAGCTTGTTAAATACAGCTAATACAAGGACAGCTATGAAAAAACTTCTCCGACAAATAGAAATTGAGCTCGAGGGAAGTTATGCAGCTTCAATAACTCCGTTAAAGGAAATATATCTAAGCTCCACGAAGGGACCAGTCACAGACAAAGCATGACAAGGCATGTCCTAACTACGACAACCGAGCCAACCCAGGACTCGACAGCTCTATAAAAACAGCAGCAGTGCACGAACCTGTGCAAGCTTTCATAAAGAACACAGTCCCTGGCTGAGGTAAAATCATAAATGCAATGATTATCAACATGAGCAATGAAACACTATAAAAATTTACCACCTTCTTCAACGAAAAAATGTGGAACAATACCACCCGAATGGAAAGAAGCGGGAATAGTAGTGACACCAAAACCTTGAAAGCCCAAGAATCTACCCAACCTTAGACCCATCTTCATGACATCTTGCATGAATAAACTATTCAAAAAAGCCATTCAAACACGATTAGATTCTTACATTCAGACGCACCGACTCTTTATTGATTCAATATTTGGCTTCAGACCAAATCAGCACAGGGCGTATTCCTGCTACTCAATGAAGAAGCTTTAAACCCGCCTAACGGGGAGCACTGGCAGGTTCATCGTAGCCTCATACATAGAAAAAGTGTTGGACTCCATATCTCACGAAAAAATACTTGAGGAGCTACGCAACAGTGAATGTGGAGTAAAAAAATTGCCCGCAGCTTCCCTCGGGGGAACACTGAGGAGGATGCGGAGCATATAATTGGTTAACGGGGTGTTAAAGTGCGACTTACATGGGTCGATGGCTAAATTGGTTAACGTGGTTGTGAAATGGGGTGTTAAATTGTGACTTACTTGGGTCGCTGGCTAAATTGGTTAACGTGGTTGTAGGAGGGGTGTTAAATGAGTGAACACGTACGACACGTATGCGAAAGGGCGGTGTTTATTTATTGCGACGAACTTTGAGCACGATGGCTTTTAGATGCCAATTTGGCCGGCACTGGTCGAAGGGACGTCGATCATTGCGACCTCGGACGTCGACGCGCCGCACAAACTAACCGACGAGCGGCAACTGAGCGAGCGAGCACCGACCTTGAGTACATATACAGCGCGACGGCGCATGCACTGTCAGCTTGTCATGTCAGCCACTTTTCGTCTATTCATTGTCTTCTCGAAGTATCCTCGCAGTCTATTTCAAGTTTCGAATGCAACCACCACCTGGAAAGGTTTTTCGAAAGCGCACGTTACCAGCACAATATCGAGGAGGAAATATAAAAATACGTGTAACCCAGATGCCCACGAAAAAAATAGGTAAAAAATGAACGTGTGGAAAATAAGTGTATTTATAATAGTTTGCAGCGTAGCGCTAGTGGCGGCTGGAAAAAAAGACGACGAGCGCTGGTGGCTCGTGGCACCTAGAACGTTTATGCGCTTCCGGCTGGCTGGACGCCATGGCCGACTTCGGCAGCTCGCTTCCTCCTGTACGTCTCATTCTTTTCTTTAAACCAGCGATGACGGCCCGTCTACGTCGGATGCCGTCCCGTCGCTACAAGTTGCTGGCATTATTTATTTCTTCCACAAAAGCAGGCACTGGTGCAGACATCGCAACGGGTGTTGTTCTTACTTTTTCATTTTGAACTTGTTGATATCGGGCTGCTAACAATAATGGTGAAGACTTGCCACAAAGAAGAGTTACTCGTAATACCAATTATGTGAGCATGCTTTGCATGTTAATAGCACAAATCAGTAACTTAGCGAGAATTAAAATAGATAGGTCGTGGTTAAGAGGGAGCAGCTAGATTCGAAGCAATATTTGCCTGCATATAGACAACAAAATGTACTGACAGACCAAGTCCATCCTTCAATATTCCCATTTTTCAAGGCGACATGACTTCACGCTCATAATTTAAGCTATACTACCATGAAATAATTAGTTACCTGATCGTTATAGCCAAAAATGAGTCAATAATTAATACGAAACTAGTCAACCGAAAACGAGTAAAACGGTATAATCATAATCATATGGTTATTTTGGGACGTTAAACCCAACATATCAAACGGGTCAATATTAGGCAATGAAACCAAAAATGAGTCAATATTTAATATGAAACTAGTCAACCGGAAACGAGTTAAACGGTATCTCTCATAATCATATGGGTATTTTGGGACGTTCAACCAAACATATATAACGGGTCAATATTAGGCGTTCGTTTTGTGTATACTCTGTTTTGATCAGTTTTTATAGGCGCCTATTAAGCCATAATTTCTTCACAAACATTCTTATGTTCTTTTGGCACAAAACAAGAAAGTTTCTAAGTTCATCAACATCATCATCAGCCTGACTACGTCCACTGCAGGACAAAGGCCTCTCCCATGCTCCGACAGTTAACCCGGTCCTGTGCTTGCTGCTGCCAATTTATACCTGCAAACTTTTTAATCTCATCTGCCCTCCTTACCTTCTGTCTCCCCCTATCCCACTTCCCTTCTCTGGGAATCCAGTTTGTTACCCTTAATGACCAGCGGTTATCATGTCTACGCGCTACATGCCCGGCCCATGTCCATTTCCTCTTCCTTAGTTCAACTATGATATCCTTAACCCCCGTTTGTCCCCTAATCCTCTCTGCTCTCTTCTTGTCTCTTAAGGTTACACCTACCATTTTCTTTCCATTGCTCGCTGCGTCGTTCTCAATTTAAGCTGATCCCTCGTTGTAAGTCTCCAGGTTTCTGCTCCGTAGCTAAGTACCGGCAAGATAAAGCTGTTATATACATTCCTCTTGAGGGATAGTGGCAATCCACCTGTCATAACTTGAGAGTGCTTGCCAAACGTGCTCCACCCCATTCTTCTTCTTCTAGTTACTTCAATCTCGTGGTTAGGCTCTGTGGTTATTACCTGCCCTAGTAGACATAGTCTTTTACAAGTTGAAGTGCACTATTAGCTATCTCGAAGCGCTGCTCTTTTCCGAGGTTGTTGTACATTACTTTCGTTTTCTGCTGATTATTTTAAGACCCACCTTTCTGCTCTCCTTGTCTAACTCCGTAATTATGAGTTGCAATTTGTCCCCTGAGTTACTCAGCGGTGCAATGTTATCGGCGAAGCGTTGGTTACTAAGTTACTCTCCATTAAATCTTATCCCTAACTATTCCCATTCTAGGGTTCTGAAAACTTCCTGTAAGCACGCGGTAAATAGCATTAGGAAGATTGTGTCCCCCTGCCTTACACCCTTGATTGGTATTCTGTTGCTTTCTTTATGAAGCACTATGGTAGCAGTTGATCCCCTGTAGATTTCTTCCAGAGTGTTTATATATACTTCATATACGCCCTGATTCCGCAGTGTCTGCATGACGGCTGATATTTCTACTGAATGAAACGCCTTCTCGTAATCTATGAAGGCTATGTATAGTGGTTGGTTATATTCTGAGCATTTCTCTATTACCTGATTGATAGTATGAATGTGGTCAACTGTTGAGTAGCCTGTTCAAATTCCTGCTTCTTCCTTTGGTTGATTGAATTCTAATGTTTTCTTTACTCTATTAGCAATTAGCTTAGTAAATGGCTTGTATACTACAGAGAGCAAGCTGATCAGCCTGTAATTCTTCAAGTCCTTGTAAACTTCCTTTATAATGTAATAAGATAATTTTAGCGTTCTTCCAAGACTCTGGTACTCTTCCCGTCAGGAGACACCTCGTAAACAGGGGGGCTAGTTTTTTTAACACAATCTGTCCTCCATCTTTCAGCAGATCTGATGTTACCTGATCCTCACCAGCAGCTTTGCCTCTTTGTATGCTCTCCAAAGCTTTTCTGACTTCTTCTATCAATACTGGTGGGGTGTCATCTGTGTTACTTCTAGTTCTTATAGTATTAAAGTCTTGGTTGTCGCGGCTACTGTACAGATCTCTGTAGAACTCCTCCGCTATTTTAACTATCCTATCCATGTTAGTAGTTATTTTGTCTTGTTTGTCCCTTAGTGCATACATCTGATTTTTGCCTATCACAAGTTTCCTCTTCACTGCTTTGACGCTTCCTCCGTTTTTCAGAGCGTGTTCGATTCTCTCCATGTTATACCTTCTTACATCGCATACTTTACGCCTATTAATCAACTTCGAAAGTTCTGCCAGTTCTATTTTGTCTGTTCTACTTGAGACTTTCATGATTTGACACTTCTTAATTAGATTCTTCGTTTCCTGGGAAAGCTTGCCAGTGTCCTGTCTAACTACCCTGCCTCCAACTTCCACTGCACACTCCGTAATGATACTCGTCAGATTATCATTCATTGTATCTACGTTAAGGTTGGTTTCCTCACTAAGAGCCGAGTACCTCTTCTGAAGCGACACTCTGAATTCCTGTACTTTCCCTCTCAGTGCTAGCTCATTGATTGGCTTCTTGCGTATCAGTTTCTGTCGTTCCTTCTTCAAGTCTAGGTAAATTCGAGACCGTACCATTCTATGGTGTCTACATCGTACCTTGCCAACCACTTCCACATCCTGCATGATTCCTGGGTGGGCCCTCATTATAAAGTCTATGTCGTTCTTATTTTCGCCATTAGGGCTCCTCCATGTCTCTTTACGGTTTCCTCGTTTTCGGTAGAAGGTATTCAAAATCCGTAAATTATTGCGTATTGCGAATTCTACTAGTAGCTCTCTGTCATTTCTAGTACCGAAGCCATAATCTCCTCCTGCCTGGTCTCCAGCCTGCTTCCTCCCTACTTTCGCATTAAACTCTCCCGTCAGTATTGTAAACTGTGTTTTTACCTTACTCATTGCCGATTCCACGTCTTCATAGAAGCTTTCAACTGAAGCGTCATCAGGGCTGGATTTAGGCGCGATCGCCTGTACCTCCTCCATCTTGTATCTCTTATTCTGTTTAATTACGATACCTACCACCCTTTCATTATTGCTGTAGTATTCCTCAATGTTTCCAGCTATGTCTCTGTGAATCAGGAACCCCACTCCCAGTTCTCTTCTGTCAGCCAAGCCCCGATAGCAAAGGACGTGCCCATTCTGTAGCACCATATAGGCCTCATCTGTCCTCTTAACCTCACTGAGCCCTATTATATCCCATTTAACACCCTCTAGCTCCTCGAATAGTACAGATAAACTTCCCTCACTAGATAAGGTTCTAGCATTAAACGTCGCCAAGTTCAGGTCTCTAAGCTATAAGACTTCGATGGCTCTATATGTTGTTGACTCTACATTTTCCCTGTAGGCCGCCAACATGAAGCTCGCGAGTTCGATCTCGGTTGCAGCGGCGGCATTTCGATGGACACGAAATGTTATAGGGCCGTGATCTTTGAGATGTCAGTCCACTATAAATAACTCCAGATGGTCGGAGTTTTTGCGCTCTACGCTATGACGTCTCTCATAATCATATCGTACTGTTAAGAGTTAAAAACCGAGATGATATCATTGTTAATCTCATTATTATTTTTCGGAGTTCTTGAGTATGTATACATACATGACACACCAGCATGCTTTGGTCACTGCATCATTTACGCCTCAAGATACCGGATACATCGTACTTCTTGCTTTTTGTCAAGAGAAATACACCTAAGTGGCTTTCTTGTAGTCCATTGGAAGCTTATGTTGCCGCTAACCCCATTACGTGACTATAACATGACCAAGGACATACAAACTTTCATGTTCGTCTGAACACTGAATTGGTTTCGGTTGGTATGAGAAAAATTCTGCCATAGATATTGAATCAAATACAAAAAATATCTAGTTGACGTGAACAGCTTCTCTGGTAGATTGTAATTTATGAATACACTGGTGATTACATAGTAAAGAAAGTGCGACGCTTTCTCAGCACTTGGAAAAACAGCGCCTGTGTGACAGCAATACAAAAACACCGTTGGTTTCTTTAGGGGTTACTAACCTTAACGAATCTTTAAGAATAGATATGTTTTACACATGTGTGTGCGTCACTGTACCTTCTAGTTTGTGCATACGTTACCATTGTATATACTATCTCCATCAACCAACACCTGGTGGAGCAAGCCAGCCTATTGCAAAATATCACGTGTCGCGTGTGAACCATCTCGAATAATCTCGCATGATCACATGAGAACTCGTACGATTCATTTGCGTTCATACAAGATTATTAGATACGAAGCGTGATTTAAGGCGGTATAGAACGCATTGCATAAAGTGTCACTACTTACGTTGGCATAACCATTGTTCGCCATTACATATTTTCACCACATATATAATTTAGGTTTGTGCATCGGTGTAGCGGGGAACAGGGTGGTGGCAGAAGAAGAGGAGGGTCGGCTCCGGCGAACTCCGAACAGTTGTGGCCCCGTGGTACGTCGACGTGCCGTACCCAGCACCTCCACCACTCTGTTACATATACGTTGGGGTTTATTCAGAGGCGACGTAACGGTCGACTCGAAGGCATACATTGAACGCGCACCGGAGACCTCTTGCCAAAAGCCAAACGTCATCTTCTTCTGCCACCACCCTGTTCCCCGCTACACAGATGCACATCCCAAAATTATATATGTGGTAACAATTATGTATTATTAATTGCAGGGCCACATCTCACGCACAATTTGACTCTTTGTGCTGTTTTGTTTGTAAGTTCTTTTTTATTGTTCAAGTGCATTTCCACAGAAAATTTAACGCCTCCACTCTTGCTTAAGGCGTGTAAATTCAGGCCAGCAGTATTGAATAAATATGTGTCATAGGAAAATTTGTGATGGGTAGGTAATCGACCAGACTAACATCTTAATGATAATAATTAAAGAGTTGTTATTTATTCAAAATTTCGCAATGAAATTTTTGCTTCAGCTGTGGTGATGCGACCATGCACAGCTTGAAGCGTTAATAATTCGTTGTAGAGAGCATCACCGAGCACAGCATTTCGATAAGAGGAAATTCGTTCCTCATGACATCTGCAATAAATAATTATGAGTCCCATGATCGAAGAGTAGATGCCGAGAAATGACATTTTTAGAAAAAATGTTAGAGCAAGTGTATACGTTGTCGCCTACTTAGAAAAAATGTAAGCGTTGGACGTGCAGGAGGAGGAGAAAGAAAAGAATGAAAGTGCACTGTAAAAGCAAAAAAAAATTTCACTACAGAGTCATATGCAGATCAGGCTAGAACTGAACTATAGCGCAGCTATCGAAAACTAAATACACGTTTGTGAGGGTCATGTACTTTTAATGAAGACATTTACAACTCCTCTTTCAGGCGCTCAGCAGGGCTTGTTTTGATTGTTGGCAATTTTGTTTTTTCCCCAGGTGTGCTTCGAGCTCCACGCCAGTTTTTTTTTTATGAAACCATCATTCTGTAGCTATTTCTTGCTGCACTCCCATTGCTTCTTTGCACGTCTGGATAAGTGGCACCTTCGTTTTCAGGTGTTCGTCTTGGCTGCTTGAGGTGAACAATTTGCAGTTGTTTTCTTTTTGGGCACAACCGCCAGGAATATCACTCCTGCTCCACCGGGAGGCCTCACTAGTACCTACGGTGTCATTAAGGCCTGGGCGTTAATTAGCATCATCACTCCATAGCAGCTGCTTCCCATTCGAGTAGCACGGGCCCGTTCCACGTTCGTCTTGTTTTGTTCACTCTTTCATTTCCCGCAGCTTCGGCAGCGAGGCCGTGGAATCAGACTTCTTCCCCATTTCGACTTCTCTATTCTGTGACAGCCTTCTCCATTTTTTTCTTTCGCTTGTTCTCACACGAGACTTGATGGCATTGAAAGCAGGTGCTGGGATTCCGCGCAGCTCAGGAGTTTCATTTAAGAAAAGTGAAAGCGTCGATTACGAAGGAAGTGACCGATATTTAAAGCCTCGGGCTCTGCGATCGAATAATGAGCCTCACTCTATACTCTATGGTCTCAATTTTTTCTGACTATAAGCTCATCCTACTCGCCGTAAGCCCATTGCTTATGGCGAGTAGGATGAGCAAGTCATCACTCATTGCTTATGACGAGGAATGCAAGTCATCGTCTACCTTACGGACGAGGATCAAGTTATTTGGTCCATGGTAAACCGTTAGTTTCTTGATTGAGTGGGCTCAGTCATGTTGTTGCTGATAATGATATAGAATAAAGCTTTATTGATTTCACCGCAGACAAACAAAGAAGGAAACAACAAGACTGTTTGACTGAAATGCAGGCAGAACGAGAATTTTTAACGGCTATATTTTCTTTGTTAGACACAATTTTGCCAAGGAAATTATAAGCGATGTTATTAGAAGTAAAGATAATGTAAATGTGATGAGAGAAAATTGGACGATGAGATAAATTGCCGTGCACAGGGACCTAACCTGTGACCTTCGAGTAACCCGTCCGAGCACGGCCGCTGAATATACCCGGCGCCCGTGCCACTGAGCTGCCCTAGCAGCCGACTCCCTGTCTACTTTATAGGGCATATGGGCATTTGAGCGTAAAAGTCTCATTCAGCGTCGCCAGCAGCCATTACGGCTGTTATGACGGCGTCGTGGCTACTAGCAGTGGTGACTGACGCTACTGTGTTTCACTGTGTTGTACCGCTACTGTGTTGTACCGCATGAAGTGGAGGGATTAAAGACGCCCATGGTTTCTCAGTTGGTAAGCATTGGAAGCGTTATTGAAAGGTCGCTAATTCGGTCCCTGCGCATGGCAAGTTATCTTTTCGCCCACTTTTCTTTCTTCACATTTACGTTACACTTACTTTTGATAGCATGTCCAATACTTTCCTTGGAAGTGCTGTGTGTTAGTTACTACGTGATTTTGAAATTCATTACTCATCATTATGTTTTACTGATGCTTCGCGGGGCTATATTGTAAAGCACAAATTGTGTTCGTATAATTTAGCAACGACAAAACATGAACACAAAGAAGTGACAGGCATTCCAGATAGAACAATCGTTACCTGTTTATGTTCTATTCATTTCCTTTTTCCCTCTCTGCGGAGAAGCGTGCGAATGCTGCGCTATTACTTATTTGATGATCTAACTACATTGATGGAAAAGTAGAGGACTACTAAAGCTGAAATTAGATTAAATACCGAGAAATAAGGTGCACTTCACGCTACATCGCCCCGACAGGACTGAGTGGAGTCGTATCCATTCTGTACTGGCTCGAAAGCAATTATACGTGAACGACCATCCGTATTGTTTCTTTCTTCTGGCGTCTGCGAATACGGGTAACCGGCTGAAAAACGCAAATAGAGGCAGTTTTTTTTTGTCCCGTGTATAGTGCTTGTTTAAGTAAATACCCCGCTGAACTTGTCATTCTAGAAAGACCGATTGCAAAAGATTTATATCAGACTAACGGATTGCGAATGTGCTTACCGTCGTCTTATTGCTTTTGTGCGATACTTTCTGATGCGATGGACGCATCGGAATGAGAAACTGTGGTAAAGAGGTTGAAGAGTAGAAATGCTGGCGTGGTTGCCCAAATTCCATTCGCTTTGTTGAACCGTGCACAGCACTCAGGGCAACCGTGCTTGCATGGTAGGGATGATAGAGATTCGGAGCTGTTCCTCGATTATACGTCGGTAAACAAGTGGATTACGAACTCCAGCAGACGGCGGCGCCCCGCGAGCAAAAAGAGCGGAAATGGGCAGTATCGGTGCAGTTGTGTACGCGTCGGCAGTATTCTCAGGCATGCAATGGCTCTCTAGCCAGGTAATTAGAACGTGGCTAAGGACGGTAGCGGATGCTTGATTTCAATTAAAGCTCGGGTTCGACAAGGGCCTCAGTTAACTCTCATGATTGGCTGAGTTAACTCAATCTCACTTCCGGCATTTGTTCATAGCGAATCACAGCCGAAGTTCGGACGAAGAGCTATCGTGTCTCAGATTGTCAGTAAAATGCGGTTTCGTTTAGGCATTAAGTGAAATACGAAATTTCTGTATACAGAAATAGGTCCCGTGGTCACCTCCTAAGGTATTGAATAATGTTTCTTCCTGGTATTGATTAAAGCTGTCGAGAAGACCGACCAACTCTATCTCAGTGGAGGGCTACATATAATAAATGATTTAATGGGAATATTGCTTGACTTACAGGTGTTATTCTCTGGGTTTGTAGTTTTACACGTGCCATGCAAACTTTAACAACACGTTTTCCTTTACTAATTGGTTTAGCGTATTGCACTGTGTACATGATCGGACCGTACCTCTTTTTTGAAATTTGTATACAAAAAACGCACCGATATATATATATATATATATATATATATATATATATATATATATATATATATATATATATATATATATATATATATATATATATATATATAATGAGATATAACAGACAGTAATGCCAAGGAATGTACAGGGGAAGTTATTAACATTAATGGAATGTAAATGTTAATAATGTTCCATTAATGTTAATAACTTCCCCTGTACATTCCTTGGCATTACTGTCTGTTATATCTCATTATTATTGTGTTAAAAACACGGAAAAACTAGCCCTTAGGTATACACTTCCTTCCCTTATATATATATATATATATATATACTGCAGGAGGATGCAAAATAAAGAAGTAAGTAATATACAGAAGGTTGACTAAAATAAAATGGTTAGTTGAAGGTTTGCACTTGTCCCTGTTCGTTCGTAATGTATCTTTGTTTTTACTTGGGCACACCAGTCTACCTTGAAATATGAGCAAACTCACCCAACTATAGGTTTTAATGAGTTATGATTGTCTGTTTTTGAAATTGTTTAATAATGCTGGGTTCGCTCATTTTGTGTCATAATTACATGCCTTCAAGAATGAACTATGCCTGTGATATTTATGCATACGTTTTTGCCTTGTGGTTTGGTGCAAACGAAGTGTCGCTGTACTTCGTGCAGTTTTTGTGCCGCGACGCAGCAGAATATTTCGCGATGGTTGCTCAGAATGTTTACCTAGTTAACAAGAACTCTTTATCCATTCAGCTATTGCAAAATTAGTGACAATTTCCGAATGCGTTAAAATGTTGACGTTAAGATTTGTGGTGTCGCTTCATTTCTAGGTCAAAATAGACAGGTGCAGGCTACGTAAGTTTGTATTTTATTATTACATAACTTAGTTTAGAGTGACGTAGTGTGAAAATAAAATCAGACAGAAAAAAATGTGGTAGCTCTTAGCAACTCATTATGTTACAAGGGTGTATGAAACAACTTATCTATAGCTGCAGGAAGAGTGCAACGCACCGGTATAAGTGCTAAATGCCAAATTTACAGTAAATTTTACCGCTACAGCTGCCGCTCAATAACGTTAGTTTAAATGGTACGACCTTAGAAACTTGGTGTTGTTGTAGGTGTTCATAACTGATTACAGCTAGACATGAGAATATGACAGGTGATAGGCATTTGTATTTGATAGCCCAGCAGTATTCTTCTCTATGTCTCTTTGTCTTGCCTCGGCTTGTTCAGCTTCATTTGGTGCTGCTGGCATTCCCACGAAGGAGTTTGTAGCCTGTTATTGTAGATAATATGACTACATTTTCTCATCATTATAGTCATTTTTACTACCAAAAATATGGGTAGTCAGTTTAAGGCAGGTGGGCTAGCTGAGAAGGAAGTAAGTGGTGTGATTAGCTCATCTCGTCATGTACACCTATTGTAAGTTTTACCATGCAAAAGGCATTACAATAAAAAATATGCATTGTAAGTTGCTGAAGAAATCGCTACTCAGCGCCATAATTTTTCGAAGCTACAGAAAAAAAACAACCAACGGACCATCAGTTTCAAGCCAGTAATTTTGTATACATAATAACAGGTTTTGTTTAGAGTATATTGCAATCTAAGGTTATTCTGTCGAAGTGCCATAAATATTAAAATTGACCTCGACATCTACACGCGAAAACTATGGGACTACTAGGGAAAGGGCGTGTTAAGCAAGAGCACCCCAAAATATCAATGACAGCCTTTTAGTAGGTGCCATACTGCACAAGAATTAAGTCCTTATTTTTCATTTCACTAGCGCGCCTCTCTATCAAAAAGACGGCTTGAGCAGTGCCTGTTGGCGTGACATTTTCTACTCTACGTATCTGATAGCGTACACAGTGGCTGATGTCATTAGCCTTGTGTTTCTGGAAAACAACAACAGCAACATTACCTTGATTACCAGAGTCTACTGTGCAATAAACAACTATTGCCTTTTTATCGTCGTCACCTTTCTAAAGCTCCGTAATAGATATTTGTTTCATAAAAATGTGCCCTATAGGAAACCTATATGGCATATTATCTTTTGGAAGAGATGAGTAACTTTTATTTCACCCCAATCCGTATGCCATCATGTAAATTTACAATAGTGAAGGTGCACGAGGATCTGTATAAAAGTGTGATTCTAAGATAATGAACTGTTGCGTCACGTTTTTCTTTTCTCGTTCTCTCTCTCTCTTTGCTCTTTGGAGAAAAGGCACCCTAGTTATTTCCTGGTATTCACAACATCGCATTGCAGGTTTATTTGTAATGAGCGCTATATATCTCGTCTTACATGGCTCATTTTCTTCAAGCAGGCCAACTCATTTCCTCAATCGTTTTGTCCTGCGATGTTACTAGACTGGAATTGCCTTCACAAAAACAACAAATCTATCGGTGTTTCGCGATGCCTCAAACAAGCTTACTAAGGTAGATGCCATGTTATTTACCCGCGTATGCTATATGTGTTCTTTTTTGCATTTTATATTTATTTGACCAAAGAAAAAAATCTACATTCAAGGGCTCGTTTTTCTTCGTTAGACAAAGTATTATTAAGATCTAACAGACGCGTATGCAAAGGAAAGTATAGGGGACGTTATCAGAAGTAATTAGAGTGTAAATGTGAAGGAAGAAAAGTGAATGAAGGAATAACTTGCCATTGGCAGGAACCCAACCGGCGGTAACACGTCCGATCCTCTACGAACTGACCTGCCACAGCGGCCATCCTCCTGTCCACTTTACGGGACGTATAGGTGCATGAAAAGTGGGAATGCTAGTCAGCGCCGCCAGTAGCAATGATGGCAAGTGTGGCGAGTGTGACCTATTACTTCATATTTATATGACTTTCTCCCTCTTGCAATAAATTCCTACTAAATTATGCTTTATTTTTGTTTACAACTTCTCACTGAAACCTATATTGTTTTCTTCTTTGTAATGCCTTGTCTGGCTCTGAGTGTGCTAATGAAATGAAGTCCAATTAACAAATATTATTAAGAGGTTTGGTCTGTTAAAGGGACATTGAATTTTGGGCATTGAATAATATAGGAGCGCTTGAAAAAAAGTAACGCATAGACATTTTTCAGTTGTGGCATGAAATAATTTTTTTTTACTTCTCACAAAGGAAATTGGTTTCGTTTGTGAGATTTCTCAAGTTTCAAGAATAATCTGTGTCTTGCTTTATTCAGTATTTTATTTTTATCAACTATTCGAATGCTGCGTACGACTAAACGCATAATATTTAATTAGTATAATAAGCTTCATTCAGCAATATTTAACTCATTCCAAGATAGGAGGCGTTCGGTGTCACTCATACCACGGCCGCCTGGATCCGGCACACGTGGTGGTGTTCCATGCGCGCCCGATCCAGGTGGCTGTGCTCATACACAAATATCGTGGAGACGTAATGTTTAGAATGCAATCAGCATAAATACGATACGAAATTTGCACGTATGATTGATACTTGTTGAAAACGTTTTGCCTATACATTATTTAGCCTTCCTAACGCCATCGAATTATTGGCGATTATATAAGTCGCAATTGAGTAAAATAAAGCTTTTCCTTTCTTTCTATATTCAATGGGATTTCATGGTCAAATATGGGGGTTAACATATTCGAACTGAATGACTATAAGAGAATGGTGATTTCATGTATTGAATGAATTAAATAAATAAAAAGTAAAGCAAGCATTATAGTAAACACATAATTTAGAGCTCACTACAGTCATGTTCTGAACACAGTCCTTGCGCATAGGAAAGATTAAGTGAATATACGTTCTTAAAGTACTGAAAAGATGTTCAAAAGGCAGTTATTTATAATACTTCTTTCATAAGATGGAAGCTTCGATCTACAGCGGATCGCTTTAGTGTAGCTCCATATATCGATGTTTCTCTCTAATTTGAAAGGTTGCGGGCACGTGGAAGTGTAAAAGCGGCTGATTCTAATCCCCGCTTCTGCGCGAACGTTTCGACACGTCCCGCTGTCGGCGAGTCTGCTCGGATTGTGACTTTATGCTTTGGTGATTATATCTGCATATACCCGATTTTTGTTATTTACCATTAAATTTGTATGCATCAATACATAATAAAGTTGAAAGTGCCTCATCACTTTATTAATGAACAAAGTAGTTTCGTAAGCCCATGCATTTATTACGACACGACCCATCTGAGTCCTCTTACTAAGGGAACGCCACTTTCATCTGTGAAATATTTAACAGCAATGACTTAATTCTTTACAGTACAAGAATATACATTTGTATTTGCGCTTGTTAGCTGTCCCCTCCCCTCCCACCCACCCTTTTTTTTGGACAGCAATATCGAACATTCGCAATATCTGTAAATGGAGACAAGAGCGTGCAGATAACAATATTGCGTTAACCAAATAATAAGTACGACTGTCTTATATGCTAAATTTCTTGGAACTGCCGAAGCATTCAATTGATACACGCGTCTATTCGATGTTAAATTTGAACACTATATATAAGTTATTTGCACAATTAAACTTCGTGGGTTATCAGATTGAGACACCACGAAATGCATAATGCATAAGCTTCATACAGCGATCCCCATCTTAGCGAAAGCAAGTCAGACATTTTGAAAAGCTCTTTATTCAAGCTGTAGAGATTCACCAACCGGGCCGTAAACATAACGCCTAAAATACTAAAATGCTCAGTGATATTTTTTTTGTAGTTACAGCAAGGCCTTTATGGCCGAGCTTTAGAGTATGCTTTGGAAAAAACAATATCGTCATCAATAACCAGTAAGCTATCAATCGCGTCCACGCGATCAACTACAGAAGGCACGCTAATAGAGCATAGCATAATAGCCTTCAAACCACTAATCTAACAATTTTTACTATTACGAAGAAAGAACTGTTACAGAACGTAAAATAAAAAGACGAGGGTCCCGAAGTACGAAGCTGCAACGAAAACCTCGTTGGTGGTTACAAATGGATACATTTAGTATAGTTTAAAAAGTTGGTGAAAAGAGAATTGAGTGTGAAGAGGACCGATATGTAAAGGTGGAGAGGACTGAAATGAGGGCTGGACAGCGAGTTCAGATAGAGATAGACACCATCTTAATAGTAATAATAATAATAATAATAATAATAATAATAATAATAATAATAATAATAATAATAATAATAGTAACATAATAATAATAATAATAATAATAATAATAATAATAATAATAATAATAATAATAATAATAATAATAATAATAATATAGTAACAATAATAATAATAATAACATCTTGTGTTTTGCGTCAAAAAACTGTCACATGGCTATGACAGACGTCATAGTGGAAGGCTCCACAATTTTTCATCACCTAGTCTTGCTTAACGTGCATCGCACACTACACCAGTCTCTACCATTTCGCCCCCATCGAAATGCGATCGTCGAGACCTTTGGGTCGGCAGCCGAGCCCCGTAGCCTCTGTTCCACCGAGGCGGACATAGAGAGAGAAAAAAAGAATATAAAGAAAAATAAAGATAGAAATGAGTATATAGAAAACGAAAAATTGGGAAAGAGACGAAAAGGCGCCGAAATGAAGAAACAGAGGGGAAAAAAGTACGCAGCTCTTCTCGTTGCGATGTCTATTCCATTGGTTCCGAGGACAGTTTGCGTAGATCCTCGGCAGTGTCCCTGTAGGCTAATCATTTTTTGCCCCGCTTGTGTTCTAAGTGTGTGCTTAGATTCCGCTCATGAATCTAAGCACACACTTTTGGTGCGGCTACCATCCGTTTCAATGACCAAGGCGGCCGGTGATCGAAACAGACTAGCTGTAAATCTTGCTGCCGGCACTCCCACACTGACTGGACCTCTTTCTTCGACTTCGCACCCGCCAAGAATCTTCGGGCAAACATTCTTCACTATTCTGGCTAACAAACCAATCATTGCTACAAGAACCTAAGGTAAACAATAACGCATACATAAAGAACAAACACGACAAGTAGGAGCGCTTGTCCTTGTCAGTTGCGTAATTTTTAACAATGAAGCTGTTTAAGTTTTGCGAAATTCCGTTGTCATTCAGCATTAAGTGGTTTAGTGTGGAGCCAAACTAAGAGAGGGGGACCGTAGCCTGTCTATTCCGAAGGACCCGAAGCCGAGAAAAGGACAAAGTATAGTGTAGCAAAGAGTGCAAAAGGGAAGTCACACTCAGAAGCGGTGATCTGAGGCTGAGAAGGAGACAAAATAGGAGAGGAAGCTTGAGGCATAGCACATACATTTACAATTTAGTATACAAAAGGTGTGAAAGTACGGTGAGGGTTGGAAGGAGGAAAATGGGAAGAGGCAAGTGTGAAGCTTGCCATTGTCATCTCTATTATGTATTGCAGCAAGATGTAAGAAAGAGAAGCGTCGGGGATGATGAGGTGGGGACGTGATAAACTTTAGCATAGTTTTGTGTAGTATATATAGCTAGAGTTGGGACAGGGAAGTAAAAGTGAGAAGAGGAGGCTCCTAACTATGCTACTTCCTTTAGTATTCGCGTCATTATTGCGTAACTTTTTTCAGTTTCTGCACTGGATTTCTGTTGCAATATACTAAGACAAGCCAGTCCAGCATGCATTTCTTTTCAAGTACAAACGAATGAATCATAACAGTTTCTCAAATTAACAGGTCCATCAGACTGGTCATAGACATGATAGTGAGTTCATCGGGCTTGTTCTCCCTTCTTTGTCTTTTCGCCCATTTATTTTGTGCTTCCGAGCTGCACGCAGGCAATCATTCGTGAAATTTCGTTAAGCGTTTCACTCGTCTCATTCTCTTGAAGCTGCACTGAATCATAGCTGTGTCCGAACGAACGTCTCGCACGTGTCAACCTTCCGAGTTGTCTAAATTCATCCGTGCGCCAGCACGCGCATAATGTATGTTGAAAGTTGAGAAAGGAGGAAGCAGCCATTAGCATCCATTATCAGCACTGACCGAGAAGCTGTCAGTACCCTCCTTTCTTTCGCAATCCCCGCGCTCTCTAATGGCCTCCATTTGTGAAGGTGTGCAACAACTAGCGAATATCGCGGATGATCGCGGAAGCGTGGACCCGGCTGCTTACTTGCATAACGTTTTGTTTTTCACTTTGTCGTGACATTACACGCGATTCAAGCACGCTAGAGTGGTCCTTATTTTCAACATGTAACGTCAGACTTTTCTTTTACTCGTCCTAATGACTTGTACTTCGTTCACGTTTCCCATTTTATTCTTTTTATTAGGGGTCTGTTCGTTGTATGTAGCGTGTTGGTGGTTCCACTCCGGCAACGTTTTTCCCCAGTAATACATGCACGCAGGCGCGTGTTCCCCACGCAGCGCGCAGAGTTAGCCCGCGGGCAGTCGTTTTCGCCCGCATACTTCGCTAAGCGAACCACGAAACATGCTAATGGCCAAGCTACTCAAACAGCCGCCGGCATCTCGCCATCAGCCCACATCAGCTGATTCGTGCTTATTACCGCGTCTCAATCTTGCCACACACTCTTGTCATTTTCTAAATGTGTGCGTTTTACTTTGAACCTACTTTAAGCAAAAGTACTTCCGTGAGGTACAAAAGGCTGCAAGGCAGCTTCTCGCCGCTTCCCGCTAGAAGCCTCGGTTTGCTACCGCCGAAACGAGAGCTCATTTCCCGCGTATAGCTCAACGCTCGCCTGCGTCTGTAGCTACACTACTACTTTTCTTCATATCGAGCCACTCAATCATTTCCGAAGACACACTTGAAAAGAAACAGCTATTTATTTACAGATGGGCCCGTTTGCCGGCAGAGAAGGATTAGCCTGTTTTGCAGTTCAAGGATTGCGATTTTTCGGGGTTAGCGCTTTAACTTTTAGCTCCCAAGTAAGCCAAGACACTATAGAGTTCTCCCTGACGCCACTGTTGAGTATTGTGGCGCGATGTTGACGCCTTACAAACACACCCATGGAGTTATTTGAGAACCTGGTTTTCACGCAGCTCGCTAAATACGCCGCATGGCATATTTGAGCAACACCTCATTCAAGCCTGCCACATCCGTCGGACTAGTTACACAGGAGATTGTCTAGTATAGCCTCGTTGAGCCCAAATAAAGCATACCTATGCGGTTTATGCCTATGAAAGGGCCCCGCCGCGGTGGTCTAGTGGCTAAGGTACTCGGCTGCTGACCCGCAGGTCGCGGGTTCGATTCCCGGCGGCGGCGGCTGCATTTCCGATGGAGGCGGAAATGTTGTAGGCCCGTGTGCTCAGATTTGGGTGCACGTTAAAGAACCCCAGGTGGTCGAAATTTCCGGAGCCCTCCACTACGGCGTCTCTCATAATCATATGGTGGTTTTGGGACGTTAAACCCCACAAATCAATCAATCAATGCCTATGAAAGGAAAAAAAAACGCTGTTTCGCGTTGCCACGCCGACGTGTCGCGATGCGCTGACGACGTAATCGCCGGAACAAGAAGGCTTTAAATTATGCCTAAGACGCATTTACTGCGTTGAAGTTGCGAAGCACATAGCTGTACACAGAGCCTTCATTGACTTGTGTTCTGATACTAGACATAGCATGCAAGTAAGGTACGGGTGTAGCCATGAAAGGTCTCTGCTTTTTTAGCAGCCGTAATTGAGGAATGAAGCATTCCACTGAAGCAAACAGGACAGACAGCATTGAAGAGTGTTGCGAAAAGAGCGTAGTTGAACGTTGTCTGAAGGCCTGAAAATTGATAATAACCTTAAGCGCCTGCATTCATCAGAATCTGGAAGCCCTCTCTTCGGAAACCTCTCATGAAAACATCAAAATTCTGGAGCAATGAAGCAATCAACCGTGAAGCATAAACCTACACCACAATGCTTCCAGCCACCGCACCATAAACAGATGTTACTTCATAATATATTAAGTCATCACCATCTGTGGCCTTGAAGACAATACCGCTAGTTGAATTATTGGCTCCAGTGGCATTCTCTGTTCAAGAATTTGGCTTCGAATCACGTCACAATTATTTCATGTGCACCAAACAGTAACGTTGATGAATAGCACACGATCGTATCTCTGGCAGACGAGTGATGAATTCTTTGGATGCATTGCGTTCTCTGGTTTTCATGCACGGCTTTCTTTCAACGACTAAGTATGTCATGTTTTATAGAACTTTTCTCGCGCAATTTCCCACTTTCGTATTAGAATAATCTACACGTGCCACCGACATCCTAGCCACCAGGCTCTCACCAAAATAATCGGGCAATACCAGAGGAGGAGTAATCGGGAGACCTGTGCGAAGCTCTACTGCTGACGCAAGGAAAGGATCAGTACCTCGACATAGATGAACAATTAGTGCAGCTTGCTCTAAGCCGCGCAATGCTGGTTCACAGCAGAGCTGGTAGTTAGTAACCTGGCTCGAGGTTTGGCTAAAGGTTTACCACATCACTCTCGGAGCTCTTGCTTGGCACCTCCAGAGTATTTTACAAATGTCCTTACAGTGAGATGGATCAGTAATTCTGTTGAAATGTTTGCTCCGCTGTTTTTTGTCTCTGCTAACCGTGTCACGTGTTAGTTAGATGAAGGATTTGTGTACTCATGCAAGCACTGCAGAGTTACTGTGCAGTTTTTTTCCACACACGAGTGGCACACGAAATTCAAGAAAACACTCAAGTTCTTAATGTTTGCTTTATTTCGAATGAGCTACCGTTTCTTGTCACCCATGATTTAGGAAAAGACAAGAAGAAACAAACATGCAAAAAATACCAAAAACAAATTAGAAAAAGACAGGTCATATGAAATCAAAAGCTTTAAAATTTTCAGCGCAGCGCTTTAAAGTCCAACCCAGCTTGCTGTGAAACGATGCACGACAAACGAAGAAAGCGCGACCACCGTGAACAACTGTTCACCATCCCCGAAGGGACCATTCACCTGTTTCATTGACAACGCAAGGGTTAAACTGATTGCTTTCTGCATAACTTAGCGGAAAATAGTTATGCATGAGAACTGTATATCAAGTGAGAGGCACAAAAAGAAGGACACTGAAGCCACAGGTACTCATTATGCCCAATACGGTCAGCGAGTCCATGAGAACAACGAGGTTTTTAAACTGACAAAAAAAAAAGACAGGACGAGCATTCAACATCAAGAAGGAGATTCCTTGTGCGTTTTTGTCTTATTCTCAAACGACTTCACTAACTTTCGCGCATTCCACATTCGAGAGAAACGTCGAGCGCCCCACAACCCGTTCTGCCAAGTGACTGGTCCCTTCTTTTTGCATTCCTCGTCACTGGTCTCGTCAGCTCCTTTCCTCCCTCTCTTTCTTGTCCTGAAAGCATAATGACCCCCAAAAGTATTATTATCTGAGATATCACTTATACAATCAAAATCTATTTTTCGCCAAAATAAGTGCGTGTATGCGTTCTAAAAGTCGGTACCGAATACACAGCCCTAGCTCAGTTCACTACATTTGTAAAAAAAAAAACTAACTCTGATTTCAGTTCTTCATGTTTCATTAGTTTAGTTTATGCCCGACGTGGTGGTCTAGTGACTAAGGTAGTCGTTGCTGACCCGCAGGTCGCGGGATTGAATCGCGGCTGCGGTGGCTGCATTTTAATAGAGGCGAAAATGCTGGGAGCCCATGTGCTCAGATTTCGATGCAGGTTAAAAAACCCCAGGGGATCGAAATTTTCGGAGCCCTCCACTATGGCATCTCTCGTAATCATATGGTAGTTTCGGTACGTCGAACCCTCTATATCAATCAATTAGCTCAGCTTACATGATTGACCAAAATAATTTGTGCGCAGTGGCAGACTTCGACTTGGCGTTAGTTATTATGGAAAGCCGACAATTATTACCATTTATGTATACTGACCGGGCATGTAGCGCGTAGACAGGATAACCGCTTGTCATTAAGGGTAACTAACTGGATTCCCAGAGAAGGGAAGGGGGTTAGGGGGAGACAGAAGGTTAGGTGGGCAGATCAGATTAAGAAGTTTGCGGGTATAACTTGGCAGCAGCAAGCACAGGACCGGGTTAACTGGCGGAACATGGGAGAGGCCTTTGTCCTGCAGTGGACGTAGTCAGGCTGATGATGATGATGATGATGATGATGATGATGATGATGATGTATACTGACTAGACCAAAAAAAATTTAACAAGTTAGGTTTTGATACACTAATTTATAAGTTCTTACAGAATCAACCAAATATTATGATATATTCAATAATTGCACAACTGATAATTGCTTCAGATATGACTGCGGTGTAATTAAAATACCAGAATGTATGTTAAATAAGAACACAAGGTCAAAACAATGCATTATCGCAATTAGCGCTATTTTTAATCGACATCCTTTAATATTACTCTGTTATTGATATCCTGCTTCGTTATTAACCCAACATTACCTAATCTTAGCACTACTTGGCAAGCATGAGACGTAATTCAAAAAGAGCTCACTCACCAGTTTTGGGACGCACCAGCGACAGACGAGTCGCTCACCATTCGCAAGATCACAATGTGTCGTTCGCAGCCCAGAAACATCATCACACGATTCAGATTCATACAACTCCTTTCTGTCGATGATAACCTTCGTTGCCCCTTGTAGTTATTCGTGATATCCAGAAGGTGGACCGAGCGATTTCTTTTTTCCGAACGTAGCCGAAAGCTTCGCGCTATCCTCGCTGCACTGGCTTGGTCTGCGTCATGTTGCTTTGTAGGGAATGGTCACCCGGTGAGGCCGTGTACGTCACTCCTCCCACAGCCAATGAAGGTGCCGAGCGATGCGCCAGAGCATTGCAGAACAACCACTAGAGTATAATAAGGAAATTGGCCCAATTTTTTTCACGTTTACTTTTTTCGTCGCCCACCGGAGGAAAGCGGCGGAAGACGAAAGTATATGCTCCGGTATTTTTTGGTTGTATTGAGGCCACCGGAGCAGAGCAGGGCATCATTCTCCAATTCCTCCCTGCAGGGTATTTTTTTAGTTTACAGACTACTTACACATGGAGGGGCCGTCACAAACGTGCCTTATATTTCTCATACCTTATTCTGCCAATGATTTGAGATGGCGGGAGTGTTGTTGGAAGCTGGCAGGGGTGAAGTACTGCTTCATGACAGTAACGCATGCGAACAAGGGGAACCTTCATATATTCAGTGTATCATTGCAGGAAAACCTACGGTTGGTGATTCGGTTCGGTGATGCTATTCCACCGTCAACTGCTTCTGCGGTGCGATGACGCCACCTAGTAAACAAACAAGACCCTCCTACCACTTATGTGTGAGAGTATCCCGTTCGTCTCTATTGGAACTCATTCAGCTAATGTGATGACCACGCTAAACACTTACACAGACATCGTCCTTGAGATCTAGGCATCGGAGCAGCAAGTCGAGTATATCTCCAGTGGCTTCTCCGACCAGAAAACTTCCTTCATTACAACAAGAAACTGGCAGTCGTGTGCTCCCTAGAGAGAAATTTGTGGAAAATAAGTGGTGGAATGCAATTATTCATGCATGCACGTCTCTCTCGAATTTTTCTAAGCTTATGGCATAATCGAAGCAGCTAGAAAGTGTCGCTAATAATTCTCATTTGGCAGTATTGTAATCGTCAGTAATTTTTTTTCGTCTGATTTATTTTCCTTTGATCATATATATATATATATATATATATATATATATATATATATATATATATATATATATATATATATATATATATATATATATATATATATATATATATTGTTAGGACGTTTATTGGCGGACACTCGTTGATGAATCACGACAGCGACAGTCAATGCGGAGACTGACTCTCTGCACGAGCTGCTCTTCTTCTTATGGAAAGGGCGACCCACTAGAAGGCACTCGAGAGGACGACCCACTGTTCTAAGGCTTTGCCACAACTACCCCGGGTACGAAAAGGGAGCCGCCTGGCGACCTAACAGGTGGTTACAATGAGCGGGTCATGGTAGGCCTTGAGGCGCTCCACGTTAACAATGTCGCGTCCTTGACGGCGCATGTCCGAAGATGGTTCGATTGGTTCAATCAAGTAGTTGACAGGAGAAGTGCGTTTGACGACACGGTAGGGGCCTTCGTATTTGGGCAATAGTTTTGAAGATAGGCCAGTTGCAGTGGTAGGGATCGAGAGCCAAACGAGCGCTCCAGGGAGGAACGTGGGCGCAGTAGTGCTGGCGTCAGCGCGAAGGCTTTTTTGCCGCTCTTGATCGTGCGCAGTAAAGGTCTTTGCAAGCTCTCGACACTCTTCAGCAAGCTTGGCTGTAGCAGAAATAGGCGCCCACTCAGACGGAAGTGTTGTGTCGATGGTGTGCGACGGGTGCCTTCCATATAATAAAAAGAAAGGTGAAAAGCCAGTAGTGCTCTGAGGGGCGGTATTATATGCGTAGGTGACGAAGGGTAGAATGGAATCTCAATTTGTGTGATCGGCAGCGACGTACTTGGAGAGCATGTCGCCGAGCGTACGGTTGAAGCGTTCGGTGAGGCCATTTGTCTGCGGGTGGTAAGCAGCAGTTTTGCGGTGAAAAATGTTGCACTCTTTAAGAATGGCTTCAACGACTTCAGACAGGAAGACGCGGCCTCGGTCACTGAGCAGTTCCTGGGGTGGACCGTGTCGCAAAATGAATCGTTGGAGCAGAAAGGAGGCCACATCGCTCGCTGTAGCCACGGGGAGAGCGGCCGTTTCGGCGTATCGCGTGAGGTGGTTGGTCCACAGCGCCAATGGCCTAGCGGTTACCAGCCGACGTCGGCGGAAGTGGCCCATACAAATCGATTCCAATGCGCCCAAAGGGCCTGGCAGGGCAAGGTAGAGGTTGCAGACCTGTCGGTGATAGGTGCGTTGAAGCTTTTCGGCGCTGACAATCTATGCAGGAGTGAACGAATTTCTGCACGTAGCGGTACATGCCGCGCCAAAAGTACCGTTGGCGAATGCGGTGGTAAGTCTTTGATACCCCGCAGTGCGCACATTGCGGATCGGAATGAAAAAACTCGCATATGTCAGAGCGCATACTGCGAGGTATGATTAGTAGCCACTGGCGGCCGTCACCATTTTAACTGCGCCTGTGGAGGAGGTCGTCGCGAATGGCGAAATGGTGGGCTTGACGACGCAACGTGCGAGTGGATGGAGTGGATGGATCAGCCAGCAAGTCGATCAGTGAGGCGATCCATTGATCCTTGCGCTGTTCAGTAGCAATGGTATGAATGCTAATGGAAGAAATGGCAAGGTGAGACGCGGAGTTGTGGGCGTTGTCGTCAGGCAACGGAGAGCGTGACAGGGCGTCGGCGTCACCATGTTGCCTTCCATTGCGGTACAGCACGCTGATATCATAGTCTTGTAGGCGAAGTGCCCACCGGGCGAGACGGCCTGAGGGATCTTTCAATGACGACAACCAGCATAGTGCGTGATGGTCGGTAACGACATCAAATGGGCGACCATACAAATAAGGTCGGAACTTCGTAAGGGCCCAGACGATTGCCAAACATTCCTTTTCGGTGACGGTGTAATTAGTCTCGGCCTTAGTAAGCGTACGGCTTGCACACGCCACGACATATTCTGGGAACCCTGGTTTGCGCTGCGCAAGGACAGCGCCAAGGCCGACACCACTGGCATCCGTGTGTACCTCTGTAGGGGCCGTAGGGTCGTAGTGGCGGAGTATGGGAGGCGACGTCAACAAACGACGTAGCGTTGTGAAAGCGTCGTCACACTGTGATGACCACGAATGGAGAGGTCCGTTACTTCCAAGGAGCTTCGTCAGCGGCGATATGATAGTCGCGAAGTTTCGAATGAAGCGCCGAAAGTAGGAACACAGACCTACGGAACTGCGCAGTTCCTTGACGGATGTCGGCTTGGGGAACTCGGACACGGCCCGAAGCTTAGCTGGATCAGGGAGAACTCCGTCCTTGGACACAACGTAGCCGAGTATTGTCAGCTGCCGAGCTGCAAATCTGCACTTCTTTAGGTTCAGTTGCAGACTGGCGTCACTCAGACGCGTTAAAACATGACGTAGGCGCTGAAGATGCGTCGAGAAGTCCGGAGCGAAAACGACGACGTCATCGAGGTAGCACAGGCACGTGTGCCATTTCAGGTCACGCAGAACAGTATCCATCATGCGCTCAAAGGTGGCGGGCGCGTTGCACAGCCCAAACAGCATGACGTTGAATTCGTACAAGCCGTCGGGGGTGACAAAAGCGGTCTTCGGTTGAGCGTCCTCAGCCATAGGTACTTGCCAGTACCCTGAGCGCAAATCGAGGGATGAAAAGAATTCTGCTCCTTGCAGGCTGTCAATAGCGTCATCTACCCGCGGTAGTGGGTACACGTCCTTACGAGTGATCTTGTTGAGGCGTCGGTAGTCCACACAGAACCGCACAGAACCGTCCTTCTTCGTGACGAGAACGACAGGAGATGCCCAAGGGCTGCTAGAGGGGCGAATAACATCGCGGCGAAGCATGTCGTCGACTTGCTCGTTGATTACACGGCGTTCTGTGGGAGATACGCGATATGGACGCTGTCTCAGTGGTGGCTGTGTGCCTGTGTCGATGCGATGCGTAATGGTGGATGTGCGGCCGAGAGAAGGTTGGGCCACATCAAAAGAAGAGCGGAATTCTTCCAACAGGCCCAGAAGCTGGGAACGCTGGCCTGGCGTAAGGTTGTCGGGAACGGAGGGACCGAATACATCATCGGATGATGAAGCAGATGTCGAAACAGCACTAAGCGTACTGGAACTTGAGCAGTGCATGTCATCGGGTCGATCCATAACTTGTTCCATAACTTGTTCGTCTTCGATGGATTCCACGCTGCCGAGACATTCCCCTCGCACCAACGTAACGCTGTACGAGGATGAGTTCACTGCAAAAATAGTGATGCTGCCGTGAGTGAGTTGCACGGTCGCGAAAGGAACCAGCAAGCCTTTTCTGATGAAAACACGATGAGATGGCGAGAGGAGTGCAGCAGTGTCAGAAAGGCCTGCGCAGTAGACCGACACCGTCGCGGACGAGTTTGCAGGCACTTGGGTGTCATCTCTGACGAGTAACTTGCTTGCGGCAGATGGACTGTCGGCCGGCGTCAAAGAAGAGAATTGGGTGAGTTCTATTTCTGCTAGTGCGCAATGAATGACGGCGTCATGGCGGGAGAGAAAATCCCATCCTAGGATGACGTCGTGAGAGCATGAAGGAATTATGATGAATTCGACAGCATACATCACGTCCTGAATCATAAGGCGGGCTGTGCACATCGCCGTAGGGTGAATGCTTTGGGCGCTGGCTGTACGGAGGGAGAGCCCGGAGAGTGGCGAGGTCACTTTGCGCAGTAATCGGCTAAGTTTTGCGTCCATGACGGATACGGCGGCTCCAGTATCTACAAGGGCAGATGCACGAACGCCATCCACAAGTACGTCTATCACATACGATGGGCTTTCCTGAGGGCTTCCGCAGTTCGACAGCGTCGCAGCCCTTGCCTCGTGGACTGCGACGACTAGTTTCCCTGGTCGCCCTCGAGTGGACGTGGCCGCATCGGCGACAGTGAGCGACGTCGCGGAGACGGTGAACGGCGGGTAGACGGAGCGGGGCGGGACGACGGTGACATGGATGGCGGTTGGTCATAAGAGCGGCTTGATTGGCTGGGAAGGTTCGAGGCTACCTACGGTTGCTGCACACGATTGCAATAACGTGCTACATGACCGACGCGACCGCAAGCAAAGCAGATGGGGCGATTGTCAGCAGTACGCCATCTGTTCGCGGGTCCCATCCATGTCGCAGAACGCGTTGGGCGAGCCGGCTGCTGATATGAGTGCATGGTGGGCGAGACTCGGGGCACGTGGGTGACGTCGGCGTATGTAGGCAACACAGTTTCTCCGAATGCGTGGGGCCTCGCGGTGGTTTCGGTGTAGCTTACAGGGCAATCCACAGAAATCAGTGGGGGCGGCCTGGCTACAACTTGGGCGTAGCTGAGTGGCGCAGATACAGGAGGCGGCTGGTGGTATTCTGGAACGACCTGTGCGATTTCCTGCTGAATGGCTCGGCGGAGCGGAGGTACAAGTGTACTTGATGGCTGCTGAGCATGTTGCGGCGGAGCAAAAGCCTGTAAAGAGACCTGGCGGGCAACTTCCTCACGCACGAATGACTTGATTTTGGCGAGCAAGGTTGTGTGGTCAGGAACCGCTGACAATGCCGAGAGACCAGCATCACGTGGTGGCGATCGACGGGTCATCAAGCGCTGCCGCCGCAGCTCGTCGTAACTTTGGCATAATGTAATGATTTCTGCCACAGTATGAGGGTTCTTGGCCAGAAGCATGGTGAAGGCATCGTCGGCGATGCCTTTTAGAACATTCGTGATTTTGTCAGCCTTTGACATGTTCAGGTCGACTTTCTTGCACAAGTGAAGGATGTCCTCGATGTAACTTGTGAAGGTCTCGCCAGTCTGCTGTGCTCGTTCACGTAAACACTGTTCGGCTTGCAGTGTACGAACGGCAGGGCGGCCGAACACGTCAACGACAGCGGTCTTAAAAGCGGACCAAGTCGGGAAATCAGATGCGTGGTTATTGTACCACATTCCGGCCACACCCACAAGGTAGAAGAACAGGTTACCAAATTTAGCTGCCTCATCCCAATGATTGGGGACGCTCACACGTTCGTACATGGCAAGCCAGTCCTCGACGCCGGTGCCATCCGCGCCGGTGAAGACGGGAGGGTCGCGGATGCGGGGGACACCGGGACATGGCGTCGGTGTAGGAGGGAGCGTTTGCTGAGTGGCGTCCTGGTGCATGGTAGATGGCACGGTACGGGATCGAAGCTCGAAGGGCATCGAATGCGAACCAAAGATGTTTGAAGGGTACAGCACTCTCCACCGAATTGTTAAGACGTTTATTGGCGGACACTCGTTGATGAATCACGACAGCGACAGTCAATGCGGGGACTGACTCTCTGCACGAGCTGCTCTTCTTCTTATGGAAAGGGCGACCCGCTAGAAGGCACTCGAGAGGACGACCCACTGTTCTAAGGCTTTGCCACAATATATATATATATATATATATATATATATATATATATATATATATATATATATATATATATATATATATATATATATATATATATCTCCGGGCCATGATGGTGACGGAATTTACGAAAATTTGGCGGGAGGTCAATATGATTGTTATCGCATTAATACACAATTAAATGCCTTCGCGATAAGTTGCCGCCGGTATAACAAAGCAATATGCTACAACAATTACGTCAATGGTGAAGGTATCCTTTCTAGACTGCTTGATTTCCTTCTCTGAAATCTTCCACTCACAGAAACACCTCTGCGAGGCTCGCAAGCCTAACGTAATTAAGTATCTGCAGTCTGGCTAAAAGCTCACAATGTCACTCGAAAGTCTGATGCAACAGAATTAAAGAACTCTCATACCCTGTAGCCACGCACTCGGCTGCGACGCAAATATTTGGGACATTTACTGTGTGCACCCATTAAAAAGAGGGCAGCCGAAAAAATACAAGCCCGTTGCCGGTATGAAGTAAGCCAGTAACGAAACGGGAAGTTTAAGGCAGAAGAAGAAGGGAGCGAATCTACCGAAGCTTATTTTTAGGCTCGCTTCAATTCGATCACTGAGGAGACCTGTCCTTAGAGCGTCGTGTATTCGTCCGGCTTCATTATCACGTATAATGGGCGGCTTCTGGCACAGATAGGTTGTAAAAAGGCCTCGAAACGGGCGGAGAGCGCCGTGGCGGTTCGTTGCACAATGATTGTGGAAACAGGCACTGGTTTGAAAGGGCACCTGCAAGACGGAGCTATTACGTGGGCGAATCTCTAAACATGACATGTGCCATTGTATGCTGAGCTGTACGCCCAGGTTCTTCGAGCGAAGCGTTCCTGTCGTGTTACTTATTTCAGGAGTTATACAGTTTGTGACAAAAGTTGAATATTCACTGGGATTTAGAAATTGAAATACTGTGGGCCTAAACTTTGGTACTATAGGCCATGAGAGTACCACTTGTGGAGACTTGATTGCTTTTTACAGTCGATTTAGAAGGGGTGCGTTTAATTGCGCTTTCTAGAATTTTTCCGAAATGGTATCTGGTGCTTTATAGAGATAGCAGGGAATGAAACCAGTTTAGCATTGCTTTGAAACCCGTAGTAGAACAAGATATTTCGACTAATTTATGAGGCAGAAAAATGCATCATTAAAGAGATAATCTACCTTTGAGTACGTCAATATGAAGGAGCTGTGCATGACGTAGAATTTTTTACATCAAAGTGTACCAAGAAAACATGCCCATGCCTTTTCAAGAAAACGTACAAAGGTGCTGATCAGTGGATACAATATATTAAGTTTTTCTAGGACGTTAGTGGATTGTCGCTTAGCAACGGAACAGTTATCACTATCCAAACGTCAACAGTAAGTGAATTTCATGATTCTTGGCACCGTTTCACAACGGTACTTACATTTCTATCGAAAGTCCGAACGTGAAGTGGACACGACATAAATCACTTCGGAAGAAAGAGGCAAGCGCAACAAAAAACACAGCACATCACTTTACTGCAATCGAAGGAAAGTTACACATCAGTAAAGCAGCACAACGCCGAGGATATGGAATCGCCATCTTTACAAGCCATAGAAAAGAGATTGCTAGCGGGCTATTACATAAACAGAAATGGCTCGTGCGCATGTACACTCCCCACACACAAAAACAAGCGCAATACTATTATACGAAATGCGAGAAAACAATCAATTGCGAAACTGTCGCTTTCGACGTGATGAGTGTACACTGGTGAGTTATCAATCACGCCAAGGCTCTGCTCAACGGGAGTCACTTAATCGTCAAAATTGCGTTACTTCTTAAAGCCATTACCGTCATGAAATGGTGCTGCTCGGGAGTATATTTCTATTCGGGGTGGCTTCCAGTGCGCCCATTAATTTTCTCGATACTTCTTACAAAGAGTGATAGTGGACCTTCGATGTCCGCTTTCGCGAGTAGGATGTCCTTTCATTGTACGATGTCCTTCTCTCGCGAGATGCGCCAAACGCCGGAAATAGGGTGCCTAGAACGGGTCTGAAGCCTGTGTCCTTCTCTGCTATGTTCACGCCGCTCTTTCTGTAAAGGGTTCTCTTAGCAGCGGAGGACGTAAACAACGTGAAATTTTAAAGGCAAACGTCTTTAAAACTGAAACTCGATTGAAACTTGAAAAGTTGGCGTGTAGACGAAATGACGTCATCTGCATGAATCACGTGACTGCAGATGACATCATCGTACCGTCATCTGTAATTACGTAATATGTACCGGCATCACTACATCACGCATCAACAGTTCTTGATAACTCCAACTTTTATGTCGTCATAGATTACTTGTTATCACGTTACAGAACGGCAACAGTTCGTCATGTCATCAGGACATTCCCAGGACGTCCACTCATGGCATCACATCATTGCTTGGTTAAAGATGCGTTGATCCCTGAGGCAATAGAAGAGCAAGTGAGAGGCAGAGAACTAAGGGGAAATGAGAGTAATAATAGATTTAAATGAGACGAAAAACAAGCTGGCGTTTGCTTTCGAGTCATCTTACGCGAATGCATAAGTGGACCACGCGAGTATTTTTATTTATCTCTTTGTTAGGTTTTGTAAAAGTAGCGATGTGAGTTAATGGCACTTTTGTCAGACATTGCGGTTTTGTTTTGTTGGTCCGGTACCCTTTATGGAAGTTCATTTCTTTGCCACACTGAGAGAACTCTGAAGAAATGGTCCCATTCTGAACCTATTTTGATGAGTCCAGTGCGGCAAGTAGCGTTATGAAGGCTCATTGGCAAAAGCCATGAGTTTAGAACTCATGTCACTAACAAATGAGTCGTCACTATAACTGCTGTATTAGCCGTTTTCAGTCACCTATGTGCCACTTTTATCTAAAGAGCACCAAAAAATCTGAAAAAGAGCAGGAAATAGTACCTAAATGAAATGGTGATTTTACATGGCTTCGGAAAGAGCTCAAACCAGTCGCGGTATAAGAATGCGAAACATTTCAAGCTCCCTCAGCTCTATCCCCAGTGTAGGGTAGCATACCGGTCACTCCAGACTGGTTAACATCCCTGCCTTTCCTTTCCTTCGTGTTCCTCATAGCAAATCAGATAAGCTATTATTGTGCGCTGTGTTAACATGGTGTGTAAATATAATGTAGGCCACACCTGCCTCGAACATGTCAGTCGGACCTTCGAGCTTTAAGGCAGAATGTTACGCGCATTAAAAAAAAAGAAGTCAGCGATCACCAGTCGGGTTACGGTTCCTAATATATATATAACATGCAGTGTAAAAGCATCATCAAAAATTATGCTATGACTTAAGAAATGTGTCTTTGACAATAAGACATTACCGAATCTGATATGATTCGCTGGTGTCATGGCATTCAAATCAACGGCGAAAAAGTAGCGCACAAGAATGGGATAAAGGATCAAGCGCAACAACAACAACAACAACAACAACAATAATAATATTAATAATAATAATATTGTTACGTAAAAATGACACGAGGTGTGTCTATTTCAAATCTATTTTCAAAATGATGCGTATGGCGTCGACTAAGATGGAAGCAGCACGCGCAACCGACAGACCACTTCCTCGTTGTCGTCTTTTCACCGCTGATACGTCAGCTACGTAGCATTACCCCCCCGGCGGTAAAAGCGCCGTCTCGGTGCACATTAACTACGGTCTTCAGTAGGCAGGTGGTAAGGTTTTAGCCTGCTGACGTGCACAGCATCACTGGTTGTGGTGGCAGGCAGGCTTGTGGTCTCAAATGCAGGTATGATCTCATAGGGGAGGTCGGGTACCTGGCGAATGATACTGTAAGGACCCATGTAGCAAGACAACAACTTCTCTGATAAGCCAACCCGATGAACTGGGCACCACAGGAGAACAAGAGAACCGGGTGAGAAGTAAACGTCAGCATGCCGGCTGTCGTAGATGGCTTTCTGGGTGGCTTGCGAAGCCGAAAGTCTAGAGAGGGCGATCTGACGTGCGTGGTCGGCACGAGCAATAGCGTCGCGTGCATATTCGGTTGACGGCGGTGTAGTGGTTGGAAGTAAGGTGTCGAGTGGTAACGTCGGATCACGGCCATAAAGCAAATAAAAGGGTGAATAACCAGTGGTGTCGTAGCGCGAAGAATTGTACGCGAAGGTCACGTGAGGTAGCGCCAGGTCCCAGTCATGTTGGTCGGAGGACACATACATCGCGAGCATGTCCGTTAGGGTCGGATTTAGCCGTTCTGTAAGGCCATTTGTTTGGGGATGGTAGGAAGTGGTCAGCTTGTGGTGCGTCGAGGAAGAGCGCAGAAGATCGTCAATCACACGGGACAAAAATGCACGGCCACGATCTGTGAGTAATTGGCGAGGAGCGCCATGGTGTAGGATGACGTCGTGGAGCAAAAAGTCCGCAACGTCAGTAGCGGTGCTGGTGGGGAGCGCTCGAGTGATGGCATACCTAGTCGCGTAGTCTATAGCAATAGCGACCCACTTGTTGCCCGATTTCGACTCGGGAAAAGGACCGAGAAGATCTATACCAACACGGAAGAAAGGTTCGGTTGGGATGGAGATCGGTTGACGAAGTCCAGCCGGGGGCGCAGTAGGTCGCTTCCTACGTTGGCATTTATCGCAGGAGGACACGTAACGGCGAACGGACCGGGCGAGACCGTGCCAAAAGAAGCGGCGACACACGCGGTCGTACGTCCGAGATACACCCAGATGACCAGCAGTTGGTTCATCGTGAAGCTCGTGCAGCACGGTTGAACGCAAATTTTTCGGCACGACAAGAAGGAGCTCAGGGCCATCTGGCTGGAGGCTACGACGGTACAGCGTGCCATTCAGGAGGACGTACATGCGAAGTGACGTGTCGTTCGGAGCAGGTTCGAGACGGTCAATAAGTCGTCGCAGAGAAGCATCACGACGTTGTTCATCACCAATCTGAAGAAACTGGGACATTGACATGACGCTGAGGCTAGGCTCGATGTCTGGTTCGTCGGGCTGATCAACAGGGTAGCGGGATAAGCAATCGGCGTCCAGATGGAGACGTCCAGACTTATAAGCAACCGAGTAGGAATATTCCTGTAGGCGTAATGCCCAACGACCAAGTCGTCCAGTGGGGTCCTTCAGAGAAGAAAGCCAACACAGCGCGTGGTGATCTGTGATGACACGGAAAGGGCGGCCATACAAGTAAGCACGGAATTTCGAAACCGCCCAAACAAGAGCGAGACATTACCGTTCTGTTATAAAATAACTGCGTTCAGACTTAGAAAGCAGACGGCTCGCGTACGCGATTACACGGTCGTTGCCCCGCTGAATTTGCGCCAAAACTGCACCAATTCCGTGACCACTCGCGTCTGTTCGCACTTCTGTGGGAGCATCGGGGTCGAAATGTGCAAGAATAGGAGGTGTCGTTAGAGCGGTGATTAGCTGAGAGAAGGCGTCAGCTTGAGGAGGGCCCCAAGAAAATGGGACGTCTTGTTTGAGAAGGTCGATGAGTGGCCGTGCGAGTGCCGCAAAGTTTTTCACTAACCGGCGAAAGTAGGAGCAGAGGCCCACAAAACTGCGAACATCATGAACAGAGCGTGGGACTGGGAAGTTTGTTACAGCGCGTACTTTCGCCGGGTCTGGCTGTACGCCGGCAGCGTCAACAAGGTGACCCAATACGGTAATCTGACGAAGACCGAAGTGGCACTTGGAGGAATTGAGCTGCAGGCCGGCCCGTCGAAATATGGATAAAATGGTCGAAAGGCGTTCAAGGTGGGTTGCAAAGGTAGGTGAGAAAATGATCACGTCGTCCAGGTAACACAAACATATCGACCATTTAAATCCTTGTAGGAGCGTGTCCATCATTCTCTCGAAGGTCGCTGGAGCGTTGCAGAGTCCGAACGGCATGACCTTGAATTGGCAAAGGCCGTCAGGGGTAACGAAGGCGGTCTTCTCTTGGTCCATGTCATCTACAGCAATTTGCCAGTAGCCAGATCGGAGGTCGAGAGATGAAAAGAAGGTGGCGCCATGGAGGCAATCAAGGGCATCGCCAATGCGTGGTAGAGGGTACACGTCGTGTTTGGTAATTTTGTTGAGGTGGCGATAATCAACGCAGAAACGCCATGAGCCGTCTTTCTTTTTTACTAATACCACGGGAGATGCCCAAGGGCTCGTTGATGGTTCGATTACGTTTTTCGTAAGCATTTTGGCCACTTTTTTCTGAATCACTTCTCGCTCAGATGCTGAGACGCGGTACGGACGACGGTGAATGGGCGCAGAGTCACCAGTGTTGATTCGGTGGGTGACAATTTTAGTCTGGCCCAAGGGACGATCGTCGGTGTCAAAAATGTCACTGTATGAGGCCAAAACTTGGCGGAGAGCGTCGGCCTGGTGAGGTGACAGCTCCGATCCAATCATGTTTCGAAACATACCATCATCTGAGCTGGGTGACCATGAGACTGCGCTTCGATCAGGAGCAGATACAGCGACAACACTGACATCGTCCTCTGTTATGGCAGTTAGCTGGGCTAGAGACATCTGGCAGGGCAACACTTGAGGGGTGAAACCAAAGTTAAGGAGCGGAAGTAACACACAGTTATCCGCTATGGTCGCGATGGTATAGGGCACAGTAACACTGCGCGTCAGCCGAACGTCAGTAATTGGCGTAACGATATAATCACCGCCAGGAACGGGAGAGGTCGATGACAAAGACACGTACGTGACGGCTCGAGGTGGCAGGCGAACGAAAGTGGTTGGGCTCAAGCGGCTGGTGGGCTTTGCAGAGTAGTCGGCAAAGATTGGTAGATCAAGGCTGAGGGTACCAGACGAACAATCAATTAAGGCCGAGTGTGCCGAAAGGAAATCAAGGCCAAGTATGAGGTCATGAGGGCAGCATGCTAGCACGGCAAAAAGGACCACGGCGTGACGACCGGCAAGGCTGACACGATCAGTGCGCATTCCGATTACTGGTACAGTACCGCCATCGGCAACACGTATTGCCTGCGTCGTAGATGGCGTCATAATCTTTTGTAAGCGGCAGCGTAGAGAAGCGCTCATAATAGACAGGTGCGCACCTGTATCAATGAGGGCGGTCACAGGAACATGGTCGACTTGTACTTCAAGCAGGCTATGGAGCGTGGGAAGCGTCAGTAGAGGATTTTCGGTCGTCATTGGTATTGCAGCTTCACCTCTATAAGCTGCAATATCTAGTTTTCCTGTTGCGGTCGTCCAGAGAAGCTCGGCGAGGAAAAGCGCCGAGGTGGCGGAGACCGGGATTGGCGACGTAGCGGCGACGGGGAGCGAGAGCTGCGGCGACCGCACGAAGGGGCGTCAGGGTAGCGGCGACCGGGAAAAGGGGCGTCAGTGGAAGGTTCATAAGATGACGACGAATAGAAATTAAAGGGTGTGGCGTCTGAACGTCGAGGGCTCGTCGGATGCATGAGCGCCGAGGTAGAGAAAGTCTGACGTGGTTTGTTTGACCAACGGCGGCGGCAATAGCGAGAAACGTGCCCAGGCTGGTGGCAGGAAAAACAAATAGGCCGGTCGTCGGGTGTTCGCCATTCCGAAGGGTTACGGAAGGGCATTGTTGGAGGTAAACGGTGAGCGTGTCCTGGGGATTAAGATGGGACTTCAGGGCGAGTCAAGGGACATGCTGATGGAAGGCCGAGGTTCACAAACTCCTGCCTCACCACAGCTTGTAATAAAGCCACTGACGACTGTTGTTGGTCAGAGGTCAGCGTTTAGAAAACGGGTGGCTGAAGAGGAGCCGGACAGGCGGCGTCGATTTCCCAACGAGCAATGTGAGTTACGTTGTCATACGCGGGGGACTGGCGGGCGGCTTCACACGATGAGGTTGCGGCCGTGTTGGGCAGCCGGGTGAATCGCTGAGTAATACGGCGGCTCTTAGCTTCTTCGAACCGCCGGCACTCTTTAATGATGGCGTCGACGGTGGCAACGTTGTTGTAAACTAGTAGATTAAATGCGTCGTCTGCTATGCCTTTCAGCACATGGGCCACTTTCTCCGACTCACTCATGTGCTCGTCAATCTGGCGGCATAGGGCGATGACGTCGTGAATGTACGCGACGTACGACTCCGTCGACGTCTGTGCACGGGCCGCCAGTTGATTCCGCGCTGCGATCTGCCGCCCAATGTTGTCGCCAAAAAGGTCGCGGATCTTCTCTTTAAAGGAGTCCCAGCTCGTAATCTCTGCTTCGTGCGTCTCGAACCACACGCGCGGTGGGCCATCGAGGTAAAAAAAGCACATTGGCAAGCATAAGAGTCGGGTCCCACCTATAGCTTGCGCTGACCCGTTCGTACCGGTTGATCCATTTGTCGATGTCAACGCCATCCTGACCGGAAAATACACCGGGATCACGAGCAGGAGGTAGAACCACGTATGTAGAAGTCACGGTAGGGGCAGGTGGCGAAGACGATGGTTGTTCAACCTGTGGCATGGCTGGACCTAGGATGATGCGGCCGTTGCGGAGCTTCGTGATGAAGACGGGGAAGAACCCAGCACCTCCACCACAAATATGTTACGTAAAAATAACACGAGGTGTGTCTATTTAAAATCTATATTCAAAATGATGCCTATGGCGTCGACTAAGATGGAAGCAGCACGCGCAACCGACAGACCACTTCCTCGTTGTCGTCTTTTCACCGCTGATACGTCAGCTACGTAGCAATATTATTATTATTAATAATAATAATAATAATAATAATACTGAAAGAGGTGGCTGCACTAAGCACTAAGCCGGGAAAACTCGAAACTGTGAAAAATGGACGACTCTGCAGACTGGATGGGCTGCTCTATCTTGTTTCTAGGCCTTAGCTTGCTAATGCATGTTGTGTCTAGGTTACTTGTAGGTCGTTACTGGGCTTTAGCTTGCTGATGCTAGGTCAATTCTCAAATTAAAGAGAATCGATATAAACAACGCGCAGTCGCAAACACGACAGGGATGTCCAACGAAAAACGAAGTCACGCTAAAACCAAGCGCTTGTACTTCACACAGGTTTACGGGCACGTCATCATCGGCGTAGGCCATCCATCGATTCGGGATCTTCCCGCAGCCACCATTGCCTGTTCTGTTACGTAGTGTTGCTCTAAGTGTTGTGTGCTTTGCTAGCCAAGTTTAAATGGCACGTATTATTTCATGATGATGATAGTTTCTCACAGCCACCGTTCCTTTTTCATTCCATGGTGTTGGGCTTACTGTTACTCTGTTCATTTTTCAGTAGACCAGTTGTGATCAGTGGGGCTCATATTTTCCTAAAAACTACGAGAGAGTACTCTGGCACTGCGATTGTTCGGCGACCATGGGAATGATGGGTAGTATGCGGATTTTCCCGGTCTTTATAATTACGAACCTCGAACGCACAAGTGGCTACATTTATTGCTGTGCTTTGGTTTCACTTCTACTGAAATGACGGACAGTTTTAAACTTTGCGATATCAATGGTGCAAGTGGATTCACGGCCGTATAGCAAGAAGAATGGTGAAAATCCGGTGGTGGCTTGGGAGGCGGTGTTGTAGGTGAATGTTACAAACGGAAGAACAAGATCCCAATTGCAGAGGTCTGACGCAACGTACATGGACAACATGTCACCCAGAGTTCAGTTAAATCGTTTCGTTAATCTGTTTGTCTGCGGGTGGTATGCGGTGGTGGTGCGGTGAATAATTCTGCATTCAGATAGGAGTGATTGCAACACGTCTGAGAGGAATACACGGCCGCGATCACTGAACAGTTCACGAGGGGCGCCATGGCGGAGAACAAAGCTGCGTAGAATAAACGAGGAAACGTCCTTGGCTGTTGCGGAAGGTAATGCAGCAGTTTCGGCGTATCTTGTCAAGTAATCCACGGCGACGGCAATCCAGCGGTTGCCAGCGCCAGTGCATGGGAGAGGCCCGTACAAATCAATGCCGACGGGATCAAATGGGTGGGCTGGCCAGGGAAGCGGCTGGAGAGGTGCTGTGGAGAGGTGCAAGGCAGGTTTGCGTTGTTGGCAGGCGAGGCATGAGCGGACGTAATTGCAGACAAAGCTGTACATTCCACGCCAATAATAGCGTAGGCGAAGGCGCGTGTACGTATTGAACACGCCACCATGGCCACACTGAGGGTCATTGTGGAAAGCGGAGCAGAGATCGCGACGAAGATGGCGGGGCACGACCAATAACCATGTGCGGTCATCGTTGTGGTAGTTACGGCGGTATAAAAGACCATCGAGGATAGCGTAATGCTGCACTTGGTGGCGTAGCGCTCGGGGAGCCGGGGTGGTCAGGGAGCTTGACAAAAAGTTTATAATTGTGGCGATCCAAGGGTAATTTTGTTGCTCCGAGGCCATGTCCAAGATGTCGAGTGGCGAAATATCGTGGTTGTGACAAGATGCGCTGGCGTCTGAAATGAGTGGGAAGCGTGACAGGGCTCTTCTTATTATTATCTTACTTTAATGATAAAGTAAGATAATAAGAGATCATTGCCTATGCGAAATTGCCTGAAATGGCTTCTTGGTACGTTGATAAGGAAAACGAATCATTTTACATAACAAATGTTTCTTTAGTTTCCTTACTAAGATCTTCAAGATGTGTTTTAGCTATTCTCATTATTAAAATGCAAACTTAATTAAGTCACTTAACGAAGCAGTAAAATGTTTGGTGCTGTATACTCCACGCATGCCCACGTAATTACACATTTGTCACGTCACCTTCGCAGAAGAGAAACTCAAACGAACATAAAGATGCAAGTAGTAGCAAAAATAAAGTCGACCACAAAGGTGAAGATAAAATGGAGAGCTTATTTTGACTGAACTTCACTAAAGGCATATCGCATTCTCAAAACCGGAAAACAGAACAGTTAAGAGCACTAGGTTATGAATAGGATGCAACGGGACAACTGAGAAACATGTGCTAACATTTATATCATAGTTTTGAATTGAAATAGCGGGATGAGAACTACATGGTATGTCACTATATTGTCTGATCGGTAAGAACCTGCCCTATTCAATATAACTTCGGCACACATTGTGGTACATGGCACGTGCAAGTGGCTAAGGTTGTCATGACATCGACACAACTGAAAATGGAAAAAAATTAATTGAGAAAATGAAATACATGCAGGGTTCATTGATTCGTTGATATATATGTGAGGTATAATGTCCCTAAACCATCATATGTACACGAGACACACTGTAGTGGAGGGCTCCGGAAATTTCGATCACCTGGAGTTCTTCAACGTGCACCCAAATCTGAGCACAAGGAAGTACGCGCAGACAAGCACGTGAACGTAATTTTTGTCGCGACAGCGTGAGCTATCATGCTCCTTTGCTCCACCAACAGGGACACGCAGACCTCATTCCGTGGCCACACTTGTGTAGTAGGGTGGAAAGAGAAAGTTATGTCACCAGTACCCACCTGATAAGTGGAGTCAAGTCAGCTGTTAATGTTTCGCACTGTATAATGTAGGGTGTCAGCAAAGTATCTTGTATCTTAAGACACACTTTACATTGTCAAATGTAACGGAAATACAGACGCAGATACTCACCTTGCGGGACGTATCGCTATACAGATACAAGATACCCAAGGATATCTAAGATAGTATCTCAGATACATCTACCTCCAATACTTCCCAGCCATGGGGCCCAGCATATCACGGCACACCAGGCAATCTGATCTCAAACCAACTGGCTTGAGATTTGCTGTGAAACAGCCCTTCTAAACCACAGTTCGGAATAAATTACAAAACAAGTGCTTTGTATTGCACACTTCATCATCGCTTTAAAACTCCTGCACCAATATTTTTTTCAATCTTACTTCTGTATTGTATATGCCTTGCATTTGTTCCTGCGGTAATTGTGCTACTCACTTAAAGTAGTTTGGGACATACTCACGTGTTCTCAAATACCTAGTTGCATTCTGCGTCGCATTCAGCAATGAGATACATAATCGGAAAGCATCCTTCCTCCTAAAACATGTCTAACACTTTGTTTGTGCTCGTCATTGTTTTTTCATAGGCCTTCGTCATTATTTCGTACCAGGCTTTAGGAAAACTATGAAAAGATAACCCTAGATATTTCTATCTAGGGTTATCTGTATTAGTAGTTGTAGTGGTGGAGCAAGCAGAACACCAGCAGGAAAAGCTGAAAAAAAAGGGGGGGGGGCGCCCACACTCAGTAAAACAACAGGCTCTAGCACAATCGTCAGTAACCTGATCAGCAGTAAAAAGGTTCAGCATATACACTCACCGCAACGAGGAATTTACAGTCATCGTGAGGGGCAAATGTAGTTCAAGAGTAAGCTCTATTGTTCACTTTGTGCTCCCAATCAAGTCAGAAAGGTCTAAAATTTCAGAGTCATCATTAGGGGCAGCTTCAGTTTCAGAATGAGCTCTATTATTCATTTTGCGCTTCTGATCACAAGTAAAAAGTCTAAAATAGAAGGTTTCCAGATATCCGGGCGTTGTTTGCGCAATGCTCTGGTCACGCATGTGCCCAGGTTGCATGAAAACACGCATGTGCTTAGGTTGCATTGGGCTGGTTGCATGAAAATGCAAAACGACACCGCCTCTTCAAAGCTTCAAAGAACAGTGAAGCTGGGGGACCTTCCTTAACAAACCAGCCAAACCTAGTCTAAAAATAGCCAGTTCAGCAAACAAATTGCCTCAGGAGCATGTAGAGGGGTAGTTTAGACTGGGAAAGCTAAGTTGAGGCTGTGTGTCTATTTATTTCTGCCTCCCTATTTCTCTCCTTTCTTACCTTCTCTCTCTTTTTGCTGCCTCTATCTCATTTTCTCTATTTTTTTTTCTCTCAGCTTCTCTTTACTTCTATCTGACTTTCTCTTTCATTTCATATATTTCTCGTTTTCTAGCCCATAGTAACCCATTCATATGGTTTCGAGAATGTCTTGCTCTGCTTGCGTGCCGGATAGCCGAGTGGTAGGATGCTCTTCATCGGACCGTGGTTATCAAACTTTGGACACTTGTTCGGTCTTCTCTCAATACTGCAAATACATGCAAAATAGCATACGTTCCACTACAATTCAATTTAAATGCGAAGCATTTCTTAGCGAGCTTTGGTGCTTTTGAGCGTATCTATCTATCTATCTATCTATCTATCTATCTATCTATCTATCTATCTATCTATCTATCTATCTATCTATCTATCTATCTATCTATCTATCTATCTATCTATCTATCTTAATCTATCTATCTATCTTAATCTATCTATCTATCTATCTATCTATCTATCTATCTATCTATCTATCTATCTATCTATCTATCTATCTATCTATCTATCTATCTATCCGCTTACGCTTGAGTGCTCTCGTGGTCACCCCCTTAACTTGGCGTGAATCAAAATTAGCATGGGAGGGTGAGATGGTTTGACGAATATTACGCGCTAGTCAAGACAAGAATAATGTCACAATCCCCTCGCGTACGTCATCAAACACTTCCCGTTAGACAGTGGCATATGGCATATACCCATGGGCGGATATGTGCCGCAGGTATGCGGTTATGTGCCACAGGTGATTGAAAGTAAGCATCTACCCGGGAACGACGACAACGGACGTGTGCAATTTTAACGCGCGAACTTTAAGAAATACCCCACATCGGAAGCGTCGACCCGACGAATGCGAAGAAGAAATGTCAGGGTCCCACTAGAATCAAACCCAATCATTCTGCGTGGCAGTGAAGCATTTTACCACAGAGCTACGCCAAGTCTTGGAACTAATTTTCAAATAGACGCTAATCTTCGTGAAAAGTCAATAGTGGTTGCAGTTCTGCCTACCCGATTCGATAAACATTACATATGACCTCCTTTAATACAGCCGTCACGTCGGGTTAACGTCAATTGTGGTCAGTTGCCATGCGCTAAAGTTGATTTATGTAGCAGTGTCAAAGGCCAGCGTCTTCGCGAGCATCAGCGTTCATATCAGCTTCTTGTGTTGCTAATAGGCATGTTCCAGTTGGCATCGTTGGAAAAGGGCAAACAACTAGTTATATGAACATTTTCAACTCTTCAACACATGTCTGTGCGTGCAAGATTTGTACATGTAGTTAGCATCATTTCATGACGTGGCGCTCAATAAAAAATTGCAGCATAGTCACCTTTCCTCCGCATGCTTCTCATAGCGTCGATTCCCAAGTACGTGGGATCTGCCGAATTATATATATATATATTTGTTCATAATTGTTAGCGCTTTCACTTTTGTTATGCTACGGTATGGCTAGAATAAATCAGAGAGAGAGAGAGAAAATTTTAATGCGGAAAGGCAGGGAGGTTAACCAGAAAACATATCCGGTTTGCTACCCTGCACTGGGGAAAGGGTAAGGGGGAAGGGAGGAAGAGAAGCACAAACACACATACACACACTCGCACACAGTAGTGTCACAATCGTTCTACGAGGCGGGTCGCTCGCAGAAACTTCATCAGCGCCTTCGTTGCTTTCTGGCGTGAAGCTCGATCTTTCCGACATTCCAAGATTGACTGCTCAGTAAATGGCTGGTCGTCGAGGCGAGCAAACACTGCTGAGAGGGACTGTCGCTGAGAGCTGTACTGGGGGCACTGACATAAAATATGTTCAATTGTTTCGTCATTGTCGCAATGGTCGCATGTAGCGCTGTCTCTCATTCCGATGCGGCAGGCAAAAGCGTTCGTGAAAGACACCCCAAGCCACATACGGCAGAGAAGGGTCGTCTCGGATCGGGGTAGGCCAGATGGAATAGTAAGTCGTAGGCATGGGTCCAGGCGGTGAAGACGGGTGTGGAGAAAACCGGGCGTATTCCGCATAGACCTTGCGACATCCTGCGCAAGCGTATTAATCTTTGCTGCTGCGTCGCTTCTTGATAGTGGAATAGGTTCCATCACTCCATTTTCGTGAGCATTCTTAGCTGCATTGTCGGCATGCTCGTTACCGATGATGCCGCGATGGCCTGGTAACCACTGAAAAGATATGTCATGTCCTTCGTCTATTAGGTGATGGTACAGTTGTCGTATTTCGAGCGCCAATTGATCTTGAGGTCCACGACGTAGAGTATTGTGTAGACATTGGAGAGCTGGTTTCGAATCAGTAAAAATGCTCCATTTTTGTGGTGTCTCTTGGTCAATCCTGCGGAGTGCGCTGCGGAGTGCCGCGAGCTCCACGGCTGTCGATGTCGTCTTATGTGACGTTCTGAACTGGATGGTTTCGGCTCTTGCTGGGAAGATCACAGCTCCTGCAGATCCTCCAACAGTTGTCGAGCCATCCGTGTAAAGTTTGACATGATCTTTGTATTCTTCGTGTAGCATGAGTAGAATCATCTGCTTTAAAGCTGGCGCCGAGAGCTCCGCCTTCTTGCGAATCCCCGGCACTGTCAAGCGCAGTTTTGGTCGGTCCAAGCACCAAGGAGGTGTTAGTATCCGTTCCGGAGGTGTGTAGACTGTTGGAAGGCACTCACGGAAAGTCAATACTCTCTTACAGAAGGAGGCACTCGGTCGATCTTCTGGAAGCGAAGCTAGGTGGTGGGCAGGGGCGCGAGCAAGGTGTCTAATATGAGCTCTAAGCACCTCCAAAGTAATGTGCACTGTGGCCGGATGATCTTTGGCGATTGCGATGGTTTCCGCTGTTGATGTACAGCGTGGTAATCCAAGACAAACTCTGAGTGCCTGGCCCTGGGCGTTTTCTATTGTGCGTATACTGCTTTTGCAAGCGTTCGTAAGAACCGGCAAGCTATACCGCAGGTACCCCAGAAACAGCGTTTTGTACAAATGCAACATCGCGTGCACTGATGTGCCCCACGTTTTGCCTCCGAGGAACTTGAAAAGTTGTGCGATGGCCGTTAGGCGCTTCTTTAGAGTGGCCACATGGGGACTCCAGCAGAGATTTCGATCGATCGTGACCCCCAAAAACCTGTGGGTCCTGGCGTAGCAGACACTGTGTCCATTGATGGCGATGGGATATGACGTCATTGCCTTCCGCGTGAACGCGACTAGCGCCGATTTCTCAGGAGAAATCTCGAGGCCTTGTTCTCTAAGGTACGCCGATATTGAATTCGCTGCTTTCTGGAGTCTCGCACGTACCTGAGGACGTGTTACACCTGATGTCCAGGCACAAATATCATCTGCATAGAGAGATATCTGCACGGAATCTGGTATGCGTTCAACGAGACCGATCAGAACCAGGTTGAACAGTGTGGGGCTCAATACACCACCTTGAGGAACACCACGGTGTGTATAATGTTCAGAAGTCGGCCCATCATCAGTTTGCATAAACAATGATCTCATATGTAGGTAGCATTGGATCCAGCGGTACACTCGCCCACCCAAGCCAACTGACTCGAGGGCGTCAAGTATGGCTTCGTGAGAAACATTGTCATATGCTCCTTTGACATCTAAAAATAGTGCGACAGATAACCGTCTGCTCATTTTCTGGTGTTGTACGTAGGTCACCAGGTCAATGACATTGTCAATGGAGCTCCGAAGACGACGAAAACCGGCCATGGCGTCTGGATATATTCTATGGCGTTCTAGGAACCACTCGAGTCTGGCAAGGATCATTCGCTCCATCAGCTTCCCTACGCAACTAGCCAGCGCTATTGGGCGGTATGATGTCAGCTCTAGAGGCGATTTTCCAGGTTTGAGAAGTGCAACCAACCGGCTTGTTTTCCACTCTCTGGGGACCGTTCCATCTCTCCAAGACTCATTGAATACTTCCAGCAAAGCACTTCGTGCTCGATCACCGAGATTGCATAATAGGCGGTATGATATGCCATCCGGCCCAGGCGATGACAATCGATTGCATGAAGCAAGAGCCACATTCAGTTCTTCCATTGAAAAAGGCAGGTCCAGGTGCGGGTCAAGTGAATGTGGCGTGTAATGAGCAGTAAGGGCTTCTGTGCAATTTGGTGGGCCCGCAATCTTCCTACAAAAATCTTCCGCTACCTCGATATCCCTTCTATTTTGGAAAAGGGCCAAGGCTTTAAACGGAAAACGTTGTTGGGGAAATGTGCGTAGGCCTCGCACGGTTCGCCATATTTGAGAAAGCGGTTTGCGAGGGTCTAGACTCGCGCAAAATTTCGCCCACCGTTGAAACTCCAGTTTGTCTATACGACGCTGGATCTTCTTTTGCATGCGCCTGGCCATCCTTAGATCTTGAATGGATTTTGTGCGTCGATATCTACGCTCCGCACGCCGACGAGTCGCACGGAGTCGCTCTAACTCCATGTCCGTTTCTGAGGGCTTTGAAGAATATGCCAGCGTGCGCATCGCACTCTGCGCTGCTTGTTTGATCGCTTGCTCAATGTCAGAGGTTAAGCCTTTTTCACAAGCGTGTTCAATGTTGGTTTTGAATGCTGAAAGATCGATCTTCCGTACGGTTTTCGGCGGGTGGTCGCTAGCAAAGCCTTCGATGGTGAGATAACTGGGGATGTGATCGCTACCATGTGTCTCGATGTCTAAAAACCACTTAACGTTTGTGGCGAAGCGACGTGACACGAACGTCAAGTCCAAACAGCTGCTGTACGTTGATCCTCGCAGAAATGTAGGGCTCCCATCATTAAGTAGAGACAGTTCATGAGTCGATACAAATGAAGCCAGCCTCCGGCCCGTGGTATTGATTTTTGAACTTCCCCAGATTGGGTGGTGGGCGTTGAAGTCTCCTATAATTATCCACGGATCCGGGACGCTCGAAAGAATGTCATCCAGTCTTTGGCAATCAAAATGGGCTGAGGGAGATAAGTAGACACCTATTAATGTGAAGGTGAGGGTTTTCTGCTTCACAGTCAGGCAAACATATTGGTTCTCATCATGAGGCGACACAGGTTGAATGATGTAGGTAAGCTCCCGACGAATATACACAATGACCTTGCTGCTTTCGTTTCGGGTTTTGGACGGGATTGATTCGTAGCCAGATAGCCTGATCGGGTTTGATAATTTCGGTTCACATATTACGATGATTGGAAAAAGGTTAGAAAACACGTACTGACGAAAATCGGAAATCCGTGATCTAAGTCCTCTTGCGTTCCACTGGATGACTGATGCTTCTCTGACGTCTTTGCGGAACGATTGTTGATCTCCTGCCATGACTCTACGCGAGGGAGGCGAGGACTGGGCTCAGCGCGTCCAACACCTGTAACCCGCTTCGAGCGGTTGGAGTTCCCAGGCTTCTTAGTATGTCTGCCATGACAGCGACGAGGGATCGTAACATCGGGATTATCTGTCGATCGACCCTTGACACATCCTCAACGGAAGTAGACTCGGTGGAAGGTGTAGGGCGGCGAGGCCTCGCAGGAGGCTCCTTTGCAGGCTGTGTACGCGGAAGCGTAGGCCACTCATCCGCAGCTGTGAGCTTCTCCACTTCTTTTCGCTTCGTGCTTACTACTTCACTCGTGCTCGGAGGAAATGGGTTATGCGCAACACTCTGTCCTCCACGCCTCCGTCGGCGACTACGTCGCCGCCGTACCCTTTCAGCAGCCTCTCTGTGGGTTGAATTGTCCCTAACCATTTGTTTGATAATGGCTATTTCCTTCTTAATCCGAGGGCATTCCTTGGATGCAGCATCATGCGGACCATCACAGTTTCTGCACTTCAGACTTGTTGCCCGACAAGCGTCTGCAGTGTGCGGCTCAGCGCATCGGGGGCATACTGTGGTGTTTGTACATACACTCTTGATGTGACCAATTTTCATGCAGTTATGGCACTGGAGTGGTTTAGGGACAAATGGTCGAACAGGATGTCGGAAGTGTCCCACTTTGACATGCGACGGAATGGAATCTCCTTTGAACATTATCTTTACACATCGGGTGTTTCCGAGACGAAGTACATTCGCGATGAGAACTCCTTCGTTCGCTGGTTTTATGAGAGTTAGGAGGTCCGAGTTTGCTATGGCCAAATCAATGTCGTAGATTACTCCCGCCGTGCAGGCACCGTCCATTGGAATAACCGGTCGTACTTTGATGCCTCCCAAATCTGATACTCTGCGAAGCTTGTCTATGGCGCTGGCAGTCATTGTGTCCACAGCTAGAATATTCTTCCGCGTGTTCACCCGGATATCCTTAATGTCGTTTGGTGCTACCCCCTCAAAGTACATAGAGAGAGCTTGCCTGTTTACTGCTCGAAGGCTGATGGTGGAGTCCTCGGGCATGAAGAGGATGGTGTGCGGCCAGCATTCTCCTTTTGATTGAGACGTTAATGTCCCTGCTGGTGAAGACGACTTGATACTTCTTCTTTTGGCCTTCCTGCTTCTCACGGTCTCGAAGTCGTCATCCGACGAGTCGTCGCCAGTGGCCGAGTACAGTTCCGTGTCCTCGCTGGTACTCGAACAGGTGCTTCGTTTCCGCGACGAGCTTGCCAAAAGTGGTCTATGGTCGGACATAGCCGCAGAAGGCTCCACGTCCACAGCCATGATGCAGTGACTATCACCGTTGGCCTCACTGGTTCTGGGCCAGGCGCGCTGATTTACCGAGGAGCTCGCCATAGCAGACCTCTGGCTGGGCGGACCAGTGGATGACTCCGCGTCCGTCGCCCTGGGGCAGGGAGCAGCGTCTCCCGTAGAAAGCGAAAAACTTGATAACAATGCTCGGAGCCGAAAGCAGAAGCGTTCTATGAAGAGACACTTCGTCGTCGTCTCCTAGAATAAATCAAAAGATAGTAAAGACTGCGATGCCACACAGAATAACTGAATCCGTTTGGTAGGAATCTAGAAATACACATTAGCTTTTTATTACGAGACCTCAAGAACAAGTGCGAAAGCTGGATGAAATACTTACTGCTTTTCAACTAATACATTGCTTGTCTGTGCTTTTTCTTCAGAAAAAAATGTCTACCAAGATGCCTTGAGGAGAAAATAAGAAAGGTCAGTCGCGAAAAGGCCATAGAAGATGAAGAGCCGCGTGTGACCCACATTACTTTCTGCTGACCACCAGACTTCTAGAGCAATAGGAATAATGGGCCCAAGTAGGTCAGCTACACCAAGAGGGTAATAATAAGCGTGTAAAGAGTGAGTGTTCATAAGAGTGAGTGGTCATAGTATAAATATATATCGCAAAAACAAACGACAAAGTAGTTACGTACCGTGACTTTCACTGCCGACCATTCTGGGTTATGACGTGGTCAAGTGTCCAACTACATTTCTATGCGCCTGGCCTTGTCGTACAATGTATTTATAGTCGGAGAATTAAACTGATCATCCATTATAAAGAATTCAATTTTTCTTCCTTTAATGCGCGTGTGCTTTTCAGAAGGCTACCCGACCTAGATTTTGTGAAGGAGAAAAACGTTCCTCACGTCGAAAAAAAAGCAGCCTCATAGAACATCTATCTCGAAAGTCAGCCATGGAGTGGGGCTTTAGGTTAATGAGCGGGAAGGAAGAGAAACAAATATACACCAGAAGAATGGACATTTGGACGAGTCGGGTGTAGGTAAACTTGTTGAATGGTTTCAGCACAAAAGAAATGAGGACAGAGGCAAAAAAGGAAGACGAAGTCTAACTATCACTCTCGCACATTTGAGATTATTCACACGGAAACATGTATCTTAGGCCCAACATTTACACTACATGGTATATAGGTTCACGTGGTATTTAAGTACGTCTTAAAAAGCATGTGCCATTGGGCTAATACAGGTACTTGTGCGGCAGCGTTGGTCCTCGCGTTCCTTGTTTACTTCAGACCTTAATTCTCCTGCGCTAGAACAACCCAAAATGTTTAGAAATAGGGAAGACACCTACCTGCACGTCGGTCCCACCGCGTACTAAGGCGCCTCTGCGTGTACTCGTCCCGTACTGCGGCCGCACTATGGTCGTGAGTGCGTGCGATTATTGTACAGACTCCGACATGTATAGAACTGCGGAGGCTGGTAGCAGCGGCTGCAGCTCTCAGAAAGAAAGACAAGGTGGACGCTCAGCGAGATGGATATATACGAAAAAAGCGCAAATTGTACAAAGACAGGACTTCGTTCCTGCTTTTGTTGTCTAGGTGTTCCTGTGTTCCTGTTGCTTCAATTCATTGTCTTTCTTTCTTAGTTCGAAAATGTGTTCTCAGTTGCGCATATTAGCGTCTCTATGCACGGTGCACAGTGTCCTCTTGTCATTATTTTTCGCACCTAATCATGTCAAAGACTGCATCCTCCTCGCTTTAGTACTATAGCTTTCTAGCTCTATCAGAATAATGATGAGATATTGAGTTACTTGTACAAGCCGTGCTTATCACTTGCTTTTTGTCAATCGCGACTATAGGAGAGCTACCGCGCCAGCATGCTCGCTAATCTACACCACCGCTTTCTTTTTGTGAACGTCGCAGCAATGAGCTTTCTTTCAGTGACTTGAAGCGCCGGCCTTACCTTCTAATTAAGGTGCTGCATTGTTCCCCGCCTCTCGTCCGCTGGCAATAATTGTACTTGCGGGATGTCACTGATTGCGTTCATTCTTATTCGAGCGTGTGATGAAGAGAATAGAAACTTGCTGGCATAAAGAAGTGGTAAAAAGGGTGATAAGAATCCTTGCCAATGAATAAGAAGGGTGCGGACACTCAGTAAAGACACAGTTGAGGTCGCCCACGAAATCAAAGACTCCGAAGTTTTCAATAGTCACGCTGGTGCCGGAAAGGGAAGAAATATAGGCCAGAAAAACAAATTGAGTTAATAAAAAATGGCATGGGTGACACAAGGGGCATACAGCACTGCTTGTTGGCTGTTAGAATAATTTATTTTCTCTAGATTCGAAATTCACTACTTCAGAAAGGAGTGAGGCAACCTTGACAATGAAAGCTTATTTCCCTTTTGCTTGAATCAGCCTCTCCCGTCGACTCAAGCCTCATTGTTTTCTCGCGTCCATGCCAGGAAAATCTACAAAAAACTATGCACTACATAAAAGACGCAGATAAATAGGCTGAGCTTACACATGTACATGTTAGCCTCAAACTATCTCGTGCACAGCACAGCTATGCTGGCAGAATGTTCTTAAACGTAGGCGAGAGTGTTAAAGTGAAGGATAATAACGGATAGCTTAATGGGTTTGTCCTAAGCCTTTGCGTATTCTACAAGCTTACGGTGTGCTCGTCACCTTTGCGTAGAAAATTATTCGCGTATATAAAAGCTTTGTTAACTTAAACTTGCATTAATTTAACAAAACCAGCCATTTGTCCTTGAAAAATATAAATTCTGGAATAATTCGTCTTTGCCATCCGGGTTACATCTGCCCAGGCTGTGCACACACCCTAATGGCGAACTTGATGCGGAAATGCCTAGGTGGTTGCAGAAAAGCTTCACTATCTTCTCAGGCTGACCAATTTTCATTAGGGTAATCTTCAAGGCCCAAAAAGAGAAGATTAGACCAACGCAACCTATTTCCTCCATCTTCGCACCTATCTGTAATTTTTAACAGCTGATTCGTGACATCGTGTCAGACTTCAAGCGAACCAGAAGCCGCGGTCACCGGCAGGTGAAATCCCTCGCTGCGCGATGAATGGGCATGGAACACGTTGCACTGGGACCGGAGCAAGGCGAGACACCGGGGCCGGTCAGAAAGAGCCCAGCAGACCGCACCTTACTGCCCAGGTAACCGTGACCTGAAACAGTAAAGGTCGTAAGCATGGCATCATTCCTTTTTGGTGGTGTCGATTCCCTTTGGTGAAAGGAGTATGACGATTCAGTTTCTCACAGCGTTCGCGCCTCTTAAGAAACATGTTTCAGTTTCCATAGATGCTGCATGGTGAGTTATTACATCCACAAAACACAGTAACACACAAAATAACACACAAGGTGGACACCCGTACGCTACGTTCCCATAGTACTCGTGCATGCTGTAGAGGTTGCCTCGTTGAACTTCATCTTCATCGTCCTTTCTACTAGGCGTTACGCACTTGAACTCTTGTGCGGTGATCGCCTAACTTTTCTGACACTTCGTAGCCAGCAGCTGGAATTCTTTAGCGTGCGTTCGCATTTGGTGCGACGGTGCGGAAGTCGACGACAGGCGGCTTGGCAGCCGCCTTCCGCTCAGCGGTTCTGCGTGCGACGGGTGACAGTAATGACATCTACGCGCCGCCTGGTGTAGAGCGCGAGATAAAGAATGAGAGAAATACGGCGTTGATGGCCAGAATCGATGGCTTTGCGTCCATGCCAGCATGCTGTCGGTGCGGTTACTACTTCTTTGCCGCATGCAACAGTAGTCTGGCGCAGCTCAATCCGACGCGGAAGGCTCCGCAGGGGCGCCTACGGAGGGAAGACAATCTGTTCTTCGTCTGGATCTGTGATGAAGAGTTCGCAGACGCCCCGGACAATGCGGAGAATACGAGTTTACTGGCGTAAATATGTCTCGCTGGCTTGAGAATTGTTACTAATTGTGTGATTCAGCATTTTGGAGAAACCCGTGAGTTATGAAATACATGGCAGTACATGCTCGAAAATCGAATCGCTCTGACCTCAATGTTATGCGCCGTAGACAACTTCCTGGAGTAAAGTTTCGTTGGCGCATCTAGGTTAAAAAAGCGACCCCGGAATGTCGAAGCGTCAACGCGTAAAATGCAGGAAATGCCACTTCCCGGTTACGTGCAAGTAATAGGTTAGGCAATAAAACAAATATGTTTTACTCACGAGATGGTAATACATCAGTGTAGTGCTACACACAGGTCTATGAATATCGCTTAGAAAAAATTTTTACCTCACTACAAAACCTGAAATGATTTATCGAAGTTTCTGTCCCGCGAGAATTGTTATTACGCTCTTAAACTGCAACGAATAAGTGATAAGCTATCTTTTTCGGAAAATTGACTATCATCAATACCACCATATGTAAAACTAATACGAGATAATCCATCAAGCAGCATACAAATTTAGCTGTAAAAAAGCTTAGCGAATGACTACTGGCGTTTCAGATTTACTGGAAAAGAACTACTCAACATATATAGTCAAGTGCACACGGACTTGTATTTCTATACTTCTCATACGTATAAGTGCGCTAAACATCCGGAGAATTTCATGCTTATCTACAATTACCACGAAATAGCCAAAAAAGTTGTGGCAACTCTCGTATTCCAGAATTTTTTGTCCCATATTATTTTTACTGGAACAAGAGAACACTGAAACAGTATAACTTTGCTCAGTTGCTATTGTTTTCAACATAAATATCTCTTCAAACGGCTGCAAAAATGTTTCAAACAATGTCCGCGTGTTGTCAGGACAAGCTGGAATTGAACAAAAACACGATACAGTTCCACCTCTTAGGTCTCTCTCAAGCCAAGCCAGCCCCGTCGTTCTCTAGACTTCCCTCTCTCAAAAGAATATACCACGTACACGAAGTAGGGAAAATTGACGTCAACAAATAACAAAGCACAGAAATGTTAAACATAACACAAAACCTGTATCAAGATGCACAAGACCCACAAAAGAGGGGCAGCAGCCGTAGAACTCTATCCTATCAATGAGCACTGTGTCGCATCAAAGCAAGTATATGTATACATAAAAAAAATGTCCCCTGAAGAACGCGGGCAAGTCGAGACACTTCGTCTGTCGTGATAGTAGAGTGGTCACCCCTCCTGCAGTTTTCGTTCCGCAACCAACCACCGCCCCTTCCAACATACTACTCCATTCGGGATGGCGGTCGACCCTCCTCCCCTTCTGCCACTCCAATCCCTCCAAGCAATGGTCCCCATTCTTCGACTAGGCAAGCCGCATCGCTGAGATCGATTTTGCTTCTGTTCTCAGCAGGAGACAAGCAGCCCCGAACGCCCAGTTCCCCCCTCGACCTTTTTACGCAAATGCACTCGCTTCGAGCGGTGAGTTGGCAAGACGTGGTAAAGGCACGGTGCCTGACTTGGCCTCTCTGCTGTGGCTTTCCACGCCTCTCATATATTTCTTCGCTTTCTTTTTCATGAATCGCATTCTTTCATCGCGGCTGTGAAGGAAGCTCTAGATCTTGTTCGAGGGTAAACTCTAGAGCGTTGAACGCATCCCTTGTAAACAGACAGTCACGGAAGGAACAAGGAAATGAAAGTAAAGAAAAAAACAATACAAAATAAAACATGCTGCCGGGGTGCAATATATGTTTTGTGTGGTGCAAGAATTGTCATTTTTTTTGTACTGCACCTATATAATGACTTTTAGCGCATATTAATGCAGCTTCAAATCCGCTTAGATAACGACAGAGAAATAAATGACTTCATGTTGGGGGCCCAGTATAAAGGCGTTGTGGCAGCTGGTTTTGTTATCAAAATCATCAATATGTTTTAACGCCATAGCATCAAAGAGCTCTCACCTCTTTGTCATCTCTATTGTGCTCTTTCCTGATCCCCAAGTGTAGGGTAGCCAACCGGATGTCTTTCTGGCTAACCTACCTGCCTTCTCCCTTTCCTTTTTCCCTTCCTTCCTTCCTTTCTCCCTTCCTTCCTTTCTTCCTTCCTTCCTTCCTTCCTTCCTTCCTTCCTTCCTTCCTTCCTTCCTTTCTTCCTTCCTTCCTTCCTTCTCGCAGAAATTCTGGTGTTGACGTTGTCGTCGGTGTTGGTGTTGGTGTCGTTTGTTGTGCGAGAAACATCATCACCATGTCTGTGACCGAAAAATAGAGAAACATGCAAATAAAATAAATAGTAAAAATTTCCAGGCCCGAGTGCGACTCAAGACCAAAATTCCTTGCGTTGAGAGCTGGTGTTTTACCTAACGACCACGCGTCTTATGCTTTTAAATACAGTGCAAACAATTACCCGTGCTTTCAAATGCTGTTGAAATAACTTTCCTACTTTAAAAACACAGGCGTTCAGTATACAGGCTTCCCAATACAACATGTATTATCACAGTAATAACAAGCGTACATTGCCATCAGGTGTCAGAACTTATGATTATTACAACAATTTGCTGGTTGAAAGCAACCCATTCATCACAAAAGGCACACATGTTACTGCACTTACTACTTATCACATAGTGTCATGGGTGCATTGCAAGGTCGAAACCAACTAACTTGCATAAGTGCTTGTGGTTCAAAGCATACCACTCATTAAAAGAATGCTGCCTCACGCAAAAGCTTTCTCGGCACGAACCACTTCCAACTTTTTCGATCACATTGTAGTAATACCGAATTTAAACTTATAACTCCAGTTTCCGGCTTACTGGCTTACATATTATAAGATCAGTAAATAAACCCAAACTCGGGCTGGACTTATTTCGCATTTTTTGCCGCATCCCACACTACACATTGTAGCTTTGTTTTACGCATAACTTTTCAAATTGTAAACATTGTAGCATTGTAACGCTAGCAAATTAGAAAGTTAATTATTTTTTAGTATTCCGTGGAGCTTAGTTTGCAGTTCTGTGTGGAAGATTTTATCGAATGCCTTGGCGAAGCCCAAGAACACTGTATGAAGTTGACCTCAGACATTTTAGTGAAGGTGAAGTCAAGAACTGCTTCAAGTCGGGTTGGTGTTGAGAAAACCCACCTAAAGCCATGCTGAGTGGGTGATGGAATAGAATGAGCATAAAGAAAAGTAGTAATCTGCTTATGAACGATATGTTCTATTGCTTACAGCAGGAATAGGTTAGAGCAATAGGCCAATAATTCAGTAACAGTTGTTTGTAGCCACCATGAATAAAGGCCCCGTTTTTACAGTTTCCCGTCATCGGGCAATGTGCTCGAAGATGACGATGCATTGAATACATCTTTCAAATATTTTAACGGCTACTCTGCATGCCTTTTCTAAAAAGCATTAGATATTTCATCTGCTTCAGAGGATTTTTTCTCCTATAATTTCAACGAAATAATAGACACTCCCGTTTCATTATTGTCGAATCATCAATGGCATTCGAGTCTTCAATTGCTGAAAAATGAGTTCGATGCTAACCTGCCTGACCACGTCTTTTTTCTTATTCCCCTCTTCCTTACCCCGGCTGCAGCGTAGCAGGCTGGAGTGGATGGCTAACCCATGCCCCGAGGCTGACCTCTCTGCTTTTCAATAAATTATTTCTCTTCCTTTTTTTCTTGGAGTTCACGCTCAAGAATCTGTATATTTCTATGATTCATGTTCACGTTTACTGCATGAATAAGTTCATCGGGGAACTTATCCATAATGTGCTTATATATTACATACAGCACTACAAGGGCCCTAAGTAAGAAAGTGTCAGAGTTTGAGGGTGGGGCCCATTGGCTTTTCTATTCCCTATGATTTATACTTTAAACCTACATTATTCTGCGAGTATCAAGAATGAAATCTTCCACAGGCTTGAAATAGGTACTTGTAGTTATTCTGTGATCAAGAAAGCAGCTGATTAACAGAGAGAAAAATAAAAAGTCTTCCGCTTCTTCTTTTTTACTTGCCACCTGTGCGCTAGCTTCTGACAGAAAAAAATATCACATGCTAGAACCACTAGGGATAGAAGGTCCAAGCCAAAATTTATGCTCAACATAGCATCCACCAAAATGGTCCACCAAAATAAAAGGACAATAACTACAACAAAATGTTTTGTGATAGATGTTTTATTATTTCTGAAATTTATTTCATGAAAAGTCCAACCTAAAAGCTGTATTCTGCGCATATTCTTGCCTACGTCATAACAGAGGTTCTCTAGTATAAGGCTTAAAGAAGCAAACATGGTTGTAAAATTTTTAGAGGGCCATGTATCAACTGCATTCTGTTGGTGTTACAGATTAGGTTTTGCACGCAGCCAATGCTTCGTCTACGTTGGTTTGAGAAAGTATGGAAACAAGAAACCACAACAGTATGCGATATGACAGAATAAACAATAAATATTTAAGAATATTTCGTATGGGAAACGTATCGAAAATGCAGTAGGGAAACTACCTGGGTTTAGATATTGTAGGTGCAGAATACTTAGCATACTTAGTAAGGAAATTTACCATAGCTAATGCAGCTAATAAGGTGCAAAGTGAACATTTCACACTTTTGTCGGGCTGGGAAGCAAAAAATTGAGGAAAGTACACAAACCAGTGTATTTGTTCAAAGTAATGAGTTCTTTTTTACTTTGCAATAAAAAATCTCTCACGTTTCGGGTCCGAAACCAGAAAAGTCGGAGTGTTTTGTTTTAAAGTAAAATTTATAATTTAATTGAATACGTCAGTTGATGTCCACTTTTCCAAAGCTAATACGGTAATATACCTCTTAAGGTCATATAGACGCGTCCACGTGCATGTGGGAATGTGTGTGTGTGTGTGTGTGTGTGTGTGTGTGTGTGTGCGTGTGCGTGTGCGTGTGTGTGTGTGTGTGTGTGTGTGCGGGTTTGGTTTCCCACGCACACAAACTGCTACAAAAATAAATAAATGCACTTCATCTCGCGAAGGCAACAAAGGCACAAGGCAGGCTGGCTACACTATGATAAGATCTCTATTATGAATGGATGGGCCCACAGCTACTCAAATCACGAAATTATTTGTCGCTCTGTTTTATTACTTAGAGAAGTAATGTAAACCGTAGTTGCATTTTTAACCACGTTTACTCGGAAATATTCGCAAAGGAAGAAAATATTCAGATGCGGCTAAGCTCCAACGTGCTTTTGCCGTACTTGTCAAGAGGCGTCAGGAGTGGGAGGTGGGCCGAAGAGGGAGAACAAAGTATGCAATGTAAAATGTTAAAGGCGCTAGTAGGCAGGGCACGGCTTCGAAACTAAACGGCTTAATCGTTTCCTTCGAAGATGCTGCTTTTGCCAGGATCAACCAGCCTTAGGTGGTAAGGCGCCTCCACATGGAAGACAACTTAAATTTACGCTTCTCTGTTTTCAAACGGAGCCCACGGGAGCAAAAGGAGCTTTCGTGGAAAGTAAGGTGAGCGTGAGAAAAATGATTGTGTGGACACTCATATTTTATGCCGGTAACTTTACAAAACTACTGCTTGTGGTGTGCGTCATCCTAGAAAGGAAGCGATGCTGGTTTTCATTTTTTTCTACGTCCAGTAACCTTCTGTACTAAACGAGAAAAAATAGAATTGAAAAACTTTAGTTTGAGCATCAGCTATTGCTTTTTTTCCCTTTCTGTGGAGTTTGCGAAGTTGCCAAGAAGAAGCAATTTACAAAGGAGGTGTTGACAGCGCTTTTGGGGTTAAACTGCATGCTCTCACATAACATATGTGTGAGTGAAGAAAACAATAAACAAGAGATAATATCTGAGGCCAAGTAACACGAGTGCTCTCACATTTTTCTGTTTGCTTTTAAATTTAAAACACCGCGCTTTAAAATTAAAATACGCTTACCTGCTCTCATGCATGTGCAATGAACCCCTAACTGGCGCTATCTCCACGAAGCGCGATTTTGCAACTATCCGCTTTTTTGCAAACCGCTGTGCAACGAGAGAATGTAAACTTGAAGCGTACCATGACCATTTGCATCATATTTAAAAATAATAAAATGGGTTCATTAAAGCGAATTCGAGTCAACGGGAGCTACTATTAGCGATAATATGAAATATCAGTCACGGCAAAATTGACAAGCACCGGCGTTTCGTTTTTCCTCGAGCTCACCCTCATTGCGGCAAAGCACGCTCTACAGGTAACCTTTATTGTTTGTCTACTGATAACAAAATATTTGTACAAGAGCAGTAGTACTTGTACAGAGTTTTTAAAGACGATAGTCTTTCTTGGGGACCTTAGACGCAGAAAGTTTTGTCTCTCTGTACATTTGTCTCTTTGTCCACCGTTACCGCGAACAGGGTACTCTTAACAGCCGATACCCCGAACGGCCTAACCCATGCGCAGCGCCCACCAATGTTGATCAAGAATCAGCGTTCATACGTGAGCGATTGTCAATTAAAAAGCAATTATTGAGCATATTTGAGGCACCATAAACACGTATATATTCTGCATGTTCATCTTTTACTAGAAAAAGCATGCAAAAGTAATTCTTATGATCGTAGCGCTTACCACGCCGCGCTGACATGCAGCGCTTGCACGAAGAAGCGAGTGTTTCCAACGCTTTCCTAAGACGACACGGTGGTGGCAGTTAACCGTCACCTTACGCTCTACAGCTTATCCCCTATGGGCCACACGCTTTGTTTTCTAAAAAAGAACTGCCAGATGACGCTCGTGTCTCACGTGTGACGTGACTTGATGCGCTCGTTCGCCTCCACTGCACGCTGGAGGCACTCTAACACAGCACCTCCTGAATACCATTCACCAATTTTCTTGCGAAGGACATCAAATAAATTTTTCGTTCACTCTACACGCAAAACTATCGTCTTTTGATGACATATGCAGATTACATGAAGATACGGGGCCATTTTTAGATCGAATCTTCTCATTGCTATTGAATATATGTGGACACTCCGGCTGAAGTTTTTGCCGCTGCTGTCGCTGTAAGTGTAACCACAAACTTCCGCATGAGGTCCAAGAGGAACAATATCGCCCCGCGCATCGTTCATTGTATGTGGTAGTCGCAAATGGTAAGCAGCGAGTAAGTAGCATTGGACAGTAAGTGAGTGAGTTACAGTCGCAAATGGTAAGCAGCGAGTAAGTAGCATTGGACAGTAAGTGAGTGAGTTACACTTGACAGAATGCATAAATATAGCGAGTTACTTCGGGCACGAAACCTCATGGAGCGGAAAATGGCAGCCACCACTGTTTCAAATAAATCTAGTGACGAGCTTAACATAGGTTGCTATCAAATGTCAAGTAGTTTTGCTTGTTTATTGGTTGACTCACAAACCAGCGCATATATATATATATAAATATATATATATATATATATATATATATATATATATATATATATATATATATATATATATATATATATATATATATATATATATATATATATATATATTGTTATGATTGTAAAACCACGAACAAAACTAATGAGACATACTTTCCGGAGTGCAAATGCCAACGTGCGACTCACAGCTCACGGCGGCATTGGACGATTCGGCAATAGTGAGTCCACCTTCCAGGGTGAACACAGCAAGCTGTTTATACACCCCCTTTAGCTAGTGGTACGCACGGCTTGGAAGCGCTTTGATTTGTTTCTTTTCATTACCAATATCATGGCGCAAAAGGCGTGAATGATTTGAATGACTGGTAATCTGCCACGTAGTGATTGGGTAAAGCAAAAGAATGCAGCATAGACAATCACTTGCTGACTGCTTTTCATGAAACGAAATCGCGAAAGGTATGCGATTTACCAATTTTTTGCGTCATAAAATACGTTCACGTTTCTTGCTTACATAAAATAATTTTCACTTCTCACAGCTCACCCGCGATAATGTATAGAAATGCAATGGCATGTCGCAGAGATCTCAGTCCTAGACATCAGTAGAAAACCCATATTTTTTCATGGTGGTGGGGGGTTATATTCATGCTTTAGGTACGTTTGTGTCGGGCTTTGTGTGTGTACGTGTGTATACAGACATGCAAAATAACTCCATCTCCCCCCCCCCCCCCATCTCAACCCAGCTGCGCCCCTGCTAGCCATCGATTGCTACAACTGCGCACACCTCCTCCACTTTGATGAGGGTGGGAGAGGTTTAAACTCACGTGCATTCACTTTTCACACTTTCATTCCTGTTCGAGGAGGTTAAAGTGCTCTCCAGAGTTGTAGCGCTTGAGGTAAAGCTGGACTTAAAGCGCTTTTAAAAACCTGAGCATAAATTACGGTGCACCAGAACAGCTCCAACGTGACCCTGGCCTCCCCATCAACGTCACAAAATGGAGCAAACGCCATCAGTGGCGCCACAGTGACCGCCGGGCACAAAGCTTTCAGCAAATTGAAAAGTGCGCCTTGAAACCCTCTCGCGAGCGCAATGCGTGAATATTGTGCCCGCGAGAAATCGAATCACGCTCGTGCTTGAAATCTTATTGCTAGGGACGTCACATGGTGTTAGCGCGGAAAGAGGCCAGTGACGCGCGAGCCTCTGTCAGACATATGTTTGAGGACGTCATCATCTTTCTACGTGAGAGCGCCTTTCCTTTTACGCACCGACACATACCGGGAAAAACCCAATCGGCGTTAGAGTTCACTGTTGGTGCCACCTCCAATTGGGGTCTGCGCAATCGGGTCTTTTGGAAGAGTATTGCGACAGTTTTATGTATATACATATAGTGATGCACCCCCGAAGCCTTGAAATGTATCCACAGCCATTGTGTGACCGTGTCAGGAAAAAAAAAAACAGGTGTCGTCACGGCACAGGATGACCAGTCGGTGGAAGAGGGTGTCTGAGGGACTCCACATAAGATGCGAGAATGGAGCTCGACTAATCAGAGGCGCTCACCGTTGCGGCACTCTGCACTCTTTGAAAATGGGGTTTAAGAGTAAGCGAATTTGACATGGAGAATGCGTTCTCGAGCGACACCGGATGATCTAAAAGGTAGCGCGTCTTCTTCGTTTCAAATAGAGGTTCATAGACCATTTTATTTTTTGTATTTTTGTTGACTGAGACCGACATTGAAACGTACGTTTAAACGATGGTTGGTACTTGCAATTTGTATATTTGAAAGTTACGCTGCGCTTGATGTGTGAAAATGAGGTGTGGGGAAACTTGTTGGAGGACTGACCGCGCAGATGTGTCTGCGGTTCCCCGATCGAAAAATGGGTAACGCTGTGAGCTGAGACAGTGATTGCGCGATGCATAGGATGAGGAAGCCATGCTGCATGGTTTCGTTCAAGCTGTCTACATTGTCCACATTATCGGGTAGCCACTTGCTCCAGCTGACTCCGAAAGCAGCAGCGTCTCAATTTGGTACCTCAGCACACCGGGAAACTTGACCATAGAAATAAATATAAGGCCATCATGTATGGCACGCATTGTCTGCTATAGATGTTTGTGGTTTGAAACGCTGGTTAAAATTTCACCAAACTTTTGACGCTGGTTCCGCCACGTGTCGTTCTCCACTTCCGTTCAAAGTGTGTATTCCCTAACTGAGCAAAAGTTAGAGTTCAGAGTAAGCAGCACCCAGACCCTTAGAGTGCCTTTCTGACCTACATGCCTCCGTAATACACTGTTTGATCCAGAAGAGAATCAGAAATTTCTTGATGATAATTCCTAATAAACGAGAACTCTCTTAATTTCGCGTGAGTTGCTGCATTGCTTCGAAATCCAAGTAAAAGCTGTATTTGTTATAGTTTTTCCTTACTGGGCGTGTGTGTTCCCGTGAAGTAAACGAATGCAGTAATGGCAGATTTTAGACAGGACGTCTCAACAGAACTGTTTTCCACATATCTCGCGGCAGTACAACACGGTCAACCCTCATTGGTGCACCGGTGCTCACTCTACAGAAGATGTCCACACTTTGGTGACCTTTTAAAGCTACTGACAACTGCCCACAGGATGAAATCATATGACTGCATAGATGCCAAGATTGTCCTTCATAGTGACTCAACCTTTCCGTGTTTTTCTCGTGAGAAGTTGAGTTATAGTTCTATTTCTTCATTGAAAATCGTCAGAAATGATTTGTGGCACCACCTGGTGGCATGATCTTCAATTATTTGATGTACCCTGTTACCTGACCGTAGACTAGTGTACGCGGTCAACAATTTTCTAGCTAGTATTGATGTATTGCTTGTTTCTTTGTAGTAAAAGTTATTAGTTCATAAAAATTAACATAGGCCTGCATTAGAGCATGCAATAAAGAAGCGCTGCCTTCGCATGAAGTAATGATTTCATGCTCGTAAGGGCGTATTGAGCAACGTCTTTGCGTGCTCATGAAGCCATGAACGCAGTTTCCAGGTCGGTAAGATTTAGGAGCGACGTTGTTTTTCTACGTACACTTGTCTCAGAAATGACGTGCACTGCTACTCTCCAAGGCCACACATATGCGCAGGGACAAGCCATCCACGACACTGGCGCAACCACCTTGGGCGCAGGCACACGCAACGCGGCATAAACACAGGGAAGCTGTATAAAGCCACAACGTGTCATTGAAACACCTTGTTATTTTAATAATAGTTTTTTAGCTCAGAGTAAACGTGTTCAAGCATAGTTAGAAAAACTCTTGCGAAATCAGAACAGTGACAGCATGCCCAAGTCACTCGAAGGGTTATTGGCATAGCTATGGATATTGAGCTTTGCTGTACAAAAAGGGACATTCTTGTTAAGATCTTTTAGATAGAAAAATACTGCTGAGAAAATACCCATAGGCTTTTCGGATCAACTAAAGCAGCTACGAACACTTTGAACGCTAAGCCTTCTGTCTCACCGTAAAACTCTGGATCGAAAAAATTGGTTGTTGGTTTCTTTGAAGTCCTGTGCTTATTCAGTGCTTTTAATGATGACTAACCGTCAAAATTGAGACCAAGCTGACATGGTCAAAAGCTTCACTAATGCTTAGCGTGCAACGCTTGACAATCTCGCCATCAGTACGACAGTCATGTCATGAGTTTAACCAGGACAATCTTAGATTCAACGAGTTTGAAGCCGAGTTCACGTGTGAATTCGCTTGATTTACAGACGCCTATTGCAAGGATCGACTCCGGGCACCACGTTTTCTCTTGCGAAGGAGCAGTGCTCTTGCTGCAATGCAGTGAGTGGTTCGATTCAGTTATGAGCTTAATAGCAGCCTATGCTCAAGCGTGCGAAGAGCTCAATGCTATTTCATAGCGGCGCTACGAATCTCGCACTCAATTTCACCACCCTCACGGCGCACATAGCACTGCTGTTGCAGCTGGAAAGCAAGTTTCCTTGGCCGTATTTGCTGAAAAAAGGTGTTGGTATTTACTTGTTTGCGTAGACCTTCCCTTTCTACCGATAAACTATTGTATAAAAATATTCAGATATTCGTTTAAAGGAAAATGACCTGTGCGAGTGTTGTGTTCGCGCCCTTTTGTGGCCCTCAAGAGGGGAACTTCTCATGCTTCCAATGAAACGATAGAACTTACCCAGAGAGGAAGAGGAGAAAACATTTCTTAGAGAACCGAGGAAAATGATTTCACCATATTGTGAGAAGAGACAACGCTTAGTTAAACAAGAACACCCCCCCCCCCTTCTTGGCGGCTGCCTCTGCCCGCCCTTTGACCCAAATCTGCTCGTCAGGGCAACACCTGCTCTAGGGTCGCAACTGAGCAGTACGGTCTCGCACTGCTGTACGTTAAACACTCCCGTGGAAGACGCGGTGGTCAGTTGGCAAATACATGGCGCGAAATTCACGCTGCCATTGCTGTGCTGTTGAAATTGTGACGTGTTAGCATGCAGCTTTCGATTTAGCATAGCATCAAATGTCCCATACGCTTAAATGGCGCCAGGTTCACTCTTGCTGATGGTTTTGTTAACGCTTATTTTGTTTTATTAAGGCTGATGCCCTATCAACGATCCACCACGTACTATCCAGGAGACTGAGAGAGGCATTCGTTCACGCACTATGCAGACGGCGCACGAGTAACACAACGATCGTTCACTCAGACAATGCGCGCGCAGCAGCCAATCGGATAATAGTGGCACTTCGGAGTGTAGCGGCAGAGTAACGCCATCTAAAAATGAGACGAGAAATGGTCTTCCGTTTCTCTTTCTCATCTCTTCTTCTCTTGGTTACACGTGACTAGTGACAAGGTTAAACTATAAGGAGCTTCGTCCCTAAAACCCTGATGGCCGCAACGCAGTGACCCAAGCTGGCACGCACGTGCACCGGGCATTTAGGAAAAACGAGCGTAGTTGCTGCTGCGTCGGCTGTGGTCGATGACGCTCGACGGTGGTGAAAATATGAGCACTGCAGTGTGACACCCCTTCAGCACACGGGAAGTCCGTGCAAGTGGGCCATTGCGGAAAATGCTGCTTTCATTTCAGCATCTCGACAAGCTTGATGCCGAAGATAAGAACATACGAAACTGCGCAATCGAGAATCAGAATGATGGGCGTAAGGAGCGGGAGACAAATATATGCACAAGACCAAAAAAAAAAACAATGCTCGCAGTAGGCATTCAATCAGTCCGCTTTTATTTTAAAGAAATAAACAGCGCATTGTAGTTCATCTTGTCTTACCTGACCACGACAAAACTTCCAGTTTCATGTATAACAAGAATATAGCAGCTGCCAAAGTTCTTGTGATTTTTTTAAATGCGAAGCATTTTTTAGCTAACTTCGGCGACTTAGAGCGTATCTATCTATCTATCTATCTATCTATCTATCTATCTATCTATCTATCTATCTATCTATTTATCCATCTATCTATCTATCTATCTATATATCTATCTATCTATCTATCTATCTATCTATTAATCTATCTATCTAGCCGCTTACGTTTCGGCACTCTCATGATCAACCAGTTAACTTGGCGTGAACTAAAATTCGCGTGGGAGGGTAAGATTATTTGAGGAATATGACACGCTGGTCAGGACAAGAAAATTGTCACAATCCCCTCGCGTACGTCATCAAACACTTCCCGTTCGACAGTGGCACATATCCACGGTCGGGTATGTGCCGCAGGTATTCGGATATATGTGCCACAGACGATTGACACTTAGCATCTACCCAGGAACTACGACAAAGCACGTGTGCAATTTTAACGCACGAGCTTTAAGAAATACCCCACATTGGTTGCGTCGACCTGATGAATGCGAAGAATAAATGTCAGGGTCCCACTGGAATCGAACCCAAGCATTCTGCGTGTCAATGAAGTATTTTACCACAGAGCTACGCCAGGTCTCAGAATTACTTTTCGAATAGACGCTAATTTTCGTGAAACGCCAATAGTGGTTGCAGTGCTGCCTACCCAATTTTATAAACATTACTTATGTACTCCTTCGTCACTGCACTGACATATCGGCCGGCGTCGGTGACATCATTCCACGTGACTGAGAGCGTTCCTATAAAAGCAGCGCCTGGACTATGCTTCGACAGTGGGCCTTGCAGCAGCAGCGGAAACAACATGCTCAGAAACCCGTTCCACTTTATACTTCAGGTGGCAACCATCCTACTGGGCTGCATCGATACCAGCTGGTGCTGCGTTGGAGGGGGATCGTCTAGCGTGATGGTGCTGCGCAGTCTTCAGCCGTACATCGCCGCACGTGGAATGTTCCCTCGCGTCGACGCTTATGCTGATCCCTTCGTCACTTCACTGACATATCGGCCAGCGTCGGTGACATCATTCCACGTGACTGAGAGCGTTCCTATAAAAGCAGCGCCTGGACTATGCTTCGACAGTGGGCCTTGCAGCAGCAGCGGAAACAACATGTTCAGAAACCCGTTCCACTTTATACTTCAGGTGGCAACCTTCCTACTGGGCTGCATCGATACCAGCTGGTGCTGCGTTGGAGGGGGATCGTCTAGCGTGATGGTGCTGCGCAGTCTTCAGCCGTACATCGCCGCACGTGGAATGTTCCCTCGCGTCGACGCTTATGCTGATCCCTTCGTCACTGCACTGACATATCGGCCGGCGTCGGTGACATCATTCCACGTGACTGAGAGCGTTCCTATAAAAGCAGCGCCTGGACTATGCTTCGACAGTGGGCCTTGCAGCAGCAGCGGAAACAACATGCTCAGAAACCCGTTCCACTTTATACTTCAGGTGGCAACCATCCTACTGGGCTGCATCGATACCAGCTGGTGCTGCGTTGGAGGGGGATCGTCTAGCGTGATGGTGCTGCGCAGTCTTCAGCCGTACATCGCCGCACGTGGAATGTTCCCTCGCGTCGACGCTTATGCTGATCCCTTCGTCACTGCACTGACATATCGGCCGGCGTCGGTGACATCATTCCACGTGACTGAGAGCGTTCCTATAAAAGCAGCGCCTGGACTATGCTTCGACAGTGGGCCTTGCAGCAGCAGCGGAAACAACATGCTCAGAAACCCGTTCCACTTTATACTTCAGGTTGGTGTTTATCTCCCTGACAAGTGTTACCGTAACGATGACCGCTTTTTGCTGTTGCTGCCTTGCCCACTGTGCCTGAGATGTTTTTTTGGTTGCGTGAGTGATTTAACGGAAGATCTACTAATTTGCGGCGATATAGAATCAAATCCTGGCCCTACAGAAAAAGAAATGCTGCGTGATTTGTTAGCCGGCCAGGGAAAAATGCAGTCGTCGATTGATGCCATCACGGTATCCCAGGCAGACATTGAGCGAAAAATGTCTGCTCTGGCAGACCGAATTGATTACATTGAAAAACAGCTGTCGGCAATGAACTCATTGTCAGGAACAGTAAAAGAACTTGAGGCAAATAATGTGAAATTGTCAAAACAGCTTACAACACTTGAAGCAAAAATAGATGAGCTGGAAAACAGAGGACGCAGGAATAACCTGATAATATACGGTCTAACTGAGTTACGCACCGAGACTACCGAAACACTTACAAAGGCAGTAAGTGACGAAGTTTTCCAACTCAAGCTTGGCGTATCAGTCAATGGTATTGAGAGAATCCACAGACTAGGTCAAAAGGCTGAGAACAAAGTACGACCGGTTATAATAAAATTCCTGGATCATCGCGAAAAGGTGTCTATCCTGAAGGCAGCCTATAAACTAAAGAACAGTGACCTATCCATATCTGAAGACTTTTCAAGGCGAGTTAGAGATATCCGGAGGCAATTATGGCAAACATCAACTACCGAAAGGGCCAAAGGCGCGAAAGTCAAGCTCTCGTACGACAAACTAATTCTTGATGGGGTTACGTATGGGTGGGACGACATTAAAAAATCCCGTTACCGCATTAAGAACAAAATTACAAACTGACAAAGCATCCCACATGACACCTCGCTTAAAATTCTGAATATTAATTGCCGAAGTGTTGTAAATAAGGCTGTTGAGTTAGAAGGAGTTCTGCTCTCACAGAATCCTGACATAGCTTTCCTAACTGAAACATGGTTAACAGATTCGATCTATGACAGCGAAGTGTTTCCACCGGGTTTCAGTGCTTATAGAAAGGATCGCAGCTCGAAAGGAGGAGGTGTATGTATTCTGTTTAAAAAGGGGTTAAAATTAATTAAAATCCCAGATGTGCCTAATGCTGAATGTATCTTTTGTAAGGTCAATCATGGTAACACTAGATATGTATTGGGTGCTTTATACAGATCCCCTGGTTCTTCAGTCAATATTATCGATGATCTAAAAAAATATATGGAAATTCATGTAAAGCCGGGTGACCGAATAATCTTGGCAGGTGACTTTAATCTGCCAGGTGTTGATTGGCCAACAATGACACACACTAGTCACTGCGATGCTTCCGCAGATACCATGATAGACATTGCTTTTCAACATGATTTATCACAGGTAGTTGAAAGTTACACAAGGATTCAAGGCAGCTCGAAATCAATTCTAGACCTTGTCTTTGTTTCTGGAAATATAACACATGATTGCGTTTGTGACATTGTTCCCGGTATTTCCGATCACGTTGCTGTAGTGCTAACCGTGTCAAATCTTTGTGTCTGTGAAAAACCCAAGGTGACTACTTTTTATAACTTTCGTAAAGCCGATGATGAGTCGATACTCGATATCCTTTCTTTTCATTTTGATGATTTTGCCGATAGTGATGATAGTGTAAATGATCTTTGGATTAAGTTTACGGGCATTGTAAGCAAAAGCATTGAGCGTTATGTCCCAACCACGTGTAAAAAGCCCAGAACCAAAAACCCGTGGATAACTAGGGAGACATTGAAATTGAGAAGGAGGGTAAAGCGATTAAAAAAGAAAAGTAAAACTTGTTGTGCTGATTTCAGTTGTCAAGAAAGAATTGCAGAATTGACATCTCAAATTAAACTTAAGGTTATTTCAGATAAAAAACATTACTTTGGTGAGTCCTTACCTAGCTTCATTACTTCATCGCCAGAGAAGTTTTGGAGAACAATTTCTCCTAAGTCAAATGAATGCGAAATATTTGATGACGATGGCAGAGAGATAAGTGATCATGAATCAATCGCGAACCTTTTTAATGAACCCTTCAGATCGGTTTACACTGAAGACAATGGTACCTTGCCAACTTTTGATGTCTCCCATGCCTGATGTTGTTATCTCGGAAAGGGGTATCTTAAACATGTTACTGAAACTAGACACGAAAAAATCACCTGGTCCTGATTGCATACCCAATGACTTTTTAAAAAGGTATGCAGAATGGACATCAAAGTATTTGTACGTACTGTTCTGTAAATCATTACTCGATGGTGAACTACCGCATGATTGGGTAACTGCCCGAATTAAACCATTACACAAAAAGGGAAACAAAAACCAGGTCGGTAACTATAGACCAATTTCATTAACCTCAACATGTTGCAAAATATTAGAACATATAATACACAATCATATCGTAGAGTTTCTCAACAAACACAATTTCTTAACTAGACATCAGCATGGATTTAGAAAAGGTTTTTCAACCTGCACTCAGCTAGTTGAAACCGTACATGACTTTGCGAAAAGTGTTAACCACGGCAAACAATTAGATGCAATTTTTATGGATTTCGCCAAAGCCTTCGATAAGGTTTCCCACAAAAAATTACTTTTTAATTTAGAGAAAATACTTAAAAACAAAAAGTTAATGGGCTGGCTCTCTTTCTACCTAACTAAACGACAACAATTTGTTTCTTTTCGCGGTTGCAACTCAAAATATGTAATGGTTGGTTCTGGCGTTCCCCAGGGCTCAGTTCTAGGGCCTCTACTGTTTCTTTTGTTCATTAATGATATTGTAGAACAAATTCCTGTTAAAGTGAAACTTTATGCAGATGACTGTGTTTTGTACTCTGAGGTTCATAGCACATCCGACCAACTTCGGTTAAATCAGGCATTTCAAAAAGTAGCCTCCTGGTGCGAGGAATGGCAGATGGTCATTAACTTTGATAAAACTGTTTTTATGCGAATTACACACAATAAAAAACCTTTGCATTTCAGATACAATGCTAACAACACTTTTTTGACTGAAGTCACTAATTATAAGTACTTGGGGCTTTTCATATCGAATGATCTCTGCTGGAACAAACGCATTACACATGTAACGGCCAATGCAACTTACAAACTGTTTTTTCTATGTCGTGCTCTCAAACTATCCACTCCTTCTGTCCGCCTTTTAGCGTACAAATCAATTGTTTTACCAATATTAGATTACGCCGCTATTATATGGGATCCTTTTACTAAGCCTAACATTAACAAATTAGAAAAAGTGCAAAAAAGAGCAGTTCGTTTTGTCTACAATAATTTTTCGAGGACTTCCGTTACTGACCTATTAAGCAGAGCTCAACTTTCACCTTTATCATTAAGATACCGTAACTTAAGGCTTAAGTTTTTGTACCAACTAATTAACGGCCAATATCAAGTAGACATAGCCGATATTTTTTCTTTTTCTTCTGGCTACTCTACCAGGCAGAGACATGACCTCACCATAACCCCCTTTCCCACACACAATAATTGCTTTAAGTATTCATTTTTTCCTCGCACCATAGTCGAGTGGAACAAACTAACTAATGCAATTGTTTCAGCACCCTCATTGGCACTGTTTTCCTCGAAATTAGAAAGTGCACTAACCAGTTGAATTGTTGAATCGTATTACATACCACTGTACATGCTTGTATAATTGCAGTCTTCTATTTTTTATTGTATGATATTGCCAGTTGAAGTGTGTATTTGCCCTATAGACATTGTATAACCTGTATATATTATATGTCATTGTACTTGCCATTTGTTCATGACTAACTTCATGTACCACCCTGCTAAAATCACCAAAGGTGATTGCAGTATCTGTAAATAAAAAATAAATAAATAAAAAAATTGATACAGCCGTCACGTCGGGTTAGCGTTAACTGTGGTTAGTTTCCAGGCGCTGAACTTGATTTGTGTAGCAGCGTCCAGAGCCAGCATCCTCGTGAGCATCAGCCTTTTTATGAGCTTCTGGTGTTGCTAACACGCATGTTCGAGTTGACATCGTTGCGCAAGTGCAAACAACTCGTTTATGAACATCCGCAACTCTTCAACCTATGTCTGTGCTTGCAAAATTTCTACATATATTTAGTGTCATTTCGTGGCGTGTCTCTTAATAGAAAAGTTGTAACACGGTCACCTTCCCTCCACATGCATGCTTCGCATAACGTTGATTCCCAGGAATATGGGATCTGCCGATTTTTTTTCGATTCGCTAGTGTTAGCTTTGGTAGCCAGTAAACCTATATTAAGTCACCATTAAATAGTAGGTAAGCGACTCAAAATGTTTTTTTTTTTCAAGTAGATGGCTTTCAACAAAGCACGCATGACCTCATGCCTTCAAAACAGAATAAAGTGTTCCACCATCGCCTCACCAAGGTTTGTCGAAGAAACGTGGGCAGTGTGGCGCATGCAATGTTTATGTTTGACGTCACGAAGTTCGTCACACTAACTGACTGTCATATGCATTCTTCAAGATGAGCTAGAGGAGTTTCAGCACCTGCGACATGCATGCAAACTCAACGTTATATACTTACAGACAATGATACAGATGGGAAAACAGAATATTGCATCTGCTTCGTTAGGCAGTCTGTATTTTGATCTACGGCATGTTCCCAAACGCGCTTACAAGATAGACTGTCCAGTTCGATTGAATACAATGAAAAATTGGTGAGGATTTGTAAGTTCTTTCACACTACTACTGGTCTGGAGAAATTTATGATATCTCTAACTTTTTCTACAATTTGACTACAATTTCTCGGCAATTTAAGATTTCTTTACAACTTTTCATTCCGAATGCCACAGGAATGTCTCTTAGTTCTTATGAAAATTGTGTCTAACAAAATAAACGAGCTTTTAATTCTGCACTGTATTACAATATGATGTAGTAGCACCACACGGTGACAACACATCTAGGTTATAGCTTCGGTAGACCGAACTGTGGCGGCTTTCGTTAATGTACTGCAAATTACAGCCGCTTGACGAGGGTACCTTCGTAATAATTACCTACCCCTAGGGGACGGCCTAATAATAAAGTCTGTCCTTTTTTATCCGCCCCCAACATCCAACGCAAGCACCTCCACAAAGTGAACAAACTTCCGGAGTAGCGCTAACTATGTGCCCCCTAATACGTGGGCGTGTGTGTCCCTGCAGCGGCTGTGTTGGCCAGCACTGCCGGCTTTCAGAAATGTTTGACATAGTAATTTATCAAAGGTAGTGTGAAGCGTGCTCAACGTAACCAGTCCTGCAGATGCTCTTGCGTCTTTTTTTATTTTTATACAACGCGTGCAGTTCATAGAAGACCGCGCTCCTGATTTCGCATCGTGCCTTGCATCTGGCAGAGCCTGTGTCCGTTCGTGCACGCGTGGAACATAGCTTGTAACTACGTGGCAGGTTTCCACGAAGTTCGGGAGTCTTAAGCACATGCTTTCGTACTGAAACACTAACAGCCCAATTTTCGCAAAAAGTAGAGAGAGCTTTCCAGCCATGTTGGCAGCTTTTCACAATGTTCAGGAGTATAATTATTCACACGCTTTCATTCTAATGCACTACCGGCCCAACCTTTGCAAGCAGCAGACATATCTTTGCAGCTACGTGGCAGCTTTGCAGAATGTTCAGTAGCATTATTAATCACACCTTTTCATTCCTATGCACTAACAGTCTGAAGTTTTGAAACGGCATACAGAGGCTACTTGCCTGGCTAACATGGCGATTCCATCTGCGTTTCGTTCCATCAGGTGCGAACAGGCCATAAACACGTCCTTCAAACAAGAGCAATCACCGTGTGCTCTAATCACCTGTTTTCACGCTTCTTGACAGCCACAATATTTCTGTTTAGGCCATGCATTAGCACTTGTGGCCATGTATTGTCAGAGCGGCATTAAGGGAAATAAGTTAGTGAGAAATACAGTAACAAAAAAAGGTGAGCGAGGCTGCAAGGTCATTTCTCAGAAATGGCAAAATAACCAATAACTGTTGGCATTATAATTAAACCGCTGACTGTTCAGTATCAAGGCACTTCTGGGCCCTTGGCCAATCGAACCTTTACAGACGTACGGTTTAAAATTGTTAAAACATTTTTATAAGACAGCGAAATTACTGAAAAGCACTAATAGATAACGAATTTTCATTTGCATAGCACATATTTCACTTATTATGCGCAGTAATATATGACACTCATCATTTTTGTGTTCTGAAGTACATGACGTGTCGACTGTTATGTACACATGAGCGAATACATTCCCATAAAGACAACACGTGTGAACTCCTATGTTGTGCTGGTTGGATTGAATGTTAACCAGAGAAACTATTCATTGACTTTCGAATATTTCTTTATCTTTGTGTTCGTGCTCTTTAATATGTGTGTATGAGTGTGTTCTTGCATATGTGTTTTCGGGTGTTTTGTTCCCCATGTACTGTGCTTTTTTTCATCTAAGATTTATGTTTAACATTCATGCAAGGGCTATGGTGTAGCCGGTGCCTGACTTGCATGCTAATATTTTCTTATATATTATATCAGCAAAAGAAATGAAACTGTGTTAATATTTACTTTGCTAAAAAAAGTTGCATAATCTTTTTAGATACATTGCAAATCATAGCTGATCCGAAGAAGATGACATCAGGCCATCATGTAATTTCCTTTGAATCAGCTGTGATCACCAGACCATGACAACTATGATGGCATTGATAGCCCACTATCGATGGTTTGAATTGAGGCTTCTCTGACATTTCGCGCCGTTCATGGACACTCTGCTTCATCCGTCGTAAATGACAACTAATAATAGAGTTATCTTCTTTATATATCGTTTTTACACCTCAAGGTGTTTTGATTTTTGAACGTGCTCTAAAGTTGACTGGCAAGGTGGAAAGCGAACACCGCCATCACTGGATGTGGCGCGAGCGCCTGCTCGAAAAATCGCAAGTGGTTTCGGCTTCTGGGATGTATGCGGCTTATTTCACCGATTTAACAAATCTACAGAGTCTGAGGATGCCGCTTTTTTGTTGGACTTTCACCCTGAGAGTGACGAAGATGCAAGCTAGCGAGGAACATCGGGGAGCTTCGCTTCCTTCTTCTGGCCGTATCATTTCGCGTTTCTGCACCAGCCTGCCAGGATGCAAACTTTTAGAACTTGCAAAATATTCAAGGGCAACTAGGAAACTCAAGCTGAAAACACAAGTTTGCTGCAAGCCACACAAGGTTAGGCTATGCTTTCTAACGAGGAAGCGATTTAACACACGAAACTCTCATTGTAGCACTCGCATTAAAAAAATTTTCCCGGGCAACTTCTGTTCAATAAAAAACTTGGAATTTCTCAGTAATGGTGGCTATTAGAGGGCAGAATCTGATGATTCTATTACACTTGTTCTTAATGAATATAACTGCGTGTCTAGAAATTCTGTTTAGTTTTGTCGACTAATTTAGACTTCGGTACTTTATATTGCTCAATATTATACGTATAGTATCTTGTAAATAAAAACCGTATGCATATATTGTTCATTTCGTCGGTCAATATTTTTAGTATTAGATAAAATATTTGGAGGCAGTAGTTCCTCCCTCAAAAAAGATGTAGTGCAACCTACGAAAACAACCTTTTTCGCAGTGGTAAAGAAATGGTTGAAAAACCAACCTTCCTCTAATCCACCTTGCTTTTCAAGAAACGTTCTGCTGCGAAATAACACGACAGGAAGTTCGCGTCTGGCATTCAACATCTGTTTTTTTTTGCACCTATTTGCGTTGTTGATTCCACTACGTATTGCAATAGGTCCTAAGTTTATTTTGACTTTGGGCAAAACTGTCAGTGTTTTGCCCGAACACGCTCTTGCTTTCGCTAAACTATACTGCAGCTGCTTCCGGCATTCTCAGAGGCAATATTCGAAATCCAGAGAGATGCCGCGCCAACTGTACGTGACAGGTCGCTATACCTTTGTCGATTTCTTATGCGTTTTTTTCTCTCCTTTTTCTGTTACTCTCGATTCTTATATGTATCGTTGAAGTGAACCCTTTTATGCATGAAGACTATAAAAACTGAGACAATCAATACTTTCAAATATTTCGCTTTGCTAACAGAGCCTAGCTTGGTTTCTCTTGAACTCCCGCTGCATAAATGTGCTCCCTTATATTAGAACAATTGAAGCTCCTTGAAACATCTATGAATCATGAATTAAGTTAAAAAACAAAAAGCCCACAGACAGCTTGCAGATTGCAATTACCATGATGTAGGCGTGCACGTTGCAAAACAAGTCGAGCCGCCAAGCATTAAACGTCAAAATCAGCCGCGATGAACAAACTGTTTCCCCTGAAAAGTCCTTCACTTCATTCTTTTCTGCTCGTTCTTCTTTATCCGTTCTGCACATTCGCGTGAACTATCGACTCAATGTTATTTCTGCAAACGAACGGCTACGCGAATGTCGGGCTCGAGTTTCTCTTGCAGTGGGCCAGATGGGCATCAAAATTGCTGCTGTTCCCACGCAAAAAAAAAAACAGTGCAGTATACTTCACGAAAAACTACGTGCTCAGTCGTACCATCTTCGCCCACTGCACTATTCAAAAGAACCAGAAAAATTTTCAAAAGCACGGCAATCGCCCAACCACATCTGCGTTCGCGAGGCAGTTTATACTGCATCACGCAGATGGTCAACCACGTCTCATTTTTCTACTCTAACGGCAAGCCTCACCTTTGCAGCGTTCATTTGCCTGGCGAGTTATGGTGTTATCGGGCAAACAGGAACCAAGGCTGTTTATAGCGCATGTAGCTAGGAGGGTTCGCGGGGGTGGTGCTAAGATCGCTGGCCCATAAGAGCTTATACGCCCCCTATAAGCGATGCCGCCCACACCTAAAAAGGACATTTTTTTCCTCAGTTTTCGTATGTTGTCTCACTTGTGAGAAAGAAATAACGAATAGCTCGAAGCTTTCAATGCAGCTTCTTGCACGAATGCGTATACCTAGAAATATAGGCGTATATACAAACATATGCTCAAGTTTTCAGCAATGCGCCGTCGCGAATGCGGCCCCCGTTCATCCTAACCTTAATTTGTCTTGCTTTGTCGGACGTATGTTTCCGTAATCTTGGAGCTTAGAGGAGCTCGGTAGCAGTGCATCGTTTTGCTCAGACGTTCTCTTCGTAGAATCAGAATAAAAAGCGAAACATTATATTTTTAATGAAAAAGAAAAAAGGTATACAGCGCATATTTCATTTTGTAACGTGGTTGCACAAACAATTAAGCGAAGTTGTTAATTTCAGTGAGCGCTTTCATTCTCGAAGCTCAGTTCTTGCACGTTCACAAATTTCTCTGCATTATTACATCTATTTTTTTAATGCGAGTAGGAACGTTTGTCAGAAATTCGTACCACTCTCTCGTTTATACTTAGTCATCGCTAATGAGAACACGATGACCTGGACACCCTATTTTATTGTTTGATTGCTTCAGTTTCAATTTAGCGTATATTTAACTCGATGAAGCTAAGTCATTACGGGTCACCTGAGGAATATTACGGTAATGAATTCATGAACGAATGAATCTATGCATGAAAAGGCTTTATGTCTTATTATCGGGAAGACGGAAATGAAAGTGGAGATAAGGGAGGAACATTTTGAAGTAGGCCTCCTCTACTTTATCTGCCGAGACATTCATCGGCTTTGCTGGTTCTGTGAATCTTATCTTTCGGGACACTCCTGCTTAAAAGAGGTCGTAAAAAATTAATGTTCGCTAAGGTACTGCTATAAATACATCTGTTCTTTGAATTTGGGCAGTGTAACATACTATTAACAGCTTTTCAACCAATCGTTCTCAGTGGAACGAAGTACACGACGCATAGATTGCTTTAGATGAAGAAGACTTGAAATACTCAGCCGTCACATGATGGCGCCTGCGATTAAAAAGAGCCCGGCAAACATACTTTGATGTTGTGCTAGAAAACTATGAAGGACGCGTGATTGGACACAAATGGAATGCCTTACTTCCCCAGGTAGGAAAATATGTGGAGTTGAAAATTATTTAACCACAAGACGTCCTTCTGTTAAGTTACGTGGTCTAGTCCAGCATGGCGTATGAGGTGAACGTAGAAGCTGCGTCGTCCAGTAGCCCCAGAACACACAGCCTAGTAAATATAAGCAGAGTTTCGGTCCCGCCAGCATGTTTTTTAAGTGTCAAGCATATTCAGAACATCCTCAAAGAAATTTCGACTGCACCCAGGCCATCTTCGTAGCAAAGGTGCACAAAAGAGAGACCATTGAGAAAGTTGACATATTCTGCGAGCGTCTGATTTTCTCTGTACCACTGGCGGCTGTGCCTACGCTGAGAAAGCACATACGAGTTCCATCGTGTGATTCACCTGTAGAACTAGACTTCCTCGAAAAGCAGTGATATTTTACCTAAAAAGACGCGCCAGCCATCTGTGGGGCTGCTTGATTTCTTGGCACTTGGAACTTAGAAACGTTGCACAATCATTGTGTGCCAGCTTTTAAGTCCACTGCGATAAAGAGTTCCTTTCACAGACACTCCGGTGTCGGTGTCGACTCCAGCGTCCCTGGTTGCAAGCGAAAAATCAGCGCTGTCCATGATCGAAAATATGAGCTAGATGGGAATAAAGAAATAGTAAGAAATGTTCGGTTCAAGTGGGTTCGCAGATTAGCACGTGCGAACCCTCGGGCCGTGACGCGATTCATTGAGTTGCATGGCCATGACGCATACATCCTGAAACACAGCAATGACGATGTATCATATGCATCATTTTCAGTATTTGCAAAAAAAAAATCCGTGCGTAAACTTTGATTGTTACGGTGAAAACTTCACGATGACAACCGTAGGCTAAATCAATGGCATAAAAAATTATTATTCTAGCAGTACTGATATACGCTAGTCATATGTGGGAACCAAAGACTAAACTGAATGCACTAAAATGTGAGCGTTTACAAAACAAAGCCTCGCTGTTCATTTTCAACTCATACTAAAGAACTCGATCTCTTATTGATCTTGGAGACAAAGCCCGACTAATGACGGTGAAACAAAAAATGTAAATTAATGGACTTATATTCCTTTTTTCACATATTGATGGAGATTACAGGCTAAAACTAATGGAATACATGACCCTACACGAGCATACCACATGCACAACAAAACATTCTTGGGCCAACCTTGGGCCAAGGCCAAGCTTAAGTTTCGCTCCTCTATAGCCTGGCCGTGGCCAAAGCTTGGCTTACAACAGTCATGCTGTTCTAGCTTTCATACCATTTTCTTTGGTTCCGATCTCACATTTAGCGTATACAACAGCTACCACAAGCATCCATGAACACTGGGGAATGTTTATCACTAATAAAGAATTATACATGAACGTTACTTGTCGAAATGGAGAAGTATCACTAGAGGTCAACGTGGATACATTTACGAAAAGTGTTCTACAGTTCTCGAACACCACCAGAAACTTTATAAGCTCTCTTATGTCAATGTACACAGTGGGCAGTAAACAACTTTTTTAAGTTGACGGTTTACTTTGTGTTGTATCGTTTGCTATGATTGGGGGAATCATCCACGTTTATTTTCTATTTATTCGAGTTTGACCAACAAAACGCAATGTTTGCAACGCTAGGCGCAAACCACGACGCTATATTTCGGAAGCTTTGCGTATAAACAGGGCGTCTTACGCATCACGCAGCACGAATAAAAAAAGAAATGGCGTTACGCGAAGCAAACCTAGTGCATATCATTCCCAGTATACTAGAGTGGCCGCAAACTTTTTTTGTTATTTACTTTTTGCTAATAACGTTTTGTTAACTATTATTATGTAATCAGTTTAATTATATATCAAACTCAACAATTACTCTCCTCACTATCGAAATGTCTATAAGAAAGATGTGCACATCTTGAAATGACTTTTATATGTTTCTTCAAGCAATTACATATTAATTGAGAGCTCATTTTGTCTGTGAATAAAGAGAGTCCCCAAACTACGAAAAATAACGCGTGACTGTGCTCGCAACCTCAAAATGAAGCAGTGCTTTTAAATAAATAATTTTACTGGAAGCAACTGCTTTGCCTCTTTTCTGTTGCCAGAGACAGCGTTTTGCATATTGGGGGGTACAAATCGAGTGCCAATACATGTGTCCCAGTTTTGCAGGGATTCCATCGGCTTGATTGTACGTCACTGTCACCATTCATATCTCACGGTCGACTGTTCTCGTTGATGGCCTGGCCGGATCAATGTTCTGATTAGAGCGAATAAAGCATGACTGTGTAAGATCAAGACTGCGTTTGTTCCGACTGTAAACGGCATATAGCGCGATCCGTAATTTCTTGTTTTTAGATTTCCTTCATTCCTACTGGCTTTGTAATGCACGTGGTATTCTAGTGTAATTTTTGTATTTTGTGAGCTATAATAATTAACAGAAAAAAATGAAGACGCAGTTAGTATGTTGTTGGAGGTATATAGCGCTTAAATAATGTTTCTACATGCGTAGAGCGGCCTCTTTGACATTTTTATAGTTAGGTAATTGCTCTTTTTGCAGATATGAATATGACTAAATATTTATGTCATTAACGAAAAAATAGTATCATATACTACAGTACACTGGGAACAATATGCACGACATTTGCTTCGCGCAACGCCGTTCCCTTTTTTTTAAATCGGGTTGCTTGAAAATTGGGACTCTGTAAAAGATCGTTTTGATAGACTGCAGCCAGGACACGGATAGTGAAGTTTATTAGAGAGGTGATACGAGCCCCTGCAACAACCCTGACAGGTTTGATGGCTGCTTTATAAGATGGTGCCTTTAACCGAAGACCTGATTGCTCGACGGCCGACAAAAAGTTTTGCCGCTATCAGTGTACAGCGTGCATTGCTTGTGCTTTAACCGTTCATTTACCTGGCACAATGTCACCTAAACTGAGAGTTTCGCCTTTTCGAGTGTCCCTCAAGCTTTCTTCGTCATCACAACGTCTTCGAAAGTTCATATTTGAAAGTACCACAAGCTTGCAGAATCATATTGGGTTCTGCGAGATGTAACCTCTGTTAAACTACACGGGAATATTGGAAACGCCTAACACATTTTTTTTTTAATTTGCCAGAACTGTCACGAGAGAGATACGAGAGTACGTGCATCAATATTAGTGAGGTTAACTTAAACAAATCCACTACTCCAACAGGCTAACAGCCGCCACAGTTTATTGTTCTCTTTCCTACCGTTATAAGTGTGCTATCTTTCGTTCTGTTCCACGTGTCAAGACTGCGACTCATCTCCAGAAACAACAGCGTTCCTGTTATGATAGCACAAAGCAGCGACGTCAAGCATCGTCACTGTGTTGATTTGTTGACCTTATGCCACAGCCAAGGCGGAGTTCGCAATACCGTACACTGCTCAATAAGGGGCGCCGAGGCCCGTTCGCTCACGTGTGTTTTTGAATAACACAGACGGCAGTCACAACGTCTTGCATATTGGCTCCGCAATATCAGGGCGGAGAAAACCTTTCGTCGACCAATCGTGTGGAAAGCGTACGCGACGTCCACAGCACATTGTTTATTTTAGATGCGGAAGCATCTTATACTCGCGCCTTGTAGTGCGCCGTCCGCGCCGTCCGCACCGCTTCTCGAACATTCGACAGCTGATGCGCGCGCATGCGTCGTCGCGCCGTCGCCCACTCTTCCACCATCTGTGCATCCCTTCCTCCTCTACACACCGCGCGCGCTTCATTCCTCCACCATCTGTGCACCCTTCCTCCTCTACACACCGCGTTCGACATCTACAATTCTCCTGATTCTCCAGTGGACGCGCATGTGGCGTCGCGCTTCGAGAACATTCAACAGCTGACAGTGCATGCGCCGTCGCGCTGTATACATACTCAAGGTCGGCGCTCGCTCGCTCAGTTGCTGCTCGTCGGTTGGTTTGTACGGCGCGTCAACGTCCAAGGTCGCGGTGAAATGAATTCCAACGAATCCACAAACACAATGATCGACGTCCCTTCGACCAGCGCCACCCTTTCGCATACGTGTGTACGTGTTCACTCATTTAACACCCCCTCCTACAACCACGTTAACCAATTTAGCCATCGACCCAAGTAAGTCGCAATTTAACACCCCATTTCACAACCACGTTAACCAATTTAGCCATCAACCCAAGTAAGTCGCACTTTAACACCCCGTTAACCAATTATATGCTCCGCATCCTCCTCAGTGTTCCCCCGAGGGAAGCTGCGGGCAATTTTTTTCTTTACACATCTGGTCCTTACCGAAGCACGTGCGGTCGTGAGCTGACGCCCCGCCATGCACTAATAAAGCGCAGGGAAAGGAGGGCAGAAGGCGACAGCGATGAATGAAAAACATTGGCCCCGTATCTGAATGTTTCACTGCAAAGTTGTCGAAAGACGATAGTCTTGCATCTGGAGAGAATGAACAAAGCATTTATTTGATGTTTTGCGCAAAAAAATCGATGATTTCTATTCCGGAAGCACTGCGTTAGAGTCTCGATCTGTGCAGCGGAGGCGAACGAGCGCTTCCAGGCACGTTAGAAACTAGCGCTGTCTGGCAGTTATCTTCGAAAACGAAGGAAGGCGTGCGCGCCCACGGAGAAAGATGCGCGCCTGTCCTCGGAGGAGATAAGGTGTAGAACGCAAACAGACGGGCAGGTGCCACCACTGGGTCGTCTTAGCATATCGTTGGAAACACTTGCCTTTTTGAGCATCGCCTTGCGCTCTCGGCGCAGCGTGATAAACGCTACGGTCCTTAGAATAACTTACATGGGCCTTTTCTAGTATAAAGCCACGCATACGAAATATTGGCATGTTGTTATAGAGCCTCAGATACGCGCAACAATTTATTTTTAATTGACTGTCGCACTAGTATAAACGCTTAAGCATGAGCAACATTAGTGGTCGGTGTGAACGGGGTTGGCCGTTTAGGGTATCGCTTGGTGTCACTTAAATGGGGTATGGTTACTGGGACAAACAAAGAAATGTACAGATAGAGAGAACAAAATTTGTGCGCTGAAGTACCCCAAGAAAGGCTATCGTCTTTAATACCTTTAAGAGTTGTCTATAATAGCACGGACCAGCCTTCGAGAGCATCCGCTGGTAGGGTGTCGTCAATATTGAATTATGATCAACCTATGGGCTTAGTGTAAGCGCTAAGCACGTGATAGTATTATTATTAGTATTATTATTATTATAAAAATTATTATTATTATTATTAGAGAAAAAAGCGTTTTATAGTACCCTGGTTCTCTACCAGATATGGAGAAGCATGTGGAAGTGTAAATATTGCAAAAATTTTCAATGCATTACCTGCCAGCGAGTTGAAAGAGGCAAAAAAGAAATTGCTCGCTGAGCTGTAAAATCACATGGTCTATTTGTATGCCACGTATGCTCTGTGTCCCTCCTTTGTTCCTCTTTCTTATTTGCTGCTTGTAAAAAAAGTAATGGTGTCAATCGTTTGTCTGTTCGTTAGTAAGGAAACAACAATATTTTTGTTACCTTGTATGGACATCGCTGTAACCAGCCCTGCCAGGCCTTGTCACACAAGTCCTATAGACTTAGACAGGTTCGTTTCTTTGTATTTATTATGGATGTGCACAATAAAGTGTTATTATTAGTATAATTAATATTATTATTAATATTATTATTACTAATATTATTACTAAAATTATTATTATATTTCGCAAGAAGCAGTGTATTTGGTCTCTCCCTACCCAGAAACAGCGCGAAGCCATTTCGTGAATTCTTTCAACATGATGATTTTGTTTGTTTCAAGATCTTGGCATGTAGAAAGCAGCCTTTCTACGCAAGTTTACGAGCAGTACATCCTGAATGCATACAACGAGTGCACCGGAACAAAGGAAGATCCTAATTCGATTCCTTCGGTAAACAAACAATTGTAGCAGCGGGGGCAGGCTCTAAGACAAGGATCAACGTACATAATTTCGAGTTAGGCACAGATGCTGAGTTATAGAGCATCCAAGCTCTACGTGGGGACCAATTTATCTCTTTCTCTCGCTCTCTATCACACACACACACACACACACATACGCACACACACACAAACACACAAACACCCAAACACACACACACACACACACACACACACACACACACACACAGAGCTTCTTTTGGGGCAACATAAATGTTATTTTGGTGATTTATTCTATATTTGCAATCGACCTATTGTTTTCTTTTTTCTACGGGTTATCTGGTCTTCAAATAGAATTACCTACGATCACTGGGCTAGGTGCAGTTTTCTCGTTTATGCATGTTGCTTAATTGCTTTGTTACTTGTTCATGCGCAGTGTGCACATAAATTTGTGATTAGATGAACTTTTGAGACGAACGAAGTAAAGAAAAACAAGAAGGTTAACGAGAGTGAGTCCCTGGTTTGCTACGTAACCAAAACAAGGACGGGCTATGTAAGAAAGAACGAAATAAATAAATACATAAATAAATAAATAAAGAAGGAAGGAAATAATAAATAAAAAAGAACGAAAGAAAAAAGAAAGAAAAAAAGTGAAGAGTCTTTGTCGACACTAGAGAATGAGACAAACAAAACAAACAAAGCAACAGAAAGCGTGATAATTACCAAGTAAATACGCTAAAGTACGCAATAGAGAACTCTTAGGTACTCAATAGACAGTAATCTACCAAGGGAGAACGTTATCGTTTCTCGTTGCGAACAATTTTTTTTACCTAGCCATACACCTGCTTTCGTTGCATAATTCTGCACACGTTCACCTCGGTAAAACCTCGTGCTTCAGCATATTAACTAAACACAAAAGGGAAAGAAAAGTAGGTATACTAAAGCAAAAGAATAAATCAGCGTTAAGTGCATAATTAAAACATTTGACTAAACGTGTTCCTGGAATGTTAAGTGCTTCAAGATTCTTTCTACGTGCGCTTTTCTTGTCGACGTTACACTTTTGCTTTTCAAACAGCTATTTCGAGAAATTGAATAGCATTGTTAAGACGTACGTCTACTCTGAAATGTCGGATGTACGGTGATGACGTGTCTGCATAGTACTCTCGGTGTCAAAAAGGGTGTATTGAATTCACATATATTATACATTATTTGAACTGCCCGATTCATCTAAGATAGGCACAAAATCTGTCGGCCCTGTATTTAACGTTCGTGTAAGCGTGTGCAGGCCGAAGTAACACCCATGGCGTCAAAATAGAATATACGCTGCGTTCCGCTTCGCTACGAAACGTGACACCAGTCCCAACAAACTAAACTAGACGAGCTGCATGTTAGCGCCTTAACCCGTATCGACAATTGTGTACCTTTTCGGGCTTCAAAACCAATACTGGACGAGACCCCGTGGAAATAGGACTGCAGAGTATGGTGTAAGAAAAATAATTTTTTGCTGCAAAGGAGTCTTTTTGCTATTTTCTGTGCCACCTTGCCTGGACACTGCTCGCGATTAGTGACCTGGGATTCCTCACGTTGCAAGGCATCATTTGACACCAGACTCATCGCAGTGAGTGTACTTTTTTACTAGATATTGAACTTTAAACATATTGTGCCTGATCGCCGGGACGCGCCAAGGAATTCAGAGGACGCGCCGCACGCGAACGCCGCTGTGGCGACGGGCCTGCGAAACGAGCTGGACGCCAGCGTCTCGTAGGTGCACGAGCACGCTGCTCGCGCAACACAGAGACGCAGCGTCTGAGGTAAAGAGCTCTCATGGAAACGCAGACGTCTAACCCACGTCAAGAAAACCCGAGTACGATGCAAGTGGACAACACGGAGGGTAACTCAAGAACGGCATCACAATGGACGTTTCATGAAAATAGTGGCAAAACGACAGGCAAAGCCCACATTGAGTGGCTTCAAGCTGGCCGTAAAGGCAGGTCAGCCAAAGAAGAAAAGTCAGTCGAAGAACGAGCTACGCAACCTGTGAAGCCAGACGCCGAATCTCAACCGCAACGTCAACGCAGCACTAGGATGCGGCCATTCCCTACTGATGACTTCAAAATTGTATTCCGCCCGCAACCAGGACTAGATCTTTCAAAACGAACATTCATCGAGGTTACACATGTCATCGGAAGATCCAGTGGCTTGGCCCAGCAGGACTTCTATGACCATGTGCGAGTGCAGGTGCAAAAAGTAGAGAATGTGATCATCGCAAGCACAGCAAGTACTGAACGAGCTTCCAAACTGCAAAGTATAAATGCTATACAGCTCGGTGGAGTAATATATCAAGTGAATCCGCACATTCGACACCCCGATGATGTGTGCCGCGCAGTGATCTACGGCCTCGAACCAGGAACAAGCCCCACAGATATTGTTGCAGGACTTCGCGTAGACCCAAGATACCGCGTCCTTGGCGCGCGCATGCTGGGATCATCCACAGCTGCAGTTATCACTTTCGACGGGCAGCACGTTCCTTTTTACGTGACGTACCTCAGTGGAGACTACCGATGCCAGCCATACCGGAAGTCCATCCAATATTGCCGAACCTGTGGCGCCCTAGGTCACCGACAAGACATCTGCCCTCAGCCGAAAGCAAACTTCTGCTACAAATGCGGCCACGACAAGGACACAGAACCACATGACTGCCAACCGATGTGCAAGATCTGCGGAGAAGACCATGAGACTGCTGGAAGGGAATGCAAGAAGAAACTCCGCAGCAACCCCCCTCCTTATCAAGTAAGACGCCACCAGCTCGATAACGCCCGCGCCCGTGAGAATTACTGGAGTGCTTGCACTAATGATTTACCCGGGTCAGTTATCACACCAGAAATTTCACGGGCCCCCTTTTTTGCCCCTAAATTTGACCGAAGTTGCTATCGATCTAAGAAAAAAGGTCGCTCTGGATCCCGCACGCCATCACGGTCTCGCTCCGTTAGGGGAATCAATTACGCCGCCGCGGTGACCGGTAGAGACGGGCCCAGTTCTCTAAATACTACAAGTGTCTCGACCATCTCGCCTGCTCAGACAGCGACCATCCGGGCTCTAGAAAATCAAGTCCAAGATCTACAACGGAGGATACAACAACGCCCACCAGCCGAGTGTAGCACACTAGAACTTGACGACAGCATACTAAAACGGACGGAATCCAGAATAATGAAGCGGGTAGAAGACAGGCTGCAAGCACATGAAGCGAAGATGCTCGATCTCGTCGAACGACGCCTTGAAGCTTTCGAGAAAGCCCTCACTGCGAAACTCCTCGCATCCATAGACACAACCATAGAGAAAGTGGTTACTAAAATTATGGAAAAGGTAGACCCACTGACCCGTACTGTAAGCACGCTCGACGCCAAGCTTGATGGCTTCATGGCACAACAGCATAACTTCATAACATATGCATACAAAAATTTCGTTACCCATGAGCAGCTGGTAGAGCAATCAGGGACCAAGCGGAAAGAGCGAAAAACTTTAGGGGATGAAACTGCAGCGGAAATTCGATCTACAGCACCAAACGACCGGCACCAGGCGGGAATCAACTGCCAGAATGGCAACTCCCACACATAGACAGTCTGAGCCACTCCCCACTCTTCGAATTTGGCACTGGAATTGCAGATCCTACAGACCTCGTTCTGCAAACTTGCAAGAATATGTTAAAACAAATAATCCAGATATGATCGCGTTGCAGGAAACCCACACAGAAAAAATCAAGCTCCATGGCTACAGCACTCTCACATGCACACCCCGCACCGCAATTCTAGTCAAGAAGACTCTAACCGCACAGGCTCATGAAATTGAAGACATTGGCATCGAACACAGCATCGTGGAGATAATCCCCACTCGGAAGACTCAACAAAGCTTATACCTGGCCAACATTTACAGTCCTCCGCGGGAGCAGTTACACCAATAGGACCACTTCGTCCACGAGCTCCGTCAAATGGTTAACGGCAACCGACTCGTCATGGTTGGGGACTTCAATGCTCCATACGCGGCCTGGGGCTATCACAGCACCACCAAGAAGGGGGCGCGTGTTCACGACGCTGCGCAGCAACACGGTCTGACGCTGTGGAATGACTTGCTCCATCCAACCCGAGTTGGCAACAGCATCTCGAGGGATACTAATCCTGATCTCACGTTCACTAGAGACGTGCACAACGCAACGTGGACAAGGCTACCAGACACTCTAGGGAGTGATCATCACATAATTCAAATAGAGGTCGAACAGGCTCACCGCTCGCTCAAGACAGGAAAAGCTCGGCTCACGGACTGGACCGCCTACAGGAATGAGCTTGATGATGATTCGACTATCGAAGACATTGAAGCCTGGTTAAACAGTATTGTAAGTGTTGCTGACGGACATACCAAAACGATACACTTGAACGAGGACAATCCGGCAGTCGATAATCATCTCCTTCACCTATGGCAAGCTCGAAGATCGCTTAATAAACGATGGCAATGGCAAAAGCTCAACCGCAAGCTGAAGCGCCGCATCGCCGTACTCACTAGACAGGCACAGGAGTACGCCGAAAACCTTGCGAGCCAGAACTGGCGGTCCTTCTGCGACAAACTTCAAGGGTCACTGAGCACAAAAAAGACTTGGCGCATTCTTCGAGCCCTTATTGACGACACCCACACCAAAACTAACCAAAGAAATACAATTAGGTGGCTCATACACTACTATGAGGGCACAGAGCACCAGTTACTCCAAGAACTTCAAGCAAAACTTTGTGGCTCGGTTAACCAGCAAGCTAGCTCCATCAACAATTCGACGCCCAGGAAGTACCGAGGAGCACCGAACGAAGCACTAGACCAGCCTTTCACGCTGGCAGAGCTACACGTGGCCCTTGCTAAGCTTACGCGCAACACAAGCCCGGGAAAAGACGGAGTGACCAATAAGCACCTACGACAGCTACCGCCCCGGGCGTTGACGGCGCTCCTTCGGCACTATAACAACTGCTGGAGGAAGGGCGAGCTACCACAAGCCTGGAAGCACTCAGAGGTGACCATGGTACCCAAGCCAAACAAGCCAATCTCGATTGCGAATCTTCGTCCGATTTCCCTTACATCTTGCGCTGGGAAACTCTTTGAGCACATGGTAAACGAGCAGCTCACCACACATCACGAAGACAATGGTCACTATCCGAACACCATGTTCGGGTTCCGCCAAATGCTCAGCACACAAGAAGTCCTCTTGCAGATAAAGGAAGATATTCTTCTCCGCTTGAGCAAGCACAGTAAGTCATCTGTTCTAGCTTTGGACGTAAAGGGCGCATTTGACAATGTGAGCCACGAAGCCATTCTGCGTAGCCTGGAAGATGTAGGCTGCGGTGCCAAGACACACGCCTATATGCTGGCTTTCCTCACCAACCGCACTGCCACTGTAGGGATTGCCAATATCAGGAGCGAGCTTTTTCAACTCCCTAACAAAGGCACGCCGCAGGGCTCAGTGATATCACCAGTGCTTTTCAACTTGGCCCTCCTTAAGCTCCCACGTCTCTTGGACGCTGTCCCTGGGATACATCACGCGTTATACGCCGATGATATCACTATGTGGACAAGAGGTTCAAGCACGGGTTAACAGGAGGACCGACTTCAAGAGGCGATTAACATCACTGAAGGATATCTCAAGACCTGCGGCCTCCAATGTGCTCCGGAAAAGTCGGAACTGTTAGTACTTGCGGCACGCATCCGGGGTAGACCACCAAGCTACGACACTCCTGACCCACAAGTCTTTCTACAGGGAGTCCAAATACCACAGGTTGACACGCTTCGAGTCCTTGGACTACACATACATAAAGATGGGTCTGGCTCCGCTGCCCTACCCCGGCTGCAGAACACTGTGACACAGCTCACCCACCTAATCCGAAGGGTGGCTAATCGCCGCAGTGGCTTCAAAGAGCACGACACCCTAAAAATGGTACAAGCTCTCCTTTACAGCCGCATAACGTACGGAACTCCCTACCTCAACTTGAAGACAGCGGAGAAACAAAAACCTAATCTGCTGATACGAAAGGCTACAAAGCTTGCACTAGGACTGCCGCCAGCCGCCTCCACTGACCGACTGCTTCACATTGGAGTTCATAATACGTGGGAAAAACTCAATGAAGCACACCTCATCAACTAGGTCGAGAGACTCAAGCTGTCACTCCCAGGACAAGCCGTGCTTCGACGCACAGGATACCAGACCACTCTAGAACCCAACGAAGAACGCAAAGGCAAAATACCGTCACAGCTGCGAGAAAGCCTTGAAATTCAGCAGATCCCTCGGAACATGCATCCTCAACATCACCGAGAAAGGCGGCACGCCAGGGTTAACATGATCCGGAAAAAACATGGCAATGGCCCGCAGGCGCGATACATGGACGCAGCCAAATATCCGAGACGTAATGCCTTCGCGATTACCGTCGTAGATTACAAGGGCGCGGTACTGGCATCGGCGACTATCCTCGCCAAACGTGCGGAAACAGCTGAAGAGGCTGCTATAGCACTCGCCACCCAGACGAGTGAGGATCCCATCGTGGTCTTTACCGACTCACAAACAGCGGCACGGAACTACCTGAAAGGCAGGGTCTCCACGGTGGCGATTAAGCTACTAAAGCGCATGGACAATCCTCCTCCCTACACATGCATCGTGTGGATTCCAGGTCATGAAGGTCTCGAGGGAAATGAAGCGGCACACACCGCAGCCCGCGAATGCGTCAACCGGGCATTCCCATACAAGATCCGAGGCACCTCCCACTCAACAACAGAATCAGAGACAAGAGAAGCCGTACCACTAACGTACCATGCATTACTGCAACATTATCGGCTCGAACGCAGGTTATACCCCCCGCCACATCCAAAACTCACAAGAGACGAAGGGACTGACTATAGGCGTCTTCAAAGCAACACGTTCACACACGGCGTACTATTGCACCATATGAGGCCAACGTTGCACAGCTACATCTGCCCTCACTGCAATGTGGCAGACACTCTGGCGCACCTCCTACTGCAGTGCAAAGTAAGCGTCCCAAGACTACGAGCAGCAGCACCAGATGCGGACCAAGACCTCCTCAGTGAAGCGTGGGAGGCTGCGATCTCCCAGCCGGACCTGGTCGAGCAGCGTCAACTCGTCGCTCAAGCTCGGCGGGCTGTCCAAGCCAGAGGGTTCCTGGAATAAGGGACCCTCCCACCTTCACTCACAAGCTTCTTTCAATCAATGTTTTCTCTCTCTTGCTGCAAAGGAAGTTCCCGAGAGACAAAAAGAAAATAGCTGTGTTCCGTAACTTCTTAGACGCTTGCACGTGGGCAACAACAGCCCCGAATAAGAGATCAAGACAGCTGGAACGGAATGTAACTGGGAGGGCCTCCGAAAGAAAAAGAAACAGTGCTATCACAAGCAGAGAACTGAAAGCAAAAGGAGTTGGCGCATTCTGTACTTCTGAAAGCGATCAATCAATAGAGAGCTACATTTTGCGTGAGATATAGAAGCCGTGTACGACTTCAAAGATGTCTAGTACCACTTCCTCTTCGCTGTGTGCTCGTCTCATCTTCCGCGCATTTGTGCTTGCAGCGTGACCATATGCTGCCGCTCAATTCTTGTGCGCCGCTACCTATGCCCGTATCGTCTTTTCGGACATTGCATTTCTTTGTATTCGAGACGGACATGCAGTTTCTCGAGGTGTTCAGTATTGTTCAAGAAAAAGCGCTTTAAAGGAACGGTCACTCCAAGACCGAATCCTCAATATCTAAGTTTTTTTGTTGTTGTTATTTTCCTCCAAGGCTTTCAAGTCGACTAAAGGAGCTCCGGAAAAGTACGGTGTTGATATTGACTTTATTTCCTTCGCAGACACGACTACATTTGGTACAGCGGCACTCAAGTTTGGGCGGCATGGCTCTTTCTTTAACCAGTACAGTTCGTACATAGTAATTTCGACCAACGCACTCTTCCAAGGTCAAAGAAGGCACGTTTAAGTAGCATTCTCAAAAGCGGCTCCTTCCTTTTACCTTTATGGTTACTAATTCGAGTGAGTGGAAGATAAGTGTCAAAAAATAAAGTCTAGAAGATGCATATCAAAAGCGAAGATTGAATGGCCACGTCCATGCGAAAAGCTAGGGTTCGGCTGCAAATAAGCAAGTGATGAATAGGCACCTTCCCTGCACCATCATGAATAAATGCTGTACTCTGATGGGCTGATTAACATGTAAGAAGAAAACCTATGCGCGCATTGTAGTTCGCAAGATCAACGTTCCTTGTGTTCTATACATAGTTAAATGATGTTGTTATGCAGGATGTAGCAGAATGTTTAACTAGAGTTTATTGACATTAAAATTTAGTGTAAGGTCCTTGCTTGTACGAACAGCCTAGCATACCTTAAGGACCTCGAAGTCAAAGCACCAGCTTTAATTTTTTGTTGTACTGATAAGGTTTGTGAGCCTATTACGTCCTTCGTATATGTGTGTTAAATGTCCGCTATAAGGTCTGCGTTTTTTATGAACTGGTGTCTTGCGCTTTCTGGTAAAAGCCTAATATTTTGGTTCACGGTATCCAACGTAGGTTCCTAACTGAAGACTATTTTTTTTTCAGTAGACGACTTGCACCGCACCTTTTACTGGACGAGAAAACATCAGCACCAAGACAACCACCGGTATGTCCGAATGGTGTCTCCAAGTTTCACTTCTCACGCATCTCGTAAAACTTGCGCTAAGCCCTTTCTCTGAAAACAAAATAACAGCATATCCACGGAGTGAAAGATGATGAGTGGGTAGAAGCGTCATGCTACACCCCTATCGACGTTTCCCATTGTGGGAACGTCGGGTTGATGGTAAGATGAATCCGAACACGAAAGCATAATGACCTGTTATTCGCTTAGCCGGAGCAGTAGCAGGTTTGTCCGTCCGTCCAGATGGAAGCATGAACGGACGGACGGACCCGCTACTGCTGCTCCTATGCGAATAAAAGGTTGTTACGCTTTCGTGTCCGGATTCGTCTTTCCGCCGACCCGACGTTCCCACAACGGGAAACGTTGGTTGGTAGGTGCGTAGCATTCAGTCTGTGCCGGAGTTTCCCAAAGCAACATCTTTACTCTTTACGGAGTTACTCGCCACCGTTCCACCAGTGCACCAACACTTTGCAGGTATGTTTCAAGAGGTGTAGTTTCAAACAAATGACTTTACCGTAGTTTTTCACGTTTGCGTTTTATGAAATTCATGATAAACTTTGGTGCCATTGTAAAATATATCTTGAGGGGCCACACACCAGTCTCGCAAAATACAGAAAAGAGCGCATTGTTTTTTCCTGCTATTTCTTGTCCTTCTTGGCGCAGTACTGTGAAGTAGACAGGAGTTCCCGTAACGTCTACAGCGTACATGCTCTCTATTAGCTGATTTACGCAAAATATCACACGTGATTTGTCTTCGCACTGCTTTACCAGGCAGCCGCCTATCCGTTCTTCTTTGCCTCGCATTAATATCGTGGTGCAATCAACCGACCAAACTCCATTTTTTGCGTTCAGAACTACGCCAGTGGCGATAACAGCCTGCAGCCGAGAAGCGCTAAATCCTGATAAGCTGTATAGCGCTTAGAGCTGATATTGTTCACGTGCATTCAAGAACAGAGGGGCGAGGAGGATGCATCGTTTATATGAATCAGAGAAAAAAATCACCCCCTCGTCTTCAAACTCAGGGTGATGAGTGGCCCTTTAAAGAATTCTGACAGCGCTGCTAATTCGAACCGTGTTTCCTGCAGTAATAATGAGCCTATAACCCATAAATTCACAGCCAGTATATGAACCGCTGACCAGTGGTGGGGTGCATACGCACTGATGGTGAATCGTGGCGTTGACAATATGATCAAGTTGGTAGCTGCGCTCCTAATAGCACATCAATTGGTATAAATGAGAAGCTATTGTCACTGACCATCCACAGGAGACAGGCGAAGATGTCATTCCATGTCACCTGTATTTCTTATGTGTGCAGCAGACGAGTCATTTTGAAGTTTACACACTCAGCGAGGCTCTCTCACAACATTATTTTTACTGCAATTTTCATACGAGTGCGACACGGCGTATCTACATTTGCCCTGTTTCATGTATTTTCAAAGGTGGTATGATATCAAACATGCCAACTATTATTTATGACTACACTTACGGAAGGGTATATAATCGTCTGAACACTTAAAGAGGGCAGTCAACAGGCTCCGACTTTTTTTACAGCCCCAAACAAGCTCGTGCATCTTTCCTAGGTCTGGCAAACCTCCTTCCACGCGCAATAACGCCAAATCGGCGATCGGCGACGTTGGCTTTATTACTGTTTATAGAGACCTGGTTTAGACCAATCGATGAGCTGCGTGCGGCGTCACGTCGCCGATAGCCGAGTTGACGTCGCTGCGCGCGGAAGGAAGTATGTCATGCATTTGTACATATACATATTGTTCATATATTTAGCGTCATTTCATGACGTGTCGCTCAATAGAAAAAATGCAACACAGTCACCTTTCCATCGCATGCTTCGCATAAGGTCGATTCTCAGGTACGTGAGATCTGCCGAATTTTTTTTCGGAGGACCACGTTTCAACTCCCAACAATGTGAGGCTCCATCTGTTCCCATCTCGAAGGGTTACACACATAAAAAAAGCACGTGAACCCTCCAGCTTACGTGCAGGCCTGACGTCAAGTGCGGCTGCATGAGTGAGTGCGGCTGCCTTGCAGGTTTCAACTGAAGACGTTGCGACGTGTGTCACCTTCCCGCAGCTGATTGCTCTGATGTACGGCTGCGCCTTCAACTCGGGCATACATGACTTCTCTGGCTTTTGTTGAGGGCCGGGCCACGCATTGTTGCAATCCGAGAGTGCTCAGGGAAGAAGGGGTACAGAGCGTAAGGGGCCGCGACGAGGACTTTCAACTCACGCTTTGCGTTAATTCATCAGCTTCGTTCCGTCACTAAGTACTTCAGGCGTCACATGAACAGCTTTACATCGATCTCATTAGGGCGGGCACTGACATGACTATATAACCTCACTGGGGTGCTAAGCAGGATAGCGAGGTTTCGGTGAAGCTCAGCGTCTTTTCGAGCTTCGGTGATACTCCTTTTTTCGAACGAGCTAACGCTACAAAAACCTCAAATTCGTCCCCCAGTGCCCGCTTCTCCAGCAGTCTAGTCGTTGTTATAGCTCGAATATCGACTGTAGAGTTTCTTATTTGTACTCTAGAAGGAACTCCAGCGCTAGTGTCTCTAGAGCTACAGCGCATGACGCTTCAGCGAGCATGGAAATCATGGGTAGTACACGGCTTTGCCTGTATAGTCTTCGTTGTTTACGTTTCTTCTGGTTTCGCGTGCGTCGTAGCTGCTTTGTCGCGAAACAACGATCGGCAAGTGTAGAGCAGTTGCGCTTCACTACCTTAATCTTTCAGTCTTACCAACTTAAATTGGGTCACGAAGTTCAAAACAGTTCGTTCTCTGCTGTAAAACGAAACCGAAACACCGCAGCAAACGAAGGCACAAGTGCGATTCGCCGCCCGTCAACACGTAGACTGGGCGAATCCGTGTACCCATAATCACCATGGTCGCTGAACGATCTGAGTGCTAGAGTCCCTTCTAGTCAACTTTACGAAACTTTGCGCTACCATCCCGATCGTCTCGGGATCGAATCTCAGTCGCAGCGGCCGCAACACCATGCAAGCAAAATGCTCGAAGCCTATGTATGCCGATTTAGGGGGCAAAATAAAAAAAACAGGAGGTCCGGAAAATTTTCCGAAGCCCTTCACCGCGGATTCTCTGATGATCGCATTGTGGTTTCGGGATGTCAAAACCCAACAATTATTATTAACACCTGTACAGTCATCGATGTCTTCTGCTACAAAGATTATTTAAGTGCTACGCACCCAAGTTGTTCTCTAAACTCGGGACGCCAGTTGTGTATTTTTTTCTGCCAGTGGTTCTATTTGAATACCTTTAGCTGAGCTTCTAAATTGGAACTAAACAAAGTGAGCGCCCCATCTACATTAATTTACAACTGCAGCGGCCATTCACAACAAAATAAAATTTCACTTCCACTCCAATAAACGTGTATGCAGCTTATCTGGTTAACAAATGAAATTTCCATTGTCTAAAAAAAGCAGTCACATTTAAACATCTAGCCGCACGTAGGCATATTTAAAGTGTCAACGCGTGGCGGGTGGACTTGGCGTCAGGCCGCGTTGTTCTAGAGGGAGAGGGCGTGCATTAGATGGAGGCAGACCGGGCTGTAACACGTCATAACGCGTACCTGGGGTTAGGGCTCAAGCCAGTTTTGTTTGGAGCGAAAGGAGTTTTGCCCGGAAACAGTGGGGCTGCTTCCACTCGTCCACAAGGGTGCCAAATAAACTTAGATTGAAATTGTTTAAATCCGTGCTCACTGGGCGCGTCTGTAAGCTGAATATTTCATCTCAATTATGTGCATCCATAACGGCTCAAGTAGTGAGATATACAGTCTAGTTTTGCTTCCAAGCATTCTTGGTAGAGAATAATTGGTTTTTCATAATCTAAGAGAGCTTATCGCGACATATCAAACAGCCACATAATCGACGGATCTCGTTCAAGTTAATCTACATCCCATACGTACAACAGGCAACTACAACTTTACCTACGCTGAGAACCAATTACCTGCCAGGATAAGCCCTGAAAGTTATTTCAATTAGTCCATTCAAAGGGAAGATCGCTTTCTTGCCAGCACTGGAATTCTCGCGCCAGCTGTTGGCGCAGATCTCAACCACGCGCTGCTTTCTACGTCACTTCTGTGATGCGCTTTGGTAGGGTGAGGAAACACAATGTTAACACAAGGATTGCACCGTGGCAGGCGAGATTGTTCAGGATTTCAGGCCAAGGCTTTAAAGCCTAATGCCTAAACCTTAATGCCTAAACCTTAATGGGCCTTAATAGGCCTTAATGGGACTTAATGCCTAAACAACTGCCATACACCTCAGTCAAGAAGTGGGCACGTTTTAAATGTAATAAAGACATTTGCTCAAAAAACAGTCGTGAAAATTGCCAACATTGACGATGCAATCATGTCACTAACCTAATCAATAACGCAATCGATCTGTTTCAAGAAACAAACATAATTTAGGCAACCATTCCGGAAACAACACGAAGCTGTCATTTGATTCATTACCATTCCTCTCTTTGCCACACGTTTAAAAACCAGCCGTAGCCTAGAACGTTGCCTTTGAATCACGCTGTGATCTACTTGTTTACAATATCTCTGAAGTCAGTGGAAACGTTCAAAAACGTGAATTCATACATGAATTCATTTCATCTGGGAGAAAAATATGCCAAACAGCAAACGCTGTTTATGCTATCAAAATCCACGTGGGCCGTTGTATATTGTGCTGGACTTGTTCTAACGAGCCATTCGATGGCAGTACCACTCCTTGATGGGGTCGTTTGCACTCCCACTAAGAATTGGAACAAGATAGAAAAAAAGAGAGCGAGAGAGGAGAGTCGGGGCTCATTAGCGAATTCTTTACAAAATAGCCAGCCATCAGTCTTCATTTTCCCTTCATCCTGCCCTAATTTTTGAATTTTTTTCCTTAATCGTTTCTTCCTATAGCTTCCTCCTAAATCGTTTGTCGGTACCTAAACATGAGATAAATGCAATAATGTAAAACCCCAGGCACTCATTCTCCACTCTCACTCTCATCATTAATAAAGTGTTTCGTAAAACCTGTTATTATGGCAGAAACTACGAGTCAAGAGAATAGGGTCACACCACCTATGAAAAGAAATGGCCCTACAATCCTCCATTCCCAAAGTTCTTGCCTTCACTGCAAAATTATTGGTCCATTTTCAACTAGCGCTGTTCGCCAGGGTCTCCCTTGGGGTGGTCCCAAATGTGCATATATATATATATATATATATATATATATATATATATATATATATATATATATATATATATATATATATGGTTAGATCATCGAACGCGTTATTCGAAGGTCGTAGGTTCGATTCCTGCTCACGGCTGGTTATTTTTTCATCCGCTTTTCTTTCTTATTTCTTCTTATTTACATTCCATTGGTTCTAATAACTTCCCCTGTACATTCCTTGGCATTACTGTCTGTTAGATCTCATTAATATTGTGTTAAAACACGGAAAAACGAGCCCTTAGGTATACACTTCTTTCCCTTATTTCATTGAACGAGGGTCTCGTACTGGCAGACTTGGTGTGTTTAGGTTGTATAAGAGGGACAATTAATCAGCTGCCCGCTCATAATAAGTTCACGTGCTACGTAACGCCAACCATGCGAATAAGAGTGTTTTCACACTCGTTCTTTGGCTTATAGATGGCGCTGACTGTCAGTCCTACTTCTAAATTCACATATAAACCCAAAAAAGTGGATGGAGGGAAGGCCGCTGTGATAGCTCAGTGGTTAGAGCATCGAACGCGTTATTCGAAGATCGTAGGTTCTATTCCTGCTCACGGCTGGTTATTTTTTATCCGCTTTTCTTTCTTCTTTCTTCTTATTTACATTCCATTGGTTCTAATAACTTCCCCTGTACATTCCTTGGCATTACTGTCTGTTAGACCTCATTAAAATTGTGTTAAAACACGGAAAAACGAGCCCTTAGGTATACACTTCTTCTCTTATATAAATATATATATATATATATATATATACTTCACAATAGTTTGTGTCATTCTTTTTAAAAATAAATGAGCCTTGTAGGGGAAAGAGTGTTTCTACGTGAAACTCTACTACAACTTTTAACGTTTCAATTCTCTGATCGTCCCCACCTTAGAGCTCTGTTTGTTCACATTAACTTTATTTTATTTACTCATAGCAATCTTCCTTTAAGGAATACATCACATAGTTCTTACTGCCATCGCTAATGCGAACTGTGCGAACAGGGAAATTTTTTTATCGGTGGACTGCTTTCATGCGTTATTTTTTGTTACTGTAAACAGAATGACGACGAATGCTGTCTGGCTTTTTTTTTTTTGCAATGCGAGCTTCTTTTTTTTCTTATCACTGTCTTTGTAGTGCGGTAGCACTTGTATTAAAGCTGTCGGTTGCTTCTTGCGTAGGTGTCACCGTCATGCCCCATGTATATATATATATATATATATATATATATATATATACATACATACATATATATGGGGCATGCCTTGAAAAAGACGGGTTTCCCGTCGAAACGTCGGCACAATGATAGATATGTAGGGTTTAACGTCCCAAAACCACCATATTATTATGAGAAACGCAACGGCACAATAAACAGTTGTTATGTGAAAGCGCATCTACTTTCATATTTATAACCTTGCGGCATCCGAAGTTATTCTTCTGCATATAAGCCATGTATATATATATATATATATATATATATATATATATATATATATATATATATATATATATGTATGAGATATAACAGACAGTAATGCCAAGGAATGTACAGGGCAAGATTTTAAAATCAATGGAATGTGAATAAGAAGAAAGAAAAGTGGATGAAAAAATTACCAACTGTGAGCAGGAATCGAACCAGGTTCGATTCCTGCTCACAGTTGGTAATTTTTTCATCCACTTTTCTTTCTTCTTATTCACATTCCATTGATTTTAGGTTCGATTCCTGCTCACAGTTGGTAATTTTTTCATCCACTTTTCTTTCTTCTTATTCACATTCCATTGATTTTAAAATCTTCCCCTGTACATTCCTTGGCATTACTGTCTGTTATATCTCATTAATATTGTGTTAAAAACACGGAAAAACGAGCCCTTAGGTATACACCTCTTTCCCTTATTATATATATATATATATATATATATATATATATATTATATATATTTATATATATATATCGCATTAGCGATGGCAGTAAGAAATAGGTGATGTATTCCTTAAGCGACGTATCAGAGGATCACGTGGAAACACTCTTTCCCCTACCAAGGCTCATTTATTGGTAATTCGTAAAAAGAATGAAACAAACTCTTGCGGAGTATATATATATTGTCACGGGGTCGTGACATGGCCGAAGACAGGAGACTTTGTATTGGGATTTAACTGTTTATTTGGGCGAACCTGTGCCCGGTAAACGGAAAGTCCAATTACAGCAGCAGTCTCGCACAGATAGCAGTCTCGGACTGATAGCGGCGAACGGAGCGTCGGCCTTCGATCAACAACTGAGAAGCGGCGAAGCGCGTCGGCATTTATACTCTTGCCGTCGAATGTTCTAGCGTTATCGCTGGCGGTGGCGTAGGTTCCAGAACAACCTGTACCCTTCGCACAGTGGGCGTGTACTTATCGAAATGATCTACTACAGTCCGGAACCTTCTCGAAAACTGCAGGCGCGGTTTGCGCTGAGAATCGTGTGGTGTTTTGGGACGATAACAAAAACTTGGGAAATGAAACGTGGCATTTGCCCCCCTCTGAAAAAAGGCATCGTCCCGATGCTTTAACTAAAGATGTAGGTACAATAATAATGCAAGAAAGTGCAATGAATAAATCACGATACAACAATAATACAAAAAAACACTGTTTCAGTTTTTTAACGCGCATGAAACGGCTTGAGGCGCGTGACATGGGCGACTTCAGGTCGCGATCGGCGTCATTGAGAGTTCGTGATGCCGTCGGGGACAACCTCGTAATCAAGTGGGCCGAGACGTCAAACCACCCTGTACGGTCCGAAGTACCGTCAAAAGCTTTTCACTCAGTCCACGTCGGCGTATCGGCGTCCACACCCAAACACGTTCACCGGGCTGGTATTCCACGAAGCATCATCGAAGGTTGTAACGGTGGCTGTCGGTCGTCTGTTGATTCTTGATACGGAGAAGCGCAAGTTGTCGGGCTTCTTCGGCGCGTTTAAGGTACTCGCTCGCATCGAGGTTTTCTTCGTCGGTGACGTTGGGTAACATGGCATCGAGCGTCGTTGCCGGGCTCCTTTCGTAGACCAATTTGTATGGAGATATCTGCGTAGTCTTCTGCACCGCCGTTTTGTATGCGAAGGTCACATACAGAAGAATGGCGTCCCACGTCTTGTGTTCGACATCGACGTACATTGACAGCATGTCGGCGATCGTCTTGTTAAGCCGCTCGGTGAGGCCGTTGGTCTGTGGGTGGTACACTGTCGTCCGGCGGTGGTGTGTTTGGCTGTATGCCAAGTCGGCAGTGAATGCCGTTCCTCTGTCGGTGATAAGGACCTCCGGGGCGCCGTGACGTAGGACGATATTTTCAACGAAGAACTTAGCTACCTTGGATGCACTGCCTTTTGGCAAGGCTTTTGTCTCGGCGTAGCTGGTGAGGTAGTTGGCAGCTACCACGATCCACTTGTTTCCGAAAGCCGACGTCGAAAACGGCCCCAGTTGGTCCATACCAATCTGCTGGAAAGGTCAGCACGGTGGATCAATTGGCTGCAGAAGTCCCGCTGGTCTTGTCGGCGGTGTCTTGTGTCGCTGACAGTCCCGGCATGTCCTCACATAACGAGTGACGTCGGTGGTAAGACGTGGCCAGTAGTACCTTTCTTGTATCCTCGCAAGCGTGCAAGAAATACCGAGGTGCCCTGCCGTCGGATCGTCGTGCAGGGCCTGCAGAAGTTCTGGTCGCAGAACTGAAGGCACCACAAGGAGGTACTTAGCTCGAAGTGGTGAAAAGTTCTTCTTTTGTAGAAGACCGTTTCGTAGAAAGAACGACGCAAGAGCGCGCTTGAATATCTTTGGGACTTCTACGGTCCTGCCTTCGAGGTATTCCATTAGGGCCTTAAGTTCCGGGTCGGCCCACTGTCGTTCAGCGAAGTCGTCGGTAGTTATCGTTCCCAAGAAGTAGTCGTCATCCGGGTCGTCGGGTAGCGGTTGGTCGACAGGCGCACGAGTGAGACAATCGGCGTCGGAGTGTTTTTTGCCGGACTTGTAAATGACAATAATGTCATATTGTTGAAGTCTCAGGCTCCATCGTGCAAGGCGACCTGAAGGGTCCTTCAAGGTGGCTAGCCAACACAAGGCGTGGTGGTCCCTCACAACTTTGAAGGGCCTGCCGTAGAGGTAGGGGCGAAATTTCAACGTAGCCCAGATGATGGCGAGGCACTCCTTTCTTGTTGTGGAATAATTTGCTTCTGCTTTGGATAGCGATCGGCTTGCGTAACTAATAACTCTTTCAAGTCCATCAGCCCTCTGCAGAAGAACGGTGCCAAGACCTAAGCTGCTTGCGTAAGTATGTATTTCTGTCTCGACGAATTCGTCGAAATAGGCAAGTAACAGAGGCGTCTGGAGGCAATGTTTAAGCTCCTGGAAAGCGTGTTCCTGTGGCGTTTTCCTCTTGAACTCCACGTCGGCCTTGGTAAGGTTAGTGAGAGGATCGGCGATGCGGGCGAAGTTTTTCACGAACCGCCTATTATAGGCGCACAGGCCCAGAAATCCGCGCATGGCTTTCTTATCAGTGGGCGGCGGGATGTCGGCGATGGCGGCTGTTTTCCGTGGATTGGGACGAACTCCAGACTTGCTGATAACGTTCCCCAGAAACAAGAGCTCCTCATACGCAAATCTGCACTTTTCTGGCTTCAGTGTGAGTCCGGACGTCTTGATGGCTTGAAGTACAGCTTCAAGGCGCCGAAGATGCTCGTCGAAACTCGAGGAAAACACGACGACGTCGTCCAAGTACACAAGGCAAGTCTGCCACTTCAATCCTGCCAGTACCGTATCCATAACGCGTTGAAAAGTTGCAGGCGCTGAGCAAAGGCCGAAGGGCATCACCTTAAACTCGAAGAGGCCGTCCGGTGTTATAAACGCCGTCTTCTCTCGGTCTCTTTCGTCGAGTTCGATTTGCCAATAGCCAGCCTTGAGGTCCATTGACGAAAAGTACTTGGCGTTATGGGGCCGATCAAGTGCGTCATCTATTCGAGGGAGAGGATACACGTCCTTTCTTGTGATTTTGTTGAGGCGGCGAAAATCGACGCAGAAACGTAGGGCCCCATCCTTTTTTTTTCACTAACACCACGGGGGATGCCCATGGACTCTTGGACGGCTGCATAATGTCATCCCGCAGCATTTCATCAACTTGTCTCTTCATGGCCTCACGTTTTCGCGTCGAAACCCTGTACGGACTCTGACGGAGTGGTCTGGCATTTTCTTCGGTTATGATGCGATGTTTCGTGATTGGGGTCTGCCGAATTTTCGATGACGACGAAAAGCAATCTTCGTATTGTATGAGCAGGGCCTTGAGCTGTTCTTGCTTATCGTTCAGAAGTCTGGCATTGACGTCGAAAGCTATGGGAGGGGCTTGGTTCCTCTGAGCAGGTTCCGAAGAATCGGCGAGGGCAAAAGCACTGGTGGCTTCGACAATTTCTTCGATGTATGCGACCATTGTTCCTTTGTTCACATGTTTGTACTCATTGCTGAAATTCGTGAGCGTAACCGTTGCTTTGCCTCCCCGCAGCTCTGAAATTCCTCTTGCGACGCAAATATTTCAGGTGACCAACAGATACTGACTGCCTTCAACGACGCCTTCGAAGTCAGGTAATTTAGGAGCGCCGACTGAAATGTTGACGCTTAGCGAGGCGAAATGGTGACTTGTTCTTCCAGCACATTCGAGGCATGGTGTCCTGACGGCGTGCGCGGTGGTAGTGCTTCTTCTGTGGATAACGTTATTGACTTTGTTTTTAGGTTGATGACAGCACCATGGAGGCATAAGAAGTCCATGCCAATGATGACATCTCTCGAGCAACGCTGTAGGACTACAAAGTCTGTAGGATAAATACGGCCGTTAATGGTGACTCTCGCTGTGCAGATTCTTGCAGGCGTTACGAGATGACCTCCGGCTGTGCGGATTTCAGGGCCTTTCCAAGCTGTCCTAACTTTCTTTAACTTCGCGGCGAACGACCCACGTATGACAGAATAGTTGGCTCCAGTATCGACGAGAGCGGTCACACTGTGGCCGTCGATAAGAACGTCGAGGCCGCTAGTTCGCCGTCTCGTATTACTGTTAGGGCGTGGCGTCGTGTCACGGCTGCGTCGGCTTGTTCCGCTACTTCCATGTTGCGTCGTCAGGGCACCTTCGCTAAGTGAGCTCTCGCCGTCTGAGCTTTGCCTGGTTGCCGTTGTGTTCGGAAAGCTCCGTCGCGGCGTCGTCGTCGTCGTCGGATCTTCGGTAGTTCGTCGCAGAGCAACCGCACCTCCACTGGTTGCTGCCCTTAGTTTCCCGGATACGGGCTAGGAGATCGGCCCCGCGTTGGGCCAGAATACTGCCGGTGGTGCGATGACGTGCGGCGGCTGGCTGACGGCGAACGCGAAGGGCTTCGTGGGGTCCACCGAGATCCTGTCAGGTAGTCGGCGATGTGACGTGGTCGTTCTCCTGGCTGTGGATGCGGTGCATTGACTGAGATGGGACTGCGAAGCCACGCAGTCCCATCTGTCGGTAGTGGCAACGGCGGTATGTGTGTCCGGCCTCGCCGCAGTGGTAACAGAGCGGGCGATGGTCATGGGTGCGCCAGACGTCAGTCTTTCTCGGTGCACTGCGCGGTGCTGCTGGCGAACGGTATAACGTCAGTGGGGATGGTGGTGGCGGTGGCGTCTGTCGACGGAAGTGCGATGGGGCGGCGTTTTGGCGTGGACGGGGAAGAGCGCTGTGGCGCAGTGCAGCGGCGTAGCTCAAAGCTTCCGGCTCGGGCAGCGGTGCGTGGGGAATTTGAAGCGATTGCCGAACTTCTTCTCGCACAATGTCGGCGATTGAATCTACTTGAGGCTGCGCCGAAGGCAACAGCTTGCGCAGCTCTTCCCGCACGATCTCTCGGATCGTTTCACGCAGGTCTCCGGAGTTAATGGCTTGAGCAGCAGCGCAGTCTTCAGTCAGGCGACGATTATTCTGTCTGGTGCGCATGTCCAGGGTCTTTTCGATAGTGGTCGCTTCGGCTACAAATTCTTGGACGGTTTTCGGTGGGTTTTTCATCAATCCCACGAAGAGCTCTTGTTTGACCCTCGCATGAGGAAACGAACTTTTTTCTCCTCAGGCATGTCCTGGTCAGCGTGACGGAATAGTCGGGTCATTTCTTCTGTGAAAAATGGCGACATTTTCATTTGGTAGCTGAACCCAGGTCTGTAATAATGCAGCGGCCCTCTCTTTGCGAGCGACGCTCGCGCACATTTGCAGGAATGCACCGCAGAAAACGTCCCACGATCGGAGCGTGGACTCCCGATTTTGGAGCCAGGTCCTTGCGGTGTCTTCCAAATAAAAGAACACACGACGCAGCTTTTCGTCATGGTCCCAGTGGTTGAGGGTGGCCACATGGTCGTATGTTTCTAGCCAGGACTCCGGGTCTTCGGACCCATGGAAAATTGGTAGTTCCCTGGGTTGATGCATGACCATCGTGGGCTCGGACGCTGCGGTTGTCATTGTCGCTGCAGTCGCGGTCATGGCCTTGGTCTTCCGCGCCTTGTCTTGTAGAAGCCCGTACTCCGGTGGTAGCCCTTGCTGTCGGTGGCTTGTTAGCTGCTCCTGGTTGGCGTCGGTGTCTTTTCTGCGACGTGGGCTGGGTTCAAGGCTTGACGGGGGCGTCCGGTACATCAACGAAGCAGCACCTCCACCAGATGTCATGGTGTCGTGACGTGGCCGAAGACAGGAGACTTTACGTTGGGGTTTAACTGTTTATTTGGGCGAACCTGTGCCCGGTAAACGGAAAGTCCAATTACAGCAGCAGTCTCACACAGATAGCAGTCCCGGACTGATAGCGGCGAACGGAGCGTCGGCCTTCGATCAACAACTGACAAGTGGCGAAGCGCGTCGGCATTTATACTCTTGCCGTCGAATGTTCTAGCGTTATCGCTGGTGGTGGCGTAGGTTCCAGAACAATCTGTACCGTTCGCAGAGTGGGCGTGATCTTATCGAAATGATCTACTACAGTCCGGAACCTTTTCGAAAACTGCAGGCGCGTAAATTCGCTTTGCCTCCAGGATAATTGCCACGCAAGTATTCACCGAGCCCCGCCACGTGGTCAAAACTAATATCTCTTCTCGCTGTTGAAGCGAACCTTTTGCAGTCAACATCAACACTAGGCTGTTTTAGGCCATGCAAGCGTAGTGGCATCAGCGCTGTTGTAGTTCGCACTGCTTCTTCAGAGCTGCTTATTGATATACGTGCGATAACATGGGCATTATTTGTTGAACTGTAGGCGTCAAACTTGATTCAGCATTTTAACACCTCAAATTGTGAGAAGCCCTAGTGTAAGGTTCCAGATCATTTCAATTAAGTGGTGTTTTTTTTTTCAAATGCATTGCAATAGCACCAATGAGATACCACACTGCCAGCGCGGAAAAAAGAAAGCACCTGGCCTGCGCGAAACTTGCATCACAGTCACAGCAAAAGCAAAAAAGAGGCCTTTCAGGCCTAATTTAAAGACTCTTTGCATAACTACTACCAGCACACTTGCAGCGTACTCACTATGTCATGAATACTCATTATTTTTTGTTATAGGAAGGCATTCGCTATGCCGTCATTCGTCATTGTTCAAAGAAGCATGGTATCCGTTACGAGGATTAATGTGCGATTTTTTTATTCCTGTGGTTGACGACAATGAACAATTATGCCTTAAGCTTTTGTAATTTTTTGAAGCATTTGATGACCCACTGGTTTCGCAATTCGCATTGCGTCATACCTGATTGTTGTTTTGCTGTTCTGAAAAGCTTCATGACTCTTGTTAACGCAATTCTCTTCCGAAGATGAAGCTTGCCCAGGGTGAGCTTGCACTGGAGGTTCAGGCGCCGATGTGGCTCAGCAATACTGGGCTGGCACGCATAGAACCTTGATTCGAATCCTGTCATGTTCTTGGTGTTTGCTTGTTTTCTTTTTTTTATCACAAGAGTGGTTACGGACACCGGTGGTGGCAGGCAACTACGGCGTCAAAGACGAACATTGCTGTGATCTTATAACAGCCTTAGCTGTAAATAGGTATGAGGGTTTCTGCGGTACCACGAGTGGAACCTTCTACACGCTGCCGACTCTAGTGGCTGCTGCATCTTGGTCACGATCAGCAGTAATTACTGTTACGTGGGGTAACGCAATAAAAGTTGACTGAAAATTGTGCATATGCCATATATATTGCGAGATAACTATAAAGCGGCTGCAGCACTACTCAATGTTTCTGTGCGATTATTCAGTGTACGCATCCAGTGCAGTAGCCGTTTCCATTGGACAACAAATGTTGCTACGGCATGTCGCGGGGCTACGATCAATTCGTGAACAATTCTCGACTGAATATTTTTCGCACAGTTAGCGCAAGCGACCAAAACACGAACCGGAGATGCACCATAAGGCTCAGTCTTAAATATACGTGTATGTGCGTGACGCACTCATTGTCCGATGCAATAGTGGCATACTTGAGCTATCGGCATAAAATTGCCTCTCTTAAATATGAGCCGAGCAATCTGCTTTTACAACCATTATTAAGATGAGCTAGAGAGAAAGCAAAAAAAAATGGCCCCACATCTGCATGTTTAACTGCAAATGTCGTCGAAAGACGATAGTCTTGCGTCTGGAGAGAGTAAACAAAATGTTTATTCGATGTTTTGACCAAGGAAACTGGTGAATTGTATTCTGCAGGCACTGCGTAAAAGTGTCTCGATCTGTCAGCGAAGGTGGACTATAGCGCATCGAGGCACGTTAGACACGAGCGCTATCTGGCAGTTATCTTCGAAAACGAAGGAAGGCATGCATGCCTGTCTCGGAGGCGATAAGGTGTAGAACGCAAAGCGACAGGCAAGTGCCACCCACCACCGTGTCATCTTAGCAAAGCGTCGAAAACGCTTGCTTTTTCAGGCATAGTGTTGCATGGTCCACGCAGCATGATAAATGCTACAGTCCTTAGAATTACTTATGTGTGCCTTCTCAAGTAAAAAAATAGACATACATAATATTGACGTGTTGTTATGGTGCCTAAGATATGCGCAATAATTGGTTTTTAATTGAAAATCGCACAAGTATGAACGCTGAACCTTGAGCAATATTGGTGGGCGCTGCGGATAGGGTCGGCTATTGGGAGTGTCGTTTGGCCACTTTGGTTTACTTAGGGTACCGTTAAGGGCGAACAAACAGACAATTTTACAGACAAACAGACAGACAGACAGACCGAAAGTTTTGCGTCAAAGTTCCCCAAGAAACACTATCGTGTTTAAAATTTTATTTTGGTCCTAAGAAGACGCAGGGAAGGCCCGCACCATCCGGCTAATCCCACATATGAACCGTCCAGCCGGGCTTCGCGGCTTCTTCGTGAGCACTCTAGGGGACCTGGATTTGATGGTCAAGTTCGGGGCAGCGTAAGAGCACTTGTCCTCGCTGAAGGCGGAGCCGATGGCTTCACATTTCCACAACACATGGTTGAATGTTGCTAACAGTTCCCAGGCAGGGCAATCCGCACGTGGGTCCTATTCAAGGTACTTGTCATGAAGAACCGCATACTCAAGATACACAGTGGCTTGCAATAGTCTAAGGGTAACTGCCTGCGACCTGCACAAGGCAGGGTGTGGGAGGGGGAATGCTCGTCTTGACAGATATAAGTGTTTTGTTATTTCGTTGAACGTAAGTAATGGTTCCGCGCGAGGCAGAAAGACTGCCCAGGCGGAGCTGCCAGTGAGTTCTCGCGCGGCTTCGTGAGAACCCTCGTTAGGGTTAAAAGTAGAGCCCGCAATCGACCCTAGAGGAGCGGGAAACCAAATGAGAGAATGGGGCGTGATACTCTTGACGCTTTGGAGAATGCGGAGGGCCTGAGCGGCTACCATCCCGGTTTCGTAGGCCTTGATAACCACATTGGAGTACCTGTATATTGACTCTCTGCGACTGTCTAGAATTGCCACCGTGATTGCAACCTGTTCGGCTATCACGTACTTGAGTGAGTGAGAGTGAGAACAACTTTGTTATGGTCCAGTGCAAACGCTGAGGTTGCCACGCGTCATCCGGCTACGCCCACATAGGTACCGGCAGGTCTAGCCTGACGGTCCTGTCGCAGCCACACTGGACGGCCAGGATTTGGTCCTGAAGTTCTGGGCTGTGCAGAAGCGCATCCCACTCGGGTTTGCTATAAGTCGGTCCAAGCGACCCACACTCCCAGAGAATGTGTGCTAATGTAGTGGTCTGCCCGCAAGTGGCGCAGGTGGCATCGGGAAATTTGGGAGGAAAAACTGCATTTAGGTATGCTAACGACGGGTACGAATGGGTTTGAAGGAAGCGCAACGAGACGGCCTGTGCTCTATTGAGTTTTGAATGTGGCATTGGAAATTCCCGCCTCGCCGTGCAGTAATACTTGGTAATCTCGTTGTGTGTAGTAGGTGTGTCTTTATGTTCCACGTCGTCGGCACTGGAGCCGTCGCCCAGGTCGAGAGCAGTGCGGTCAGTGAGCGCTTGCTTGCTGTGTGGGACGACTTGTTCGGGTTCAGTGAAACGCCGTTTACGGAGCCGGCATGCGCGGGGAACCAATATATGGTGTGAGGAACAATCGTATACATCACTGGTGGAGCTGTTCAAGATCCTGGCTGTTTGCGCTGATATACGGCCCTTTTGAAAGGCTCTGACTGTGGATTTGGAGACGCTGTACACCTCTTCGCACCGACCATTTAGCAGAGCGAGTGCGATGGCCACTTGTTCGGCCACCTGGGGGCTCGTTGTGCGTACCAGGGCGCAGTTTGTAGCCGAGGCCGTCTCATCCACGACCACTGCAGCGAACTTCTTGCCATCTCGATATGCTGCAGCGTCAACGAAACTTGCATTTACGCCAACTTTTCCCAGTTGCTTCTGTAGAGCCGTCGCCGTTGCCCAACGACGTCCCTCATTGTGTAAAGAGTGAGTGTTGCGGGGTATTGGGGCAACGATGACGTTTTCCTGTATATGTTTTGACATACGCACGCTATTTGTTTCCAGCTCCATAGGGTTAAAACGTAGCTCGCCAAGTATGCACCGACCAGACGTCGTAGTGGATAACCGAGCCAGCTGCGAGCGTTGCTGCGCTTCCGCTATCTCGGCAGCAGAGTTGTGCACACCGAGAGCAAGCAAGTTCTCGGTGTGTGTGCGTACGGGAAGCCCAGTGCTTTTTTGACCATCTTTCTGATAATCACGTCGAGCTTGTCCCACTCTGAGCTAAGCCACCTGCGCATGGCAACGGTGTAGGTAAAGTGGCGGAGCAAGTGAGCCTGAAGTAGGAGTCGACTATGGAAACAGTGAATGCCTCTTGTAGGACATATGGCGCAGCATCCGCAAAGCTTGCATCAGTTGGGTTGCTACAGACGTGCTCGAGCCGAGCTCTACCGCTGGCCCTACGTCGACCGAAGTTGTGCGCAGCGTGCATATTGCGGGGAATGGGTGCATTGCTAAGTTGAGACGTGATGTCTTTAGGAATCCGCATGGTATCGGGGCACTGGTCAATAAAATTGAGGCCCAAATCGTCAAGTATCTTGCGGCCCGATTTGGTTGCGGAACGTCTGAGCAGCTGTGAGTGCTCTTGCACCTCGAGTATCTCTCCGAGTGCACTGTGAACACCAATCTTGGGAAGATTTTCAGTGCGAGTGCTTACAGGCAAACCAAGGGCGAGCTTTTAACGACCTTTCTTATGAGGGAATTGAGCTTATTCCTCTCGGAAACATGCCAATTATGCGTGCTCACCGAGTACGACTGGTGGAAGGGCGCAAATACATGTATGATGCGAATGAGAATGTCTTCCTTGATTCCCCGGTGTCTGTGGGTGATCCTCCGGATGAAACCGAGAGCAATTTCCGTCTTTGCAGTGATCTGTCTGAACGTGGTTCTGTTAGCGCCGTTGAACTCGGTGTACATGCCCAATATTTGGAGTGAGTCCACTCTGCGCACCGGGGACCCGTCACCAGTGAGAAGCCGTATTTCACTTTGAGGCGCAGGTTTCCGGTCTCGGTGGCCGCCGCCACGGGGTCTTCTCTTGTAGAGCAGTAGTTCCGATTTCGATAGAGAGCACCTGAGCCCGGCGGGACAGAGAAAACGTTCAGTCACATCGATGGCGCGCTGCATGGCTTCCTCAACTTCACCACCCCTTCCGCCAGTGAATCACATGGGTATATCATCTGCGTAGATGGTATGATTAATTCCTTGGGCCTTCGTGAGTTCCTTGCACAGCCCGATCATCACGATAATAAATAATGTTGGCGAAATAAGTGAGCCCTGAGACGTGCCGCGTGAACCGAGGCTGATCTCTCGTGAGAAGTAGCCTTCGGTATTGAGCTTGGTAGTTCTCTGGCTAAAAAAAGATGTCACAAAGTCGTGGTTCCTCATCCCTAGCCTTACCACCCATCCCTAGCCCTAGGCTGGAAATAGGCTGAAAAATGATTTCGTGAGAAATGTTGTCGAAAGCCCGCTCCAGGTTTAATCCAAGGATCACCGGGCTCTGGTGTTTCCCGTTCTTCGGTCGATTTTCTGATGCTTTATCAGCTTCATGGCGTCTTGTGTAGAGAGGCCATCTCTGAAACCGACCATATTGGGGCTGTTCATGTCATTGGTCTCGAGGTTCACATTGAGTCGGTTTAGCACGGCATGCTCTGTGACCTTAACAACACAGGAAGTTAAGGAAATTGGTCTTAGGTTAACTATTCCTGGTGCTTTACCGAGTTTCAGGATTAGTGCCGTGTAGGCCGTCTTCCACTGTGCGGGGACCTCCCCACAGCGCCACATCTCATTAATATTTTCCGTAAGAAGTTTTATGGAGTCATCATCAATGTTCTTGAGCATCTTATTAGATATGCCATCAGAGCCAGGGGCGGATTTGCGATTAAAGAAGAAGAGAGCCTGTCGGATCTCGGCCACAGTGAAGACCTGTTCCAACTATGGCACGTCACCATCTGCGTAGTCCGGAAACTGTATGGGGGCAGAGCTATCCGCGACTCGCAGGTACTTGTCTATGAGCTTGTTGACAAATAATTCGTCATGGGTAGAGTAGGTAGCAAGATGAATGGCTCGCGCGATTGATCGCCTCTGGCTGGACGTGGTGCTGCCCAGATCGAGAAGGTGTTTGAGAAGACCCAGCTTTTCCCACATCTGAACTGACCATCGACGCTTTCCCACTCAGACTTCATACCATTGTTGCTTGCACAGAGTTTTGCAGTGCTCCTACATCGCCCTGTTAACCTTGGAAACCTTCTTGCGGATCCTCCTGTTATGCTTCTGCCCCTTCTGATGAGTATGGCTTGCTTGGTTTCTAGTGAGTGGGTCAACCTGCCGTCCATAATTCCAACGACGAGATCAGTGACGCCCTCCTTGGTCGCTGCTGTGGCGTCATCTCTGATTCCTTTGTACCAACTTTCAAAATCTGCATCGGCCGTCGGTGCTCGTTTGTCTTTGACTTTGCGCAACACGTCCCAGACGATCATCTTGAATTTTTTGGTCCTAATATAGGCAATCGCGAAGGATACCTCGATGACGTAGTGGTCTCTTCCGAGGTCTATAGCCATGTTTACTCACTTGACCTCTCCTATATTTTTAACAAAATGACGACTAAGGTGGTATCCCGGCACGTGGATTTACCTCTTCTAGTGGGAAATTCCTTGTCAGTGATAAGCGTCAAGTCGTCTTGTGTCGCAGTCTGCCAGAACTCGCGTCCCTTTTGCGTATAATACATAAATCTCCACATGCTGTGTTGGAGGTTGAAATCTCCGACGACGATAACGGGGTAACCACTGGCCATGCTCGCAGCCTTTTTGAGGAGAGAGTTTGCTCTCGCCCTGCGATAACAGGGACTGCAGTATACGTTGAGAATAAAAAGACTGTTTCTTCGGAAGCCCTTTCTGAGTGAGTTCATTCGAACTTCAGTCACTACGTACTCGATGGAATCGGCAACTGCACTTATGTCACGCGTTAGGTTATTGTACCTTTGACGAGTGTGGAAATTCCCCTACCTCCTGAATGTGATGACGCTACTATGTTACCCTGGAGTTTGATGGGGAGGCTAGACGCAACTTCTTGAACAGCGATAATTTGGGGCTTAACATTGAGGGTTCCTAAATATTGCTGCAAAAGTGGCTTTATGGAAGTAAACGCGTCACAGTTTCATTGCAGATTATTAAGTTTTCGTCCGCACTATACATGTTTAGGCTGAGAGGAGGGTTGAGAAGTTTAAGCGGCCCGGAGGATCGCGCCCTCATTCGGTAGCGCTAGTACGTTGCGTTGTGATGTGACCTGCAGGAGTCGGACCGGGGTCTCTCCTGGCACCGACCTCTTTTCATTTGCTTATACGTTCGCTCAGTGCTCCTAATTCCATCTTGGGGTACGGCGTTTTGAATATTTGCTAAGGTAGCCTGCATGTTGACAAAATATGCCTTGAGTTCCGAACTTAGGCTTACCACCTCTTCTTCTTTTGCATTCTCAACTGCTCGGCGCTTGCTTCCGCTGGACCTGTGAGATACCTCCTAAGTATTCATGGCGATCGGGGCTGAGGCGGGCTGCACCAAAGGAGGCGAAGACGCTAGCTTTCTAATCTCCGCCATCTCTCTAGCTAGCCTGCTCATTTCTTGCTGAAGCTGCGCGTTTTCTTTCCCTCGCTGCTCGTTAGCTCGTCGCATTTCGTCCAGCTCATTCGCGTGGGGAGAACCGCGATTCGGGTCGTCACCTCCAGGAGACTCACGTCCTCCTCGGCTCTTGTCTGCCCAGAAGAGCGTCGGCTTCTTTCCTTTAGAGGTGGTAAGCCTGCGGGAGCAGGACCTGGTCGGCCCTGACAAACCTTGTCCTGGCCTTGAATTGAAACAAGGCTGAGAACTGGAGCTTTCTCGGGCCCATTCTGTCGACCTGGAGCGTGAGCCGGAACATCCCACGGAAGCACCGCGACACCTGGATCCGGAGTAGTCTCCCGAGCGGCCCTTGGAGCGTGGGCGTCCTCTGCGCTGAGCATCCATGGTGGGCGACGAAGACTGAAACTCCTCTGCGGTGTCGGGGTGACGTTGCGGGGACGGTGACGCGTCACCAGTCATACTAGCGTGCTCACTGCGACGACGACGCATAGTGTAGGGGATATTTAACCTTTGAGTGCACTCTTTGCTAGCCATGAGATGCTGGCAATCACAGAGTTTTCACTAGGGAGTACACACATGCTGCTTATCAGGATTGCGGCACCAGACCCTCGGAAAACTGTGTTACCGGGAGTTGGGCACACCTACGCGCGATGGCCCAGACGACCGCATGCGTAACACACGTCGATTTGCTTATAGTAGAGTGGGCAGTGCATCAGCACTGGTCCATACCTGACAAAGTTTGGTAGACAATACCCGTCGAAGGCGACGATGATCGCGCTGGTGTGGGCTATTCTCTTGGCTGCTAAGGAGAATGGATTATTGGTGTTGACAATCTTGGAATCGATGATGTCATACCCGTCTTGAAGGGGATGTTGCCAATCACCCCTTTGCTCGGGGAGAGTGGGGCAGTCTCAAAGGCATTTCGCTCGTGCACCTTGCCCGACATGAGTTTTTCCTTCATACGAACACATTGGTCCACAATTTCGCGCTTAGCAGTACTGGCAACCATAAAATTTTTCTGCTGATTGGGGCATAAAGTATCCTAGCACAAATATTCTTGGCTTATATCAGCGGCAATGAGTATTGCGTGTGCCACCGCAGCTGCACCAATTTTTGAGATATTGAGTCTGCCTCCCAGCTGGATCACAATCTTGCTGTCATCTCGAGGAAATGAGGGCACCTTTCCCGCCCGCAGCACTTTGGACTTGAGCGCAGTACCACCCGATTTGCCGCGGCGTGCATCCAGCTGCGACGATGGCGTGGTAAGAAACAACAGTGCGCGTTTTGGTGCTAGCTCATCTGGGCCCAGTGGACTGCCAACCTTTATCTTGAGTAAACTATTTTTCTGAAATATCTTTCCTGTGCACTCATACTCTATCGTGAGCAAATAACTGAGCGCACCAGGCCTCCAAATGGCCAGCCACAGGTGAGAATAAGCCTAGCGAAAGCGCAGTCTCCAGAGCCACTCGCTAGGGCTGAGAGGGCACTACTCCACAGGAAAGGAAAGTGTTCCTAACTTGACAAAAAATCAATCACTGTGGTCAAATATGGTATTAATAGAATCCTGATGACTTCTCGGAACCAATGCAAAAGACAGTTAATGAACACTTGACGAGAAAACTCTAGAAACACAGAGTGAGTTGCGTGTCCGCAGCAGCCGTACGAACGCAGCCTCCCACTCCGCGTCTCCCCTATTTTTTGTGTTATGTGGGAAGACCATGAATTTTTCAATTTTCAAATAAATTTTCATGCCATTGTCACTGTGTGTGGTTAGTGAAGTATTTATTTGATACCTGAGGGTAATGTCATGGAATAAGGTTGGCAATCACTAGGAACCAGACCAGACATTCACACTTAGCTCTTATTCCCGTGCATCACGCGTTATTCTAAGTACTGTTTTGTAGTTCCTTTATATTTATATCAGCTGCTAGGGTCTATAGGTGCAAAAAAATGCTGCGAAGTGTATGGTTGCACAGGCAATCTAATTATTAGCGAGATTTACGTTCACTAACTTTTATTAGAGCAGGACAGTCTTTAACAACTACACGTGTAACCAAATAAACAACTATATCGGGCAATTTGGTATGAATTCATTTGGTATGAATTCATTTTGGATCCATGTGAGATATTTGTACTATTGTACTATTCTTTACCTCATGATATGCTCCTTGAATTTGTCGAACAGTGTATACTTGAACATGGTGCAGCGACCGTTTAGAACACTTGTGGTATGTCAGTTCGAGTTTTTTTTTAAGATTTATTGGCTTTGCACTTAACGCCTACATTCGTTATTAAATATAAAACACCTACACTCAAAATAATGTATTTGTATTGGTTCAGCAATTTCACCTATACTTAGAGATATTTTCATGGCCCACTTGGATTGAATAATTGATTAGAACTTATTGAAAACGAAAGTTGTAAAAATTTACAGGTTTGTAAATGATTATACGATAATCTTGAAATCTGATACAAATGAGTTTCAAAGTTAGGCTGATTTGTTCCTCGAAGTTTTTGAGACGGCTCGCCAGCCTGTGAAAACTACACATAAAATGCCCTAACACACTTAGGTTCCTAGATATTTTAGTAGAATTTCAGGACGACCACTTGTGTTAGCTTTGTGAAACCAGGAGCCGAAAGCCATTGTTGCCTTTTTTATCTGCTCACAGTAAAGTACTCAAGAGGTCTGTTGCCTGTATGTGCCTTTTTGATTCCTAAGAGAAATTGTGTTTTCACTTTATGTAGACAGCTTTGAGCAAAAGTTTTCACGGCTGCATATTGCAGGCTATTGTCGATACGACTGAGTATGGCTGTCACAGAATCATTCTATAGGGACTTGAACAAACGAGATCAGCCGCGTGATGACACTTCTCAGCAGCAGCGTAAGACGACTGTTGTCTCCTACATCCATGGCGTGAAACACCATCTTCAAAAAAATGTGTAGCGTAACCTGTCCTGCGTTAAAATACAAGAAGGTTTGCAAGATTAAATATCGTAATGACTCTGTTGAGTGTGCACAGGCCGTCGTGTACAAGTACTCTTGTCTTGCGGTCGTTCATACGTCGGGCGGACCGAAAATGTGTGAATGAGAGGGCATAAAAATCACAATAAAGTGCAAAAAGCTACAGATCATCACTTGACTATTCACTGTATGCTGTATTTTGACAAATCATGCGTTTTATGTCATCATAGGAATTTGTTAACTCGTTTGATTGTTGACACAGCAGAAGTGACAAGTGCAAACTTCTAATGTGCAAGCACACAATCTAACTCATTCATGCGATAAGAACTGTTTTTTTGGAGGGTGTGGTTGATAATAATTGATTAGTAATGAATATACGACACGTGGGTTTCGGTTGTTTATTTATTTCCATATGCATATTATGACATTTTGCAATAAATGGTTAGCTCAAGTTGAGCGCTTGTGTCTCTTCATTTGTGTCTTCACGTAAAAGTTGGGTGCTTTGTTCCTAGATGAATCCCAGCCTATAATCTTGTCGCTGGTAATGAAAAACAGATGAGTAACGACATTATCTCGCTATTCGCTGTGATATCAGCCTCTGATCGCAAGGGTCGCTGACTTGTTTGAACTGTACAAATAAAACAGTAAACTACATTGCAAGATAAAACAAACGGCCGCAATTTTCCCAGGAGGTCTCTTTAAATATCTCACGGTGATTGCTACGGAGACCCACACGCCCAAATTGCAAGGCTGCCTCCGGGAGACGTATACCTATAGGGGGCCGTTTGCACTCTATGCTGTAGCATAGGTGGCCATGTTGCATCCCAATCTGCTTCCTGTGCTTCCAGAACGCCAGCTCCTGAAACACAATCATGCCGTTGCTATAACCCGGAAGGATGAAAAAGAGAACACCAGCTGAGAACGCACAACAAGCCATATCATCGGCTTTGCGCGCTTGGTATACCCTTAAGTTACCTTAGTACTATTTCTTTACCTTGCCACTCTGAAGTTATTACGAAGAAAAAAATTCGGCAGATTCCACGTACCTTGGCAACCGATGCCATGCGAAGCGTGCGGATAGAACGTGAATGTGTTTCATATTTTTATTGAGCCAGATGTTATGAAGTGGCACTAAATATATGTACAAATACATGCACACACACATACATTAAACAGCCGTGTACGTTCCATGTTAGCAGTTGTGTACGGTTGCGTTACGATGCCAACAGCAAAATGGGTATTAGCAACACCAGAAACGGTCAGCTCATATGAAGCGCTGGTGTTTACGCTGATGCGCTCGAGAATGGTAGTCCTCAACACTGCTACACGAATCAACTTAACTACAATTTTCGTTAGCTCGACATGACAGCTGTATCATAGGAGTTCATATATAACGTTTATATTATGAGATAGTCATTACTGCAACCACAATTGACGTTACACGAACATTAAGGTCTATGTGAAAAGTATATCCGAGACCTGGCCTGGCTCTGGAATAGAATACCTCAGTGCCACGCAGAATGTTAGGGTTTGATGCCTGCTGTGTCACAGAAATGTATTGTTTTATTCGCCCCGTCAACACTGCCTATGTTTTTCTTAACGCTCAAGCGTTAAAGTCACCCATGTCTGTTCTCACCGTTCCTGGGTAGTTATAACATGTCTATCACCTGTGGCACATACGCATACCAGTGACACATACCTGGCTCCGAGTTCATGGCACTTGTTTTTTAAAAGTTTTTGACAACGTACGCAACGCAATTATGACACAACTTATGTCATCAACAGCTACTTGTGTTCGAGAAACTATCTTACCCTCCCATAGGAAATTTGGTGTGCCCTAAGTTAAGATGGTTATCAAGGGAGCACCCACACATACGCGGCTAGACAGACAGACAGACAGACAGACAGACGGACGGACGGACAGACAGACAGACAGACAGACGGACGGACGGACGGACGGACGGACGGACATACAGACAGACAGACAGACAGACAGACAGACAGACAGACAGACAGACAGACAGATAGATAGATAGATAGATAGATAGATAGATAGATAGATAGATAGATAGATAGATAGATAGATAGATAGATAGATAGATAGATAGATAGATAGATAAATAGATAGATAGATAGATAGATAGATAGATAGATAGATAGATAGATAGATAGATAGATAGATAGATAGATGCCTAAAGAGATCGCAGTACGCAAATCAACGATTCAATAGATGTGCAGCTTTGATTATGTGGTCATAATGAGAATGAGTAACGAATATTACTATGGTCATAGTATCTGGTCATAATGAGAATGAGTAATGGATATCACTATGAAGTTTTACAAGGAATAGCAGTACTCAACAGCATAGGCGTATCAGCTGGGGGGGAGAGGGTGGTGGAGCCCCCCTATTGAGAAAAGTTGGGGGGGGGGGCTGAGCCCCTCTTCTTTCGACAGTGGTCACTCTTGGCTGCACGCTGAGGAAACCAACAAGCGAGGCGTAGTTTTCCATCACAACAGTAATCATTTATTGTTTTTATGGTATAATGAAACTTTTGCCAATATTGCTGCTCTGTAATAATTGTCCTTGTAGGTTCTTATATATATATATATATATATATATATATATATATATATATATATATATATATATATAAGGAAAGAAGTGTTCACCTGAGGGCTCGTTTTTCCGTGTTTTAACACAATATTAATGAGATCTAACAGACAGTAATGCCAAGGAATGTACAGGGGAAGTTATTAGAACCAATGGAATGTAAATAAGAAAAAAGAAGAAAGAAAAGTGGATGAAAAAATAACCAGCCATGAGCAGGAATCGAACCTACGGCAAAAATATGCAACGGAATTACTGTAAAGTGAAAGGATGCGGGTATTCTTAAAATAAAAAAAGAAAACAGTCTTTTTCCAGCAGAATATCGCTTTGCTAGATGGTGTGATTTTTCTTTCGTTGTTGTTTCCTTACGCATCTGAAAAGAACGCTAATAAAATCGGGGCCCGTTTATAGTTTTTACGCTTAGAAAACAAAAGTTCAAAAATAATTCAGCGAAGTTCTTTCAAAACCCGGAAAAACAACCCTGTGCTCACGGCGATTCAAAAGCACTTGTGAGAAGCAGATAATGAAAGGAGCAATTCAAAGGGCATATCTCGCTTATTCTAGCCTATTTTATTGTATCTTTCATTTTAGCAAACGCCTTGAGTAGTCTCCTACACTTACCTCAAGCTACTTCATCCTAACAGATTTATTGTAACATTAGAAAGCGTGGAGCAAAAAAATACTTAGATGTATAGAACACTTACTGTTAGAACAGCAATGCAAATTGTTCAAAAAAAACTAACCTATGACTTGAAAATGTCTCCTACGTTCAATGCACATGAGACATTAAAGGAACTTGGAGGTATCCAAATTAGCATATGCTATTCAGCTTCTATGCTCTGCATTGATATTTGTCATTTCTTTAGGGTATTTCTTTCATGTTGTTATTTTATTATCATTTTACGAACGACGCCCTAGTGATATAGCTCTGTCTTGAAACCATTGCTTACGCATTCATACCCTTCGCCGCTAATGCGAACTTGATGACCCAGGAACACTTATTCTCCGGGCGCAACTCGTTTTTTTTGTAACCATGTTCTAATATATTGAACAGCATCTATTATGATTATCATTAGGTACCCTTTAAGACGTTGTTCAGATTGTACAGAAGGAGAAATTTTCAGTGGCAGTAAGCACAGTGGTAATTATTGTAGTATAATAAAGAAACTAAAAAATTGGCGGCAGTTCTGCCGCTACGCTTGGCAAAGTTCATCGAAAGACGATAATCTTCTGGCTGCAGAAAGGGAATAAAACGTTCTGCGCGAGAAAAGTAGTGAGTAGGCGCTGCGTGAAATATGGACGCCATCTAACAGTAATTTGAAGATACAAAGCTTTTCTTGAACGCAAAGCCACTCGTAGGTGGTAGCACCATATAGTTTTAGGGAAGCGTAGGAAACGCCTGTTTATTCGAACAAAGCGCCACATTGCCAGGGACGCGTAATATGCTTTGCGGTGTTTAGAATTGAGTATATGTGCATATAGGAATATGGTAACACCTCATGCTTCCGTATGAATGTCGTGCCCAAATATACGCAGTATTTGCTTTTTTACTGACAATATTCACTATAGTATGAACGCTGCGAGGAGATCAAGATGCGTAGTCGTTCCGCGAGGAGTTAGACTTTCACTCTGATGGCTGAATCGAGCCACAGACAGAAACGGAAAGACATACACACAGACGGACCGGAATTTCTGCATCAAAGTATCCCAAGATAGACTATCGTCTTGAAAAGGAAGTGGCTCAGTCCTCATGCTTGAAATCAATTCATGATAGAAAACATTCGACAGATTCCAGTCAATCTGGGAGTTGATGTCATGCGATTCAGTATAGCCATGTAGCGGTGTATATAGCACTTTAGATGCGAAGAACCCTATCGTCGAGTTAAATCCCGTGTGCGAGCTTTGTGACCACCCTTATTGAGCATGCGCGTTCCTTCTCTCTCTCTACTCTCCTACGCTCATTCTCTCTCACCTTGCGATGCCGACGTAGACAGCGTCTGCTAGCGAGTTTCTTAATAAAAGCGACTGCTTGCGCTGTACAACCGTTCACTGGTCACCCCGTATATATAGGCAATGGATCTGATAGTTATGTGGGGTGTAATGTCCCAGAAGCACCATATGATTCAGAGAGACGCCGTAGCAGCGGACTCCGGAAATTTAGACCATCTGGGCTTCCTTAACGAGCACCTAAATCTAAGCACACGGGCCTCAACTGTTTGCGCCGTCATCGAAAATGCAGACGCCGCCTCTAGGATTCGATCGCGTGACCTGCAGGTCAGCAGCCGAGTACCTTAGCCACAAGGCCACCGCAGTGGGGTAGGCACTGGATCTCGACCTCCAAGGTAGTGCCAGTGGGAGATTTCTCATGTGCGTTGTTAAACAATAAAAATCACAGCAAATCCGCAGAGTGAATGATGATGAGTCGGGCGAAGCCTCCGTCCATACATCCGTTCGTGTGTCCGTCTGTCCATGCATGCGTCCATGCGTCCATGCGTCCGATCGCGTTCGAGAATGCAGATAGTGCGTGGATTACATCAACCAGACACGAGCCAAGGAAGCCGAGCGCAAGCGTCTTCAACGCTCCCGCCGCTCTGCTTCATCCACACTCCACCAACAATCCGCCACGTATGGCAACTATCCAGGAGACTGAGAGATGCACTCGTACTCCCTGTACCCAGACACAGCCCGTGCAGCAGCCAATTGGCTAATCGGAAAGTAGACAGCGCCGTCTAAAATATTGCTACGGGGCGCCACACATGAACATAATAGAAAAGAGCACGATGTTTAGTGCGAGCTCGTGCAGACTTGGCTCCATATGGAAAGCCTGCCTGTTTATCTAAAGTAAATATATTTTCAGGCGCCTTTGCCGCGTAATATTTGGTGTAGAGTGCGGGTCTTCCCAACATTCACAACGATTCTACGCAGCCGACGTTCTTAGCTGCCTCTGCAATGCCTGATCAAGACGAGAACGATGATTTTTCGAAGACTACCCCGACCATGCTTCGTCCAACTACGCAACCAGCAGCAGCATGGCATCCAGCCTCTACTAACCACACCATCGTCCTGACCAAACCGCGTCACCCAGGCATCTTTTCGGGCCGTGACAGCACTAACGTGGAGGAATGGCTTCAGCTGTACGAACGAGTGAACGCACTGTACAACTGGGACCCGACGCTCATGTTGGCCCATATTATTTTCCACCTTGATGGCATAGCTAAAGTTCGGTTTTCCAACCACAAGGAAGAGATCGCGAGTTGGTACATCTGCAAACAGAAACTCATCGATCTCTTCGGCAAGCCCATTGGGCGTCGTAGCGCTGCTCAGAAAGAAGTAGTGTGTTGACTCTAGCCCTGCACCGAGTGGTACGTTACATACATAGAAAATGTGCTCGCCCTCTGCCGAAAGGTTGACTACAAGATGCCGGAATCTCAAAAGGTCGTCCGCATACTTAAAGGAATCGCGGATGACGCATTCACTCTCCTCAATTATCGAAACTCATCGACCGTGGGCTACGTTGTAATGAATGCTGACGCTTCGAAAAAGCGAAAGGTCAACGTATCACTCTACAATTTTCGCGTCTTCTAAACACGGCTGCAAGATCTACCTGCGAGAACGCCCGTTTGCCACCAGCCCCTGCTGCTTCCGGCAGTATAATGCGCATCGTGCGCCGTGAAATCAAGGCAGCATCTCCATTGTCTGACCAAGTCCGGGCCCCCATGACTCTCGCGCCACGATTTCTTTGATCCAGAGTGTTGTGCACCAGGAACTGGCCAACGCTGGACTTCAGATGCTATGCCCCGTTAACCGACCTTACTACTGACTGCCCAGTACACCTATATCCCGCAGACATAACAACCGCCCACGTTGCCGGAACTGCCATATTTTCAAAGCAAAGCATTTCTTAGCGAACTTTGGCGACTTTGAGCGTATCTATCTATCTATCTATCTATCTATCTATCTATCTATCTATCTATCTATCTATCTATCTATCTATCTATCTATCTATCTATCTATCTATCTGTCCAGCCGCCTCCGACTTTTATTTCTGCTGGCTGTTTCGATAATGGTATCGATACCAAACTTGGTATGGCATAACATGACTGTATGAACAACGTATCTTACTTGTCACCACATGAAAATGATGATATCGATGTCACGAATGTCATGATTTATATTTTATGGTCTTGCAGCTTTTGCGGTGGTTCCGTTCACATGGCATGTTGCAAAATTGGTGTGGTTTGGTATGGTTGCATGGCGAACACAAGCGACAGACCCTAACATGAAAATAATAACATGCTTGTCATGTAACAGCATGAATACATGCCAAGCTCATGATGCATTAGAGGCTGTTTCACTAGCTTCACACACACCAAATTTAGTATTACGTGACGTTAATGGATGACGGAGCTATGTGACTGGTGCAAACATAATAATCATGAGAAGTGTGTCATGTAAAAATTTGACTACATGTCACACTCAAGGCGCCAATACATTTCGACCTGACGTGGTGTACGTGCTCACCGGCGTGCATTTCGACGCGTCACGCCAAAGTTGCGACGCCAGGCGCTGGTACTGCCATATACTCGCAGTAGCGCGTCGCGCTGCGTTGTTTCCAGCGTCCGGCGTCCCTCCTTCGCGGCTAGAGGAAGACGCCATGTTGTCTGGGTAACACATCAGCGCAAAATGCAGCATGTCGCATTTCGCACCGGTTGCCGTCGAGTAGCGCCTAGCGTCAGGCTATAGAGTACTCACGCTTTGCTAACGTAGTGTCGCTGTGCCCAGCGTGCACGCGCGTCAGTGCTACATAGAAGTATATTGGCCCTTCATGGTGCGCTCACGGTTGTTTTGGTAGCTCCACATATAAGAAATTTGATGTTGAGGGACGTCTATGGATGACAAAAGTATATGACTGGCGCAAACATGAAAATCCTGACATGCGTGTCATGTAAGAACATGACAACATACCACGCTCATAGCGCACTCGCGGGCATTTCGCTAGCTCCACATATACTAAAATTGGTATCACGTGGCGTGAATAGGTGATGAAGGTAAACGACACATCCAAACATAGTAATCATGACATAGAAGTCATGTACGGCACCATTATCTTCCACCTCGTAACGTTGTGCTGATTTTAAAATGACATATCAACCTTTCTCATTCGTGCTTCGCATATCATCGATTCCCTCTGTACGTGGGATCTGCCAATTTTTCCCAATTAAGAAACTAGCCAGAAGACGCTGCCTATGTCGGCGTTGCGATTTCACAGAGCCTATGCGCTAATTTTAGTGTTTAGTGCTGGCAAGATGGCAAACCATACCTATGAGTCATCCATAGCATCGTGTAATTACTGTACTGCCACATGCTTCCACGTAATAACTGAATGAACGAACCTTACAGCACAGCGCTGTATCAGCATTCTCCTCCGCAAGGCATAAGTTGCCCGCGTGGCCTTTGGTGGTTCAAGTTTTGGCATCATTGCGTTTCTGGCGAGGAATCAACGCTTACCGCTGCACGCACGTATACGTGTAGTACGTATTGTAAAACGGAAGTCTTAAATGCCAGACTGAAGATCTCGCCAGCGAAACGCGATTTGATTGCTTTTAGTCGAAAGCCAATAAGACCATTCTTTATATCTATCGATTGCCAAGTCAAACCATATATTGGGACGCATAAATTTCTACGCGTATTTATTGATAGAGGCCTCTACTGAGGCCTACATGCAGCCCTTTCTGTAAGCCTATTTGAAGAATAGGCTGACAGAAATGGCCAACTAATTCAAGTATCTTGGGTGAAAATCAGGGGACCTCAGTACTTGCAATGACGCAATTGTACAAGACGCTTCTTATTGGCTATTTGTGATACAGCTTGCCTGTGCTGACGAACACGTGCGGAACCAGCATTCGCAGTCTCGAAAGCGTCCACGGGCTATGGCTCTGCGAGTTTGTCTGGGCCTACCGCGATGTTCGTCAACAGCTGAGACAATTGCGATTGTAAATGCGACAGCGATGAAACGATAGAGCACATTTTGTGTCACGGCCCTCAATATACAGCGCGCACAGATAGTCAATAGAGAGTTTTAGTACTGCGTACGCTGCGTACGTGGCGGTGTTGCGTACGTAAGGACGCCACGTTCTGCGTAGTGCGCATGCGCAGACCGCAACGCGCACGTATCGCGTTACGTACGCAGCCGCTACGTACGCACGCATGAGATGCGTGCGTGCGTACGTATGAGGTGATCGCGCCGCTCGCGAACAAGTTCGCGACAGCACGAGACTTCGTTTTGCAAAATGGCGGCATCGAAGGCAAGCACAGACCGGCTCTGTGGCTTAAAATATGGCCATAGTCTGGCTATAACACTTGGATTGGCTCACATTGGCTGTCAACAACACGTACTTCTATTTTGATCTACCAGATGGCGCAATCCGCTTCAGGCTCGATACGTACGCGGGTACCACGGCGTACTAAAAGCCGATTAGTGGCAAACGACGCCACGTAACGCAAGGCGCTTGCATGATGCGTACGTAGCCCCATTCCGCAGTACTAAAACTCTCTATTAACTGCAGTGTTAGCTCTCCTTGACGACAGACCCTTGTCAGAATAGCCAGTGCTCAAAAGCAGACGCGATTTGTCTTTGCAAAAAAGTAGGTCACGGTTTTATTCAACTTTTTTGCGTGGTAGTGGCTATTAGAAGAGGCTATAGCACCCCCGTTCTTTTTTTCTTTTTTTGCGCGTCTACTTTATTTCGTTTTCTTTGTCATTTCCCCCTCTCTCTCCCCATAGTGCAGTGTAGAAAACCGGATGCTACAATTTCTTGTTCACCTACTTGTCTTTCTCTCACTTTATTCTCTATCTCTAAAGTACCAGAAGCTAGGAATCTTTGGGATAGGGTGGTTGACGAACGAAAGAACTAAAGTTACGGGTCCTTGATCTCATCTCAGCATCCACGCGGCGTGACTCTTAAGTTCGATCATGGACGCGTAGAGATAAAAAAATATCAGGATATGATTGCTTTTAATTGAACTTATTTTTTATATTGCGTTTTCTTTCTTTACTCTTGTACTCATACGCCGGTAGCACTTGCAGCTCCTTCCCGATGTAAAAGAAAAAGACAAACTTACTTCACACTCGCCGACAACTCGGCGCACCGCGGAACGTATAATTATAGGGGCCACGCTGACCCTCAGCTGCCCATTTCGCGACAGAGTAGCTCACCGTTATTACGCCCTGCGGGTAAGTTTCCGTAGCCACTGGGTGGAAAGCAGATGAGAGCCGCCTGAACTGCCGTCACCTCCACCCCTTCCTTCGGGGAAGTTTACTGTGGTAGAAAGGTTAAATAGGGGCGTAGATAAGTTCGCGAAGCTAGACGATGAGCAGTACTTCATCACGTCGCGTCCGTGAAATAGCTGGTCCATCTACTTTGACGATGATTCTTCCACCACGGTTTAAACTTTGCGAGCGATAAAAGGTGGTTGTAGTGAAAAGAGGGTCAGCTTCAGCTTTGCAAAGGCGCCCTAATATGATATCATGGAGTCGCTGTGATGTGCAGGTCCTCAAGGAACGGAGCGTGTTGCAAGTAACGAAAAGCTCATCTTCGTTCTTTGTTGTAAGTAACCGCTATGTCAACAAATGCCGTAATTAGATATAAGTAAAGACGAATTGAGTGGTGTCTTCACTTTTAGGTGTTTTTTTTTCTTTACATTGGAGGCTATGAGCGCTTGCCCGCGTTCGTTTCCGGAGATTGATACGATGACAAATGTGATATGTGAATAAAAAAAACAACAATTTATTCACTCTAATTTTCAAAAACATCACAACGTATAGTCGGTACGTTGTAGTCGGTACGTTGCAACCAACGTAAAAGATTGTAAAGCAAAAATGTTCAAAACATTTGTACATGATTCAAGTGCTTTTTTTTACTCAACAATACAAAAATAATAATGAAAAAGAGATAGCTAGGTGACCACGTTTTCCGTTTCATTCTGGACAATCGCATTCATGTGTGGGTGTAAATGTAATATTGCCTGTTCTAACGTAATGCAGTGGAACACGCATATATGCAACCCGCTTGGAAACGTGGCTTAGTTCTAGGTAACGTGTAATTCGTTATATATCATACTTTTCAATAATTACTGCTTTTTTGATGTTATTTTAGTGCGCAAGTTGTCTTCAAAGCCCTGGTTAACTATAATGCAACAGATATAGCTGACATCAGATATACGTGATACGTTTCTTTAGTCATCATTTTCTCGCGGTTTGTTGTAGTGAGTGTACGAGTTAGACGCAGGAGTTGGCTCTTGATGAGGAAATACTGCATTGATATGAACAGCATTTCAACATCTTCAAGTGCAGCTGTGCGTGCTCTTTGGGCACTGGAGTCCTCAACTGTGCTGACCTATAATGTTGGCGTTGTTGTTTCGATACTGCACTCAGTGTGTTTTCTGGCAGGCGATGACATCACTGTATGCCTACGTTTGTTTTTTTAGAAAAAAAGGTAGTCATGGATGTTAACGAGACATTCGTTATCAATCGGGCCTTTACTTGCATCTCTCTCTTCAGGGCCGATATTCAATATCTTACCCTGTTACCTTCGCACCATCTGGCATGTTTGCCTGCAATAAGGCCACGGACAACGTCTAACCGCATTGTTGTTTCCCATAGCACTTCTTTGCCCAGGAGCTATACGCATGCATCACAACCTGTCTCGTCTTTATGGCACCTATACATCCACATGAAGTACGTGTACGTGGGGTTACGAAGAAGACAAGAATGTCATCGTTTGTACTTGAGCAGGCCGCACTATTGTATTTACATCAAATGTGCAGGGCTCACACAGATGTTTATACTGGTGGTTCAGTTATGGCTAAACCACCACCGTAACAATTTCAGTAAGATCTATTGCGATACAGCTCACAAGTTTTCACGCAACGTGAACTACAGCGTCTGATCTATAGTAGCTCTCCATGCTGCTTTAAAGCTTGTCGTAGAGTCGGCACACAATTATTGGTCTATCTTTTCAGATAGCAGTGCCACGCGGATCCAAAGTCTATACCCTCTGCTTTACGGCATGGCTCCCATGAGCACCTCGTAGCGAAAATAAGCCAAGTTATGAAGTAATCGAAAAATGGCACAGAGTGATAATCCCGTAGCTGTCTAGTCATGGCGACATTTAGGAAAATTACGAAGCTGACGCAGCTGCCCTGTCCACCCTAGACGGTGTATGCAGTACCCCTTTTAAAATCCGACGCCGCAAAAGAACTTCGCGTGCTAGCCCGCCATTAAACGTTGGACTTTGGCATTCACCAACATTAACAAGTGCATGGCTTCGTACCACTTATATTTATCTCCAATTAACGTATTCTGTCCAACCAATCATGCCACGATGTGTCTTTATCCTGCTGGTCAATGAGTAGTCTTTTCAATTGCCTATGCATATGTTATTGCAGTAGCTCACAGCCACTCATGTGAAGTGTGCGGGTGCAGCGAAACAGTCGCACGCAAATTTTGTTAGTGCGCCCGCATAAATTCTGCAAAAGTGATTCTTTCAGTCGAACTAGGTCAGCTAGACGACCGCCACATCTTAGAGAACAGAATTATCAGGCTCTGGCTTACCCAGCCTACGACAAGAGTCGCTCGCTGTTGTGGTTTCGTCGAGAAACTGGACTTTGCGACAAACTATAATTGCCCGCAGACAACATTACTGTGTGTTGACGGCTAGAGAAAACGAAAACTGTCGGCATGAGAAATGCTGAACGTCTCCATTGCCTGCTCCACCAGTTACGCCGTCTTCTCGAAACCAAGCGCGTGTCATTGGGATCGCTGTCAGTGATGTCTTTCATGTTTCATTCCTTCACAGCTATGCTTCTGAGCCCATGCGCAGCAGATTTCATGGAGTGGCTTTTGAAACAGAAAAAAATGAAGAAAAACACACAATCTCTCATTCAAGAGAACCATTATACACGGACGAACGGATGAACGCTTCGCCCTACTTCTCATCATTCACTCCGCTGATATGCCGGGATTTATTTGTCTCCCCTCACCCGCTTTTCTTCTCTGGGAGTCCAGTCAGTTACCCTTACTTACCAGCGGTTATCCTGCCTGCTCTCTAGGTACATTGCCCTTGTCCATTTCTTCTTGATTTCAACTATTATACACTTAACTCCGGTTTGTTCTTTGACTCACTCTGCTCTCTTGTCTGCACCTACCAGTTCAGTTTGCACCTACCAGTTCGCTTTGCATTGATCGCTGTGTCGTCCTCACCTTAAGCTGAACCCTCTTCTTAAGCCCCCTGATTCCTGCTCCGTGTGCAAGTACCTACCTCATGAATACGCCAATAAATAAATATATGTTTATATATGTAGAAAGAGTCAGAGATATTCAATATATTTATTCTTAAGCTGGCCCAGCTTCTTCTTCAATATGGATCTCTCTTTTCTCATTTCTTTTCTACACGATACAGATACGAAGTCTATGCATGTTGAATAAAGAAATTAATCAATCTGGAGAAATCGATCAGTAGAACAATACAACATTATTATATATTTTATTTCAACATTTGGCTTATGCCAACTGCTCCGTCCGGTTGCCTAAATTTAATGACGCAAAATTATTTTTTGGTAGTTTTGTGTGGGTTACTTCAATGTTTCGCCCTATATTTTACGTTTTCAGTATTTTCTTAAATTTGAAACTGGCTTTCAACCGTTTGCGTAGATTTTTTAGTGCTGCACACATTTATAGTATTTTAGCGAAGCTGCGCAGTAACTACGTTTCTGTCTTCGGCCTTTTGATATCTACTGCTAGGCTTTTGATTTAAATTAAATCTTCCTTACAATCCTTCTTTTTAAATGTAAAGCATTTCTTGGCGAACTTCGGTGACATTGAGCGTATCTATCTATCTATCTATCTATCTATCTATCTATCTATCTATCTATCTATCTATCTATCTATCTATCTATCTATCTATCTATCTATCTATCTATCTATCTATCTATTCGCCTACGACATTTAGCTCTCCCGGCCTTTTCGATAATGGCATCGATACCAAACTTGGTAAGATATAACATGACTGTTTGAAAAACATAATTTACTAGTAATAGGATGAAAACCATGACATGTATGTCATGAGTGTCATGATTTACATTTCATGACCCTGCAGCTCATGTAATGGTTTCGTTCCTATGGCATTTGCAAAACTGGTATGGTATAGCATGTTTGCATGGCAAACACAAGCGACACATAAAAATCTCTAACATAAAAATCATGACGTGCGTGTTATGTAACAACATGACTACATGCCACGCTCATGATACAGACGGGCCGTTTTGCTAGCGTCACATATATTAAGTTTGGTGTTACGGTACGTGAATGTATGACGAAGGTATGTGAGGTGCAAACATGATAATCATGACACGCGTGTCAAGTTAGAACATTACAACATGCTACACTCATGATGCGCTCGCGGTCGTTTCGCTAGCTTCAAATGTATCAAACTCGGTATTACGCGACGCCATTGAATGACGAAGGTATTTGACCGGTGCAAACATCATATTCATGATATGCGTGTCATGTGAGAACATGACGACATGCCATAGTAAAGGCGCCAATACATTTCGACGTGACGTAGTGCGCGTACTCGCCGGTGTTCGTTTCGTCACGTCACGCCGGTGTTGCCACGCCAGGCATTGGTCCTACCATATACTCGCAGGCGCGCGCCGCGGTGCGTTGCTTTGACGCATGCGTGTTTCAGAGCGTCCGGCGTCCCTCCGTCACGTAAAGAGAGAGACGTAGTGTTGTCTGAGTAACGCATCTGCGTGAAATGCGGCATGTCGTATTTTACGCCGGTTGCTGTCGGGCCGGGCCGAGGGACGCTAATTGCGTACCTAGCGTCAGACTAAAGAGTGCTAGCGTTTTGCTAACGTAACGTCACTGTGCTCAGCGTGCGCCTGCGTAAACGCTACATCGGAGTATATTGGGCCCTTCATGATGCGCTCGCGACCGTTTTTCTGGCTCTACATATACCAAACTTCGTGTTACGTGACGTCAATGGATGACAAAATGTATGACTGGTTCAAACATGATAATCCTGACACGCGTGTCATGTAAAAACATGACAACATACCACCCTCATAGCGTGCTTGTGACCGTTTCGGTAGCTCCACATATACTAAATTTGGTATCGCATGACATGAATAGATTACGAAGGTAAACGACACATCCAAACATCATAATCACGACGCGGAAGTCATGTACGGTATCATTTACCTCCACCTCGTAACGTTGTGCTGATTTTAAAAGGACATATAAAGATTGCTCATTCGTGCTTCGCCTATCATCGATGCTCATTGTACGTGGGATCTGCCAATTTTTGTTCAATTCTGTGGTCGATTAAAAACTATCAATTTATGTCTGTTACATTTGTTTATTCTTCGAGCGCAAGTGGAAATTTCTAATTTTTTATTCCTTATTCTGATATAGCAAGTATTTGCGCGTACATATACAGGGTATCGTGCAAATAAAACTAATTCGTGAGCACGCTATGCTGTCGAGTGTTTCCTCATGCCCTGTTATGTTCACGCTGGTGAAGAACTGGTGTAATTCTATGGCGTGGTAAAAAGTCACAGCTTTTCCGCCAAGGCGAATGAATGCACGCGATAGCAACGAATTGGAAGGTCACGCACAAAACGGCAAGCAGATCGAAACATGCCCCGCGTTTCTCACGCACAAATGAACGAAACGTACTCACTGGTACAGATGAACGTGAATAAGCGTCTCAGTTGTTACTTCGCTGTCTCTGAAAAGCTTACCCTTTTCGCGAACGGAGGCTGTGCAACAATTTCAGTGACCTTTGGACGCCCGTAACTGCAACAGAATTGTTCCAATGCAAGCCCGACGCCAGCCAAGCCGTACGATCATCCTCACCGCGAGATAAGGGTACGCGAGAGATCGTCCACTCCCCTTCTCTTCAAGGGCCGAAAAGTACGCGTGAAAAATAAGAGCTGCCACGCGCTCGTTGCGCATATCGGTGATATTACTGAAAACACGATAGTTCCCTCCCAAGATGCCCATCAACAGCGGTAAGTGGTAGATATAAACAGCCTACCATTTGAATATTGAAGGAGGTACCTCTCGGTGGCTCTGTGGTTAATGCCTCGCATTCACGACGTGGAGGTTCCCCGTACGACTCCACGCGCCAGAGTCTTTTTTTTCTGGATTTGTTTTTCCTTCTTGCGTTTTCATATATATAGATGCGTATACATATACGGTGCATGACATCGACGCCGACGCTGGCGGCGAAATCTAGCCGAGAGTGTCCATACAATTGCTATCGCAAAAAAAATTATGTGTACGCAGTGATGCATATTACTTGTTATGTACGCATTATACTATGCCTATATTTTGTCCTTATTGGATCCGTACCTACAGTACCACATTTGCCTACGAGTCCAATGGGCTCCGACAACCTTGCATGATCTACGTGCGCAAATAAGTTTAAGATTACAATGGGGTATATTTATCACGAAACGAAGTGATTTCACCAATAATGATTAGCAAAAATATAGCATTAGGTAAGCTAGTTACATTTACAATCACTAATGTACAAAATGAAGTGTTGGAAATTGAGGCGTTGTGTTTATTTGCTTAGTAGGGTTCGAAACGCGATAGTGAAGTCAGTATTAGCGCCTGCCTGTCGCTTTGCGTTCTACTCGTTATCACTTCCGAGACAGGCGCTCATCTTTCTCCATGGGTGCTCACACCTTCCTTCGTTTTCGAAAATAACTGCCAGATGTCGTTCGTGTTTAACGTGCCTCGATGCGCTCGTTCGCCTTTGCTGCACGGATCGAGACTCTCTAACGCAGCGCTTCCAGAATACAAGTCACCAATTTTCCAGCGCAGAACATCGAATAAACGTTTTGTTCCCCGGTCTCTACACGGAAGACTATCGTCTTTCGGCAGCATTTGCAGTGAACATGCAGATACAGGGTCAATTTTTTTTATCATACAAGCACATCTTGCCAAACTCTGGTACGACTGTGACGCTCGTGTTTATTTTTGCTGTTATCATTCGGGCTTATTTGCCTGCGGCTGCGATGAGGTGGGCACAACTCGATGCCACCTGCACACCGCTTTGACGAACGTTTGCCGACGAAAGCAGCGCCTCGGGGCAACCGTTCGGGCGCGACGCTTCAAACATCGCAAGCAACTACAACAAACTCAGGTGCCCCCACCGAGACACTAAGCTAACTGGCTCACGGCAGATCTCCTAGCCATTGCAGACTTCTTTGTGCTATTTTTGTCTCATAGCACTGTTTATTGCTTTAATGTTCGTGTCATCTATATGTGAACACTTATTTTCGCTTTTTTTTTTACTTTTGCCCTTTTTATTGCAATGTTATGCGTTATTTTCTCACTTCCGTGCCACGTCTTGTGACGACCTCAACTGGCCAGTGCAATCTTACGGGACGGTTGATACAGAAGCATGGCCTGCACACGCCATCGTCACGAAAATACGAGAAAGAGTAGAGCGACAAAGTATGTAGGCACACGAATGAGAACTGGAGCTTTTCGCTGGCAATATTTTAAGCTCACTTCAAAACCCTCCCAGTGAAGTCGTGTCGAGTGGTATTGCTATGAAATACCACAAAGAAGCTATCAAGAGAAAGTGTCTTGTGTGCATAAACACGTGGTAATAAAAAGCTTGTCAACTACAAAAGTATCACCTGCAGCAGCGGAAATGTGTTTACCGCACTCAGCTTCGTCTTGAGACAGCCACGTAGAAAAGCAAATAGTCAAAAAGGCAAATAAGTATTGTCAATTGCCAAGAATATTAAACCTAATACTTAATCAACAAAAATCATTATAGGTCGAGCGATTGATTGGTTGGTTGGTTGAGTGAGTGAGCGACGCTGACAGTGCACAACAGGCTATGTACACGTGATACAAGGCGTATGGTTTGAATCACACCTGCCTAGAGTGGGTAGTCATCCTCTTCAACCACCATTTCATTATTGTGCATAGGCCGACACTATGATGCTAGACATAAATATACCAAAGGCAAGGTCCTTGTGATGTAATTCAAGCATGAACTGAAATTTGTAGCTCCCACGAGGTAGCATGTGGTGATGACTTAAGTGCACAGAGCCGCACGTTCAACCGGTATATAGACGTGTAATTCACACTGTACGCGCGTTCAGCGCGTACCCTTCACCTAAGTCGCATTTCCAGAGCACATGGATGAGGTTGCTCTTCGTGCAAAATGTGAGCTGCTCTCTCATGACCCACTGCGCACTGTGACTGTTGATTGAATGATATGTGAGGTTTAATATCTTAAAACCACCGTATAATTTTGAAGGACGCCGTAGTAGAGGGTTCCGGAAGTTTTGGTGATCTTGGGCTCTTTAACGCGCACCCAAATCTGAGCGCACGGGCCTACAGCATTTCTGCCTGCATCGAAAATGCAGCCACCGCAGCCGGAATTTGATTCCGCGACCGGCGGTGTGACTGTTCCGTCATGGCTAATACCTTATACTCCTCGGGGTACTCTCGACCCAATCACTTCCTCTACTGTCTTCATAATCACACAACGAGGTAGTTAATGCGTAACGTTGCGCGCAGCAACCATAGAAGGGGCGAAAGTGTTGGGTGATTGTTTCAGAGTCATCACATGCCTCCCTGCACAAGTAAATTTTGTGACCTATCTTATAAGCTAACTGTCAATAAATGGCAGCCAAGTATAAAATTTCAACTTTTATGTTGCAAACTTTCATTTATTTTGAATAATTAGTTTAAGCTTATGATGTAGAGTAGTAAATAGGAGAGAAAAGCACTTATCCAGGGCATGTATGTTGTCAAAAAACAGAAAAAAAAATTCCTTGGACTTTGGCGTTGGCAAAAAAAAAAAAGCTAGCATCTCCATGAAGTCAATGATGACCTTTGAGTGAAGCACTGGGAATCATTCCTACCCTAATTTACCCATGACATTGCCCACTCGCACATGTAAATGAGGGAAAACGCACGTGTACAGTATATATACACTGTTGTTGCCGTTTAGCCGCCGCTTCTCGAGAGAGAGAGAGAAAGAGAGAGATGAACTCTTGCCTCTGGAGTAGCAGCTAACTTGTTGTCGGCGTCGCCAATTCGCTGTTCACTGGCGAGAGCACTTCGTGATCGTTTTCATCCATGGCATGCAGGAAGAAAGAAAATGAGTGGTCTGGAACGCTTTCCTGGTCTGGTTAATGTCTTTTCCTCTCTTTCTCTACCATTTCTTCTCTTGCAAGTGCTGGCGCCGTTATAACAGTGATCGAGTACATTGGATGAACTAAAGCGCTTATTATTGATCGCTAAATGCCGTCATCGTCATGCCGTATAGGGGTTACTTTGCATGTTCTGTGCCGGACAGCGCACAATCGACAGCGAACGAGCCTAGACCCTAAGGTTCTTCGCCGCTAAAAAGAGAAACTATTGCACCAAGTCTGCCTTTCTAAACACTGCTGCCCACTCGGGTGCATGCAAGTCCCCTTCGTAAATCAATAAGTAAATACATGTACGCATGTGCAGGAGACACCGATCATAGTCGTCAGAATAAACTAATCTTACCAAACCATAATAGTATCACTGCCAACAAAATGTTGCACCGCTGAGTATTATCGTCGCCCACGGAATGTTGCAGCGCGGAGTACAGTCCCTTAAACTGTGGACAACGCTTCATGCAGCGCAGCCGTTGTTCTATATTAGCGCTTACCTTTTCTCACTCTTTGTAGTATTCGGCTGCCCAAACCGAAATGAAATATTGAAGTCATCAAGAGACAGTATAGTACTTTAAGTGTCCGCATAACCTTTATTACTACTTGTATGTCATTTTGCTCTGCAGTATCTACGGGTTTGACACTGCCTTAGAAAAGAGGCAGAATGAAAGCGTAAAATATTTATGTTTCCGTTTGCTTAATGCTTTATCATACAACCCCCCCCCCTTTTTTTTGTTGTTCTTAACAAGCGCCTCAAGAACTAGCACGTCAACAAAACAAGAAAAGAAAAAGAAGACTCTTTGGAGCGCCGCCCCAATATTCCGACAGACAATCCTTTTTTTTTATAAGCTAGCAGAGGCTTGGTTTAAACTGTGAAACATTGCGGACTGAAGCTGCGCTTTCTATAGAGATTCGTCGAAGAAAAGGAGAAGAGGAAGACAGGGAGCCCGGAAGAGCACGTACAATACGCTAATGAAAGAAAAAGAAGAATCTGGCTTTTCGTTTGAAACGAACGCAGTTGTGTTTATCTCAGATCGTTTCTGCAACAGTTCCTCTTCTTGCGCCGCCCACGATTCAGCAGTTTTAATTTTTTTTTCGGTTAATACCATGGCTGATCAAAGGAGCACTTTTAAAACTTTCGCTGGTATCAGCGTCTGCCAGGTCACGTGCTTCACGAGCTACCCTTCAAATGTCGACACTTCCTGTGGTGCCGTTTCTAAGGGCCCATTTCTCGAAGGTTTATCCTTAAATGGCTGCACGAGCAAGCCATTCGGCCAAAACGTCGTTTATCTTCCGGTCGAGATTATGGCTCCTCAATGGCAGTGGATGCGGATTCCTTGGGCCGCTTATCACACTGGCCCCGACAAGACGGGTATTATATGCCCGTTATTAGAAGCTGAAGTTGCGGCTGGATTTGGTGCTCTATTGAAAAATCCAAGGCGGTGCTTCTAAACGGGGTACACGCATTAATGCCTAAATTGGTCACTACGCACGCACATAGTTGTTTTAGAGTTTGGTAACAGCAGCCACTGGACTGTAGAAAAACTGAAGGGTTGGTCTGAAAATTCACATGCAGAAAACTAGTTATGTGCAACAGTCTTGGCAGAGAACAGCGCTATTGAATAGGTAGCCAGACACCAGAAGTTGTACAGAAATGCGTGTCCTTCTAGGACATGTATTAACATCAGAGCATGAGAGTGATGTAACCATAAAAATAAGGATGAAGTGGCACATTCGAAAATGAACGAGGTTTGTTACCTGCGTACAAAAGACTGGAACGGGGCGAGGGAAATGTGTACACGGCAGGCTAAATTTCACGTCACTTCCCTCAAACAAGCGCACTGAGAAATTTCCCGGAGTTCACTTGGCAGTGGTAGAGTAGTTTCAACTGGCCCGCAGTTAAATCCTACTATGGTTTTAATACTGTGGCTCACATCAGTGGATAGTGACATTAATTGAAATAATTGACACGAACAAAGAGTTCATTCTTGTTTCTTTTCCAAGTACTTCCAGTTGAGCGGGTACGTCCGCCTTCCCGGGTATTTACAAAATGTGTTTCATAATACTGTTACGAATTGGATGGTTTTGATTCTAGAGCCATGTTGAGTATATACATATGACATCGGGCACGAAACCTGACCTACGATGTCGTACATACGATCGCTGTTTTTGCTACATATGCTGCGCTGACGTAGATGGTCTCGCCCATGCGTTGTACCCACTTGAACACACCGCCAGCGGCCGCTGGAGCGCGCAGGCCACCCGTCACCATGTTCCCTTTCATAAAAATTCACACTGTACATGGGCGGGGTAAATATGGCGACGATAAGCGGAGAGCAATGGTAGTCACATTGACCCTTGTTAAACAAGGAACTCAGATCCCCACCGCTTTTCTCGTAGAGAAAGGCGGTGAGATCAACCAGAATGGTAGCATCCGGTTTGTCATGCTGCAAAAAGGGCCGGGGGAGGAACGATGAAAAGGAAAGCGAAGAAAAAAGTAGACGCGTGAAAAAAAAATAGAGCGGGGTTCCATAGGCCATCAATAGGCCACTACCACACACTTTAATAGAAGAGTACATATTTTCAATGGTGCCTAATTGGGGCAAGCTTAGTACACTTGTTCTTCACAGAAACTCGTAGGTGCGTGGGGATGTTGCAGGCAGTGTACATACGCCTTTCAGAAAGCAGTAGCAGCTGCGCTTTCATTAACTTTTCTTCCTCTTGTGTTCAGTAATGCTACCTTCATATTCACCTAGAAGGGAATGTATTGCAACTGATTAGTGGCGACAACTGCCAAGTGCCCGAAACACCATGCACTGGCTGCTCAAAATTTTCAGGAATGACTTGATTTTTAAACTGTATCTGGGGCAACAACATAAGCGAGGTACTTGGTAGTGAGCCTTAATAAAAGACAAAAACTTTACATTTTTAACACTGCGAGTGACGCATTCAACCAAGTTTCACGGTAGTCAATAATGTTCAAAAACATCGAGCGCTTTTTATGTATCAAAGTGCACTTTCGAGACACTGACACTTCGGGATGGCGAGCTCTGTTTCGTGAAACGCTATTTCTTGTTCCGCTTCGTATGACACCAGTGGTTCTTCCACATCACGAGTGAGTTGCGAAGCTGTTTGTCGGATCCTCTTGGCATGAGGTGTTTTCTCTTTTACTGTGGCCTGGTACTGAAAGGCGGCATGGGCAGTCGGGAAAATAGCGTTGGCACACATCCAGGGTGCAACCACTGTTCTCCTCTCGATGCATGAAGCATCGAAATGATCCGGCACACCTGCACAAACTAGTGAACGTTTCAAGCTCATCTGAGAAGCCACTTTGTAAAAGAATATGAGGATGTTTTCAGTTCATGTAGTTTCAAAAGTCAACTTATGCTTCAGAAGCCTCACTTGAAAGAGCTGCGCCAGTACATGTGGAAGATATATGAAATAAAAACACAGAAGCGAGTGGTCAACGTGCATCACGAAGCGCTGCCACCAACAGCTTGCAAGAGTGGGCAGTACTACGTGGTTGTGTGTGAACAAATAGCAGACAGCCACTGCTAACGTGGCTTAGTGGTCGATTCTCATCAATTCTTGACGTCAGCGCGTTGCGAGGCGTGGCCGTCACACGATCCCATGTTTCATATCTCTCTACGTCTCGCTGTACACGCAACGAAGAGCTGGAAACAAGAGCGGCGAAAATCCCTACCTCAGTGAATGAAGTCGTCACGACATCCTTTTTAAGAACGACGCGTATCCGCTTCTTGAGGCTGTTGTGCACACTATGAGCGTGCTACTCAGTGTCGCTCAAGAGGGGTGTTTAGATTCTGTAGTCACCACCCCTCATCGCGCCGCTGTGACCGGAGCCAACCGACGCACAGGCATCCTTCTCCCCTGACCAATTGGCGTTCCAACATCTGTCTCTCTCTCTCTTGGGGATAATGGGTCATAATAGGTCATAATAGTCGTGAAACGAAGTTCAAAACGGTTTGTACTTTTATTCGAAACTAAAGCCAAAAGACCGCAACAAATGAAGCCCCAAGTGCGATCGAAGCCCGCAAACACAATGACTGGGCGAATTCATGTGCTACACCATAGAGTTTCTCACAAATACACAGAGGGAAGTGTGGCGCCACCGTCTATGTGAAGTTCTTAAGTGGCGATGTTGGAGCGCTGGGAATCAGGGTACATGTGTCTGCGAGGCTTGTGTTGCCTGTGGTTGAGCGAGGCTTCGGTTCAAAAGCGAATACGACTGCGTAAATAAAGCTTCTCTAAAACAAAACGTTTATAAGCGGATCTGATTCACGCGTACTATTTTTTTTAAATAAGAGTCCACTCACCTTGACGGCAAAGCAAAACGATAAAGGAACGAAACAGACGACATAAAAGTGGCGGAGGGAACGCTCGCTTTGTCGTCTGCCTGCCAAGTTTAGCGGCCGTTGGTTACTTCTTACGCATCGTAAAATTGTACATCAACGTAGAAGGTTCTAGTGTTAAATTAAACACGTTTATGTGCAATGACAAAAATAAACAGCTTAATAAGTGCTCCTTTAGTAAGAAATCAACCATTTCAACGTGAAGCCAGACGCGTCTTTGAGGTATACCAATTCGAGTCAAGCTCGAAGCTCACACATCCTGTCATTCTCTTGGATCCAACAGCTCACTAGCGCCAGATTTCCCTCTAGGTATGATTGTGACAAACTCTTTTTCCTTATTTTCCATCTAACCATTTCCTTTAAAGAACTAGTTGATCACCAGTATGGCGGCATTCCACTATCTCAGTGCCACGCTTAAATGATTGCCAGCTCCTAAACACGCTTGTGCACATTATCATGGACAACATTCTCGACGAGCCCTGCCTCTTCAGTAAACACAAAGAGGAGCCTGAATACCAGTTGTCTAAAACCCGCTGTCAGCAACAGAAGGCTCGACATGAGGTTCAGTTCGCTCATGCACATAAGTTGAAGGAAGCTTTGGAAGATGCGACTGTATTTTTTTTTTCTCGTTATCTCGCCATGCTGAACACTCTGCGCGCTCTGCCATCCACTGTAACAAAAGCTCGTCGTTATGGACGGTTTCCCGAGACGGCAGCTTGAGAGCGCCCGAACAAGAATTCAATATTCCGCCTTCGTAGGAACAATTTTTCGCAACGTCGAACACATTCCGCGAATGCTGCACGCTCTTCTTTTTCTTTTTTTCATTTAGAGTACAGCAGTCGTCTCGTCTCGTGTTTGTTCAGGCACTGCTCGAACACGCTCTTGAAAACGTGAAAGCGCGTGGGACGTCATCACGTCAAAAGTGTTCCTTGGGTGGTGTGCTGTCAGCACCTGCTGCGAGATTTCGTGCAATAAACGAACATGTTCTTTCAGTGGATCTAATTAAGGATGTAATTTGTGACCGCACTTCACATGTTCGCTCCAGTAAGACGAAGGAAACTGTAAGCAATCAATACAGAAAGCCGTACGACTTCACTGGCTGAATAAACTTACTGAAATGTAAATACAGATGAAGCATAATCATCTTACGTGACTGCGAAAATTCGCCGTCGCAGAAAATTGGTGGCGCTGGAAATGCAGATGTGCAATATGCCGCTGGTTTTTCATCAGTTTATTCTGTGCATCCAATTTTCAATTTATTTAAGGAACGTTTTAAGCGCAAGCTTTTTAGAACAATTACTTCAGTTGTGTATTCTGCAATTTTACTGAAGCAAAATAACGAAAGCTGAAAAAAAAACAGAATAAGTTGATACGCGTAAGGTTTACTTGCGTTATTGCTGCAGTGTTGAAGGGTCCTTATATAAATCTTAACCAGTAGACAGCATGATAAACGTCAAGCACTGCAGCTAATATTTAACGCATCAAGTAATCGAACCTTTATTGAGACGAGTAAATCTTTCAAATGGGCGTTTTGCTTTCTGTACTGCGAGTTTTCGCACAGCTTCTTCTTTGCGATGCAATATAACAGGCACGTTCCATAGAGATCCTGTTACGTAGACTTACGCACTCTCTTCAATTTTATTTTAATAATTCATCATGTAGCGGTTCACCGCGCAGAAGGAAAGACGGAAGAGGCGGAGAGACAGAGAAGTTAGACATGGAGTTCTTAGAGCTGACTACGTCTGCTTGGGAAAAGAGAAATGAGAGATAGTATAGAAAAGCTACAAAAAGAAATAAAAAAGAAAGAAAAACAAAAGGTTAGATTACGACCCTCTTTAATGACGTTTTTTAATTATAAGCACGGAGCTACCCCTCCGTCACACCGATATTCAGTACTAGTTCGCAAATGTCTTGCCCTTTAATGAACACAGCTGTGATACATGTTCTACTGTCACATATGTATAAGTTTGAGGCACACTGATACTGTACGTTCATCAGAACACAGACGTGGCTGTTCATGTCGAGGTGGTGTGGTTGTCGTGCTGCTGTATATACCCATTGAACGTCTTTCTAGCCCGCGAAAGTCAAGTAACTTAGTGGGCGTAGCGTTCTTCAGAAAGTTCGTCGAGGCAATGCATGTTGCTCTTCTTTCCGTATCTGACACTTTTCCCGCCAGTTTGGTGGCTTGGTGGTGTAATATGATGGGTAGAACTTCGGAGTTGATTGTTTTGTTTCAATATACTTTGATCTACATGGGTAAATACTTTCTTTTCTTAATAAGACTGAGAATCAAGTACGCTTTGTGTGCAGCCTCGGTAAAAAAATAATCACTTCATACTAGGAGACAGCATGGAGATAAACTTTCCTACTTATGTACAACAAGCACCCGACTACTCGTGTTACCCCCCCCCCTCACCCCCTCACAGTGAAAACTAGCGTTCCCAAAATACATCGAGCAAAGGAAGTCGCTGTTTCTTTCAAACATTCCTAACGGGGCAAGCTAGCCTTGTATTCCGGTGAAACTCGCCTTACTTTACTAAGCGTGCCCACTCGGTACGGCTAGCCTCAGTCACAGCAGTTTTCACGCGTACTTACGTACTATAAAACCTGTATGCAGAACTTCAAATGTGTTGTACAGACCAAAAGGCGTTCCAGTCTCTGAAAGGATTAGCCACTGCTAAACCTATAGCTCTGAACTATCCAGCAGCACCACCGAATCATTTGGCACGCCTGAAGAATTACTATTCACATCAGAGGACCCGAAAATAGCGCTAAATTGGTGCAGCCCAATCGAGTGGCTTACGGGAACCAGACTCTTGTGGACGGATCTAGCAAAGGGAGTGAGGCAGCACGACACGCAAACTCACAGGTGAACCTTTTAAACGATTATAGACAGTCTTAATTAGACTGAAAACAGTGATGAAATAATAGACGGCCTTTGCTTTAGGTGCTTTACCAAGACAAGTGAATGGAGTGATGACTCTGTGTGTAAGGCATTAAACTTTTTAGTAAGATTTCTCGAAGATATGACAATTCCAGAAATTTAAACCGTTTTTAACTTTCAAGTCTTGAGACGTAGGCTTATGCTTGAAAGTTAAAAAAATAAGTTCATGCGTTGTAAACAAATTGAATCAGTGGAAATATTTGGTTCAACCGGTCACATCGAGACTAAAATGACGTGATGGAGAGGCGCAATGTAAACAGAAGTAGCTCGGCCAATTATGAGAAACGTACCGAGAAAAGAAAGCAAGCACAAGTGCGAAGGTTATGATACAGCTAAATGTGTATAATTTACTACTGCTGGGTTAGCGGCCTTGTCGCGATAAACGGTAATCAAGAGCGCACAAGCGTATATTTGTTGAAAAGGAAAAAAGAAACACTTTACTGATGACTTTAAAGTCGCGGGATCAACTATTTTCACCTGAAGGTGAAAATAGTTCTCTGTACCGATGTAGGTGCCTGCTTTTTTTGCATGCATTTAGAGCTTTGTCAGAATAATGACATTAATATTGTTACGCACAAGGAGAACCAGGACGTATACGGCTGAAGGGGGCCGTTTATTTTGGTCGCGAAGAGAAGCGCCGGAGCGGCCAACAGGTTGATGATCGCAGTCCCGTCGTCTTCTTTCTTCCTCCAGTTTGGGGCAGCCAGCATGTTCACCCATCTTCGTTTTCTTTCAAGGCATGCGTAACATTCCTCCCCTCGCAGACGAAGCCCGCTGGGCGAGGTAACCGATTCACCTTGGTGTGTACAACTTCAGTCGAGCGACATGGACTGCTTGGGTTTTAGCGGCTCTTCTACCACTTCTCGTGAGGCGAGCTATTGTGTATGTGACTTCCGTGATTTTGTCGAGAACGACAAACGGTCCGTCGTATGTGGCCAAGAACGTTTGGCATAACCCGCGTCATCGTACCGGAGTCCACAGCCACACTAAGTCGCCTGGGTGGTAAGTTACAGGCCGGTGGCGAACGTCATAGCGTACCTTAGATTTTTCCTGTGATGCCAAAGTGCGTAGACAAGCAATACGACACGCTTCTTCTGCAAGGCAGATGATTTTGGTGACTGAGAAGTTCTCGTGCGCCGAGAATGGCAAAACTGTGTCGAGCGTGTACCGTGGCGGTCGTGCGTTCATCAAGAAAAAGGGGCTATAGCCTGTTGTCTCGTGTTTAGCGGTGTTGAACGCGTACGTTATAAATGGTAGCACGTCATCCCAGTTCTTGTGGTCGGATGCCACATACATAGAGAGCATGTTTACAATTGTTTGGTTGGTGCGCTCCGTGAGCCTATTTGTTTGCGGATGGTATGGCGACGAGTGACGAAGGCGGGACTCACTCAATCGAAGCAGCTCTTCTACTATGTCTGCCCTAAATTGTCGCCCACGATCACCGATGATCACCTGAGGTGGGCCATGTCGGAGGATAACGTGCTGCAGCAGGAACACAGAGACGTCGCTGGCAGTTGCGGTTGGTATGGCCGCCGTCTCGCAGTAGCGCGTGAGGTAATCGACACATACAATTATCCAGCGATTGCCCTTAGCCGACTTTAGAAAAGGGCCCATGAGGTCAATGCCCACCTGTTGGAAAGGTGTGCTTGGAGGTGGCATGGGCTGTAGAAGACCAGCCGGAGCAGTAGACGGGCGTTTGTGGCGTTGACACTGTGTGCAGCTGGCCACATACGCCTCGACTGACTGTAGCATTCCTGGCCAATAAAAGCGTTCCTTAGCACGGTAAAGCGTTCGCGCAGAACCTAAATGTCCGGACGTAGGATCGTCGTGCATCACACCTAAAATCGCTGTCCGAAGGGTTTCTGGCACTACCAGGAGAAAACGTGCGCCAGTGCTGGAAAAGTTCTTCTTATATAGGAGTTCGTTGCATACACAGAAATGGCATGCCGTAGGAGCTGGCAAAGCGATGATAGACTGGTGTCTTTTCGCTGTTCATCTTTGAAAGTACTGAGGTCGGGAAACTTTGGTGAAACAGAAGCTACGAGGTGATCGAGGTCATCGGCGTCACACTCTGTAGTGCTCAATAGCATGCGCGAAAGGCAATCTGCGTCGGCGTATCGTCGACCACTTTTGTACGAGACTATGAAGTTATACTCTTGGAGCCGAAGTGCCCAGCGCGCTAGACGGCCGCAAGGATCCCGAAGGTTGACGAGCCAACACAATGAGTGGTGGTCGGTGACGACTGTAAAAGGGCGTCCGTATAAGTAAGACCGAAACCGCTGAATCGCAAATACTACCGCAAGGCATTCTTGTTCTGTGACAGTGTAATTCTGCTCGGGCCTACTCAAGGAGCGACTTGCGTAAGCGATCACGTGCTCGCGGTTACCATAGCGTTGAACTAGGATGGCACCAATTCCTATGCCGCTGGCATCTGTGTGCAGTTCGGTTGGAGCTGATGGGTTGAAGTGTTGAAGAACAGGCCCCGACGTCAGGAGGAACTTCAGTTGACGAAAAGAGGAGTCGCACTCTGGAGTCCACTCGAAGGGAGTATTCTTCCGTAGCAAACATGTCAGCGGATACGCGACATCGGCAAATTTAGGTATAAAGCGGCGAAAATAGGAGCAAAGCCCCAAAAAACTGCGGAGCTCCTTCACAGAGCGCGGCACGTTGAATGCTTCAACGGCTGCTGTCTTCTGAGGATCTGGACGGATGCCCTCCTGATCGACTAGGTGCCCGTGAACAAGGGTTTGTCGGTCTCTGAAGTGGCATTTTTTTGAGTTAAGAACAAGGCCAGCGTTTCTTACGCAAGTCAGTACAGTATCCAGACGTGAATTGTGTTCGCTGAAGGTGTGGCCAAAGATGACGACGTCGTCGAGATAGCACATGCAAATGCTCCACTTCAAGCCACGAAGAACAGTGTCCATAAATCGCTCGAACGTCGCCGGCGCGTTGCACAGTCCAAATGACATCACGTTGAATTCAAAAGGCCGTCAGGTGTTACAAAGGCCGTCTTTTCTTTATCTTCAGGATGCATGCCCCGCCGCGGTGGTCTAGTGGCTAAGGTACTCGGCTGCTGACCCGCAGGTCGCGGGTTCGATTCCCGGCTGCGGCGGCTGCATTTCCGAATGAGGCGGAAATGTTGTAGGCCCGTGTGCTCAGATTTGGGTGCACGTTAAAGAACCCCAGGCGGTCGAAATTTCCGGAGCCCTCCACTACGGCGTCTCTCATAATCATATGGTGGTTTTGGGACGTTAAACCCCACATATCAATCATTATCTTCAGGATGCATAGGAATTTGCCAGTAGCCCGATCTTAAGTCTACAGAGGAAAAGTAAGAGGCCGAATGCAGACAGTCTATGGCATCATCAATACGTGGAAGTGGGTACACGTCTTTTTTTGTTACAGCATTCAATCGGTGATAATCGACGCAAATTCTCCAGGATCCGTCTTTCTTTTTAACGAGAATTACTGGAGCTGCCCATGGACTTACCGACTCTTGAATGATACCGTTTTCAATCATTTCGTTCACCTGCTCATTAATAATCCGCCGCTCGGATGGCGAAACACGGTATGGCTTTTGTCTAATCGGATTGGCCAAACCCGTGTTGATAGTGTGACATGTCCGAGAAGAAGGGATTAGGGGCGCTTTGTCTTTCTACGCAAAGTCGAATGCAGAGACGTGCTTCGAAAGTACATTGACCAATGTTCGGCGTTCACTTGTGCTCAGCGACTTATTCACCATTGACAGAAGAGCCGTTTCGAAACTGTGACTACGATGCTCTTCCGGCACATCTCTAAGCTCGGTCACCAGTAAGGCCTCGTGTTGTCCACTCACGACGGCTAACTTTAGACCATCTGGTAACATCACGGGTTCTGTAGAGCAATTGACAGTCCATAAACCAGCGCGTCCACGTCTGATCGACACCACACAATGTGGGATCAACACATTCTTTTTCATGCAGTTGGTGTACACTGGTTCCACGTTGGCATCAAAGTTGGCGGAATAGCTGTCGCTGCAACCAGCAGGTACACGAACGGTTGATAACGGTGGTATGATAGTGTCGCCACAGACACACAATGCCGTCTCACCATACACAGGGTTTTCCAAGAGTGCTGGCGGAACGTGATCACTCAAGACTATTGTCCCTGTGCGGCAGTCGACAGTCGCACCACACTCCCTCAAAAAGTCCATACCCAAAATAACATCATGTGTCGCCTGCGGAATAATCACGAACTCCGTTGGGATAACGCGGCCTCTGAGAAATACGTTAGCTTGACACGCACCAACAGGATGCAGTGCCTCACCACTCACTCCGCAAAACTTCGCAGCTTGATTCTACCTAAATTATAGCTTATAATTCCGTTGTTAGGCCACAACTCGAGTAAGCAAGCGCAGCATGGGACCCATTCCTTAAAAAAAGACATTCACAAATTAGAAATGGTGCAAAGAAAGGCAGTCCGGTTCATCTTTAACAGCTATCATAGCCGAGCTTCTCCATCGCTTCTCATGAAAAACAACCATATAATGACCCTGGAACACAGGAGGCAGGTTGCGCGTCTAAGATTTCTGTTTTTGCTTAATTCCCAACAATTCAATATTAATCCAGGACTTTATATTCAGCCCCGCTTATCTCGTTCAACTCGAAGCACCCATGAGCACAATCTAACTCCAATTTTTCCACGCACTAATCTTTTTAAGCACTCCTTCTTTCCTCGCACAATCGAGCAGTGGAATAGATTGCCTGTTGATGTGTTTTCGGCGCGTGATGTGTCGGATTTTGAAATGCGTGTACTTTTTGCAATATTTTAAACATTCACTGTGCCGCTATGTTTCATTGTGTACTGCTATTTTTTTTCACACTTGTTGGACTGTTTTCAGAATTGTGTACCAATTTACCATGCGGATTGATGCTTTCTATGTAATCAATCCCTGCCCACCTGCTTGGTCTTCGGACTGCAGTATGTCTTAAATAAAAAAATAATAAATAATACCTTCCGCCCCAAGGTATCTTTAAAACACGCACTCATGACCGAAATGGTTGCCCCCGTATCCACCAAAGCCATCACAGGCACACCGTCAACAAAAACACGTACTTTGTTCTTGAGCATCAACACAGGAGGTATTTCTGATATTAGCACGTCTCCGGCGACCTCACCTCCATCGGCCGCGCTTGCTAGTTTTCCTGTGGCAAAGGAGACGTGTTGCGGCGCCGTGGTGAAGGAGAACGGGGAACACGAGGCGGTGGAGACGTCAAGCTCCTGTCTGATGTACGGGAGTGGTCCCGGAAGCTGCGTGTCCAGTAGTCGTCGCGAGGCAGCAGGTGTGTTGCATTAGTGTCGTCATACGGTCGATCAGACGATCGTGTGAAGTGTTGTGGTGGGCCATAGTACGTTGCTCGCGGGTCATCGCGAAGTCGTTCGGAAGGCCGTGCAAAGTGTGGTGGGTAGCCATACCGTGGGGCTACACGTCGACGGTTGCAAAATCGCGAAATATGTCCTGGTACACCACAGGAGTAGCAAACTGTGAGAGGTCGAAACTCTCTTCGTTCGTCGATGAATCGAACATCGTCTTCTCTGGCGGAGTGGGTCGATTCGTTCCGTATATCATAGGGATAGACCGGGCGTCGCGAAGAAGGCGGACGCTGGGGGCGTCGGTCATGGCGAGGAGCTGGCAACCGTGGTGCTCTCCTTGGCTGTGGGGGTGCGCTGTACTCAACAGCTGCTGCACTAACCATCGATTTCCAAGGGGTCGTAGAAGGCGGCGGCGCAGTCACAGCCTCACGTGGCACATATACCGAATGTTGGTCGTTTACAAAATGGTGATCAACTGCTGAATGTGTCTGTTCTCTATAGCGAAAAAGTTCTTCGCGAACAATCTCTCGAATCGTCGAGGACAGGTCTGGGCAGGTGCTCGCGTCGATGCTGGCAACCGTTGTAACATTTGTGAGCCGGCCGAACTTTGGAGCAATCCTGCGCATTCTCAGCTGTTCGAAAGTTCGGCAATGCCGAATTACGTCGGACACCGAGCTCAGGTGCTCTTTTCCGATTAGAAAATTATATACATCTTCGGCTATGCATTTCAGCAAATGCCCTACTTTGTCGTCTTCTGACATCTGATCATTGACCACCTTGCAGAGCTTCAGCACATCCTCTATATACGTGGTACATGTCTCACCTGGAAGCTGCGCGCGTTGAGACAATGTCTGCTCTGCCCGCTTCCTTTTGACGCTCGAGTCACCGAAACACGCTTTCAGCTCTGCAACAAAAACGTCCCACGTCAGCAGTGTGTCCTCGTGGTTTTCGTACCACACGAGCGCAGTATCCGTAAGGCAAAAGACCGCATTGCTGAGCTGAGCGGCGGCATCCCAGCCGTTGGACTTGCTGACTCGCTTGTAGTGGACGAGCCACGCGTCGACATCCTCTCCCGATTTTCCTCCAAAGATTGGCGGGACTCGGTAGTAGGGCACGGAACCCATTGGAGTTGGCCTTGAAGCGTTAGATGGCTGATCTTGGGCCATTACGATCGGCGCAGGCGGGAGTCCGGCAAGGCGGCGGCTGCGGCGTAGTCCTGGTAGTGAAGCTCCCGTCGTTGGGCTTGTCTTACCCAGCACGCTTCCACCAATCTGTTACGCACAAGGAGGACCAGGACGACCTCCAGCTTGGGGCAGCCAGCATGTTCACCCATCTTCGTTTTCTTCCAAGGCATGCGTAACAATATGATAGGGTATTCTACAGAAATATAGTTAACGTTAGGCCCACGAGGCCGTGCTGTATCGTAGTGTGCTTGACTTGAGGATTGCGGACCATGCTAGAGCCACTTTTCCGACAGCTACGGCTCATATTGAAGATAGCGTTCGTCATAATTCCATTTACGGTAACAAAAGTAACGCACGAAAACACGGAAACACACCCTACCGGTATGACCTAGTGATCCAGTCTGAATTTGCGACAGCAGTAACAAATGAGTGATGTATATATAAACGAACAGTGGAAACAAGAAATGATGGAAGGAAGAAAAAACAACATGAGCAGAAACAGCGCTTAGGTGTGGAAAAACGGAAAAACAAAGTAAAAAAAAAAGTTGTTGCGCATTAGTCCCATGTACAAACGCAATTTTTCTAACCCTGGTTCATATATATATATGGCTGTGTGAGTGTGTGTGATCTTTTGTTTTCTCGGTACGCAGGACCACTCCCTGAGGAAGACTCACGAACAACGCCGGTGGATTGATTGATTTGTGGGGTTTAACGTCCCAAAACCACCATATGATTATGAGAGACGCCGTAGTGGAGGGCTCCGGAAATTTCGACCACCTGGGGTTCTTTAACGTGCGCCCAAATCTGAGCACACGGGCCTACAACATTTCCACCTCCATCGGAAATGCAGCCGCCGCAGCCGGGAATCGAACCCGCGACCTGCGGGTTAGCAACAACGCCGGTGGAGACAAAACCGATGATAATACCATGAAAGAAAGGTAATTCGGAAATAGTGACAGTGCCAACTGCCTCTTTTTTCCTTCCGTGTGCTCCCCTTTTCTGCAATGTAGGGCCGTTCGTTTTCATGGATAGTGTGACCCCATTTTCCAGACTCGTATACGTTGGAACTGCAACAGTTTTTTTAAAGCACTTCATTTATTATGCGATCGGAGAATGATAGTGTGGGGATTAATATCTATGAATTTGTCTCTCGTTTACGTGTTGACAAAAATTTTATTAACGAAACGGCCTGAGGAAATAACTACTAAAAATAAAACAAATTCCCTTGATAGGAGGAAGGAGAGTAAGGGAAGAGTAATGGCTGACTATTTCGTAAGGAATTCGTTGCTCAGCCTAGATTCTCTTCTCTTTCTCTTTTTCTTACCGTCTTGTTCTGGTACTTAATGGAGGTACAAACGACCTCATCAAGGAGTGGTATGACCTTCGAGCTGCTCATTCGGAGAGCAAGTCGTGCACGATATGTACGACGTGCAAAGATTTATATAGCATAAGCAGCGTTCGCTGTTTGGCATACATATCTTTCACACGTTGTACTATAGGTAGAAGAAATGATTTCTTGATTGAACTTGCGTTTTTGTTATGTATTTCCACCGATTTGAAAGAAATGGTGTATAAACTAATCATGACGCCATTCAAACACAACTTCAGGGGCTAGGGCACGTCTTTAAACATATGGCAAAGAGCGATGGTAATGACAGCTTGGACGTTCGATTATTACTTTCCTAATGGCTACGCAACTAATGATCGTCCTTTGGAGTAACTAGGTTGTGTTACTGATAAATTAGTGGCCTGATTGCACATCGAATTTTTGTAACATATCGAAGTACTTTTTGAAAAAGTTGTCCTTCAAAAATTTAGAATTGGCCCCAATCTTTGCCCTAGGCGACTGGCGATGGTATTGGCCTCTAGGCACATGAAGTTCTCGGCGTCTCGCCTGTACATTGGTGAACTCTGGGGTAATTCTTGGGTTCACTTTGAACTTCATTGCATTACCGAAGCGGACCTCAGAGGCTGCGTAGAAAGGAGAAGGTGGTTGAGATCTGTTCCACCAGATGGTGCAAGAATCCCCGCTATTGGCACGAAAACTGTCTTTTTAAATCAATTTGTTCACTTTCAATGTAGTTTTCTGAGTGTTGCTTGGTTCTTGGTTAATTGAACTCATATTTGGATATTATGCGTAACCAATATGACTTAACTTGATGCAAAACGATTGATTTTGAAGCTGTTTAATTTTTATTTACACGACTATTTCCATCTATTTGAAAACATACCATTTCTACTACAAATGCTTGGAAGAGAAAAGAGAGTGCTCCTCACTACGAATATTGGCCCCTCATATTTGAAGTGGGTAAATCAGCAGACAGACGCATACGTGGAGTACTGATTCCAAGGACCTCTTTCATTCCGAACTTGGTCCCCCTGCGAATGAAATAGCACTGTCACAAGTTCCCTAGCGAAACTGCTTTCGCGGCCAACGAAACCAGCACAAGCCTTAACCACGTATTCGCGTTACAACACGTCAGACCATAGCGTGCCTTCTCTCTCCAGAGGAACGTCACGCCTAGTGTACACGGCCGCATTGACGTGCAGTTTACGGGTACGCGTGGTTAGGGCATTACACATGAGCAATCGTTCATACGATGGTGCGTTGTATACGTTAACCACAGCTGCTGTGTGCACATCGTTTAACGTACTAGTGAGCTTTTAATAAGTTGTGAATGATCACTGTAGTTGTACTGAAAATTTTCAAGCTCCAAACAAGGTGCTCCACGAAGAAGCCTTTGGCAGAAAAAAAAATAAACTGTCATTTGTATTTCCGAAAACTGCCTAGATTCGAAGCATTGTGCAGAGTGTGAAAAAAAGCATTGCGCAAAAAAAAATCGTCATAGTGCTAAACACCGACGTCCTGTAGCTGGTAATAATAGGTCGTGGCGTTTTACATTCTAAAACGACGAAATGATTATCAGCTGCGCAGTATAGTGATGGGCTTCACCTTAATCTAAGAACACTGGCCTTGAGCAATCCGCTTCCATGTAAATGCAGCCGCCGTGGCCGGTATTACTACCCGTGATCATTTGATTGGAATCTGAGCCCTATCGGTGGGTGGATTGTTAGTAGGGCTAATATGTCCATGTGAGGCTGGGAGTGTTATACACCGAAAGACTGCATCCAATCATTCCTTCATCTAGTGCAGGGATGCGAACAGATTCAGTTTTTGCTTGACCTTCCTGCATCTCATTCTTTTTCTACCTCATCAGGACTTTTTTCTTGGAAACCACAAGAAAACGAGGACTAACTAAAAGGTAGGCGTGACCGAGGACTGAGCATATAAACGCTCATCTACATCATTATTTGCGTAGTCTAAAGACATCCATCACGTTACAAGAAAGTAGCTGGTGCCACGCATAAACGCCAAGCTATCCTATCATATCTTTTTATAATGCGAAACCCCAACAACTATAATATATATTATCCACTAAGTACATTATTTTAATATTATAAAGACGTCTCCATTGCTTGTGGTAGCGTTGCCTTCAGCAAACTTATTAGCAGTGCACCAGATAAAACGGAAGATTCCCCCCAGACATGGCCTTTATCTCAGTAGCCTGGACACTAATCGTCAAAATTCTCATCTCAGAAATCCGGCGAGGAATTGTTCCAGATTTTTTAGCACGAAAGCGTTTTACGCAAGGGTCCACATTGGCATCACTAAGGTCATTTCCGTCACGGATATGATATGATGGATATGATGTTGGTAAAATACTGATGAACAGGTGATGACAAAAAGTCCAGAAGGAAAATTTTCACTGATTCAAATAGCCTGAACATGGAACCCTACACGCCTGTGAATCGGCTGATATAGGAACCGGGTGATATACCCACTACACTCCCCCACTTGTATATCGGCATTACAAAGACACAGTATATATTTGACACCTTTTCTCTTTTTCACAGAGAGTAACACTTACCAGGTTTTCCAGGTTAAAACAGGGCATGCAAATAGTCCGCGCTCATTCCATTTGTCTGGTGTGGATCCACCTTTGTGTTATAAATGTATTCAACCCGTCACTGCCATTCACATTCTCATTCTGTGCAGTAGATTGAGGCTATAAGGAAAAGGTATTTTCCATCACAATACTGAGAGCAAATACCATCTTAACCATCGATGTCTATAGCATGTAATTAAATTCTAAACGTTAGTGACTGTTAGTGCTTTGAAAGAAGTTGATAACTTTCACGTCGGACACCCAGGTGAACCATAGCACGACCTCAGAAAAGAGGCTCTCGTTTAGGATGCATCTGCTTCCCTGCCTTCAGCGTCGAATGCCTTGAAGAACCGTTCATGCTCTTTTTCCTACGTGTAGGTACCACTGTCACTTGTAATTTATTTCGCATCCATAGAACACGCAACGTATCACTGCGATAGTTACATTTTCTTTACACACCTTCCACGGTTCTATGGTACAGCAACTTTATTTAGTGTGCATACAGCCATAGTACACTGTATCCTGCATGTTCGTGCCGCGGTGCAATTGTGATAAAACACGAGCTGTTAGCGTGCACGGGCCGGGCTCTGACGTCACTGCGTCAGAGCCCAGCACAGAGATGTTTCACCATCGCGTTGTTCCGAGTCGTATGATGGAGAGATCAACTATGTGTCTTTATTATCTCTCCTCTCTTCCTGCTTCTCAAACTTAATGTCTTACTGTTCTTCAAGTGCAGCCTTCCGCCATGAAGGAAAGCTCATATTTGAACCTTCCTAGATGATATTTAAAGCGTCACTCGAAATAATAGCTATAATGTCGAAACGCGGCGACCCATATAGACAGAGGTCTGTTGCCATTTCGCACCAAGCTTGAGAGCTTGTCCCCTTCTCGGGAGAAGACAGAAGCGTGAAACGCCGTTGCAACGCTGACACATCACGGATGTCACGCTTCCACGCCCAGGAACACGAACGCACTGCGGAGAGAGAGAGGGGGGGGAGGAAGACGACACATACGGCAGAAAGAACTCAACGTGACTCGCATGAAAAGGTATGCATGCTTCTCATTCTCCCTGCCATCATGCCCATTTGAGCTCCCATTCGGAATGTAAAGACGTGTGTTGTCGCTTTCGGCACAAACAGCTGTTCCGACGCAGTTTGAGGATGCAAGCAGAAGGCGAGACCGGGCTCTTTTATTACAGATGCCTTCCGTCTTCTGAGACGCTTCCGTGATTGCCAGTGCCTTGGGAGACCTATATGGAAAGAAAAATCTGGTTTGTCATTGCATTCATTAAAGTGGCACAAATAAAACTCCCACCGTGATGATGCTATCTTACGCATCAATGCAAAAGAGGAAGGAACACACATATAAAAATGGTCACCAAGTGAACAAATGAGCGCACTGCTTATCTATGCGTGATTCGAAGTATGGGAGTTAAAGCACCCAGATAAATTTTGTGTGTCATTTTGTTCTGTTCCTATATAGTCATCGAGTTGCGTGATAAAAAAAATGGCAGCATATCCACGGAGTGAATGATGGAGAGTGGGGCGATGCATTTGTCCGCCCATTCGTTCTTGCTTCCGTCCGTCCATGCGTCCATCTGTGTGAACGTCCATGCGTCCATCCGCCCGTCCGTGTGTGCGTCTGTTCGTGCGTCCGTCGCTGCGTTCGTCCATGCATCCGCCCCTGCGTCCGTTCATGCATCCATCCATGCATCTGTGTGCGTGTCCGTTCCTCCATCTATTCAACACTCCAAGTACCACCATCTCGCATCTTTTCATCATGTACACCTTTTCACAGGAAGGAAAAAACACCGCCATGATGGGCTGTGCGCGGGAGTACAAAGGCTAAGGGCGCTGCATTGCCAGTGCATTTTCGAGGGAACGCGCCAATTTGCACAGCCCAAGGAGGGCTATGGCGGCGCCCAGGGAGGCGTTTATGAAAAGGTGAACAGGCACCCGACAGTGAACCAGAGGGCGCAACGAAGCTATTTGGGCTGCCTCAGCATTGTTAGTACCGACCGCCAGGGATACTAAGAAAATGGAACGCTCACTGAACACAGTGACACGCTGAAGTGTCAGTGCCCTTTTTGACACGTTTGCAAACAACGCTTCCTGTGCGCTTACTTAATCAGCCATGACCACTTGCTCACAACTAAAAAAGAAAATGATATGCACGTGCAAGTTCGGTTTTGCTGCGTCTAATCGCTAGGCTACGCATTGGAAGACTCGGTTTTGCTGCGCCTATCCACTAGGCTGTGTGTTCTGGCGCTACCATGAGATCTCGTAAACTGCATTGCCGGGTGCCTATATTCCCCATATAGAAGCTTCACCATCCAGCGGACATTCCAAGGACTAAACGAGAGGTGGCACACGAACACTTTCTTACGGCTTGCACTTCAGGTCTACTTCCCGCCTTTAACCACCTCGAGTTCATGGTATATACTAGTTCATTGTATTCATGGCACTGCGGCCCAACGCTCGCTTAAGCCTTCTAAAACTAAGGTGGTTACACGCAGCGAGTTTAACGTAGCAAGCCTTTGTTGCCAGATAGTGCTCGATGTACATGCCAATGGCTGCTAATGGGGATTGCAGCGTGCGCGTTAACTGAAAGCCGACTGCTCCGGTCTCTCATTCCCCGTTAGGAGCCATTGCCATGTACATTGAGCACTATCTTTTATTGATTGACAACCCACAGAAGAAATCTCTCACCGGCACCACCTTGTAGTTCAGAATGTTATACTTGTTACACACTACAACGGCTACGAGGGACAAACAGGCGCGCTATAAAAAGCTTCAGCCCTAAGAAGAATGGAAGCTCGCTGGGGGCCTCTTTTAAGGTCGATAATGTTGTGATTGTGTCAATCAGTCATTTTTTTTTCTTGTTCACAATATCCTCTACAATTGTAAATGAATATATGAGGCGTTGATGTTTTAAAAAAACCAAGTGCACCCTAACTGAAAAACAAAACACCATTTTTCTACCGACAGCATGGCCGTGCCTGATTTTACAATGTTTCACCATTGTGTCCCTGACCCCTAAGGACCTCAAATCTATATTTCGGGTAAAATCTATCCACCGATATCACTGGTGTTCAGAAGTAAAATTTGCATTGGGTCTCATAGAATAGAACAATTTATTTGGGCTTGAACCAGCTCATGATAGTCTCAAAACGAATAGAATGTATGGTATAGCAATAAAGAGTTTGAGAATTTGGGGCCCATGACCTTGGGGCCCCAAGCTGCGTTGCGCAGGTTGCTCTCACATTCTGAGGATCAGCAATGTTTGAGAACTCGGTCAAACAAAGGCATCATTGGGTCAGTTAATGGCGTAAAGCGCATGGGGCGCCACCCGTGGCCAAATTCAATTTAAGGGAGACGTAGCCCACATGGCTCGGTGGCTCGCGCTGTGTCTGTTTCGTCTCGCTGGTGACCCAAGGCACCTAGGGGGCCCCTGCTAGTTTTCAATTTTCGGGCATTGGTTCAACGCGAACGCAAATACCCAAGACAGGCTTGGCTTCCGCGCATGGGCTTTGGTGCATTCTACGCTTCTTGGGGCCCCAGTTCTCAAACTCTTTATGGCTTCCGCGCATGGGCTTTGGTGCGTTCTACGCTTCTTGGGGCCCCAGTTTTCAAACTCTTTATTATCTTGCGCTGAACTTATCATCTTTGTGTTTGCATCGGTGCCGTCCTTCGTCGCATGGGCGTTATGGCAATGACTAGGCTGAAGAGAATGTGGTCCGTCCTAGCAAAAAGCTCACCATTCTGTATTGTCGGTGGCGTTTTCTTTTTCATGCCACCTATTAAAGACCTCGATAAGTGCTGCGCATCTTTATCTTCGTCTGAACTATTTTTATGGCGTGCAGTTTCGGGTCGCTTCGCCAAAAAGATCTGTGCCCAATATCTACACTTCTGTATGATGTATCTTACTTCAAATATGCCATCTTGTAGCGAAAGAAAGACATAATACGGTAGGGCTAAACCTGAGGAGGCGTAAAGAACCTGTAAAGTCGGTATCTTACACTTTATACTCAAGTTGTACAAACATCACGTCCTTGCCAAGTTGCGTTATACGCCACTTTTTATCACGTGCAACTCATCCGACAAAAGCTGATGGTTCAATGTGTCCCGCCGTGGCGGTCTAGTGGCTAAGGTACTCAATGCGTACCTGCGGCTGCTGACCCGCAGGTCACGGGATTGAATCCCGGCTGCAGCGGCTGCATTCCCGATGTAGGCGGAAATGTTTTAGGCCCGTGTGCTCAGATTTGGGTGCACAATAAAGAACTCCAGGTGGTCGAAATTTCTGGAGCCTTCCACTACGGCGTCTCTCATATTCATATGGTGGTTTTGGGACGTTAAACCCCACATATCAATCAATCAATGTTGAACGTAAACAGGATAGCAAAGCAACTAGGATACGAATGAAAAAAATTCGATGAAATTTTGTTGGTTGCTTTGGCCACGATTGTTGACGCAGCACTAGTTTAATGAAGGCGGCTCAGTTTGATTTAAAGAAATGCAGAGTTTGGCTAATGTGTTAAAAAATACAAAGTGCCTTTTTTAGTTCACCTTAAAATCATCAATATTGCATGTCGATATCGACTGTTTTTGAGTTCAAATATACTTAGGCGCGCCTTGTGCACTTATGTGATATTTAAGTGCGCTCCAATGAAATTTGGTCTACTTACAGTTTCTACATGGGGCTTTATATTATCAGTGGCCGCCCTAGTCATGTTGAAATAAAGTTGCTCATGCCACGTATGAATGACTCGATAACAAAACGTGGCTAATGAATGAATGCAGGGTGGGCGTTGAAAGTCGGTTTTGGTTGTGGTCAGAGGTGGGCTAACCCACAAGCAGCCGCTTACCAGAACAATGGGAAGATAACACAAGTCACGTCTTCAATTGCAAACGAGCATGGCGAGCAGGCGCCCCCGGCATGCAGCCGCGGCTGACGTCAGACAAGAGCACAAGCTGGCGGAATCACGTGAATTAATGTCTGCCGCATTTGAAGCTCTGAGCTGATAACACCCCACAGCACTCTGCGCTGGAGCATGGAGGTCCGAAAGGAACAGCCAAAGGTATTCAGAGCCCTCAATTTTGACCATCGGAATGTGACGTACGCCACCAGAGCACTCCGCAACGTTCAACCAAACGAGTATGCGCCCTTTTTAAAGTGTAGTCATAAGTGATAATAGATATCTTGGACATAATACCCCGCTACACTGCATGTGCAGCAGAGGTAAACGACGATTTTGACGAGAGACACCGTAGTAGAGGGCTCCCAAATTTTTGACCATCTGGGGTCTTTTTAGTATGCAATCACGTCTAAGCTCTCAGGCATCAAGCATTTTGGCCTCAATCAAAAGTGCGACCGCCGCGGCCGAGGCCCGACCCCGCAACCTGCAGGCCCCGGTAAGCAGCCGAAGGCCTTAGCCATTCGACCACCGTAGCAGGTCCTCCCTCATGGCGTATGCTGCAATATGTTTGTAATACGTGTGACATAGAATTAATTTAAATATTCATCAGACCTAACACAGAATGATGCGAAAAAAATTGAGGGGTATGTTATTAATTTTATTTATAATGTAACTGTGGTCAAATAAACGTGGACAAAATGATTGTCAGGGACTGAATTCGCGAAGTTCAAATGAGACGTCCCGTGCTTTACCAACTGAGCTACAGTTGGGGTAATCCAACCGTCCACGTTGTGGGATATCTATCTGCATATTAAACCTGGAAATATTAATCAACGCCGCCAGTAGCCATGGCGGTGAATGGGGAACACTCTCTTTTTGGCGTGTAGATGGCACGTAGCCCATGATCATCTTACGAGCTTTCAGCTGACCCTTGATTCCTCGCATAGTACCTGAAGGCACCAAGTCTGCCAGAACAAAATCTTCGCTGTGAAGGAAAGTGAAAAAATAAGCGCTTCTTTTGTATTAGTAAGACACACTGTTAACCAGAACTAACAGACAATGATGCCAGGGAAAATATAGGGGATTTTATTAGTAGCACCTGTAATATACTGATCGAAATGACTCCGATACATCTCTCGCACTCGTGGTCATTGATTTTGACTAGTAATTCACTCCTGCCCATGCGCTATTTTAACAAAAAGCGCTTCGCACAGCTTTCCTGACATGCATGTGAAGCAACTTTTACAGATGCTGTTCGGACAGACCTTGCTGCTGATCTTTTTTTGTTCAATAAAAGGTGGGGTAAAGTATATAGTGTAAAAAGTGGGTTTATTCAAATAACAATCTGTGGTCGATACTGTGGATTGACCATTCCGGCTATGAGCAGGAAACACAAGGCATTTCTTACATACACACAAAACGTTGATCTTGAATTGCACATCTGACGCATGTACATTGCACATTGAACGCATGTACGCAGAGCGTACTGTTGCGTTCAGACAAGCGTTGTCGCGCCCCGCAGCGGTGGTCTAGTGGCTAAAGTACTCAGCTGATAACCCGCAGGTCACGGGATTGAATCCCGGCGGTGGTGGCTGTGTTTTATATAGAGGCGTAAATGCTGTACGCCCGAGTGCTCAGATTTGGGTGCACGTTAATGAACTACAGGTGGTTGAAATTTCCACATTTCTCCGCTACGGCGTCTCCCGATCATTACCATATGGCGTTTTTGGGACGTTAAGTCACACGTATCAATCCAAGAAAGATTATCGCATTTTGTTTTACTCCATAGTCCTTCAGTCACACAGGTTCTTCATACATGCAAGGACTTTACATGATGCCTGCACGGCGGTTAGGGCTAGTTGGTATGATATGACGATTGGTATAGCACGAGAACAAAATGACCCTGTCCCTTTGTTGTCGTTCTGTTCTCGCGCTATAACAATCGTCTTACATGAAATGGTAAGAATAACTGCTGTTAAATATTTTTGGTGCCCTTAATGACAATACCAATCAAATATAGAGCAACATGAAAATGCCAATTCTGTCAGCTACCATAAAAAAACACATGAGATTTCTTTTCTGGTGTCAGTGCGTTTTCCGGAGTACCAGAGTTATTTATGACGGGCAGTTGAAAGCGCCTATTTATCGCGTGCTTTTTTGCAGCTAAAGCATTGCTTTTAGCGTGGACGTGGCCATTCGAGCCTCCCTTTTACTTTCGAATCTACTTGTTTTTTTTTAAGCTTTTATCCTCTCGCCTGAAATTCCAACAAATAGAGCAAAAGCGCTCAGCCACTTTCGAGAATCCTGCAAAAACCACGTCTTCTTTTGATGTCGCAGGGGCGTTTTGGAGCATATTGACTTGTTATAAAAAAAGCCATGCTGATAACAGAACTAGACTACACTAACTTGAGTTCCGCTGTACTACATGTAGTCGTGTCTGAAAAAAATAAATAAACTGCTAACAACACAATAGTTTTTTCGGAGCTCCTCTAGTCGACTGAAAGGCCCCGAATAAAAAAAGAAGAACAGGAAAACTCAGACATTTAGGAGTCACACTTAGATTGTCCGTTTCTTAATATCACCGTTTTTTAACGATACTGCACGCCTAGAAAGAAACTGCTGGCCCGCCTCGAGTAAGAAGAAATCGAATGTCCGAGAAGACGACACGGGAAATCGGTAGCGGCGCGCAGGAATTGAGCTGCAGCTTATGGCCACGCAGCAAACACAAGTGCGCGGGAAATGATACGAGCACATGGCAAAGAGGAAGTGGTGCTGGGCATCTTCGAGCTCGTATACGGCCTCTATATCTCGCGCCAAATGTAGCGCTCCATTGATTGATCGCTCTCGGGAGTACACACCAAGCCAACGCCTTTTACTCTCGGCGTTCTGCAGGTGACGGTGTGTTTGCTTTTTCTTTAGTAGGGCGTCTCGTGCGTCTTCCGTTCCAGTTGCCTTTAATCTCGTATTCGGTGCTCTCTAGGCAATCATTTCGAGAGCAATACATAACAATCTTTTTTTTTGTTTTTTCGTCTTTAAATGGCTTGTTTTGCAATGCACTTTCGACGGGGGTATCGTATGGTATTGCTTTCAAAGCGTGGAGAGGTAGACGAGTTTGGATACGGGTCAAGCTGAGCACGCCCAGTACGTCTAGTTTGGTTTGTCAGACCTGGGGCATTTCCGTGTTTCGTTGCGAGAATGGACGAAACGTATATTCTTTCGTGGCGCCATGGATGTCATTTGTCTCTGCACATGCCGATATGGACATTGTATACGGGCAGACAAGCTTTGTGGCGATGCCTATTCTTGAATAAATTAGGGGTATTTGAAGTAATGTACAATATTTGTTATTTCTATGTAGCATTTCCAACGCCGAGAGTACTGTGCAGAGGCTTCTGAAACATGCTTCCACAATTCATGTGTAGCAGTACAGTATAACAATGAGCTGCCTACTTGATTACTGCAAATTGCTAACGAAAAGCACTAAGGCACTATAGGCTTAACTGACATTACGAAGCATATCATAACGTGTGACCCTATAGGGCGGAGCATTTTTCGTTTTACAGTGAAATGTGTTATGAGATCATAATGGCCGTGAGTGTCATAATTGTCCGCGGCCACCGTTGTACGCAACCACAATCGTGCAAAATAAGTAAAAAAACAACAAAGTAACTAAAGAAACACCAAGAACACAATGGGGTTTGAACCGTGGTGTCTTGTATGCCAGCCCGCAATTCTACCACGTAAATGCGCCGGATACAAACCGACCATAGGCATGCGTCATGTCACGAAAGGAAGCACTATATAGCGCGTAATGAGGCGCTTTAGAACAGCTAAGAAACAGCTAGGTGTCACACAATCCGAATGAGGTAACGAGTGGGTCGTCAATTTGTACAAGGCATAATTTTTCATCGTCGTTAGTCACAGCATAAACAAAAAAATCCACAAAATTTTTTGCAACTGCGTGGCGGGCAGTGTTGCGGAGTTACAAATCCGGAATTTGAATGACTCCGGAGTCATTCCACATTTTCATCACTCTGAATGGAATGCGAATGAAACGAAGACAACGCCCGGAGGAATGAAACGGGAATGTAATTAAGTGCCTTTAGCACGGAATGAAATGGAAATGGAATTATGTATTTTTTATAATAGAGCATTTCTCCGTCTACGCGCTGTTTTTCAAACTTCACACATTAGTAAGAGCCTCGATTTAACTATTAAGCAGTATTTTTGAAATGGCTTGGCTGATTACAAGCACGGTACAAGCATGCCTTGAACCTTTAGGAGCGTTTGCATTTTTTATTACATCTGGTCTTGTTGTGTTTGACAACGCATTTTTACGTAAGCTCATTGCCTTTCTTTTATTTGAAAAGCAAGTTTGCCGGACGCTTGCATCCCGTTACTGCTTCCACATGGACGCTGTGTAGTTATGTGCAACGGCCTTTCGTTGAGCAACGCATATGTTGCAGATCGATTCAGCGCTCGTGGCCATCGTTACGAGTGTTTGGACCCGTCTCGTCGTCTTCGGCTTCCATCTGGACTCTCACCACTCGAGACAACCGTGCTTTGTCAAGTGTGGCTTGCTGTCGCTATAACCCAATCTATTGCTTTCCGAATCGGCGTAGAAGACCGGGCTAATTGCAATTATCGCGGCAGTGATGAAACAGTAGAGCGGGTTATTTGTCGCCGACTGTCCGGACAGGCCCTTGTCCGGACAGTCAGTGCTCGAATGCCGATATGATATGATTCCGCATGATAAAATCAGTCAAGGCCTTACTGAACTTTCTGCGTGGTAGTGGCGTATTGAATAGTCTATACCCCTCCCCCCTTTTTTTCGCGCATCAGCTTTTTTCTCCTCTTTCCTTCTCATCTTTCTTCTCCTTTCTTTTTTTCTTTAATGCAGGGTAGGAAACCGGACTGTATACAATTATGGTTTACCTCCCTGCCCTTCTCTGAGTGTATTCTATCTCTTTTTATGATGCATCAATTGTAACATGCACATCTGGGCCGTGGCCGTCCCATTTTCGATGAACTTGAGAATGCTTGAGGCCTGTGTACTTAACGTTGAAAAATCTTGGGAGGTCAACGTTTCCAGAGCCCTGCACTACAATGTTCCTCGGAATCGATGATATCGTGGTTTTGTGAAGAGCCACAAGCCAGCTCGATTAGTCTTTCTTTTTTCCTATAACCGCTCGGCCTAGTGTACTCGAATGTCCGAGTGAATGACCTAACTGGCCTGCAGAAAACGCGCCGCAGCTCTGCGGCGCGTTTTCAGGAGTGAGTTTCACTGGTGTGGAATAGCTTGAGTAGCTGAGAGTAGCTTGAGTAGCTGTTGAGTAGCTGAAAACGCACCGCAGAGCTGCGGCGCGTTTTCAGGAGTGAGTTTCACTGGTGTTGAGTAGCGACAAGCTGGTGGAGGCGCAGTGCTAGCTGCGAGTGTGCTTGCATTTCAGTGCATGCCAAAGAAACTAGGCTGGTCAATTTCGACAGCTCTCCAGCTTGAAGTCACATGATACTTTGTGTACCTAAAACCCCAATTTTTTTTTTCATCGCGATTTGCGATATGCTAGAGGCACTGCGGCATTGCTACAAAAGTGAAAGATTGAACGTTGGCACCGGCGCTGTTACAAGCTGACGTAATAGTACAAATAGGAAAATAAAAAAAAATAATCTTCCCTTGTGTTCAGAATTTCATAATGTATTGATTGTCTGTTTTACGTTCTGCGTGCTCACTTGTCTTTTGTGTGTTTTTTTGGTACGCGTATGTACCATCAGCTACAGCAAAATTTTCCGGGACGTGAAATTTTGATAAAGCTGAATTGCTGCTTTGTTTGGGAATGCAATTTCGAAATGTGTTCCATACTGCACTTGAAATTTCAACCTACACGGTCATCAGCTCAACTGCAACCATTAGGTGCTGATATAGCAGAAATTCGCATTTGCCGAGCATTCAACGTTCTCAAAGTTTTGCTGTTGACAGCACATCTAAACTTATTTTACTTATTTCAAGTTGAGTTGTACTATGTGAGCACGTATTGAGTTCAAATATTTGACATTATTTCTGCCCATCCTTCCCTAATGCTGTATATTTTCTGTTTACTAAGCTAAAAGTAGCCAATGCTGCTATAAAAGCACCAACACCTACTGATCAATTTTAAAAAGTTAAAAAAACAACAACAATGGACGCTTGTATGAATGCCGGAATACTCGACTGCCATTAGATAAAAAAAAGAAAGCTATCGCAACAAACAAGCTTCATGAATACTTGACGCCATCCCGGCTAGTAATAATAATAATAATAATAATAATAATAATAATAATAATAATAATAATAATAATAATAATAATAATATTCAGTGTTGATGACTCCCTATTGGCGGGTGCTCCGAAAGAGTGTTCAGTGTTTACACAATGCTTAGGCCTATATCATCCATCACTGTCGCTTTCTCTCCCTATTGCTCTGCGCCTTATTTATGCAGCGCAGTAAGTTAGCTCGCGCCCCCGCGTGTTGCCGGATAGAATTGCATGCAAAACAGCCAAGACGCTGTGGACGTCACGTACGCTTTCCATGTGATCGGCCTGCAAGGGGTTTCCTCCGTCCCGATATTGCACTGCGAACAAAAAAGACGTTGCGGCAGCAGTCTGTGTTATTGCTAAACATACGCCAGCGAACGGGTCCTGGCGCCACTTAATGAGCAGAGCAGTATTGCGAATGTCGCCCTGGTTGCGACTCAAGGTCGACAAATCAACACTGCGACGATTCGGGAAGTGGCGGCTTGTGCTCTCATAGCAGGAAGGCTGTTGTGTTTCGAGATGAGACGCAGTCATGATATGGCCAAGAAAACAGAAGCATAGGACACTTTTAATGGTGGGAAAAAAATAGTGCACAATACCGCAGCTGTTATTCCGTTCGAAGAGTGGACTATTCGATGTTAACTAAATTGATCTTGCTGGACAAACTGTCAGTACCCCTTCATAGAGCGGAGTGCTGAAAAATTCGAAATATTTGGAAACGAATAACAACTTTCCAGACGCGCGTATGGCTGACCTCCCTGAGTTTTATTTCTTCCTTTCGTTCTCCTATACAAAAAAAATTTGTTTTACACAAATCGAAAGTAGATGGTTCCGGTAATTTTTTTTTGACACGTGGTGTATCTTGCAGAAGTAAGAATAATTAAGCAAGCCAGTGGCTTCTTACAAATTTGATAGTTTTGAAACGTTGCTTTACATCTAGCGCGATTAGTCACAATAACAGAATAAATGGGGTCGTCTTTCTACACCACTGCTCTTCCAATGCAGTATGCTCGTATATTTTAAGGCTACCTCCACTGGGAATTCATGCATGCCTTAGAGCGGGATAAACAACCTTTGCTTGCTTTCCTACAGTGCCCCAGTACGTGAATATATATCACAGGGGCCGGGTTGAGACAGAGGATATGATGAATTGATGGATAGCATAGATGGCAGCAGTGAAGAACTACAAATATAGTCTGCTATGGTTTTGTTAGCCTCGTTCACTCTTGGTTTTGTAAATATTTAAATATAGCGGTCAGAAATAGAGAGAGAAAGAAAGAGAGGTAATGTGCTACTATCGATATATATATATATATATATATATATATATATATATATATATATATATATATATGTGTGTGTGTGTGTGTGTGTGTGTGTGTGTGTGTGTGTGTGTGTGTGTGTGTGTGTGTGTGTGTGTGTGTGTGTGTGTGTGCGCGTGCGTGTGTGTGTGTGTGTGTGTGTGTGTGTGTGTGTAATATTACGGCAGTAGTCAAAAGAAAATCGATATTATTTTCCTTTACGACCTATTTAAACAGCATGGAGCGACAATCTACGATTCACCGAACAAGCATAGCTCTTAAATGTGTGGGCTAAGGTAGATGGGGCCTACGTTCTGTACTTTCCCCGCTGTCTTCAATCCCATTGTTTTATTGTTTCCTACCCATCAATAAGGCATGGAGCTTTTCATTCAGGCATTCATTTTTGCATCATTAGTGTAATCAGGCGTAATGACTTCTCTTCTGCAAGCTCAATTGTGGCTAAATCAAAACTGTACCGCAAAGCAAAAAACAAAGAGTATCCAAGTCATCCTATCTCATTACCGGCGGCCAAAGTAAACACGTGACCGATATGAATTTCGGATGAACATCCATACTCAAATAAAAAAAGACAGATATATTATGACTGAATAGATCAACTTATTGCAAAGAAATTTGGAGACGTGCAAGAACAGCACTTTGAGAACGAAAGCGCTTGCTGAAGTTGATAACTTTTCTAAATCCCTCAGGCAATCATGTAAAAAATGAGATATGCGCTATGGCTTCTTGTCCACCTAAAAGTGATTGTTCCTTTTTTTGTCGGTTAAAACAACGTGTAAGCAAAACAGAAGCACTGAGGACGAGCCTTCTAAGCTCCAAGATTACGGAAACAAACGTCCGGATAAAGCCTGACAAATTAAGGCTACTGTGAACAAGGGCCCATTCGAGACGAAGCACTGCAAGAAAGTAGAGCACGTGTTTTATGCACATATATCTATGTATGCGCTCTCGTGTGAGCTGGTTCACCAGCGGTGAACTAACAGATATGTGTTTTTTGCTAAAATAATATAAAAAACAATTTCTTCTATTTGTGCCTCAGTTGGAGCGTATATAGGCTCTCACGGGCCGGATTATATACATGGGTTCGACGCACCACGCACGTCAAGCATCCCATCTACACACGCGTAAAACTGCCTTGGTTTCTGCTTGCCTGACTGCACCATAACTCGCCTTGCGAACGAATGCTGCGGGGCACAAGCTCGCCATTAGAGTAGAAAAATGAGACATAGTTGAGACCACCTGCGCACTGTAGCACGACTGTTTCGCGAACCCACTGGTGGTTGAGCCGATGCTTCCTTTTTGAACACATTTCATTTTCTTGAGTGGTTGCAGAGAGAAAGAGGCGGGCTTCAAGCATATAATTTTTGGTGGCCCTCATTGCATTCTCCATTAACGGTGAACTGTTGTAATTCCAGAGCCCATTTGTCGCGCTGCATGAGAAACTCGATACCGGCATTCTCGTTTCCGTTCTTGTTATTGTTTTCCAAAACTTTATTGTTTGTCCTGTACATCCCGTTTGGATTCGTTCGCTCAAATAACATAGAACTGCCAGTTTGTGGGAACATACCGACCGAAAAACAAATAACTTATATAAATTGACAAAGTGGAGGAGTTTGCAGGGGGAGTGACTATAGTTTCAGTGCGACAGAATATGGTGCGCATCTCGGCTTGTTTTTGAACGAGACCAATGCGTCATACAAATTGAACTCGTCCAAGCTTCGCTTCAATATTTTCTTTTCTTGCTTCATGATTCATGAATGTTTAAAATAGCTCGAATGGGGTGATATTGCGGAACAAATTTATGCTTTCGCAGCACAATGAAAACCAACTTAGGCGTTATTAAACAAGCGAAACATGCATAAGTATTGACAGATCTCCATCAATATTGTTTTTATGCTTAACGACGGCACATTTCGAGAATATTTACGCGAACAAGTCAATCTCGGGAGATCCAAAAAACATTCGAGGGGAGAAAAACAACACAATACGAGTGAGTGAGAAAGATCGCGTGGGCTGTCACTTCCAGTTGGTGCGGCGTCTCTCTGCATTCCGAATATTGGCTCTAAGAATGCCGGAAGCGTCTGCTTCAGTTCAGCCGAAGCAAGTGTGTACTTGACTCTGACAGCTTTGCCTGAAGTCAAAATAACGCTAGTTTCTTCAGCAGTACGTCGTGAAATGGAGAAGGCAAGAAAGGCACATATAAAGAACAGATGCCGGATGATGGACGCTAACTTCCTGTCGGGTTTATTCGCAGCAGGAAATTTAACTAAAAGCAAACTAAGTGAGCAGGACGTTACTTTTTGAAGTATTCGGCTCTCGTACTAGACAATACAGTGAAAATATTCATGAGAGAAGAAGAAATTAGCTGACATAAAAAGAGGCAAATCTAGGATAGCCGGCTTTAACGTAGCCTATACATTGCCACACTTTGCGAAATACAAATAAAAAAAACAAATGCTTAACAGGAAGGCACGCTGCAATGACGGCAAGCTTGATATGCTCGCCTCCAACAACAATGACAAAAACAAGAGCATAGCCTGCACTAACACATATATGCTTTTTCTGAAATATCACAAGAAGAATTTGGTAATAGTGCAGAACACGAGCAAAACAGACGTTTCTTCTCCTTCAATCAAAATATTCTGGCTCAGTATTTGCCACGATGACACTCCTCTTCATGACAGTTCCATAAACGACTACAATAGCATGACATGATCGTCTTTTTTCCACTGATAAAGTGGTTGAGAAGCAACCGTTGGACTGTCAGATTTGGGTGCACGTTAAAGAACCCCAGGTAGTCGACATTATCAGAGCCCGCCACTACGGCGTCTCTCATATTCACATGGTAGTTTTGGGTCGTTAAACCTTACGTATCAGCAACCGTTGATATGATCGATACGGGTTTGATGCGGAGCTTTCAAGTAAGCGCGTAGTAGGAGACTATCGTTCATTTGAAGGCAATATTGTTGAAGTGCGTACACTCCCACGCAAAAAAAGAAACAAACCGATAGCTTGCTACGTTGAGTCACGTTGCCAATATGACTCAATACCAGATTGTCGTGATATTATGCTGAGTCCTCTGGAATTCTCGGATCACCGTTCGCATAACAACACTGCATCCTTAGCTGCATGCGGGCAGTGAACTTGCACGATGGGTATTCAAAATACCAGCCACAGGGTGGTCGGCAACAGATGCCTCTGGGTGTTTTGTGGGAACTATCTTACACCGGGGTCTCTGCTTGGCCTGCATTTATACATACCTGGCTTGGCAGCAAAAAAATTGCAGCTAGTAAATTATGCTTTTGTGTATTGTGTATTGTAATGACCTAATTTTGTTGGCTTGTAATACTGCATTGTAATTGATTGCTTCAAAATAGTGAACTATTTCAAGATAATATAGTTTATTACTTTCCCTGTAAGTTTTACTGAAATCTAGTACGTCCGGTTCACTTACCGTGAAGAAGTATTCAAAGAGTAAAGAAAGAAATAGCAAGACAAGTGATAAAACCACACATTAAAGCGTACACAAGAATATATGTACCTAGGGCAACCACTTACAGGCGAACCTAATCACAAAAAATAAATTCACCGAAGAATGCAAATTGGCTCGGGAGCATTCGACAGACACTTCCAAAACATGTGAGAAATTGTACCACTGCCATTAAAGCTAAAATTGTAGAACCACTGCGTACTGCCACGTCTAACATGTTGTTAAGTGACAATAACAGTCACTCGCAAGCAACAGTATCACCCAAAATTGGAAAATTGCAAGATGACTAAAAAAAAAAGCTTACCACTACGCAGGGTTCAATGGAATGTAATGTGATAGGAATATCATGAAGAGATTGGTGTGGAAGAATGGGTAAGTAAAAGATACGAGACACAGATATTCTAATTGACATCAAGCGAAAAAAGTGGACCGGGGTTGGACATTGCGTACAACAGAAAATTCGTGGACAACAAGACCGATAGATTAGTTACCGAAGGATGGGAAACGTAGTCGGGGAAGGCAAACATGTAGATGGGGTGAGGAAAAACATTCACAGGGTTAAAATGGAATCATCTCGCACAGGATAGGTAAACTAAAGACCACTGGAAGACACCATTGTCCTGCAGTGGACTAAAACAAATTGAGAATGAATCAAGGTTTGTTATGGTACCAAACTTCATGTCTGGGCACGAGGTCGCATAGTGGAAAGGCCACGTAGCACCCTAGCCTGAAGCCTAGAATAACAACTCTGGGAGGCCACAGTTGATTTTCCTCTGAACTCGGAATACGATTCGAACCAGGTTCGTGGTGGCGAAGCACAGCCGGGTTCGTTGCTTCGCGAGGATGAACACTGCCGTCTTCGTGACTTTTCCCCGGAGGAAGACGCCTTCACCACTGAACGTTTTACAAATAGAACTTTATGTACAAAACTATTTACAAAGCAGAGATGTCAGCAAAAGTATGACCACCAATGGACCCTTAGGTGATCGTGCCGGTCTCTAGCTGACAAGCTATCCTAGTAGCAAAAGACCCCTCGTCTTTTCTCCGGTGCTCCTTTTATCCCCCCGTCCTGGTTGCCCGTGGCCCTCGTTGACAACGGACAGACAGTTTCATAGAAGGAGCAGGGTAGGCAGAGGAAGCTGCAGGGCGCCGTGTCTCTGGAACGCGTCAGGCAAGCGAGGAAATGGTTGCCATGCTGAGCCGAGTCCCTTTCTCGGGAAGACGTGTTACCAAGAAGGAAGGGGGTGGGAGATGTCGTTGCCGAGCACGACCTTACAGCCACTTTTCTCGAAACTAAGGACGATAGGGGTCCACAAAATGGGCACGCATTGATGACTGTCGTACAACTCAGCTATATGACGTAGGTGATTCTGTTGAGGAAGAAGACAATTTGGTGTACATGGCAACTGTCTCTCGAAGAGGACACCTCAATCGATACACGCAAGTTGAAAAAAAAATGAAACGGACACTGAGAGAAGTAAGGGCAAAATATAGAGGCAGGATCACTCCAGTCTCCATGGCAAGCAACCTTTGAAGCTATTTGCCGAGTCTGGCCGCGTCAATGAATGAGAGAAAGGCAGCGAGGGTGGTGCGACGATGGTCAACGCAGCGGGCGCTAAGGAAAGCCTCCTCAAGTGTTACACATGGAAGGCTGATCAGACGGTGAGGGGTCGCCAGCTGTTTCTTTCTAGAGGCATATGTAGCGCTCTCGCGCAATAGGTGAACAAAGCGTTTTTAGTGCGCCGCAGTCAATGTTAACTGATGATGGAGTTCCACGCAGCTGCTGCCTTTGTGCCTCGTCCATACAGAGCTAGTTCGAAGGGAAATGAAAAGGGCGGGCTCTTGGGGAAACAAACCATTTTTAAACTGTGTGCTTCCAAAGAAGAAGAGGTTGCATGGTACGAAACGATAAGTTCCGTGGTCTCAGGCACTTCTGCCATCGAACTATCCTTTAGGTAAGCTAGGTCTGGCTAGCTTTAGAGGGGTTAGAGAGGCGCGTCATCAAAATAACAATGAGGCGTCGCTACTAATTTACAGGCGCTAATTTCAACGCAGTTCAGTAACATTTCAATAGTATTAGTTATATAACGTTCATATTCAGGACTGAACTATCTGTGGCTTGTATTGTAGCCAAAATGTATTTTAGAACATTCTACGTAACTAAGTATTGGCACAGTTTAATGAATATTCAACTGCTACATGTGCGTCCGCTGGTAAATTCACTGTGCAGTCTCACTCTCCTTTTTATGTTACCCTATTTTCGCCCTAGTCTGTGGCGTGATACACTACGGGAAATGTTTGGGCACGCGCGTCATTTCTAGGCGCAAATAGGAGCGTTGTTCCTGTCAAGAAGCCTGAAAACAGGTAATTAGCACGCGTAGTCATTATTCACGTTTGAGAGGCGCGATGACGGCCCGTTCGTGCCTCACGTGACGAAACGCAGATCAAATCGCCAAGTTTCCGAGAAAAGCGGGCTCTGTCAGCCATATAAAAAGTTCGGGCGGTTCCTGTATAATAACGAGGACGCGGGAAAAATATTCCCAAACTTTGTGCACAGCCGCCACATAGATGAAAGTTGTGCTTTAACCATAGAGTGCATCAGTTTTACAAGCTGCAATACACGTCACGAAATACTTAGCGAGAGTTACTATCCACAGTACGCGTTTTATGTTACGGCGTCAAAATAAGAAGCAACAACTTCTGCGTGCGTGGTTAGGCTCAGCATGCTACACACTAGCTCTGATTAATCACTTTGTCAAACAATCCTGAAGGCCGACAGCGTCGGCAAACGCAGTCACTGTAGTTACATGCACGCCAACGTACTATGTGGCCTTGAGATGGCGCTACTCCTCAAGTTTGATCTTTTGGTGAGTGCACTTGCATTGGTTGTTCGGGGCGGGAAAAAACACCATTTTATTTTTATTACATTAGCCTGAGTTGCTAAAGGTAGTAACGTTTGCGGGGGTACTCTCGTCATGCGGAAGCAATTCTAAGTACACTAAACAAGTCCGTCATGCGTTTATCTACAAAAACTATGACCTCTATATGTCGTCATTGTGGGACGTTACAGTTTAAATGCGAAGCATTTCTTTGCGAACTGCAAGCACTTTTGGCGTCTATCAGCGTATCTACCTATCTAGCCGCTTACCATGGGTGCTCTCGTGATCAGCCCGTTAAATTGGCGTGAACGAACTTAAGTATGGGAGGATAAGCTGCTTTCACGAATATGCCAGGCTGGTCAAGACATGAATAATGTCGCAATCCCATCGCGTACGTGGTGAAACACTTCCTGCCAAACAGTGGCACATACCCGCAGGCGGATATGTGACACAGGTATGTGGGTATGTGTCATAGGTGATTGACACTGAGTATCTATCTAGGAATGACGAGAACACACATGGGCAATTCTAATGCCTGAAATAGAACCCAAGCATTCTGCGTGACAATCAAGCATTCCACCACAGAGCCGCACTAGGTATCGGAACTACTTTTCAAATAGACCATGACATTCGTGAAACATCAATTGAGGTTGCAGTGCTGGCTATCCAGTTTTATAAACACTAAATATGTACTCATATGACACAGCCGTAACGCTGGGCTATCGTCAATTGTAGTTAAGTGCCATGCGGTGATGCTGGGTCTCCCACAAAGCACCAGTACAAAACATCTATTCGCGCTGGGTGTCCACAACATCCTCAGTAAAATAGTAGAGGTGCAACAGGTCGCCCAAGTTGCAAGACTGGCTTCCACGGAGGCTGGCAGACAGTTACTAGCGCATTTATTGGTATACGGTGTCCCATCACCAGACATAGAGAGTGCGCGCTCCCTATCAAAGTCAGGGAAAAATATGCTGTATTTCATATACATATAGAAACATGCACCCCCAATACAACTACGGCAGACGCAAAGCAAGGGCCAGAGCGCTTCTTCGAACAGTGGCTACGATTGAGGACAACGTCGCCTTAGTGGACGCAGTGCAATACGCAGCTTCCAATCACTTTGTTTCAGCTGCTACGTCGTTACGGGTAGAGCTGCTGACATCACTTACGCTCAAAAATTGGGATGCCGACAAAGCCGAACAGTTGGCAGTGGCCATCGCCATGGCCATTTAAAACCGTTTTACTATTTACAAGCACTCGCGAGCCGCCTCTAGAGCCTTTATGAAACGCTCGATGTGCAAAGAAGCCGCTCGCGTTCTCTCTGCTTCATCTTGGACAGACAAAACGCATATAATTTGGTTCCTTCGTCACGTGGGCAGTGATTCCCACGAAACCATCCCGAACGCCAACGAACTTGCACACTCCCTGGCGCTATGTCTCACTCACCGCGCCGGAAGTGGGAACTCGGAGGCCGAGGGAGGGCAGTGGCAAAGGGACCCTCTTCTCACTTTTAACGAGGTCTGTAAGCATCATCAGCTGGAGCATTGAAAGTTTCCGCTTCCACACCCACACTTAAACGGACCACAGGCAATCGACCTTCTAATGTAAAAAACACATATCCATCTCCGTTTATTTGGTGAAAATTCATATACGGAATAGACCCACGTTGTCCACGCTGTGATCATCCGAGGTGCACCCTTCAGCACATGCTGTGGCAGTGTCACGACTTGCGCGGGGGCTCAGGGTTTCTCTCCACTGAGGAAGACTGGCTCCAGCTCATCACCAGCTCCGCAAAGGACCAGCAGCTAAGGACTGTCCAGAGAGGCCGTGAAGTTGCCGAGAGCCTGAACCTCCCGGCGCCGTCCTGGGTGGGGCCCCCAGACGGTAAACCCTGACGGAGGCATTCTCGTCTTCTCAGGACCAAATAAAGTGACTGACTGACTGACTGACTGCCATGCGCTGAATTTGATTTATGTAGCAATGTCAAGGGCTACTATCCTCGCGAGCACCAGCTCTTCATATCAGCTTTTCGCTTCTGGTGTTGCTAATACTGATGTTCTTGTTCACATTGTTACGCAAATGCCAAGACGTGGTTATATAAACATTTGCAGTTCTTCAACATATGTCTGTGCGTGCTAGGTTTATAAATATATTCAGCCTGACTTCATGAGGTGTTGCTCAATAAAAAAAATACAACACAGTCGCTTCCTCTCCTCATGTATCGCGTAACTTCGATTCTCTAGATATGTGAGACCTGCCGATTTTTCATTTTATTTCTGTGTAAAAAGGTTTCCAGACCACAAGACCTTGAATGGCTTACAATTTCTCAGTAGTTATTGTATTTCATCGATGCACTTGGTAAAAGTCGTTGGCGCTTTTCACCAACAGGTTGTAAATCTGATATAGAGCTCCCTACTGAAGCTGATGGAGTACTCAGCGTTTTTCTTGTGTTCCGTGACTTCAAGGCATTTGTCGTTGACTGACATCTGTGGTGAGGCTTCGAAAGTCTATCTAGCCCATATACAAGAATTTCTAAGGCAGGCAATTTACTTCGTAAACCAAATACGATGACATGGGACACGCCATGATGGCAACGTCTGTTCTATCAAGCTTGTCGACAGGATTTCACAATACCTGCTTCTGTGTTTAAAACAAATGCAGCCGCGAGCATACAAGACTCATGAATTGTTAAGCGCCCACTACTAACGAAGCATCTCTGAGCCGCACGCTGTGAACACTTTATTACAGTAACGCAACTTTGTTTGGCTAGCTACCTAAGCTAATGTTAGTGAATCTCTAAAGAAGTTAAGAAAGTTTGGCAGGTGTTTCAGTCTGATAATTTTGTTGCAGCCAAATAAGAAAAATAGTCGCAATGAGCAGTACATAGGTTGGGAATTCCAAGGGACACAAAAGAGCAAAACAATTTTTCACGTATTAGTAAAATACAGTTTCACAATCCCAAACACACCACTCTTGCCGTTACATGACGCTTGGCAAATGACAAAACAGCTAAACTTAGAAAACGCGGGTGGAGACAACAGTATGAAAGTCCCGTACAAAACACCATACGTGGTAAATTTAGAAGCCGTCCACTGGGTTCTGCGTGGAAGTACACCGTCATTTGTTGCTGCCGTAGATATAGCATAGAAAGTTTCAAAAGTTTTCATCGAGCTGACGTAGCGAAAATACAAAAAAAATTCTTTACGTATGCATTTTAAAATGAATTTGACAAATACATTTTGAATTTAAAACGGAAGCTCCAGCATTTATTTTCTCCACCAATAATAAAACTATGACAGCGAAACCTATGGAATTACTGAGTGCAGTTTATCAATCTAAGCCAAGTCACTGTTTCTCTTTAGTGCCCATTTAACTGGACAGACCGAAGGCCTTAATGCAAGCCCATTATCATCTTGTGCATCGATTTGTCTGCCACTCCTCGCACACCGTAGTTATCCTGCTTATGATTTCTTCACTTCCGGATGTCTTTTACTTCGCCATCGTGCGTGTACAGACGGAGAAGCTAAAGAAAGCCGCAGGGGCCCGCACGCTCGGCGAGACAGTGGCGCCCTGTCGTGCACGTCCTCAGAGTCATCCGAAGGTTTCAAGACTTGTTTAAGCGTTGTTAAAGCAATTATTGCGATATATTACCTGTTGGTTATTTCGGTTCAATAATATTTCAGACTTTGATCGCTAATTTTAACCTGGTTTTGAACATCGCTAGCCTTGTTGTGACCTGCAATAAGCGGTTTAGTGTGAGACTGATGAGGCCACTACAAATGAATGAACTGACGTGAAGCTGAGTTCCTAAAAGGGCCCACTCTTAAAATGACAGCAACAAAACGCAGGAGGAACGGCATGCCATTCGTCCCGTTGTGGTACTCAACCCTTTTTGTGTGTGTTTCACCTTGAGGCCTAATGTCTATACCGTTAACACCATCCCTCGCACGAATTAGGATTCATGGCGGCGTGCACGCTTCACACAAGAGCGAGTGCGTGGTTCTTCACTCGGTCCTTTCCAATCGGTAGACAGCACTAGTTTACGCAAGGTGGCCCTTCGAATCCCCCGCAACTTGACCGAGTAGTATCGTAACATGCTGTTACGCTCCTTCGCCAGAAACGTATTTACAGTACGTAAATCGTATTTACAGCCCCGACCACATGTTTAGTTCGTACCCTAGTTGATGGCGTCGTACTACCGTACATTTGCAAACACTTTCAGCTGTGCGCATTTGGCGAGCATGCACGTTACATATCCAGCAGTATTATTTCAGTACAGCAGGTGATGCTGCATGGGGCGGAACCTGCAAGGTACATATCTATGCGAGTGCGTGGTACCTACATTTCTTTCACATTATTTTCCATTGTTTTCTAACCTGCCTACTGGAGTGAGGTTGTGGTTTACGTCACCTCAGTTATTATATTTGACTGCATTCTGCACCACGAGAAACTGACCGATTAAGCTAAAAAAGATGAGCAAGTACAAAAAATGGCCAACACAAAGAGAGATGGAAAATAAAATGCTAAACCATTCTTTCGCTTACCGTTCTATTAGTGAGACCTCGTAAGAACTACTGCACAGAAAAAAAAAAAAACTTGCGGGTCGCGAACATTGGATGCAGTTTTAATGCTGCCGAAGTAATGGTGCCAAGACGACCCCAGTTTTACTAACTCCAAAGGTGATAGCGCGACTAATATTATTCAGTTAGCTTTTTAAACAAAAATACTGAAAAAAATTCAAATGCAGATAAGTAAGCACGCAGACGAAGAAAAAAAAGACGAGCGAGAATAAAAGATAGAGACGTGGTGGTGAGACTGCCCACTTGGGAAAGCAGCGTGCCTCAAGGTGCCGTATGAGCGCGTATGTTTCAACTGCATGAACCAATCGCAGCTGCCTCCACTGAAAGGCCCTACAAAAAAGTAAAAACGCAACGAAAAATACGCAAGATGAAGATTGAAGACGAAACGCATGTACCGCCCTGGCGGTTTGGACTTCCGCTAATCCGGCTTGCTCCTTGACTCTTTGCCGAAGCCCAGCTTTGCGCTATATGCTGTCGGGATCTCTCGGCTGCTGCTTCAAGTCGGCTCCTCCTTCGATGTAACTTCCCTGGTGTTCGTTTCGGTACTGTCCCCTTTCGCTTTCACTAATCACTCGTATAGTTAATTACTTGCTCGGGTCTTCTAGTTTCCCTTGTCTGCAAAATTGCAACACTTCCGCCATATCGTTTGTTTTTATTTTTTACTGTTTCTCTCTCGTGTCCCCGCCACCGGCGATACTAAGATCCTTTAGTGCCAGCTCGTTCTTTTTCTATATATAAAATTGCTCATCGTGACTTGGGACTACCGAGGAGCTCTTGCGCAAGGATGAAGGCAGAGCCTGCACGTAGGAGGCGATTCATTCACTATACCATAGCGTGTTCTTTGCTTGAGTTCTTTCTAGCATCAATCGCTGAGGGTGTGGGCGGAAAAGAAAGAGACAGCTCTATTGCCTTTCCAGTTCCGGTGCGGCTACGACGTAGTAGGTTTCTCCAATATCTAATATCAAAAGACATTCACTTGTCTGGTAAGCGTGTTTCAAAGGAATTTGTTATTTGGAGAAATTTATTCTCACGAACAGTGACATCAATTACAATCCAACAGAACACCGCGACGGAACACAACATCCACAGATACAACAAAAGTTGTTACAAAAAGATTTGGTTACATATGTGCGCGAAACACAACATACACAGATACACTAGAATTGTTGCAGTTTGTTATTATTACTATTATTACTGTTATTACTATTGTGTTGGTACAGTTGTGTTTAGAAAAATATGTTTAACGATTTCAAGTACTTCGTACTCAACCATGGGAGAGCACTGAGCCGTCCCGCTTAGACCAAAAAAGCAAAAATTAGTCCGTCATTCAATTTGTATGTGTGTTTAGAAACAGTGGTTAACAATTTAGAGTACTAAGTACTCTACTATGGGAGAGCATAAAGCCATCCCGGGATGAGGCGTACAATGGACGGCTAAAATTAAGGTGGTTACGACTTACATATTTATAAAAAGTGTTCAACGATTTCGAGTACTTCATACTCAACTGTGGGACTTCCTTGCTAAAACCCAGGCATTACGCCCAAATAAATTCAACTGGACATTCAAGTGATTATTTGTGCCTTGTGGGACATCAGAATACAAGGATTTTTTAACGCTAGCAAACGCTGCCTTGTAGGAGCTTCGCACTTGCACATGTTAATTTTCAGGTTTTGTCAGCACGTGTAGCTAAGTATGATGCCCGTTGCTGCATGAATAGCTACTCATAATATCTCTTAGTAGTCTTCAACCTTACTTTTAATAACACAATTAAAAACAAAGTTCCTAGCGCACATCTTCTATGTTTGATGGTGGGTATATAAGGAGCTCCAGCAAAACACAGCTCCATACGTGCTTCCTCGGTTTCAGCTTTGCTGGTTACCCACCTCTAGAGGGTGCTTGGGTGGTGATCATTTTTTTGTATTGTTTTTTTTGTACATGAGGCCATAAGAACAGAACTCCCTTTCATGAAGAGCTTTGCTGTGCGTGTTGTACGTGTGGACATTACTTATGGATTCAAATAAAAAAAATTTGCAGCATATCCACGAAGTGAATGATGGAGAGTGGGGTGAAGCATTCGTACGTCCATTCGTTCTTGCTTTCGTCCCTCCATGCGTCCGTCTGTGTGACCGTCTATGTGTCCATCTGCCCGTCCGTGCGTGCGTCTGTTCGTGCGTCCGTCCCTGCGTTCGTCCCTGCATCTGCTCCTGCGTCCGTTCATGCGTCCATCCATGCATCTGTCTGTGTGTCCGTTCGTCCATCTATTCAACACTCCAAGTACCACCATTTCACATCTTTTCATCATATATTCCCCATATACAAGCACCGCCATCCAGCGGACATTCCAAGGACTAAACCAGAGGTGGCACACGCACACTTTCTTACGGCTTGCGCTTCGGGTCTACTTCCCACCTTTAACCACCCCGAATTCATGGTATATACTAGTTCACTGTCTTCATGGCACTGCGGCCCAACGCTCGCTAAACCTTTGTAAAACTAAGAAGGTTACACCCAGGGAGTATAACGTAGCAACCTTTTCTTCTCAGATGATGCTCAATTTCATGCCAATGGCTGCTAATGGGAATCGCAGCGTGCGCCTTAACTAAAAGCCGAATGCTTCCGTCTCTCATTCCCTATTAGCAGCCATTGGCATGTACATGCAGCATTGTTTTTCATTGTTCAACAACGCAAAGAAGAAATCTCTCACAGGCACCACCTTGGAGGTCAAAATGTTATATTTGTTACATACTACAATGGCTACGAGGGACGAACAGGTGCCGTTATAAAAAGCCTCGCCCCTAAAAAATCGATAAGTGAAGCATGTGCAGTGGCGATCAAAAGTTTGGAGACCATGGGAGCGCGTGGCGAACAGCACCGCGGCATCTTCTCACGGCTGCGAGAGAAGCTCGAGTGCGCGGACTGAGTTATGCCTAGTTCACACTGAAACATCCGCTTTCTACAGCGACCGAAATTCCCCTGCCGCCGAAACGCAGCGTCGTTCGCACTGGACGCGCCCCGCGCCGCTGAATATGCCATCTACTACGGGGCGAACGCGGGATGGATGCGCTGTCACCCGGTTGTTGTCGCGGCTCGCAAACGCCACTACGCTATCCGGTGGTGTATACTTCGACGATTCTCGTACGCAAGAAGCAAGAAAAGACAGTACTGCTTACATTGCTAGCAAGTGGCTGTTTTGTAATGCACGAAGAGCGGAAAAACCACCGACGCCAGCGGCGTTGGTGGGTTTGTTTTGCTTTGCAAGACCGCAACAAGCTCGGTCACGCTAACAGCAAGCTAGGTCACCTCTTTCACGAAATACGGAGGCAAAGTAGGCACAGAGTAGGTTAAACTCCCGTTGGTTTCAACATTCAGTTACGTGCACTGCGGCATAACAAGTGAGTATTGCTTGGCCGCCATTTTTCAAAATTTCTTGACAAGCGCTCCTATTGGTTTGCAGTGACCGATTCGGCGGCAGTCGACGCAAAAATCGGTCCGAGAGCGATCGGCGCGGAGAGGGTCCTTTCGGCGGATCTCGCCGCCGCCGAACTGGATTCGGAGCACTTTCGGCGGCCGGATTGCTCAGTGTGAACGTGGCGAAAGACTGTCCTTTTCTACTTGCCAGCCTGTGTTTTGCTTTCTTGAACTGCGCGCACTCCGCAAGGCCAGAAAATCTTTGAGGGGTTCCTTTTGCAGGCTCTGCGAAAGCACCGAGCTCAGACACCGCCACAGAAATGTGTAATTTGTAGTGGCAGTACTTAGTGTGCGCCGCTTTTGCTCCTTGCTTCCAGACGCTCTGCTATGGCAAAAAACGCACATTGCGTCAGTTTTTGTTTTTTATATCGACTCACGTGATAAGATTACTGAGCAGTGCTGTTCCCTTGGCGAAGCACGCGTGTTTTCGCCGCCGTGGAACGTTTGGAACGAAGGTGTAAAAGCGGTGCGCAGTGAGCGCTTCCCTACAAGCTATATATCTTTGTCACAATATATCAATCGGTGCGTGTGCAGCGACTGCAAAAGTGACACCTTCCAATTTCTCTGGCGTTCCCGTGCGCGCGCAGTTCAAGGGAGCGAAAGCGCAGGCTGGCAGGTAGAAAAGGACGCACTTGCGCAGTTTGCGCTCTCGAGCTTCTCTGAAGAACGTAGCCGGGAGGAGGCTCCGCAGTGCTGTTCGCTACGTGCTCCCATGGTCCCAAAATTTTGATCACCACTGTACTTTTCTTCCAAGCGTCTACAGTTTGCCTGATATTGAAGTATTACGGGTATGTGAGAGAAAGAAACTTTTATTTCAATCATAGAAAGAATGGCAGAACCCACGTGCGCTGGGAATCGATGATATGCGAAGCACGAATGAGAAACGTGTAAATGTCACTTTAAATTCAGCATTTATGAGCGTGGCATGTAGTCATAATCTTACATGACACGCGTGTCAGGATTATTGTGTTTGATCCAGTCATATATTTCGTCATTCATTGACGTCACGTAACACCAAATTTGGTATATGTGGAGCTAGCAAAACGGCCGCCAGTGCATCATGAAGGGCCAAATATACTCCGATGTAGCATTGGCGCCCGCGCACGCAGGGCACAGTGACGCTACGTTAGCAAAACGCGAGCACTCTATAATCTGACGCCAGGCGCGACCAGCGTCCGTCAGCGTCGTCCGACGGCAACCAGCGGGAAATGCGACATGCTGCATTTCGCGCCGATGCGTTACCCAGACAGCACTGTGCCTCCCTCTTTTCGTGATAGAGCACTCTAAAAAATATTGAGTAAAAAGGGTGTCTTTTTGTCCCACAACAATAATCGTCATCAGGCTTGCGGGCACTGCCTTTCTTGAAAACTCGGCGCTGGCTACTTTCCTAACGAAAATGCAATGTAACCTTTATAATGGGCATGTCAATCGTGACCGGAATGTACCGGGCGCGGGGCGATAGCGCAAGGATTTAATGACGCAGTATAGATGACGATTATTGTTGTGGGACAAAAAGACACCCTTTTTACTAGCTCTTTATTTAGAGTTAGGGACGCTGGACGCGCTGGAACACGCATGCGTCAAAGCAACGCAGCGCGGCGCGCGCCTGTGAGTATATGTAGGGAGCCTACATGAACGGCCGTTTTTAGGGTGGAGACATCTTAATAAGTGCCTTCAAGAAACTCAGCCAAAACCAGCGGGCAACGGGGCACGCTGTTGCCAGCTTCCACCAAATTCAGCATAGTTTTCTGTGCTCCGCCATTTTGGTCGGTGCCCAGCCCTTGTAACAACACCTGGGCTTTTGACAGCGGCGGTTCTCAGGGTCGTGTAAGCGACCCAGTTCTCAAAGTGAGCGCACGAAGAAATTCGCAGCCCACACACAAACGCTTGCGACATAATACTGAGGTTACGCTGACACGAACGCAAGCGTGGCAACAGCTCAGACTAGCGAGCGCGTCTCCGTACGAACGCGCGGACGGGTCCCGTTTGTGGGCTTCCTACTCGCAATGCGTGAACGCAGCAACGACAACTTCGGTTATCTACTCATTCGCGAACACCGCGAAACACATATACGTGTGCCGCAGGAAAAAACAGTGAACGAAATACGCAGTACTCACAGAGCAAATACGAGACGCACTGGTGGGCTCCCAGCCGTCTCGCTTGACTTGAGCCAGCCATAGTTGTCGTCGGCCAGGGCTCGCTGGGAAGCGGAACATTCGCACCCCCTTTCTGTTGTGGTTAGTGCAGAGCGGTACGCAGCATCCAGGCATTCGAAGGCTTTACCGGCAGCGTTTAACACGCTAGCGCAACGTTCGACGCCGTATTATTGAGAACTAAACACAACCGGGCGCAGACGCAGTGCGGGCACCAAGATGGGGCGACAGCGTGGCGTTGCTGTCTGGCAACATTGTGTTTTGGCGGGCGGCGGTGCGTTGGCGGCATGTATTGGGTCAAAGGCTGACATCACCCTAAAAACGGCCGTTCATGTAGGCTCCCTAAGTATATGGCAGGACCGGCGCCTGGTGTGGCAACGCCGGCGTGACGCGACGAAATGAACGTCGGCGAGCACGCGCACCGCGTCACGTCGAAATGTATTGGCGCCTTGACTGTGGCATGTAGTCTATTCCCACATTACATGCATCTCATGATTATCATGTTTGCACCAGTCGCATACCTTCGTTATCCATTTACGTACTGTAATACCAAATTTGGTATATGTGACGCTAGCGAAACGGCCGCGAGCGCATCATGAGCGTACACTGTAAGCAAAAACTATCCGAGTTTGGGGTTTTTGCGGCTCATGACCTCTGAAAACTCTCTCGCGTTTAAAATTACTACCTCGTGTAGGAGTAAAAGGTGGTACATGACATAGTTTTACCACCACCTCTCAGGCAAGTAGTAAAAGGATGTCAAAATCCAGTTTTACCACGTAGGGAGTTTTCTATCACGTGAATTTTAACCTGAGTTTAAGAGTTTATTACCACGTGACTGCAAGGTGCAGCTGCTTCGGTGGCTTTTGCCCCATGCCCCCTATTGTGACGCTCTCAGTGAATCATGAAGGTACGCGAAGACTACAGATTTTTTTTTTGTATCGCCGTGCCTCAGGACTGACCTCGAGTCAACGCACTTTCACTGGAACTGAGGGCAGCATAAACACAACAAGCGAGGACAGCATTCTGTGAACGAAAAAGAAAAAATACGGGGGGGGGGGGGGTGATCTCAAAAGAAGAAACAAAAAGAAAGAAAACCTGCTGTGGAAAGTTGTCCTGCATATTTTCGCAAATTGTTGGCTTTTGCTCAGCGGTGGCCTTGGAGACAGACGGTGCAAGAAGCTCGATATCTGTGTGTCTGGTTGGGCTGATGGATCTCACGTGTTTCCTACATCATCTAGCGATTGTGCGCTTCCGAGCGCCTCCGAACCTACACGTCACGGATATCTCGCTTCCGAGTCGAATCGCGAAGATCTGCCAGTGGTAACAAAATCAATCTGGTGTCATCGTCCGTGCTTGCCTACTGGAGAAGCAATAAGCAAAATGCTTCACTCTGTCGTCGGCACCGAGCCGCGGCCGCCAGTGACCAGTGGGAGTGTGTCGCCGGGGCAGGTAAAAGAAGCATCGCATATAATTTGTTCCACAGTAGGCGATGTCTGCATGAGTAAAGTGCTGCCCGAATCGCCCACCTCATGCACCAACTGTTCTCAAACATGTAGCGCGAAGCCGGTACGAGGCAGACGGAACCAACAAGCGGCTGCCGGTGAGCACGAAGAAAATCGGGATGGTGGTCTTTCGTTGGAAGTATGCATACACCGCCCCGTCCCCGTAAGATAGTGGTCACGTGTTTATTTGTGTCTGAAATGACAACGAAATTCGCACAGGATATGTGTTCTGTGATCGCCAGCTGTGTTTCATCGGATAGCCGTGCTCCTCGAAAGGCCTACTACGCCGTCGGTAAAAAGCTTGTGTGAAGGCGTGCGCCGCTCCTTTACGCCAGTTGTGATGAATACGTGCCGCTACTGCGTTTGTGCACCATCGCTCAATTAAAATCATTGAGCTACCATGGTTTGTGCGTACTTAGGTATATTTTATGGACTTGTGCATCAGCAGTGCTAACACGCGTGGGGCCATGAGCCCGGTGTTCCAAGTAATAATTGAATACTCAAAAGGGTGAGACCGGGTAGATTTAAAATAAAAGATCAGTGTGACATTTAGTGCCCTGCAGCCCACTATAAGTTTACGCTTGCACCTTCAACCATTGTTGTTAATCAATGCAAAAAAAGAGCTCTCCTACTGGTACTACAGGGCCGGTCAAAAAGTCGTGCCTATATACCAGATTGTCAAAGTGTAGTTGAGCAACGCGTGCAGTCTGTTCTAGTGGTGTATTATTCTGCATTTGTTGTGTGTGCGTGTTTGTCTGTATGTGAATCTCTGTGTCACCAATTCAGCCGTTTAATAAATTCAATCAATTCTGCTATTTGATAAATTTGTCGACCCTAAGCGAATTCACCCGTCAATTTTTATTTTTTTTAGTACCGGAAATAACTCCCAGAATCACCTCAAAAACCTTGTGAAGGCAGTAAAAATTTACTCTCTCTATACTCGCTCAAAACCTCACTGGGGTAAATAATTACTACTCTCCCTACGTTCAAAAACTCAGTTAGCACGAGAGTAAATTTTTACCTCGATAGTAGGTGGTAAAAAAAACCCAGGAAAGGTAGTGCGCTAGAGGACAAATGGTTTACCGAGTTTTTGAGGTTATTTCAGGTCATTTTCGTCTAGTGTGTAGCATGTAGTCATCTTGTTACATGACACGCATGTCATGATTTTCATGTTAGGGTCTGTCGCTTGTGTTTGGCATGCAATCAATCATGCCATATCATACCAGTTTTGCAACATGTCATGTGAACGAAGCCCCCGCAAAGCTGCAGGATCATAAAATGTAAATCATCACATTAATTACATAAATATCATGATTTTAATGTTATGATTAGTGAAATGTGTTCTTCATACAATCATGTTATGACATACCGAGTTTGGTATTGATACGATTATCAAAACGGCCAGGAGAGCTAAATGTCCTAGACGGCTAGATAGATAGATAGATAGATAGATAGATAGATAGATAGATAGATAGATAGATAGATAGATAGATAGATAGATAGATAGATAGATAGATAGATAGATAGATAGATAGATAGATAGATAGATAGATAGATAGATAGATAGATAGATAGATAGATAGATAGATAGATAGATAGATAGATAGATAGATAGATAGATAGATCGATACGCTCAAAGTCACCGAAGTTCGCTAAGAAATGCTCCGCATTTAATATACGGTAAGTTACGATAACGACAGTGAAACATCTCGGAGTCGCGTATTTAATTTATATTTGGTGCTTTGATTGCTAGCAAGCAGACGACGCGTATCTGTAGCGGTGTGCCCAGGCAAATTGGCCAGAACCGGATATGACGATTACCACAGAACGTCGCCGCATCGCTCCTTGTGAGCAATCCTCCCTGCCGCTGAATTGTTCTTCGGTGCGTTGAAATGCTTTCAATGCAGCGCGTTTGAAACGCGTCTGGGCGTTTGGATTGCCTTGGCACCACCTAAAGGTAGCGCGCTCGAAACGTGTTCGTTCTGCGTTGAAGTCGATGGCAAGTCAAGTTCATGTCAAGCAGCGGTTCTGAATACGGGGATCACACACTGCAAGCCCACCAGTGGAAAGCACGAACCAGCGTTTAATGAGACGAATTTTCACGCAGCTTTGGCACCGCCGTGGTTGTCTAGTGGCTAAGGTACTCGGCTGCTGACCCGCAGGTCGCGGGATCGAATTCCGGCTGCGGCGGCTGCATTTTTAATAGAGGCGAAAATGCTGTAGGCCCGTGTGCCCTGATTTAGGTGCACGTTAAACAACCCCATGAGGCCAAAATTTTGGAGTCCCTCACTACGGCGTCTTTCATAATCGTATGGTGGTTTTGGGACGTTGAACCCTACATATCAATCAATCACGCAGCTTTCTTAAGTTAAAATAGAAAAAAACACACACAAACTAAGGGGCACGTCCGCGATGCGCTTGCTAGAGGAGCGCAGAGAAGACGATTTTTCAGTCGTTTACGTCACTTCCAGTCTGCCGTGTTGGCGTCGTTTAGTATAGGTTTGGTCTCAAAAACACCGTTCTTTGCAAGCTTTTTTCGAAGTTAAGCGCCCGTAGCGCTTGTATTTCGAAGGCGTCATTTGGCAGGTAGCACTACTTCTGGCTAAGCTACCTATATATTGACTTTTTGGGGAGGGCCAAATTTTGTTGCAGTTGGCCTTTAAGAGGGGATCACAAGGTCAGCCCCACACGTTGACATAATAAACAGGGGGGCCCTGCGACTTAAGGGGGCGGAAAGTCAGCCCTTTACATTGAAATAATGGGGAGGCGGGCGCTGCCACGAAAGTTCGCTCCCCCTCCCCCCCTGTGGCGGGTAATCCTGCGCACGCTCATGCAATAGTATATATATATTGTGAGCATTATTCATACGCGTCATCTTATATGTACATACTCATCATCATCAGTCTGACCTGTGTTGTGGGGCAGAGGCTCGGCAAGTAAAAAGAAGTGTCTTGCAGCCAAAAGCGTTGTCTTACAAGTAGTGGAGAGTGCTTTCCAGCCCCCTGGTCCTCTTCCTGCAGCGCTTTTTCGTTATCTTCAACTACCAATCATCCCTGGAGCTCCGGTCGGGTCGCCGTCTGCGCAGTTAGCCTACGGTCATGTCGCAAGACAAGCACAACAACATGGCTCCATCCACCCCACCTGCACACCTGGGAATGCCTTCTTGGACTGTCACCACCCCTCGAAAATTTCCACCGATGTTCGCCGGCCTTCGCGGTGAAGACGTTGAAGACTGGTTGGATGAGTACGATCGTGTGAGTGGGCTTAACTATTGGCATGATTCTGTCAAGCTGTCCCGCGTACCGTTCTATCTGACGGGTGTCGCTAAGACATGGTTCCTCAAACATCAGCTGGATTTCCCAGACTGGCCTGCCTTTAAGCAGCAGCACCGTCAGATATTTGCCAACCCTTCTGTACGTGCAGACATCGCCAAACGGAAGCTTGCTGAACGTGTCCAGCACTCCGGCGAGTCCTATACTTTGTACATTGAAGATGTCCTCGCCCTAAGCTGTCGCGTCGACAGCTCGATGGCGGAGCATGACCGCGTTCGCCACTTGCTCAAGGGCACAGGCGCCGTCGCATTTAACACTCTGGCGGCAAAGAACTCGACCACAGTCACTGATATCATCAGTACGTGTCAGCGACTCGATGACCTTCAACTGATACATTTACAACCTTAAACAGCAGATATCAGACCAACGCATGACGGTGAGCTCCGAGCGCTGATACGGTCCATGATCCGCGAGGAGCTGCAGCTCCAGGCCACCTCGTCATCTTGTGATCTTCGCATGACGCCTTCTGCAGGCAGCCTCCGCAACATTGTGAGGGAGAAACTAGCGTCCATGACGTGTGAGTAAGTTCCGAGTTCGCATACCACTCCAAAACCGACGTACGCTCAGGTGGTTGCAGCGTCACCTCCTCAGCAATCACCACAGTATGGGTCAACTATGCAGCCTTCACTGAATGTCCTCGCCCCAATAGCAACGGCTACTTCTTTTCAAGCCTGGCGTCCATCTAGACCAATTCGCTATTATTGCGGAATACGCGGCCACATCTCACGGTTCTGTCGTCGACGTCAACAAGACGAAAGGCGTGGCTATGGTGACTTCGAGAGGGAGGAGTTTGCCCCTGCTCCACAACATCGCCACCCATACCAACTGTACCAACGCCGCTCACCCTCTCCACAGCACTTCGATGCAGCCAGTACCTTCCACTCCTCGCGCCGTCGCTCCCCGTCACCTATTCGCCATTCCTCGTCACCACTTCGTCCGGCTACCACGGCGTCTGATCATCGCCCAGAAAACTAAACAGTGCAGCTTCAGGAGGGAAAGCTGCATTTTGTGGACTGAATCGAACTCCTCCGGAACGCCCCTCAAATGTACTATCAGTGTGTGTTGAGGGTATATGAACTGAAGCCTTGGTGGACACAGGTGTATCGCTCTCAGTTATTAGTGTGGACTTGTGTTCCCGTTTGCGCAAATTGAAGACACCGTATGATGCCCCTCCCATTCACTGTGCTAATGCGGTTTTTGTTCAGCTGTCTTGTGTTTGCACAGCACGAGTTTTTATTGAGGGCATCCTTCACCATATACAGTTCCTCGTTCTGTCATCGTGTACTAATGCGCTCATTTTAGGGTGGGACTTTCTCTCCTCAGCTTCAGCCGTGATATCTTGCCGTCAGAGGATCATTCGTATGTCAGATACTGCGCTTTCGTCCGATAAAGATGCTCATAGCTAGTGCTTCGTCACCGCTGATGACTGTTTTATTCCTCCAGGCAATGTGCATATTCTGACCCTGACATCAGATAAGTTCAGTACTGGTGATGTGTTCCTAGCACCGTGTGGACGCTACATCTCTGGTGGGCTTACCATCGCTCCTAGCCTGGTGCGATTTTATGATGGCAGAGCATTAGTTACGGCAGTTAACCCCACTTCACTGCCTGTTGCACTGCCCCAGTGCACAAGTGTGGTTTGCTTCACAGATACCGAACCACTTTCACTGGTGCCCCTTCACGTAGACTCGCCATCTTTCTCTACGAGTACTGATGACGATGCTACGACGGCTGCTTTAACAGCCACAATAAATCCCTATCTCACGTCAGCGCAAAAGCAAGAACTTTTGGGTATGCTTCAAAAAAAACAGCGCTTCATTTGATGTATCTTCCAAGCTTCTGGGTCACACTTCTGTCGAGTGCATCGAATTGAAACGGAAGGCAATACAATCGTACGCCGCCGCCCATATCGAGTGTCATCCGCAGAGCGTAAAATAATCGAGGACAACGTTGCTGATACGCTCAAACGAGATGTTATCCGGCCTTCGTCCAGCTCGTGGTCATCACCTGTAGTGCTAGTCCGAAAGAAGGATGGTTCGGTGCGATTCTGCGTCGATTATCGAGCACTTAATAAAATCACGCGCAAAGACGCCTACTCGATGCCACGAGTTGACGACGCATTTGACTCTCTGCAAGGCGCTGAATTTTTCTCCAGCCTTGATTTACGGTATGGTTATTGGCAAATACCTATGCACAAAGCGGACAAAGAAAAAACTGCCTTTGCAACACCAGACGGGCTGTACGAATTCAACGTCATGCCATTCGGTTTATGTAATGCTCCTGCCACGTTTGAACGCATGATGGACACAGTTCTGCGCGGCCTAAAATGGAAAACATGTCTCTGTTATCTAGATGACATCGTCATTTTCTTCTCTTTTTGTCGGCATCTTGATCATTTAGACGACGTTTTGACGTGTATTTCTAGTGCTGGACTTCAGCTTAACACAAAAAAATGCCATTTCGCCAACAAGAACATCAAGCTGTTGGGCCACCTTGTCAGCAAAGATGGCATTCGTCCGGATCCTGACAAGCTTGCTACCGTGATACGCTTCTCTCGGCCAGAAAATTGGAAACACCTACGAAGTTTTCTGGGCCTGGCATCTTACTTCCGCCGCTTCATTAGTAATTTTGCTGCGATCGCGTCGCCACTGCACAAACTGCTCACATCCAACTTTCGCTTGGAACGACGACTGCGAGCGTGCCTTTCAAGCCCTCAAGAATGCGTTAACGTCCGACCCTGTTCTGTGCCATTTCGACGAGAACGCACCTACATGTCTGCACACCGACGCTAGCGGCCATGGCATTGGTGCAGTTCTTCTACAGCGGGATGCCACTTCACGGGAAAGAGTTATAGCGTATGCTAGTCGTGCGCTTACGGCTGCTGAACAGAACTACTCCATAACTGAGCTGGAGTGCCTTGCTGTCGTTTGGGCCGTACAAAAATTTCGACCGTATCTTTACGGATGCCACTTCACAGTCATTACAGACTATCACGCCTTGTGCTGGCTATCGTCACTGAAAAACTTGTCTGGTCGCCTCTGTCGTTGAGTGATCCACCTACAAGAGTACGATTTTGACGTCATCTATAAGTCTGGCAAAAGACATCAAGATGCAGATGCTCTCTCTCGCTGCCCCCTTCCGCTTTCATCATCAAGTACGTCAGCTTATTGCTCGTCTGGTGGGCAAGGCACGGCGTCACCCCTCACATTATCACACCTTGCGGTTATCTACACGCCGGCTTCAAATCACTACACCGAGTTCGCCACACGCCAGCGTGGTGATCCATATTGCAATCGCATTATCCAACGCCTAAATGGCGTACCACCTACTCCTAATGCTAGATTGCGCCGACAACTACGGCAATTTAAGCTCGATAACAATGTGCTCCTTCGTTATGTTTACACTACTGATGGACACCGCTGGGTTCCAGTACTTCCGCGTTCTCTACGTTATCAAGTCCTCGAAGCCTTTCACGACGACCCATGTGCAGGCCACTTGGGATTTCACAAAACACAAAGCCGCCTCAGAAACCGTTTCTTCTGGCCAGGCATCTCTACCTTTGTGGCCAAGTACGTTGCACCTTGCCATCTGCGTCAACGGCGGAAGCGACCAACTTCGTCTCCTGCTGGCCTTATGCAACCTATCCCGTGTCCCGAGACTCCATTTGCCATCGTTGGCATAGACCTACTCGGACCTCTCCTCATCACGCCAGCAGGTAATCGTTAGATTGTGACTGCTGTTGAACACCAGACACGGTACGCAGAGACTGTTGCACTACGCACAAGTTCTGCTTCAGACGTCGCAGACTTCTTTCTCAACGCCATTGTATTGCGTTACGGTGCACCTCGCGTCCTCCTGAGTGATCGCGGCAAGACACTCCTGTCCACCATAATCGAAACCCTGCTCTCAACCTGTGGCACAGTGCATAAGAAGACGTCAGCCTACCATCCCCAAACTAATGGGCTGACAGAGAGATTTCATCGGACACTAACAGACATGCTGTCGATGTACATCGCACCAAACCACAACAACTGGGATACAATTTTGCCTTTTGTGACACTAGCCCATAACACCGCTGTTCAAAGGACTACTGGCTGCTCGCCTTTCTACCTCGTCTACGGCCGTTTACCGACATTAACCATCGACGTCTCTTTCCTAAATGTGCCAACCGACGCCTCGGCAACCGTATCACAGCAGTTCATCACAAGGCTCGAAGATGTCGGCAATGTCGAAGATGTCGAATGTCGACAATGGGCTCGCCTTAATACAGAAGCCAATCAGCAAGATCGCAAGCAACGCTACGACAGCTCTCATGGCGACGTCTCCTTTAGTCCGGGGGATGAAGTGTTGCTTTGGACGTCCATTCGTACTCCAGGATTGTGTGACAAGTTTCAGTCATGCTTCATTGGACCATATACAATCAATGAACAAACGTCCCCAGTGAACTATCGTGTCACTCCCACCGACCTTTCTTCGGATCGTCCCTGTCGTGGTTCGGAGATTGTCCACGAGTCCCGTCTGAAGCCATTCGTTCGACGTTCCGTTTCCATCTAAGACGCGTCCGGGCTGGCCACTTACGCGTGGGGGAAAAATAAGTGTGAGCATTATTCATACGCGTCATCTTATATGTACATACTCGAGGCTCGGCAAGTAAAAAGAAGTGTCTTGCAGCCAAAAACGTTGTCTTACTATATATATATATATATATATATATATATATATATATATATATATATATATATCAAGAGAGACAAAGAGAGAGAGAGATTGTGAACATGCGGGTTGTATCAAAACTGGCCTGGCAGGATAGCAAATTTGAAGGCAGTTGGTCGAGGTATATACCGCGGCACTTTACGAACTTACTCTCCTTACCCGCGCACACCATAATTTTGTTCGCTCATACACTTAAAGTGTCACGTTAAGTACTCAGTTTCTCATGCTATGCCACTCTACTTCATGGTGCTTACGCCATCTTGTGGTGTTGGCTCGCAAAAATATTTGTCTTGCCGCGGCTGCGGTCACTGTTGCCGATCGGCGGCATTAGCTGCGCTTCCGCTGGGAGGCCGCACTCACCAGCGACGAGCTAACCGACCAACTGGGCCGTTCGGTAAGATAAAGATGCGGCCCGGGTCCAAGGACTTCGAGCGGTCACCTGAGGCACCACCATCATAATTGACGGAGAGTGGGAAGTGACAAAGGTTAATCCCCTTTTCCGCCACCTCGCCCGGTGATTACGGCCGGACTTCAAATATAAAGTTCATTCATTCATCCATTCTTTGACCCTGCGGGCAAGTTTTTTTTTTCTTTACACAACGTGAGCTCAAGATTACACCGATTTGTGCTTTCATTGCATATATTTGTACAACGATTCTTATTGTCACTCAAATTATATGGACTTTCGTGTCAAGTTTTGACCACCACCGTGAGGAAGTCTAATGACGCTGATATGACGACCGCGTCATATGTCATGCGAGTAAAAACGCAATGCATTTTGTGTACGAGTGAAAGCTAGCGGAGGCAACACATGGTCACCACTCAAGTTGTGCTGAAATGCAACGGCCATCTTCAGATGCGCTCTGTTACCATTATGGTACGTGCTGTGCTACCAACGCTATGACTTTGCGTTTTAACAATAAAAAGAAAGACGATCGTTTCGGTCACAGCAGCAGCCGCTTTTCGTTACGGTGGTGTTTTGTCAAGTTATGCAAGGTCGAATCTATAGAATTTCGCTGCTACGTCTTCTTCCTATAATATTGCAATTAGTAGAAATCGTAAGCGGGGCTTGATCCTTGCCAGGAAACTGTGACTTTACTGATTGGTAACTGCGTATTAATCTGCTACTTGCAATTATCACCATCTCATTTCAATCACCAATCAATGAATGAAGCAATCAATCTACGAACAAAATAACTTCTCTAATTATGCCTTTAAATCGTTAAATGTGTGACCGGATATCTGGATTGCAATACACGATGCGTTATGCATCAAAACAGCGTTCCTTGTGCGCTAAAGAAACTCTTTTGTGGCCACGCTAAATATTGCCCTCCAGTCGCTATAAATCCTGCACTTGATATACTTCTTGTCGCGTCAATGTCGTAGAGCATACAGAAGTGTGGTAGATTGGGCTAGTTGGTCACACATTATAAAAGGTAAAAATAGCGCGAAACAGACGTAACACTTCTAAGGAACACACAGGATGAACGCTGCCCCACGTAAGTTGAGAGATCAACGTTCACTGAGAAAAACCTGTGTAACATACATGGCAGCAAGAAGTGACAGGAGGAGCTATGACGTGGGCAGGCTTTGTCTGCTAATTGTATTTACCAGTGGTGTGAAGGGTAATTGCGTAGTAGAGTAACTAGTACTCTAAATCGTTATCAACTTTTTTCTAAACACAGTAGAGTACACTGTAAGCAAAAGTTAGCCGAGATGGGAGTTTCTCCAGCACATGAGCCCACAAAACTCCCCTGCCCCAATTATTTATTCCCTGGAAGGGAGTGAACTCGGCACATGTCGTCGTAAAACGCCCCCTGCTTAATGACAGGGTTTATGAATGGCATGACCTTCTTAAACTCCCCAGGGAGTTTCAGGTCACGTGGGTAGAACTCCCTATTGAAGCTTTGAAAACCCTCTTTGGGCGTGACGTGCGTGTGTGTGTGCGTGTGTATGTACGGGCATATGTTTGCACGTCTGTGTGAAACACAGGTGCTTCGTGTTGCTAACCATGTGAGCATCTGTCAACAGGCAACGAAATTATAAGTGCAGCGAAATATTTCAACGACCGGTTGGTATTTACTGTGAATATTTCAATATATTTCGCACCGTTAAGGCCAAACCTCATAAGCGCGAAAATGCACGCGACAGCGACGAGCGACGCTATGAGCGACGAAAGAGGGCGTTCGCGCGACGTGTCGCGTGCTCGTTTTCGCGCGATCGCTCGGTTCTCCAGATTTGGAAACCGTCGCTCATCGCCCGGAAGTGCTGGGCTCAAGCAGCCAATAGCGAAATACCGGAAAAGACAAAGACTACATAGGTGCACGTGACCCTGCCCGAGTCACGTATGCGCAACAAGAAATAACGCAATGTTTATTACGCATGTGCATATGAAAAAGTGCTGCTAGGCAATAATAAACATTTTCCATTTCATTACACAACCATATATCTTATTTTTAAATTGCATACCGCTCGCTATGTGGTTTTCTTGGTGCGAGTAGACGGCCTCATGCCAGCAACAGTGGAATTCGCTCGCCAAAGCCGTCGCGTGAATGAGGTTTGTTTGCGCTAGCGACTGATCGCGCGAAGCCGATCTACGTCGCGTCGCTCGTCGCTGTCGCGTGCATTTTCGCGCTTATGAGGTTTGGCCCTTATACCACGCTGCACATCGGTCCGATTCCTCAATAAAACGCCGTGAATGTCGCGCTTCAAAGGGCCGAGTAACAAAAAACTTCGAAGAATAATTTAATGGTAGCAAAAGTAAGCTGTTACGATCGTCAGCGGCTGCTCCTGGAATTTAACCGTCAAAAACTTCGAAGCGGAAGTAGGCTTCGCTCGACTACGGCAGCCTGGCCGGCTACCGGTGTGAGAGTTGCGCCGTCGACGCGTTCGCCCCGTCTCCGCCGATAGTGGCTTCTCGGAGTGTAACCGGTATTTCACCGGCTGTAACATCTAAGTGGTAAGAAGGCCTCGCTACGCTGTCGGTATCAAGCCGGCATCGTATCGAGCTCACACTGCGCGCCGGCCGCTGTGGCAAGCGCTACGAGCTAGCACCGACCACCGGCAGTTCGAAGAATGTGTTTTACAAAAAATAAAGGCTGCTGGTATGAATAACAGTCTTCTGTGCCTTGAGACCGGAGCTGTCAAATGAATAACTACAAGGTGAGCGCCGAATGAGGCGGAGTACGATCGACAGTGATTGCACCGTAAAACTTCAAAGTGGTTCGAAGTAGGCTTCGCTTGACTACGGCAGCCTGGCCGGCTACCGGTGTGAGAGTTGCGCCGTCGACGCGTTCGCCCCGTCTCCGCCGATAGTGGCTTCTCGGAGTGTAACCGGTATTTCACCGGCTGTAACATCTAAGTGGTAAGAAGGCCTCGCTATGCCGTCGGTATCAAGCCGGCATCGTATCGAGCTCGCACTGCGCACCGGCCACCGTGGCGAGCTCTACGAGCTAGCTAGCACTGACTGCCGGCGAGGCAATGAATGTGTTTTACAAAAAATAAAGGCTACTTCTGCGCTATGCGACCACAGCTTTCAAATGACTAACTCAAAGGCGAGCGCCGAACGAGGCGGAGAAACACAGAAACAGCGTACGGCATGCATGCATGCCCATGCAAATTAGGGCGAGCAAAGGGAACAGCGACTGCGAACCGTCTCGTTAGTTTAAGTCTGTAGCTCCATAGCTTAAACTGCGTGGATAGCGGACACCTATTTCTGTGCATAGGACAAATAACGAGACGTAAACGGCACATCAGCAAGCATTTTGTGATCGCCAGCTGTCATTCATCGAATCACCGTGCCGTACTCGTGAGTGAGGCCTATAGTCGTCGGACGCGGTAGCGGCGGTCTTCCTCGGTTCATCGCTGGAGCGGCTGAATGTGCCTCGTTAATGTGTTCATTCAAGGCCGCGCGGGCTTTGTGTATGATTCAGTGCATTTCACGGATCCACAAACAGTACTGCTAATGCAAATTCAGCCCATACGACAGAGCGCCAACTGATAAAGCTTTTTCGCTATACTTAAAAAAATTGAATTTGAAAAAATTGAAAAAATTGAATTGAATATTAGGCAGTCGTAGGATAAAAGACTTGTGTGTTGAAGTCCATACATCAGACCATCGCAATATCATATTTACGTCGTGCGTTTTTATTGCTTAATTATTAGCAAAATAAGAGTTCTTCCCGGGCTACATGGGAGGTCAGAATGTGGTGCCTATATACACCCGTTGACAGAATAGTAGGTGTGCAATGCAGGTGGCAAGCTGTGGTAAGAGTAAGTGTAGTTTTTTTTGTGAAGGCGGTTAACAGTTTTTTTTACACCGTGTCCGTTGCTCGCGGGCTCTGGCGATGTCTTTCTTTAAATTCGCTACTTGGAATGTTCGTGGGTTCCGAAACAGAGCCAAACAGTAGAACATCCTAACGTTCGCTCAGGCTCAGGGGATCGACGTCTTGTTTATACAAGAAACAAACTTTCGATCCCCGCTGGATGTAGCCAAATTCAAACGGGACTTCCAGGTCGATGCGTTTTTCTCTTTGACGACCGCGAGAGCCTGCGGAGTGGGGGTGATTTTCATCACGGGCCGCTTCCGTCAGAAGGCATTTTGTACTTTTGGTGCCAATGGCAGGTCTCTAATGTGCGACATCTACATTAACGGAAAGAGATGCCGATTCATGAATGTCTACGCTCCGGTCACAAGGAAGCTCACAAACAGCTTCTTCCAGGAACTACACCCAACTCTCGCAGACCCACTCCCACATGTTCTGCTGGGAGATTTCAATTGCGTGGTCGACACATAGCGAGACATTCGAGGACCAGGCCGCGGGGCGTCCGCGTACCATGCAAAGGAGCTAGTCGGGATCCTGAGACACATGTGTCTAACTGATGTGTGGTTACACGCACGTGGAGACCTCTTCGTTCCGACGCGTGCTTCTCAGCTGACCGCGTCTCGTATTGACCGGACGTACCTACCCGACTTTCTCCTTTCATCGGTGGTGGCGTGCGAGGTTCTGTCTCCACCTGCTGACTTGGCGAGCTGCTCAGACCACCTGCCCCTTGTCACCACATTGAAAGGCTACCCCGGAACCCGTAACGACAACCAACGCTGGCGACTCGAGTCCGCTTTTCTGAGGGATGAAATCAGCACCGAGAGCATAAGAGAGCGCCTGAGAGCCTCCGTTGTAAACGCCCCAGAAGCGACACCGGATTCCTGGGAGGCTTTGAAAGCAGAATGGAGGAGAATCCTTCAAGAGGAGGGGAAAGCCAGGAAGCGCCGCATCATAGCAAGGCTTAACGAGATCCTACGCCGGATCCGCATCATTAGAGGTGCGGATACCCTAACAACTTGCACGCGGGGCTACTTAGACACGTTGGAGGTTGAGTACACTCGCCTGCTCCAACAACGCGCACTCAGACCAACGAGAGAGCGGGACAAGGCATCTAACAGTCTTGAAGCAGACCCCCAACGACACAGCCGGCAATGGTCAGATCCGCATTACGAGCGTGAGGCGCCCGGATGGCTCATCCACCATGGACGCGGACGAGATCAGAACTACTTTCCACTACTTCGCTGCCCTCTTCCGGGAAGCAGACCGGGAAAGTACACTGGACTCGAAGCGCCAAACGGCAGAGATATGCCAGCACCTTGCTCGCTTGACGCAGGACGAGACTGAATCGATGATCAATGAGGCGTCGGAGGAAGAAGTGAAGATGGCTGTGATGAGTATGCCACCGAACTCAGCACCAGGCTCAGACGGTCTCACAGCGAACTTCTATTCCACCTTCTTCGACGAAGTGAAGGGCGTCCTCCTGCACATGGCAAACATGGTCCTCTCGTGACACCTAAAACCTCCCTCATTAGGTGAGGGTAGGATTGTGTTACTCCTTAAGGAGGGAGCCCAGCAAGAGGATCTGTCGGCCTGGCGCCCAGTCACATTACTTAATGTGGACTATAAGATAGTGGCCTCCTTCCTGAACTGTCGCCTCAGACCCTTCTTGCACGCCATGGTCTCACCACAGCAGTCCTGTGCGGTCCCGCGCCGCTCAATCTTTGCAAATCTAACGGTGACAAGAGACGTGTTTGAATACATGTCAACAAAGTCCTTATCGGGGGCCTTCATATCTTTAGACCAGGCAAAAGCCTTCGACCGTGTCAAACACCAGTACATGTTCGAAGTCTTACGTCAGTTTGGCCTCCCGGCAAGCTTTGTGGACGTCATCGTCACACTGTACAGTAACTTGTCTGGTCGAGTTGTGATGAACGGAGACCTCACGCCATCCTTCGAGTATGCGCGAGGCACTCGACAGGGATGCCCTCTCGGGCCCACTCTTTTCATCCTCAAGCTCGAGCCACTCCTAACCATGATCGACCGCAACGACCACATCAGAGGTTTCCTATTGATGGGTGAAGCTGCGATCAAAGTCCTGGCCTACGCTGACAATGTATCCCTGTTCATAAGAGACCCGGCAAGCTTGGAGGCCTTCTGGCAAACGTTTATACCCTACGCTAACGTGTCGGGCGCCCAGCTTAACTTGGTTAAGTGTAGAGCCCTCCATTTCGGGACCTTCCCTCATAGAGCGCTTGGCGAACGGACCGCTGTGGACGCCGTAAAGGTGCTCGGCATATATTTCTGCAGTAGCGGTGTGGCGGCGACTACCTGGAGGCACGCGCAGGAGCGGGCCCAGGGGGCAATTGACCACCTGAAACGTAAAGACTTGACGATACGCGAGAGGGCCCTAGCGGCCACGACGACCATCTGCGCCATCGCGTATTACGTTAGTCGAATTGCCGTGATGCCCACCAAGATGGCTACGTGGCTCACGAAGATGATCGGCGCCTTCCTTTGGGATGGCAAACCGCCGCCAATCCGTCACACCCTGCTCCACCTCCCATCGAATGAAGGCGGTCTCGATCTCACCCACGTGCTCATCACTAGCAAAGTGCTAGCCTTGAAAACAGCAAGAGCACTGTTCAAGACAACGGAGTACGTGGGTAGGAACATGATGCGATACTGGTGCAGCACAAACGCCACCTTTCTGAGCGCTGATCGACTTCTGGCACCAATCGCGGAAACGCCTTCGAACTTCTATAGGGCCGCCGCAAACACGATGTGGATGTTAGAAAAAGAGGCCCCTGATTGCGACGTTGACGCAACCCCGCCCGCCCGCATTGCGGAAGATATCGCGTGGCACCAGATCACCCCGGAGGAGCGCGTGCTGTCAAGGAAGTGGAAAAGCAAAACGTCTAGAGATGGGCGGGTGATTCCTAAACCCGCACAAGATTTTATGTGGCGCAAGAACTGAGACGCCCTCCCAACCCGCCAACGTCTGCACAGGTTAGGCATAGTGCCTTCCCCTCGTTGCCCCAACTGTCGCGCCGGCGAAACCTCGGCGCATGCCCTGTATGAGTGCCCGGCAGTTAAGCCAGTGTGGCGCTTAATCGCGAGGGAGTTCCGCATCCATCCCCCGCCGGCACTCAGAAAGAACAAGAGCTCCTTCGCCAAGCTAGTGGTGGCGTGCACGCTTTTTGTTCTATGGAAGCGGCGATGCCTGGCGGAAGCACGGCATAAACCGGAAAGGGCAGCCTTCCCAGCGGTTGCGAGGATCTGCCAGGTTCTTTGGCGTTTTCTTTCGGAGAAGCTCGAAACCAACGGCGAGGATAAGTTCCTGCGCCGCTGGCACACGAGGTTCTTTCTAATACAGAAGGGAAAACTGCGCCTACCAGTGACCCCTTTTTAAGGCACTTCACTGCCCTCACGCCCGCTCAAGAAACTAAATGGCGGCGGCGCAACCTGTATGCCTTGTATCTGCTGACTGATGTAGTTGTTTGTTTGTTTTTTATGTGTGACGTCAATAAGCTTTCCTTTGTGTAATATATGTATATTGCACATGTAGATTCGTACGCGTGAAAAAAAATGTACATAGTGTATATTTGTTAACAAGCGCCCTGTTCTTTTTTTTTTCAATAGCCAATTGTGCCTTCTAGTCTGCGTTTATGAATTGTGTCTGGCCAAATAATTTATGGCTGCGTATTATGTACACATCGTGATGTGAGCGCTTCCTTGTTTGAAGTTAAATAAACTTCTCTTTGTGTAGTAATATTACGTGAACGTTGTGAGCATGTTTGAGTACTCTAATCATTGTTGTGTGCTTCGAAGGTAATGCAATTAAAGTTACGCTTGCGCATGGTATGGCTGCTGACGTGATTTCTGTTTATCGGTTGATGCAAAAAATTTACTCCCATACTGACCTGAAAAAGTTCCCCAATGAATGTAAATAAAAACCCGCCTGGCACTGTGCACAAACCCCCTACTGATGGGGAGTAACTTTTTTACTCCCTCAGGACGGTGTTTATAAAACTCCCATAGGGGCGTGCGCTAAAGAACAAGGTCATTTACTCCCATCTCGGCTTATTTCTGTTTACAATGTAGCAGCTACCATAGAGTAACGTAGTATGCTTACTATGTTACTCTATGCCGGCTCTTTGAATCGTTAAACGGTTTTTCTGAACGTAGTGATACCTCATAGTAGAGTCCATTGTACCCTTAATCGTTGAACGTTTGATGTAAACACATTCAAAATATGCCCATACCATGCTTTCTTTCTAAATTGTTCGCTGCTTTACCGCGAATTCGTTTTGAATTATGTGAATGCCTCCTGGAGTATTTTTCGATGAGGCCTTGATCACGTGTAAGTGTCCATAAGTTTAACTTTGTTTTTGACGCCTAATTACCCGCTATGCGCTCAAATTTTAAGCTCTGCTGCTTAAACTCAGCATGAGCACATGCGCAGAAGGTCTTCCAAAACAGGGGTGCATAACACTTCTAAGTAATAAAGGGCCCTTTACCAAACCTGACCATATTCAGCTGAAAAGTGCAATGCATGCTCACGATTACGCCTGCCCAAATTTCAGGCGCTAGGCGTCGCGAAAACAGGTCAACTTTCAAACAGAACGCAGCTTGCCCTTGGTCTCGCGGGTGCACACGCCCTGATGGAGGGAACGAAGCGCAAGGAATGACACTGCGTACCATATGAACACAGAGGGCGGGGGCTGGAGCCGATGTGCTGACAAGCGAACTTTTACCGTGAAAGATGTATATGGTTAGGAAAAACGAAAACCCGTCCGGCAGCGGTGTCATAAGTGCTCTCTATTGGCTGCGTTATGAGTGACGTCGTTGCAGCCATGGCGGCGAGCCTGCGCGAAGCGGTTTTTCCTGAAACTTCTCCGCCAAGTTGGCTCACGATTTCAGGTCCCAGTAATAACGTGGCCTCTGTGACCTGCGCGAAAAATATCCTGACTGCCAGGGATCAAGATGTATTTAAATAGTTGCGAAGGCTCGGGTCAAAAGCAGTTCAGAATATAGTGCCATCAGCATGGGCAGTTATGGAAGCTGCGATTGAAGCACGACTATGTGTGGAGGGAACAAGCACCAATAGTGAAAACCCAGTTTCATTCAATGTCGAAGCAATTAATGTGTTTTACGAATGAGATTTTTTTTTGGCGTGTGTGTGTACTTTTTGTTGGTTGCATGATTCTGCAGTAGTTGTCTTTCAAATCTTCAGCGCGGTGCAAAAGTGCCGCCTCAAATGCGTCATGTGCTGTTCTGCGCGTATGTATTGCATCGCATGTGTGTTCCATTTATGTATGTTATGTATAACTTCGAGTTGCTGGTCACAATAATACCGAGAAATTATCTCGAGACCTGTACGGTACTTCTTTTTTGCAAATAATTGTTTGTACTTCCACCCTGTAACGGCCCACTTCTGGGCTAACAGTATAAATAAATGAAATGAAATGAGATTTCTTTTCCCCAACAATGTTACATAGGTTTAATGAACAAAAAATGTATTATAGTTTTGATATTACGAAGAATCGTTTTCCTAGCACCCTCTGCCCATGCTATTATTACTCAGAGCAGCCCTTGCACCACATGAGTACACACGGCAAGGCCCGCTCGTAACATTGGTCTGCGAAGACGCACCCCCTCACGTGTTTTAGTGTTCTGCGCCCGCTTGCGTGTTCTGTTGTGCGCGAAATTGCTAGGTGCGTTTTATGCTTGCTGAACGTCTTCAGAGCAGTGTCCAATAAGCAGCGGAACGATGCGAGTTACATTCAACGCTGAATGCTTTCGTCGGTAGCTGCAGAAACGATGTGCTGCGCAAGGATGCTGTCTATCAACAAACGTAAGCCTGGTGGACCATGTCTTCTAGATAAAGACAAGGACAATGGTTCGGAATTCGCTGCTAGCTGGACTTTCATCCATCAATAATCCTGCAGCCCGGTTTCCTTTTTGAGCAGGCAGTGTCTACTATTCGCGTTATCGGTCAGCAGATTGCCAAGCAGCAATTGTGGAACACTTCGGTGCCACGTTGGGTTGAACCCACTGCTAAACACCGGGGCCGCGCGTTTCAGCTTTCGCTGGTTAACCATTTGTACGAAGTGTTTGGGCAGTGATTTTTTTCTTCAACACTGTAAAGAGAAGTCGTCAGGTCCGGTACACACCCTCTGTTTTCTAATTTCTCATCACAAACTTCAATCTTCCTCTTGTTGCCATTGTTCCACATACAATGTATGGTATAGCTTCTTCTCTAGTTTTTATATGAAAATTTATGGACTTTCATACAAAAACTCAAGAAGAAGCTATCACTGCGATCGTTGTATACCGACATAGAAATGACGGGAAGTACAGGCTTCGGATTGGATAAAATTACCCGGCGAACTGTCTATTGAGCTTTCAGGGGTGAAGCACAGTAAGGTCGAGGCTTGCCCGGTGTCTTGCATATCACGGTTACATTGCATGGGCAATTTTCAGTTATTCAATCATAAAGTCAATCAAAAATGTGACAGAACAGTATAAAACTCCTACAACCACAAACCACTTATTCTAGCCGGCGACATCAACGCAGATATTATGTACCTTCGCATCTTGCTTCGCTCACTCATCATGAATCGCATCGTGATAATCCGTCGATATTAGATGAGATTGCATAAGCTCCGTTTCTCATTCAGCGTGGTAACGGCGTGCGGTGCAAAGCACTCAAGCAGTCTCTTCGTTGCCGAAAGAGACTGGATGCCGCTAGGTCTCTTCGTTTGGTGCAACGTCACTGCTTTACGAGTGATATAGCGACATGAGTTTAGAATTCATTTCATATAAGTTTTAGCAAAGTATAGTGCACTCACTGCTCATCTTAGGTGTAACACCTCATGCGGGTGAATGATAATAAATAGAGCTAAAAATTTTAGAGCGCGATGTGCCAAAACTTGTTGAAGTTGACTGCAAAACGACGGCGAAGCTGAGAAGACTCGCCGTTATGCTGCTCTGGCTCATTTTCACAACTAAATGGGATATGCGTTGGGGGCTGGCCAGTTATCGAAACGCATCTCACGGTACTTTACGTGTTTCCAACTGAAGACAGAGCTGCAATTTCCATAAATAAATAATGCGTCTTTTCGAGAGAAAAACGAGCATGTTTGTTTTTAGGTATTGTAAAAAGTAATTCAACGTGTGCTGATGCCAAATCTGGAGCACAATGCATACCCTCGTGGTTGAACTACTGGTTTCCCTACATGTAATGGTCATGAAAACTTTTTTGCAGCACGTTTTGCGTACAAAAAAAATCAAGCAAGTTCAAATTAAAAAGAACTTCATATCATCTTCTTGCGCACTAAGAAAAAAAAAAGCATCATGAATCTAAAGAACGAAATACATCCAAAGCAGATTCGAAGCCTGTACTTCCCATCGTCCCTATGGTGATGTAATCTCCGATGAAGGAGCCCGTGTAGACATTACCACAACATTCGCCTCTAGGTATTACATTATGAATCCTTATGCTACGTACCACCACGCAGTTATTTCTGCTTTGACGTCGTTCGTTTACATACAGGTGCACCGTGGTGTTCTAACGTCTCCAACAGCAGCGCGTGACACTGCAAGAATGATTGACGCGAGATGTGTAGTTTGCACGATTTGTTGCTTGAATAGATGAATGAAATTTGGGAGATATATCAAAAGACAATACAAAGGAACGTGTGGTTTCCTTTTTTTTTAACGTTTACCGTGAATTATAGCGAGATGTGGCACTAATGTGCCCCCGTTTGCAATGCGTTCTTGTTGCAAGAGTGAATATGTCATGAAGAAAACATATCTGACAGTGAAATCATGCTTGCTGACTACTTTTGATGGCAATGAAAGGAAAGGTACGCATGTACCAGTGTCTCTGCACGCACGTTACTAATCGTGCCGTAGATAAGGTAACCACTTAATACGTTATGCTGGGTCATTTAGCGCGTCGTTACTTGAAAAACGTGGCGCCAGGCTACAAAAAAACAAAACAAGAACAGACTGAGAGAACGCTGGCGATGAACACGGCTAGAGCAGAAATACAATGATCCCGCCATCTTCTTCACACGCGGGGTGCTCGCGATACCATCACCACGCGTTAGAAGCCTGTTTTTACACCCTTTTCCTTCCAGTAACAACATCACTTCACGTTGAGACGGCAGACCGAATGACAACAGTTTCTCTCCAAAAAGCGACCACATTCTCGTACTGGAGTATTTTGTAGAGTTGCGCGATCGAAAAGCGTTTACGACTAGTCCCTCTTCGCTTAACATTACGATTCATTACTACCTCATTTACTACTTAGCCTTCTCTGCAAAACTGTGATTATTTTTCAAAATAACATCCACCCCCCCCCATTCTGCTGCAACACTACTCCGCCGATCAGTGAAAACCCGCGACTATTACGCGCCGGCACTGGAGATGGCAACACAGGCACACACGTCTAATTCACTCTGAAGAAATATATCAAAGAAAAAGCGGTGCAAAGATCGAAGGAGGGCGGGATTTGCCTTTCTTTCTTTCTCTGTCACCCTTTTGCACCTTAACAGTTACTTACTGTCATTTAAACTTCGCTCTTTTTGAAGAAAAAAAAACGTACTTCAATCACGTTAGAATTTATGCACAGATTTAGTATGCATTTGGCAAGCGCGCCCTAAGGACAAACAGACAAATACCACCACCCCATCACAGTGTTTTTCGAGATTATTACTTGCTCGCAAGATAGCACCGGGAGAATGCGGCAGCGTGGCACAGGCAATCAGCAGCGCCAGTGTATGGTGAACTTGCGTCAGAGCTGGGATAAGGTTAACGTTGTTTTGTGATGTGCCGCGAGAACTAATTGCATTTAGCGAGCCGCACATGGCAGATGCCGCAGCCGTACAGCTACAGACTTGTCCACCCAGCCAAAAGCTGGAGTAGAAAGATGCACTTCGGAGAGATGGCAGTGGCAACGTCCTTCAGCGCGATTGAGCGCAGTATGAATAGAATTTTTGAGAAAAAAAACTCACAGTGAGAGCCTGTATTTTTGATCAGTACCCCCCAACCCTTTTTTTTCGTTGCTGTGTTCGTGGACAATGCGCTCAATCATCTTGTTGTTATGCTCATTGTTAGGCACGTCGAATTTGTCGATTTTCTACATATATTGTCTTATATAATTGATTTTTAACCTAATATATTTTGGGAAAATTAATAAATCGAGGATGTGGCTCTGCCTCCACAATGACAAAGTGTTTTGCTGAGGAAGTTTAGATGAGATGGAGCAGCGTTTGCTGTAACCTGGAACTTCCGAAAGCTTGACGTATGTACAAAAGAGAGGGCATGATCATATTGGGTCTTGCGGGAACACTCTTTGTAAGGTTTGAAAACTACAGACTATGTTGTTGAACGGCAAGCACGAGGCTACTACAATATTACAATATTATGGGGAGACAAGTAAAAAAACTGCGGCTTGTATCGAAAAATGCTCGCCTATAGGTGTTCGGGAATCGCACAGGGTGGTGTACATGAACAGACAATCGCAGATAGTTTTTACCGCCTTCTGCAGTTTTGAAATCTGCGCGGAGAATAGTTGAAGCCGGTTGCCGAGGATGTATATTGCTTAACCACACATTGAGGTACTAATCAAAACATCGTTTATTCGCAGGCAGAATGGTAGAAAGCAACCACGATGCGGAAACTTCGGTCGCATTAGAGCTCAAGAGACCCCATCTTGTATATACTTTAATATATTTTGTATATTTCACTTTAGGTACAATGCAGCTGAGACTTGAAGGTCGTGGAACTATTTTTGAGCAGCTCGAAGTCTTGCAGCAGTGGTATTCATTGCAGCACATAACAGCATTGCCAAAAAATGCGGTTGATCCCTTTTTCTAGTAATCGGTACAACATGAAAGTGAAACATGTCTGAACAGAGGCAGTTGAGGGTTTCACGTACATTGTTTCACCAGAAGGGCGAAGGAATGAATGCTCTGGCAACATGGCCAGTAACGCAAAGAAGCATAGCCAGCTCGAAACTTGCAGCACACACCTTAAGCAGAGAGCACGCATGAAATGAGCATACACAGGACGAGCGCGGACTAGCAACAGTCACCGCTCGACACTTTAAGCACGCTATAAAAAACAACGTGTCTGAAGCCCCTATTGAGAAACCGCTATAACAGAAAGGTGAAACGTGTGTTCACAAACGCAGCTCGGAGTTTATTGCGCATTGTTTAGGCAACTGCAGCAAATTTCAGAGCCCCGGGAAGAACGGCAATTAGCTCGAAACTTTCAGCGCACACCTCAAGCAGAAATCAAGCACGAAATGAGCATACACAGAATGAACGCGCACGACAACTGTCAAAGCTCGACCCTCAAAGTGCGCCGTTCGAACAGAAATAAAGACGCATGAAACTAGCGCACAAGCATACATAGGACAAGTGCGAACAAATGTCACAAATCTGACTTTGTCGTCTGTCAGCAGCGTGCCGCTTTCGTCAACTCGGTCGTGAAAGCAAGGGAAGTGACCTTCGTCCTCTCCCAAATTACGAGTATGCCCATCACACCATCTCGCTATTTATAACGAAAACGCACTAAAATTTCAAAACTATGAGGACCGCCGAACATTGTCTGGTGTATATAAATGGCTTTCCGGTAACGTCCTCGAGAACATGTGCTCAGTAGCATAGTGGTTAGGGGCGTGTGCTGCGAATCGAGAGGTTTTTCGACGCCACGCGACAGAATTCTTCCTTCTCGTTTTTAAATGAGAAGCATTTGTTAGAAAACTCCCGTGATTTTGAATCTATCTATCTATCTATCTATCTATCTATCTATCTATCTATCTATCTATCTATCTATCTATCTATCTATCTATCTATCTATCTATCTATCTATCTATCTATCTATCTATCTATCTATCTATCTATCTATCTAGCCGCCTACGACTTTTCGTTCTCCTGGCAGTTTCGATGATGAGACCTGTAACAAAATTCGTACGGCATAAAATGACTGCATCACGAGCATAAGTGATTACTCATAACATGAAAATCTTGATATGTCTGTCAAGAATGTCATGATTTACATGTCATGGTCTTGCTGCTCACAAGGTGGTTTTGTTCACATGCTATATTGCAAAACTGGTATGGTATGACGTGACTGCGTTGTTAATATAATTGACAGGCACTAATGTGCAAATCATGACATGCATGCCATGCAAGTTATAACTACACGTCACTCTCTTGGTGCGCTCGCGGTAGTTTTGCTAGCTTCACACATACCAAATCTGGTATTACGTGACGGGAATGGATGACGAATGTACGACTGGTGCAAACATGATAATCGTGACGTGCGTGTCATGTAATAATATGAGTGAGTGAGTGAGTGAGTGAGAACAACTTTATCATGGTCCAGCGCAGACGCTGAGGTTGCCACGCGGCACGCGGCTACTCCCACGTGGGGACCGGCAGGTCTAGCCTGACGGCTCTGTCGCGGGCACACTGGACGGCCAGGATTTGGTCCTGAAGTTCTGGGCTGTGCAGAAGCGCATCCTATTCGGGTTCGCTATAAGTCGGTCCAAGCGACCCGCACTCCCAGAGTATGTGTGCTAATGTAGCGGTCTGCCCGCAAGCGGCGCAGGTGGCATCGGGGAATTTGGGAGGATAAATTGCATTTAGGTATGCCAACGACGGGTACGAATGGGTTTGAAGTAAACGAAATGAGACGGCCTGTGCTCTATTGAGTTTTGAATGTGGCATTCGTAATGCCCGCCTCGCCAAGTAGTAATACTTGGTAATCTCGTTGTGAGTAGTAGGTGTGTCTTTATGTCCCACGTCGTCGGCACTGGAGCCGTCGCCCAGGTCGACAGCAGCGCGGTCAGTGAGTGCGCGCGCTGCTGTGTGGGGCGACTCGTTCGGGTTCAGTGCAACGCCGTTTATGGAGCCGACATGCGCGGGGAACCAATGTATGGTGTGAGGGACAATCGTATCGCTGGTGGAGCTGTTCAAGATCCTGGCTGCCTGTGTTGATATGCGGCCCTTCTGAAAAACTCTGACTGCGGATTTGGGTTGACATGACTACATACCACGCTCAATGTGCTTTTAGCATATAATTTCCTTGTTACGTAGCAAAATAAGAAGAGAACTTCTTTGGCGCACACAATACAGAGAAATTAAAACTAAAGAAGGTGAGGAAAGAGATAGATTGATGCCAAACTAACAGCTCCGTATTCTTAGCACAGCACCGCATTTTCATACCAAAAACCACATGCATTGCATCACACTGAAAGCTTTGTATTGTATACGTACTAACAGATAAAATTTTAAAATACATCACACCACAACACCTGAATGTACACGTGTAGTGTCTATTTCAAACGTAAAACACAATATCCTAAACAAGATGTGCACGCTAAAATTCATATTCCATGGCTTACAAAGAAACTAAGGTATCGCTGATACAATCAGCTCCACTTTTTGTAATGTGATGTGCATCCAAAACAAGTCGCGCATCTTCATTCCTGCTTCTGCCTGTAATCAGCGTATCAGAAATCACGCGTTGCACAGTCCATTCAGAAGTTCAAGTGAACAACAAGATGTGCCCCTCTGTCTACTTTGCTAGCTATTTTTTAGCATGTTCCTTAAGACGCTCTTTTATGCATCGTCCCGCTTGCCCAGTGTAGAACCTGCGGCGTGCCAGATTATTGATATGTGGGGTTGAACGTCCCAAAACCACCATATGATTATGAGAGACGTCGTAGTAAAGGGCTCCGAAAATTTGGACCACTAGGTTTCTTTTACGTGCACCCCAATCTGAGCACACGGGCCTACAGCATTTTCACATCTATCAAAAATGCAGCCGCTGCAGCCGGGTTTCCATCCCGTGACCTTCGGGTCAGCAGCCGAGTGTCTTAGCCACTAGACCACTGCGGTGGCACTGCGACATGCCAGAGGTATGGCATATACTACACATGTGATGCAAGAAATGAAGCAGACACCGTGTTTCATTTGGCACCCATCCCTGATTCCGCAGGTGTGGCGGCACAACTGCGAAAGCTTGTTGGGTGCGGAAAACACTAAGGGGACACTATTAACGAAAAGATCTGCACTAACAACGGAAAGCGATGCACCCGTGTCTACCAAGGTTTCACTGCACACACCTTCGACACACACGGAAAATACACTGGAAGGGCTTTCCGGAGTAGTTTTTTACAGCCCATGAGATGCAGCTTCGCCTCCTGAAGCTGCACTGTGTGGTTTTCCGGGTGAAGATCAGATGCCGTGGTAGCCGCGTGAAGTAAGGAAGAATAGCGTCGCACAGGCAATGGAGAGTGATGACGCGAGGATCTGTACGTACCCGCTGCATAAAAGGTCTGCGAAATGGTGAGCGACGTGGTTAAAGTGGGTATAAGCGGTGATGTGGAGAAACAGTGGCAAACTCATTGTTTTTTAAATTGTCATAGCCGCGCCTCTGATCTTGTTGACACCGTTAGCAGAATCTCAAAACGTGGCGAAGGATTCCACAGTAATACGCGAGGCGTTGTGAAACTCAGGTGATGCCCTTGAAGAGAGAGTATTGAGCGAAGCAGCCCAGACTTTGCGAGCTGCTGGGAGGGTGATGCGAGAGGCGCAACGAGAGCATAGGTGGCCGTGGGTAAGGAATGTGTGGTCAGGATTAGCGGGTACTTCATGGATGTCAACTCTTCTCTCACGATAGTGCGGAGGTTACCGCAAGGAGGTGTCGTGCGGAGCTCAGGAGAGAACGACGCAACTTGCAGTTGAATTTTCTCGCGAACAATAGAGCGTACCAACGTCGTTAGCTCACTGTGGTTGGTTTCCCTGAGAACAGGCACGTCAGGTGTCAATATATAAATTTATAAATCTATATATAAATTGACTGTTGTTGGGTGTACTGGTGCCTTCTTCATTTTGTGTGTGTATGTGTGTGCGTGTGTGTGTGTGTGTGCGTGAGAGAGATTTGCTGAACTAGGTGTTTAATTGCATTTAATCGCCTTCGGTTGCAAACAATCTTCACGAATGATAATTTCTTGTCTAGGGAATAGAAGGTCTGAATGGTAAGCTGCAAGCTTGAGTAAGAAAGATGTGCTTCACGGTGTGGATCTCACGTGGCTTCGGAGCTACATGTCACGTAGGTCTAATCACAAATATGTGCTGTCGAAATTCTCTGAACAGGCACAAAGAATCCTCTTTTATCTCTGACAAAAAAGTAAGGAAGCAATTAATTGCTGCACTGAATATGAAACAAAAGACAAGAGACAAAAGAATGAAGGAGCAGCGCTATCTCAGTACAGCTATGTATGATTAATCTCAAGTTGTCCAACACAGAGCTCTCTCGAAAGGAGTATAATCGTGACAGAAAAACTGCGCAAGTCACCAGACTAAGAAAGGGATACCGATCGGCTGCGTAGTCAGACCAAGCCAAGCTTCTAGCCTCTCGCTTTTGATCTCGGCAACTTTTGTCCTCCACCAGCAGGCGCTGCTTAACGACGTCACGCCGCACACTCTCAGCAGATTGCTGCGCGGTTGGTCGGTGGCCAAATGACCCCCGGTCCGGATTCTGTGCCTCTAATTGCTCCCTGCTGGTGTTTTCCCAACGCGCTGTGTCGGGAAAACGGGAAGTCTGAACGAGTAAATATTCTCTCACTTTCTCCCTGTTTCGGTGTCGGCGTTTGTTTGAGAGCCATTTGCGATGGCGATAGCTGTGCTATCAACACAGCGCGTAGTGGGGATCTTTAAACCGGATTTCAGTTACTTGTGAGAGAAAGCTCGTTATCCCGGGATGCTTTTATGAGTTCCATTTGTCTTGTTTGGTTGGTCGTGGGACCCTATACTTCTTGAAATTGTGGGTATTTTTTTCGTGCGCCAGCACAGAGCCAGATGAGCTATTGCTGCCTTCATTGCTGGTGTTACGAGACATATTCGTTCTTTTATGTAATCAACGTGACCAGTGAAATACTAGTGGAAAGCCAGTGGAATCGGTTGTCTTTTGAAGTAGAAGAAATTCCTTCATACGGAGTATTTTGAGGTTCACTGCTGGGGCTCCAGGGGTGTACTCACGAGGTTTTGTAAGGACAAAACTTTACCATAACGCTGCTCTAATCGTGTATATCCCAAGTATCACAACCTATGTTGACAGTGAATTGCGTTTATTGTAGTGTGGAAGTGTTTGAATCGGTATTCTCTGTTGAAATATTGTATTCCTCTCCCCAGCAGAATGCACTTGGCAGCTGTTGGTACTATAATAGAAAAATAAAAAAATAAATAAAACGCCCTTCTGGAGCAAGATTCTTGAGTAGCTATGTTGTCACTCCTGTCCGCAAGATGTGCGCTAGATTTGTGCAATGCTTTGCGAAGTCACTATACATCGTTGGGCCTCGTACAGGTCTCGTATTCTCTCGCGATAAACCCATATGGCTTTGTCCGAGCGAAAGCATGACATAATAATGTGAGATAGTGACGTCATAAAACCTCTCTCATCGTTTTGTGAGCGGAAAGAATGGCAGATTCCGCTTTCGAGTCACCTTGGGCCAATGCGTAAGCATTCGTTTAATGCTAACTTTTTATAGGCATTTGCTGCGTGAAAGAAGCAACACGCGCCATATGGCAATACGGAAGCAGCCCAGTATCGCTACCTTATAAATATTCAAGGGAACTTCTCCCTAGAGGTGGTAAGCTTGAAGGAAGTGCTGAGCTGGGCAGCCTTCTTGTTTTCTCTTCATTTCTTTTTCTTAGCCCTTTCTTCTTCCTTTAGCAGCTTTTTCTAGTTTATTTTTTTATTTCTAATATCTTCTTATTTTCATTTCCTGTCTTTATAATTTTCTCTGTCTATTGCTTTCCTGCTTACTGTTTCAATATTTATAAGTGGTTCGTGTTATCACATTTCTCTAGTGATAGTAGTTATGCCGACACTCAACAACATAATCACGGCAGTATAAGAGCATTAGTAAAGGTTTCTCTTGGTCGCTCTAGGGCTACAGTTGGCTATGGTACAGGTGGTTTTGCTTACGTTATGCCAGTGACAATGACAGCATACGACAGTGCGGTTACTTAGAGCACTCGCTACCTAAGAAACCTTATCCCCGTTATAAAATGCAAACAATGAAGCACGGTACATTGATCAGATTAGGGTCATTCTCTCGGCGAAATATGACATGCAACTGTGACACAAAAACAGCCAACATGTAAAATGGAATGCTGCACTCTAGCAAGGGTCCATCTCTAGAGAAAAAAAAAGGCACTACTTAACAGACGTTCTGGCAATGTCACAGATCCCGACCCATGAATTCATGTTTTCGCCCATTGTAGAGCAGGCAATGCCTCTGCCACGTTAACAAATTAAAAAAAGAAAAAGTCGCAGCACACCCACGGAGTGAATAATGATGAGTGGGCAAAGCTCCAGAGGTACATCGCTAAACCGTGAATATTCAATAAACATTGCCCAATCGATCATCGTGTGAAGACGCCGACACGTGCTGCAGCAGTTTTTCGAGACCTATGCTCCATCGCTTTCTCTTTGGTGCTCATACTCGAAGCACAAAGGCTGCCTGTGCAAGAGGAAGCACTCCAAGAGCAAATGAATTTTAACGCAAGAGTGAACCTGGCCTCCTATCACACGAGGGCACGCATCGGAGGGGAGCGAGCGCTGCAGCAACATCTAGTGAGCGATCCGAATACTAGCAGTGCGAGCACCACAGCACCAACTAGTGGGCGCTCCGAGTACTAGCGCTAGCTACGACGACGCGATGGCGGACAAGTCCACACTCTAAGGAGATTCGCCCCTAAAAAGTATGGCACTCCCACTACTATTAGACCTTCAGGAGTACGTTGCACGTACAGCAGCAGTTTCCGTTCATAGCGTAGAGTTTCCTAAATATACACTCGAGGGAACTCTGGCGCTAGTGTCTATGGGAGCTGCAACGCATGGCTCTCAAGCGAGCATGAGAATGATGGGTAGTACACGGATTTTTCTAATCTTCGTACTTCTGACTCCGTGTATGTCCGTGTGGCCTCGAGCTGTTTTCTCACAAAACAAGAATCAGCAAATGTTCAGCGGTACGCTTCGCTACCTTATACTTTTCGGCTTATATATATGTATACCTTTTCAAATTGGGTCAGGAAGTTCAAAAAGGTTCGTTCTTTCTTTCGCAACAAAACTGAAACACAGCAATAAACAAAGCCTCACGTACGAACCGATGGCCGCAAGTACGAAGACTAGGCAAATCCGTGTACTACCCATCACTCACTGAATGCTCGCAGTTGCCGAGTCCCCTCTAGTTAATTCTAGGAAACTCTATGGTTCACAGGGTTCGCAATGCACCGCTTACGAAGGCACCGATGACGCCAATGTTCGAGTTCAGAATGTAGCAAAGGCTTCCCCTGCACCAGTATAAATCTGGTTAGTGTCATAAGCAAACACCGTGTGCGACATGTCCATTAATTACTGCCGCACCTAATCGACTTCCTGCATTGTACGACAGTTGAGATACCTGTCTCCTGCAGGAGGTTCCGCCAGGTTGCTTCACCCATCATATGCAGTGACGCAGTGCCATAGAGGCGTATGACAAGGGGGGGGGGGGAATTCACTTACTCGGTGAGGTGGTGACGTCCTTTCTTGCACAGTCTGGAGTCACCTATTGGTTTTCGAAACTTCTTTAGCAATCTGAAGTTAATATTCTCATTACTACTTTGTTATCTGAACCCATTTCTATTCTTTATAGTATTTTACACCTTCTTTGTTCATTCAAACCTGGTTATGAGTATGGAGGGCGTTGTTATTACTTGAATTGAGCGCTTTATTCTGAGTGTGAGCAATGGAGGCGGAAATGTTGTAGGCCCGTGTGCTCAGATTTGGGTGCACGTTAAAGAACCCCAGGTGGTCTAAATTTCCGAAGCCCTCCCCTACGGCGTCTCTCATAATCATATGGTGGTTTTGGGACGTTAAACCCCACATATCTATCAATCTGAGTGTGAGCACGCCACGTGGCGCATGCATGTGCTACAAGCAGTGTCCCTAAAGCGCTTCGCAATTAAAAAATTGGCAGATCCCACGTACAGCGGGAATCGATGATAGGCGAAGCACGAATGAGCAATGTTTATATGTCATTTTAAAATCAGCACAACGTTACGAGGTGGAGGTAAATGATGCCGTACATGACTTCCGTGTCGTGATTATGATGTTTGGATGTGTCGTTTACCTTCGTAATCTATTCATGTCATGCGATACCAAATTTAGTATATGTGGAGCTACCGAAACGGCCACGAGCACGCTAAGAGCGTGGTATGTTTTCATGTTTTTAGATGACACGCGTGTCAGGATTATCATGTTTGCACCAGTCATACATTTTGTCATCCATTGACGTCACGTAACACGAAATTTGGTATATGTGGACCTAGAAAAACGGCCGCGAGCGCATCATGAAGGGCCCAATATACTCCAATGTAGCGTTGAGGCGGGCACATGCTCGGCACAGTGACGCTACGTTAGCAAAACGCGAGCACTATAGTCCGACGCCAGGCGCGACCAGCGTCCGTCGGCGCGGCCCGATGCCAACCGGTGCGAAATGCGACATGCTTCATTTCGCACCGATGCATTACCCAGACAAATCTGCGCTCCCCCTGGGGACGCGTCTTGATCCCGATCAAACGCTGACGTGTGTACGTTCGGCTCCGGCTACTTACCGTGTTATGACCACCTCTTCAGGTCCTTGGACCCTGGATCACACATCACACCAACTGTAAGTGGACCTGGCACCCATTCGACACCTTGTTGGGATGTGATAATGCTCCTTGAGAACAGTGCTGACTGTTTATTGTTCAGCTCGACCGCTTCCGCGCTAGGCCTAACCGCCGGCCTAGTATGAGTGGAGGCGCCCAGCGCGACGCGGCCAGCGTCGCAGCGGGCGTCGCTGCTGGAGGCGACGCCGCTCGCTCATGGCGTGCTCTACATGCTGACCTTCGTCCCACTGGTTCATCGGCTGACACCTGCGCAGCGGATCTGAAGAAACCATCTTCATGGGAGCCTAAACCTCCACCACTGCCCGATGCGGACTACAAGGTGATTCTTCGGATACGCGGGGGTCTCGACTGTACCAAGTTGCACCCCTGTGTCTTACGACAACTCGTTCTCAAAGCAGTTGGACTTCCCATCAGCAGCCCTGATCAAATCAGGGTCAATCCCACCAGTCACACAGTGCTCGTGAGTACGTCAAGCATGGACCGAGCAGATTTATACCACAACATCCGGACCTTAAAGTTCAACGGAGTCCCCTACGAAGTCGTCACCCACGTTGCCGACCCTGTAGATTCTTGTCGTGGAAGGTTTCATCTCCCTCTGGATTACGCTGACGAGGAAATCCTTCCAACCCTCCAAAGATGTAATCCAGCCATGACCATTGGGGCCGCTCGCCGACTGAGCACCACCGAAACCATCTTGGTTGTTTTCCGTGGCACGCACGTCCCTTTTTACATCAACTACGAAGGCTGCACGCTTCGCTGCCGCCCATTCCGACTGAAGGTGGAAGCCTGCACCCGTTGCCGAAAAATTGGACATCGCCAGGATGTCTGCCCCTCTACTCCCGATGCAATCTGTCACAAGTGCGGACTGAAGGATTCCTCAATGGACCATGAATGTGAACCCGTCTGTGTCGTGTGTGGTGGAGCTCACATCACCGGTTCCCCATTGTGCAAACAGCGTTACAAGACTAAGACACCTAAATACCAGACACCTAAGCCCTCAGAAGTTCCATCATCCCGGACACCGAGCCTTAATCGCTCGCAAGAGCGTGGCCCACAGCGGGGTCGCAGCAAGAGCAAGAGGCGGGGCCCAAACTCGACTCCCAAAGAACTTGACTTCCCGACCCAGTCAACGAACCCCCATTCCACCAGTCATCTGCCAAACCCATTAAAGGTAAGCTGGGCACAGGCAGCTTCCTCTAACTGCTCCTTATCTCAAAACATTAGCCTAGAAAAAGTTCTAGCTGAAAACGCTAGCCTCAAGGCAGAAATTCAAAAGTTAAAGCTCGAGCTACAATCCCGAATGCCCCTTAGCAATCTTTCGCAGCATTCCGAACCACGATCTTTCATTCCTGCTCAATCGCCCCCTGCTGTTGAACCCACGATACCTCTTCCTCCTACTGACATGGACACTACAATGCCTCGAGACACCTCCCAGCTGCCACCCTCAAATAAGCGCAAAACCCCTGCCACACCACGCGAAGAAGAATCTCTCAGCGACACAGTTCTAACTCTTAACGATAGGATAAACGCCCTCGAAAATAAAACACAGAAGAAATTCGCCGTCATTGAAAGTAAGATTTCTCACATAGAGAGCAGATTCACAGCTCAGGAGACGGGCCAAGCTGCCATAAATGACAAACTTGACAAGTTTCTAGATTTTGTACAAACTCAAATGCAGCAGACCACTGCATGGATTGCGGCCGTCACGGCCAATAATCCAAATATAGCCGTACCCGCCTTCTCTCCTACACCCCCTCCCGACAATGGCTGCAAACCCTAATCGCTCGAACTTTGTAGTATGGCAATGGAACTGCAGGGGGTTCCGCAAAAAGAAAGCGACTCTTCAACAATATTTGGCCTCCTGCCCCAAACCCCCTGCAGTCATTGCCCTACAAGAGACCCACGGAAACATAACTTTTCCCGGTTACAGTGTACACCAAACTAAATCTCTAAATTCTCCCGATACTGCAATATTAACGCAAAAACATTTGACGGTAACTCACTCTAATTTCGACGGCGTCGATGTGGAGCACAACTTTTTGGAGGTCCTTCCTTGTAAAACTCAAGAATCGCCTTTATACGTATTAAACGTCTATAGTAGGCCACAGGCGAAACACCATCGCTTCAATACTCTCTTTGCCCGAGCCATTGCGGCCGCGAAACATCACCCTCTCCTAATACTTGGTGATTTTAATGCACCAAATCAAGTATGGGGCCACTCTGTTTCTACACCCAAGGGTAGGGCTTTGTGGGTTCACATACAGGATCACCGCCTCACCCTCCACAACAATATAGACATGCCCACTAGATTAGGTAATAGTGTAGCTAAAGATACATCTCCCGATCTTACACTCAGCCATCGCGTTCACTTTGTCACATGGACCAACCTGAACATTAACTTCGGTAGTGACCACTACATTATTCAAACTACCATACACTTCCGACACAAACCTTTAGCTCCCAAGCGCCTGAGCCTTATTAACTGGAACAAGTTTCGCGAGGCCCGTCACTGCTCGGCGCCTACTGAGATAGATGATATCTCGGAATGGGTACAGCAATTGCACACTGACACAAAAACGCATACCACCATGTTACCACCTGATACGCCTTTTACAATAGTTGACACCCGACTTCTTCACATGTGGGAAGCTAAGCAATCTCTCCTCAAACGCTGGAAGAAGAGGCGACACAATCGCCGACTGAGACTGAGAATTGCGAGACTCGATTTGCAAATTCAGGACTATGCCATACAGCTTGCTTGTCAACAATGGACCCAGAAATGCGAAAGCATGCATGGCCACATAGACAGCAAGATGACATGGCAGCTCCTGCGGCATTTATTAGACCCTACCATATCACGTACCGCAAATAATCATCACATTAACAAACTACTTCACTCGCACAAAGGTAACTTAAACACTCTTTTTAATGATCTTCGTGACAAACACCTACCCAGCGCGTATCGATACGATGCACCTGACTATATCGGACAACCAAATGATGATCTCAGTAGCCCCATAACGGAGGCTGAGGTTAGACACGCGCTTGCGAACCTTCGCACCTCATCTGCACCAGGCCCTGACCTCGTCAATAATAAACTTCTCCGCAACTTAGATGAAAACTCAATTATAGCCCTCACTAAATTTTTTAACCACTGCTTCGACACTTCTACCTTGCCGGCTGCGTGGAAGGACGCCAGAGTTATTTTCATACCAAAACCTGGTAAGCCCATAAACACAGCCAACCTACGTCCGATTTCCCTCACTTCATGCATCGGAAAAACACTTGAACATGTAATCCTCAACCGCCTTAGCAAATTTATAGAAGAACACAACTTATACCCTCACGAAATGATAGGCTTCCGTAAATCCCTTTCCAGTCAAGATGTCATGCTTCGACTGAAGCATGACATCATTATCCCTAACTCTAGCCTCGATACTCAAGCAATTCTCAGTCTCGATCTCCATGGGGCTTTTAACAACGTCAGCCACACTGCCATATTGAGTGAACTGAGCGCTATAGGCGTTGGTAAAAAGATTCATGATTACATATCTGCGTTCCTTTCGAACCGCACGGCAACTATTTACATTGGGTCTGAACACTCTTGTTCTTACTCCTTGGGGAGTTTCGGCACACCTCAAGGATCAGTGTTATCACCTTTCCTTTTTAACATCGCGATGATGCCGCTGGCTCGAACGCTGAGATCCATATCAGATCTCAAATTTTCACTTTATGCAGATGATATTACCCTCTGGATGACAGGCGGCTCCGATGGTCACATTCAGGAAACTCTGCAGACTGCTGCTGACAGGGTGGTGGTTTGTGCGGGTAACATGAATCTGACCTGTTCACCCACTAAATCTGAACTGCTCCTCCTTCCTGCCCATCGGGGCTCTGAAAAGCACATCTCTGATATACAAATAACACTGAACAATACACCCGTGCCTAAAGTTGACAGACTCAGGGTGCTTGGACTACACATACAACGAAATCGACTAAACACACACACCATTAAAGCACTTCAAACAACTGTGGACCACACTCTACGCCTTATAGGCAGGATATCTAATAAGCATGGCGGGCTACGAGAGGCAGAGCTCCTCCGCCTCATCCAAGCCTTCGTCCTCAATAAAGTGACTTATTCTCTCCCTTATCTGTTCCTTCTGAGAAGAGAACAAAATAACGTAGACACTTTGTTACGTAAAATCTACAAATTCGCTCTCGGAGTCCCCATTCGAACGTCCACCGCACGGCTCATGGAGACAGGCACATTGAACACCTTAACTGAACTTATTGAAGCACACTTAACTTCACAATATGCTCGTCTTTCCAACACACAGACCGGAAGATACATACTCGATACCCTCAGTATCAGGCCAACTCCAACCACTAACGCCAAACACACTATTCCGCGTGAAATACACAAGAATCTACTCATTCCGCCGCTCCCTAAAAACATGCACCCTGTGCACCACGAGCAACGTCGACGACAGCGTGCAAAAACTCTCGAAAAACGATTTTCTACTTCTAAAGAAGTGCTCTACGTTGACGCTGCCGAATACAGTACTCGTCCTTTTTTCGCCCTCTCAGTTGTGAATTCGCTAGGTCAGATATCTGCTGCTGCTTCTATTTCTGCTTCCTCTTCTGAGGAGGCGGAAGAAGCAGCCATAGCTCTGGCCCTTACAGTTCCAAATTATTCACTTATTATTAGTGATTCAAAAACTGCCATCTACAATTTTGGAGCGGGTAGGGTGTCCAAAACAGCCCTCTCCCTCCTTTTGGCCCATCCCCCGCAACAAGACACGGCTTTAATATGGACTCCCGCGCACGCGGGCCTTGCCGGTAACGAGGCGGCTCACGCCAGCGCCCGAGGATTTACGTTCCGGGCGCAGGCGCTGGAAGAGCCAGGCCCCGTTTCGACAACGGCACCGTTTGCTGCGCGGGATCGCCTTTTAACATTTCACGACATCTGTAGTCACTACCGCCTTGGTCGTTTATCCTTACCGCCGCTAACGTCGAAATCCATACGAAGGCGCGAAGTACTGTGGCGACAGCTGCAGACTCACACCTTTCCTTCTCCTTACATTCTTCACCTCATGTACCCTTCTCTTTACCCGTCCTCCTCCTGTAAATATTGCTCCGCACAGAAAGCAAATCTTAATCATATCATGTGGGGGTGCCCTAAGCACCCCCCTCCACCGTCCCTTCGAAAACTAATTAGTAATGAGGAGCAGTGGGAGGCTGCCATGCGCAGCTTGAAACCCGACGTCCAGGAGGCCATCCTGGGTTGGGCAGAGAGGGTTGCGGAGGACTATCGAGCGTAGCAATCTCTCCTCATCTCTCTTCCATTGCACCTTTCCTTTACAAAGGAAAAATAAAGTTTATACCTACCTACCTACCTACCGCTCCCCCTTTCGTGACGGAGGACGCCGGACGCGCTAAAACGCGCATGCGTCAAAGCAACGCAGCGTGGCTGTGGTAAAAAACGCTGCCCTGGAGAGTGTGCGTCATGCGTTGACATAGAAAATCGGTGTCCGGGGCCGATTTAGTATTTCAAGGTGCGCGGGAATCATCATGATGGTGATAGCGGTAGAACTATAAACGCGCCTATGCGCGCGCTCGTGCGCGTTCCACGTGAAAAGCTCCCGAGCCACGGGGACAGCTCGGCTAACCCCAGAGAGCAGAGAGCAAGGACCAGTTCGGGCCACGCCCCGGCTGCTCGTTCTGACCCTCCGTGTCCGGGCCTCGTCCCGGCGTTGAAGTCCTCGGGTGCGTCCTGGACTGGGCATCGCCCCACCTCACCCCCACGTTGGTCTGGGGCAACATTCGTCACGGCCAGCTGCTGTTCTGGTCTCGGAGCGAGACGCTGTCCCAGCTCTGTTCGCGGCAGTCGGCGGTACGCTGTTCTCGGTGGTGTACAGGCAAGCCCAGGCGTTGACCACCGTACTGGGATGCCCCTGGCGGTTATCTTCTAGACCGGGCCCCGCCTCGGTACGAACTCCGCAAGCACCAGGCATCGCGCCTCCTGACTACCAGAGAGCTCAAGGTCAAGCGCAACGTTCACGCCCCAAGAGTAGAATGTGAGTGAACGAACAAGAACATTAACTCCCTTTCGCGTAGGACCGTGAACGCGTGTATATCTGTGTGAGCTTATGTTGTGTGTATCCCTTTGTCCGTCTTCGTGTATATAAAAGTCTCTCGTTGTCCTCGAACGTCCTCTGTCCTCATCTGGCTAACCTGCGCCCACAGTTGCCCACAGTGGCGCGCCATAGAGAAAGAAGAAGACAAGAGCGGACACTCCGCGAAACCTGGCCTCAGGAAGTGCGTCACGACTACGTAACGAACTAGTGCTCCCACCACACGTCAGAGGGCGCAAGCGCAAAAAAAAAACACAGTTATAATCAATGCAACAGAATTGTTTTCACAAATTAATAATTACACGCCCAAATTTGGTATGTTCTTTATACATAAAAACGATTTATTCAACACACCTTACGCGATTATTTTTCTTCAGCCGTACTGTCATAAACACCATCTATCCAGCGACAAGCCCATGCATGACTGACAGCGAGACGCTTTCGTCGCTTTCGTCAACGTCGGCTGCGTCGGCGTTTTCAAGCGTGAGATAACAGGTGAGGCACGTTTTCAAGCGAAGCTTGTTGAATGACATGTTGTTGGTCTTGTTGGGTCATTTTTTCAGAAAACGGTTACGCCTGCGCGAAAAAGACACCATGCAACAAACATAGAAAGATGCACACACACACGTTGCGCTTCGTGTGTGCGAGTTTGTTTCTTACGTGGCGTGTCATTCACGCAGTTGTAACCTTTTTCTGAAGCTTGTAAGGACTGGGAGGTTCGCTAAAAAGAAAGTTTGTGGCTCTATGCGGCGGTTAGACGGGAACATTGTGCAACGTATGCAGTATAGAAAAGGCGGCACGGCGTCAAGCCGAGGCGACGCGTGCTGCGTCTGCCACGGACGCGAGCGTCTGTGCGCTGAGCATAGCTGGGCAGCTAGGTCGTAGGCTCGGTGCAAAATATTGAGAAGCGTTTGTTGGGCCTCGCATGCTTCACGACGCATTTCCCGAAGGCTCGGAACACGAATAATTCTTGGTGTGCCGGAGGCAAATCTGGACTAGCCAAGTGGCCATCATCTTCGTTTCTTCGCTAGCCTTGTGCCACTAGTGCAAGCTGCCCACAAATTTTTTTGACGTTTCCAATATAATTTTACCGCACAAATTTCAACTACGATTTTTCTTCCCAATGTACTGCTGATACTGCGTACGCACGAAGGTGTTCTAATGTTCCCAGGCCGCGATACCATTGCATTACAAGGGATAGCGGCCTGGAAACTTCTGAAGATCTTTGTTCGTGGTCTTGACGTATATCTTTGTAAGTCAGAGTTTTATGGGTCAGAGATGTATCACTGGTTTTGTATTGTGCATCGATTAGCTAATCATTCAAAGGGGTTTGCTGGTACACTTATGACGTGCACATATCTTTTTTGTAATTTGACAGCGAAGCATCCACTTACTAACATTTTCAGACCGCGCTGACGCCAGGCCGTCCGGCGGTCCAAGCTACGGCAGCTACTGCTGTGTATCGTGGTGCTTCAACAATGGCAGAACCCACAAGAAGCCTGGGACGAGTTTCTTCCGCGTACCACGGGACGGCAGGTGTGTTAAAGCTTTTGTATGGTTTGCATGTCTGTAGGCTTACTGTTCGTACTTGCTAAGTGAGGGTAACAATAAAAAATCACTATTCAAGCACTTCCCCTTTCAGCTGATAGTTCATTGCCAATGCAGGATGAAAGCATGGATGCAGTATGCTGGACGCGATGATCTCCTGAGTAAGCCGGCCAGCCTATTGTACGCAACGTACAGGGTTTGTAGCGACCATTTTACTGCTCAAAGTTTCATGGACCCTGGGCACACAAGGCTTACAAGAATGGCTGTTCCCAGTGTGCAACCAGCTGCACCATGTAAGTGATTGACTGAAACTCAAATATGTGCAATAGCAGCCACTTGTATTGAATCAGTGGCGACAGTTAACCGTGAAGATCTCTGTAGCCGATAGAGAAACCTCACTACAGAAGTAACACTTGGAAAGTCTTAAGTTCTGTGAATTGTGGGCTATTACCTTCCTAACAGCAGCTTTACATTTCTGTCATTTTTTGATGCTCTGGACCTGCGCAACTTGTTTTGAAAGACTTTAAAGGGCTATTTCACGTTATCTTCAAGCCTGAGTGCACATGTACGTATACCTTTCATCAGTGAAAGCTGCCACTGTTGATAATTCCAAAAATCACAAATTACTTGTTTCCTAGTTGGTGCCGTCTCTTTTCTTCCACGTTCGACCAATTTATGCGTTTGAAAGAGCTGTTTAAGCTTCCCCATGCTACAAGCTTTGTAACTTGTACCAACTGCACATATATGCAGGTTCTCTGAGCGTCGCTTCAAGTAGTGACTGTGACATGGCTGCAGAAGCTGCACTGCAAGGTGCGGATGAGCTTCAGTTTGTGTTATTATAAGCCTCTTACTGACACATTGTCGTAATTTCATCTCTTCAGGACCTGCGGTAGAGGCTTCAGAAAGCGGCTCCCACACATTGAGGTGCCCCGATGAACAGGGTGCGTTCAGTGTCGCGATTTCTTTTTTTTTTTACCCAAATTGACTGTTGACCAAACCTCTGCAGGTGGCAGCTCCCTTGTAGCTGGTGAAAGAATTTCTGATGATTTCGTCTTGCCGGAGAAAACCTTAACCAGTCGTTCAGCTGTCACAAAAGGAACTTGTGTGGCCGGTAAGTTGTATGTTCACTTCAACACCAGAGTGGATTGATATAGAGACTTCCGCAGGCCGCTCGCAAGATTGTTCCGACAGCATTGTCCGAGGCACTGAACAAGCTTCACAAGACCCTCCAGAAGACGTCTCCGCCAACAGCTCCACGCCTGAGTGCCTTAGAGAAAATGGTGACTATGCTTTTATTGCAGCAGTTTTTAATGTGCTATTTTATGTTTAGGACATTCTGAGGAAACTATCCTCAAAAGGACACTACGTGTGCACTTACAAAATGTAAGGGTGGGCTCTCAGTGATTTTCATTTTTTTGTGCATTGTCAACATTGTGAATGGTTTGTTTTTAGGTAGTGGAATCGAAAACTTTGTACCACAGAAAGTTTCAGACCTTGGGTCTGAAAGAGCGAGGAAAGTGCTCGTATGGGATTAGTTGTTCTTCGCTTTTACATCAATTTTTTTGTTTATTGCAGTGCGTTCCTGTGTGCCAGCGACAATGTCTCCATCAATGAAGTACAAGCAAACCATTAAACATCTGCAAGCCAAAGTAGCAGCACAGCGGAAAACTATCAAAAGACTGCAGAGACAGCCTCACCAAGCACCGTCATCGACTACGAAGGCCCTTGAAGTTATCCGACCGCACGTCACCGAGGAGGTTTTTAAACTTCTTTCTGCACATGTTCGCTTGAGGCCCAAATGCAAGGGCAAGCGGTTTCCCGTGTGGTTCAAGAAATTCGCTCTTCACTTAAACTTCCGAGGTCCGCGAGCATACCGATTTCTGGCTCCGTATTTTTCTTTGCCCTCCCGGCGTTCATTAAGGAGGTGGCTAGCTAATGTAAAGATGACTCCAGGCATAATTCCAGGAATCCTTTCTTCCATTGCAACAAATACTCAAGCTTGGAATGAACGGGACCGAGTGTGCGCTTTAGTTTTCGACGAAATAGCACTCAAAAAGAATTTGTACTATGATGCTTCAAGAGACGTTGTCCAGGGTTTTACAGATGATGGCACTCATCGCACTTCAACCATCGCTGATCGAGCACTGGTTTTTCTTCTTGTTGGTGTTTCGAGAAAGTGGGTTCAACCGGTTGCTTTTACTATAGGGCACACATCAACACCATCATCTGTTATGCATAACTTGCTGGTGTCACTCATTTTGGAGCTTAGGAGCATTAATATTGCAGTGAAAGCAGTCATTTGTGACCAGGGCAGTTCAAATGTAAGTCTCGCTAACCAACTAAAAGTGACTGTAGCAAAGCCTTTTTTTGAAGTTAATGGTGAGCGGGTATATTACATTTTTGATGTTCCGCATTTAATTAAAACAACGCGCAATAATGTCCAAGCACACAAGTTATACATTGGGGATGACATCGTTAACTGGTCGCACATTGTAAGCCTTTACCAATCCTCACATGAGTTGCGGTTGCGATTGGCTCCAAAGTTGACTGAACGGCACGTTCATCAGAAACCTTTTTCTAATATGAAGGTCAGCAGAGCAACTCAGGTCTTCAGTGCATCAGTTTCGATTGCTATCACGGCAATGGTGTATGCGAAGGTGCTGCCTGCCTCGGCCATCACTACAGCTCAATTTTGTGATCGTATGGACAGGATTTTCGATGCCTTGAACAGCTCGAGTAAAAAAAGAACTTCGCAAAAGCTGCGGCATGCAATCATGAAAAATGATTCAGAGCTGATTGACTTCCTCCGAGGCCAGCTTCCCTGGATTGCATCATGGCAGTTTGTTGGCAGACGTCAACCACAAACCATCGTAGGTTGGCAAATTACAATTCAGGCAATTTGTCAACTATGGGACGACCTCTCCAAAAATTACAATTTTGAATACCTGTTAACACGCAGGCTTCAACAGGATCCTCTGGAGAACATATTTGGCCACATTAGGCAAAAACAGGGTTGCAACACCAACCCCAATGTAGCACAATTTATTTGTGGCCTGAAGCACATCTGCATAAGAAAACTCTTCAAGCTGTCAGAATACGGAAATGTCGAGGATGATGAATGTGACCTCCTCCAGGAACAGCTGTCGCCATTCTCCCTCACCAGTGCGTCTCTTGTGGATAATGAGGAGTGTGCACAGCCACAGCCTGACGACTTTCCCGCTCTAGACGATCTCTCTGAACTTGCGACAAACATTCACTCCCATATTATCGATGACTCCGCTGCATATTATGTAGCTGGTTTTCTCATCAAACACTTCCTTCGGAATGCATGTGACGGTTGCAGTTGCCCACAGTTACTGAAAGACGACAGTGAGACGCTTAAGGGTACCCACCAGTATTTCACAATGCTCAAAGCATACCACGTCCCCAGCAAACTTTTTGGGAATCTCACTGTGCCATCAGAAGCAGCTTTTGCATACGTACAACAACTTGAATCTCGCTTTCTTGCCATAATTGAGGCCACTGCACATCACCTGAAAGTGTGCGATGTTTTGTATCACCATCTGTCAAGTGTTGGCGATTTTCATTTCTGCTCTGCTGGGTGTCGCGCTAAGTTTCTGAAAATGTTTTGCCGGGTTCGTTTATGTTGGCATGTGCGTTTTGTGAACCGAAACTTAGACAGGGTTAGGTTCCAGTCTTCAATCTCGGGCATGCAGCTTGACAAGTTCAAAGGTTAGCAATTAGCGGCGGGTTTACACTAAAGTATTGGAGTTGAGCCGAATCCTGCAATAGCTTTGTTATGTTATTACTTCGTTACAGCAGACTTCATTATGGTCTTATATGCTTATATTCAGTTCAACTGGACTAACCACTCCTTCGTTGCATTCATTGTTTTGGTTACCCGCTATGAGGAGTACAAACACTGTGTATTCGCTCGAAGTGATTTGCATAACCTTAAAAAGAATGTTGGGCATCCTGTCTGTATTTTTTGTAGCAAATACGGGCGAACTGTACACTTTACTGTGGGTCGCTTGGTCACTGTGTATGCTTTATCTCTCCAGCTCAAGTAATATATCGATAACAAAACCGCTTGTTGAAATGTCTTCGAGCGGGTAAGGAACACAGTATGAAGTGGGCACGGTTCATGTTATCACGCTTTTCGTATTTTAGCTTCTCATCAACCTCCTCATCTTGCCCATCAAAATTTTCAAAAGAATACCCAAACTTGTAGTGTTTGATGGGGCTGCGGACGCTGCCATTTTATTTTTATATAGCTTGTGAGTGATAACGTACGATGTAGAGCCTTTGTGAAAAATAATGAGCCAAAGTGGTTTCCTTCTGCTATTTATTAGCCCTGTAATACCGCTCTCGTAGCACCAATTAAAGTCCACAATTCTGGATAAAGTGATGACTACAATCTATTTTAGCTCGCAAGCGTCACAGCAACACCCAAACGCAAATCGCTTGGGATCTTAAGTTTTTGATGAAGGCGACGCATAACAAAAGCCACAAGACCTGCCAGTGTTGTAGCATAAAGTTTGTCTTTCACGTAGTGAGCAAGCTGCAAAGCCCTACCTTTCTGAGGACAAGCAGGCATCAAGTCTGCTTTTTTTCATTTTGGACTAGCTGTTCTTAAGCACAGCCAGCACACTGCACCTTTGCCTTTCTGTTATATTGTGTCGTGTGGTTTCTGTGCGCTCTTTTTTTCTATGCATTATTTCAGTTAAGCCCAGGCGTGATTCGCGACTTCATTGCTGTGTATATGTCACTTCTTCCTTCTTCATCAGCATTGTGCGCTATGTTTTTGCCATAGATCCTTAGTTACCCACTGGCCCGGTGTGTCATACTTCACCAGTTTCTCGGCTTCTGCCAACTCTAGCGATGTGTGCGTTGTCTGTGTTCTCTATGTATTTGTTACAATATTTGTTACAATTTATTTGTAAGGCGAGATGCATTTGTTGTCTACCTTTGTCATATTGTGCTTTTTATATTCTCATACTCTACCTTGCCTTTGAATAAAACATTGCGGATGCTCTGTTTCTTTGACTGATATATACATTGATCACTTGTTCCAAAAGAAAAACACAAGCGCGATGAATAAAACGATAGTGAATTATCATTACCTGCATCTCTTTTTTTTATAACTTAATCAAAATAAAAATTACGTCACGACCGATTCGCACGAACCACTGAACAAAACAAAACAGGGAATCGCTAAATCAAAACGACCTACAAAAACTATCCATTTGGGCGATGAATAGTGGTCTGAAATTATGAACTTACGACATAGCCAAACGTCGGTTATGCAAAGTAATTCAAAAGTTGCGCCAGTGAAACCGAAACCGGAAGCGCAAGCCACTTGCTCTCATCAACCACTAGGTGTGCTAGAGTCGATTGGGCCGCTGGGGTCTACGGGAGTGTCCACTCTTCACCTTTTTTATTTCTCTATGGGCGCGCGCCTGCGAGTATATGACAGTACCGACGCCTGGCGTGGAAACGCCGGCGTGACGGGACCGATTGAACGCCGGCAAGCATGCGCTCCGCGTCACGTCGAAATGTATTGGCGCTTTGACTATAGCATGTAGTCATGTTATTACATGACACGCATCTCATGATTATTATGTTTGCACCACTTCCATACCTTCGTCATCCATTGGCGTCACGTAATACCGAGTTCGGTACATGGGAAGCTAGCAAAACGGCCACGAGTGCATCATGAGCTTAGCATGTAGTCATGTTGTTACATGACACGCATCTCATGTTTTTCAAGTTTTCACTGGTATCATACCTTCGTCATCCATTCACGTACTGTAATACTAAATTTGGTATATGTGACACTAGCGAAACGGCGGCGAGCGCATGAAGAGCGTGGCATGTAGTCATGTTGTTACATGACACGGATGTCATGATTTTCATGTTAGGGTCTGTAACTTGTGTTCGCCATGCAATCATGCCATAGCATACCAGTTTTGGAACATGCCATGCGAACGAAACCACTGCAAGACCTGCAGGAACTTGAAATGTAAATCATGACATTTATGACATAAATATTATTTTCATATTTTGACTAATCAAATATGTTTTTCATACAGTCATGTTAAGGCATACCAAGTTTGGTATCGATGGCATCATCGAAATGGCCAGGAGAGCGAAAAGTTGTAGGTGGCTAGATAGATAGATAGATAGATAGATAGATAGATAGATAGATAGATAGATAGATAGATAGATAGATAGATAGATAGATAGATAGATAGATAGATAGATAGATAGATAGATAGATAGACTGTGAAACAAGCAGTCACGCCAGCAACTTGAAGCGTGTGTCTGTAGCTCTGCATGCTGAAGATCGGTAGGCGCTTATGCCAGCCGATAACTTCTCTTTGTGCCCGTTTCTCTCCGATGCTTATCGGGGCTCTTGTATAATTGCTTCTCCGTCGACGCGTTCCTTCGCGTCTCCCCTTGCAATGCTTCGTTTCTCTCTTTTCTTGTTTTCATCGAAGGAGGATCCGACGCGCACGAAACGCTGTGCCATATTGCATGTCCGATGTTTGAAGATGCAGCGTTCTCGATCTGGCGATGCAGCCCAAGCCCTGCCTCGGTGCGTTAGCCTTCTATAGCACTTGCGGCTAAGCAAGAAGCATATCACGCTAATAATGACAGGACGTACATGATATTTTATCCTCAGAGTAAGATGAAACAAATCGGTGGTGGATTTCACCATTCATTTGTTGCTGTCAGCGCAGTGGGCGTGTAGCAAGACCAAGTTCGGATCAAACCGGGCGATCGCATCTACATGGATGCTGCCATGTTAATTTGCAAACGCACTTACCGGGAGTAAGAGACAAAAATAATTTCATGAGTACGAACTAAATGCGGACAATAAACGTATCACATAACGATGTGCGTTACGTAAACCAAACGCCAATTTTAGTCAACCAGGTCAATTTTCAGGCACTTATTACATCTGGTACTATGCTTTGCTGCGCTAATTTGTTGATTTCTTACACCCCGTAACTTTGGTAATGCTGAACCAAAAATTTTTGGGTCTTGGGTCAGCACGAACGCAAGAGCCCAAGATTGGCTGGGGTTCTGCGCATGCACCTCGGTGCGTCGCAAGCTTCTTGGGTTCCCAAGCTCCTCGGGGGCCCCAATTCTCATACTCTCTAATGAGCGCGTTAAAGTAGCGCGCTCCGAACTCCAAATGAGCATGCTCGATTGCGCTCGGGCATGACGACTGCAGAGCTTACGGCAATTCCCACCAACTGCTTTCGGGGTCATAACAGCATGGCATGGCAAATGTTATGTTGCTTCCGCGGTATGAGCGAGTGGAAAAGGAGACCGCACTTCGTCGGGGAAGCGAGTAGGAAACACGTCATTTTTTCCCGGAAGTCGTAGCCTGTGAGCGAGCTCTCGTGCACCGTATCAGTTTGGGGCGCGGAGAGCGCGCTCCGTAAACACGCACCTGAAGTTGCTTTTCCTCGGTTAAGTGTGCAAGAGCGCAATCCGCCGACGCACGCTCCGGTTCCTTGACTGAACGCGCCCGGTGGCCCGTGAACCTTGTGACAGGAACGTGACGCGCCACTTGGCATGAGACAGTTGGCAGTCCTTGCGAACGTCATTCAGGCAATGACGGAGGGAGGGAACGCAAGTGCGACCACGAACTTCGCCTCCTCGAGGCATGGCGGTGGACTTTGCTGCATCGCGTTTTGCTTTCTTTCTTCTTAGCCTGTCTAGTTATGTCCTGACTCGAAAAATTGTTTCGATAAAGTCGTTCCCAGACGACGCTTTACGACTTCCGCGACGTCAGCGTCGGCCGCGCTGGTGCCGTGGTTACAGTGCCCTGCTGCTCATCCGAAGTTCGGGGGTCGATCCCGGCCGCGGCGGTGGATTCTGACGCAGGTGAAATGCTATAGGGCCATTTACTGATGTATGTTGCTGCGCAATAAATAAACCCAGATGGTCACAACTGTCTGATCCATTAACTAAGACATACGTAATAATGGCTACTGATGTTTTCGCTTTTGGTATGTGACAAACAATTATCTAGCACGTGATGAAAAAAAATTGTAATTAGGCAAAACTATCACCCACACGCTTTAGTAATAGGTATGAAGAACGAAGTTATTTTTTCTTTGTATTTTTGATGTGCAAACAAATTCTAAAAGATCGTATAGGATGGATGCACCATTCGGAACCTTTCTCTGGTGTTACTTTAAGTGAATTATTCGTTATATTTACGTCAACCGCCTCAAGGCCGAAAAGACCTCACATAAGCACTTGTTACGCGACAACTTTAACTGTGCAACAACTATAGTAAAATGAGAAATACTATTGCAGATAGCTGTAAATTAAAGGGTGGGGGAACACGCTTGAACAACTTTAAGTTTAGATTTGTTGTGTTAATATAACAGGCTTATAAAACGGTTTGAATTTGTCGTAAAACAATGGCAGCTGAGGACAATACAGGAAGTGTTCCCTAAATATTTTTTCTCTTCCTATTCAACATTTTTAGTTAACAATAGAAAGGTAGGTAGGCAGGTAGTTAGGTAGGTAGGTAGGTAGATAAATAGATAGATAGATAGATAGATAGATAGATAGATAGATAGATAGATAGATAGATAGATAGATAGATAGATAGATAGATAGATAGAATACACGCCAATCTTTTATAACTTTCACGCATAACTTTCATGCCTTGGGTCACGTAGTCACCAGATTATTTATATTTACCTTACAAACTCCCCAATGCCATGCTGAAGATAACACGACCGGTAGTTGTTCAAGCTTCCAGCAATAAAGGAACGGCTCTGCGTGCTTAAAGGGAGTCCGTGATTGATTAGAAAAGCATTTCAAGACGCCTTCTAAAGCATTCTCCTTCACTGGAAGCTGTAGAAGCTGTAGTCAGTTCGCTTCTCTGCGGGGACCTTTGTTCACAGCTGCCCTTGGATCAGTGGACAGTGATCTGTGCTTGGATAGTTACGCTCCACTAACTGCATTGGTCCTCGGTAATCTCGTGAAGTGCGGAGTTTGCGCACTGTACGCGCACATCGCGTCAGCAGTTTTGTATGTAGCCGTGAACAAAGCGTTCATCGTTCCTCGAGTGCTTCCTTCCAAACCTATTCTCCGAAAGATAATTTGAGCTACAGGCAATTAACTTGAGAGAACCCAAAGTTTAACGTGAAAGGTTCGACACTCAACATGCTGGATCGAGTGGCACTCCTGGCAACTTCTTGCGCGAATTGGATTCCACCCCCACTTCGGCACTGAAGACAGGCCGGGATGCCAGTCTTCAATTGTACTCGTTGGAGGTCGCTCTCGCCGTATGAGAACTTCATTGGCGATGAACATTCGAAAAGCTTTTGACCACGTCAGTCATGAAACAATAGCTGCGATCTAGCCACGACTGCACCTTTCAAGATGCCTGTGCACGTGCGTCGAAGCCTTACTCTGGGACCGAACTTTCTCTAACCACCTAGCTGGCCATGCGGAAGGTCTGTTTACATCAAAATATTGTGTTCCACAAGACGATGTGTTTGCGCCAGTCATTTCTTTTAATATTGGCCTTTTTCAACTGGTATGGCAATTAGCGTCTATTCCTGATGTTTACTTCCTGATGTATGCCGACAATAGTATTGTGTGGAATTCGCTAAGGCACGTTGCGGGCTAGTTGGTTGGGGTTTATCATTTATATGGGTACAGCGCACCACGACAAGAACACAGAGAGACACACACTCACACACAGCACTGTGTGTGTGCGTGTGTGTGTCTCTCTGTGTCCTTGTCGTGGTGCGCTATACCCATATAGATACTGTGTGGAGTCCACCAAGGTCTCATCTGCCAAAAAGAGGGAGCTCAAACGGTTTTCGTGTTGCTAGTGCTTGGGGTTGTGATAACGAATTTTAATTATCAAATGAAAAAACAGCATTCATGGCTGTATGAAACAAGAACGGGTGCCGTGCACTTTCGAGCCGGCCTATTTTCTTCTTCTTCCACCTCGACCCTGTACAGAAGGTCTCAACCCTTCATGTATTAGGTCTCTAAATTGCTCAGAATAGTTCTGCTTCCCCATGGGTCAAATTCACAACGCTGTGTGGGGCATAAACAAATAATCTTATACGTCGAAATGCCAATTAAATGGCATTTTCTTGAAATATATTTCGTTAGAAGGCGGTAACGTTGCAATTGGGCACCTCGTTCATAAGATAGACTTTAAAGAGGGCGACAAAACCGTAGGGACGTTTTTAACAGCACTATTTACACCTAAGTCAAAGATTAGTCACTGACGCACAATATTTTCGCTCACTACAAATTTCACGGAAGCAAAAATTCAAGCTTGGTTGGCATCGCTTTTGCATTTGGACGCTTGTTAACATACCTTGGTGGGCGCCATGTATGGTTTGCTCTGTTATATAGCTAATCATGGCTTATCGCACCTCCGTCATCTTTGTTCATCATTACCACTGATTACAAAAGTTGCTATCCATTGGGAAGCGACTGAGTAAGCGAAAATCATAACACAATCTTTCGAGTGTAAGTGCTATACATTGAAACATGCTGTTGGTATTTAAAAATGAGAGCATTTTTTTGCGTGACCGCTTGAGCAAAACATTGTAGGAGAATGCAATCGCACAAAAACCCACGTGACCTACGTCACTAATAACGGCATGCTGTGACGTCACAACGTGGCGTCATTGTTTGAAGTCATCATGGCGCCACATATCTTCAAAATCGTTCACGTTATCGCGACATTATCACATGATGTCAAACGTGTCAACCAACCTGACAGTAGCCCCCAAATGGGTTAACACGTTGTCAATTTACGAATTAGTTGACACATTGACCAATTCAGGTAATTAAACGGGCGAAACAAACTAGTAGATATAGAGAGAAAGAAAGAGAGATAAACACAGGAATAGAGGGTAGGTGCTATAGGTCTTGTTGCTAGCACGGGCACTAGGGTCAATGCTATGTCCGCAAACGTCCATATTATTTACGTGTCTTTTTTTTCTATTTTGCTTGATCCATAGCGCTTGCTGAGATTCACAAGTTGAACACTGACCAACTAGCCCATATTTCTGCGTTGAACAGTCTACTCACGAGTTAGTGTTCACAAATGTGCTTGACAATTTATCGCATATTAACTATGCATGGAATCGCAGAAAAAAAAAACGCAATCATCAGACGGAACCGAAGGATGCGTGCAGTTCTCACAAAGTCGAACAACGCTTCGCCCAGCGAAGCACGGGACCATCGCCCCTTGTGTTCCCCATCGGCTGGCCCGTCTAGCATCAAAATGCATGGTGTTCCAGTCGGTCTCAATTTACCTTTCCTATTATTAGCGCCGTAGAGTTGGAGAGCTCGTATCATAGAAATTCTGGCGTCGGCGTCGTTGGTTGTGAGCTGGAATTCGTCATCTTATGCGTGAACGAAAAATTTAGAACGATGCAAATAAAATTAGTAATAAAATGCTGGGTGGGAGTGGAGACCAAACCAGGATCGTTTGGCTCCGATTGGGGATTGAAACCAGATCGTTCGCGGGACAAGCGGATTTCCTACCGCACGACCACGCGTCTGCTTGTGAATACAGTGAAAACACTTGCTCTGCTGGGAAACGCCAGTGAATTTAGCTTTCATGCTTTACAAACACGCACGTCCCGTGTATGTGCTTCACAGTGGAACATGAAATGTTACAGTAATGAAGCGTAGAACAAGCGCTCATTGCCAGTAGGCATAAGAACATGATAATAATAATAATATTATTATTAATAATGATAATAATAATATTAATAATTATGGTGATTATGATGATGATGATGATGATGCCTCCACTATGGCTCTTGCCCACAAGTGGGGATTGGCCAAGAATTCAGGATGTGAAATTTAAGGTTTTTCGAATGAAACGTAATGCTTACAGAAGGAGGATAAAGCACACGTAAATTCCGAAACAGTGCAATAATTCCTTTTTTTATTCCGACCAGACAGAATAATATATATCTTGAATTGAAATGTAATTATTAGAACAGCTTCGTTGTTTTAAGCCGGTCATCCACTACAAAAGGCGCACACGCTACTGCGCCTATTCCCTTAAGATATGAGGCCAAATGAAAAAAAAGCGACTTTTTTCTCAAACGTCACTTTTTTTCTCTCAAGACGTCATAATATTGCCCGTAATTTTGCGGCATAGGGCTTTGTGTTTACGGAGTTTCTCTCAAAAGACACAAGCAAAAGTGTTAGACCACCCAGCACCTACCAAGGCAAAACTGAAAGTGTGACTATTGTGTGCATGATAATATTAGCTTGATAAGTAGTGTTTTCTTGGCTACTTTGCAATTAAATCAAGTGGCAATGTGTCATAATGCTCTATTAAAATTATTAATACACCATTTTTAATTGTAGGCGTCATGAGCTTGTCACAAGGTGAGTTCTACAGTGGTACAAGTGTTGTTCAAGCTCAAAGGCTCGTATTACGTACGCGCCTGTAAACTATCAAATTCGTTTTGTTAGACGATGCGTGTCATTTCAATAATGGCAGCAGAAACGTATTTGGTATTTTTAAGAAAACTGAGATTGAGCCTTGCCCCGTACACTGGAAAAGTGTGCCTCACAAACGATCAGCTCTGTAGCGCGAGAGTGCGCCGTCATGTCGCTGATGCTGCAAACAGGCCCGAATTTTTTTTCACTGCAGCTAGAGAAAAAGCATACAGTAGTAAGGTTCATGATGGAAAACAGTGAATTTTGGGCATTTTAGCCCTCTTGAGTATATCGTGTAAGCACTGCACGTACTTTAAATCTTTTTTGCTGATTTTCTCGAAACTTGTATTTCTGTAATTATTCCGTGAGCGAGGAGTCATAGCTATTCACTGACGAATATTTTAATTGAAAGTTTCCACACTTTTTTATCACATCAAAAGCCACGCAACGAACCCGATTGAGCAAAATCGTTCAAAAATCTGTAATATGGCTGCCTGTTTTACGATAGGGATCCCAGAGCGGGCGCATAATTTTTTGCTTATTTAATTGCCATGTTTTTACTATTCATCACATCATGTTCTCGTTCATTGCACAGACCAAAGCTTCTTATATGTGCTCGTAAAAATAAATTTTTTTATATACTGGTACTTGAAGTATGAGTTTTTGCGCAGGGCAAAATTTTAATAAAAATTTTAATTATGACCGATGAACGAAAATAACATATTACATTGCAGAGTGCTGATTTGTAGTAAATATTGATTTACAAAGTATGTTTTCTCTCGCTTGGCCGCATATATCAAGGCAACGTATTGGGTGGGTCCACAGCAAGTTCGAAAAGGTTTCATGCACTAAGTGTTCAAAGTACTCACTACGAACAGAATATCGCTGTGGCGTTCAAAACTCCTAAAGACGAAGCTTTAGGGTCCCCTAATTTTTTCGTGCTTTGCTTTACTCTCCCCTGTGCTTTTCCTCCTCCTTATTACAGCATACCTCCTCCCCTTGTTCGCTTGCCTTCCCCACCTGTTAAAAGTAAGTGCAGCAAGCTAGATAGATGTAGTAAATATTGGCGTCACGATTCATATTTAATAAATACCAGCATTATCACTCCCCAGCACAGCTTTGTGTGGAAGCACAACTTCAAACACTAGAACAAAAGAAAGAGTACGAAAGGCTCGAATTGCTCTTTTGAATAGTTAAACAACAAGTAAAAATTGACAAATCAAGGTATATAGGCATAAAAACTGAGAAAACATCAAGACATTGGCATAGCATGTACATTCCTCCCACCCCCCATCGCATAGCGATTGTTTTAAGTTCTGCTTCTTCCTGTGGGCGATCAGTGAGTGGAATAAGCTGCCAAATTTCATTGTGTCATGTGAAGGTGTATCTCCCTTCTTGAGAAACCTAGGTGAAGCAGTATTTCACGATCTATAATTTTTCTTCGTGTGGTGTAAAGCAATGTGCTATGAATATTTTTCTAATTGCCCCATGGGTAATTGTTGTTTCTATAAGGTGTGCATAATATCTGTGTATGTATGTTTTTTCCACCCCTGTCATAGCCCAAATGGGGTTAACCGTATAATAGAAAAATGAAATAAATACATAAATACAGTTCAACGCTTTGGCAGGGTGCATGGACCCGTTTCATGAAGAGCTTTTTAGTTCAGCAAGAACTATTACCTTTGCTGGTGTCTTTAATTTTCCTTTCTGTTTCTTTTCTCACTCTCTCTTTATTTACTCTTTCATATGGTTATTACAGGTCCTGCCGTAGAGGTATGTACAGCGGAACTCGCCAAAATTCTGTGGCAAATAACCGTTCATGATGATGACAGTTTTCGGGCACGGTCGCACACTCCGCGCATTTGATGCCGACCCAGTCCAGCCTCCCTGTTGAGGGTGTTTTAGGACAACAAATGAACGACTGCAGAACATGTAAAGATGGGCAGAAAGTTTTAGGGACGAAACTTTTTAAATCGGCATTGTTCGTCCCTCGTAGCCGTTGTAAAGTGTAACAAGTATAACATTCTGACCTCCAAGGTGGTGCCGGTGAGAGATTTCTTCTGTGCGTTGTTGAAAAATAAAAAGTAGTGCTCAATGTACATTCCAATGGCTGCTAATGGAGAATGACAGACAGCAGCATTCGGCTTTTAGTTAACGCGTACGCTGCGATCTCCATTAGCAGCCAATGGCATGTACATTGAGCACTGTCTGACAAGAAAGGGTTGCTACGTCATACTCGCTGGGTGTAACTTCCTTAGTTTTAGAAAGGTTTAGCGAGCGTTGAGCCGCAGTGCCATGCATATACCATGAACTCGAGGTGATTAAAGGTGGGAAGTAGATACGAAGCGCAAGCCGTAAGAAAGTAAAAGTCGAATTCTCCTGTCTCTCATTTCCCACTAGCAGCCATTGGCATGTACATTGAGCACTATCTGACAGGAAAAGGTTGCTACGTTATACTCGCTGGGCGTAACCTCCTTGGTTTTAGAAAGGTTTAGCGAGCGTTGGGCCGCAGTATCTACCATGAACTAGTATCTACCATGAACTAGTATCTACCATGAACTAGTATCTACCATGAACTCTAGGTGGTTAAAGGTGGGAAGTAGACCCGAAGCTCAAGCCGTAAGGAAGTGTGCGTGTGCCACCTCTCGTTTAGTCCTTGGAATGTCTGCTGGATGGCATGCTTCGGTATGGGGAATATATGATGAAAAGATGCGAGATGGTGGTACTTGCAGTGTTGAATAGATGAACGAACGCACACACAGACAGATGCATGGATGGACGCATGAATGGACGCATGGGCGGATGCATGAACGAACGCAGGACGGACGCACGAACAGACGTACGCACGGACGGGCGGATGGACGCATGGACGAACGGAAGCAAGAACGAATGGACGCATGATACTTCGCCCCACCCTACATCATTCACTCCGTGGATATACTACCATTTTTTTTTCTCCCCCTTTTGCATCTTCTTAGTTTGTGCTTCCAACAATTCTGTATGAAATAGACGAACGATTCTAGAGTGACTTCTAAATTAAAGAGCAAATTATTGTTAAATATTTTATGAATGGTCAATATTTCCATTCACTCTTCTTGATAGCGTATGATAATGGTCACTTATGAACAGGTAAGCGCAGGGACCAGCGCACGCAATAACGACAGTACGTGTCGTGCATCTATGAAAAACAAGTGATCACTATAAACATTTCGTTCACAAACTTTGATCTTTATATTAGATCTTGAAGGAAAAAGATTTATGGAAAAAATAAGCATATTGCAGCTATAATTACCAATTTTTACTTTCAATAATATTAACAATATCTACTGTTTTACGTCCCAAAACCAAGCACGATAAAATTGTCGGATACGCCATAGTGGAGGGCTCTGAGAATTTCGCCATCTCTGGTGTTCTTTAACGTCCAAGTGCGGATATCGCGCAGTACACGCGTCTCGACCGTTTCACCTCCAACGAAATGGGACCGCCATGAACGGGATCGAACCCACTACCTTTGTGTCAGCAGCCGAGCACCCTATAGCCACTGCCAGGCGTACCAAATCGAATTTTCCCTGCCGTGTATGCTTACGCTATCGTCCTTTACGAAAGGGGACAGGCAAGCGCGTGGCCTGCGCTGTTCGGCGGCTGCGTACAGCGCCATCAACTCAGAGTTCAATATAAAGGCAGACATACAAAACTTCAAAGTGTTGTTACGGCGCCTCAGATATGCGCAGTAATTGGTTTTACTTGACAATCGCACAACTACGAATGCTAATTCTTGAGCAATATCAGTGGGCGCTGCGAATGTGGTTGGCCGTTCGGTGCTGTTTGACGTATTGTTAGGGTCGACAAACAGACAGACAGACTAAAATTTTTCCGTCGAAGGTCCCCAAGAAAGACTATCGTCTTTGAAAACAAAATTGACGGCAGATCCACGAGGTGAATGACGATGAGATTGGGCGATGCTCCTAGAAGTAATGCCGTGAAATTTTCTTCCATTAATTCGCCTCGTGACATGCATGCTTCCTCGCCGCTTCCCATTGTCGAACGTTTTCAAGATCTGCTTCGCGACATTGACGTGCGGCCTCGGCCTCTCGTTCCCGTACGGAAGGATCTTGCTGACGCTGACGGGCCGCGGCAGCTTCTTGTTCACGTACGGCGGGATCTTGCCGACGCTGCCTTGCTGATGTGACTTCTTGTTCCCGTACAGCTGCATCTTAGAGGTGACGTCGCGCAGCTTCCCGGCGCGCTTCTGCCTCGCGTGCTCTCACTTCAGGGTCCTGTCTGCGAGCGCGCGCCGCCCCTGCCCTGCGCGCCTGCCTTTCGGCATCCTTATCCATACGAGCACACACCGACGGCCACGAGCATCGGCAACTCCAAACCTGTGTCGATATGGTTTTGATTATAAAACCATTGCTTTAGAAAACACCAGGCGTGTTTCGTTAAGGCGTCTTCTTTTTGTTTTGCTTTAGAAACATCTGGCGTCTTTTTGTTTTGCTTTTAGAAAACATCTGGCGTCTTTTGTTGGTTTATTTCATCAATCGACGGCGTTTTGAAGAAAAAAATTATTTTTTAATCACGCACAGGAGAAATCTCACCAGGCACTACCTTGGAGGTAAACAATGGCTGCTACTGGGAATGAAAGACAGCAGAAGTCGGCTTTTAACACTTCTACTTCTACTAACGTTTCCTACAGGAACATGCCAATGGCTGCTAATAGAAAATGAGAGACAGAAGAATTCGGCTTTTAGTTAACGCGCACGCTGCGAATTTTTTTATTGTTCAACAACGCACAGGAGAAATCTCCCACCGGCACCACCTTGGAGGTCAAAGGGTAAGACTGTTACACACTACGACTACGAGAGACGAACGGGTGCCGCTATAAGGAGCTTCGCCCCTAAAACGCGTTCGCTGGCATCACCCGTACAATGACCAAAGTTGGAGCGTGATCTAGCGGCGCTTGTCCACCGACATTGATTTGTTTTATTGTTTGCCAACACATGACGACCCCCCCCCCCCCAAATGCGGGCGTGCTTCTGTAGCTGTTGACTGATAAAGTGCAGACCACGTGCTTGTAAGTTATCTTTTAAAAAGGACAACTGCGTGCTATCGGCGTCAAATGAAACGCGAACAGCTGAAAGCGTGTCGCGAACATTATCAACGGTATAGCGCGCTCCGTACAGTCAGCAACCATGACAGGTGCGCACATATTTCTGTTATTTTGCTTATAGAAGCCGGCATGGGCGGGCCAGGCGCTTTGGTCGTTTCAGATATAGTTCACTTTTAATCTTGTTTCCTTCGTTTTGATTCTAAAAACTAAAACACGGGCGGAAACATTGGATTCTGGGGGAATCACTCAGGGCTACCAGACCGGATGCACGGAGCAGACCTGTCTAGGGTGAAAACTGAAAGGTGCAGGTTACGCTTACTGTAATGCTTCCGGCGCGCACTCCGCTGTTCGAGTTTCATTTGACGCCGATTGTGCATGTTCTTTACGTTATGGCAAACTGATGCCACTGCCACAATCGTTACATAAATTGTGGAAGTGGTGACGCGAGCTTGATGCACCGCACACAGGAAACAGCTGATGTTTCCAAGCGCAGCAATGCGCCTTGACACGGCTGCTTCATAAAATAGGCATGGCACCTTTATTATTGTCAAACCTGAGCAAGTGCGACGTACTGGCACCCAGCGATTCTCGTACTAGGAGTTCCTGCTGCTTGGTTTACCAAAGTGTCGATGACGCCAATGTATAAGGTAAGCGTGCAAGGTTTCTCCGGAACGAGCAGAACCTGGTTAGGCAGAGTAGCAGTCAATGTGTGACATGGGCGCTACTTTTCGTTGCTCTTTATCGACTTACCACTGATTGTGGATAGTTGGCATACGCGCTTCAGGGAGTTCCGTCAGGGAGTTCCGTCAGGGAATTACCCCGTCTGAGTCACGAAACAGAGGCGGCGCAGGCGGTCGGGCGTTGGCTGGTTCGGTTAGGCGGTGGCGCCCTCTGTCGCACCCCGCTGATGTGAGCCCCTTATTTTCGAACTGCTTTAGTGTGTTTAAGTTAATGCATGTGATAGCTTCTTGGTTATACCTTGCAAATATTGAATTTTAGAGTTTCTTCATTCATTTAAACCCGGATTTTGGCATCTCTAGACTTGTTGTGGCCCTTTTTGAGCGCCTTACCTTGAGCGTTAATACGCCGCATGAGATGGCTGACGAAAAGGCGGGCCCCTAAAATGCCGCGCTTAAAAAGAAGGTGTGTCCTTCAGTTACTCTGTACGACTCTTTTAGAATCCTTATGCAGCGATTCTTGCTCGACCTGTTATACACGACGCCCAAGCGGCATCGCGTGGCTACACCATTATATGCATCAAAAACAAGGCTGTGTAGGCTACACCGAGACGTCTTGCAGGTTTGCGTTCGCACCAAGATATGGTCACATGAATTTATCACACGTCATATACTTTCGTTTCGTCGTTAGCCTGCGTGGTTAGCCCAAAAATTGGGGGACCCTTAAGTTGCGCCTCTAACAGTCTAATGCGATAGCGATGTTCGTAGAGCGCACTTCAAACGTTTTGTATATGGAATCTTTTCAAACTTCCTATGCACTCACTACGTCACCTTAAGGCTGCAGAGTGACAAGAAACTGGTGTTGGAAATGATCAACATATAGCAGACAAGGCATGCCCTACATGATGGCATTGCATTTATTATGTTGCTAAGTTTCCTGTCGGGCTGAGCCACCCAGCAGAGACGTTGCTGCCTTTAAAGCCAGTGGGAGCTGTGTGGGTGCCTGATCAAGTGGGCTATATATGTAGACAATTTGAACGAATCCAGCATAGCAGTCTCCTCTATGCTTTGCGCAACCAGTTTTTAAGGTTACAGACTCGCCCGATTTTTGAGTTGGGAACCACTCATACTCTGCTGCCAGTCCAAGCACAAGCTCACGCACATCTGACTTTCACATCTCAAATGTAGCGGAACTTTTAAATTGAGACGTTGCGAACGTCACTCTTGCTGAAAGGGCCATTTCAGTGTTGATTTCAAATAATGAAAAAAAGGCATGGCATCTGATTTTCCTCTACAAGTGAAGAAGATATTCCTACCCGTTCTCTTTTTCAGACAACCCTGTCTCCTTCGCCAGCTCATTGGCCACGTCAATCTTGCTTTGTTTAAAAGCCCATTTTCGAAGACTGCAGGGAGGTGCTACGTGGGCTTCTTTAATTAGTCGAGCTGCATTCTAGCATCTTCCCTGCATTTCCCCCGACACACTCTTCGAATGGTCGCCCTACGCTTTGACGACAGCTGGCTTTTCCCGATACTGTCACACAGTAGCTATACACATGCCTCATGGACTTCAGGATACATCGCTGTATGTCTGTATATAAAACTGTCACAATACGGTTCCAACCAAAGGGAGGAGACGTCGTCCATGAACTCTAAAGCCGCCTGGTTTTTTTTTCCTGAGATGTGGTGGGGCAAAAAGGGAAATGCGTTTCCATGTAGATGGATGACGACGTCCTCGAAAAGGTATCCGAGCGAGGCTCGCATGGCGCTGGCCTCTGTCCACGCTAACACAGTGTGACGTCTCTAGGAATGAGTTTTCCAGCACGAACGTGATTCACTTCCCGCGCGCTCAATAGCACGCATTGCACTAGCAAGAGGGTTCACAGGTGCACTTTTGAGTTCGCTGAAAGCTCTCTAGCTAATGTACTCGGCGGTCGTCGTCATGGTGCCACTGCGGGCGTCTGCTGCCTCACGGTGATGTTAATTAGTATGCTGAGGTAATAGGGCCTTGCTGATGATTCATGGTGTCTGCTACGCAGTTGGAAAGTGCTATAAGTCTAGCCATAACTATAGCTTCAACTTTTTTTCACTGAACTGAAAGTGTGAAAAGTGATCATATGCGAGTCTAAAGCTCATCCACATTGGTCGTGTCAGGAGGTGTATGCAGTGTTAGTATTGGGTGTATTCCGGGGACGTAGCTGGGGTTGAAATGAGATAGAGTTGGGGGATTCAAACCTTCTCGAAAATGATTGATTTCGTATGTGTGTATACACATGCACAGAAACAAACTCACGAAAAACCATATCTGCATTATGATTACCCACTCACTCTCCTCGAAAAAAAAAAGCTATTTGAGTTTCCTTCGGGTGTCGAGGTCAGAAATGCTTGGTCCATGCTTTTGTGTTGGTATACTTTATCACTATATATAGGAGGCTGCGAAGATTGAAAATTCTATCATACAAGCCAAACGTGAATATACTTGACGCGTTTAAATGAAATTCGCAGATCCCACGCTTTGTTGATGAGAAGAAGTCGGCCAGTAATTGTCTATGCTGCATTTTTTAGTTAATGAAGGCATTGCGAGGTGGTTTGACGTCTGTCCTTAGGTGTAGCAGTTGTTTGCGTATGATTGGCTCATGAGGTAAATTCGCTACATTGGTGTTTATAGGGTTAGTTATGGTCTGACGTGACGTCAACAGTCACGTTAAAGCACATAGAAGTGTGGCAGTTTGGGCTAGTTAGTATGACATGACGATAGGTATATTGTCGAAACGAGGTGCAGCGTAGTTGCATTTTAGCGTATTTGTCATGGGTAGAGTAGCGCTTGAATATAGCTTTCTGAATAAGTGGAATACTGTTGTATAGGTTATCAGACTCCCATATAAGCAGAGCCAACACTGGAACCACTATTGTTGTTACGCGACATCACCATCATACCATAGCTATTGTGGCCATATCACATTCTCACTAAGTTTACCTAATTTAAGGAACTTATTTTATCATTTGTGGATCGAATAGGAATGCGGATAACATTTTTCAAGAATAAATTTTCTAGTTGCACTTAAGTATAGTGGTTGGCCAGAAAGGAGTTAGTTACAAAAGCCTTTGTTGGTTGAGATTGTGCCAGTTAGATGTCCATTGCGCATGCATGAGGGTAAGTAAGTGTATTCCGAGTTTGAAAGCATAATGCTGTAGAGATTGAAGTACACAGGGAGAGTAGCGCTCTGACCTGCGTCAGATATTACCGAATGTTTATTGTTTTCTGCACTGTTCTGTCAGTCTGCAAAAGCCGGCAGTTTACCCATGGAGGTGATACCAACACCGCTTTCGTAAATTACGTCTGTGCGGCAAATTCCCAAACTTAACAGAAGCATAGAAAGGTCTGTGAAAACCGATGTAAAAAGGAGAGTTTTCCCACTACCTTCCTTTTTCCTTTGATTCAGTGCAGAATGATTATGGTTGTAGGTATAGAGTGTAAATCACCGTCACATTATTTCTGACATAGCAGAATCCACGCGTGGTAGGCGTGTAAAGTCCCTTACTGAAAAGACGAGCGCCAACAAAACCGTTTTCTTCATGTTCACCTCACTTTTCACGAACGCTTCCTATGATCTTGTGTTAAACAACCCCAGGTGGTCGAAACTTATTAAAACCCTCTGCTATGGCATCTCTCGTAATCATATGGTGGTTCTGTGATGGCACACCTTAAGAATTTTTATAATTAGTATTATTATTGTCCTGAAGCTTTTCTACTGAATGGTTGTAGCGTGTGATCTTTTTCTTTGGAAAGAGCACCTGTGGCAAGCAAGAAAAAAGAAGCGGAAGAATTGTTTCTCCCTGTCCTTTGTTAATTAGCTGTTTTTTTTTGCTTGGCAACAAATGGAGTTTTCGGGCCTGTGCAAAATTTTCTTATTGATATGGGTACCTGGTATTCTCAAAGGGACGTAGGTTTGAAATGAAAACATTTTGGAGAAATATAAATGCCACTGGACTCACACATTCGGGGATTCTCCTCCCCCCTCCTTGATGCTTCCTCAATAGTTTCTTTACATTTCCGATGTATATGATGTAAGCCCACTTTATATGCAGATGGAAAAAAATAGACATGATATTAGCCTCGAACTTGAATCCGCAGAAAAAAAGGACGGCTTTGCCATGTTACCTTAGTAGCGTGTTTAGGAGAACATAGCTCACACGCCCTCTCACGACGTGACGAATGAAAATGGGAGGCATGACGCTGAAGGAAATGAAATAAATCTCGGCGAGAAATATACAGACCTGTGAGGGCAGGTAAAAAAGTAATCCTGTACGCACCTCCTTCTAAAGAAGGAGCATCTAGGCACATTCGTGACACAGGGTTGTACTGAAAAAATAATTATGGTAAATAATTACGAGACTGCATCGCTTAAACCAAATCCTAGTCATTTGTGTCCAACTAAAATATAAATAAAAGCTAAGAGAATTACAGATGTGTGAAGGATAAAGTGAGTGAGGCAACAAAATATAGAAGCACGGTCTGCGAGAAGAGAAAGGAAAAGTGTGCATGCATATACAATAAATGCTTCGGTGGTTGAGAGAGATAGCGTTTATTAAAAGGAGGTGGATAGGTCGGCCTGGACTAGCACGCTGGTTTGGTACCGTAGGGATGTCATGGTCAGCTCTGAGCAGACCGGATTCCAGACATTAAGAGAAATAAAAACCATACGTTTTTATATGCTTATATTAAAGTCTTTGCTATCTGTTATAGTTAACACACTCAAGTGCTTCCTCCACAACTTTCAGGTATGTTGGGCGGAGTCTATTCATATTGTATATCAGCCACTACATTGCAAATTCAATTTGCCCATGTGACGAATAGCTTGAGTGCCGAATATCAAACGCTACTTCTCCCAAACTGTGACCTTACGTGTTAACAAGTTCTGTCAAGGCCCTGCGCAGTACGTTAACAATTGGTACCCGTTTCTTACAGCAGCGAGTTTCAGTTGACTTTACTACGTAGATGAAGCTACACGTCAGAGGGCAGAAAGGGAGGAGAAAAAGCACCATTAGAACATCTTGACCAAACCCTGCTTTCACGAAGGATGCATGCAAAAGTAAACGTCGATGCACGTGTAACCCGTGATGATTGTTTTCCAAAGTAAAGGGTATTCAAAGTAGAGTATTTCACGCAGAATGCGATAAAAACGAAAAAAAAATGTACCGGATCATGGGCGAAAATAATTATTGAAGTTCAATCTAATTGGCGTGTTCGTAAGTCTATAAAGCTAGTCCGTGGACGCCATCATTACTTATAAATGCTTGATATTGGTAATATGAGGCAGTGTACCCTATGAAATAGTGTATTGTATCCAAGGTACATATCAAATCCAAGCTGCATGTTTCTTGATCTTTCCTTTACGTCTTCCTTCAGCGACAGCCTGCTTACAAGGAAGGTGTTCATCGTGTGAAAGTTTGCCATGACACGAAATCCAGAGCTTGCTGCGTGGCCGCCATGATGGAATGCAATTCTTCCACGAAGCGAAAAAGAAAGAAGTTGCTTGGAAGGCCATTGCGGGGGGCCTAAGTCAAATGCCGTGCCTCGACCACTTCTTGCCAACTCACTGCTCGAATAGAGTGCATTTGCGTAAAAAAAAAAAGGTTGAGGAGGAAACAGGGCGTTCGGGGCTGCTTGTGCCCTACTGAGTACAGCAGCGAAATCAATCTCAATGATGCGGCTTGCCGAGTCGAAGAACGGGCACCGTTTCTTGAAGGGGGCGATGTGGCAGAAGGGGAGGGGGTAGACCGCCATTCCGGATGTAGTAGTATGCTGGAAGAGGTGGTGGCTGGTTGCAGAACGAGAACTGCAGGACAACCGCTCCTCCGTCTCGACAAGTGAAGTGTCTTGGCCTTCCCGTGTTCTTCAGCTATATATATATATATATATTTGGTGAATACATATACTTACTTTCCTGCTGACACTGTGCGCATCGATGGACTAGAGATCCGCGATTTCCCTCTGTCCTGCAGATCTGATGCATTCTTCATGCAGGCTTGACGCTCTGTCGGATATTTTTGTAACTTACTACTGGCTAACTGTTTTGTTTGACTACTTTGTTTACACGGAATGAATATTTGGGAGAGTGAGGTCAGGAGAGCCAGGAGGGTTGGATAGATAGAGTCACGAGAGCGGGAACTGCATTGCATCTTTGTTCTTTTCACGCAAGTCCTGGCAACACGCCGGAATATATTTAAGCATCCTTGCAGCCTTTTGAGTCGGTAGCTGTCCAAAAGCCAAATAACGCATGGTAAAGCGATATTATTTCAGTGTTATTTCATCCCAGTAAAAATAATACGAAGCAGTAAATTTTCGAATATGATTGTTCCCGTTGTTGCTTGCAGGTATTTGGTGGTAATGTCGGATAAGCATAAGATTATCCAGGTGTGCAGCGCTTTTATACAGTCGATAATTGTCGAAAGGCTATTCCCTCCGGATTTGACATTATGATTACGCTCTCTTTTCCTTTCTATCTTTACCGTTAGCAGTCTCTCTGCCAGCGTTTTTAGAACGCAGAATTGCAAATCATTCGGGGGCATGTTGCACATTAGTTTTTCCGACGATGGCGCTGATGATACTTATTCTACGCAAAATGACGGTTGACTACTGGTTCGTCTTAGTTGAGATTTCCAAGGAAAATTTTAGCAGGAAACAAACTAAAATAGTATGTTTTTTGTTTTGCTTGTCAGGAAGAGGAGGAGGATGAGTGAACGTAACGTTATAAAAAAACCAGTAATTTGAGTGGCCCGGCCACCCGCGAGGGAGCGTCGAGGTTTTGTTTCTACGCTGCCTCGGTAAATATTTTTTTCAGCATTATTCTTCATCGGCCGCTGTGTTGCACTAAGCTAATGTGTTACACGTTCGCGATTTGAACATAATTGATCGAGTTTTAATGAATTACCTGCGCACAGTCCCGAATTGAAATTTTCTGCATTATATGTACTTTAATAGCAACGTTGTAGTGTCGCTTTTTTTTTCTTTCTATACACGAAAGCGAAGCCGCGCCTGAGAAAGGTATTTACATGTATGGATCATCAAGCCCACGTCAGAGCGAGTCGAGTCAACGTGCTCGATTTCCGAGTGCGTTCTGCCTGCGGCACTTCATACTGCGTCGTTTTGACAAACGCGTAGAATGGCACAGCCAGTCTCATTTCTCAAGCCTGCGAGACACATACAAGCCACTAAACTTGCATTCTCCCCATTGTCTGACACGGTTGCCAAGATTTCGTGGCAGAGCCAGCTCAAAACGCATAGTCTTCCCTTCGCGAGCGCCCCTGCATGGCGTTCCACGTCATACGGGGCTTCGCTAGACTGTAGTGGCAAGGAGCAAAGAAATATTTACGCCACCAGCGTGCTGACGCAGAGGGAGAGCCGTCGCTTCCGATCATTAACGTCGTGTTTCTTGCGTTGTTTCTCTCGCGCTCTCCGCGAAGCGTGAGCAGCTGTCGTCACCCGAGCTACGCAGAGATGCTGAGCGGAAGGTGGCTGCCACGCCACCTGACGTCGAATTGCGCGCCGTCGCACCGCATGAGAACGCGCGCTGTAAGAGTCCAGCTACTAGCTACGGAGTGTCAAGGACATTAGAACATTCGGGCACAATGGCTCCAGTGCATGACACTGAGTTGAAACGAGGATGAAGATAAAGCTTAACGCGGCAACCTCCAAAATATTCACGTGAAAACGCCCAATATACCATACGGGAGTTCACCCCATGCATTTTGTGTCCTGTGGTTCTTTCTGGCTGTATTACCTTGCTCAAACATCAGCAAAAAAAAAGTAAAACACGTTTATTTTCTGATTAGTGTGCTTTTAGAGCAAATAAGTTTATTTATTGCAAATTATTCCTTATAGTGCAACTATTATCGAGTCAACGTACAAGTGCAAGGTTTTTATGCGAGACCGTTTTGTGCACAAGAAGAAATATTGAGCTAAATGGGTGCCTTGTAAACAAATACATCAAAAATGGTTGAGTAATAAATGTTGACGACTTAAAATAGTCGGTTTGAGTTCACGAATGAATGTAGTTAACAGAAAGGTGAAAGGCAAGAAGGCGAACAAGATAACAGTGAAGTTGGCTGCCGTACACTGGGGGATGAAATATATAGATAAAGAAACAGCAGGTAGCCTGTGTATGACATAAAAAAAAAACTTAATTTCCCAGAGAAGCAAGCGTAACACGATGCAGACCTTCTATCTTTGCCACTGGGAGTAAAAGTATTCTCTCGCAGTAGAGTTTACTATCTTTCATGTCACGTGCTGTTAGGTCACCTTAACTCGGCCTACATGTCCTAACCATGGTTTAGTGTCGTCTTACTGCTTGCATTGCGTTAGATGCTATTGTTGCCTGTAGCACAGAATTACAAAATATAGAAGACGGCTTTGTTCTGCAGTGTACGCGGTCAGGTTAATGATGCCATAAAGTCTAGCTCTGGTCGCATGCTCATTCTGCATCATTTCCAGTATGTGGGAAACATTTTCTCAAAGAGCCACTCTCGCAACTTGATGTTGGCACGAGCAGTTCGAATGAAGATACGTTTCCTTACATTGTTGTACTTAAAAGTGATTATTTGTTGACTTTTTTTGTTGGTCCACGTGCTCGAGAATGCCTCTTATTGTTGTATTACCAAACGGTGGACACCATCCACAGTGCCCACCAATATATTGCTCAAGTGTTAGCGTTCATACTTGTGCGATTGTCATTTCGAAAGCAATCATTGCGTATATCTGAGGCACCATAACAACACGTCGATATTTTCTAGTGTGGCTTTATACTAGAAAAAGCACACATAAGTAATTATGAGGACCGTAGCGTTTATCACGCTGCGTTGACAGTGCAACACGATGGTCAAAAAGACAAGTGTTTCCAACGCTTTGCTAAGACGATATGGTGGCGGCACCTACCAGTCGCCTTGCGTTCCACGCTTTATCACCTCCAAGACGGGTGCGCAAGCCGCGCTCTTCGTTTTCCAAGATATATGTCCGATAGCGCTTATGTCTCATGTGTGACATGTCTCGATGCGCTCGTTCGCCTCCACTGCACGCTCAAGGCACTCTGACGCAGCGCCTCCAGAAAACCATTTACTGACTTTCTTGCGCAGAACATAAAATAAACGTGTTGTTCACTCTCTCCAGACGTAAGGCTATCGTCTTTCGACGACATCTGCAGTGTAACATGCAGATACGGGACCTATTTTTATTTTTGAAAAACTAGTCAGACACTAGAAGGCACATGCACAGACTCAAACAATGCGTTATCGATCTGCAGTCAGCGAAGATATTTTCCTCAAAAGAATCCATATGTACAGAACAAAATCATACGAACAATCTTCACAAAGTATCTTCAGGACGTTCGGTAGCCCAAGTTTATGAATTGTGTGAAATCACATTCTTTCTTTGGGGTTTTTTTCTGCACGGACGCAAAGTTTCAACGAGGGTTGAGCTGACATTAGGGGAAGTTGAACGCAGTGAAGGGTAACTAGGTTTTCTTTATCAAAATTGCCTTGCTTTTTCCCGTACTTGTTAATTTCGAATCAAGACACCTATAAGGGGTTCAAATGGCCAGCAAGTGGTGGTGTACTCCTTTTTGTTTGACCCAAGATTTTTTTTATTGACTCATAATATTTTTCTGACGTATTGTTCTTTCGGCAACAGCGGGTCTGTCAAAAGCTTCAGTGTGCTCACTTTGTGTCCAACTTCAATTGCTGCACTATTGCGCGTCCCCGCGCTTCTTATTACTGGTGCAATTCCTCGTGATGGAGATTTGTATCGTTTTTTCTATCAATTTTTTCTATGCCTGGAAACTTCCACCTCTTTATTGCACCCTTAAATAAGAAAGAACGCAATCAGCGGTATCGAACGATTACAATCAACGCTAGGGAACCAAAGTCGGAGAAAATTAAGCACCTCAATTAGAAGATAAGGCCTGTGCCACGAGTGACTTGAGAAAAACTGTTCGCTGCGACATTCAGAAAAGGAAAGTGCTGGCATAGATTAACGAGTATGCTGGTGTAGTGGCTTACCTAGTTGTGATTGAGAGAAAGCGAGTGATTAGTGCAGGTTTTGCAATGCACCCTACATCTAATTACTAGTCTGATATAGCTTGAGAACTAATTCCAAGGCAAGGACAATGAAGTCGTCGACATAAGGAGGTGTGACAAAAAAATCGCAAGATGAATCTGTTCTCTGCAAGGAGATGTACACGGGCGCGAAGGCAAACGTGTGTAAGAACTAAGCAAGAGTTGGGATGAACAGAAGTAGTATGAACTTCCGGGACAATGAAGGTAAGCGGTATGTCTTGTCTTACTACGATACGGGTCCACTGCTTCAATATCGGTCTCGCTGAGTGGGCCGTGTTACCTTTCTTTCCGAGAACATCGCACGTGGATACCAGGCATTTCGATGCAGGTTCGATCCGATACATGAATCACGCGCACTGACGACCACAATGCGGGTGCGACAGCTGTGTAGGTCGAAAACAGGCAGAGGTGTCTTGTAGGGCGGTGGGACCGACTTACACCTTCCCGACTCCCTTCTTCCCAAGCATGGTGAGCGGCTTCAGCACGAGATGAATGAGGACAAAAGCAAGAAAGGTGCACAAAGACCAGTGCTGTCTTACAGATAGCTTTATTACCGCAGAAACAGATACTTTTTACCACTGCGTATATGTACCACGTGAACATGTGTAGCGCCTAGTGTGTAGCTCATTCTTCAAACAGTGTTACTGTGCTAACAAGGTCACTTGAGGGACAGCGATGGTGTTAGTGTTCATATCTTGTCACTGTTCTCGAATACGTCTCGCACTGAAATGACTCAAGTGTCTAATGCATTGAACTCGCCCTAACTTCACTTACTATGCCATGTTTTTTTTTTCTTTTTCCCTCACACTCGTTATTTTCACCTGGTTCACCCCTACTCCCCAGCGCACTTTCAAGATGCGTAGTTCTATCAGGCGCCTTTTAAGGTCGTGTGAAATGATCCTCTCCTTCGCCGAATCTAGGTCGGGTTCGTGCTGCCACAAATACCACGCAAAAAATTGAACGAAAAACAAAACGTCATGTTGATAAAGAAAGCGTATATAGTTTAACTGCCTAAATACAAGAACAACGTATGACGAGGCCAGCTGCACCGAAATGTGGCTTGGCGCGTGGTCACGTGAACACCTCAAAATTGTCGCCAGTGGACGTTACGGTGCGAAATTACTTTGTCATTTTCTTCTTGCAGTTTATATATCTTTTTATATTATGACCACTGACTTTTCGACATGTTTATACTTTCCTCCTTTTTACGGTTGACCTACTTACGCCCGTTATTTCTACTGCAGTGCCAGTCCGGTGATCAGCAGAAAACAATGTGAGCCACGGGCGGCTATTAATCTACCCCAACCCTTATGTGACCAGCCTTTGCATCCTTGTTTTCTTCTTTTTTTCCTGGTTTGCTCTACTAACCTTCGCGATGTACGTTTTCTCCGTAGGAAAACTGGTGAGAAGTATTACATTCGTTTAACATGAATAAATATTTTATGACGGCTTCATACTGATTTTTTTCGCCTTAAGGTATTCTTTTCAGAAAAGGATAACTTCAATTTCTTTATGCACCCCTGACGAAACGTAAATTCCACTGACGGGGTGTGCCATCGCAAAACTCAAAAGATTTAGTTTTATTCATAACGTGTCGTAACGCTTGAAAATATAATCGAAATAAAGACCCGTCGAAATTGAATGCACGGTCGTTTGCATGTAGATGCAGTAGTGCGAGTCAAGTCTTAACAAGAAAGGGTGGTTCAGTCACTTCATGAACTCGCCCGCGGACTGACCTTTACCACGTTTTCAATAACTGTACTTCGGCACATTCTGTCTCATTAGAGAACGGGGCGATTCAAGACATTATTCGAATTTCAGCGTCTACAGTGTTTGGCACTAGCCCGCAACTCGCAATACTGATTGTTGTCCTAGTTGGTACACCGCTTCTGCTCGTTCATGTGTGTTCCTTTACTTGTGTTTGTGCTATATGCGGCCAAAGCATGCCATTAAGCACAACTCTCACAGTGCGTGGAGAATGACGCACTGGCGGCGACACATATTAAGCCCAAGCTTTCTATCATTCTCTGCTCGAAGACAAAGCATCTACCGGCGTCGTGAGCAAGATTGTTGGTAAAATTTGTCAGACGTCCGATGCATTATCACGCGTACTTCTCTTAACAGCGAACATGTTTGTCAGACGTTGTTCGGTGTGCACAAAAAACTTTTTCGAGTCACGACGTGATCTGTGTCAACTATAGCAATGCGCTGGAGGAAGCAAGGAAGCAGAACGGGAAAGTAGCGATGAAGAGGATGAGGAGAATACATAAATAAAACAAAACAAACGTTCTTAGTGAGGCGGGATACGAACCTAGATGCCCACGGTCTGAAGGAGAGCGTCCTTACCACTCGGCTATCCAGACACGCTAACAGAGGAAGCACCTATGAATACCATGTGATTGTGTTGCCGTGGGTGAGAGCGTGCCAAAGTAGCGAGTGGAAGAGAAATACAGAGAGAAATGTTATCTAAGAGAGAGAAAGAACATGGAAATAGAAAAAGACTGAGAGAGAAAGAATAGATATAAAGGAACAGAGTGTCACAAAGAGAGAAAAATAAATAGAGAAGACCCTCAACTTGCCCTTTCCAGGCATAACTGCCCCTCTCCAGGCTCACGTGGCCATATCTAGGCTTAACTGACCATCGCTTAGCTGGTATGCTAAGGAAGGACGCCCACTTTTTTATTTATGTGTAGTACCCTCATGTTATAAATGCATGGCAGAGGGGGGGGGTGCATAGCAAAAAAACGATAGAAAAAAGCAAAACAACCACAATAAAATGGGAGAATAATACAGAATTGCGAAAATCTTGCAAATAACACTAGCGCACATTTAGCGAAGCAAGTTGCAAGCAATCTGAAAGAAACAAACATGCAATACTACAGTAGACTTGATGGGAAATTTGCTTATCCTTCAGGCTTAACACCAGCACTGTGAAGCTGTTAAGTTCTTTTTTTCTGCTTGTTGTAAGTAACCGGTCTACTACACGTGTAACCAACGCCTTGGACAAACTACACCCGAACTTCTACGAATTCCTGATCACTTCAAAATGTTAAGATAAAATTTGGCTCGCAACGCAAACATTACAGTGTATTCTTGAAGTAACGCAGGCAGCATCACTAAGGCTGTACATTTCAATGCCCAATGTATAACTGCGGACGCGCCTTCGCTCACTACGATGGTCCGCTCACACGCTCAGCACCTCACTGTCTAGCGCATGCGCAGTGGCACAACCACCGACTAGCTAAGCGCCTATTGAGAACGCCAATGACTTGTCGAAGCCTGCGAAGACTGCGCCAAGAAAGCGTGACTAAAGACAAAGCCACATTTAAGCAAAACATGATGCGATGCATTGCAGTTGCTTGTCGTCAACTGCCCCAGCGCAGCGACAAATCGATTTGCGTCATGGTCCATTTTTAACGTCGGTCACTCGTCACCCACCGGCCCGTAACGAGCTGTTCTCAGGACTGACCACAATATCTAAGACTGAGACTTATTCAGGGGAGGCTTTTGTGGACTTTATTTTTTCGTGTCATTTACTCTCGAGGCGCCTTGTCTTCAGGAGATATTTTGGACCAGCATTAAAGAACAGGTTTGCGAAGCCTTGCTGGTGTCTCATGATAAGCGCGTCGTGAATGCTTCGCAGACTTATGCACATGCTTTCGCATCCAGGCTTCCACCTAAAGAAAAAAGAAACACAAAGAAAAGTTATAGCAGTGCTAGTGCCATTGCCCACTATGCTCCGGTCAAGTACTGTCACCGCAGATTCTTGACGCGCACCAGGCAGTCGTGCGGTATACGCTTTGAATGCGGCATTGTCATAAACTGCTTCGGTCGTCTTGCAAGAATTTAGGTTGTGCTCAATGCAGCACTTGCCGTTTCCTCATCATTGCTCCTTCTTCGTTGTGCTTATTGAGTATCTAACAGGCTGAAGAAAGTAGGAAGTAGATATGGCCACTATGCTAGGTAAGATTTCTTCCACTGTACAGAAAAATAATTAGTGAGTAATAGATCAGAAGTGGACCGATAGTCGTTTCGTAGAACACACCAACAAATTCGCTGAAGGCCGTGCAGGTGTGGCCCATGGAATTTCTTTGAGCTGCAACCGCTCGTAGGACGAACAGATTTATGGGATGAATGTTATGTGAACATCTAAACACCCTACATCTAAACACCCGGTCATCAAGCATTTTCGCCTGTGAGGCGGAATCATTGTAGGCCTGTGTGCTCAGATTTCGGTGCACGTCAGGAAACCCATGTGGCCAAAATTTCCGGCGCCCTGCACTACGGCGTCTCTCCTAATCATATGGTGGTTTTGGGACGTTAAACCCCACATGAAAATTGTCAAGCATTTTGGCCTCTGTCGAAAATGCAGCTGCCACAGCCGTGATTTGATCCCGTGACCTGCGGGTCAGCAGTCGAGTTCACAACTCGGTGGGGTGAGGACTGGCGGGACGCTGTAACCACTTCAACCTCTGCATTAACAAGTATTGATTGTAACATTAGAGATCCCTAACTAGAGGCTCACCTTATAATACTTCTTCGCATTGTCGAAAGGGTAAGTCAATGCCAAAATTTCATGAAAGTGCAGTTTTTTCACGGCATGGGAATACAGAAACGCGTCTGATGATTGAAGCACGGAATACCGATAATACTGGTAGCGCATGCGTGAGGGAACTGTCCATAAACTTGCCCAAAGAAGTAATCAACTGCCTGCACAGTTTTCATTCACGGTGACCCCGTGTACATGGCTGGGTTTATAGCTTTGCCTATATATCGCATGGACATGCGCAGATACGTTTTCCTGCCTTCATTTTTGTCCGCCATTGTGTGGATCGTCAGTCGTTGCCCGGCGTTTCTGGTGAGTGTCACGACCTCTTGTATCCGTTTTGCGTGTTTACACGCCCTGTGTTTTTTATTCATATGAGGGTAACCAAACGCCGCCACTCTTGATGAGGAACTGCCCTCGTGGTGAACGCTTTAGGTTCTCATTTGTGTTCTGCAAATGCCTCAGAAGCGTTTCTCAATGGTGTGGCTATATGTTTGCACTCGCAAATGCAGGTGCTGTAGCTTAAGACTCGGTAGTTTTTGCTTTGGAGATTAGAAGTCTGGCGATGCGTTTACTTCGAATCAAAAGAGTGTACACATAGAACGGCGCATTAAAACACAGAGAGCACAATGGCAATGGCAACCCTTGTGACAATCACCTGTAACTCGATTGCCGCTATATAGGCGTAGTCATCCCGTATAGCTATAATTTGAAGATGTATCCCCATTCTTAATGCTGCTTTCCTTGTCACCGTCAGGCTACTACAGCGCACTCACTACCTGCGATTCCCTTACCACTCACCATACCCGGTTTCGTAAGGAATAGGGGCTTATAGCCCACCTACCTGAATCGAATAGTGACGTTGTTTTTTTTTTTTTTTACGTTGAAGGGGACTTTACGTGCCATGGAATTGGTTTTTAGTAAACTGGCGCTCTTATTTGCTTTCACGTCACCATCGTGAACTTAATACACGATAAAACTATAATAAGATAGTTCCATCTCTTGACTTATGCATCAATATCCCGTTTTTTTTTCAGTATAATGAGTGCAGGCTTCCAAAACCCAAGATTGGTTTAATATAATATTATTAAATATTAACACGAAGAACCATCGTCACTCTGTGACCTGATCACGTGTGAGCTATAATGACATCGTAGATAAAGTAATCTGACGTGATGATAAGTGACGTAAATATGATGTTGTCTGCACTTGTAAAAAAAAACATTAGTGAAAAGGTAGCAACTCCAAGCAAATACGTAGTAAGTGCAGCGCTTACTACCTTTCTTGGACCATTACTAGCATTTTGCTACCTGTATACTACCTATATCAGTAAACAGTTCTACAGTGTTAGTAAACAGTGCAGTCGTTAGTAACCTTCTTGACCCGTTACTACCTTTTTGACACCCGGCTGTTGCCTGTATAAGCCAAGATAGTATGAGATTCTGATTCTAATAATTTATGAGAAGAACCGCCTTGACGTATCGTTAATAAACGAAAAAATGACGCAGAATCATAAATCAAGAAAAAACATTTGGTTTTGAATTACGCAACCGAGATATGTAAACGTCATTCTGATATTGTCCAAACGGAGACGTACAAGTTAGCAAACCATAAGCAAGTGCTACATGCGCTGTCGCATGTAGCACTTGCTTATGGTTTGCTAACTTGTACGCTGTGATAGAAAATTCAGTACGCTAATGGAAGTTCAAGTACGCTGTAATAGAAAATTACAGCAAACTTAGTAAAGTATGGCAAATTAACAAAACTGGCAGATCAAAATTATCCAGATGGTCACAACCAATCTGGAGGACGGTCACAATTATTCCATTGTGGCATGTCTCCAAATACTATCGTTGTGTTGGCACATAAAATGCCAGAAACAGTTTCCGCCTTTTAACCACCAACATATTGGCAGTGCAAAGCATTCAAATGCACTGAAACTATGTTAGTGAGTTCAGTATCTTGTTTCGGACACTATGCCTTTTTGTGGCCGTTTGATAATAAATAAATAAGACATACAATTTTTAATAAGTAAGGTTGATTAAGTTTCGTGCCAAACACACGTTACCAGGCAGTTTGATATATGAGCTCTAGGTTCACATTTGTTATAAATAAACCTGAAACAAAAGTGCTCCTCTGTACCAGACAACCATCTTCGAAGTAGGGCTATATATACCCCACTCTTCGTACTGTAGCGTAGTGAACGTCTAGTTCAAAGAATTCTTCGCGTTCATGACACACCACGGAATATTCCCCAAAGTTGTGCAGTTATGAGACATTGATTGACTGACGTTAGCAATGGAGAGATAATATGCAAAAATGAATGAACAAGGTAGTATCTGTTACTACTTTTTTTCTTGAAAACTTTAAAAGTTATACGCATGGTTGGTAACGGCTAAGGTAGTAACAGTCACTAAATCGTGATAGTATAACAGCAAAGGTAGTAACTTTTACCACCCTTGCCGTTACTAACTGCGCTTACTGCCACGGCTGCAACATATGTTGAAAAAACATTACTGCCCTAAAGTTAGCAAGTGCTACTACCTTTTCTTTATGAGTGTGTGATCACGTGATGCACACGTTTCACGCTCACGTTGACGGCCACTTCGCGCGTTTCGAGAGGCCTGAGGCTTTGCAACAAAAATATCCCCATCTAGATGTCATCTGAGGCTGTCAGCACCTTTTACAGAGAGGCACGAACATTACAATTGAAAGACAGAAGCGAAAGACTAATCTTAGGTACCATTTCCCGGTGTTCAGCATAGCTCACAGAAGATAAATACAGAAGGACATCATATACTTGTAAAAGGAGGCATCGAAAGTCCAGGAGAGTTTTTTTATGAATGCAATCAAGAAAAAAAAATGAACGGGGAATAACAATTCAAACCGTCCCAAACAGAATTATACTCCAGAGCAGCAGCGTTTTCCGACGGAAATGGTTCCACGAAGTTATGGGATATCAACAATTAGGCGACTTTCCTCGAGCAACGCCTCAGCGTGTGATGGACAACTCGCCAGTGCGCCTTCACCCCGTCGACAGCGGCAGTCTGCCGATCGCTTGTTTCCACGCCGTGTTTAAAACCCCTCGCCGTTGTACCGTTGTTTTTTTTCTACTAATTTTCGTTGTGGGTACGTGCTACTAGCCATTTTTGTTCTCGTAATAGCCTGCTATCACTCTTGCAGCTACGGCTCGTAAAGATGGCGCTACCGTATGCTTGCCTTTCTACTGCTTCACTCATTGGTAACTTTGCTAAATGAATACCGTTCCTAATGCTCCGATTCTCGTGGAGTATTGTATTTTGTTTGTGTGACGCTTGGGCCTTTGTACCAGAGTTATTTGCGTTTTGTGTATCTTATGTTGGAACCTTCCACTGGAAGGCAAGTGCCTTTGCGAAACCTTGACGAGAATAGCAACAGTAAACGATTGTTGGCATTTAGATAGTGATTTATATTTCGTTGATAAGCAGGAATAAACAGGCATCAAAGCAAAACGTAATTTGTTGTGATATTTCGTCAACAACTATCTGTATTTTTCTGAGGCATGTGTATACTTTCACGGTATACTTCAATGCCAAGGAATTTTATGTTTTTTGCAGCTGTTTGGTCTTGCGAAAGTTAAGGGTGCATCATCTAGTCAAGTATTTGTATCTCCATCGTCCAAGGTGAAAATCACTTCTGTCACTTCTGCATTGGGGTATTGTAATCAATACAAGACAGGTTTCATATCTGACTACCGATGCGAAGCACCAGTTAGCATTTCGAAATGATTGATTTTAAAGAGCCTAACTGACTGCACCCCTAAAAATTGACACTAAAGAGAGTGATCTAATCTGCGTGAGTAGTACTTTCATAACTTCCAGTGCAGGTTGAGACACGCACAATACCTCATTTCCCAAATTCCAATGAGGCTTCGACCTTCCGCGAGAGTTATATCACTCCCTATCGAATAAGTAACATTTAAGCAACGCTGCGCTGGAACAGCGCGCATGTACAGTTCAGCCTTCAATGATGCATGGCGGTTTTAGAGATTCGCCCATGTCGCAGTTCGGTCTTTCGGGTTCCCTTCTAAACCGCTCTTTGTTTCCGCGATCATTGTACAATGAACCGCAACCACTCTCGATAGCTCTTCCGGGGTCTTCTTTCTACCTAACTGCGTTAGAAGCCATTCATTATAATTTACAACGAAACAAGACTGACGCACTGTGCTCCGAGAACCGATCTTGTCAGTGATCACACAAGAGCGAGCATAAAATTGAGTTTTGGTATATCCACCGCCCTCACCCCTGTTTCCTCAGCATCCGGTTTCGCTGCTGGCTTACCTTATCCCGGAAATGTGTTTTTGTTCGTCTGCGGTTCCTTTTATTCGGCGCGTACAACGAACGCCTGGAATACTTGCGTTGCAGCTGAATCGGTAACTAGAAAGTGTCGGGCTTATTTATTGCGGTTGCAACTGACTTGAACCCTGCTTGATGTAACCGCAAGTTGTTTCGTTAATGCTATACGCCGTGATAATGAAGTGAGGCACTCGCAGCGTTGTGGCTGCTCCAAGAGGCCGTAAATAGTGCTGAAACTTCCAAGTGGCTTAGAGAGGTTTTAGCCCGACCTAATAAACTCGCGTTGGGCTTTAGATCGTGCCTCAGAAGGTGTTTACGTTAGCGGAAGCTTGCGACGAATTAGATCAAGTAGAGGCGCTAGGGGCACCTTCCATATCGCTGTTGATCGAGGTAGTACTTCCCGAATTATATCGCTTTGTCGTAACATTAGGCACAACATATATGGAAAACATTATGTCGTGCTTTTAAAGTTGAAACACTTTATGGGCCCGGTGTGTGACGCTGCACATGGGTCCATGCTGTGTCTAAAAACTGGAATAACGATGGCTTCTTTTCCAGGCCGAGAGCAATTCGCCGGAAACAATGCAGCAATAATAGGAACTGGAGGGCTTCTTTAGTTAGGACAGGTGTTTGAATATTTCAAATGCGACATGGTCAGAGCATGGGGCGGATTTGGTACAGCATAATAGCGTGGCATGTAGCTCAGCTAAACAGAATATTTTTGTATGCCTCATTTTTGCGGATGTCCGCTCTAGTTTTTATTAGATGCGGAGCATCTTATACTCGAGGCTTGTAGTGCGGCGCCGTCCGCAAGCTTCCTTCTCCTCCTTCCACCATCTGTGCATCCCTTCCTCCTCTACACACCGCGCGCGCTTCACTCCTCCACCATCTGTGCACCCTTCCTCCTCTACACACCGCGTGCGCTTCTCCTCTTCACGAACATTCGCTAGGTGTATAATGTAGCGCGCATGCGCCGTCACGCCTCGAGAACATCGGCTGCTGACGCGCGCGCATGCGCCGTCGCGCTTCGAGAACATCGGCAGCTGACGCGCGCGCATGCGCCGTTGCGCTTCTCCCCCTTCTCGAACATTCGACAGCTGACGCGCGCATGCACCGTCACCCACCATCTGTGCCGCGCGCGCTTCTCCCCTTCGAGAACATTCTACAATTCTCCTGATTCTCCAGTGAACGCGCATGCGCCGTCACGCTTCGAGAACATTCAACAGCTGACAGTGCATGCGCCGTCGCGCTGTATATATACTCAAGGTCGGCGCTCGCTCACTCAGTTGCCGCTCGTCGGTTGGTTTGTACGGCGCGTCGACGTCCAAGGTCGCGGTGAAATGAATGCCAACGAATCCACAAACACAATGATCGACGTCCCTTCGACCAGCGCCGCCCTTTCGCATACGTGTGTACGTGTTCACTCATTTAACACCCCCTCCTACAACAACGTTAACCAATTTAGCCATCGACCCAAGTAAGTCGCAATTTAACACCCCATTTCACAACCACGTTAACCAATTTAGCCATCGACCCAAGTAAGTCGCACTTTAACACCCCGTTAACCAATTATATGCTCCGCATCCTCCTCAGTGTTCCCCCGAGGGAAGCTGCGGGCAATCTTTTCTTCAATTGATGTTTCGTATCGATAGAACGCTTCAAATTAGTCTACGCTTATCGGCGCATCATGTCATCCTCACTGTTCATCATAAACGGGCATGCACCACAATAGTTGAGTAATTGCCATTACTTGCCACTGGTTGACACTGTTCGTATTATCAGTTAAAGGCTCCCTGCTATTGAATCAAACAGTATGTTTGGCTCAGCGATACGGTCAGAATTCCTGACGAAAGTTACCTAGGCGCTCAATTTTCTTATCTCAAAGGAGAGAGAAAAGGATGGATCTATACCATATTGTCGTCTACTGTAATGTCAGGCGACGAGAAGCCTTTCACAGCCCCACCTGTCCACTGGTAAGGTTAGATGTGCGAAGCATGAATGAAATAGGTTGATAAGTCAGTCTTCAGCAGTTCTAGACGTTTAGCGGGACGGCCTAGTGCTCTCCCATAGTTAAGTACGAAGTACTCGAAATCATTGAACATTTTAGGGGTGAAGCTCCTTATAGCAGCACCCGTTCGTCCCTCGTAACCGCTGTAGTATGTAACAAGTATAACATTTTGATCTCCAAGGTGGTGTGGTGAGAGATTTCTTCTCTGTATTGTTGAACAATAAAAAAAATGCTCAATGTACATGCCAATGGCCTGCTAATGGCGAATGAGAGACAGGAGCATTCGACTTTTAGTTAACGCGCACGCTGCAATCCCCATTAGCAGCCATTGCATGTTAATTGAGCACTATCTGACAAAAAAGAGCTGCTACGTTATACTCGCTGGGTGTAACCTCCTTAGCTTTAGAAAGGTTTAGCGAGTGTTGAGCAACAGTGCTATGAATACAATGAATTAGTATATACCGTGAACTCGAGGTGGGTAAAGGTGGGAAGTAGACCCGGAGCGCAAGCTCTAAGAAAGTGTGCGTGTGCCACCTCTCGTTTAGTCCTTGGCATGTCCGCTGGATGGCGGTGCTTCTATATGGAGAATATATGATGAAAAGATGCGAGATGGTGGTACTTGGAGTGTTGAATAGATGGATGAACGGACACACAGGCAGATGCATGGATAGACGCATGAACGGACGCAGAGGCTGATGCATGGACGAACGCAGGGACGGACGCACGAACAGACGCATGGACGGGCAGATGGACGCATGGACGGTCACACAGACGGACGAATGGATGGACAGAAGCAAGAACGATTGGACGGACGAATGCCTCGCCCAACTCTCCATCATTAACTCCATGGATATGCTGCCAATGTTTTTTTTTCTGAACACACAATACTAAGCACTCTAAATCCTTTACCACTTTTTCTAAACGCAATGTCATGAATCTTCTAGCTTAGTTGCTCTAAATATTGTGAATACGGCCTTATCAAGTGTGAGGCCCACGGGATGGCTTTCAGCTCTTCCACAGTAGAATACTGCTACGTAGCGGACATATCAGCGGTCAGAAGACGACAACGAGGAAGTGGACTATCGGTTGATCGTAAATAGAATAATTTTAACTTGTTAATAAGGAAAAAATTTATGAAAGCTATCCGGCTCTTGGCCAATCCCCCACCGTGGGTATGCGCCACATCATCAAGGATCTTGACTTGACTTGATCGTGCTGTCCTCCATATTAGTCGATGCTATACGCATCTGTGTGATATATATATTATAAACAGACACACCTCGTGTCATTTTTACGTACCATCTTTGTGGCAGAGGTGCTGGGTTCTTCCCTGTCTTCATCACGAAGCTCCGCAACGGCCGCATCATTATAGGTCCAACCATGTCACAGGTTGCACAACCATCGTCTTTACAACCTGCCCCTTCCGTGACTTCTACGTACGTCTTTCTACCTCGTTCTTATGATCCCGGCGTATTTTCCGGTCAGGATGACATTGACGTCGACAAATGGATCAACCAGTACGAACGGGTCAGCGCAAGCTATAGATGGGACCCGACTCTTATGCTTGTCAATGTGCTTTTAGATGCGGAGCATCTTATACTCGCGCCTTGTAGTGCGCCGTCCGCACCGCTTCTCGAACATTCGACAGCTGACGCGCGCGCATGCGCCGTCGCGCCGTCGCCCACTCTTCCACCATCTGTGCATCCCTTCCTCCTCTACACACCGCGCGCGCTTCACTCCTCCACCATCTGTGCACCCTTCCTCCTCTACACACCGCGTTCGACATCTACAATTCTCCTGATTCTCCAGTGGACGCGCATGTGGCGTCGCGCTTCGAGAACATTCAACAGCTGACAGTGCATGCGCCGTCGTGCTGTATATATACTCAAGGTCGGCGCTCGCTCGCTCAGTTGCCGCTCGTCGGTTGGTTTGTACGGCGCGTCGACGTCCAAGGTCGCGGTGAAATGAATTCCAACGAATCCACAAACACAATGATCGACGTCCCTTCGACCAGCGCCGCCCTTTCGCATACGTGTGTACGTGTTCACTCATTTAACACCCCCTCCTACAACCACGTTAACCAATTTAGCCATCGACCCAAGTAAGTCGCAATTTAACACCCCATTTCACAACCACGTTAACCAATTTAGCCATCGACCCAAGTAAGTCGCACTTTAACACCCCGTTAACCAATTATATGGTCCGCATCCTCCTCAGTGTTCCCCCGAGGGAAGCTGCGGGCAATTTTTTTCACCTCAATGGCCCACCGCGGGTGGGGTTCGAGACGCACGAAGCGGATATTACAAGCTGGGAGTCCTTTAAAGAGAAGAACCGCGACCTTTTTGGTGACACCGTTGGGCGGCTGATCGTAGCGCGTAATCAACTGACGGCTCGTGCGCAGACGTCGACGGAGTCGTACGTCGCGTACATTCACGACGTCATCGCCCCGTGCCGCCAGAGTGACGAGCACATGAGTGAGTCTGAGAAAGTGGCCCATGTGCTGAAAGGCATAGCAGACGACGCCTTTGATCTTCAAGTGTACAACAACGTTGCAACCGTCGACGCCATTATTAAAGAGTGCCGGCGGTTCGAAGAAGCCAAGAGCCGCCGTATTACTCAGCGATTCACCCGACTGCCCAACACAGCCGCAACCTCATCGTGTGAAGCCGCCCGCCAGTCCCCCCCGTATGACAACGTAACTCACATTGCTCGTTGGAAAATCGACGCCGCCTGTCCGGCTCCTCTTCAGCCACCCGTTTTCTCAACGCTCACCTCTGACCAACAACAGTCGTCAGTGGCGCTAATACAAGTTGTGGTCAGGCAGGAGTTTGTGAACCTCGGCCTTCCATCAGCATGTCTCTTGACTCGCCCTGAAGTCCCATCTTAATCCCCAGGACACGCTCACCGTTTACCTCCAACAATGCCCTTCCGTAACCATTCGGAATGGCGAACACCCGACTACCGGCCTATTTGTTTTTCCTGCCACCAGCCTGGGCAGGTTTCTCGCTATTGCCGCCACCGTTGGTCGAACCAACCACGTCAGACCTTCTCTACCTCTGCGGAACTTCACCCGACGACCCCTCGACGTTCAGCTGCCGCACCCTTCAATTTCTATTCGTCGCCATCTTACGAGCCTTCCACTGACGCCAATTTGCCCGGTCGCCGCTACACTGACGCCCCTTCGTCAGGTCGCCGCAGCTGCCGCTCCCCGTTACCGCTACGTTGCCGATTCCGCTCTCCACCGCTTCGGCGCTTTTCCTCGCCGAGCTTCTCTGGACGGTCGCAGCAGGAAAAACTAGATATTGCTGCTTATAGAGGTGAAGGTACAATACCAATGACGGCCGAAAATCCTCTAATGACGCTTTTCACGAACCACAGCCTGCTTGAAGTACAAGTCGACCATGTTACTGTGACCACCCTCATTGACACAGGTGCACACCTGTCTATTATGAGCGCTTCTTTACGCTGCCGCTTGCAAAAGATTATGACGCCATCTACGACACAGGCAATACGTGTTGCCGATGGCAGTACTGTATCAGTAATTGGAATCTGCGCTGCTCGTGTCAGCATTGCCGGTCGTCACGCCGTGGTCCTTTTTGCCGTGCTAGCAAGTTGCCCTCGTGACCTCATACTTGGCCTTGATTTCCTTTCGCCACACTTGGCCTTAATTGACTGTTCGTCTGGTACCCTCAGCCTCAATCTTCCAATCTTTGCCGACTACTCTACAAAGCCCACCGGCCGCTTGAGCCCAACCACTTTCATTCGCCTGTCACCTCGTGCCGTCCCGTACGTGTCTTTGTCAACGCCCCTCCCATTCCTGACGGTGATTATATCAATACGCCGATTACAGACGTGCGGCTGAAGCGTTGTGTTACTGTGCCCCATACCATCGCGACCATAGCGGATAACTGTGTGTACCTTCCGCTCCTTAACTTTGGTTTCACCCGTCAAGTGTTGCGCCGCCAGATGTCTCTAGCCCAGCCAACTGCCATAACAGGGGACGATCTCAGTGTTGTCGCTGTATCTGCTCCTGATTGAAGCGCAGTCTCATGGTCACCCAGCTCAGATGATGCTATCTTTCGAAACATGATTGGATCGGAGCTTTCACCTCACCAGGCCGACGCTCTCTGCCAGGTTTTGACCTCATACAGTGACATTTTCGACACCCACGATGGTCCCTTGGGCCACACTAAAATTGTCACTCACCGAATCAACACTGGTGAATCTACGCCCATTCATCGTCGGCCGTACCGCGTGTCAGCGTCCGAGCAAGAAGTGATTAAAAAAGAAGTGGCCAAAATTCTTATGAAAAACGTAATCGAACCATCATCGAGCCCTTGGGCATCTTCCGTGGCAGTAGTAAAGAAGAACGACGGCTCATGGCGTTTCTGCGTTGATTATCGCCACCTCAACAAAATTACCAAAAAATACGTGTACCCTCTACCACACATTGACGGTGCCCCCAATTGCCACCATGGCACCACCTTCTTTTCATCTCTCGACCTCTGATCTGGCTACTGGCAAATTGCTGTAGATGACATGGACCAAGAAAAGACCACCTTCGTTAGTCCTAATGGTCTTTACCAATTCAAGGTCATGCCCTTCGGTCTCTGCAACGCTCCAGCGACCTTCGAGAGAATGATGGACACGCTCCTACAAGAATTTAAATGATCGACACGTTTGTGTTACCTGGACGACGTGATCAATTTCTCGCCTACCTTCGCAACCCACCTTGAACGCCTTTCGACCATTATATCCGTATTTCAACGGGCCGGCCTGCAGCTAAATTCCTCCAAGTGTCACTTTGCTATTCGTCAGATTACCGTGTTGGGTCACCTTCTTGGTGCGGCCGGCGTACGACCAGACCCGGCCCAGTCCTGCGCCCTACCCATGATGTTCGCAGTTTCGTGGGCCTCTGCTCCTACTTTCCCCGCTTCGCGAAAAACTTTGCGGCACTCGCATGGCCACTCACCAAGCTTCTCAAACAAGACGTCCCATTTTGTTGGGGCCCTCTTAAAGCTGACGCCTTCTCTCAGCTAATCACAGCTCTACCGACACCTCCTATTCTTGAACATTTCGACCCCAATGCTCCTACAGAAGTGCGAACAGGCGCGAGTGGAAACGGAATGGGTGCAGTTTGGCGCAAATACAGCGGGGCAACGACCGTGTAATCCCGTCTGCAAGCCGTCTGCTTTCAAAGTCTGAACGCAATTACTCTATAACAGAACGGGAATGTCTTGCCCTTGTCTGGGCGGTTTCGAAATTCCGTCCTTACTTGTATAGATGGCTTTCCGTGTCCTCACAGATCATCACGCGCTGTGTTGGCTTTCCTCTCTGAAGAACCCCATTGGATGACTTGGCCGTTGGGCTTTACGCCCCCAGGAGTATTCCTACTGGGTTGCTTATAAGTCTGGACGTATTCATCTGAACGCATATTGCTTATCACGCTACCATGTGGATCAGCCCGTTGAATCGGACATCGAGCCTAGCCTCAGCATCATGTCAATATCCTAGTTTCTTCAGATTCACGATGAAAAACATCGTGATGCTTCCCTGCGACAACTTATTGACCATCTCAAATCTGCTCTGAACGACACGTCTCTTCGCATGTACGACCTCCTGAATGGCACACTGTACCTTCGTAGCCTCCAGCCAGATGGCCCTGAGCTCCTTCTTGTCGTGCCGAAACATTTGCGTTCAACTGTGCTGTACGAGCTTCACGATGAACCAGCTGCTGGTCATCTGGGTGTATCTCGGACGTACAATCGTGTGCGTAGCCGCTTCTTTCGGCGTGGTCGCGCCAGGTCCGTTCGCCATTACGTGTCCTCCTGTGATAAATGCGCATGTACGAAGCGACCTACTGCACCCCCGGCTGGACTTCTTCAACCGATCTTCATCCCAACCAAACTTTCCTTCCGTGTTGGTATAGATCTTCTCGGTCCTTTTCCTGAGTCGAAATCGGGCAACAAGTGGGTCGCCGTTGCTATAGACTACGCGACTAGGTACGCCATCACTTGAGCGCTCCCCATCAGCACCGCTAGTGACGTTGCGGACTTTTTGCTCCACAATGTCTTCCTACACCATGGCACTCCTCGACAATTACTCATGGATCGCAGCCGCACATTTTTGTCCCGAGTGATCGACGATCTTCTGCGCTCTTGCTCGACGCAGCCCAAGTTGACCACTTCCTACCATCCCCAAACAAATGGCCCTACTGAACGCCTAAATCACACCCTCATGGACATGTTCGTGATGTATGTCCTCCGACCACCATGACTGGTAGCTGGCACTCGCTACCTCACGTGACCTTCGCGTACAATTCTTCGCGCCACGACGCCACTGGTTATTCACCCTTTTCTTTGGTCTATGACCGTGATCCGACGTTACCACTCGACACCCTACCTCCAACCATTACTACGCCGTCAACCGAATATGCACGCGACGCTACTGCTCGTGCCGACCACGCACGTTAGATCAAACGCTCTAGACTTTCGGCTTCACAAGCCACCCAGAAAGCCATCTACGACAGCCGGCATGTTGACGTTCGCTTCTCACCTGGTTCTCTCGTTCTCCTGTGGTGCTCAGTTCGTCAAGTTGGCTTATCAGAGCAGTTGTCTCGCTACATGGGTCCTTACCGTATCATCCACCAGGTAACCGACCTCACCTATGAAACCATTCCTGCATCAGAGACCACAAGCCTGCGTGCAACCACACCCAGTGATGCTGTGCACGTCAGCAGGCTACAACCTTACCACCTGCCTACTGAAGACCATAATTAATATGTACCGAGACGGTGCTTTTAGCGCCGGGGGGGGGGGGGCTAATGCTACGTAGCTGATATATCAGCGGTCAGAAGAAGACAACGAGGAAGTGGTCTGCCGGTTGTGCGTGCTGTCCTCCATCTTAGTCGATGCTATACGCATCAGAGTGATATAGATTCTAAATAGACACGCCTCGTATTGTTGTTGTTGATGTTGTTGTTGTTCTCCTATTGTTAGTGGCGTATACCCACTGTGGGGGATCGGCCAAGAATCGAGTGGTTTTAAAATTTACTGTTCAGATTTCGAATGATGGAGGTATAACAGAAAGATTACCGATAGCCTAGGAAAGTGTGGTGCTTAAGTAATGCATACAAATATTTACATAAACGAATTTATTCTTAGAATAGAGCAATAATGTGATTTTATACGTATATAATTATGTGGACATGTTAGGATAATGAAACTGGTTAATTAGTCAACCTATTAGTTTCATCAATATAGTCCCGGATGGCCGCGCATACTGTCGCATTAGAGAAACCAGAAATGGAAGCTCCAAAAGACAAAATGACAGGCAGAGATAAGTCCATACCAATACCACGTAAAGGTATTTCTAATAGGGTTTTCCGTCATGTGTTAAACCACCTGCAGGTCAAAAATAAATGGTCTATTGTTTCCAGTTCATCACAGAATGCGCACAGTGGCGAAGGTGCCTGAGCAGACCTGTCTTTATATAAATTTAGACTTGGTACCCGGCAACGCAGCCTTGTGATAGCTACTTCTTGTTTTCGAGTGCGGCAAAAGTCTCTTCTCCAGGGATATAATCAATGGCGAAATTCTGTAGAGTTTGTTAGTGCTGAACCCTCAAAGACTTGCAGAAGCGTACGTCTGCGGAATCGAGCAGCAGTCACATAAGCGGATGATGGACAGAACTGTAGAATTGGTTCACTGATTGACGACTTAGCTAAGGAATCTGCTATTTCATTTAGAAACAAACCTTTATGTCCAGGCACCCAAACTAATCGCACTTTTCATAAATGCGCAGGTACTAGTGCACGGGACGCCTTTGTTACGTGATTATCAGCACATACAGAAAGTGCCGCACAAAGAGATAGGGAATCTGTTATTATGACAGCTGATGTAATTGCTGTATCTAACTTGCGTAAGGCGAGCACTACTGCCAGACACTCAGCCACAAAAACGGGTATGGAATCGGGTAGTCATAGGGAATAAATCCAATTTAAAATCGGGCTGAAAATACCAACTTTTCGTCGTATTGCGATGCGTCTGTAGCAATAATAACGTTCGTTGTAATACGGCGCAGGTGATCTGGTAGTAAACCATCCAAAATATATGGGGAAGTAATTTGGCATTATTAGGAAAAATGTCGTCGAATCGAATTTCCACCGGGGCTGAATTATCACGACTCGGCATGATGTCGCATATACGTACGTTTAGAGGCTCCAGTAAAATTTGCACAAGTATATTTTGTGGCGTGTGAAATCGCGGTCATCTAGCAGCAAAAATTGATTCTGGGGTGGAAATAAAGGCTGTTTCTGAATGTCGTAATGGTGATTCATAAATTCTTAAGAATGTCTGAACAGTCAGAAGGCGAATTCTACAAGAGAGCGGAGGGACCCTCGATTCGAGATACAACACATTGTTGGCAACTGTTTAGGGAAGGCCAAGGCATAAGCGCAAAGCTTATCTTTCCAGAAGAATGAGAGGCCGCAACTTGTAAGCTGGAACTCCAGAGAAAAGTACACAACCAAATTACAAAATGGAATGAACGTACGTGCGATATATCAATAATAATGTGTCTATTCTCATACCTATGCGGTAGTTGCTTAGCCTACGTAATATGCCAATGGCCCGCACACCTTTTCCGGCGATATATTTGATATGAGGTCGCCAGTTAAGCGATGTGTAATAAATTACTCCAAGGTATTTAACAGATTCCACCTGTGGTATATCCTCATTATGGTAAGACAGAGAGATGTTCACAGGGTATTGCAGCGGGAAAACAAGAAGGGCACATTTACTCGGATTAAGTAAAAAGCTGTTGCTATCGAGCCAGCCTCGCGTCATTTTCACGTAACAATACCAAGGCTTTTAAACCATTACCCACTATTCCTAAACACACAGAAACTCGGAATCTGTAATCAGGATGGCTCACAGCTCTCCCATAGTTGAGTACGAAGTGTTTGAAATCCTTAACCACTTTTTCTAAACACAGTAGTAATGTACTCTCCATTAAAGCATGAAGGTGAGAACGTCGTCATAACGTGTGAAATATTCAACCATAAAAGGGTCACGTGATCTCAATAAACTTTTATGAAACTAGACGTACTCAGTAATTGGAAGGTAACAATGTACGAAGATAAAAAGAAAACGCCAGGCCTGCGCGAAAGTCGCAGCATAGTCACAGCGAAAGGTAGAAAAGTGGCATTTCAGAGCCTTTTCAAAACACTCATTGGGTAACTACCTCAAGCACACTTGCTTGGTACCCACTGGGGCATTCATATTAAAATTTTGGGTAGTAGGCCCGCGTTCGCTATGCTATCTTTCATCATTTTTCTGAGAAGCGTGGTATCCGCTAAACACTTGCTCAGAATTTTGTGTCAATTGTCCTTGCAGTGGCTGATGACGATGAGGAATTGTGGCAGAGGTGGGTATGCGCCACAGTTAATAGTGAAACAATAACAAGCTTTTGTAATTGGTTGGAGCATAGGACGGCCCACTCGTAACGATATTCGCATTGTGCGACGACTGGTTGTTGTTTCGTTGCTTGAAACAGCTTTATAAGTCGTCTTAACGCGATTGATTTTTCGACATGAAGCCTGCCTAAAACAAGTTTCTTATCAAGTCTCAAGCCCTGGTGTAGCTCAATGATAGAATACTGGGCTGGCACCCAGCGTATTCGAATTGGAGCCCCGTTGTGTCATTGGTGCTCGGTTCTTTTTTTTTCTAATTTCGCGCGACGTGGTTACGGACATCTGTGGCGGCGGACAACTGCGCATGACCCAAGTTATGATCTCATAACAGCTTTCGCAGTAAAAAATGCAGTGTAACCTAGCACTGCACTTTTTACTCATCTGCCAGTTAATACCATCGTGTGTTATTCATCAAGATTATTGCTTGGTGTTCCTGAACTATCAGTTATGTTTAGGGGAAACCGAATTCTTGTTTATAGAATGCCGCTTGTGCTAACAATTTAATTATCTGTTTTGTATTCTTCAAGGCGAAAATTGCTGTTGTCTTAAAATATGATAAAATAACAATTATCTTCAGCTTTGGCCTCAAGCGTTGTACATATAGGTTTATGCTTCACGGTCATCGAAAAATTCACGGTCGTAAAAAATTCGGCAGATACCACGTACCTGAAAATCCGCGTTATGCGAAGCATGTGGAAGAAAAATAACCATGTTGAATTTTTTTTATTCAGCTAGCGAGACGTCATGAAATGACGCTAAATATAGGTACAAATGTTGCACGCACCTACATAGGTTGAACAGCTGCAGATGTTTGTATAGCCAGTTGTTTGCATTTGCACGACGATGTCAACTGGTACATGCGTATTAGCAGAAGCTAATATGAAGCGCTGATGCTCACGAAGATGCTTGCCCTGGACAATGCCACCTAAATAAACTTCAGCGCATGACAACTAACTACATCTGACGTTACCCGACGTGACGGCTGTATCAAAATAGTGCATACGTAATGTTTATATGATTGGGTAGGCAGCACTGAAAGCACTGTTACCATTTTACGAAGATTTGCGTCTATTTGAAAAGTAGTCCCAAGACCTGGCGTAGGTTTGCGGTGCCTTATTGGCACCCAGAATGCTTGGGTTCGATTTCAGCTGGGACTCGTTGCGTTGACGCTACCGACGTCTGCTATTTCTTAACACTCGCGCGTTAGAGTTACCCATGTGTGTTCTCATCGTTCCTGAGCAAATACCAAGTGTCAATCACCTGTGGCACATACCCGCATACTAGTGTCACATACCCGACTAGGGTATGTGCCGCTGTTGGCGGGAAGTGTTTGACGACGTACGCGACGGGATTGTGACATTATTCATCTCTTGACATGCGCGTCGTATTAGTCAAACCATCTTACCCTCTCACGCTGATTTTGGCTCACGCCAAGTAAACGGGGTGACCACGACAGCACCCAAACGTAAGCAGATAGATATCAAATCAAATCAAATCAAAGTTTATTTACATCCTGAAGATGTGGGCAAGCTTGGGCGAAAAGCGAAACAATTCGCTTGAGGAAAGCCCAAGCCCCCATATACGAGGCATAACAGTAGAGACACACAAAGATGTGAAAACGCTATCAGAAAACAAACTAGCGCGTTACATACATGAAAAAAAATACTAACAGAGATACTCTCACGGAATCATACCAGCGCGTTACAACAATGATACAGGGTATGTGTAAATGTTCATGCCGATAGTCAATCGATAGAGATAATGATTTGACCCAACAATTTATTCAAAAACAACAAGCAAACATCAAACAAACAAAAGGAATGTAAATATATCTCTCTTCTTCATACAGTACAGCAAATTTTTTTTTTTACGGTGATTGGTTACAGGAAGTGTTTTAATATGACTTATACTGCGTTTCTCTACTTCTATTTCGCTTCTGAGGAGAGTATTTAGCAAGTGAGGCAAACAATACTGTAACATTTGTCGTCCGTATTCAGTTCAGCAGAAGGGGATGTTCCAGAAGTCTTGTTTGCGGAGAGAATAGAAAGGAGCATTTCCTCATAGATTAGCAAGATTTAGAAGGTCATGCTGATTTTTATAAACAGCCTTTTTATATCTGATAGCTAGTTTCCAATCATAAAATTTTTCTATGGGTACAACGTTAAAACGATGAAACAAATCTTTTGTGTGCGCATGATATTCAACGTTAGCTATGGACCGAAGAGCCCTTTTTTGTAACATTAATATTCTATGGTTATTTCTCTGTGTGGAATTTCCCCGCACCAAAAAACAATAATTTATGTGAGATAAAAAAAGCGTGTTGTACAGCATGAGTTTTATCGATACAGGAAGAATGTGTCGAAATTTTGCAATAGAACCCACACTTTTAGCCACGTGAGATTGAACGTGGTCGAAATGATCGTCCCCGGACATATTTTTTTGAAACAGGCCACCTAAAATTTTTATTGAGCTCACAAATTCTATAGGCGCCATGCCTAAAAATAAGGAACTATCAATGGTGACTGAAAGCTGACGCGGATGAAAAAGAACGGCCTTTGTTTTTTTATCATTGATCAACAGCGAGTTTTCTTTACTCCACTTTTGTATGTCTTCAAGGGCGTTATTTATTTCAGGTGCTAAAATTTGCAAATTTTTTCCAGTGAAAAATAGGCTGGTGTCATCAGCGTAAATTACATAAGTTGGTGTTTTGTTGATAGTGTTTATGTCGTTTATGTAAAGGATGAACAATAAAGGACCCAATATGCTTCCTTGCGGAACGCCAGTGACTACCTGCTGTAACGATGAAATGGCCGTTCCTATGCTGACACATTGAAACCTATGCTTCAAGTAGGATTTTATAAAAAGCAGTGGCACGCCGCGAATACCATATAGTTGCAGTTTTTCTAACAAGGTTGCATGCTGAATCTGGTCAAAGGCCCTAGAAAAATCTATGTAAATGCCTACACATATCTGTTTTAATTCAAAAGCCTTAAGAATGATTTCCTTCTGGGTTAGTAGTGCAGATTCAGTTGATTTGCCGTGGAGAAAGCCATGCTGAGACTCATTAATTAAATTGAAAGCGTGACTAAATTTTGTTAATCGTTTATGAATAATCTTCTCAAGGCCCTTTGAAAATATAGGCAATACAGAAATCGGCCTGTAATTCGACAACTCATTCCTATCGCCCTTTTTGTGCAGGACACTAACTTTAGAGATCTGCATCATTTTCGGAAAACAGCCTGTTGCTAGATAGATAGATAGATAGATAGATAGATAGATAGATAGATAGATAGATAGATAGATAGATAGATAGATAGATAGATAGATAGATAGATAGATAGATAGATAGATAGATAGATAGATAGATAGATAGATAGATAGATAGATAGATAGATAGATAGATAGATAGATAGATACGCTCAAAGTCACTGAAGTTCGCTAAGAAATGCTTCGCATTTAAAAGAATTCCGAAAAGTCCTGACTTTCCTCTGTTCAGGCTTCCCCTGATTCTAGAGAACTGCGTGCTCTAAACATGGACGCCAACAGTGTCGTTAATAAATAGGAAATCCTCGAGGCCACTACTTTAAGTTACATTTCTCATGTAATTCTCCTAACTAAAACATGGTTTCACGATGATATTGAAGATGCAGTCGCATTTCTTCCGTCGTATCGGTTGTGTTGCCGTGACGGAAATATTAGATGAGGCGGGATGGCTGTTTCGTTAAAACGCAGAATAACTGCTACTCCTCTTCCATAGTATATTAGTTGTGGCAAAGAAGCTTTATTGCTAGAGTAGAACATTATTTCTTGCTTTTTGCCGTTTATCGAGCGCCGGGCTTTCCCTCTGAATTCCTTCGCGATCGTAAATACATGGTGTATTTTATAAACGATAAGGTACTTCTTATAGCGGTCTTCAATCTACCAGACGTCGATTGGAAAAACAAATAACCGTCGCATCAAAAGTCATTCGATTTACGTTACTTGCAGGACATTATACTGTCTCACAACCTTCATCAGATAGTTAAACAGCCTACGCGTACTTGTGGTTCGACGACATCTATACTTCACCCCGTGTTTTTTAGTCGTTCTCTAGAAAACTTTTTAGGGGGCAAAGCTCCGTATGGCGTGGGTCTATCCATCCTCCGTCTTTGTTGTACATAGCCACCGCGATGCGCTAAGGGAGATGGTAAAACGTGGAATGTTCACGAGATAGACACGCGGACGGACGCATAGAAGGACAGACAGGCAGACTAGTAGAGGGACGGACGGATGGATGGATGCGTGGAGCGGGTATGTGCCACAGGGGATGTGACATGCAAGATGGTGGTACTTAAAGTCATCACTAGATGGACGCATGGACGGACGGACGGACAGACAGACGGACGCGTGGACGGACGGATGGACGAACGCATGAACGGACGCACGGATGGTTGCGTGGACGGACGGAAGCAAGAACGGATGGGTGAAGGGAAGCACAGACGGGCTCACGGACGCATCGCCCCACTCATCATCATTCAGTGTATATGCTGTGATTTTTTTGTGTTGGTTGATCCTGGGATTTCTGATTACAACCTTGTATAGTGTTCTTTTTCTTTAGACGTGCTTAACACCGGAAAATGCAGTACCATCAGTTAGATTTCTCTCATGCCAGAGCTGAAAGTTTCTTAGACTATCGAGAACTAAGTCTTGACAATTTTTGTAGCAAGGGTGTGACTGTACTTCGGGATCATTTTAAACAACTCATTTCTCACTGCCTCAGTAACTTCATTCCTCACGAATCTAACAAAGCACCTTAGACTACTCCTTGGCTAACGAGAGAGACCTTACACCTCAAAATAAAAGTAAAGCGTCTAAGGTGATGACGACCCTGACGTGTTAATAATCGCCAAATGAAAAAGAAAATTAAATGCAGTACGGCTAGCTGAGTGCTGGTACTTACAACACAAAGCTAAACTTCATGGGCACAGCACACTTAGTCTTTTGGTCGTATCAGCAAGCAAACAAATTCAATTGAGCGAATTCCGCCCCACCGCGGTAGTCTAGTGGCTAAGGTGCTCGTCTGCTGACCCGTAGGTCGCGGGTTCAAATCCCGGCTGCGGCGGCTGCATTTCTTATGGAGGCGGAAATGTCGTAGGCCCGTGTGCTCAGATTTGGGTGCACGTTAAAGAACCCCAGATGGTCAAAATTTTTGGAGCCCTCTACTACGGCGTCTCTCATAATCATATGGTGGTTTTGGGACGTTAAACCCCACAAGTCAATCAATTGAGCGAATTCTTAACAATGGCCTCGTCAACGTTGACAAAGATGTATCACCTAGCACTTTGATCATTGTTTTGAAATTGTATTTTCTCATTCTGATACTGATCGCAAGCCATGTAACTAGAACCCGCATATCGTATTCGAACCAGGTGTTGTATGATTGCTGGTAAACCTTAAAAATAAATCCCCTCCAGAACCAGAGAACATACCGGATGCCTTTACTGCACTGGTACGCTGAAGCATTACCCCCTTTCTGGTATTCTTTCATCGTTCCTAGTTGTCATCAGCTACTCTTCCTGCAACGACCCGCGCAGTTATCTGCACGGCTCATTCCCATTCCGAAAAATGGGGACTCAGTCCAATTAACCAATTATTGCCCCATTTCATTGACGATTGCATGCTGCAAGCTAGTCGAACATATTGCCAATGAAATAATCAAGTGTTAAATGATAACAATGCACTTCTTTCTCACCAACATGGCTTTCGCAAAGGTTTATCGATTGTAACACAACATACGACAAATGTTCACTACCCTGCTAGTGCTCTTGACAAGTCAAGCGAAATGGACGTTATAACTTTATATTTTGAAAGAGCATCCGACATTGTTCCGAATAATAAACTCATATAAAAAATTGGTAGATCCCACGTATTGTGGGAATCGATGATATGCGAAGCACCAATGAGAAAGGTTGAGATGTCAGTTTAAAATAAGCACAATTGACGTCACGAGGTGGAGGTAAATGATGCCGTACATGACTTCTGTTCCATGATTATCATGTTTGGATGTGTCGTTTACCTTTGTCATCTATTCACGTCATGTGATACCAAATTTAGTTTATGTGCAGCTAGCGATACACCCACGAGCCCGCCATGAGCGTGGTATGTTGTCATGTTCTCACATGACACGCATGCCAGGATTATCATGATTGCTCCAGTCATATATTTCGTCCTCCTTGACGTCACGTGACGCCAAATTTGGCATATGTGGAGCTAGCAGAACGGCCGCGCGCGCGTCATAAAGGGCTCATTATACTACAACGTAACGTTGACAAGCGCGAACGCTGGGCACAGCGACGCTACGTTAGCAAAACGCGAGCACTATATAATCTGACGCCAAGCGCGACCAGCGTCCGTAGGCGCGGCTTGAAGGCAACCAGCGCGAAATGCGACATGCTACATTTCACGCCGATGCATTAGCCAGACAGCACTGCGTCTGCCTCTTTTTGTGATGTAGGGACGCCAGACACGCTGAAACGCGCATGCGTCAAAGCAACGCAGCGCGGCGCGCGCATGCGAGTATATGGCAGCATAGAGTTTCCTAAAATAACTAGAGTGGACTCTGTCACTGCGATCGTTTAGCGACCATGGGACTGATGGATAGTACACACATTTGCCTAGTCTTCGTACTTGCGGGCGGCGAATCGTACTTGCGGCTTCGTTTATTGCTGTGTTTCGGGTTTGTTTTGAAAGAAAGATTCAACCCTTTTGAACTTCATGCCCCGATTTGGAAAGGTAACTCTGAAAGAATAAGGGGGTGAGGCGCAACCACTGAACATTTCCTGATTTTTGTTTCGTGAGAAAACAGCTCTAAGAAACGCGAACACACACGGAGCCAAAAGCAGGCCAGAAGTACGAAGATTAGACAAATGTGTGTACTACCTATCATTCCCATGCTCGCTGAAGCGCTATGCGTTGCAGCTCCCATAGACACTAGCGCGAGACTTCCTTCCAGTGTCTTTAGGAAACTCTACGTATGGCAGGACCGGCGCCTGGCGTGGCAACGCCGACGTGACGCGATGAAACAAACGCCGGCGTGCACGCGCGCAAAGTCACGTCTAAATGTATTGGCGCCTTGACTGTGGCATGTAGTCATGTTCTCATATGACATGCACCTCATGATTATCATGTTTGCACTCGTCACATACCTTCGTGATCCGTTGACGTCACGTTATACCAAATTTATTATATTTGAAGCTAGCGAAACGGCCTTGGTCGCATCATGAGTGTGGCATGTAGTCAAGTTGTTACACGACACACATGTCATGATTATCATGTTTGGATGTGTCATTTACCTATGTGGTCCATTCGCGTCACGTAATACCGAGTTTGGTACATAGTAATCTAGCGAAACTGCCGCGAGTGCATTATGAGCGTAGCATGTAGTCATGCTATTACATGTCACACATCTCATGTTTATTATGTTTGCACCAGTATTATACCTTCGTCATCCATTCATGTCCCGTGATACCAAATTTGGCATGAGTGAAGCTAGCGAAATCGCCACCAGCGCATTATGAGCGCGGCTTGTAGTCATGATGTTACATGACACGGAGTCTCATGATTATCATCTTTGCACCAGTCACATATCTTCGTCATCCATTCACGTACCGTATTACCAAATTTGGAATATGTGACGCTAGCAAAACGGCCACGAGTGCATTATGAGCGTGGCATGTAGCCATGTTGTTACATGACACGCATGTCATAATTTTAATGTTAGGGTCTGTCTCTTGTTTGCCATGCAATTATGTCTTACCATACATGTTTTCCAACATGCCATATGAACGAAACTAACGCAAGGGCTGCAGGACCATAAAATGTAAATCATGACATTCATGACATACATGTCATGGGTTTTCACGTTATGACTAGTCAAATACTTTATTCATACAGTCATGTTATGCCATACTAAGTTTGGTATCGATACCATGATTGAAATGGCCAGGAGAGCTAAAAGTCATAGGCGGCTCGATAGGCAGATAGATAGATAGATAGATAGATAGATAGATAGATAGATAGATAGATAGATAGATAGATAGATATAGCTATAGATATATATATAGATATAGATATAGATATAGATATATATAGATATAGCTATAGCTATAGATATAGATAGATATAGATAGATAGATAGATATGGATAGATAGATAGATAGATAGATAGATAGATAGATAGATAGATAGATAGATAGACAGATAGATAGATAGATAGATAGATAGATAGATAGATAGATAGATAGATAGATAGATAGATAGATAGATAGATAGATAGATAGATAGATAGATAGATAGATAGATAGATAGATAGATAGATAGATAGATAGATAGATAGATAGATAGATAGATAGATAGATACGCTCAAAGTCGCCGAATTTCGCTAAGAAGTGCTTCGCATTTAAAAAATGCAGTCAACGTTCCAGCATAGCCCCGCCGCCGTGGTCTAGTGGCTAAGCTTAGGCTGCTAACCCGCAGGTCGCGGGATTGAATCCCGGCTGCGGCGGCTGCATTTCCAATGGGGGCGGAAATGTAAACCCGTGTGCTCACGTTAAGGAACCCCAGGTGGTCAAAATTTCCGGAGCGCTCCACTACGGCGTCTCTCATAATCATATGGTGGTTTTGGGACGTTAAACCCCACATATAAATCAATCGTTCCAGATACAATATTCACTGGGTAGTAGCTTATCTGTTTACTCGTAAGCAGTTTATATCAATTGATGCTATATATATATATATATATATAAATGACATTATCAGCGAAATCTGTCCCCCAGTACAAGTCAGGCTGTTCGCAGACAATTGTGCTTTGTTTAACGAAGTTCTTTCCTCTAATGATCACTTAATGCTTAACTCTGACCTTCAACACATTTTGTCCTGGTGTAAGTGGTGGGGCATAGAACTTCAGGCGGAAAAAACTGTTCACACGTGTGTAGCGAAAAAGTTAACAAATTGTCGTTCGTTTACAACTTACGCTCGACACCGCAGACCAAGTAAACCAATATAAATACCTTAGAATTGCAATAACTAGTGACTTAAGGTGGAAGAACCACATTTCCAACATCTGCAGCTCTTAATTTATGAAAATTTGCATCCTCAGGCACAAACTAAAACACGCTTTTCGTGATACAAGATTTTTTACTTACACTTCACTGATCCGACAAAAACTAGAATATGCTTGCATCGTATTAGACACCTACACAAAAGCTTACAATAATGCACTGGAGATGATTCAGTGCTGAGCAGTTTGTTTTGTTTTGTTTCTAAATATAGAATAAATTACTTTCCTATAGCCCCAATGAAACCACATAATATTCAGACTGTACAACTCCGAAGGAAAATACACCGATTGAAATTTCTTGTCGAACCTAAACACAATCGCTTCTCTCTTAATCCTCAGGATATGCGTGTCCCCACTTACAGCACGTTGGACAAGACATCGTCGTGATCCTTTTTAACGCCGTATAGAACAAGAACTAACCTGTTTAGGTTTTCATTCTTGCCAAGAACTGTCAACAATTGAAATGACCTAGAGGTATCGCAAATAATAGGTGCAGATTATATTAAACGTATATCGTTTTAGTATAATGAACAGTGTCATGTTGATTAAACCTTCGGTCATCAGTTTTAGTGTTACTGCTCATGAGTCTCTTGTAAGAGTGTTATCTTATGTTCATGGGTGGTGATTCACGATCCATTTTGTCGGGCACCATTCAATTATTCCCTGAAGTAGTACATTGAACATGAATTTTCAAAATGTCGTCTTTTTGAATTTCACATCAGCCGGACGTGCGTGCACCTTACTTGCGTGCTTCGGAAGTTTAAAAGATTTAACATTCGAGATAGCCTATGTTTCTTCTGAATAATGCGTGTAGTTACCCGATTTTTTCGTTTATTTAGAATGTGCGAATATTCGTTCTGGATTTCAGAAAAAAAGCATGCTAATAATTGCAAAAGAATTACCTTCTTTCATTTTATAGCATTTAGCGTTTTTCGTTAGATAATCCACACATCCATGCGGTGCCCACGTATTAACATGATTTGGAAGTGTTCTCTTATAATAAATGTACGAACTTCCGTTTATTCTTAATCACATGAGCTAGGAATGTTCAACTCATTATGCAATCATGCATACGCATTATAAAGAAAAGACAAACGTTTGTTATATACAGACAGAATTTCCAAAGTGTCAATTCACAATCTGACATGACTAACTGACAGCGTGACGTGTCGAAATGTTCGTGCGGAAGCGGGGATTAGAATCAGCCGGGTTTACACACCCGCAAGACTGCAACCGTTGAAAAGAGACAGAGACATGTGTAATCTGCTCTGGATCGTAGCTCCTATCTTTTCAAAGCAGAATGAAACATGACGGCATTTCTAGCGTGTTGGGAGCACAGCAAAAGAATGAATTTACTATAATGTTGGTGGGGTAAGGTTATGGTCGATACACAATTGTAATAAGTACTGATTTATGTGTTTATTGTAATCACTACGTCGCTAGCAAAGCAGACTGAAACTCCCCGTAGAATTGTTTATAAGTCGTGGAAAAAAACGGGGGTAACCGACAGGCGAGAAACTACGTGAGTACACTCCTACATGTCTTCTTTTTTTTTTTCCGCACTGTATACATCAAATACTCAAAGATGCAATCAGGTAATTTTACTATGCACTGATGTGCACTGCGATGGGACATATAAATTTTCTCGGAAGCCTTCATCATTGTTAGAAAAAAGAAGCTCATACATCATGATGAAACGCTTAATCAAAATATCGGCAATGCAATGGTATAAACAGGCAACAGAATTGATTAGTTAGGCAGCTAATGGGAACCGATAGCAAAGTAAGCTATCAAATGTGAGCAATATTTACAATCAAGCATGGTGTACAATCATGAACCACTAATTGCGGGGCTAGAGAGTGATTTAATGCCTGAATAGAGAGCCCATGTGTACACAGTTGTGCCATTTAGCACATTTCCGCTCTTGACTCTCAGGACCCGGCACTCAGCCGGGGAACGTAATCCACTTCTTTCTCGGCGTGTTATCAGGGAACAGCGTATCTTTAGCGCAAGCACAGTTGCTCACCGCAAGATCTGTTGAAATGGGTGCAAATATGGGCTGCTTCGACAGCATTTATACTCTTGAAGCTCTGTACCACTGTCTCATACCCACTCAACGATCGCAAAATGAAGTATTCCAAAGAACAATAGGAAGCCTGTCGGTCTGTCTTGCGTGCTATATGTTTATGGTGCGGACCGAGAATTTTTTTACCTCACAATAAATAGTATCTATCTATCTATCTATCTATCTATCTATCTATCTATCTATCTATCTATCTATCTATCTATCTATCTATCTATCTATCTATCTATCTATCTATCTATCTATCTATCTGTCTGTCTGTCTGTCTGTCTGTCTGTCTGTCTGTCTGTCTGTCTGTCTGTCTGTCTGTCTGTCTGTCTGTCTGTCTGTCTGTCTGTCTCCTACCAGTCAGTCAGGGTCTTTTTTTGTCCGTCTGCGACTGAAATCGATAAATCTTCATTCCATCCATCAATCAAATAATGACGGGCTTGCCGTGGGCCGAAGAAGTCGATGGTGGTCTGCATGATCTGCGAGTGCTCACATTTGTCATGCGGCGTAGTTCAGCGTGACAACGGACTTACGGCTAGATGAATGAACTTCTAGTCCAAAAAAAATGGGACCGTAATGCACGTAGGGAGGTTTATTATTTTAACGCAGAGGTCTAAAGCTTTAAATACCGTTCCCTTCTTTCGTAATCGAAGCTTTCACTTTTATTAAACGACATTCTTGGGCTGCACAGAATCCCAACACCTGCTTTTTACAACGTCAAGTCTCGCGTGTGAATAATAGAAAACAAAACATGAAGGGCAGTGAGTCTGCCACAGAATAAAGAACTCTTAAAGAGGAAGAAGACTCCCTCCTCAAGCTTGCTGTCGAAGATGTGGAAATAAGCTATAGGGAGCAAAACAAAATGAACGCGAGATCAGCGCGTGCGACTAGAAGAGGAAGCAGCTGCTGTGGAGTGCTCACGCTAATTAACGCCCGGGCTTTAATGGCGCCCTTGGCAGTAGTGAGGCCCCCGAGTGGAGCACAGGCGAAATTTCTGACAGCACTGCGTAAAAAAAAGCTATCGCAAATCGTTCACTTCAAGTAGTCAAGGGGGGGCTTCAAAACGCAAGTGCGGCTTTAAGACAAAAGTAAAGCAATGAAAACAAAAGAACAGCTATAAAGAGTGTGTTTCATGTTAAAAGATGTGGCTTCGTTCACAGCTGAGCAGAGATCTGGGAGAGAACGGATAACGGAAATATAAAAAACAGGAACGCCTGAGAAAGAAGTTCTCGACATCTTCACTTCAAAGTTCAGCCACCTAACAAACGTGTCTTTAGTTTTTCATTGTTATGCTATTTAGATTGAAGCCTACTTTGCATCTGGCTCTGTTGTGAGAGAAGTGATCTTCACAATAAAGTTTTGTCTTTCTCCTCAGTATTGTGCACCTTTTATGTATTTATTTGAGTAGTTGACAAGGTACGCTTCCTTTGATATATTTACTGAAACCGACAACAAAATTCACGGCATGACGTCTTTCTTTCGTCGTAGACATCCTGAAAAATATTCCTGTAGTGAAAAGTTCACCAAGTGACAATCTCTCGGTGATTTTTTATCTTTAGACTTGGTGATGTCAACGGTGATGTCAACATATATGAATATTCCACTGCAACTGATAGGTAACCACTTTTTAAATAATGTCCTGGAAACGTGAGCGTAGTTCAGCGTTTGGCTTGCTGTTCCCGGTGTCGAGCAATGACTACTGTGCGTCCAATGATCCCCGAGTAGTATTGAAAATCATTAAAGTTGACAATGATTTATAGCTGATCGAGATAAACAGCACAAAAACGTAGGCAGAGTGAATGAAGGACAGACGACGTGCACCGTGATAAATTTAATGAAAAAACACCAAACATGTACATTTTCTTGTGCATGCTCTTGCAAAGCAAGAAAACTGAAAACACTTCGTAGTAGACACAAAGCATCTTATCTTAACAATGTTAGTGGTAATAATCTAGCAATAATATTTCATTACCACGGAAAGCTATTGACGGTTCACTGACACACTCTTGTCCTATCTTTTGAAGACAGGGGGATTCAAACGTTCCCCTTGTCAGCTGGTCGTATTGGCAGAAATGAACCCTCGCTCTCAAAAAATCTGCAGTGCACCCGCACTCCCGGCAGTGCATAGTCATGTAATGTCAATGTCACAATACCCCGCAGAGAATTTTTTCGCTCCCCCAGTCTCGAGTTTTCATATCGCCCCATCTGACGCTACCCCACGCGAAGGATATGCGGTATACAACTCCAATGGCACATTGCACAAACACATTCTTGTGCTTAATGAACCATGAATTTGCAATAACAGGCCGTTTTCGGCGTATTTCTGCCCCTCCACGCAAACATTGTCGATGTTTTTTTTTTGTTTTTTTTTGGCAGCGAAAACCACTTCTATACCATGACGTGAACTCGCCTTCTTGAGCCTATGCGACAGTTGGTTAACTTAAGATAAAACAAAGAATTTCGTCTTTTTTTTCGGCCAACGTTGTGTTATTTTCTAGGTCACTCTTCACATTTTGCATAAGCTTATGGCAAGCAAGCAAAACGCCACCTTTCAGGTATTTAGCTTCTTTTAGCCTCGATATTTGTGATTGTACGCTCACAGGCAGCTTATGATAACATGACTTGGTTATTGTAGAGTTGAAGGTGGAAAAGGCGATACTGTGTTTATGATTTTCGGATTAGCAGAAGCGAACTAAAGCAGGGGCTTGGACCTACGAGGGTGGTATTGCCAGCATATTTGCTTATCAAAGAAGAATAAGCTCGGGTATAAGAATTGCAACGCACCTTGCGACACCATTTCAAATGTAAAACCTAAACCACAAGCATTCTCCCTGAATAGTTTCAGGATGTTAATCGCGTTGGTCGTGAAGTCGCTTCTATCTACGAAAATGATATAGTCTTCTACGTACCTGCAAACGTTTCTCGTGAGCACGATGAAGCTGACTTCAAATAGCCCTGTCAACCTTGGCCAAAAAGGTATTGCTGAGAACTGCAGTTACTCTTGACCCGATGCACACCCCTGATTTCTTTACATGGTCGCTCTTTCCCAACCTATGAAGGTGGACTTCATGTAGAACTCCAGAAGCTCAAAACGTTTTTCCACAGAAATCCCGCTTTGATTTCTTAAATATTGCTCATCATTGTCATTCTCTATACACTCATTCACGCCTTCTAGCAGCTGGTCTTGTGGCAGCGAGTAGAACAATTTTTACATGTACACACTGAATGCAATGCAGTTGTCCTGATGATGACCCACAAAATAGTTCACCAAAGTCATTGAATTTGGTATAAGAAACAGATCATTTATGAATACTCTCTAGCTGTCTTTTCAGGTAACCAGATACAGCTTGAAGCCAGGTGCCACGCTCAGACACTTAAGCTGTGAACGGCATGCATTTCCGATGGAGGCGGAAATGTTGTAGGCCCATGTGCTCAGATTTGGGCGAACGTTAAGGAACCCCAGGGGGTCGACATATCCGGAGCCCTCTACTACGGCGTTTCTCATAATCATATGGTGGTTTTGCGAAGTTAAACCCCACATATCAATCAATCAAGCTCTGAACGGCATGTCAGACTTGTGTGTTTTGGCTGCGTAGGATATGTCCATGAGTAGGCCTTTTGTATTTTGGACATCACCAGCAACGGTACTGAGGTTGAGGTCATTCAGCAGTTCATGGCCCACTGCCTAATCTTGGCTGGCTTCTCCTTAATCGGAACGAAATCTTTCACTACAGTACATTCTGCTTTTTCCTTAAATTTAAGCTCAGAAACCAGACCATGCAGTCCCTCGGACATTCTCGAAGGATGTGCAAGATTCTTTGTTCTGAATGGTGGCCCCAAGCGAGACATCTCAAAGACTGGCGCCAGTTGACATGCTTGAAGGAGACAACTTCTAGCGAATATTACCAAGCGGGGTCAAAAGCATGGGGGTAATAGAGTTTTTTTATTGAATAAATGCGCTGTACGCTTCCCACAAAAGCAAAGCCTAATTATCAAGGGAAGTTTTTGAATGCAAGTAATTAACCGATTCCGAAAGAGTACGGAGTTCTTCGTCTTGAACGAAACATTGTATTGCACCCATTTTACCACTGTGGAAAAGGTTATGTGCAAGGAAGTGTCGGGGAGGCTAAAGAAAGAAGAAAGGCTAAGCTTTGTATCTGACTGTGGCGAGGTTTTACCAAGAAAGAGCAGGATTAAAGAAAAAAAGGAGAGGTGTCTCGTGCCAGTCGTCGAGTTCTTCGCATTTAGGAAACTTCGGTGCTTCGTGTTGGACTAGAAAAGCTTTTTCTTTCTGGTCCTTAAGCTCAAACTTCGTTCCCGTTAAGGAGAAGACAGCCAAGTTGAAGCAACGGGCCATCAATTTACTGAATCACCTCAACCTCGAAGCCGTTGCTGGTGATGCGGAAAGACAAATGGCCCACTTATGGACAGATTCAACGCCGTTACCGAAAAATCCACCTTTTTTCATGGGATCCTCGACCTCCTTTCTAACTGATCGTGCCTCGAAAAGGGTACGCACCGATGCAACTTCACTACTTTGGCCCAAAAACAGAGAAACTTTCCCAAAATACCATGTCCTCCACTGCGAACAATCATACACAAAAGCCAGAACAATCTCACCCTTCCTTGTGGTAAAGTGCTTAAGAGAGACCATTGGAACTGGTTATAAGGCCACGAAGATGGCAAGTGGAGATTTGCTTCTCGAATTAAAAGACAAGGAACAGTACAATAAACTCTCGCACCTTGTAGCCTTCGGTAACATCCCCGTCTCTGTGAGCGCACACCGTACCATGAATACAGTGAAGGGCGTGGTATCGGACGAAGATTTGACGACACTGAGTGAAGAAGAGCTCCTTAATGGATAGAAGGACCAAGGTGTAATACATGTCCAGCGCATCAAAATCAGACGTAACAACAACGAAATAGCCACAAAGCACTTGATGCTCACCTTCAGCTCAACTACTTTACCTGATACCCTCGAAACTGGCTATATAAAAGACCATGTCCGACCCTTCATTCCAAACCCGAGGCGTTGTTTCAGATGCCAGCGATTAGGTCATGCATCCCAGAGCTGCCGAAGGCAGCGGATGTGTGCTAAGTGTGGCACAACCGGCCACAATGCTGATGAATGCAGCCATGACGAGGTCCTCTGTGCTAACTGCGAAGGTAGTCACCCCGCATACTCCAGAGCTTGCCCAGCCTGGAAAAAAAAATAATTACTATAAAAGTTAAGGAAAATATCACATTCAGGGAAGCAAGATAACGGATCTCGTCATAATTGGCACTAAAACACCTTTCGCCGAAGTGGTGCAACAAGGGGCGGCACCACAAAGGCCCTTGGCAGTTGCCCGGACCGCGCCTTGCGTGCCGAGGCCAACGCCACAAGCCCCTACGGTGGGAGCAGCCAGCGCTGCCCTGCCCACATTCAGCCTGTCCCCACCAGTGACCTCTACAAGCACTGGCAGCAGCCAGGGCAATCACGAGGCCAAGGGGGCCCCATCGACCCCCAGCTCGGTGGGGACAAAGACTTCGTCGATCAAGGCGAAGTCTAAGCGACGCACAGATCGCTCTGTAAAGCGGGCGTCCAGTGCCTCGCAAGAGGCTATGGACACCAGTTCAAGCGAAACGGCGCAGAAAGCGCTCAAGCAGTGGCGAGCTTTTCTCGACCACCCCAAAAAAGACAAAACGCCGATTACAGGGCCTGAGAAAGGCCCTGTAAATGAGCTAATCTCCGTATTCTCTGCACACAGCACTTTTTCCTTTTTTCCACTATGGACAAAATCATACAGTGGAACGTAAGGGAATACTTAGAAATTTAGATGACGATCAAGAACTTCTGAGTAAGTTTAACGCGAAAGTGCTATGTGTGCAAGAAATGCACTTAACTCCCAAGCACAAGGACTTCCTACGGCAATATATTATTTTCCGAAAAGACCGGGAGGATGCTGTCGTACCTTCTGGTGGTGTGGCCATTATACCTGATCAAAGTATAGCATGCCAGCATTTGAAGCTCAAGACGGCCCTTGAGGCAGTGGCCATTCGAGATGTACTTTTTAATAAACTCATTACCCTATGTTCTGTGTACATACTACTGCATCAACAGCTACACAGACGTGATCTAGAATCATTAATAGATGAACTCCCAGAGCCGTGTATGGTTCTAGGTGATTTTATTGCACACAGTGTCCTGTGGGGCGATGCTCATTGTGATGTGCGAGGACGTCTCATTGAGCAGCTCCTTTTCTCTTCCACTTTATTTCTTTTAAATATAAAGGAGCCTACGTATTTTAGCCTTGCAAACAACACGTACTCCTCCATAGATCTTAGCATTTCATCACCGTCCCTTTTACCTGTTTTTAAGTGCAACGTTCTTAAAAACCCTTATGAGAGTGACCACTTCCCGATCATCCTGAGTGCGCCGAACAAAGATCAACTACCCCCGCAGGTTCCTCGATGGGAGATTGACTCAGCTGATTGGGAACTGTATAGAACTCTTACACACATGACATGGACTGAGCTGTCTGCCCTGACCATAGATGACGCTGTCATGTATTTTACAGCTTTTATACTTGATGCCGCATCTAAATGTATTGCCAAAACGAGTGGCATGTCTTCTAAACGGCGAGTCCCATGGTGGAACGACGCGTGCAGGAAAGCACGGACCACTCAGAACAAAGCATGGGCGTTGCTTTCCGAATCCCCAACAGCAGACAACCTGGAAAATTTCAAGCGGGTCAGATCGCAGGCAAGGAGAACGCGTCGACAAGCTTGACGATAGAGCTGGACAAAGTTTATATCGAGTATCAACTCATACACAGTTGAGGAAAAAGTGTGGACTAAGGTAAAGAAAATTAAGGGCCAACAAACGTATTCCCTTCCACTAGTAAATAGCCTTGGGGAAAGCTTAGAGGATCAAGCCAACTTTCTTGGCACACATTTCGAACACATATCTAGCTCCTCACACTACTTTGAAACCTTCCAGAATTACAAAGCACGAATAGAAAAACAAAAGTTAGAAAGAAAATCCGCAAGAAATGAGGCATATAATGAATCATTCTACTTAGCAGAACTGCGAACAGCACTCAGCTGCTGTAATACATCTACCCCAGGTTCTGATAATGTACGCGATGCTGAAGGAACTACCCTCCGAAACTAAAAAACCCTCCACTTTCTTTATAATCGCATATGGTTTTCAGGTGTGATCCCCTCCTCCTGGAAGGAGGCTGTTATAATTCCAATTTTTAAGCAGGGAAAGGATCACTCTACTGTATCAAGTTACAGACCTATAGCGTTAGCAAGCTGCCTCTGCAAACTATTTGAAAAAATGAATAATTGCCGCGTACTCCACTACTTAGAAACAAACAAATTGCTCGACCCACCCAGTGCGGGTTTAGAGAGAGCCGATCTACCACCGACCATCTTATACGTATCGAGGCACACATAGTTCATAATCAGTTTTTCTTATCTGTGTTCCTCGACATGGAGAAGGCGTACGATACTACGTGGAGGTTCGGAATATTGAGAGACCTCGCACACATAGGTATACACGGTAATATGTTCAGTATCATTGAAAGCTATCTGTCTGATCGTACATTCCGTAGTAGAGTAAGCAATGTTCTGTCCCTAACATTTGTACAGGAAACCGGAGTGCCACAGGATGGGGTGCTGAGCTGTACGCTTTTTACTATAAAAATGAATTTTCTCCGTCTGTATATCCCACGTAATATCTTTTATTCAACATACGTCGACGATGTGCACATTGGTTTTCAATCGTGTTCTCTTGGGATCTGTGAGTGACAGGTTCAGCTTGCCCTTCACAAGGTATCCAAATGGGCTTTTCTGTGGTTCAAACTGAACCCACAGAAAAGTACCTGTGTCCTTTTTTCACGAAAAATAGGCTTGCACCCTGATCTTGAAGTGGTCGTTAAGGGTGAGCGTCTACCCGTAAACACAGAACATAAGTTCCTAGGTATGATTTTAGATGCGAAGTTGACCTTTGTACCGCACACAAAACATCTTAAAAATAAATGCTTGAAAACAATGAATATCCTAAAGGTGCTGTCACAAACAACGTGGGGCAGCGACAGAAAGTGCCTCATGAATCTGTATAGCAGCCTTATACGCTTACGCCTTGAGTATGGGGCAATAGTCTATCACTCTGCCACGCCAAGCGCTCTGAAAATGTTGGACCCTGTTCATCATCAAGGCATCCGCCTGTCCACAGGCGCCTTTAGAACAAGCCCAGTTGAAAGCCTTTATGTGGAATCGGAAGAGTGGTCACTCCATCTGCAGAGAACATATTCTTCTATCATATATTTCCTTGAAGTAAATGCGAACAGTGAGCAACCTGCATATTCCACTATCAACGACCTGTCCAGCTCTCAACATTTTTACAATCGACCCGCAATGGCACGCCCTTTCTCGCTGCGTGTTAGAGACCTAGCTGAAGAAACAGATGTCCCACTGCTTTAATACCACCTCAGCCCCCCCGCTCTGTGGCTCCCGCCATGGCAGTGGCAGGTTATAGACTGTGACACATCTTTCGTAGCTGTCACAATGCTTGCCTCCCCATACACATTCGGATGTATTAGAGCTGCAACATAAATATGACTGTCCAGAATATTATACTGATGCATCCAAGTCCCATACTGGCGTGTCCTATGCGGCGGTCGGCCCATCCCGGATGCCGGCGTTCTGTCCACCAGGACAAGCATTTTTACAGCCGAGGCTCACGCGTTATTCGTAGCCGTTAAACACATCAAAGAATTGAATACGCCAAGGGTAGTTATATACACCGACTCCCTGAGTGTCGCAAAAGCATTGAAAAATCTTAAAAAACACAAAAACCCTATAATTATATCCCTCTATTCAATACTCTGCACGGCCTATACTTCCAAGCAACATATCGTCGTGTGCTGGGTGCCAGGACATCGCGAGATCGAAGGAAATGTGTTGGCCGATCAGGTCGCCAGGTCAATTAACGGAAGCTCTGCCAACTCCTCAGTTGCTGTCCCTATAATGGACCTAAATCTAAACATATGGAAAAAGCTCAGGGCTTACTGGCAGAAGTTATGGGATCAACAAACTCATAACAAGTTACACTTGATTAAACCATACCTTGGTAACTGGCCACCCACGTCGAAAACACGCCGTACAGAGGTCAGTCTCTGTCGGATTAGAATAGGACACACACACAGCACGTACACACACCCTTTGTCCGGTGGTGACCCACCCAGCTGTCACAGATCTGGCCGTCCACTTACCGTACTTCACATACTCCTTGAGTGCTCTGAGCTAGAGGCTTACAGGAAAAAACATTTTCCACTAGCGTACAAAAAACACATACCCTTTCACCCAACTATGTTTATTGGTCGCGAACCTCTTTTTAAATATAATGCATTAAATGCATTCTTAAATGAAGCAAATACTTTCCATGTTATCTACTCAAGTGATCGGTAGCATGGCCTCTGAAAAGAGGCTGCTGCTGCGGATGCTACATCCAAAAGAGCACCTGTCTTCCAGCCCTTGGGACCAAGGGCGCTGGCGAGAAATCGGTGCTAATATAACGCTCTTATTTTATGATATCATGATAACTAAAGACTCATTCTCACCAGGCATGCTTCACTTCAATTTCATGATTTTAATAAATATATGTCTTACGCATCTTTAGAGCGCAGAATTTTAGGCCCTTTTACAGCCATTTACCATAACCATTGCTCCCATCCAATATAATTTCCTGGCGCTCTTTGGACATCAATGGCCCTTGCGCCATTAAACAACATATATCATCATCACCAACAAATGACCAATTAAAGTTCAAGTAAAAGCGTTCTAAATCCTGAGGGCCAGATTGGCGGTACGATGGACGCCAATGAGGTGCAGGGCAGGAGGCGGTGGAAAGACGCTATGAAATGCGCTCACTTGCCGATGTGCGCCGCCCTTGTGACGTCGGCGCTTGATGGCATGGGTCCGACTACGGAGCAGTCAACCCGCATCGGAGACGCGATGCTCAATGCGGGAAATGGCCAGCCCGTCCAGCGAAGATTGTGCGCCGAGACGCGATGCTCGGTGAAACCGTGACCATTAGCCAGGCCACGTTCATCGCTGTGCCGAACGACTGACCAGCAGGCCAGGCCGCGCCCCGAGATGCAGTACTCGTGCCGCAACGCCACCCCAGCTGGTAGTTGGACCGCAGTAGCGTGGACAGCCGCGTTCCCCGGCCAGAACCTGGATCGCCTGCGTCCGACGCTTCGGCCCACTGTCTTCCATCTGCCGCTGCTTCGGCTCGTCCCCAGCCACAAAACTTACCGCCACGTAATGGTCACACGTGGCCCAATCATGGTACGCCACCTCCATGGGCCACCCAAGGTGATCAGCTGATTGGCTGACCTCACGCGCACAGTTAGCTCGAAATCACACGCGCCTTGCCCCGCACTTCCGTCGTTGTCGTTTTCTTCACTCATCACACCGGGGGTCTTAGTCCAGGTGTGTGTGTGTGTGTGTGTGTGTGTGTGTGTGTGTGTGTGTGTGTGTGTGTGTGTGTGTGTGTGTGTGTGTGTGTGTGCGTGTGTGCGTGTGTGTGTGTGTTTTTTGGACTTTCTGCATTCAACGACAATGCATTTAAAATAAACACACAAACAACGAAGTGGGACGCGAGCCAGTGGTCTTGAGGATGGGTAAACGTTGACGAGGATGGTAGCAGTGTCCTCTGTGATGTCGAAGCCCATTTCTTCACCAGGAGTCATGCAGCCAGGCACGTCGGGCTGTCATTCCAACCAGCGATGCAGCAGGGAACCTTGGGCAGCCGTACATCCACAGGCAGCCTTGGGCAGCCTGTGGATGTTCGGGTCACACACGAAGGCGAAATTGAAGTGTTGTTGCGTCATGTGCTCTATCAATAATTTTGTGGCATCACGTGTATGGTCTAGATTAGCCTGTAAAAATTTTAAGTTATTGCTGTGAGTCATGATAGTTTTGATCAATTTTAAATAACAGGCGCAACGCCTTTCCTAAAACAAAAATGCGAAAAGCTGTAAGGAGCCTTTTTTCATGTATTGCAGTGTGACCCGCGCAACCAGCAAATATCTTGAGGAAAGAAATATCGTGTAATTTTGTGGGATGTGTAGTTACTTGTAAGTGTGTGTCATATGGTGTAATTTCGTGTATGAATATGCCATAATTTGAAGAATAGCAGCAAAAGCAGCGACCTCCATGTGGTCCATATAAATGAGTCGAAAAGGATGCGGGCACTAATGCAGGAAACCGTAAATAACACTGCACGTTATAGAGGCCGCTGCGTCCTTCTTTGATGTACACGCCTCCTAGATTATCCATAGTCTGTTCTGGCCTTCATGCGGGCGACACGTTCTCGTAATATAGGACACATTTCGTGTCCAGTTGGATGAGAACTAGGTCTTGCGACCTTTTGGCATTCATTGCAAACGATTCCTGGATCGTTCATTCTAAGAGTGCATGCTTCGCCAAGATGTGTACCCGTGCACTTCGTACACACCACTTTGTCACGTTCGTTGGCGACAGGACAGGACTTTCTTGTATGGCCGTACGTTGCACAATATGTGCACAATAGCACATGAAAGTCCTCACTCACGCTACATGCTGTCCAACCGAGAACTCGTTCCTGAGCAAGCAGTGAGCGACAGGTGGAAGGATCCACTTCGAGCACATGTGTGAAGTTGCCCGATCGCTCCTTGTACGATACCGCCACTCGGCATGTGGTCGGGTCTAAATGTAGGTTCGGATTGCGCATGTTTAGCTGTGAGATGATGTTGGCGGCTGGAATATCGGAGTCTACACCAGTGAGTTTGACGCGAGGTTTTCGCTTTTGGGGCAATCGGACTGACCATGACATGCTTGTGACTGCGTTCTTTTCAAGTGCATTCTTTAACCTAGTAATAGCGTTATGGTCGTTTTTTAATATTGTTAATCCATGACGTGTCTTTGTGAGAGTCAGTTCACCAATGTTTTCCCTAATGGGGTCAATGTTTGACTTAATAATCTTCGTGACCTCATTGGCAGGATTGTTAGACGGAATGAGTGGGGTTAGAAACATAATATGTTAATGCTCTCGCCTTGTGGTGTGCGTTGTGTGTTGGTCAGCGATTTCAGACCAGTGCGATGGCAGTACAGGGTGAGAACAAGTCTCAGGCCAAACGGGTGGGACCACGGTAGGACGCGCCGTGCTCCGCGCGGCTGCCGCCGCATAAGTCATGGCCGTTTGGACAGGCCGAGGAGCCGAGAGTGCCCCTCCGCTCTCCTCGCTCGCTGCAGCTGCGCGCGCACCCCTCTCTCTCGCGCGCCCGCCTTCTCTCTGTCTCCCGTCGAGAGCGGGTCGTGCGATGGATGTCCCGGAGGCAACGCTACCGCTACCATCTGGATATAAGGCGCGTTAGTGACACCGATATATATATATATATATATATATATATATATATATATATATATATATATATATATATATATATATATATATATAGAGAGAGAGAGAGAGAGAGAGAGAGGAATACTGCGGACGCCGCCGATGGCGGTGGATGGTTTGGGGTCGCTTATAAAGTGTATTCACACTTAATATATATATATATATATATGTATATATATATATATATATATATATATATATATATATATATATATATATATATATGCTAGACTAATCCTTGCACGAGACGGTTGACGACCAATAGATGCATGCATACTCATCTAAAGCATTGTCTGTCGGTGCGAGACCCTCGTAATCGTAATGAAGGAATTTTTATGATGTTCGCATTTTCTTACAGTACCAAAGCCAACTTAGAGTGCATAAGGGACATTGTTGTCGAAGTGCAGTGTAGCAGTTGTAACATAAATTGTAGTCAGAACATCACTCCTTCCGTCGGTGTTATCTGCCCACAATCTTCGAGTTTCATTTCCGTATTTTATTGCTTAAGGAAAATATTCCCCTTTTATCATTAATTTCTAGCTTAAGCAGAAACTTGGCTTTCTCACAAATATAGCGTCCCTCGTAAACTTGCGTTTCTGCCTGTACACCTTGTACATCTACACGTCATCTAAATATGTTGTTGTTACAGCCTTCCAACCTTTCATCCCATCTGGACCATGTGAAACCCGAACCCACAACGCCTTCCACATCCAGCCTGCGCCTCTGGTTGGGACATGACCCTGTCCGGCAGCCACGACCTCCCTTGGTTCCCACATATCCGCACTCCCGTCCCATTGCTTGCCTTCGGTGAAATATGTCGTGCAAGGAAGATCGTCTCTCCAGCCTGCCCTTTTCGGTTTTCACTATGTGTAAGAACTCTGGTCCACGTTGCTGCTCGTCGTTGCTCCACTGTGCCCGCTATGAACAGTGAGCGACTGGGTGCTGCTTGACCTGATTCAGCGTAACACGCCAGTCGTCCCTGCATCCTCCCTAGGCTATGAACTGTCCGTGAAACGCTGTGTAACACGTTTGTATCCGTGTTCTATAGCCTCGTAATTCCCTGTACTTGTGCACTGAAATGGGACAATTTAGAGAGAGCTCCCATTATTTTGCCTCGTTTGACTAATATCAACGTAATTTTGAGTCTAACGTGTACATCTGAGCAAACATTCTTTACAGGCGAGTTTGTCGCATGACGTGCTCATTTCGAGTGATTGTGCTAACCAGTCCTTATAGTGAAAAAATTTATGCGTTTGAATCCATGAGTATATACTATACAGAGATGTATTAGGAATAATCCAATGGTTTGCAGAATCTGCCAGTTTTTATTGTAATGGTACGCTGCTCAGCCGCTGAATGCATCTAGTGTTTCTTGACCACTGGATCTATACCATTGAATTATTTACGTAGGCGTAACGTTTAAAGCAGCATTACGCCACAGTATACACTTTCCACCTGTTTTTAACAGTGGAATTGCTTGATCCATCTGTATTTTTCATCTTCATTTTTTTCTATGATGAAGGCATCCATTCACATCGTGCAATACAGCGACATATTGATGCTCTTTAGCATGAAAAGCTGCGTAACTCGCTACATGTTCTATCAGTCTGGTCGGCCGGCAGACTGATATCAATTATCTGGTAGTGTTCTTTCAGAAAAAAATGTGCACTGTTACGGACATTGTTCAAGTCAGGCAGCAAAAAAGTGTGGCGGCGGAGCAGTGCACTCTACTTTTCAGTTAAGACGGTTTGCTTTCCTGTGATGTCCGAGAACTTCTACAGTGTTCTTAATGGTAATAGTGTCATGATTTGTGTGTGCTGTTCAGCGTGCCTGATTTAACAAGTACACTCGCTAATTCATCGTATGTTTTTGCATATGTTTTGTTGAAGGATTGGTTTTATGTACGTTTCGAAGGTGTAGCACGCGTTTTATTATTGGAAATAAATGCTGAGGGTACATTGTAGATTCATGAAGTCTGTGTTAATCACTACATTTTGTTTTGTAATGTCAACGTTTTATTTTAAATTTTATTGATTTCATCGAACGAAAATAAAAACATGCTTACAAATTGTTATGCCCGGTGTTGTCGTCGGCTCATAGACGTACGCGTTGGTCGCGGTAGTCCAAAAAGCTCAGACAGGCTCGAATGGTTAAAAACAAGTTTATTACTATTCGAATGGAGGCGGCGGCCGAACTGCCGGGGGAAACGAACGGTGGATCGTTTGCGCCGAGCGGGGGAAGGGGAGGAGTCAACATCTGGAAGCAGTTTATGCATCCGGTCCTTCGCGGGTTCGGAGGCTTGCTCGTGACACAGGGGTGCTTGGAACACAACACAAATATTGTTGTATGTGTTACAATTTTACTTGGTACTCGGCATACTTCAAAGTATTATTATGCACTTGCCAAAGGCTGGTAGGCCTGCCATTATTGTACTTTTCCTTTTGACTTAGGCATATTGTAACTGGATGTTTTATCCAATTCAGAGTATCAATACACCGTATTGTTCATTCTATTTCGGATTGGCCCAAACAGTGTTGTCTTCCTTTGCACTTTTGCCTGACACTATTCTGTGATGAAGAAATTTCGCTGTTTGCTTTTTGTTTTCCTTCTAATAATAAATTATCGGCCTTCTGCAATTCATTTGGACAAATAAATTGGCATCTGCGTCTTGTGGGATGCTTCTTAACCATAGCTAACTAACGTTCTGCTAGTCCAGTGCTTTTTTCTCGGCACAACAGGGCCAATTATTTAAAAGAGTCATCATCCTAGCCGCTATTTATAGCCTAGGCTTGTTAGGTTATTAGATATTGAACTTGAGCTTTGCTGAAATAAATACTAGTTTACAAGGAGACACGCAATTTAAGAGTAATCCTAAGCTTGCCATATTCATCATCCTTTGTGGAACTGCAATTGTTTTGTGCTACTTATAGTTCAGACTTCAAATTGTGGTAGTCGTTGAAAGGAACCTGAAGGGGCCAGCGAAGTATGGTCTGTTTTACAGAAGTGCGCCAATAAATTGCGAAACCACATTTTTTAGGACTCTTTTCCAGTTAAGGAGCATTCTGGTTTTATAGAATTCAGTTTCGCGGGACTACCGTAAACACATCGGATACCAAACTTCACAAGGTAAGTCTTATCGAAGTTGAGACGGGTGCAGCCTATAACAGTTTGAAATGGCACAAGTCGCTGCGTCGCAATGCACATGCAGATGTGCAGCGCCGAATGACGACTCTTGCTGTACCACATATATCGCCTGTAAAGCAGTGAAAACATCACCTTGTTTCTGCGACTTTCCAATGTCGATGGCATTGTGTGATGTCCTGCAGGTTCATCACATTTGTGGACATGGTTTTACCAGAACATGTAGTATACAATCATTGGACCCGGAGGAAGGAAGGAAGCAATAGAAAGAGAGACGGCAGGGAGGTTAACCAGAAAGACATCTGGTTGGCTACTTTGAGAAAAGATTTCAAGCTACACATGCTTGTTTTTAAGCGGAAGAGTCAATCTGTCGGGATTTATTGTCCTTCCAGTAGATGAACCACATCGCTGTTGGGTCACACTAGCGGTCATTTTTGTATACTTTGAACATAAAGTTAAAATTATAGTTCTGTTTTTCTGGGACAAAAGCACGCTCGTTGCCGTCGATATGATGAACGATCATCTCGTTTGCGCCACAATCGGAGAGAGAGAGAAATAAACGTTCATTTAGAAAACAGTGTTCTGAGCGACGCCCGGGGTCACCCTAAGGTGGGAAGGTTCCCTAGTCCAGGAACCCTCTGGCTTCGACTGCCCTCTTGGCCCTGGCGACGAGTTGTCGTTAAGTCCTCCAGGTCCTCGAGGACGAGCTGGGCCTCCCACGTTTCAATTAGGTGGTCGTCGTTTGTTCTTGGAGTTTGGTCCCGCTCCAGTTGCACGTCGTGGTTTGCATGGCACTGGCATTCCAGGAGCAAGTGTGTCAGTGGGTGTCTGGTACGCTGCAGAGCGGGCACATGTAGCCATATGTCGTTGGGTAGAGGCGGTGCATTAATATGCCATGTAAGCAAGTATTGCTTTGTAGGCGTCTAAAAATCAAGCTCTCTTCTTTGGTTAGTCTTGGATGGGGTGGAGGGTACATCCATCGTAAGAAAAAAAATTGTTGGGTTAGAGTGAGTCCCTTTAAGGTAACAGGCGCAGTAACGTGTGTTCCCTGGCGACCGGCTTTAAATCATGACGTCTTAACGATAATCACATGTTTTGTCACGCAATGGCAGTGTGCGCTTGTACCACGCAATATTACTGCGACATTACATGTTGTATAATGAAGCCTGTATGCCGGACGCGTGTGTTTGTAAAGAGTGCTAGTTTTTTTCCACTGCATTTTCAAACAGAGGGAGTTGTCTTCGTTCTATTTTGAAACGCACGTGAGGCTGTGTGGTATAGAGAACCTGTTTGTCACGCAAATGACCTAGGTTCCATCCTCATTCGGACTCTGAATTTTTTATTATTTTATTTGATTATTTCTGAATTCCCTCTGTTTGAATTTTCAAACAGAGGGAGTTGTTTTCGTTCTATTTCGAAACACACGTGGAATGTGCGGTATAGAGAACCTGTTTGCCACGAAAATGACCTTGGTTCCATCTTCATTCGGACTCTGAATTTTTTTATTATTTGATTTGATTATTTCTGAATTCTTAAATCATAGACAACCTCATGATCTTTCGCTTGCATCCAGCGACGCAGACACATACGCCGCAATTTCTGCTAAACGAGCTCTTTAACGCTGTCGCGTTAAACTCTTACCAACGTATTGCGGCGGTGTCATCCAACACATCCACATTGAATGGGAACTAGGTAGTGTCCCCATCATACGACGAAGCATTTAATTCGACGCAGAGGAAAAAGAGCAAGGAGCGATGGTGGTAGTGGTATCTTTGTTCTCGCTGACGAATCATGCATACGCATGCATAATTCGTAGCTATGTTTGTCAGGAACAAGAGATCTTTTGACCACTTGCTCAGCAACCATTTTTGTTTATTGGCAGTTTTATCTCTAAACTAATTTTTCAGATTGGCTTTAATTTCATTTTAGTTTCATTTAAGTATCCTTGATTGATTGATTGATTCATTGATTGATTTGTGGGGTTTAACGTCCCAAAACCACCTTATGATTATGAGAGACGGCGTAGTGGAGGGCTCCGGAAATTTAGACCACCTGGGGTTCTTTAACGTGCACCCAAATCTGAGTACACGGGCCTACAACATTTCCGCCTACATGGGAAATGCAGCCGCCACAGCCGGGATTTGATCCCACAACCTGCGGGTCAGCAGCCGAGTACCTTAACCACTAGACCACCGTGGCGGGGCTCAAATAAGTATCCTGCCACCTGGTTCTTGGCCCATCCTCATCTGGGGGTGAGCGCCATCCATCTGAGGTCATCAGCCTCAGCATGCAGGACGTTTGTGAAAAGTTACAGAGCATAGTAATTTCAAAGTTTAAAACAGGGATTCATTAGGATTATCAATCCTCCACCTAACTCATGCCCCATAATTATACTGGAGCTCCACATCAGAACACTGGAGCCACCCAGAACAATGGCACAGGGTACTGCATAAACGGGACTCGGAAATGAGCTCCCGCATATTTTACGGGCTAAAGTGAAACATGACGTGTATGGTTGACCGGATTCATCTTGGTGTGACCTTTGATTGATTATTGATATGTGGGGTTTAACGTCCCAAAACCACCGTATGATTATGAGAGACGCCATAGTGGAGGGCTCCGCAAATTTCGACCACCTGGGGTTCTTTAACGTGCCCCCAAACCTGAGCACACGGTCCTACAACATGTCCACCTCCATCGGAAATGCAGCCGCTGCAGCCGGGATTCGATCCCGCGACCTGCGGGTCAGTAGCCGAGTACCTTAGCCACTAGACCACCGCGGCGGTTTCGGTGTGACCTTTGCAAGATGTTATGCACGCTTCATCGGCCAGTGAAAACGATGGCGATCATGGTCACTAACAATTACAAGAAACACTTGAACGCATATATCGTGCGTGTCCAGAGTCGATTGAACGGTTTCCTAGTAGACCATTCACCGATGATGGTGTTTTAGGTACTTGTCTCTGACGTAAACAACGCAAATGTGTTTATATTATTAGTAATGTTCTTCTTAGAAGCCACTAGACTAAATGCGCGTGTGTAGATTTGCTCCACTATGACGTCGGGATCCAGAAACGTCCACAGCGTGATATCGTCGGCATAGATGACATGGCGAAAATCCTCAACTTGCTCAAGTTGTTTAGGAAGACCTGACATAGTGATATTAAAGAGTGCTGGTGAAATCACAGCTCCTTGAGGTGTGCCTCTGCCTGGTCCACCCGTACCCCGTACCCCGGAGCAGTGGAAAGCACCCTTCGCGACGCGCTCTCCCCCCGAGGTCTGCCGGGCCCTCATTCTCAGAGCCTGGGCTGTTGCAGAGGTTACCATAAGTGTATAGGTGTTCTGTAATAGGTACCCTACCAGTTTTCTTTGAATTTGCATTATAAATTAATTTCGTCGTCCAGCATGACGGGACTGTAGTATCACTTCCCTAGCTTACCGATGTCATTCATCGCTGTTTTCTTCCACTTCCACCCTTTCCCACTGCAGAGAAGTAAGCAATACAGTAACTGTTGCTCAAGCAGACCTCTTGGCCTTTCTATAAACAAATTTGTTCTCTATCTCTCTCTAAAAAATTAAGGTCATATGATCAGACCTACACATTGGCCCCTGAACGAGGCAAGTGATCCGCCAGAGTGAGGCTCTGTGCCAATCATACCAGAACGGTCATCATCATCATCATCATCAGTACTAAGGAGCAAGCCCTCGAGCAAGCAAGCGAGGATGGCTTCGCGGACAGTCTCGCTCGAGAACGACTCACGGAGCCCGCAGTTGCACGCAGCAGAACCATCTTGATTTAAATTTGAGTGTCTGACGTTGTCGGCATGCAGGCGCCCGAAATTTCCGGCGTGGTAGACGCATTGGACGTCGTCGCCGACGCTGACCTGAGCGACGACGACGACTAGTGTGACGAAGAGGACGTGGAGGAGGAAGAAGACGAAGTGCTTCGAGACAACTTCAAGCCGCTCCACTACAAGGTCAGCCTCATCATCGGCACCTTGGCCATCGGAGTCTCATGCGTCGTCGCGATATGCGCAGTGGTGAGGGTTGAACGCGTATTCGGGGCTACTGCATTGCAGTTTTGCCTGGCGCTCCGGTAGATGCTTCTTCGCGTTCCCCGGCATTGGGGTTAGGTTGACGGTGCACAAATGAATGTTTCTCCGTTGTTCAAACGTTTCCTTTTCCATCGACCCCAACGCAACACTCACGATCCGTGAGTGTTGAAGTTTAACGTGGAACGAAGGGGAGCTAAACAAACGGAGCACGAACAAAACATACTGGAGCGGAGTTACAAAGATTTGTCTCTTGTTGTTACTGCAATCTCTTTTCTGCCGTCCCGACAAAAGCGCTGAAAGCTAGGCTGGGAGGAACAGAACGGGCAAAGAAAATGTGTCACGCACGCCTCGTTGCCGTGAGCACTTTTTTTTTCTCTCCCCCCTCAAATGTGTGACTTTTCCGCTTTTCGAGCTTTTTAGTGCAATCGCACGCGCACGCGTGTACAAGTCGCGGCCTCCCGCGGCGATCCCTGTAACAACAGAGCACGCCATGCTCGAATGAGCCAATGACTGATACAAAGGCTGTGACGAGTGATTTTCGAGCCTCTTCGGTCATTTGTCGAGAGCAGAGAAAACAATATTTGGCTGACTTTAAGAATATATGCTGGGCATGCTGCACCATAATATTCGGCTCGCGTGTCCTCCGGAGCTTAGACTGCCGATCGGCAGCGTTTCCTGACCGTGGTCAAAACGTGTTGCATTGCCCCTTTGCCCTGCAAACGATAATGACGCGCAGTAGTGATCAGACCGCGTTGTAAACTTCACATATTGTGCCATGCTGGTTGCCGAGTGTGTTTAATGTTCAGTTGATAACCAAAAGGTTGGAGGCTCGCAAAACTTGGCTGGGATTGCTGGAAGATCAGGAAGTCTTCCAGACATCTTACTGCGAAAACATAGACGTACGTGCTATCACCTAATTTGTCAAACTGGACAGAAGTAATGCACAGAACAAAAATGCGGGTGGTTCTTATAGACCATAAGATTGTGGTGTGCCTTTTATTTCCATAAACAAAGTTTCTTAAAGGGGGCAAACACTAGAATCATATGGGACGTTGAGACCCGGGGGTCCCATGCCACCAAGTTCCATACCGCTACGTAGAGTGCCCCACCCCCTCCATTCCCCGCCCCATGAGCGATTTCAGCATTGTACTGCCGTTGCACCAGTATGAAGCCCACTCGTACCTACTTTAAACCGGTGTGCAGGGTGAGTTAAGTACCACACAAAGAACCGCGCCAAGTCCGGGCACTCGATCACTCTACCTTTAGAATACAGTGGCCTCCAGCCGGCACTGAGAATCGAATCCTGCACCTCCCATATTAGAAGCAGACGCTCAGCCAGGAGATTCCACGTTTGAATTCCGGCAGGCTCACTTCCTTTTTTTACTCAGTGATAAATTATTGTTTGGTCCCTGGGAGTCAATCTTGCAAGTCCAGTTATGTGGTGCGATTGATGGTGCGCTTGGTGGCGGGTAGGAGGTGTGTGTCGTGTGTGTTACTCGGGTGGATGTGTGAGTGTTTGCGTGTGTGTGAGAGTCAAGGTTGCGCTAAATATATTACAATATGTTCAATAACCATCTACTCAACAAGTTTTATTGAGGAGGTTCCTCGTTCAAATCCCCAACACAATCATTTCCTTTTTCTTCTTCTTTTTTATTTACTCAGCGAGAAAGTAAGCATTGTTTGCTCCCTCGGAATCAGGATCGCAAGTTTAGTCTTGTGGCGCATTGTATAGTGCAGTTGGCTAAAGATCAGAAGGTTCCACGTTCGAATCCCACCAAGCTCTTTCCTACTTTTTTACTCAGCTAGAAAGTAAGCATTATTGGTTCTGGGAGTCAACCTAAACGTGTCCAGTATTGTGGCGCAATGGGAATCGTGGAGGGCTATGAATGAGGAGGTTCCACGTTTGAATTCCTGCAGGTTCGTTGCCCTTTTTTTTCTTTTTTACTCAGCGAGGAAGTAAGCATTGTTTGATCTCTGGGATCCGAGCTTGCAAATCCGGTAATGAGGCGGAATGACTAGTGCGGTTACCTTCGGATCAGAAAGTTTCATGTTCGAATTCTCGGGAACTCATTGGTCTTTTTTGTTTTTACTCGGCGAGAAAGTAAGCCTCACAACTAGAGGCTCCACAACTAGAAACTCCACAACTAGAAACTCTGCAACTAGAAGCTCCACAATTTTGGTACCGGGGACTCAACCCTGGAAGCATAGTCCTGTGGCACAATGAATAGTGCTGTTGGCTCTGGGTCAGGAGGATCCGTGTTCGAATCCCAGCAAGCTTCGTGCCTTTTTTATTATTTTTTACTCAGCTTGGAGGTCAGCGTTGAGGCATTTATCACCTCTGAAAAGGTCTGACTGCTGCCTGACGTCAAAGCTCACCACCATCACGCCAACAAGACATCACGTCAAAAGGTCCTTATGAGTTACAAAAACTTCCCCTGACTAGCTTGCGTCGACGCGATACAAGCGGACAAGCACTACAAAAAGTTGAGCCCTTATCGCCCCTGATAGGGCTCAACTTTTGTTTGACGTCACAGGTTGCAACGAATGAGCGATCATATGCAAAGATTGCCCTCCCAGCTGCTATACTTCACCTGATGGGCTTGCTTCGCCACAATACATGTTCAAGACGAGCCGAATAAGTTGAGGCCTCTATCACCGCTGATAAGGCCCAGCTTTTGTCTGACGCCACAGGTTGCAACGATAGAGCGATCATATGAAAAAATTGCCCTCCCAGCTGCTATACTTCACCTGATGGGTTTGCTTCGCCGCAATACATGTTCAAAACCACCCGAATAAGTGGAGGCCTCTATCACCGCTGATAAGGCCCAACTTTAGTCCGACGTAACAGGTTGCAACGACAGAGCTATCATATAAAAAATTGCCCTCCCAGCTGCTATAATTAACCTGATGGGCTTGTTTCGCCGCAATACATGTTCAAAACCAGCCGAAAAAGTTGAAACCTCTATCACCACTCTGATAAGGCCCAACATTTGTGTGACGTCAGAGGTTGCAACGATAGAACAATCTTATTAAAAAGTTGCCCTCCCAGCTGCTATACTTCACCAGATGGGCTAGCTTTGCTGCAATACATGTTAAAACCAGCCGAAAAAGTTGAGGCCTCTATCACCGCTGATAAGGCCCAATTCTTGTCTGATGTTACAGGCTGGGACGATAGAAAGATCATATGAAATAATGGCCCTCCCAACTGCTATGCTTCCCCTGATGTGCCTGCTTCGCCACAATACATGTCCAAAAGCACTCGCAAAAGTTGAGCCCTTATCGTCCCTGATAAAGCGAAACTTTTTCCTGACGTCACCGCCTGCACCCATCATGTGAAAAAATCGCTCACCGAGCTACTATGGATCTCCTAATATGCTTGCTTCACCGCAATACATGCCGCAAACTAGCCAAAAAACGTTGGGGCTTATCAGAGGTGATGAAGGCCTCAACTTTTTCGGCTGGTTTCCAACATGTGTTGCAGCGAAGCAAGCACATCAGGTGAGGCATAGTAGCTGGGAGTGCTTTTTTTTTTTCATATGATAGCTCAGTCGTTGCAACTGTGACGTGAGACATAAGTGGCGCCTTATCAGCGGTGATAGAGGCCTCTACTTTTACGGCTGGTTTTCGACATATATTGCGGCGAATCAAGCCCATCAGGTGAAGTATAGGAGCTGGTAGGGCTATTTCTTCATATGATCGCTTTATCGTTGCAACATGTGACGTCAGAGAAAAGTTGGGCCTTATCAGCGGTGATAGAGGCCTCAACTTTTTCGGCTGGTTTTGAACATGCATTGCGGCGAAGCAAGTCAATTAGGCGAAGTATAGCAGCTGGGAGGGCGATTTTTTCACATGATCGCTATATCATTGCAACCTGTGACATTAGACAAAAGTTGGACCTTATCAGCGGTGATAGAGGCCTCAAATTTTTCGGCTGGTTTTGAAAATGTACTGCGGAGAAGCTGAAGCACCAGGGGATTCCTTATAACTCGTATGACTCTCTAACCGGGAAGTTGTTCAAGCTTGGCGCAATGTGTGTGGAATGTGATGCCATGCCCGAAAGGAAGAAAAATAGGGGGAAAACGGCATGGAGGTTAACCAGCCTAAAGGCAGCCGGTTTGCTACCCTGCGCATGGGAGAGGGATGGGGGAGATGAAAGATAGAGAGCAGAGAGGGAAAGAGAGAAACACAGCACATTCGGCAGCACACGCGCGCACACTCAGTATAGTCACCATCTTTGTTTCATATTCCCTGAAGTATTTTCCTCTGTAAATCACATTAACGCTTGGTTATGTTATCCAAACTGTGTTTCATTTATCGGTCAAACATATTCCTTATTGATCTTGTTGTCTTTTGATTGTTGAAACCTTGTATTCAAATTTAAAGTTTCTTCAGGTATTTCACATGTCTTACATTAGTGTTTGTTTATGTCCTCTACAGTTTGCTTCATTTGCCGGACACGCATATGCTTTATTTATTTCATTGCCTGCGCAAATTTTTCGCTCATTTATGTTTTCCAGTACATGTTTTGCATGTAGAAACTTATTTATGCTTAATTTCTTATTGACTCTTTACTTTACACTGAGCACTGTGTTATTTTGGTGGGTTTTGGGTTTACAGGGGGCAGGCACTTTGTCAGGCTTTTATGCCTTTTCGCTGGTTCCCTAGGCAAATTGTACCTTTCTTCTTTTTTTGCTTTTGCCTGAAATAAATTTCAACTTCAACTTCAAATAGTCCAGTCTTGTCTTTCGCGGTGCGTGACATTGCTGTTACAGCCGCTTGTTCAAGTTTTTGTCGCGTAGGAATTTGAACAGAGCTTTCGTCGCCTTCTGTTGCAATGTCTTCTCTCGGGCACTTGACAGAATAGTGTCCACAGACATTTGGCTGTTGTAAATGCGCGCAAAAGCGGACGCCAGTGACTGTCTCTGGATTACATACAACGGACAGTCACACAGGATGTGGTGTAGCGTCTCTTCGCAATGACAGGCATCGCAGAGAGCGTTGTCGGCCATTCCTATGACAAAGGAATAAGATTTTGTAAATGCCACTCCTAGCCATGAGCCATGAAGAAGGGTGGCTTCTCTTCGGTCGAATCCAGTGGGCATGCGGACAGCCATCAAAGAGGACAGGTGGTGTTGATAATTCGTATCGATGTTCGGTGGGCACCATAGTGAAAACGTGATTTCACGCGCATGTCGAAGATTACTGGTAGCATCGGTCGACGAAAGTGGTATGGCTTCTTCTCGTGTTCGTTCAAGGGCTGCCCGCGCGGCAGTATCGGCATGTTCGTTCCCTATGATGCCGCAGTGACTTGGCAGTTATTGAAGCGTCACATGATGCCCTTTCCCGTGTGAAGTGTGGAGAAGGCATCGAATTTCGAAAACAAGCTGTTCTATGGCAACGACGCAGTGCTGAGAGCACAGACTGTTGGGCAGCCCTTGAGTCGCTGAAAATCGACCATTGCGCGGTGGTTCCCGATTGACCACACAAAGTGCAGCGCGCAAAGCAGCTAGTTCTGCTGCTCTAGATGCCGTGGAGTGGTCAGTCCTAAAGTTGATGGTAGCACCTCTTGCTGGGACAACTACTGCCCCTGACGAACACTGGCGGTTCGTGGAACCGTCGGTGTATACATGTATGCTGTCTGAATATTTCTCGTGCAAAAGAAGAAGAGACAGTTGTTTCAATACGTATGACGAAAGCTCAGATTTCCTCCGGATCCCTGGTACACTAAGATGCACTGCGGGTCGAATAAGACACCAAAGGGGTATGGATGAATTAAATGCAGGATTGAAGCCCAAAGGAAGTTTATCGTTGTATTTCACAATCATTTTGGCGAACGATGCTTGGCGCCTCTCTGAAGGCAACAGTGCAAGGTGATGACAGGGAGCACGTGCGAAGTGTCTGATGTGCGTTCTCAGGACTTTACAACAATGTGAGTTTGTATTGGATAGTCACCAGCAATTGCAATTGTTGCTTCTGGTGACGTACATCTGGGCAGACCGAGGCACACTCTCAGCGCTTGAGCTTGTACTGCCTGTTGAACACGAACATTGGTATTGCAGGTATTGCTAAGTACAGGTAAGTTATATCTGAAGAAGCCGAGAAACAGGGCTCTGTAGAGCTCTATCATTGCGTCTACTGACATCCCCCACGTCTTTCCTGCCAGGAACTTCAACAGTTGGGAAATAGCAGTCAGGCGCTTCTTCATATAGGTCACATGCGGACTCCAAAAGAGGTTCCTATCAATAATGATGCCCAGAAACTGGTGGGTTTTGGCGCAAGAAATCGGTCGCCCGCAGATTGAGATGACATAAGGGGTCATTGCTTTGCAAGTGAAGGCCACCAGCGCGCATTTTTCTGGTGATATGCTGAGACCTTGTTTTAACAAGTAGTTGGCAATCATAGCTGCTGCTTTTTGAAGCCGAGAACGTATCTGAGGACGTGCGACTGCCGATGTCCAGACACACATGTCGTCTGCGTATATTGAGATTTTAATGGTGCTTGGCAAGTATTCAAGTATTCAGCAAGGCCAGTTAGTGCAAGATTGAATAGCGTCGGGCTAAGAACTCCGCCTTGAGGAACACCCCTGGAAGTATAGCGTCGCGTAGTTGGGCCATCTTCTGTTAACACAAACGAACGATTTTGCAGCCAGGTAACTCAAAATCCACCGAAATACTCGACCACCAAGGCCAACCACCGCAAGAGCCCCCAAAATGGCTTCATGTAGTACATTATCATAAGCGTCTTTCACAAATAGAAACAAAGCTGCAGACAGTCGCTTACAGGATCTTTCGTACTGAACGTACGAAACTAGATCAACGACATTGTCGAATAGAAGAGCGGTCGCGTCGGAAACCAGCCATCGAATTCGGATAAATCTTGTAGTATTCTAGATACCACTCCAGGCGGCCTAGTATCATACGTTCCATTATCTTCCTTACGCAGCTGGCCAGTGCTATTGGGCGGTATGAGGTGAGTTCTAGTGGGGATTTGCCCTGCTTCAAGATGGGTAACAAGTGGCCTGCTTTCCAGTCATCAGAAACATTGCCATCCTGCCACGAGATATTGTAGAAGCTCCACAGTTCTCTCCTTGCACCTTCCCCAAGGTTGCACAAGGCTCGGTACGGAATACCATCAGGGCCCGGAGAAGTTGAACGCCTACAGAGAGCTAGTGCCACCTCGAGCTCCTCCATTGTAAAAGGGAGGTCCATGTGTTAGTCACGGGAACGGGGGACGTCACCTCTCACTGGAGAATCTAGACGAGTGGCTTGGTTGGCGATCTGCGCACAGAAATCTTCTTCGACGTTGATGTCTTGCCTCCTTTGAAATAGCGCGAGCGCTTTGAATGGAAAACGCTGTTCCGTAGGGTGACGCAAACCTTGCACCGTTTTCCAAATGTGTGAGAGTGGCTTACGAGGGTCCAGTGACTGTCAAAACGTTGTCTATCGTTCCGACAATAATCTTTCCATGCGACGCCGAATCTTCTTTTGCATCCTCCTGGCTGCCCTAAGATCGTGAATTGATTTTGTACGCCGATACCGACGCTCCGCCCGGCGTCGCAGTGCTCGGAGTCGCTCCAACTCTTTATCAAAGTCGTTTCGTGTGGAAGATATTGTCACCGTGTGAGTGGCGTTTTGCATTGTGTTCTTAATTGTTTGCTCTAATCCAGATCGTAGGCCTTTGATGTTAAGGTAGATTGGAATGTGATCACTTCCTCGTGTCTCAACATCTGCAAACCACTTGACGTATCTCGCGAGGGAGTTGGAGACAAAGGCAAGGTCAAGACAGCTGCCGTATGTCACCCCTCGAAGAAAAGTGGGGCTACCGTCATTCAGGAGTGTAAGGCCATAGTTGTAGGCGATGTTTGCTAACCTGTGTCCTCTTGCATTTGTTCGCGTACTTCCCCATGCGTGATTGTGCGCATTTAAGTCACCTATGATGTCCCATGGTGCAGGACACACTCTCAAAATATCCGCTAATCTCCTGGAATTGAGATTATTAGACGGCGATATGTAAACGCCTATGAGAGTAAACATGAGTTTGTTCTTTTTCACAGTCATGCAGACATACTGATTGTCATCGTGAGGTGCCATTGGTTGCACAACATACGTCAGTTCACGACGAACAAAGACGACGATTTTGCTGCACGCACCGTTTGTTGAAGACATGACAGCTTCGTACCCCGACAGTCTTATTGGTTTCGACGAATTGGGTTCACAAATGACGATGATTGGAAACACGTTGGTAAACACTAACTGACGAAAATCTGAAAGGCGTGATTTTGGTCCCCTGGCTTTTCGTTGAATGACGGAGGCAGCCTTGACTTCTGTACAAAATAATGAGGTGTGAGTAGCCATTTCCTAGAGGAGAGATTCAAGCACTGGGCTTAGGGCGTCCAATAATCCAAGTGCGCTTCGAGCAGATGGTGTCTTCATGTCTAGGAATATCACTCGGGTGGCTTCTATGAGGAAACGCAGCACCGAGATCACTTGACGATCAGTTTTAGGCAAATCTTCCATGGCTGGAGAAGACTCTGGTGTGGCCACAACCTGCAGAGGTTCCTTGGCAGAAGAGCGCGTCGGGAGCGTGGGCCATTCCTCCAGAGAAAGAGGCTTCTCTGTTTTTTTCGTAGAAGTGGTGGGCCCTTTCGCGGCGCTACTGGATGGAACCGCTATAGAGTGAGAAGTAGCGTTTCGGGAATGTGCCTTCTTTGAAGACTTTCGATGATGCCGACGTCGACGCCGACGCCAGACTTCTTCGGCTGCCTCCCTGTGTGTCGAGTTGTTTCGGGCCATTCGTCTGAGAACCGCGCGCTCCTTTTGGATTCGAGGACAGTCTTTCGACGAGGCAGCATGAGGACCGCTGCAGTTGGCGCACTTCAGAGTAGTCGCCCGACAGGCGTCTTCAGCATAAGGTTCAGCGCAGCGGGGACACAGTCGTACGTTGGGGCATACGCCCTTGACGTGTCCTAGCCTGAAGCACTGATGACATTGAAGTGGCTTTTGGATGAACGGTCGAACCAGATGTGGGAAATGTCCATCCTTAACGTGGGACGGTATGCAATCTCCCTTGAAAACCACTTTTACGCAGCGCGTATTTCCAAGGCGCCGCACTTTCGTAATGACAGTTCCCACGTTTGCAGGCTTGATGAGGGTAGACAAGTCAGCATTAGGAATGGCAGTGTCGATGTCATAAATTACACCGCCAATTGATTTATCATCCATCGGGATAAAGGGGCTCATTTTAATGCCGCCAAGCTCAGTCATTTGCTGCAGCTGTCCTAGCGCACTCACATCGTGCACGTCTACAGCGAGAATGTTCTTCCTTGGGTTTACTCGTACGTCCTTAATTTGATGTTACACCGCACATTCGAGAGCAACGGAAAGGGCTTGCCTGTTCAGAAGCCATAGGTTGCTTGATGGATCTTCGGACATGAAGATGATGACATGCGGCCAGCGCGCAGGTCATGACTGCACAGTCGCTGTGCTTCCAGGAGCTGATGCTGCTGTATTCGCCGTCCTTCTCTTCGCCCTCTTACCCCGGACAGGTATAAAGCTGTCATTGGATGTGTCGTCTTCCCACATAGAATAGAGATCGGTGTCCTCAGTGTCACAAGGAGAGCCAGCTGGCTTCCTTGTGGTTTACGGGTGTTAGGATCTGTGACCAGGCGGGCCTCTGGCATGCTCCACGGCCATCACCGCAAGACGGGGAGGCGCGGCGCCTCAAAAGACCGATAATTTCACTAAAAAATACAGAGCGCAGAAACAAGCGTTCTTCTAAACAGACACTTCTTCTTTCCCATGCCCGAAAAATATGACCTTGCATGTGCCAGGGTCACAGAATTTTTTCCATGTCCGAAAAATATCACAAATGGGCATGTGCCAGGGTCACAGAATTTTAGCAGTTTCCACTACTACGACGTGGCTTTCAATAACCCTGAGAATGAGTACAATGAGAGAGGAGGAGGAGGAGGAGGAGGAGGAGAAGGAGAAAGGAGCAAGAAACAGAGATAATAATATCTGGAGTTCAGACAGTGAGACGAGGTGAAGGAGGAGGGGAGAGATTGAAACAGGTATAAGGAAAAAAGTTATGGCTGAGAGAAGCTCGTAGTGAGGTGGAATTCGAACCCGCATACCCTCGATCAGAAAACGAACGTCCTAACTACTCGGCTATCCAGACACGCTAGAAGAGGGTAGCACTGCCTTGTATAGTAACGCGTAGCAAGGAATAAGAAAGAGAAATGAGCGACAGGAGAGATATTAATGGTGAGAGGAGGTAAAGGAGAGAGGCAGAGAAGTAAAAAAACGTATAAAACACAAAGAAATATTTGCGTCAAACGTTTGTGATGAGGCCGGATTTGCACCTGCATACTGCCCATTCGAAAACAAACGTCCTAACCACTCAGCTATTCGGGCATGCTAGAAGAGCACAGCACTGCCTTGTATAGCAACGCGTGGCATGCGATGGGAAAAGGTAAGGAGTTGAAGCAGATGTGGATGGTGAGAGGAGGTAAAGGGGGGAGGTAGAGACGGACATAAATGTACACAAAAAGAAAGAAAAAAATTCCCTAAAAAGTTTTCGATGTGGCTAGATTCGAACCCACATACCCTTAATCCGAAAGCGAATGTTCTAACCCCTCTGCCATCTAAGGCTGCTTACAGTCAAAGCATAGTCGTGTGAAGTAAGGCGCAGCCAGGAGTGAGAAAGGAAAATAGGCGGAATGAGAAGAGGTGTGGGTCCTAAACTACCTATCGCCACGCACACGCAAAAAAATGGCATTTCTTTGTGTCAGTGCTTGTTTGAAGCCGCGTTCAGCAATGGGTAACCTGAGAAATTAGGTTCATAATCAAGTAAAAGACCAATCAGCGCTACAACGAATACGACGGACGAGATTAAAAGAGGATATGTGTTGCTGTACTCGCAACTCGAACCCGTACAACATTACTTGGCGAGTCCCTACCAGGTGTTCAAAATCTTTTCTTTGTTGTGCATGTTCGCGAGGCCTGCTTGATTGGCAAGTTATAACCAGGCATTTTTTTTATTTATGGCATGATCGACTCGCTCGCTGGATTTCGTGCTGAACGGTTCTGCCCTTGCGATCTCCGACGACAACGCAGCTCTGACCGACGGGCTCGCCCTACGCCACCTCCTGACGCCGAAAAGAGCTCTCGCTTAGTGGTGCCCCGTCCTCAAGCTTATGGAACCATGGCCATCTTTCCTGTCCTTGTGCCTCTTCCTATATCTATACCTTTTATTCCTCCCTATCTTTTTTAATCCCTACTCCATCCCCTGCACATAACTGTGTAGGTGCCACCATAGAGAGTGACAGTAGTGGAACTTCGCTTATTTCTTCCTTTTCCCCTGTCAAAAGTCACTTATATATGGCATTATCAACCATTACGCCTGCTTAGGTCCCCACGCAGTCCTTTTAATTAAACTTGATTAACTGCATAAAAAAGTGCGAAACTAAATTTTCGTCAAAACTTGTCGTTGGGCTAGTTGGCGCACGTTTGCAGAGATGTACAAACCCAGTCACCGCTGGTATGACGTAAGTCTTTTCGTCTTCAGAAAATGCAGTCGTAAACCAAGAATCAGTCAAAAAAAAACAAGGTTGCTTTATTTTCCTAGCTAATTGTATGTTTTGGGTAGGAGGGTAAACATGTTCAAGATAGTTTTCGGAGGGCATGTTTGTTGTTTTCATATCAGTGAGCATGTGCAATAACGTTTAGTTGAAAACGTGTCAACAGGAGGCGCTTCTCTTTACCAAGCACGACACAGGGACCGCATTCTAAATCTCGCTGTCTTGTCCAAAGCAGAAGCCTTGATTTGCCTCTCATCTTGGGCAGGAGACCTCCATGGAGTCGTGGAACAATTCAGCGTCCGGGAGCAGCGGAAAAGACGAGTTGATGAAGGCCCTGCAGGTGTACCAAACGAAAGCCCGCGCCCACGTGGTGCTCGTGCCGGCGCTGCTGGTCACCAACGTGGGCTTCCTGGGTTCGCTGCGTCGGAACTCGCATCTGCTCGCCATCTACGTGGTGGCCGTGACACTGTTTGTGCTGCTTCCTTTCGCCATTCCCGCGCCCTGCATCAGCCCCGAAACGACGATTAAGCATGTGAGAGCTGCACCACGTGCCGTAGGCGTGCTCGGGCAAGGAATGGGAGCGATCCTCGCTGCCCCGTCCACCACCAAGTGTTGCCAAAGGCCCTGCAACAAATAACCATAGAATGTTTTCATTACAGGACTTTAATTAATTTAGGAAATTCTGGCCACAGGAAATTCATCCGTGAAGGACGAGCCGAGGGACACTACAGAGCGAAACTATTTGCACATTAGTTAATTTCAACTTCATAATCTGGAAAACACTATTCTTCTTATACCGCGACGCGAGCAAGCCGGAAAAGTGCGGGAAAAGAAAATGCGGGTCGTGACGTCATCATGAGAGTCTCTCACAAAAAGCCGTGACGTAGGAAATCTGGAGGGCGTCTACTGTGTCCTACCGAACTTCCAATATATAAAAAAAGAAGTACATTGCAATCTGTTGGTGCTATAGAGCTAGCGTACAAAAGCTGAGAAAATTTCATCGAGCCGATGCCGCGAAAATATCAAAAATACATTTTGATGTTTCTTATGTCACGCACAGCAGATATTTTGGCGCAAAATTTAAAAGTGAAACTTCAACCTTGCATTCTGTCCGCTAATAATGAACTTATGGTAGGGAAGCATATGGGATTCTCAGACTGCACTTTGCTAATCTAAACGAAGTCATCGTTCCCTTTTAATTTCTCTAACGCTGTAATTGCTCCCTTCTTTCACCCCGGCGATGGCGCTGCAAGCCAAGCAGGCAGGGATGGCACAGGGGAAAGAAATTACGTCGCGGGCGCGTCATGACCTTGAGAACTTCGAACGTGCGGCTTACTTTCAGCGTGATCGCGAGCGCGTGGAGACCTCGGTAACTACGCGCCTCACGACGCTGACGTCAGCCAATGGTCGTAAATTTGGGTACATGGCGTGGTCACGTGGGTATATGGCATCGCTCGAAAAAAATGAGGGAACAATTTTTAGCGGACCTTTAGGATTGACTGTTAATTCATGGGTTTCACTACAATGTTTGGATCGTGTTCTCAGGAGCCCCGAGAGCGTTTTTGGTCATGCCACGAAAGGGTTGCAGGGCCCATTTAAGTTGCATTTCAAAAAGTGTTTATTCTGCACTTTCATCCTTGTAAGCCCGGGGCATAGAGTTTTCTATAAATGTTCTAGAGGGAACTGTGGAGCTAGTGCCTATGGGAGCATCAACGCACTTTGCTTCAGCCACCATGAGAATCATGGGTAGTAGACAGATTTGTCTAAGCTTCGTACTTCTGGCTGCGTTTGGCTCCGTGTTGCCTGAATCCACTTTGCCGCAAATATTAGGCAAAAGTTACGTCGTTACGCTTCACCATAGTGAACGTTTTTTTTTTTGCCTAACCATGCAGTTCAAATCGGCACAAGCAGTTCACATTGGTCCGTTTTTTATTACTTGAAGCAAAATCAAAGCGCAGCAAGAAGCTAAGCTGAAAGTGCGTCTGAAGCCCGCAAACATGACCGCAATCCGTGTACCCCTCATCATTACCGTGCAGTAGCGTACCAAGGAGTTAACCCACCAGGCCCGTGCACCCCCCCTCACAGCCTAAGTTTTTTCGCGGGCACACAGAGCGAAAAATGAACATTTCAAGGATATGCGCCTTCCCCCCACCCCCTTGAAAACAAGGTGTCCATCTCTATTCCGAAAGAGATATCTGCTTACGCTCCTGTTCCCATTGCGGCTGAATGATCACAGTGCCAGTTTACACTAGTAAATATTGTAAGACTCCCTATGACATGGAGAACCAAAGGCAGGTCGTTGTCGGAATTACGTCATTGCCATAGTTTTTTTTTGCCACCTTTGCACTAGCGTGTGTACGGCGAAGCTCATTTTATTTCGGACTCTCCTAACAGGACGAAGGGGGAGGGGGGTGCTCTGCGGCACAGCTTGCCCCCCCCCCCCTTCGACATGATGGCGAAAGCTACGCACACGTAATCCACATGCACTCTGCTTGTCCTAGATGGTTGCTTCTGAAGTACAACTTATGCGGTACAAGGAATATTTATTGTTTCTGAAAATCAAGTGCAACAGGTCAGTGGTGCAAGTAATTGCCGAAGCCAAAATTGTAGCTGGCGATCAGGGGTGCATAGCCAGATCGGGGGGTGGGAAGGAGAGATTAAACAATGCGTACATATTATATGGAAATATATTACCAACTAGCCCAGCTATCGATTGTTCTACCATCTCAATTTTCTGCTCTCATTGTAGTAATACCAATGTTAAAAAGGCCTTCTCTCTGACGGAGCGAATTTGTTTGGTCTGAGAAAAATTAAAACAGAATAATTCGAATCCTGCAAGCTGGTTGTTTAAAACTTATTAAGGGCAAAAAAAAGCCTTTACTTGTTCTTAGATATCGCGATTCGCCCGCTTACTTTTTTCAGGAATTCTATCGTCGATGTGGTTTCTGATATGTGATGTCCTCCTCCTCACAGCTGCGCCCGCAGTACGTCTCTTCCTTCGTGGAGGTGGTGCTGGTCGGGGACTTGACACCGTTGTGGACGTGGACGTCCTGGTCGCGCCCGGTGCTCGTGATCACCATAATCAGCGCCGCGAAGCTGTACGAAGCCACAAGCAGGGCCGAACACGTACAGGACCAGTTGGCGCAGGCCGGTTGACCCGGGAATGCTCTCCGCTTGGACTGCACTAGAGGCTGAGTTCCCCGCGATGCCAGGACGGTGCGTATGTGTCGAGTGCCAAAGACGACGCCGCCATATGGACGGATCCTATAAGGACGAGGCAGGCGTCGTATTACTTTTCTTATTGTTCAGTCACGCAATACAATGTTCCCTTTTTTTTCTTCGTTTCTTTGTCAATTGAGTACACGTTGCTGATGAGTTTCACAAAATACCGCCAGCCTGGCTGCTACGAAAGGCATAGAGTAACTGCGTATGGAGTTACACCTCTAGGCACTAGAGTTGTGCATACGCCTACCGAACGCCGTTTACAGCCATGCAATGTTACGTTGAAGCTGTGGCTGATTATTCTATTTCTCGACGCCGCCACCGCTGCAGCGGAATGTATTGACACTAGTCATCGGCATTCGAGTCGGCGGCAACAACTTCCCTTGACAGCATTGCAGTGCCTAGACATCTTAGAAAATCTTAACAGAACAGCTCTTTGGAAGCTGCAGAACCAAACCACGTGCCATCTGCTGCGTCATAAAATAGCACTGAGCGTTACTGACGGCTTTCTAATTCGCGTTGGTGATATAAATACCGCTCTCTTTGTTATGAGACTCGAAAATTTGAGGAAAGACGCAATTTGAATGCGGTCATTCTTCACACTGAATGACCGCAATGACCGTGCGTGCGCGTATGCACCAGGGGCGGCGCCAGGATGTTTTTACCGGGGGGGGGGGGCAACCACGAAAAGTGAGTTCCTCCGGGGGGGGGAGGGGAGGGGGCAAGCTAGCTCTGCTCCTACTAGGTTTTCAATATATGCTTCCGGGCAATTGAGTGGGCATAGGGGGGGGGGCAGGCGAGAAATTTGGGGGGCTCCAGCCCACCCTTGCCCCTGGTATGCGCGTGCCGTAGTGGAGGGCTTCGGAAATTTCGACCACCTGGGGTTCTTTAACGTGCACCCTAATATGAGCACACGAGCCTACAGCATTTCTGCCTCCATCGAAAATGCTGCCGCCGCAGCCGTGATTGGAACCCGCGACCTGCGGGTCACCAGCCATGTACCTTAGCCACTAAACCACCACGGCTGGGCAGGAACCGTGCCCAACTTGTCACTTTATTCCTCGTGGCTGAAGTGTAGCGGTGGCTGCCAGGGTCCGTAAAGCCAGGCGCGTGAACTCGTTCTCTTAACGCGCAACTCGAGCTTTTCATGAGCTGCGCTGGAGGCGTGGTGCTGTGGCTATGAAATGATGATCGTGATGATGCAACAACAGATTACTCCCCCCCCCCCTACACACAGAAATGAACCACGGATAAAAACAATGAGAGCACGAATACAAAAGTGTGCAGGTCGAGAAGCTAAAGAGTCAGCGAGCAAACCAGCTCGTCAACGGGAAGGAGCTATCGGCAACCAGTGTGCCTCTGGTGGGCTACACTGGGAAAAGTGCAGAGGTCGAAGGAGACTCCAAGACCCTGTGGTCACAGACAGGCGGGCACCATAGTAACCTAGTGGTATCACTCGAGAGCCCACCCCGTGTCGGGAACGCTCGCTGCAGGCAAAGGTGGTTGGTTGGTGGTGGAGCCGTGTGAAGGCGCTGATGAGGCATAGCCGGTGATGAAGCCGAGACGGTGCAATGCATCGAAGCGGAGCCAGGACGACCGAGTACTGAAGTGCAAGTGCCGCGGCGGGGCCTCCGTCAGCGCACAGGGCGCCGACCTGGCTTCCGACAAGTAGTGGGCTGGTCGTGCTCGTTTGGACGTCGTCGTCGATAGAACACCGGCGTCAGCGTTTCGTTCCGGCTGGCGTGCCGGCAGGGGTGGTCCAGTCGATAAACGCAAAAACGCCGTGCCTGAATAACGGCGCCGCGTGCTCTACGCGTAGTCATGCGCACGATAAGTGGTTGGCCATTGCGTCGGGCAGACCTAGTAGGCGCTTGCGCCGTCTTGAAGGCCATGGCTGCAACGCACGACTGCATAGCAGGACGCTTGAAAAGGGGACGTTCTGTTTTACGGCGAACGCGATGATTTCTTCTGTGCGCTGTCAAGTGTGGTAGACAGGCACTAGGATTGGGCGTCGTCGCTCGTGTCACCAACGAGCCCGCGTTGCGGACTGACGTCTGGTATGTCCATCCAGCGTTAAAGGCTCCGAGGGATGGTTGTGGAGCCCAGAAGTCGTGGCCTGGAGTTGAATGGCGTGCCCGTGCTCGTGGCAGCAGCCTGGTGGTTGTCCGCCTGCATGGGTGGTACAAAACGTGCGGTCTGTCCGGCAGCATCCCGGAAGTTCGGTCGTTGCATGTCACGGGCAGGAACATCAGCTGCGGGAGACGTTGAGGTAGGTGATAGTGGCTGCTTGCAAGACGTACGGCGCGTTAAGGCCGGTTGAGAGTCATCTTCGGACACCGTCGACGGCGATGCCTCCGCGATTAGGGGGCGAATAGCAGGCACGACGATGTCCGTTGTTGCGGCAGGCTCCAAGGCGTGCGGCGAGGTTGCCGTCGTGAAGACTGACCTGCCTGAGTTGTCTGGGGTGTAAGACGACGTGCAGGTGGCAAGCACGAGTGACGGACCTGCGTTCGCAGGCTCCAAGGGGACGCCCCTCTCGGTGCTGAGACCAGTCGAAATGGGAGCGTCGTCTATCTGGTCGTCGTGCTCAGGTGCAGATTTGGATGTTCGTGCGACTGGATCTGAGGTAGGGGGAGTCGTAGCAGGGGTAGCGTGGTCGCGGTCAATGGATGGTTGCGGGCGGTTGGTAGTGCGCGCTGCGACGCAGTGGCGACAATTCGCGAGACCCTGGAAACGGGCGGTACGTGAGGACGTAGCAGGTGAGCAGCGCAGTGAAGATGGCGTCCTATGGCGGCGGGCTTGCGGTCGATTTTGCAGCAAGTTGGCGAAACTCAAGCGGCAGCGCATCCAGCAAGATGACGTGCATAAGCGGCAAGTCCGCGACGCCAATCAATGCGAGAACGGCGTCGAATCACATGAGCCATGCATGGGGTAAGGTGGGGTGGAACGGCGGGACTGGCGGGCAGAGTTGCGGAAGCATGGTAGCCGGTAGCTCGTCGAAGGGCGTGTCCTTCAGGTCACCGTAGCGTGGACGGTACAGAGAGGCCCGAGACGACGACGTCGAAGGCGGCCCACGGAGCCGTACCAAACTAGCCACTTTATACATAGGGACTGAAGTGGAGCAACGGCGGCTGCCAGCTTGTTTCTTCGTTTGTTTGTAGCCTCTAATCTACGGCTCATACCCGCTCTGGGGGATGGGCCAAGAGAACATGTAGTGTCATATGGACCATTGCTTCACTATTGCTCACAACAAAAAAAGGAAAAAGAAAGTTGTAGAATGAAGACAGTATATTAAGAAAACCAAGATTTTGAGAGTGAGAAAATAAACATCAACAAGAAAATAGACACTAATAACTACACCTTGATTTTGGTAGCCGACCAGACAGCTAGTTTTGCCAAACTCGATTAATTTGGTATGTCGCGGATTTATCCACATTTCGAAAATTACTTTTCGAGCATCCGTCAAGCCTTTTCTTTGCTTTGCTTTCCTAGATACATGGCACGTACCCACTTAGGGGGCTTCGCCAAGAATGCAACGTAGAAACCACCGAGAACGGGGCCCCACTCAGCGAGAGCTCTTGTCGGCGTCAGGAGATGGCGTAGGGCGAGCCCAGTCGACCATAGCTGCGCTGTCGTCGGAGGTCGCGGGGGCACAACCGGTCGGAATGAAATACCGCGAGTGGGTTGCCCATCATAAGTTATTTAAGGTACGCTATGAAATTTAAAAGCAAAAATAGAGAGCAATAGTACAATAGTAGTTTTGCCAAACTCGATTAATTTGGTATGTCGCGGATTTATCCACATTTCGAAAATTACTTTTCGAGCATCCGTCAAGCCTTTTCTTTGCTTTGCTTTCCTAGATACATGGCACGTACCCACTTAGGGGGCTTCGCCAAGAATGCAACGTAGAAACCACCGAGAACGGGGCCCCACTCAGCGAGAGCTCTTGTCGGCGTCAGGAGATGGCGTAGGGCGAGCCCAGTCGACCATAGCTGCGCTGTCGTCGGAGGTCGCGGGGGCACAACCGGTCGGAATGAAATACCGCGAGTGGGTTGCCCATCATAAGTTATTTAAGGTACGCTATGAAATTTAAAAGCAAAAATAGAGAGCAATAGTACATAAAATAGTGAATTTAACTACAAGTAATATGCTTTTCAGCTTGTATTCCAGACTGCCGTAATAACCTGAAGGGAATAATTCTGAAAACTCACGTTTTAACTTAACAAAATAACGAATACTTTTAAGTACGAGAATAAAATGATACTCGTAGTTATAATAAAATTGCACTCTGCATCAAACGCTTCCTTGTGGCAGTATCCCAAACCTGAGGCACCGAAGCTTAAAACATTTTTCTCCGATAGTTCAAGCCTATTTTTGTAAAAGGGATAATTATATGTCAAGTTCTGATACGAGAATATATTGCACATGACAAAAAGTAATGTGCGATATTTTACAGTTTTCCGCAGAATTAACAGAGTGGTGATCTCATCAGACCAACCCTGAAGCAATAAAAGATTAATGGGGGCACACGACATCGAAATCTGGTGATCACCACTTGTGATTGTCGAGAATGGCTCCACTGCGATTTCCACGGATATTTTAGGTGATTATATTCCGTCCAAATGGCGCATGAACTCGCTCTCTTCTCTCGCAGCTCGAGCTATGCAAGAGCTTCGCGGGAGGCGCGGGGCTGTGGCTATGAAATGATGATGATCATCATGATCATCATCATGATAAATGGCGATGATGAGGACGCTTAATGAAGTTCGAAAATATTCCGCATCGTTTTCACGTGCTCTTGCTTTAAACACGCTATCCATTACGCAGGCAGCAGCCCAATTCAAAAGTTTCACAAAAACAAGCCAATTCCAACTTTATCGATTACATTGTAGTCATCCACAGTTTGAGCTTCTTGAATCACATCATAAGTGTGTGTGAGTGATTTTAAATGAACAGAAGAGAAAAGTGAGCCCCGTAATTGACTCTCAGGGGGAGGACACCTCAACAGTAGCTCACGAGGGGTGGGGTGAGATTAAAAAGATAGGATAAAAAAGTAAAGAAATAGAGAGACAGAGGAAGAGCGCGCCACAGAAAACGACGGAAGTAAGGGGGAGATAGGAAAGATGGACACGGTCGCAGGAGTCCGAGGACGGGGCCTCACTCAGCGAGAGCTCTTGTCGGCGGCGTCAGGAGATGGCGTAGGGCGAGCCCAGTCGGTCATAACTGCGCTGTCGTCGGAGATCGCGGGGGCACAACCGGTTGGAATGAAATACAGCGAGCGGGTTCCCCATCATAAGTCATACAATAAAGAAAGTATGCACTAAATGGTTCAAGTGCGAGCTAGGGACCGCATATCGTAATCACGTAAGGTGCGCCTGCCATTTGCTTGTGCGAGAAAGTTCAGCTTTATTTCTTCCGTTCACACCTTAAGTACTTTTTGACCTCTACTCTTTACATTAGGCATTTTCAAGATTAAAAGTTTGTCGTCCGTTCAAAATACGGCGTCTACTGAACAGTGGTTTAAGAATCTTTGTCTAAATTTGGCGGGAGGTGGGGGGTGGGGGGAGTCAGGTGTTTAAGTGAAAACCAGCGAAACTACTGTGACCTTGCAAGAAAAAATAACAAGCTACTTTATTTGTGGCGAATGCTTCAGTACTAAACTGCATAACCCAGCGTAGCGTTACCCTTACCGAAAGCGTGTGGCAAACATATGTTCTTCCACCGGACGGCTTCATGCTTTCTCATAGTAGAGCAATATGTAGTCTAAATCGTTAACCTATTTTTCTAAACACCTATCGACGGACAGTGCTCTCCCATAGTAGAGTACCAAGTACTCTAAATCGTTAACCGTTTTTCCTATACACACGACGAAGTTAATGAACTCGTTGAACGTGCGAAGAAAACTCTCCTTCTCAATCATTGCGACAACCTCTGAGGGGGCTGCAGTGAATTTTTTGTTGATGCGGCCTCATCAAGTGTGAGGCCCAAAGAATGGCTTAAGCTCTGCCATAGTTGAATACTGTGTAGTCGAAACCGTTAAACACACATGCATCTATGTGTTCGTAGAATTTTAAGACGAAATAAAGTGTTTCTAAACACTGGCAATGCCGTGAACTTGTCACTCGTTTTCCGTCGGCAGTACACACTCCCACCTCACTTATGGCCAATGCTGTTGATCTTGTAGGCGCAATTATCGTCAACAGAGCCTCATCAAGTGTCAGGCCCACGGGATGGCTTTGAAATTAGGGAAAGCTTAGTGCACTCCCACAGTTGTGTACGTATCGCTCTAAAGCGTCAACCATTTTAGGAGCGAATCTCCTTTTAGTACAACCTTGTCCCGCGTCAGTCAGTATAATAGATGGCGCTGTCTCATACAAGCACATACAAACTGCACTTGAGTGAGGATAATCTCTATGGCACTGTACCGCTACTCTACGATTAGCTGTTGCCCTGGCTGTGTCTGGGTGCTCGGGAACAAGTGCCTCTCTGTATCCTGGATCGTCGCCGTAAGTATCGGAGCGTCGGTTGAGCATGAACGAAGCGGAGCAGCGGGACGCCAGGGCCACGGCGGCTTGTGCTCGTCGCCAGAGAGACTAACAGACTGGCAGACAGAGGGACGCATGGACGGACGGATGGATAGACGAACGCACAGACAAAAATAATAAAAATAAAATGAATAGGAAGAAAATTGTAATAAAACGAGATGAATAAAAATAGAAAAAGAACGGGATAAACGACAAAGGATAAAAGGGAAGTAAAGGAAAAGGAACGACCTGGGACCGCGGTACCTGCGGGTACTGTGTCCCTTCTGACACAGCACCCGACTACTAATATGAGGAAGGCAGTGCACAGTCGGTACTTCCAAGATGAAAGTTGAATTGGCCGGACTTGTGGCTGATAAACGGAAAACCAGATTACAGCATCGCCCATTCGCACCGATAGTGACGAACTGAGTGTCGGCCATCGATCACTTGACCAGCTCTGAAGCGCGTCGGCATTTATACAGGTGCGGTCGACTTTTGAAGTGTTAACGCTAGCGCCCACTTGAGTTCTAGAAAGTTCTAACGTTCGTGTTGCACGCGTAATCGCATCGGAATGTTCTATGATTATCTCGATGGATCTAGGTCATTCGACACACCTGGCGCAAGACATTACACAGTGTAACGGGACGATCAATAAAGAAAAAAAGTGTAACAGGACAATAACGAAACTTTAGGAAGGAATCTGGCACTATACTGTACATTGCATCTTGCGCTGTTGGTTAAAATGCTCTGAATATATCAATTATAGAAGCACTGCACACGCGTTTCACGAGAACTCTTTTGTGAGTGTGCGCCAGTATAACAAGGATCATCGTCATCATTAGAAATTTCATTGGGCCCTTCAGCGTAGTGTGGAGGTGTGTCACGGTGCCAAGCTTCTCTATGGCGTGCCTGGGTAACCGGGTGGCAAGGACACGCGCATTTGGATCATGCGCACGCGCGTTCAGACTCCACCTTGCCAAGATACTTTCCTCGGCGAAAATATGTTTTTCTCTCTTTCTGTACGCCTGCCGTACCATCTCTCTTTGTACTCGTTAGGTCACTTCGATTTGGCTTGCACTGCCTGCACTAGTTCTGAAAAGTGTCACAGGACGCGGCGTGTATTGATGGCGTTGTTTACCAAAGCACTGCCGCGATGGCTGTCTTCATGCCATAAAAACTGAAACGAGTTTGACTCAACTATTTTCGCACGCGTGCCCTGAACCCCACACAGTGTCGTCTGCTCCAATCTTGAGGGACGAAGGGGCGCACGCCATGCTGCACCTTTTTGCACCTCCTCTTGAGCAAGTGCAGGCCGGCCGAGAACTCGTGCAGCACTACGCTTGTGCCGCCACAAAACGAGGAAGCCAGTGCAGAGCTTGCGCGGGGCACCAGCAAATAGAGGAGAAATGTGCTGTACCCGTTGAACTGGTGCCGCCAGTGCAGCCAAATCGAAGTGACCTGTTCTGTCACCCATGAGAGTTATTGCATCTCGCGCTGGAAAAATTCGCACGCCTGTTCGGAGAGCGAATCGGAAGATGATGACGATGACGAAGAAGAAGAAGAGAACGAATCGCGTGACGGCATCATCATTATTATCATAATATTAATATTATTAATATTCTAAATAATATTATTTTTACTTATGACACGTGGTCGATTTCAACTTGATAAACTGTGCTGTAATACTAAATACCATTGATTATACACGCAAATTTCGATTAGCAATTTTGGCGACGCTTTCACTCACAATGCAGATTTCACTGTTGAATACAATGCTCTAATTAAAACAAAAAGAGAAAGAAGAAGCACTGCACGCACGCGGTGCACGGGTACCAGGTCATCGTGGCATATATCTCAATGAGATGGCATATGCACTAGCCACAGTATCTCTTAGCGGTCCCATTATCCCGATTTTGCCTGATACGGCTTACGCGACAGCAATAAGGTTTAGAAACCTCTGTTTGCGTGAATACGACTGCTACTCATTGGATAAATATCGAGACTTCGCACATCTAAGATGCCGCTGGAATAGACAGTGGTGTGCAACACGGCACTTGGAAGTTACTTTTACAAGATTGCGTTGCAGAATTCCTCAACTGAATTATTATTTGCATAAAGTTGGTCTAAAGGCGTCACCTTTATGTCAGACTTGCCAAAAAACGGAAACGATAGATCACTTCTTTTTGTTCTGTCGCCGGTATTCTCATCAGCGGAAAAGATACCTGGTAGCTCCACTTGAAAAATTGGGATTAGAATTAAATGTGGCAGTAATTTTGTCGTTTGGCAGCATTAAATTCGGTTATAGCCACAGGGACGTCTGCTCTGCGGTATTTGAATACATAATTGAAACAAAGCGATTGCCATGTTAATCTGCCTATATATATATATATATATATATATATATATACATATATATATATACATACATATATATACATATATATATATACATACATACATATACATATATATATATACATACATACATATACATATATATATATACATACATACATATACATATATATATATACATACATACATATACATATATATATATACATACATACATATACATATATATATATATACATACATATATATACATATATATATATACATACATACATATACATATATATATATACATACATATATATACATATATATATATACATACATACATATACATATATATATATATATATATATATATATATATATATATATATATATATATATATATATATATATATATATATATATATATATATATATATAGACCCACCATTACCTCTGTCTCAAATCGCATCTGATGGCCTGCATCGCTCCCCGCTCAGATATACTCCTTTTTCGATTTTCGGCTTTCCTTTCTATATTTTTTTAGCCCAAAATTACGTTTTCTTTGAAAAACCATTAGCCTTTTAGTTAAGATCCTGCCGCCCGGTTCTTGGCCGATCCCCCTTTGTGGGTGTGCGCCAGAGTGTCAAGGATCATCATCATCATCATCATCATCAGCACGAGAACAGAACGCAAAGAATTAAGAATTTCATTTGGCCTGTCAGCGTGGATTTGTGCCACAGTGCCAAGATTCTGCTCCAGTCTGCTTTACTCAGCCAGTTGCAGTGGCTCAATCCAGCTGGCTGTTCAACCCGGACATTCGCCGCTGTTCCACCGAAGCCGTCCTCGGGGGCCCAGTTGCCTGTGAGTGGCAACGCTGAGGAGCACACCGAGCTCTTCGGGATCAAAGGCTGACGTGGGATCAAGGCCTGGAGACACCACCTCATGGCAAAGAAACGAATGGGGGCCAACCACGGTTCACCAGAGGTCGGGCGAGCGAAGCGCCAGGCTGCTGCTGACGACAATGCCGCTGGCCCTTCCAACGAGGCTCCGACAGGCAAACGTCCGCGCGGTCGACCACCCAGGGGCCTCCCGGTGAAGCCGCTAACTCCTAAGCCCATCGCTGCAGCGGCGGCTGGAAAGTTGCGGAAGGCAACGCAGCCCGCGAGTCAGAACCCTTCCACCAGCGAGGCAGCCACAACGAAAGACCCGAGAGTGAGCCGCAGGAAGCGCTCCAGAAGCTCCTCCCCGTGTAGCACCACGAAGCGGGGAGCGAGGCTCAATAACGTCGCAGCGCCAAGAAAAAGGTGAGCCGTAAAGGGTGAGGCGTTCGCCGTGGCGGACGCGCGCGTAAGGTCCAAAGCAGTGCTCGGCCACGCGGTCGGAACAAACCCAAAGAAGACAGGCACAGCAAGAACAACCACCGTTCAGGAGCTCGACTGAGTGTGCGCTGGAAGAGCGGCAAGAAGCGTCGCCACGCCCACAGTCGTGCGTCCGAGGGCCATGCTGGGAGGCGTGTGAAGGCAAGCAGGGCTCCGAGCAGCGCAGGCGATGGTCGGCCAGACTCGCAACTGCCTGAAGAGAAAGTATATGAAAGTCGAAGCAGTTATTAGATTCGAGGCTTAATTTATGACTGATGCTTAGAGTATAGCTAAGCGAAATGAACAATTTGCATTTCTTCCTGCACGTTGTCAGATAAAGTGGCCCCTATAAACCCCAATTATTCCCTAATGTGCGCTGTGATGTTGTTCATTCGCTGCTGAAATTGCATGGAAGATGCGATTATTATTATACTTCACCAGTTTAGATTCATTTGCTCAACCTGAAATCCCACAATCTAGATTTTTCAATTTTTTAGCTGATTCTGCGTATAAGATAAGAATAAGAAACATGCAAAAAGAAGGTGACTGCGGTGTAATGCTTTTATTTAGCGAAACAAAGTAACGCTAAAGATACCTACAAACGTGCCCGCAGAAGAGACATCAATGTTAGATGCAACTGCTTGTTTACATTTGCGTAACGATGCCTACAGAAACATGGGAATTTCAGAAGCGGTAAGCTGATGCAGCGCTTCTGTACATGAGCATGGTAGTCCTGGACAGCGTTAATTATATACTCCGACTTCAGTGGAGGGCGCTTAAGTGTAACTGACGGTTATAAGGCTTGCGACTGTATCAATGGAGTACATGTGTAATGTTCATAAACTCAGATGAGCAGCCATTCAACAAGAATCTACGTTTAACTAGCGTTACGCCTGCATCTAATGGAACTTCTTCCAATGCAGTTCCGAGACCTCGTGTGGCTCTGTGGCAGAATACTTCATTGGCACGCAGAATGCTCAAGTTCAATTTCTGCTAAGACTATAACTTTCGTTAAATTCAAAACTTTTCTAGGCGTACTGCAAGAAGTCTTTAGCGTGTCCACGTATATAATATCAGGAAGTTCGTCGTGAATGATAAAAATGGCGAACATTGAAACAGTTCAAGACACTGTCGGCGAGTTCTGCATAGCTAATATTGTCTTTTCTGTTCCTTGTTCCCTCTTCTGAACTGATTTGGCCCGCCCTACGCAGGATGTCACACTAACAAGTCCAGCAACTGACTAACTTGGAGTCTGTTTCTCTCTCATTCTTGAAATTGTTTCTCTCGCCTTCAGGCTTCTCTCGCTTTCTATCTATTTCTCCCCTTCTCATCCCTTCTTTCTAACTGTTCCTCTATGTCCATTTTTTATTTCCCTTTTTCGTTTTCCCACCTTCCTTTTCCTCCTCCGCACTCTAATTTATTTTACTAACCACGTGTCTATACTACACAATACAAAGATATATGCTATGTCTTGGTAGTGTACCAGGCAACGGAGTCGTGAGGACACTCACCTTCGAATTGTGGGTACGCGAGTTAGAATTACGCCTTGCCAGGATACTCTTCTGGCAAAAATTTCTCTTTCTATTCATATTTCAGCTTTTCCCCTCTCTTTTTCTGTACTGGTTCTCTCACCCATCAGAGTTATTGAATCTCGCGCTGGAAAAATTGGTGGGCGTGTTCTGAGAGCGGATCAGGAAACGGATGATGAAGTAGACGCCTGCATATAACAATGAAAAAAACTTTGTATCTGCGACACATTGCAAACTACGATAGTAAAATATTCGCTATAATAGATACCGTCTAATATATAGATAACACTATTTATCAGCAACCTTGGTAATGCTCTTACTTACACTAGAGATGGCGCTCTTCAAATAAATGCACTAGGTATATCTGGGAGACGAGGAAGAGTTATTGCACGCACGCGGTGCTCGTGAAGCAAACGCGATCCATTGAGAATTCGATTTGGCTTGTCGGTGTAAATGTGTGGCACGGTCCCAAGGTCTGCTCTGCTCTGCTCAGCCAGTGGCAGGGACTCAGGCCAACTGGCTGCTAAATACGGGCTTTCGCCGCTGTCCCACAAAAGCCGTCCTCGGGAGCCCACCTGCCGGCCAGCGGCAACTCTCAAGAGCACGGCGAGCACTTCAAGATCGAGGACAGACGTAAAATCGAGAGCTGGAGACAAGACACCATGGTGAAAAAAACGGGCAGATGCCACCCATGGTCCGCTGAAAATCGGGAGAGCGAAACACTAGGCTGCTCCTGATGACAATGCCGCTGACCCTTCCGACGAGGCTTCGACATTCGAGCGCACAGGCGGTGGACCACACATGGGCGTGTCATTGGAGCCGATAGCGCGCATCACTTCCACGGCCGCTGGAGTGTTGCGAAAATGAACGGACGCAACACAGCCCGCGACTGTGAAGATGTCCACCATCAAGGCAGCCACAAATAAATCCACGAGGGTAAGCTCCTCCCCGACCAGCACCAACAACACAGGAAGCGAGGCTCTTAATCGTCGCAGCGCCATGAGGAAGAAGAGCCGCGGCAGGTCCAGGTGCTTGTCCCGAAGTCGACATAGCAGTCGCGCTCGTGAAGCTCCAAGTCGCGGAAGCTCGGCTACGAGGTCGGAATAAAGCCGCAGAAGAAAGATAAGGCCCACCAAGAACCTTTGCCATGGTTAGCCAAGAAGCTCTTTATCGGCTACAAGCGCGCAATAGAAGCGTGGCTAGAAGCTTCGCCACGCCCATAGTCTTTCACCCTGGAAGCCAGGGAGGAAGGGGCGTGTTGGCGAGGAAGGGTCCGGGCAGCGGTTCAACTGATATGGGAGGTTTACGAGTGTCGGTGAAACTTCCAAGAGCTTGAAGAGGCAGCAGGAGGCAGCTGAAAGATTTGAAATATAGCTTCAATGGGACTGATCAAGGTACGCCTACCGCAGCATTCAGCAAAATGAACAATTTGTATTTACCTCCAAACATTTATTTACCTCCACAATTTTTTTAGATAAAGTGGCCCCTGTATGGTCCAACTGTTGTCTAAAGGGTGATATAAATGATTTGGAAATGACGTGACAAATCGTAACCTTTGTCACGCCAGCCCCACATCATTTTAGTGCAGCAAAGCTGGTTTGTATAAGAAATTTACATAGGGCGACATAGTCTGATAAATATAAGGTGAATATCTTATAGGCTATGTGTGAAATTGTATATGATGTAATACGTAAAAAAGTTTTCAGAAACGTTCCAAGATCGTACTGAGAAAGTGGGTAGCGGGCCTTAAAAGGGCCCTGCAACACATTTAGAGCATGGTCGGAAAACGCTGCCGATCGGTAGTAGAGGCTCCCGACAACATGTGAGCCAAATATTATAGCACAACACGCGGCCTGGAATTCACAATACATTATGTAAGTCGGCTTAAAATTACTTTCTCTGCTCTCTACAAATCACGCAATATGCCCAAAAATTACACGTAGCAAGCATATCTGGCAACCATTGGCTGATTTGAACATGGTGCGCTCGCTCGTTACAGAGATCGCCGCGAGATGCCACATCTTGTACACGCGTGCACGCGTGATCACACTGAGATAGCCGCGCATTCGATGAAAAAAAAAAGTGAAAAGTGCTCGAGCTCACAGGGCACGCGTGACGTTTCCATGTGGCCCTGCCATTTCTCCCTGCTTAGCTTCCAGCGCTATCGTCGGGACGAGAGAAGAGAGAATGCGATTGCAGAGTGTGATAAATCTTTGTAACTCCTCTCGTACTGGACGGATTTTAAAATTTTTGCGGCTTTGAATTTGTGAGGCGATAAGCTCTTCAAGTGAATTCATTCTCTGGTTACTTGAAAAAGTGTTCCGGGGCCCCTTTAAGGGGCCACCCGTATAACAAATTAGGGGACCTTAAAGCTTCGCCTTTAATATTTGAACGCGACAGCGATATTCTGTTGGTAGTGTGTACTTCAAACGTTTAGAACATGAAACCTTTTCGAACTTGCTATGCACCCACTACGTAGCCTTAAAGAACAGGCGCAGTAGCGCGTGTGTACTTTGTTGTGGTTTACCGGCTTTAAACCACGAAGTAGTTATAATAATCACATCTTTTGACGCGTCAAATCTAGGTGGGCACCCTCCATACAGGATCACACTGGCGTCAGCCGCGCTCGGAGCCTGCTCGACAAAGGCCCATTGGCTATCAGGTCCCAGCAGCAGAGCAGGGCTGTCTAAAGCATAGCAACGACCTTGAAGCAACCTGGTAACAACGTCAAAGCAACCAGATTATTCAGTCTTTAAAACCGCCGAGTTTCACTGTTTCAAACCTTTCACGAGTTAGTGAGAGTTTCATCATTTTTTTTTCTTTGCTATTAGGAGCTGTTTATATACTGATTGTACTCCACGTTTATGATGAGCCCTTCTCTATGGTATTACCCTCCGAAAGGGCTTTTAAGGATATTTATCCTATATTGAAAATGCCCTTAAGTGGGGTATGGAAAATATTTTAAGGATTATCATCCTCGGTAAAAAATAAACGCAAATGGCGCATCACAAAACTTCGATACCAAAATGCACCTCTTAATTTTTATTAATATAGGTCAGGCCAGGTGTCATATACCTTTGCTTTCACTGTCAAGGGTCAGAAAGCACCGATCATTTTTTACTTATTTGCCGACATTTCACAGTGCATGAGAATAAACACTTACAAACTATATTCAGGAAATTAAACATTACTCTGCATTCTGAAAAAGACGCTTTTCCTTAGGGGCTTCCTATTTTTGCCTCGGCAACAGGAGCGTCCGGGAAGCAGTTTGTGAATTTTTCAGACACACAAGAAGGTTCAGTTGTTAAATTTTTTTTCCTTTTTCTTTTTTCTAACTAATGAATTTCTAGCTTTTGGAATTACCATTCATTTATTCCTTTCAACTATTAGTTGTACGCCTACTTTATTTTTAACTCACCTTAGGATTAGCCACTAATAAATTCTCTAGATGACAGAATAGTTATTTTTTCTCCATCAAAATTTCGATTTCGTTTGTCCCCATTACAATAACCACTGGTTTCATGGCCAATCACCCATATTGGGTACGATCCGAGGCATATAGGGTCAAGTAAGGAAGCACACAAACAATCCGCAGATCGCGAAAGATGATGTTAGTAAAAATTATGCAGCTGAAACAGTTTTACGATAGTGAACGCTTTATTTTGCGCAGACTGCAACGAACATGTCAACAACTGGTAGCTGAATTCAACGAACGACTCATTGGAAGCATTTTCTGTTGTACTTTTGCAAAGTGTAAGAAGTCACTGATGTAGCAGTCGTCGAGTATGCGTTGTATTACTACAGATCGGTGACACCAATATATAGAGTCATTCACTGTACAATATATAGGTTGCTTAAAGTAGTTCACGGTCCTTTAGCTTCAAAGTTACAGAATGCGTCAATCACAATGAAATCATAAAAGCTCTTCACAAACGTGAATCGCTTGACAAAAAAACGTCAAAAATTAACACTGATAGAGGGGCCCCAGGTACAAGTGACACTGCAGCTCTTGTACCAGTACTTCCCGTCCTTCTACGGCAGTTCAATAGCGCCAATCAAGATAATTTTGAATGGGTTCACAGTAAATTTCCTAGCAACGTTCGTCTTGCATCTCTCGATAAAAGAACTTGCGAGAGCTGGAAAACGATCTACAAGAGTTCATTTCTTCGGTAAGACTCGTCTCTGAATAAGGTTGGGTCTTTAACGAAGGTTTCTATGAAAGCATCATTTACGTGATTGTGAATAGTTTGGTCATGTTTGAAAGTGCCTGCCTGGCTGCTCGAAAATTATGTCTACTCAAAAATCTTGCCTAAAACAATGATATAATTTTCCCCCTTTCTGTAAATATGTAAGGTACAGTGCACAATTCATATTACATGTAATATACACAGATATAACCAGAACTGCTTCAAAATGTACAGACGGGCGTTGTTAAATGTGTTTTTTCCCCTCCTCGTCCGCATGTTTTTCTTTGTTTGCTGTTGCTGTTGACGCTCACCCAGGTTGGCGCATCTGTGCGTATAGCAGCCGAAAGCGGCATCAAATGCATCGAAATATGTTCAGTCACCATCAAAAGTTTATGCAGCATGAGCGTCCAGAACTAAAAGTGATTAATTTCTCTGTTTCGTCAACTGCAGCCTCGATTTTTAGATTTCACGCTTCTTCTAAAGCATCCAGGCGGTAAAGCGCAGTTTAACCGAATACAATCCCAAACTGATGCAAAATTAGAGTTTTTCTCTCCATACCTTTGACGCCGACTGCCAATCAACTCTTGAACGAACACAGTCTCGAAAAAGGAGTAAAATGCCTGTCATAGCGCTTCAAGTTTCCAACGAGGCTCGTCTTGCCCAAGAAAAAGGTATTGACGAAGAGCTCGTTTTCTTCACGTTTGTAACAAAACGATACCAACATACAATTAAGCAAACTATCGAGTATTTGTCGTTTTTTATTTGTTTTTTTCTAAATATCTGCTTTTTCTCTCTCCACTATAGCCTATAGATGGCGTACGTTTTTGGTAATAAGTACGTTAATGGGGTACACTGGCATGACCGGTCTAAAGCATGGATTTCGTGAGGCACCCCACGTGACCACATTAAGTTGAAGCGCAACCGTGAAACAAAATACCTAGGCCTGCATTTCCAGAACACGCAGCACAGTTACATTGAAAACTGGAACAGTGTCCTTTCCATATCCCCTTGTAGGCTATCTTGGGGCAACGAATGCATGTAAATCTGCGATATATCGACCATATTCGCCATAAACCACCGTAACATTCAGAAAGTGTGGAAGCACCAAATATGTCATTGTCTTTCCTCTGCGCATAAGTGAGGTATAACCGTCTCCCACATGTAAGGCAATTCGCGCATTTTGTGCTGTGATTGCTGAGAGTGAGGAAATGCGACTTAGGTTGTGAAGAATTATGGCTGAGCGTTGCATGACCCACTCGTAGCGCAGTTCACATTGTGTGACACACGGTTGTAATTTTGCTCTTCCGCGATGATATAGTATATATGTTAACACGGTTCCTTGCCCGACATATTGCGCGAAATTTGAAAAAAGGAAACCAGAAAGATATTTCAAAGAGCGTCGGCTTGTCAATCAAGCATGGGCTCCTTAACAGCGGGCGATATTCTGTGCCCTCAACATCGCTTCTGAATACCGAGCCATAAAGTCATCCTAGGGGACAGATGCCACCGGTGGCCGCTTACTTTTTGCCACCACCCACTTATCCAATGGTAAGCAGCCACTCCATGCTCTCGGCCATGACTCAGGTGGCAGTATTTTATTACGTTACAGTGAAATCTGCATCGAGATCACAACAAGGGCAGATTTAGGTGCCGTAGCTCTATACATGCCGCTGCCAACGCTGGTGTCCGTAACCACGAGCGCTATCACTAGAAATAAAAAAAACCTAGTCAGAAAATTTTCTAGGAATGGATCGTATTTGCAACTAGGACCTGAGCGTGGCCGTAGCGTATTCTCAGAAACACGCTGGTTCTTGAAACTCCTCCGCTAAAACACGATACATGCAGGTGTCACAAAACGGTTACGCATACCGGCGGTGGTGGGCAATTATACCCCAATTCCACTGCCGTTGTGATCTGAAACAGCTTTTGCTGCAAAACAGTATTTCCGAATCAGCGTTCAGACTTTGCTCACTTTAGAGATTGGTACAGAGATGTTGATTTCCCACAGAAATGACGCCGTGTGTGGGATATGGGAAAAGGCTTTATTTTTAATGGCAGTATCTTCTGACAATGCGCACGAACCGACTCACCGACAATGCGTGCTTCCCCCCCCCCCCCTCACACCGGCTCTTACATTCTTAGAAGCACTTTTTGCGGGGCTAGTTGGTTCATCATAATGAGGGAAAAATTCGTGCTTCCCTATGCGTTCTTAATGTGCTGAATTAGGCGTCTGAAAATTTTTCTCAGTTTTTTTTATGTTCCTCTCTGATCCTGAACTTGCAGGACAAAAATCGGTGACTAGCTGCTTGAGATGAGTTTGAGACCCCTGTTTAGAGCAACGGACACGTTATCAGAATGTTGTGTGAACCGGCAGGAAGTAGTCTTTTCTTTAACATTATTTACTGTTGTAGCATAGTTACCACAGTATAGTTAAAGGCTACTGATAATGCGCTTGTATACTTTCGTGGTCTTCACTATCTGGTAGATAGCCGACGCGACGGTCTTATGCTGATGCTTATGGCGCACCAACAAATTGCAGCGGCTGCATTTCGATGCATAGGCGTGGTGCTGCTGGCCCGTGTACTGATACTTAGGAGCAATTCAAAGGACACTAATGGAGATGGTAGAAATTTTCGGACCTTTCCCCCGAGGCATCAGCCTTAATCGTATCGTGGTTTCAGGACGCGAATCCACAACACTCGTTTTTAATGTTGTCCATTGGTTTCATTGGGTTGTCTTGCAGATGAATGTACATACGTCGTAGACTCGTTAGTAAAGACGTATTGTTCTTTGCTGCCGCTCCAGACGATTTCATTTTAGTCAGGAGATGCTTTTCAACGGCATGACTTCGGTGGTGGACTGCGTGGGGCAAAGACCTTCGAGGCGTCTTGAATCCGTCGAGCTGATCGTGAAGTTCAACAAGTGCGACAGGCTACAGTACGAGCTATTGACTGGCTGCGTCAGGTAGGTCCCGTCACGTGCTGCTCTGAGAAAACATGCAAAATGAACTCTACTCGTGGTACTATCACAATTGCACGAACGGAGCAATGCGTAGACCTACCTACACACGGGGCATCTATCTTGCACCCTCAACGTCACTCTTACAGGACCCCTGACGCTGAATTCAGAAACTCGAGATGCTCGCGTTGTTTCAGAGGCCTGCACGCGGGGCACTTCTGACCGATCATAAACGATGGTTGTTGCCTATATTTTGGTTCGGTTTTGAATTAGGAGTGAGTGCTAAACCGAGTATGCAGGTCCAATTGACATAATCTGCGGTTTGACGCAGACAGAAGCCCCGCGTGACGTTTCAGATGTCGGGCAGTGATTGCCGATGTCAGAGAGCATGTGGGGGGTGCGCACGACATACCCCGAATGGTTCCCCAGGGAGGACTATTGTTCGTTACTCCTCTTAATTACCTACTGTTTGTGACCTCTCTGAGAATTGTTCTCACTTAGCATTTATTGTACAAAGTTTTAGAACATTTTCGTTCAATGTCGCCAATACTAGACGCAAAGCTACAAATTACTGTAAGAATGTCCCGAAGAAACGTCGCAATAACCAGTCTCATAAGCCCTGTTTCGCATGCTAGCGAGTTAGCGGCGGTGGTCGCGGCGTTGAGCGGCTGCGCTGACCGGGACGCAAGTTTGCACTTGGCGGCGCCGCGATGCTTTGAAGTTGCGGTTAGCTCCTGTCCCGCGGGTCTCCTCTTGCGAGTTGGCCTTTTATAACACGCTTGTGCGCGGCTTGGGCTGCGAGTTGCACCAGCTTTCTGCTTCGGTGCTCGATTTTCGGCCGCCGCTCGCACGTCACTCTTTGTTTCAGCGGCGTATACTTGTACTGTTTTCAGCGATCGCTAGAGTGCACAAGACAAACGTTTTGCTTCGCTGCATCAGGTTGACAGAAATACAATAAAAGGCACGCGTCAATTCAAATGCTAATACCCACCAGCGGTAGTCAACCACATCTGTTCATTATTCAACAAAGCAGGCTACAGTGAACGTTGCATGCCCCGTCCGCAAGAATGGTGGTCACAAACATTCACTATGCATCAACCTACCTTTTAGATATCAGACCATGGAACAGTAATTAATGACCTCAACACTTGCCGAGCGGGCACTAAGGCCCACGGGACGGTCTTCTGCTATCCCATAGCAGAGTAGCAAGTACTCTAAATCGTTACCTCTTTATTATACACAGATTGACCCCTTAATGCACGCATCAGTGACGTAGACAGCAAGGCTCTCTGCTCTCCCATTGTACAGTAGTAGCAAGGGGCCTAAATTGTTGAACACTTTTTTTCAAACACACACTGAGCCAATGTCTCGGAACAGCTAGCAGCTCTCTACTAGTAGAGTACCATCATTCACCGCTTTTTCGAAACACACGTCGATGCAGCCTCATCGTGAGGCCCAAGTGGTGGCTTTCAGCTCTCCTATAATAGAATACCGAGTACTCTAAACCGTCGACCACTTTTTCTAAAAACCCGAGAAGACTTTTTTGTGCGGAGGTACGTTGCGCAGTCTTCATCGACGTCTTCAATGTCACGTAAAAAAGATATGGTAGGATGCTGGAATCGCAGTGCTTTGATTGATATGTGGTGTTTGACGTGAGAACACCACCATATGATTGTGAGAGACGCCGTAGTGGAGCACTCGCTATGGATATTTTGATCACCTGGGATTCTTTAACGTGCGCCCAAATCTGAGCACACTGGCATACAGCATTTCCACCTCGATCCGAAATGCAGCCGCTGCAGCAGGGATTCGATCCCGCGACCTGCAGGTCAGCAGCCGAGTTAGGGTTTCCAGTAACCATGTTCCTAGGTATCATCGCTTTCACCCAGGGTCTTAGAGTTCTTTGTTGCAGTTTCCTTTAGTGTCTTATAGCCATACTTTGGTTGTTCTCTGCCGGTACTTTTGTCCGTTCTGCCGCTCAAGCCCATTGAGGCTTTGGCATGGCAATCTTGTATTGCACTGCTGTCCCTCAAAATGTCAATAAATGATTGCATAACTATTATTATTATTATTATTATTATTATTTATTATTATTATTCCTCAGGCTCGAACACAGCCCGAATCCGCGTTTTCGGGTTTGCGTGGTTGGCGACGACCGACACATCCGAGCAGTCGTGGACAACAATCTGGACTTCTTGGACTTGCCGGCATTAAAAGGAATCGGCAAGATCCCTGCTGTGGCCAGAGTTACCGGTACGTCAACGCTGTTATAGTACACTAAAGAAAGTAACAGCCTTTCAATATAAACAAATGCAAATGTTATACACGTACAACATTGCAATCATATAACGGATCGAACCCTGAAATACTCAAGTATAGGGCCATCCGCTAACGCACCTGGATCACTCTACAAAACGCTGGCGGCCGCTCAAGAAGCCGAAGTGGTTTCCATGCTGTCAGTGTTCCCAATTTATTGTTTTTGCTTCGTTATTATTATTGTGCATATGAATATTTTCGGTATAATTAGTATTTCATTCATGAGTTCGGCTGTTTCTTTCACGTTACTACGCTCGTTAGCATTCTGATCATGTTGTGTGCATTTTAATTTGTATTAACCTGAATGTCATGGGCTGGGGAGGGTGAGAAGTCACTTAAGCAGCAACTATATATGAACCTTGACTCCGAGGGCATGGTCACGATCGCCGGCGAGCCATCTGGATAGCCAGCCATCAACGAGGCCCCGCCACGGTGGTCAAGTGGCTAAGGTACTCGGCTGCTGACCCACATGTCGCGGAATGAAACCCCGGCTGTGGCGGCTGCATTTGCGATGGAGGCAGAAATGTAGGACCGTGTACTTAGATTTGGGTGCACGTGAAAGAACCCCAGCTGGTCGAAATTTGCGAAGCCCTCCACCACGGCGTCTCATAATCATATGGTGGTTTTGGGACCTTAAACCTCACATCTCAATCAGCCATCAACGAGTTGCTCGTACACCTTTCTACGTGCTCCGCTCTCAACGCGAAAAGAATGTGCGGAAAGAGCATCGCTTCCTGAAGCGGCGTTATACTCACTTACACCTGCATTCTGTTGAACTGCGCGCGATGGTATCCAAAAGAGGTAGCATCCAGCCTAACTTCGTTTAACATTACAGTTTGATATCGCGTTTACTGCTTCGCCCTTGAGGTGTAACTATACGACTTTTCCGTGAATGGGACAGTAGCACACCAACTTTACCAGCGCATTTCGAGGAATGCGATGTGGTATAGCGCTTACGTGAAGCCCGTTATGGCCTGGTGCTATGGCAGCGCCACTGCATGGTGTTTAATCGAACACGGTACACAAAGCACTCGGCCATATTCTCGCACTCGATTATAGCCCAGAGGCGTAGCAATCAGTGGCGTCTGAAACGTGACGGCCTGGCGTTATTTAACGTGCGCCTAAATCAATGCACACTGTCATACGGCAATTTGCCTCCATAAACACAACCCCCCCCCCCCCCCTCACGGACTGGATTCGATCGCACGACCTTCGGGGGAGCAGCCAAACATTAGATCACTGTGGCAGGTAACTAAAAGCAGCTTCAACGTTTACTGTTCCTTCCTGTAGCGTCTCCAGAATTTTTTTAAGAGGGGGTGGAAGAGGAGGGCCAGTTGTGCAACCATGCTTTTTATACAATTTGTGCGCGCGGGAAAATAACAGAAGCGTAGCTAAAATTTTTCTTGTTTGTGTCGAAGGGATTCAACCATACCTAATGAATGTTCGTGGATGTGTATGGATGCGTGTGTGTATATGTACGCAAGCGAAATTGAAAAATTGTGGGCTGTTGAACCTCGCACAACCACGCCTTGGCTAAGCGCGTGGTATGTACACATGCAAAATTATCAGGAGGGAGGGGGGAGGGTGTTATCGCTTTCACTGGCTGCGTCAATGGTGGATGCTGATTGTCGGCCCAATGTTGCTTCCGTATTAACTGCATGACGAATTGCACGTAGAAATACTGCGTTTATAAAATACACTCAATCACTGCAACGAACCTGTGACTCGAAGGCCAAGTAAGAGGAAAAAACAGCGTACTTTGACGTCTGTCTTTACCTAATCCTAAACACATTGGTTACTATTCCGTAATAAACCTTTCATCACAACGCTTTTGATCTTTTTGGCTACTAATATAGCACTAAAAGGAATGGCATGGCTAATTATGCATAAGATAAGCTTAGGTTTTGGCTTTTTCATTTCAAATCTAACCAACGGCAATTCTAAGCACACACACAGTTTAGTTACAATCAATGTGGGCATGGCCTTGGACAAGGTCGTAGGCAGAAATGTGTTTCAAGTGGGGGAGAGGGGCACCTTTTTTATCTGAAGTGGGGTCCGCGAAGATAGATGTGATCGTGTGACATCTTCGGTTCTGTATGCCAGGGCAAAAAAGAGAGAGAGAGATAGAATGGGGGGACGACGACTTGGTGTGTTGCCCTTGGCGAGGCCACTGGCTTCAATTTAAGTGTGAATGCAGTAGAACGTGGGCAAAGAAAACGAAGCAACCCACCACACGGTGATGGAGTCCGTCCTGTCAGTCGACCCTGGGTATTGTCCTCTTCGGTATTAATGCAAGCGACCTTCACTAATGCGTGCAACCGTCCGCACGGCCGATCTTGAACACCGTGGCACTGATGAAATAGTGTACAGCTGCTTGGGCTTTCAGTATTGCATTCTGAAAGACCCCACCCCCCTTTGTGTGTGTGTGTGTGCAGCAGGTTTAAGGAAAAAAATTGAGATGGGACATGGTGCACACTTACAGCCAGTTCATTGCTCAGATGCAGGAAATATATATAATCAATCGGACGGGCGAAATGTGACGCAACAGCGAGAAAGGGAAATGCAACGGCGTGTGACCAGAAAAGCCTGTTCACAAATTAAAGTGACACCTCTAGGCAAGAATCACCACTATTCATTATCTAACAAGTTGACAGGCACGGAATTTGCACACACTGTTCCTGCCTTGCGAAGACAAAGAAAAAAAGAAGAACTCGTATTTCGCGTGCCTTTTTCCCCCTATATCTGGATGTGAGTGAGTGCTCCCTCCTATCTCTATTTTTTCGTGAAACGTGTGGCGCACAAAACAAAAGCGGAGAGGGAGGAAGGGTATGCGAACCATCCTTGAAAAATTGCATTAAAGCCAACTAAATAATGAAGCACGATTCTCTTTCGTCCTGGCATTGCAAGCAAAACGATATCGCTGAAATATCTTCCGTTCATTCCCTCAGCGGTTTGCAACTTCATTTTATGCCACACTGATGACAGGATTCATCACAGTTTAGGTAGTGCTATCGATCAGATTGTACCACGAGGTTATCAAAGAACCACGCGTGTCTTTTCATTTTGCTGTGGTTTTAGACGAAGGTTAATGAGTCTGCACAAAGCTGATTTGCTATCGTTCAAAAAAGAGGAGTAGTACGTATGACTATCGCTACCAGGAGCGTAGCCCGAAATATTTTTCGGGAGGGAGGATTTAACCACACTCATGCATGCTCTTGCGTGCTTTTTTATATGTGTCTGTATATATACGCAAGTCAAAGTTAAAAATTTTTGGAGGTAGAGGGGGGTAGAGAGACGCCCCTTGTGGCTACGCCCATGATCGCTGCACTCTTATCCATGAAGAGGTAAAGGAAATGATGTGATAACGACCCTCCGTGCGAAGTACTCGGAAAGCCATTCGCATTTTCGTTAAATACGTTAATCGTAGTGAAATAAGGCACGACGAAGCGGTTCGCACTTCAAGTAATTACGCTGAGACCTGCATCGATGCGCTAAACCAAGGCGAGGCGCCTTGGTGCATTAGAGGTTCATGTATACGTGGCAGGGAGCGCACACTTTTCAAGATGCAGGCTGCGCCGACCGAAAATGAACGTACGCGAGGCGTTCCGTGAAACGCCATTGACTTAGCCGGAGGGTCACGTGATATCGCTTTGCCCGAGCAAGTGTAAGCGCGGGCATCTTCCAACTACTAACTAGAGACAAGTTTGGGACACTGCGTGATCGCCCTGGCCCATGCCACATACTCTCGCGCGCTCACAGCTTGGATGTCCGTTTTTACAGCGTGTAATATTATTTAATGTAATATTATTATGTGTACTTTAAGGCCCCAAAACCACTACATAATTATGAGAGACGCCGTAGTGGAGGGCTCCGGAAATTGCGACCAGCTGCAGGTTTTTAATGCGAAGCATTTCTTAGCGACTTTCAGCGTATCTATCTATCTATCTATCTATCTATCTATCTATCTATCTATCTATCTATCTATCTATCTATCTATCTATCTATCTATCTATCTATCTATCTATCTATCTATCTATCTATCTATCTATCTATCTATCTATCTAACTATCTAGCCGCGTAGGACTTTTAGCTCTCCTGGCCGTTTCGATAGTGGTATTGATGCCAAACTTGGCGTGGCATAACACTACTGTATAGAGAACATATTTCACTAGTCATAATTGAAAATCGTGACATGTATGTCATGAATATCATGATCTACATTACATGGTCATGCAGCTCTTGCGGTGGTTTCGCTCACATGGCATTCGGCAAAACTGGTATGGTTTTACAAGATTGCCTGGTGAACACAAGTGACAGACCCTAACATGAAAATCATGATATGCGTGTGATGTGACAACATGACTACATGCCACACTCATGATGTGCTCATGGATGTTTCGCTAGCGTCACATATACAAATTGGGTATTACAGTATGTGAATAGATGACGAAGGTATGTAACTGCTGCAAACATGATAACCATGACATGCGTCTCATGTAACATCATGACTGCATTCTACGCTCATGATGAACTCGCGGTCGTTTCGCTTGCTTCACATGTACCAAACTCGGTATTACGCGACGCCAATGAACGACATAGGTAAATGACGCATCCAAACATGATAATCACGACATGCGTGTCATGCAACAACATGAGTACATGCCACACTGATGATGCGCTCGCTGCCGTTACGCTAGCCGGTCCTGCTATATACTCACAGGCGTGCGCTGCGCTGCATTCCTTTGACTCATGGGCGTTTCAGCGCGTCCGACGTCCCTTAGTCACGAAAAGAGAAAGACACAGTGTTGTCTGGGTAATGCATCGGTGCGAAATGCAGCAGCATGTTGCATTTCGCGCCGGTTACCATCGGCCGCGCCGACGGTAACAGAGTGCTCGCTAACAGAGTGCTCGCGTTTCGCTAACGTAGGGTCCCTGTGCCCAGAGTGCGCACGCGTCAACGCTACATTGGAGTATATTGGGCCCTTCATGATGCGCTCGCGGCCGTTTTGCTAGCTCCACATATACCAAATTTGGTTTTACGTGACGTCAATGGATGACAAAATATATGACTGGTGCAAACATGATAATTCTGACACGCGTGTCATGTAAGAACATGACAACATAACACGCTCATGGCGTGCTCACGGCCGTTTCGCTAGCTACACATATACAAAATTTGGTATCATCTGACGTGAATAGATGACGAAGGTAAACGACACATCCAAACATAATAATCATGACACGGAAGTCACGTACGGCATCATTTACCTCCTCGTAACGTTGTGCTGATTTTGAAGTGACATATGAACATTTCTTATGCGTGCTTCGCATATAATCGATTCCCGCCGTACGTGGGATCTGCCAAGTTTTGTCCCCGAGAAAAGTCAAACCGGGAGTGAACCACAGCTTGAAACCAATCCCTGGCAATTATTGACACTTGAACTGGTATAGCGCATTACGGGGAAGAAGAAACGGCCGAGCAGACCGACACAAGAGGACAGAGCGCTAACTTCCAACAGTTTGGAAGTTAGCGCTCTGTCCTCTTGTGTCGGTCTGCTCAGCCGTTTCTTCTTCCCCGTAATGCGCTATACCAGTTCAAGTAGGATGAACCAACTCGCCCAATCTTCAACACTCGTGGATTATTGACACATTACACTGTTTTTGGCACGCAGTTGCTCGCTTAAAAAATGTCGTAATTAAAGACGAGAAGGCGCCTTTGAGTGAATTGCCGTCAGGTTAGCCCCACCGCGGTGGTCTAGTGGCTAAGGTACTCGGCTGCTGACCCGTAGGTCGCGGGTTCGAATCCCGGCTGTGGCGGCTGCATTTCCGATGGAGGCGGAAATGTTGTAGGCCCGTGTGCTCAGATTTGGGGTCTCGTTAAAGAACCCCAGGTGGTCAAAATTTCCGGAGCCCTCCACTACGGCGTCTCTCATAATCATATGGTGGTTTTGGGACGTTAAACCCCACAAATTAATCAATCAATTGTTGCACATCGATTGCTCTAGCTTTGAAAGTTTGTAAGTATTAACACGTGACCCTGTTTCATTTTCCTATCGTTTGTTGCTCTTGTATAGGCGAATTGGTTGCCCCTGCTGTGCTCTTGATTTTGTTTGTTGCAACAGGCACACATCAAGTGTGTACAATACGTAAGTCGACTACTGAAAGCGATTCGTCCCATAATAAAAATTGTTTGAAGTTTAGCGCTTGTGTCGTCCCTTTCTGTGCGTGTTCTTTGTGTAACCTGTTGTGCGCTGCCGTATGCTTGAACGTCTCTTTGGTCCTCTGTAATGTATCACCAAAAGAAAAAATGACATTATTTCTCACCTCCTTAGCTCAGAAGTACGACACATTCTTGGTATCCAAGCCTGTGCTAGAAAGTTCAACGCCTACTTCGGCTACGCCTTGGCGGGAGCAAGCAAGAAGCCCCCCTTCAGCTTGTCCGTGGAGCCACCCGTGACGGCCAGGGTCGAGGAGGCCAAGAACACAGCCAGAATTAGCAGGAAGGCATGTTGTCGCCACTGTTTCTTCACGTGTCGTCACTGTTTCAGTGTTGTCGCCACTTCAGTGTTGTCGCCACTGTTTCTTCACGTGTCTGGTGTGGTTTCCGGTCTTTCCGGTTCAACTGAGTTCAGCAGTCTGGTCTGTCTACGTAGCGTTGTGGGAAAAGAAGACCTAGATTGGTCAATACATGAGAGATAGCTGTTGCAGAATGTCACCTACGCATGCTTCGTCATGCACCCGAACGCCCGTGTGACTGCGTGACATCGTTTCGTGCGTTTTCGACTACGCAAGCAGAGATAACAGCCTGTAGCCAGAAAGTGCCACAATCTTGCGATGTTTTATTGAGAAATCAGTGGCGAGAAGGATATAGCGCCTGAAGAAAGGGCAACAAAGACTAGAAAAAAACTTCGTTGTTTTTTTTTAAGTAGAATTGGTTTAAGAGTTTAAGGGCGATGTCATGCGCCCCAATCCACCCATATCTTTCATGATATCAACATTAAAGCCACCAGCCAGTGTGAAGGGGTCGGTCTTGTATTTTGTATCTTATTCTCGCATTGCTATATCAATATATTTTGCTAGCCTGCCTCAGGGGAGATTTGCGGCCAGAAATACTGTCATCACAGCGATTCCATTTGATAGCTTTATCGCATCAACTTCATCGTTGACTCTGACTGGCTTGTTCAAGATCAAGCACCGTCTCTGGTAGGTTAACGTGCCTTCCAACGGTGCGCGCCGGACGCTCTGCTTCTTCTGTAACTGGAAAGAACCTTCGAAACTTTGCAAGGTCGCAAACATTGTAGCTGCGCCCGTAACTTCGGCCAAGAAACTCGCGCTTAAACTGCGCATCAACACCAATAACCTCAGGTAGGGACCGCTTATGGCGTTTTGCAGGCGCTTCCCGCTCTCTCGCTGTCTCCGGGTCAGCTTGCCATCTCGCTACAGTTTCGCGAGCCCTCAACTCTAGGGCGGCTTGCCCGCACTGCCGTTTTGCTGCAGCTGCGTGAGCTCTCACCACCTCTAGATAGACTTGCGGGTGTTGCCGGGCCACTGCAGCTTCGCGCGCAAGAGGGCCCCGTTTGTTTTCATCCATGGCAGGAAAAACAAGAGCCTGGAAACGGTGGCGCACAGCAGCGCTAGGGGATTGGCCAGGAACCGGGTAGTTCTAAAGAGATACCTTTATTTTGTTACCTTACTGCTTTTAAAATAGTGAGAGGACTCAAGGAAAAAAATAAATATTTAAAACTGACGACTAGAAATCACGAGTACTGAAAATGGGGCACATTATTTCAGCAACAACAAAAAGGAATATTTGAAACAATTTGGAAACAAGTATTTCAAGAGTAATATTTTTTTTTCTACAGTATGAATCTCCGTGAGCCTTTAATAAACTCCTGAAATGCATCGGCAACTTTCCCGTCACTGAATCCTAGGGACATAGCCCCCAAGGAAAGTACATTTGAAGTGTTTACTCTTATCTTGTGAAATGGAAGGAGGCAGCTGGTGTAATTTTGCGCGATGCTGCGTATCTTTTACAAGATATTAGGTGATGATCTGTTGTCTCAGGGATTCCACAAAACAAACAATCAGGGGAAGTAGCCAGAACTGCTCTGTGTAGATAAAATTATAGATAGGGAGTTCGACAGCACAGCCTAGTGATTGTGACTGCAACTGCACGCGTACGACGCATTTTACCATTTAAACGACAATTTAGGTAATGAAATTTCACTGTGGTCATTATGGATGGCAAAGAAAATTCTTCAAAAATTATTTTCTTCCTTAATCTAGCCCCTATAATGAATTTAAACGCTGAAAATAAGTGAATAACTGGGTCAATTAACGATGACTTTGCTAGGGCATGCACTATTTCATTGAGAAGAAGTCCCTTATGTTCTGGCACCCAGACCATTAATCAAATGTGTGTGCGCTGGAACTAATGATTTGAAAGCAATCAGCACTTGCGAGATCTCATATTCATTGAGAGAAGAACACACTGACAGCGAATCAGTTAAAACTACGTCCAAACTAGTTGATAGTGTTAATTTTCGGAGAACTAAAATTGTCGCGAAAAATTCTGCTACGAAAATTGGTACGAAATCTGGAATTCGCAAAGAAAATGACCAATTAAGAAAAGAAGCGAAGGTTCCGATTCCACATTTTTGTTTTCATATCACGAAGCACCAGCCGCAATGACTGTCTTTATTGGTAAACGAGCCAGATAATCACTCATTCCAGGACACTGTGGCCTACATGAAAACGATCAAGCCGACGCGGAGGTAAACATGGCCCTCGATAACGTCGCAATATTTGCTATTCCGGTTTCACGACCGGATACTAACACTGTTGTGTATACAATCCTCCGAGAAGCTACAGCAGCATATTGGTCCTTTTCAAGTCACCATCACTGCCAACTAATATAAGCTTCAGATATTCATATTACATTACCGCCAACCATGACAAGGGGCAGTAAAATCTTACTTCACCAGTTACATATGTGTGTGTTGTTCACTCGGCGTTACCTATACTTTATTGGCCATGCAGAAAGCCCTAATTGTGAGGCCTGCGGCACCCCTGAGACAACTGAACAGATTTTGTGCGTCTACCATCAATATCTGGCGCAAACACATTCGATAGCCACCGTCTTGATGAATTGTATCAAGCAGCAAGTTTCCGAAAAAAGTTCTGTTGGGACCACCATCTCGTCATCAGCGCGACGTTCTGAAAGCGCTGACCAAGTTTCCATGTACAAAATACAAAACTCGACAAGAAACTATATATTTATCCAAGATCTTGCTTCATCGTGACATTCCTCCTCATCATCAACAACACCTTCTATCTCTCCTTTCTTTTTCACCACCTTTCCTTTCATAATGCTCTGCAGCAGGCCAGGGAATGCATTCTGGCCGACTTTTCAGCTTTTGTCCCAAAGATTACTTTGGGACATTTCGCCTCTTCACTTATGTCAAATCGGCTTGAGCCCGTTGTACCTGATATTGTGCGGGCGACGCCCATTTTCTTTTTAGGTGTGCACATGTCCATATATAGGGGAACAAAAAAGCACACACAGACCCATTTGGTATGGTAGATATTCTACGGCAATGCTGCCCAACGCGCATACGGCACTGTTACACAAGGGAGGAATCCTTAAATATCGTGCCATATCTGTCATGATGCAATACTATCTTATACTTTATTCAATAAAGGCCGCAGGTCTTCTGCGTAGGGGATGTAAATAAAGTGGAAATGACGGATGAGCCTAGTAAAAGAAGTAAACCTGGCGTTTGAAAAAGAAAATGGAAGTAAAAATTGGGGGACCCTTAAGCTTCGCCTTTAAGAGTTGAACGCGATAGCGAAATCCGGCCCCTAGGGCGCCATTCAACCACTAAGTTCATAATTATTAATATGTTTTGTTGCATACACACGCACACAATGGACTGCACCAGCGCGCGCGCGCGCATAGTACATACAGGTTTTTGATCTAAAGCAAGAGTTGCATGACCTCCGATATACACGCCGCGCGCTCGCCATTTCAGAGGCCATAAATATTCTCACAATGCCTCACAGATGACAGCACATTATCCAGCGTTTGCTGTTTGCTTAATAAAGGCCTCTGGAAAGGCATAAGTTATCCACTAGATGGACATAGTTGTCTATATTTAGGGCTGTTTGAAAGTTCCTGTCTGTTTTTAGCGGTGATGGCGGCACTATCTTGGCCTTTTACGACATAGTTTGAGGCCTCCAAAATGCACCTAAAAGTCACCGCATGGGCTCGTTTTCGTCGTGACACCTGTCGAAAAAAATGCGTCGAAGCGGTCCTGAAGTACCTTTTCAAGTAACCATGCAATTAGTTCACTAGAAAAGGTTATTGCCTCACGAATTGAAGGCCGCAAAAATTTTAAGAATCTTTCTAGTGTGAGTGGAGTTACAAAGATTTGTCGGATGCTGCAATTGCATTATCTCTTCCCTTGTCCCGACCAAAGCTCTGGAAGCTAAGCAGGGAGGGGTGGCAAGGCAAAGAATCTACCATGCCTCATGACCTTGAGCACTTTTTTTTTTCACCTTGCGAACGCGCGGCTTTAACAGTGTAATGGCGCGTGCACGCGTGAACAAGTAGCGGTCCCCCATGGTGATCTCTGTAACGAGCTTTTTCGCTCATGGACGACTTTTCGCTCACAACCAACGGGGCCGACGCCGACGGTGGAATTTCCGCGACACGAGCTCTCTAACACTATCGCGTTAAAAGATTTGCTTGGTGGTGTGGCGATGGCCCCTGAGCCCAGCGCCAACCTTCTGGATTTCCGTAGTTTTATCGGACGGAGCAAGAAAGATCTGGAGCGCAGGTTTTAGGAGCGAAGCTCCTTAAGGCGGGGGCTGTGCGTCCCCTGTATGTAGCCACCTCTCGTTCAGTTCTTGCAGTGTTCACTAGATGGCGGTACTTGTAGCTGACGGCATTAGGTATTACGCTAGCCACCGCCCGATCTAAAGGCTACAGCCATATCCATCCGTCCATCCGTCCGTCCATCCATCCATCGATCCATCCATCCATCCGTCCGTCCAAAAGATGCAAGATGTTATAAACTAGACGGCGGTACGTGTAGTTGATTATGAAAGATGCGAGGTGTTATAAAATAGGAATGATGCCACATATGGCGCGTGTCATCGTTCGATATAGTGCGGCGACGTACGCAAGGGGGAGCGTTGCAATAAAATCGAGTGGGCAAAATGTACGGAGGATTCATGGTTTACCAGGTTTACCTCCGGAGCTTCGCCCACTCATCATCATTCACTTCGTGGATATGGCGGCATTTTCTGTTAAGCTCCTCTCGCTGACACTTCCTGTGAATTAAAGCCGCGTGGAAAGCAGCAACACGATGATGCCTCCTCGGTACGCATTATAGAGAAGATGAGCCTACTTTATACTTCTTCTGTGCTACTCTTCACGGGAACTGTTATTCTTTAGTATTGGTGAGAGCAAACTGTTTCCATCTTCTTCCTTTCTTCACCAATCTCAATTTTTTGAATGTTTTTTTTCTTTGGCAGCATCTTCTTCGTACATATAATCTGTCTTTGTCGCGTTCCTCAGCACAAAATAATGTTATTTTCATTTGTTCCTTCCTCTACTCTAGGACTGTCTGTCCACGCACATAATTATATGCCTTCCGTTTCACTGAATTCACCATTCTCACTTGGACCTTGGAAGTATTCTTGAAGACAATATCCCCCAGAGAGGCAGCTATGTATATTGTCTTGCGGCACATTTGATCACTAACATAATTTTCAGCTTCTTTTTTTTGACTGGCCACACCCTGCGTTTTATCGTTTCCTTTTTTTCTGTTTTGCAGCAGTGATATGTGCCATTTTTTATATCTCATAGTGAAAAAAGCGAATATGTCCATTTAGGACAACCTAAGTAAGTTCGTTCTGGAATCTTTGAACCATGCAGTGGTAAACCGATTGCTGTTCGGGTGCACAAAATGGGCTTAATGGGGCTCTGATGCGGGGGCCTCTAATAAGTGGACTCGTGGCAAGAGAAGCCAGAGGTATCGTGATTCCCTCCCCAGTAGCTGTCTCTTTTATCAGTGATTGGATTAAAGAGACTTTTATGTTTCTGCCGAAAAATGGCATTGAGCCGCTATTTTCCGGAAACCTTAAAAGGTGGTCCTCAGAGTCGCGTGAGTGCCCGGCCTATTCTGAGACTATTCTTTCAGTAAAGAAAACACTTTTGATCAAATTACGCCTAGCACTCCCGTCTGGTATTTTGGAAATCATCATTTCGCTAGTGTATCACCCTCGTAGCGAGGTTGCTCTTTTACAAGTCGTCACGCATGATTTGTAAGCGTAGTAGGAAAGGTATACGTTTTGGTGTTTTGGCATGGTTGGGGGGAGAGGGCGGGAGTGCTGTTCCAACAACTCTATTAATAACTGACGCAGGTGTGTAAACGTAGTGCTGTACAACTTTCTTATCGAAGATTTATTCATATCGGTGCGTTCGTTATTGATTCCTTGAACGTAAGCTTCTGCTTATCTAAATATGTTGGTACGCGTGAGAATTCAACATGACACTGTGTTTCTGTTAGACAGTTTTTGATTGATTGATTGATTGATTGATTGATTGATATGTGGGTTTTAATATCCCAAAACCAGCCTATGGTTATGAAAGACGCCGTAGTGGAGGGCTCCGGAAATTTCGACCACCTGGGGTTCTTTAACGTGCACCCAAATCTAAGCACACGGGCCTACAGCATTTTAACCTGCATTCGATCCCGTGACCTGCGGGTCAGCAGCCGAGTACCTTAGCCACTAGACCCCGGCGGCGGGGCTGTTAGGCAGTTTTTAATTTTTTACCCCAAAATATTGGTAGGAAAGGGTTTAAATCACAGGAAATTTTGAGAGGGCGATGCATTCCACATCCCGCTTGATATATAGGCACCTGGAACATTCGCACGTCAAAAAACTCCCAAGAACTTCCCCGAGGGTGGTTAAGTGCGAATACACGGAGTGATGCTATGAGGGGTATTTATTAACTCGCACTATTATATTTATAATCACACTATGGTGCCTTTATGGTGTAATTGTTCCTGGGAATCGCAATTTGATGACACGGAGGGGGGGGAAGAGAGAATAACATTTATTGAAGAATTGAAATTACGTGACTAATCCCGGGTGGAGCCCTCTTGTAGAGCCCCACTGGCCACAGCGGCTCGCCGGGCCTGCTCTAGGGTCACCAGTAGGCTCCCCAGTGCCAGCTCAGAAAGCCGTGCCTCCCAAGACCACGAACTGAGTGTTTGTAGTGAGCGCACCAACCTAGATACTGCATTGGCTGGCCGCTCGGTACATTGGTAGTTTATGTGTGTAAGTGTGGCTGTGTGGTTACTACACCATGGGCATACCCCTGTTGTGTATATCTGTGGAAAAATTTCGTGTAGTTTTGATATGTGGGGGTATGTGTTCGTTTGAAGGCGGCGCCAATCCCGGGCTTGTTGGCTGCTTAAGTTCGGATGTGGAGGGGTGTACGTGCGTCTTGTAAGGCGTTGGTTTTCCAATATCTGCCTGCTTGTTACACTTTGCTCTTCATGATGCCCTGTGAGGTGTCCTGAGGAGAGTCCTGCGTCTCGGCCAGTAAGTCCGCGAGCTACGCAGTTTGCCTCCTCGTTCCCCCCCAGGCCGTCATGCCCTGGGCACCAAGTGACGCCATGTGCCTCCATCAACATGGACCCCAAAATATCAGTGACGCACCTTGGAAGTGTGCCTCTAAGGTATAAGCGACATGCAGCTTGTGAGTCTGTCAAAATATACGCTGAGCGCCCCCTTCTTTCGGCTTCTCTGATTGCCAAGGCTATGGCTGCTGCCTCTGTGGTGGCACTTGATCTGGTGCGTAGGGACGCGCAGGCCACGACTTTGCTTTGGTTAGTCACTGCCAATGCATATGCTTGTTTTCTGGAGCCTTGTGGTGGCGCGGGATAAAGACTGACGTCGGTAAAGTAAGCATCTGGATCGCTACTTCTCTGCAGCAGTTTTCGTGCTCGCGCTTGACGGCGCTTTTTGTTGTAGAGCGGGTGCATGTTTTTTGGAACTGGTTCCACGATTATTTGATCACGTATTTGCTTGGGTACAATGACTGTCTCATCGCCACAATATTGAGGGGTGAGAGGGTATCCCAGCCTCTGTAGCAGTGTTCTTCCCTGGAGCGTAGTGGTGAGTCGTTCTCGCTGTGCGATTAGCGTGGCGGCGGCCAATTCTTCGTACGTATTATGCATGCCGAGTCCCATGAGTTTTTCTGTGCTTGTGCTGTTCGGAAGTCGCAATGCTGCTTTGTACGCACTTCTGATGAGTCTGTCAATCTGCTCTATTTCGGGCTTGCGTGTTGATTGAAAGGGAAGAGCGAACGTGCCTCGGCTGAGAACGAAGGCATGTACAAGGCGTACCGTGTCGGCCTCTGTCATCCTATCATTACTTCGCGCAATTCTAGCTATAAGGGATGCAATACTCTTTACGGTGTGTTTGAGTTTACCTATTGCAGTCTTTACGCTGTTGTTTTCTTGCACGTGCATGCCTAATATTCGAGCTACTGGGGTCCTGTTGATGATCTGTCCGGCAATTTCTAGCTGCAGCGCGGGTGCACGGTTGGACCGAGTGCGTGTGGGTCTTATTTGCAAATATTCCGATTTGCTAGGTGCGCAAGACATGCCTGCAGCAGTGAGGTAGCCTTGAATCATGTCTATAGCGGTTTGCAGTACATCTTGTCGTTCTCCATAGGAGCCCTTTGTTGCCCATAGCGTAATATCATCCGCGTAAAAGGCACAGCCCAGGTTTGGTACAGTCTCCAGCTGGAGGACTAGTTTCCGGAGGCCGATATTGAATAAAAATGGAGACAAGATGGAGCCCTGAGGTGTGCCTTTCAGTGGGAGGTCGTATGGTGATGATTTGGTACCAGCTATGCCAATCTGCGCCTTGCGATTTCCAAGAAAATTAGAGGCATAGTTGAATATGCGTTGTCCGCACCCTATGGCTGCAAGACCGTCTAGTATGGTAGAGTGCGCAATAATATCAAATGCTTTTTCGATGTCGAGTGCAATGAGTAGATTGTTGAGACTACCTGGCGCTGGGTTAAGCACTTCCTCTTTGAGCAGTAAGAAGATATCCTGGGTAGACACTCCTCGCCTAAATCCGTACATAGATGTTGGTAGAAGCCCCCGTTCTTCTGTGTATTAGTCAAGGCGAGTGAGTATAACTTTTTCGAAGAGCTTGCCAATGCATGACGTTAAAGAAATTGGTCGTAGCTGATCAAGGCTTCGCCGTTTGCCTGGTTTAGGTATGAGTACAACCTGTGCCAGTGTCCATTCTGCAGGTATCTTTCCACTCGATGTCCAGACTTCCTGATTAAAGTGGTCTGTGATGGCTTGTAATGCTTCATCACTGAAGTTCCGTACCATGGCATTGGTAATGCCATCCAATCCGGGCGCTGTATTTCTTCTGAAGCTTTGAGCCGCTGCATAAACCTCAGCAAAGGTTATGGGGGCGTCGAGCTCAGTGTTGGGTTCTCCATTGTATTCTTGACTGGGTGTTGGGCTAACGTTTCGCTTGCGTTCTCCTGTGTAGCGTTGTTTCAGCTCTTCTATTAACTGATCCGGATCACCTTGAAATTCCCCAGCTAGCCGTTGAAGGGTAGCGTTTGTTTCGGTTCTTGTTGCAGAGGGATCCAAAAGACTCCGTAGGATGTTCCACGTCTTTTTCGTGCTTAATGTGCCTTTTAAGGAATCGCAGAAGGTGCGCCAGTTGTTGTTGTAATGTTCCTTTGAGTATGCGTTTACTTCTTCCGTGATTTTCGCTATACGGAGTCTGAGTTTCTTATTTAGCTTTTGTCGGCGCCACCCTTTCGTGAGGCCTCGACGAGCTTCCCAAAGATGTGTCAAGTGGGTGTCAATGGCAGGTGCGTCGGTAGTTGTTTGATATATCTTGGTGTTCTTGTCATAGAGACCCTTAATGTACGGTGTCCATTGGGCTATAATTGTTGGCTTGGGCCCGTCTACTTCCTGTTGCTCTCTATATTTAGTCCAGTTAGTCAGTCTGGCTTTTCCGAGCGGGCGTCGCAGTTGAGCTGTTTCATATGTTATTTGCACAATATTGTGATCGCTGCCCAGATTGTCGTCCAGCACACTCCAGCGCATGGTCGCGGCATTGTTGGTTACGGTAAGGCCGGGAGTGGTGTCCCTGTTGACACTGTTTCCTATACGAGTCGGTATGCCCGGTGTCGTGAGGAGTGTGTAGTCGTAGCGCTGTATCGCTTCTAAAAGTCGCGTACCTTTGGGTCTGTCTGCGCTATAACCCCATGTGGTGTGCCAAGCGTTAAAGTCCCCAGTGATGATCAAGCGGTCGCGTGGTTGAAGCTTGTTGTTCAAATAGTGGAAGATATTGCTGAATTCTGCTTTTCTGTCTTGTGGGGAACTGTATATGTTACATATAACCTGCCTCGGGCGTCTTTTCTTCGCTGGCCAGAGTGTTACGATAAGGTGTTGCGTCTCTTCGTTCATTGCCGTTATGCATGTAGCTGCCAATTCTTTCCGGACGAGTGTCGCAATCTTAGGTGTATTTGGATCAATGTACAGTTTGTAGCCAGAAACTGTTTTAGGCCTGGCTCCCACCTCTTGCAAGCAGATTACGTCAGGAGGAACCAGCGCCGCCTTTATGTATAGAGTGAGTGTAGCGTGCTTGTTGTGCAAGGAACGACAGTTCCAGGACCATATAGTGAGATTCTCGTTTGCTATGCGCCGGTTAATTGCCATGATGCGAGGAGGTGGGTGTGCTTTCAGCGTCCGAGGTAAGCATGCTTTTGGCGTCGGACTCCTGGGACCGCGGTTGGCTCTGCTTACGTCGACGCTTCGTTTCTCTGTCGAGGCTTTCATGAACGTATCGCTTCAGGTCATGAAATTCGACAAAGAACTGTTTCATTTCGGCTTCTGTTTGCTGCAGTATGTGCTGTTGCATTAGCTGCAGTTGTTGTTGTAAAGTGAGGTTTGTCGCTGTTTGTTCTGTTCCTATATTGGCTACAGGATCTCGTGGTGGTGTCGATTGCGGTTGGATGTGCCCATTGTCCCGTAGCTTTTCGCTTGGGTGGCTAGTTAGATTTTGAGAGGCCTGGACTGTAGTTTTCGGGGTGGCTCCCATTAATTGGGCCAGCTGTTTTTCGAGCCACATTATTTTGTTCTCGTATTTGTCAAGGCATTGCTTAAGCTGTTTGTTTTCAGCGATTACTGCTTGATAGTGTACGTTTTGTGTGATGGTGGGAGTACATGCAGACTTGGGAGCCACGGCTTCCGCCCAGCTTACCGGAAGTGATGATGCCTGTTGGGTGCACCCTTGATCCCCGCCGTTGCCTTTGGCTCCCCCTCCTGGAGGACTGCGGTGGAGGTTCTGCTGAGTCGGTGCTGGCGCGCTCTTCTTGGATGGCGAGTGCGGCTTTCTGCCCGGGTACCGTGAATGTGACCGGGAACTGTGCTTGTCACCGGCTGACTTGTAGGCGTTTCCTTTCTCTTCGGAGGAGAACCAGCGGAGATTCTTGGTCCTCGGTGGGTCGTTGCTAGTGCCCTGTTGAAGCTTATCACTGTGGCCTGCTTGTACTTGCGGCTGTTTAGGCTTCGGCGGCTTAAGTCTTTTTTTGCAAGTTGGATCTCCTGTGGGGTGAGCCTCCCCGCACGAGCCGCAACTAATAGAACACGGATGTCCATCCGTTGGATTAATCGGTCCGCACAGCCGGAAAATGGGGCGATCCGGATGCGGGCAAACGTCCGCGTGGTGTCCTTTTTCTCGGCAGACCTTGCAGACTTGAATCGTAGGTCGGAAGGGGTAGCAGTGGAGTTCACACCCGTAATAGTAGACGGTACGAGGTAGCGTTGGACCGAAAAATGTAATGGCTGCGCTTTTCGTTGTGCCTATCATTCTGGCAGTGATGATCTCCACACCGTGCGTTCTGACACGTAGGTGCGCCATGAGAGTTTCGGTTGAGATGTTCATCGGTACGCCGTGAATCACCCCTCTCAGAGTATCGTCTCCATTTGCGGCGTAGGCACGGACAGCGTGAGCCCTGCCGTTAAGCACAAGGGCGCGTATCAGACGCACTTTGTCCGCCACTTCCTCATATTTGGTCGACAGAATCGCTATGTTTGATCCTGGGTTGATTCTAAGGATGAAATGGTCATCTCCTATGCCAGCTTGGCATGCCTCGATGATTGCTTGCGCAAGCGTAGGAGTCAGAATGTTTCTCAGCGGGAGGCCCTGGTTTGGACGAATGACGATTTTGTAATCGTCCTTCGGCAATGGCGGTAGCTTTGGCAATTTCTTGAATGTTGGCGTGCCTGTCTTAACTTGGTCCTGGAGCCCTGCGCTGCCGCGCCTCCGCTCCAGTGCCTCTTGCTTGCGTTTTTTGGTGGATTTCGCTGCCTGCCAGCTAGCGTCCTCTTCTGCATGCGATTGAGCGCCGATAGCGTCTCGGCTCACCGTATCGTGGTCGCCCTGGAGTTGATCCATTTCGTCGTCTGCTGTACCATCCTGGTCTAGGAGGTGGTATTGTTGGTCGGTCGCCGCGTTGAGAGCCATAGCTGGATGAAGCTCCGACGCCGGCGTCCCCAGCGTCAGCGTCGGTGCAGCTGCCGGCGGCTCCCCAGGTCAGCGTTTGGTGAGCGTCCTAGGGGTGACGAGCTTTCTGAAGTCCTTTGGCACCTCCAAGTGGCAAGAAATCCTCTTGAGTGGTGCCCAGGCGTTCCTCGGAACTTCTTGAAGCTGATTGTCCACGGGGGAGTTTACGTTAACTCACTTGCGAATGCCAACGGATTTTAACTTTACTCCCCGTCACGACCCGCTCTCGACGGGAGACTGAGAGAGAAGGCGGGCGCGCTAGAGAGAGGGGTGCGCGCGCAGCTGCAGCGAGTGAGGAGAGCGGAGGAGCGAGCGAAGAGGGAGGGGGTATAAGGCGCGTTACTGACATCGATATCAGCGTCGCGTCCGTGGCATATTCGGTAGAGCGTCGCGCTGCGGCGCGCCAAGTCCTCTTTCTTTTAAAGATAGAGAGAAGACTGCGGACGCCGCCGACGGCGGTGAATGGTTTGGGGTCGCTTATAAAGTGTATTCACACTTAAAAAACATGTACTTGCACGTAGCAACGCTGCTTGTTGGGCGAAATGGAACAAGTCAATCACAATGTGGTGCAGCACAAAAAACAGACACCAAATGAGCGAGCGAACGAAAACACACGCTGTGCCCTTGTTCTCTCTCTCGTTTGGTGTCTGTTTTATGTGCAGCACTACATTATGTATGATTGTACTTGTACGAAGAATAATGCTGAAAAAATAAGGGAAGCTCGCTCTTCATGGATCAACTCTGCTGAGCTAATTTGTTTGTCGCCGACTTGCATGCAGACACGTGTGAAATGTTCGCGTTTCTACAGAGTTACCACACTGAAAAAGCATATCAGTAAAAAAATTGCAGAGCCTTGGCAGTCGAACACGCGGGAAAGCTGTCGGAGCCCAGTTTAGGAGAGTCTTACCTCGCTCGACGCTGGGCTTATTTAGCGGCTGGTCACGAACATTGAGAAATCGAAAGTCCGACAGGCAGCAGCAGCTGGATTGAGTGTCCGCGTTTGAGCTACGTTGCAAACATAAATGTGCGGATCATGATGGGAGAGAAACGCAGGGGTCTCATCCGAAGACTTCCGATAGCGTACGGCTATATCCCGCGCCAACATGCAGATGACTTTGATAGATTGTCCCAGGGGGGATATAGCTTGCCGGCAGTCTTTTTTTCTTTTTCACATATTTTATCTTTTACCTGCATGTTTTAAAGCTTCCCTTAGGAAAACATTTTTTTTTCTTGTTTCCTTCAGTGCGGTGGTTGTACGCATGGAATCATCTCTGCAGTGACTACGTATACCCCATTCGTTTCTAAAGTTTTCCCCTCACGATCCCATGACGAGGTTTTCTGGTTTTCCTGAGCAGTACCGGCAACGTCCACACAAGATACGAATGTTAAACTTCTTGAAGATCAGTGGGGTGTTGTGGCGCAATGACCATAAGTAGACAAAGAGCACCATGCTTTTTTATGTGGTATTGGCGATGACCAACGTTTTCGATTACAGTGTGTATATAGCTGTATAAATGGCTAAAATCATTCATTAAAAACGAACGTAAAAGCTCAGTATAGACAACAATCCTATGGCAGTGATATGTGAAGTAGTGCAAAAGTCTGTAATGAATTACAGCTGATCGTTATATATACAACAGTCCCGACGCCTCCTCAACGCCTTTGAGGCCTCAAAGGCCTTGTTGACCACATTTTTTAATTTCGTGAGGTGATGTGTCTACATCCATGTACAAGAAGGCTGTGCGCTCAAGAAAAAAGTATTTACTTTAACAATGGAAACAAAATGAATAACTTAGGAAAAAAAACGTAAGTTTTCACGCGTGTAATATATTTGATCATGAACTGCAGTCAGCATTTCGACAAGTGAATTCATCTTCATCATCGAAGAAGTTGGTGTCCTCAAGAACACAAGTTCTTTGCGGAAATATGCACAGTCACGTTCCTTGTTGAACTTCTTGCAGTTAACGCTATAAACTTCTCGCATACCTAATTAGAAATTCTCGTGTTGTTCAATGCATAAATGCTTGAAGTCTGATTGATATGTGAACAGTGGTTTGTAAAATAAAGGGCAGTGACGTGAGGGGTTGGCTGTTCGAGTTGAAGCATGTGATGAAGTTTTTTGACTAAAATATTCCTTCTTGATTCGGTGCAGCAACACAACCAAAATTCTGGAAACCACAGGGCTTTGCAGTGCAACATTGCAACTTTAAACCAAAATGCTCTACTGTCTATGTGCTACACAGCAGACTACATTTTAGCAACTAGTGTTGCGACATATGATATCGTTTATCGCCTGTGTCATATCCAGACCGCCACGGCCGGCACCAAGATGTGGCGCCACCGGCTGGTCTTACAAACCTTGTTGCGGTATGAGATTGGTTTTTACTTTGTTACGTTTTCTAAGCATATATTTAGGCAGCCCTCGTCCGTGGTTTTCAACCCGAAACATGTGGTGCTTTGTCGACTTATCCTCCTCAAGACGACGCACACCGCTCGCTGCAGTGCTAATCTTTGCCAGCCAGACAGCCAACGTTTTGACGAGGGATGGGCTTAGAAAAACTCCTCCGCGCATAAGGAATGAGAAAAAAAAAGAAGAAAGAAACCTACACACCTCGACTGACTTGCTCGCAGGGCTCGAAGCCGTTCTCTATATGTCTTTTGCGCGCCCGTTTTCAGCCAAGACTTCACTTTATCTACTTTTTTATCTTTAGAATTTGTTCTTCACCTGTCTTACGAGGTACTAGAGGCGACGGAGTTATAGCACGAAACGTTTTAAGCAGCTGGTGAGAGTTTCAATGAAAGAGCTCGTCAAAAGCCGTATCGCAGCGTGTCCCTGCGCAGCTTTGGCCTTCATGCGGCCGCAGTTCGAAAGCAGAGCTTCAATAAGGGAGTGCGTCGTGGCATGAGTTAATGACTACCGCAAGAGCGGAGGATTTTACTTTCTCGCTGTTCTTCACTTTTCACGCAACGTTCTCGCGGTATTCAAGATCGTTTCGTTTTTCTAGGCTTTACTCTTGCGTTAAGAAACACGTTAAGCCGAGATGCACGTTGGGTACTATAACAAGGCGAGTGCACGCGTGAGTGGCCGATGAAACACTTTATAGCCTATGTAATGACTGTGGTTGAACACTCTGTATATTTGAAATATATTTGTAAGCTACCTCTCTTATTTAGAGACACATTAGAGGAAATATCATATACATTCAGCAAAAGCTCGTACATTCGGCCCTCAATGATTCGGTAAATTGCATAATCTGGGCGTGTTGTCTCGTCATGCGTATTCATTACTGCATCAAACTCTTGTTAATTCGGTGATATCTGGCCACAACACGGGTAGTTCTCACGATTATAAAAAATGATGGGCGCCGAACGCCGCAAATGAGCGACGCAAAGCACTGAAAACGGCGTTTGCGAATAGCCTAAAATGCCGCGCACTTTCAGAAAGACACTGCCAACATGCGCGATTGTGCATTTGCGAGCCAATGTTCGTTATCAGGAGATGCGTTGCTCCGCAGGCGGCAGACACTATATAAAAATTGACAAAGAAGAGGTATGTGTAAGCCCTTTCAGGTAGTCTTGAGGTGCCATGCATATGAGTCTCTTAAAAGAGGCACTCGGACTTTCCCGGGGGTCACCCGACTCTGACAAGAGGGTACAATGACCCCCAAAAAGAGTTGGTGGCGCCTCTTTGAAGAAAGCCATGTAGGTGGTGCGTCAGGACTAGCTGAAAGGAGTCAGAAGACTCGTTTTTCTCCTCTGAACGTGGAAGCTGTGATCACGTCTCTAGCGAACACCGTTTTGTCCACAGACGGAACCACCCGTGGTAGTCCCGCTTGAGTTCGGGTCGTGCGCACGTGATGTCACGAAGCTCAAACTTAGTGTAAACTGTTAAAAAAGACGAACGTCAGCCCTGGTGCGTGATCTGGCATGAAACTCCTAGGCTACATTGCGATGGACGAATAACCCGTTGTTGTCGACTTTTTAGGTAAAAAAAAACTCTATTGACGTGTGCGGGGTGGTGTAGGTGGAAGTAGGCCAAACGGTTGCGAAAGGCAAACCGAGCCTATAGAACGAAGTGTACACAAATCCGTTTACTACCCGTTACCCCCACGCTGGCTCAGCGGCCACAGTGCGACCGGTGGCAGTCGGTATAGCATATGGCCGCTCTCGTTGGAAAGCGGCCATATTGCCCCACTTGCTCACTGCTGTTTTTCTCTCGAGCGCATTCACTGGCAAACCACTTATCCCTAACAAGGCATCAGCTTATTTGTCTTGACCATTATCTTGCCAGCAGACCTCAATTCGATGCGACGATGGGCGACGCACAGGCTCCACGTTAGACTCCAGCCGCAGCGGTCGCCTTTCTCTGAAGCCGAAATGATGGAGGCCTGAGCTATGTGTGCAATGTCAGCACACGTTAAAGAACACTAGATGGTCGACAATCGCGGAGCCCTACACTGCCGCATTCCTCACACTCATAACATGGTTTTGAGATGTGAAAGTCTAGTTATAATTAACATCTGTCGAGTTGAGGTATATCTTTGGTCACCCAACTCAAAAGTACGTGTGACCTGCGCTAGTTGCATGTGTGAATTAACCTTGGGTCTCTCTTACTAGCATGGTCGTCAAGTTATCTGCCGTTTTCTTAATTTGAAGTGCTTCCGACGTGTTATTCACATATCGGTGCCATAGGCCACCTTTAGTCAAACATGTTTTTTAACAATGCTACGTGCCCTAATAAGAATAGATTGTTCACCTTTGGGCATTGCGTTAATTAGTGGCAACAATGAGTAACGCAAATTAATTTTGTGCAAGAAAAACTACGCCAGGTATTCTATTTCTGTATTTGCGTACTGCCTTTATTTTTCTTTCTCATGAAACATTTTGTCTTCTATACGAAATCATATTTGTGTGTGATCCTTCGCGGTTGCTGCTTAAGTTAACTCTTTTTAGCTTTTATTACTGCGACTAAAGGAATTCTGTCGAGCTGTCTGCAGTTCGCAAGGCTTGAATTGCATTCAACTTTGGATCGGATGACAACCGCAACTTACTGAAAACCGCAGCTGTCAGTGCAATTCATTAGATTATTTATGGCATCTAAGCATATAAGAGCAACAGTTATAAGCGTTTCTGCGTTTTAATAAAGTGCATGAGGTGGTAACAAAAAACAAGGACAGAAGCTAACGGTTACTGTGCTTTGGAAGGAAAAAGGTAATACATTTTGCTGCTTTTCAAAAGGAGAACGTAAGCGTACAAATATATTGCTGCAAAGGAATGTCGGATTGAAGGGCCGACTACATTTAATAAGGACGTCTGACGGCTAATCATCCTCACGCAATTGCATTCTCTCATTGCTAGTGTTTGTTTACACAAGTCAACCATTTCGTTAGGTCAATGTAAAACTTTGAAGTATGCTGTAGATTTACCATCATGATGCATGTACTACGACACACACTGCTGAACACACTGTTCTCTCCTATTCACTACTGCGGAGAACGTCAATAATGCACACGTGGCGACTTTAATCATCTGCACCGTTCACAAAGAAATTACAAATGTAATACTTCAAATTCATGCGGAAGCGCTGTGTTTGAAACTTGAAACGCCCCCAGTTGGGACTAAATAGTGGACAGATTTTTGTCTATGGTTACTTCCCTACAAGGCACATGCATGCAACTTGAATAAATGCTACCCTAGGCGACCATTCAGTATCGCGCTCATGGGCGTTTTAATTGCTTGTAGTCGCTATCCCTAGCCATGAGGACGTGGCTGGTTTATATCATTATAATTTGAGCACTTAAGTACACCAGTAGTCGCATTTCAAGTTTTCATGCCGATTTTTACTCCGTAAGCTTGGTATACTGTATGAGGATTAAACACACATCACTTCTTCCTTGTTCCTTGGGTCCGCGAGCGCGTAAAAGAAGGCAAAGCGTATACGTCACCATCACAACATTGCGGGTGCACGTGGCGCTGACGTGAAAGCGGAAATGTCATTATAGGCTTTTAGTAAGCTATGAAAACACGTTACAGAAATACGACATGGTTTCTTTTATGCGCGTACAATTGTCGCACATGCGCACTCGTCAACCGGTTCCTTGTTGCCGCCTTTCCGTAACGTGTTTCTGTAGCCTGCTAAAAACTCACAGCTTGAACGCGATAGCAACAATAGCAAGCAATGAACGCGATAGCAACAATTTGAAAGGTCAGCGCAGAATGAAAGCAGATCGAAACGTGCCCCGCTGTTCTCGCGCACAAATTACACATGAAACGTACTCACAGGTGCGGTTGCATGCGAATAAGCGTCTCATTTGTTACTTCACTGAGTCTGAAAAGCGCGCGCTTTTTGCGAGCGGAGACTACAATGATTGCAGTGACTTTTGTGCGCCCGGTAACAGCACAATCGTTCTACGTAAAGCCCGAGGCCAGCCAAGGCGTACGATCCTCGCCACCGCGAGATAAGGGTGCGCGAGGAAGCGTAGCTCCCCTTCTCTAAGCCGGGCAAAGTACGCGTAGGAGATTAGAGCAGGCGTGGTTGCGCGATGTGGCGACGTGCGCTCATTGTGCCATCTTTCTAGTAATGCTTAAAACACAACAACGGTAAGTGGTAGATATAAATTGCTTGCCGGTTGAACGGTGTATTGGCTCAGTGAATTCGCCTCGGGTTCACGACGGAGAGGTCCCCCGTTCGATTTCGCGCACCGGAGTGCATTTTATTTTTTTGCTTTCTTGCGTTCTTATATATATATATAGATACGTATACATATACGGTGCATGACGTCGAAGCCGACGCCGGCGGCAAAATCCAGCCTATAGTGTCCATATAGTTGCTATCCCCATAAAATCACTAATGGTCGCGCATGCGCACTCGTAAGTCGGTTCTGTGTTGCCGCCTTTCCGTAACGTATTTCTGTAGCTTGCTAAAGGTCTCCTTTGTAACAGTGGGAGCAGACATGTCAAGTTGTGTTGAATCTTTGTTGACGCGATAACATCGGCAGGATTAGATTTTTTTCCCTCATATGTTTTTTTTTTTTCACCAACAGATACAAGCGACAAAGGTATGGTACCAGAGCGACTGAGCATGTCCGACACGAGCCGCGCACGGAGAGGGTGTAATCCCATAATCTCATGTTCCCGCCGAAGATGACCTCTCCAGGGCGCGAAACACATATATCAGTGTCACAGGCACACCGAGCCTCTGGCTGCCTGTATTGTCTTCGATGACGACAGCTTTTCCTTCGTATAAGCAGCGCATTATGGGGAGGCACAATGTGAGAACATTGACAGCGCTTTTCACGGAAACAAATGACTGGATGCAATAAAGCATGCTTACAAAAATATTGATCGGATCCAACGTCAGTGAGTGAGGCCTCGAAGTAGAGGTAGACTTAAGGGTAACCCGTTCTCAGTAAAATTTGTATGAAGGAGAAAAACGCCGACGTTATGCAACTACATTGCTGGCTTTGTGAAATTCATTCCGGTGCTAATCAACTCGTATGGCAACTTTTGAGAGTGTTTCTTTACGCTCTAGGAAACGCGAAACCTTGCAATAAAATCATGATCTTTAAAATTATGCGCATATATGCGAAGTGCTAGATGCCCCTTTGTATGAAGTGTCAGTGCTCGTTAAAGAATGCCAGGCGGTTACTATTTCAGTGACCCTTGACTACGGCGTGTCTCATAATCATACCGAGCTTTTCCCACGTAGAGCCACCCATGTCATTCATAAAATATTTTTGGAAAAGTGAAATTCTGGTGCCAAATACCAAAAAAAAGAACTTCAGTTTGTAGCCTTGCTATATATCCCATTTGTCACTAACACTCCAAAAATAAATTGAGTTCGGGGAGGGGGGAGATGAACATCAAATGCACACAGAAAAATACCGATGTCTTTTATGAGTATCAGCCGTCTGTGCTACGTCAATCTTGCAGTCAGTTCCCTTGCAAGTGTGACCACTACAAACATACCTGTATGTTTGGCACTAAATAAATCGCAATTGCGAAAATGCCTGCTATAGCAACGACACTTCCACTTGATGTACTACGTAATAGACAGCTTCGAAATACCTTCTGAAGATATCAGATAATATAAAGGCGAGTAAACGTTAGAACGCTTTAAAATTCAAACAAGCAAACAAAAATGGCATCATGTTTATGGCTACGAAGATTAGCAAAGGCAAACAATGAGAAAAAGAACAGAACTCGCCCAGTAAGTTGCAAGGCAATTAGCCAGGGAGTTTTAGGCTGCATTGACACTTGAGAAGTGAAGCCAAAACGAAATTGCCAGAGCGGCCGTAAAACCATGACCGCGCACGTCGAGAATGTTCACATTCGTCCTGCCCCTGGCACTACCGCTGCCGTCGCTACCTTGAGAATAATTTGATTTTACTTGCTTTCCGAGTCCTAACTTTTGTACTGAATTCTAGTTATTCAAGCAAAGTACTGAAAAAAAACAGGTCGCCCCTTTCAAACGTTATTTCGGCAGATAAGCCAGCAGAAATGACACGAGCGAACGCACTGGTGGGGGCGGATTCAACTGGCTGTACACAAACGCGAGACGCGTTGAGGCATTCCGACCCGCTGTTGCTGCACCGTCTAGTTCCAGAGTTCTCGGCGATCATAATCCAAACCAGGCTCTCGATGAACGCGTCCCCGTTGAAGCCGTCAAGCTTCGTCGTGCTGCACGGGTATAGTTGGCGCTTTGAGACGATGCGAGCCACTGCCGACGCCTTTGCCGCCATGTTGAATCTGTGGCAGACTGGTTAGATCACGTGGTTTGATCTGGCGCTGTCAAAGCCGTGAAGCGCAAACCAGATCCGCTTTCGCGTGGCAGGGAAATCGTTCTAGGACCGATTCTTGCGCGCCGACTGCATGGCGTAGTTTTTCGGCCACTTGGGCGGTGAAACGAGCCGGTTTCCAAAGAGTTCCGCCGCTTTCTCTTTCTTTGAGGCTAATGGTAAACGCACTCTTATAGTACGCCGGAGTATAAGTTACGCGTAAACAGACTTCATTATCCAGAAGTATTAAAATGTCGTGTTCGAGCTCAGCAGAAGCACACGAGAACTATAGCCATCACTAATATTCATTCGCACGTGATGGGTGAACTATAGGCAATGTGGTGCAGGGCTCCAGTTCATTCATTATATCCGTTAATTTATATTCCCACGCCCATTTTCTATGTTTTCTATTTATTTAGTCAAGCGGGCCCCTGCATTCTTGACCTCCGCCCTGAAAAATCCAAAAAATTTGTTGCTACGGGCCGGACTGAAACAGTCGCTTATGTTTGCTTGACGTTTCTTATTTTACAGGGCTTGGGTTTGACTTTCAAACATTATTTTAGAACCTCTACTCTGTGCGGTTCAATGCAATAGATTTTTTTTGTGTGATTGCCCTCCATAAACTGCACAGAGACTGTCCCTTTGGAGCACGTTCAGCAGGTTAGACAGCCCACCTTTCTCAATAGAAAGACTTCATCGCTAGTCACATGACACGATCTTACACAAAGAGACCGCAGAAGCGCTGCGCTTCTTCCGAGGCACTGGCCATTCTGAACTACCGCAATTACAACGCATTTTCTGAGTGTGTTCTTTTTCTCTCATTGTCCGGAGTTTTTTTTTGGTACTTCAAGAAGTTCTTCTAAAAATATAATTCCCTAGCCCGGTATACTGTATAGCAAACCGAATGATAATATCTCCTTAACTTCAGAGCCTTCCTTCTCACCCATCGTTCTATATTGTCCTGTGGTCGTGACAATGACGAAGGCAGTGACGGCGTGTCCGAAATGAAACCGTTTATCTGACTGAACTTGTGGCCAGGATTATGCAAATTCGAAGCAATGCGCGCTGTACTCTCATATTGGTGAAGAGAGATACGGCTGTCGATAAACACTGGTCACCGTTGACACACGCCAGCTTGTATACATCATGCATCAAATTTTTCAATCTGATCACTGCTCAGCCCGCAAGGTCTGGAATTCATACTGCTCGATTGTCTGCGTACTGCGCGCAATCTTAACGATCTACTACGATCGTAAATTTTATGGACACCAGCTTTAGGCAATTTGTTTTGGGATTTAGCTGCTCTGCTTGCCTTGAGTATAAATTACTGTACATGTATATTTATTCCTTGAAGATGTTTTTTTCCTTCGCTATTGTATTTACTAGTTGCAGTATCAGGTGACGTACGTTTTTTTAGGAACAAGAGAAAGATTGGCCAGCCATGTAATTGGAATATAAAAATAGCCCTACAATTGTGACATTTTCATGGCATTATGAGCGCTACTGTGTGCTAGTGAGATAACCGCGTTTGTCGACAATAACAAAGCTTGAATGCACTCAGAACGTGCTGTTTACTTCTCAAATGGGCTTTTAGAACTAAAGAAAAAAAAGGAAAAAAAACACAGCATATCCACGGGGTGAATGATGATGAGTGAGCGAAATCCGGAAGGAATCATCGGTAAACCGTGCATCTTGCGTGTAATATCCGAGTCGATCATCATTTGAAGATGTGAGAAACGCTGTGTGTGTATGCCGTGCCGCTTGCGCCTCCCGCTCTCGCAAGGCAGCATCTTGGAAGAGGCGTCACGCAGCTTCATGGTGCGCTTCTGCCTCGAGGGCTCGCACATCGAGGTTCTGTCTGCGAGCGCGCGCTGCCGCCACTTTGCGCGCTCGCCGCTCTGCAGCCTTGCCTATCCGGCAACTCCGAGCACGCGCCAACAGTGAACAATATATTGATGGATGGATATGGCTGTACTCTATAGATCGGGTGGTGGCTAACGCCACCAAGCCGTAGTACTTAGTGAACCGAAAACTAGATTTCTTTTTCTTTTAAATAGTGAGGTTGAGGACTCGTACTTTGTAATGAAGGGTTTAATTTTTACTCGTGCCTTGACTTTAGCCACCAATCAGATAACCTCCTTCTAGTCAATTCTACCCGCTTAAAATCTATTTTGCCCTCCCTGTCCCTAAACCCAGGGCTTTGAAAAACTCTGCGCCATCATCCTGAACTATAGGGTGAAGCCCTTTACAGAACATTACCAAGTGTTCGGTAGTTTCCTCTTCCTCTGCACACGCACTGCATACCGTGTCTACCACTTTGTATATGGCCCGATATGTCCTGGTTCGCAATACTGCCGTCCTGGCCTCAAACAGTAGAGAACTACCCCGAGTATTATCATAGATCCTTTCCTTGGCAATTTCCTGCTTAAAAGTTCGATAGATCTCTAGTGTGGACTTCTTAATCATGCCCATTCTTCACATATCGGTCTCAGCTTTCTTCATCTTCTTCTTAACAGATAATTCTTTTTGGTTTGACCGCCTTGCTGTTTTCTAAGTATTTACCAGTCAATTTTCTGGTTCGCTTCCTTCATTTTGTATCGACATTCTTCATGTACAAGTAGCTGAATACCTTCATCGCCCACCGCTCCTCCCCCATTTCTCTCAATCGCTTCTCAAATTTGATCTTGCTGCTAGCTTCTCTGCTCTCAAATGATGTCCATCCCAATTTACCTTCTACGCCCTGATTCGGTGTATTCCCGTGAGCTTCTAAGGCAAGCCTACCTATTCCATGTTGCTTAATTTCTAATCTTGCTTGAACTTCTGACCTCATGCACAACACCGCATTGCCGAACTTCAGCCCAGGAACCATGCCCCCTTTCCACATTCCTCTCACAACATCATACCTATTGTAATTCCACAGTGCCCTATTTTTCATGACTGCTGCATTCCTGTTACCTTTAGTCGTCACGTAAGTTTCGTGTTCCCTTAGCTACTCGGCCCCATCGCTTACCCATACGCCCAGATATTTGTATTTATCTGTTATCTCTAGCGTGACCTCCTGTATTCTAAGCTCATTGCCTTCCTTATTATTAAAAATCATACTGCTAATTTTTCCTTACTGAATCTGAAATCTAACCTATCTCCCTCATTACCACAGATGTCCATCAATCTCTGCAAATCTTCCTTGTTGTCGGCCATTAGCACTATATATTCTGCGTACATCAATGCTGGTAGTGCCTGTTCAATGAGTTTTCCTTGATCTACTATAGAGAGGTTGAAGCCCAGACCACTTGCCTCTAATTTGGCCTCTAATCCTTGTAGGTACATGATGAATAACAAGGGTGACAGAGGACACCCCTGCCTAAGCCCCCGTTTTACCTCTGCAGGCTTGGATACCTGTTTTTTCTACTTTATAACTACCTTGTTACCTTTATAGATATTTCTTAAAAGATTAGTGACTACATTTTCCACACCAAGTGTGTCCAGTATTCCCCACAAGTCCTCTTGAACCACGCTATCGTATGCTCCCTTGATGTATAAAAATGCTAGCCACAGGGGCTTGTGTTCATTTTCTGCTATTTAGATGCACTGCGTCCGTGAGAACAGATTGTCTTCCAACCTCCTGTGTTTCCGAAACCCATTCTGCAGTTTTCCCAGCACCCCCTCATCCTCTATCCATGCCTGCAGTCTTTCCTTTATAATCTGCATCGCCAGCCTGTAGACCACTGATGTAACTGTTATAGGAAGGTTGTTGTTTATGTCAGCTTTGTCTCCCTTTCCCTTATAGATCATGCTCATCCTGCTGAGTTTCCATCTATCAGGGACTTGACCATCGATTATTATTTTGTTTACTGCCTCTTTTAGAGCCTGCTTAGGCTTCGGACCGAATGTCTGTATCAGCATAATTGGAATGCCATCTAAGCCTGTTGATGTGCTAATAAGAACCCTCTTCTCAGCCCTTTCCCACTCTCGTCATGAAAATGGAGCCATTGCACCACTTGATTCATCCTTGTCTCCTGTAGTGCATGAAGCACACGAATTTTATTAAAACGATCTCCCTAGCATGCGTCACCGCACTAAACTGAACAATTGTCTTCCACCAATGACATGCACCATATTTGAAATCATTCCTATTATAACATCTCGCATCTTCCATCATCAACTAAGAGTACCACCATCTAGTCTTATAACATCTCGCATCTTTTCATCAACGTCAAGTGCCACCATTTAGTGAACACTGCAAGAACTAAACTAGAGGTTTAGTTCGTGCGCCTACAACTACAACTACCTTTCTCATAAGATATACAGACCCGCGCCTTAAAGGGCCACTCACCAGGTTTGACAATTTTGAGCTGACAAGCGCAATGCGTAGCCGAGGCGTTCATGATCACGTCTGCCAAAATTTCCAACGCTACGCGCCGCGGAATTGGTTCAAATTTCAAGATGAAAGCTGCACCCCCTCCCCTCTGCCGGTGCACGCGTGGAGAATGAGGGCATGACGTAGGCGTAGGAATGGCCCTACGTACACGGCAATGCAGTGACGTTGGTATTCTACGTAGACGACTCTGCTCTGACGTTGTCAACAGTATCCCACGTGACATGGCAAAAATTTACACAACATGCGTAGTTTATGTATTTGTTGGATTAAGAGATGAATAAAACTTGAAATAAATAATGAGACGCAATAAAAAAATTGTGCACGGTTTTTTTTACATTTTTTCTCGTGAAATGGTATGAGATTCGGGGCTAATGTGCCAGCGTTTCGCATGCATTCGAGTCCCCACGGTCAGCGCATCGAGCAGACGACCGCCGTGGAACGCTCCTACGCGTTCGCGCACTCATTGTGCTCATCTACTCTACCGCGTCTAAACAATTTACTCTACCGCATCTAAACAGTTTCGCGTTTCCAAACAACTCCGCAGAAACAGGCAGAAGAACACAAATTAACGCTGGTCAACAAAGCAACGCCGCTCGCGTGTACGGGGGCAGGGCTTGTTCGGGCACGTCATGCGCACGTCACCTCTTGGTTGGATGCCGGAGAGGGTAAGGAAGAGATTTGGCTTGCGAAGGCTACGCGGAGGAGCGGCAAGGGTTTCGAGATCGCATCATCTCACCCTCGTTTCACGCCGCTTCAAAAAACCTGTTTTCTCCGCTCGTAATAAACCCATTCGAAAAATTTTTGTGGCAAAACATTCCACATCGAACACCCACAACTTCCACTGCCTAACTAAAACTCGGTATGGGGCCTGGTTAGTGGCCCTTTAAGGACCTCCGTCTCTAAAAGACGAAACAGACGTCCCTCTTCAACGTCCCTGCAGTTTTATTCAATAAACGCGAAGCCTAAGGCACATCGTACCTTGCACCGTATCTTAGGTTGAGGCAAACTCACCAGAGCACCAGTCTCGTATGTGTGGCTCACCCTCGCGAAGACTAATTAATTATGATAGGCGAATATATAATGCGACGAAGATTTAGCAGTGTCACAAACGCTTACGAAGCGAAAAAAAAATGGAATGAACGCGGTTATAAGCGGGTCATGTGTGTGACACCTCGGGCATAGAAGAACATTAGTAGTCTGGAGGAATTTATACTGCACCATCGTTCAGACAGCCCTACACAAGAAACTCGCTTAAGTACACAGCCTCAATAGTTCTGCGGGTACAATGCGACAAAGTTTAATTAATTCATTCATTAGGCCGACTTTGACAAATATTTTCCTAAGATTTACGGGACTAAAGAGATCAAAGTTTAAAACAAGTTTAAAAGAAATTATTTGCTGTTAACTTTCGAATCGCGGAGGTAGAGGTGCTGTTCAAGTAAGGTTGAGCACGTATAAGCTTCGAAGAGTTCGAGTAAACATCGTAACCATGAAATGCTTCGCAAATTATACGATCAAAAGTGTGGCCCTTCAAGGAAATGCATCATCATTTGAAATACTACCTGTATTTTGATCACTGCCAGTATGTTACCAATTTATATGTATTTCATATTTTAGGGGAGTGTGTGTAGTGATAAAAAAAGAATAAATACCATCAGTGTTATAGTAAAGAAAATAAAATGATGCCTAGGAGCCGTATTCTCTAACGCACTGAGCGAACAGCTGGAAAAGAGTTGCAACTTAAGAAACGTAGGATGTAGATGCGTTTTACACTTCAACTAGTGTTTTAAGGAAGACGGAGGATGTGACCGCACAGTCGAACCCATGTATATCAGCAGCTCGCTAAAAAGTGGGAAACGCCGCCACAATGGTCTAGTGGCTAAGGTACTCGGCTGCTGACCCGCAAGTCACGGGATTGAATCCCGGCTGCAGTGGCTGCGATTTCTACAGGGGTCAAAATTCTGTAGGCCCATATGCTCATATTTCGGTGCACGGTAAAGGACCACAGGCAGTCGAAATTTCCGGAGCCCTCCACTATACGGCGTCTCTCATAATCATATGGAAGTTTTGGGACAAAAAACTCCACATATCATCATGGAAAGCGGAAATTAGTTGGATGTGTCGTATATTTCGATGGGAAGCCGTTAAAAAATTCATCGCATTTATGGTGCCAATTTTCGTGCGAAACTTGGCTTTATTGTGCTGCTAACAATATGTACTGCAAAAAAAGGCGACATTAAAAGAAGGAATGCTGCTTTTATTTCTTATTTTTTGTCTGATTTGTACATAATGCTGCTGTTCATATGCAAGGTACGGTTGTAAACGGGAAAATGCAGTATCAATACGGCCCTCCTTGTCGCACCACTCATTTTCTCAGATGCCTGTGTGAAGGTCCCGTGCCGTGAAAGAAGGTTCTTTTGGTAGAAACCAAACTTCTGGGAGCTTGCTGATCTGCCCGTTGATCAATTTATCAAGTGTCCTGGTTATTTCAATGCGATATGGCTAGAGAGCTTGTTTCGGAGAAATTCCGGCGCCGGTTTCGCAGTCGGCGTGAGCATCGCTGGTTGAGAGCGAAAAATCACCATCTTGTCCGGGACTCCAAATCAAGAAAGAATCAAATAAAATGAATATAAAAATTTTTTTGCGTTCAAGGGAGGATCGAACCAAGGCCGTATGAGTGGCTTTGTTAGCTTAGAAATGCAGTCAAAAGGCTTTCATGCTTCGCAAATACACGCGTCTTTTATACAGGCTTAACAATAGAACATGTTGCATAATTTCGCAGTAATATTGCGTGGTGCAAGCATACATTGTCATCAGATGTCAGTACATGTGACTATCCTAACGATTTCATGGGTTAGAACCAGCCACCCATTACAAAAGCCACACACATTACTGATCGATAGATCGATCGATCGATTGATTGATTGATTGATTGATTGATTGATTGATACATGGGGTTTAACGTCCCAAAACCACCATATGATTATGAGAGACCCCTTAGTGGAGGACTCCGGAAATTCCGACCACCTGGGGCTCTTTAACGTGCACCCAAATCTGAGCACACGGGCATACAATTTCGCCTCCACCGGAAATGCAGCCGCCACAGCCGGGATTCGATCCCGCGACCTGCGGGTCAGCAGCCGCAGCAGCCCTTGCGGGTTGCAGGGGCTGCAGGGTCAGCAGCTCCTGCGGATTAGCCACTAGACCACCACGCAGGGGCCACATGTTACTGAGCATATCCGTAAAAACCACATAGTGAGTGCATTGCAAGTTCGAAAACATTTCAATCGCATTTTGCCCGTGGTTTAAAGCATGCTACACATAACACAGAATACGGCTATATACGAAGGCTTGAGCGACACAAGCCACTTTCAACTTTATCGATTAGACTGTAGTAATCCACAATTTAGACTTCTCGAGTGGCATTATACCGTGAAAAAGTATGCACTAAAGGGTTGAAGTACGGACTAGTAACAGAATATCACTATCGCATTTAACTCTTAAAAGGGAAGTTTAAGGATCCCAACCCTGTTTCTGTTCTATGTACAGCAAGTTTTTCTATGGACATTAAGTACTAATAATAAGTTCTGGTGTCATCTGCGGGCTCTGCGCTGTGCTGTTGCGTACTATTTCCGTCCTGGCATGATAAACGTAATGAAGGATTCTTTGAACAGATTTCATTTTACCACACTAGTACTGTTGGCATGTCATGTGTTCATGCCTCCACGACATGTCAAAATGTTTTGGTTGGGGGTGGTACTGTATAGCATGATAGTTTGTAGAGAATAACAATTTGTCAAACATGAATATATTTTATGACGTGAACTTGTCAATGTCTGTATGCATGTACAGTCATCATCAACAGTCATCAGCAAGGTCTGACCGACTGATACTTCGACTGATAGCCGTGAAGCACTGGGCCCTGTTGCCGAGGTAATAGCTCGGTATGCTTGGATAGTATGTCGACATGCATGGGGAACATCTAGGAAACAGATTCCAAAGCTACGGGATGCTAGCGTCAAGCAAACGTCTTTAGAGAAGGCTGTGGAGCGTTCGTGTTAAGCTTCCTGGCGGCTGTACAATCGTACGCCGAAGTATAGGCAGCTCCATGTCGTTGGCGGAAGATTCTTTCGTGCATGGGGTCGCATTTTCAGCGCTGCCTTGTAATGACTAGGATCAATAAATTAGGTATCTATGTATTGCTTATAATAAACGAGCACACAACCCATACTTACGTATTTATGTTGCGTTCCAGGTATGCCGAATATTTGCTTTTTGATCAAAATGTTTACAAGTATGAACGCAGCTACCAGTTATAGATGGCTGGGCGTTCAGAAAGTACCTGAACTTTCACCGGGTGGCTGAATCGTGTGACATACCGATAGGTTTTACACTTCTTCGTAGCAATATTACGCAGAAGTCACCGGCAAGTGGGCCAAAATATACGGTCATCGTAGCCAGAAAGTAGCCACCGCGCTAACCTGAAATTTCAGTCAGCCAGACAGAGTGACATTGTAACCAATTTAGTGCAAAGTAGTCATTATTGGCCACCCTCAAGACACGTTTCTATGTGTTTGAAGTCGTTGCTTCAAAGCAATAATTACATTTGTTTTAGGTAATAAATGTTGCATGATGACTCAATGTACTGCACAGTGTGGTAATTGAAACTACCTTAGAAAATCAAGCATAGGCAAAACAGACAACAAATTTAGCGGCCACTCTTCGCATTTTTAGCGAGTTGTTATTTATTGAGGGGCTTTATCAAGTCCATTGATCGCAAGTTTTTTCCGCTGTTGCTGAATCCGCGCTTCCAAAACAAGCGCGACACGCTCACCTAAAAGCATCGATTGATATGTGGGATTCCACGTGCCAAAACCACCATATGATTATGAGAACCGCTGTAGTGGAGAGCTCCGGGAATTTCGACCACCTGCGGTTCTTTAACGTGCACCCAAATCTGAGCACACGGGCCTACAACATTTCCGCCTCCGTCGGAAATGCAGCCGCCGCAGCCGGGATTTAATCCCGCGACCTGCGGGTCAGCAGCTGAGTACCTTAGCCACTAGACCACCGCAGCGGGGAGGAACCCAAAAGCAGTGAAGTGCGTATGATAGTATAGCTTCGAAACCCCGGAAACAGTTCCCAAAAGAAACCTGTCCACTCTCTGCACTGCCCGAACGCAAGGGAGTGGCAAAAGCAGTCGATGCTTTTCTCTGGGAATGATCCGTCTTTAGGAAGTTCTGAAATGCGACTTCCCATGGTCTCCTCTTTTATTCTGCGCACTCAGCACACTTGGTGAACAAAGAGCCACTCACCCTCGCGTACGCATGCAAGCTCACTTCACCGAAGGCTGTCGTTTTGTCAGGCTTACAGGATTTTCTATATAGAGTTTTTTTGTAGTTTTATTGGACTTAGACAATCGATACGGTAGGAAACGCTGGACCATACTTTTAAATAACCTGCTGACTACTGAGCCAGCTGATCTGTGGTAGCAGTGGAGCAGCGAACCCTTCTCTGTTTACATAGGACGTGTTAGAAAAACAATATAATAAAAGAAAAAGAGGTGTGCTCGATCGCGAGAGTGTATACTTGGCTATCACTCGACCGACGAGCAAACTCGTGGCCCTGAACGAAACACGCACACACAAAAAAAAACACAAACACGAAAAGCGACAAAATTGGCGGTGCTCTGCACCAATTCTTCCAAAAACGAGCTTCCAGGAACGCACTTGAAGAAAAACGGGACACCAAACTTCACACACAAACGATTGTGGGTGGCCCCATTCCGGGGGCTGCAGGCGTTAAGACATCAAAGAGCGCAGGTCACGAGGCCCAAAGAGAAGCGGAACGTCCACGAGAGACGGCATCCTTGAAGAAGCAGCCTCTGAGCGTGTTTTAAGGCCACGTCACGCGCAGAAACGGCCAGTCGATCGGAGAAGAGCTGCAGAAGTGAAGAGATCGGCACTTGCTTTTTTGGAACGCACTATTCATCTACCAGCGAAAATAGAAAAACGTAGCCGCTGCCTCGATGTCTGATAGATCACTCTCACTGATGTGCGCATGTGCACAATGTTGCTTGCCGCTTTCTCCTTTTGGTGTTGCGTATTTTGTACACCTAAACCTTACCGACGCAATATTTCGGTCACCTTTCGGTATTTTATGCTCGTTTTTCGCTTTCCTTCTGTAGCTGCAATCATTTTCACAGCAGCCATTTTTTTTTAATTTCTTTTTTCAGGACAAATCCTCGTAGCTTCACCGTAGAGGCCTGTTTTTGTTCTCTTCGGCCGGTCTCTGGCGACAGGCACTTTGACTGCCATATGGCAGGTTACATGGTGTTTTGTCCATAGCATAAGCATGGCTGAGAAATGGTTATTCCGAAGTGTAACTGCACAGTTAAACGGCGGTTATTATTACTGTAAATGCGGACTGTCTAAAAAAGAACATATGAGCTCACTGCCTCTCTAGCGAATGCCTGCACAAATGTTCAACCACCGAGCTAAGTAACGTTGTACGGGGTCAGATAATGTTTATATTTTGCGTATCAAAGCGCAAATTTCTGCCCCCCCCCCCCCAACTTTTTTGGGATTTGCCTATCGTGTTTACCCGCATACTGACAAGGCTGTATAGTGTTGGCTACCGTCGGCTGGTGTGTTCTTTATTTATTATGGCTTACCGCGTGAAACACACAGACACAGACTAGAGAAAAGGACACAATACAGCGTTGTTCTTTTATAGACGATAGTCTTTTTGGGGGCACTTCGAAGCAAAAATTTTGGTCTCTCTACATGTCTGTCTGGCTCTACATTTCTTGATTGATTGATTGCGCCTCTACAATTCTCTCTTTGTTCACTGTAACGATACTCCCAACAGCACCAAGCAATACACTCCAAGAGCCAACCCCATCTGCAGCGCCCACCACTATTGCTCAAGTTTCAGCGTTCATACTTGTGCGATTGTCAATTAAAAACAATTATTGGGCATATCAGAGACACCACAACAACACATCAATATTTTTATGGGTGTCTTTATACTAAAGAAGGTACACATAAGTGATTCTAAGGACCGTAGCGTTTATCGCACTACGCTGACAAAGCAACGCGATGCTCAAAAAGGCAAGTGTTTCCAACGCTTTGCTAAGACGACACGGTGGTGCCACCTGTTCATCGCTTTGCGTTCTACACCTTATCGCCTCCGAGACAGGCGCGAATCTTTCTCCATGGGCGCGCACGCCTTCCTTTGTTTTCGAAGATACCTGCCAGATAGCGCTCATGCCTAACGTGCCCCGATGCGCTCGTTCACCTTCGCTGCATGCTTCGAGGTTCTCTAAAGCAGCGCTTCCAAAATACAATTCACCTATTTTCTCGTGCAGAGAATCAAACAAACGTTCTGTTCGCTCTCTTTACACGCAACACTATCATCTTCCGACGACATTTACAGTGAAAACATGCAGATACGGGTCCATTTTTTTACTTCATTATTCATTGATGCATTGGATGGCTGGCTGAAAAATTTATTCCTCTTATTTATAAAAAAAAGCGCCTGCGTAATTTGTCTCGATAGCTTGTCTGGGTGCTTGAAGAGCAATTTTTTGTTCAATAAGGGAGTGCACTCACAATGTCGACTTTATGTCCGCGCCTTTCACGCTGTAAGCTACGACAAATATTCACTAACTAGCCAAGTTTTCTATTGTGGTTTTTATGATGTCTCATGTAGTAATAGTCTTCATTATGGTTGGCATACGTAACTTATAATGCTAGCTAACTTTGGCTCAATCACACTTAACGTTGTTTATAATGGTGTTAGTGAGGTATTGTTGGCTAGTCTGTTGCCAATTCTTACCACATCTCGAAATGGTGGGAAAGGTACCCAATTTTGGCTATGACCGGATAATAATGAGTGTCAGCTTCATATTAATATAATCGCCTTCTGTGAACTTGAACCCAATAATGAATCCAAGTTGACGAATTCATTTACGCAGTTGCAGTCTTTTACATAGGTTTCTTTCACCTGTATCGAGCACCCAGTTTTTGCCGTCGTGGTATTCAGAAATAAGCTGGATCCTGCGTTAGGAATCAAAATGAAAGAACTGTTGCAATATATGCTACACTTCATACTCTGCCGCATGTGCGGATACAGCTTAAGGTTGTACCACCTGAAGTTTACTATTGGTTTGCTCACAATGGTAAAATAAAGTCGAAGCTCTAGCAGGAACATTTAAAACATACAATTACTTTGCGATAAAAATGACATTTGCTTTTTGACATTCCGAAAGTGACAAAGCCCCTCATTGACTTTTTCAATGAAATGATAATTCCTTGATGAGAAGGTGAAGGTCGTTTAACTGAGTTATCTGATCTAGAATAGGAAATCAGAAATATTTTGCGTAGGAAGTTAGCAGTGAACTCTAGGAGTTCATTTCCACAGTCCTCGCGTGAAATGGCACCTGGTAATCTTGGGAGGGGAGACATATACACCTTCAACTAAGCCACCAAGGTTTCTTTCCTTTAGTTTGGCTTGCCAGTCTCTGTGAAATTTTCGTCAAGGGTATTGTCTCTCGTCGTCCCAGCAACTACTGATACGACGTTGGGATCTAGAGAGGAAATAATCGAAGTTTGACCGTGTGTAAACCCTCAGATTTCCCAACTGGTCTTCCATTTATCAGCTGGATGCGGCGCACTCTATGTGTAAGGTCTTACCATTCGCGGGGAGCCCGGAATTTGATACCTAGATCTCAGAACTCCTTTAGAAAACATCATATGAAGGTGAAACGTGAATTGTGGTTGCAGTGCTGCCATTCTAACTTTAAAAACATTACATATGTATGTATTCCAATTACATATGTATTCCAATGAGACCGGCATGACATTGGCAAAGCGTCACTTGTAAGTAATCGCCATCCACTGAAGTTGGTCTACATAGCACTATCGTGGGTATTACTATGCTCGCAAGCACAGGCTTTCAGCTTGTGTTGGAAATACTTATTTGCTCTTGACCTTCTAACACAACTATAAACATTTGGTCATATAAAAGATATGCGACTATTCAACACAGGTGCCTGTGCGTATATCATTTGCACATATAAATGCGTATAGCATCTGCACATATAATACGTGGCATCTGCCGAAATTGTTTTTTATTTGATTTACCGTAGCTAAATTATGCTAAATTATCTTGCTGTAGAACTTGTAAGTCTGCCTTCTTCCTCTTCTTTTTTACCTTCCATGGGGAAACTGCTCACGTTTTAGAAGCGAAGCTCGTTTGTCCTTCGTAGCCGTTGTAGTATGTAACAACTAAAACATTTTGACCTCCGAGGTGGTGCCGGTGAGAGATTTCTTTTGTGCGTTCTTGAACAATAAAAAATAGTGCTCAATGTACATGCCAATGGCTGATAATAGGGAATGAGAGACAAGAATATTCGGCTTTAAATAACGCGCACGCTGCGATCCCCATTAGCAGCCATTGGCATGTACATTGAGCATTATCTGACAAGAAAGGGTTGCTACGTTATACTCGCTGGGTGTAACCTCCTTAGTTTTAGAAAGGTTTAGCGAGCGTTGAGCTGCAGTGCCACGAGTACAATGAACTAGTATATACCAGTATACCCAAAGCGCTAGCCGTAAGAAAGTGTGCGTGCGTGTGCCACCTCTCGTTCAGTCTTTGCAATGTCCGCTGGTAAGCGGTGCTTCAATATGGGGAATATATGATGAAAAGATGCGAGATGGTGATATCTGGAGTGTTGAATATATGGATGAATGGACAAACAGACAGATGCATGGATGGACGCGTGAAAGGATGCGGGGGCGGCTGCATGGACGAACGCAGGGATGGACGCACGAACAGACGCAGGCACGGACGGGTGGATGGACGCATGGACGGTCACACAGACGGACGCATGGAAGAACGGAAGCAAGAACGAATGCACGGACGAATGCTTCGCCCCACTCTCCATCATTTACTCCATGGATATTCGGCCTTTTTTTTTGTTCATTTGGTTGCATCTAACAAAAAGAACTGACTTAATATTCATTCCCTTTCTTGCTTTTGGTCACAACGATGTGGAAATCAGCGCGCAGCGTCTTCACTAACGCAAAAAAAAATTGACGGCAGATGCAGGAGGTGAATGATGATAAGATTGGGCGAAGCTCCTGGAAGTAATACCGTGAAATTTTCTTTCGTTATTTCGCCCGATAAAAAAAGACCTGAAACGATTGATTAAATGTTTTATCAAAGTTTTATTGCTGGTTTCCGTTGTCCTTTCAATATGACCGCTTTGTGGTCGGTGAAATATAAGCTAAGTTGTTCTTGCACTGGTTGCAGATGAAAGTTGGCAAACACGATGTCGATGCAGGTGCCTCTAATGGTGGTTGGGTTGGGGTTTTCAAAGGAGATGCATTTGAGTCCGAACTTTTCTGACATGTGATGCATCTACCAATGTTTGTTGGGGTTTGTAATGTCAACGTTGAAGTGCCCGACGAGCATGAAAGGTTTCGACTTGTCGTATATACACACGTCTCTGTCGTTGAACTGTTTGATGTCTTGAATGGGAAGATTTGGTCCCAGGTACAGTATCAAGACGGTGATGCCACCAAAGTCGACTGCAGCACTTTCTTCATCGTTGCTCTGTGTGCAGATTGCTAGTTCCATAACTCGAGCTTCTTCGGCTTGCTTTACGTAAACTGCATCGGCATCCTTATCCATACGAGCACACACCGACGGCAACGAGCATCGGCAACTACAAGTCTGTATCGATATGTTTTTGATTATAAAACCATTGCTTTAGAAAACACCTAGCGTCTTTCGTTAAGCAGCTGGCGTCTTCTTTTTGTTTTGTTTTAGAAAGATCTGGCGTCTTTTCGTTTTGATTTTCGAAATCATCTGGCGTCTTCCGTTGGTTTATTTCATCAATCAACGGCGTTTTGAACAAAAAAATTTTATTGTATGTAATCACGCACAGGAGAAATCTCACCAGGCACTACCTTGGAGATAAACAATGGCTGCTACTGGGAATGAAAAAACAGCAGAAGTCAGCTTTTAACACTTCTATTACTGCTAACGTTTCCTACTGGAACATGCCATTGGCTGCTAATGGGAAATGAGGGACAGGAGCATTCGAATTTTAGTTAACGCGCACGCCGCGAACTTTTTATTGTTCAACAACGCACTGGAGAAATCTCCCACCGGCACAACCTTGCAGGCCAAATGTTACACTTGTTACACACTACGACTAAAACTATGAAGAACGAATGGGTGCCGCAATAACGAGCTTCGCCGCTAAATATGGGTGGCAGTGAGGCATACACACGTTTACAATATACTTCTAGCGATGAGAGACACAGTTGATAGTGCCTTGTTTGCTGCTGCTGCTGCTGCTAAACAAGCTGCACGAGTCGAGGCTCAGAGCAGCTTACTCCAGCATCAACATGGGCATGCCACCGCCGAATGCTCCTTGCAGTTGGCATATTACGAACGCGTTAACAAAACCCGCAAAATACTTAAACAGTCGATGTCTTCTTTCACATTACGAAGTGTTCCCCATTCTCCGTATTCCTTTTTGTCCTCTTTCAAAACATTTATTGCCCATTAAGATTTCACGGCGGCATTGTTGGTGTTTCTTAGTTCTCGAGTTATAGCACATTCAAGACGGCGCAAAGCAAAACACGCCTAGCGCTGCGTGTTGTCTTTCACTTGGTTTCCTTTTGGATATACATTGTACCTTCGGGCCATTTTCGTCTACTGAACTGGCCGATAGTAAACCCAAAAGTGCTTTGAATTTAACCTCCCTGTCTTTCTCCATTCCCACTATGTTTACCTTGACAAAAAATCCCTTTCCGACATTTGTGTTTCCTATTTCTGGTCGAGCTTTCAAAAAAATTGAATTAAAAGCACCCCCTTCCCTTCAAAGACAGCTTTCGGAATGCTGAATTTTCAATAAAGCTTAGTTCCCCCTTTTTCAAAGAACATAGCCCGAAAGCAGAAGTTCATGCATGAAGTAGCTATTGTGACCTACGCAGCTAGTAGCTGGGCCCGAAGCACAGTGCATTAACGATGCAAAACTTCACATTAGCGGGGAATCCCACGTTCTGCAAACTTTTGTAGGCGAGTCTACATCGGAAGGTAAACGTCGACAATGTTTTTCGCGCTATTATTGTTTACAGAATCATACTAAGTGGTCGCTGAACGGTGTCTGCGCTGCACCAAATTTACTGAACGCGTCTTTGTTTCTCGCTGCTTTAATCTTACCCTGGTAGGCGTTAGTGATTCGCTAAATGAAGATGGACAGTATTTTTTGGGCACGTCGTAAGTTGGTGAGTTCAAGTCTGCGTGATGCACTGCAGGTAGGGCTCGCTTTGGCTTCGAAGTGCTGTGCACTTCTCGCTGGCGCAGCAGTTGAATCTTTTGTAACTTCTGAAATAACAACTTTGGTCGGTCGGGGACGTATATGCCACTTGCTGGCTCATGCTTATGATTGTGTGCTCATGATTGTGCTCACGAGTGTGCTTATGATTGTGTGTACCTTCTTATCTCTCTGCAACCTCTTTTCTTCCCTTCATCCATTTCGCAGTGCAGGGTAACAAACCGGATGTGCGTCTGGTTAACCTACCTGCCTTTCATTGCATTTTCATCTCTCTATCTTTTTCTCTTATGCCGTGGGTGAAAAAGTTGATAATGTGGTGGATGGTGACTGCCTGTTCCATGCTACTAATTCGTAGCCTGATGCTAATTAAGTATACGCTATGGTAATTGCGATCACTCAGAATTAAGGCAATAAGCCCACCTCGATCACCATGTGTGTCTTGTGTGTGCTCCTCCGGGACACTGCGAGTTGGCCGAACGTGAGCTGCCTTCAACGGTCTCAGTGAGCAACCGTGCCAAGGAGATGCGCTGACTGAACATGTGATTGGTAAGAAACATACGTGCTCCCGCTTATCTTCGCAAGGCAGGGTTATGAATGGGGTCATTTAGTAGAAGAGCACTGGAGGGTTTGAAAGGTCATACGTCACGAGAGGCGCTGTGCTGTACACCTGTCCTCCATGTACACTTGTAGCTGGGCTCGAGAACAAGAAGAAACATATACTGCTGTGCGTCGGTGTTCCTAGTTCTGCGCGAAGGCATCGTATACTTACGTGTGATCGTAAACAGAATATTTATGAGACGCCGGCAGACTGTTCCCCCAGGCATGTGCTTAAGAAGTTGGATAAGTGAAAGGGAAAATGAAATCGTTATAGACAGCAGCCTCCCATCGCTCCTCGTGTTCTGACCTCTGCCATGGGGGCTTGGTTTTGTTCGAGCGATTCAGAAATACGGGATTGAAGGTGGATCTCGTGCTAGGAAACAAGTCACAATAACGAGAAGTCTCGCCATGCATAAAAAACAAGAGAAGGAAAGCAGTCGGAACTGTGGCCATTTAAGTCTACGTCACAAAACCTGGTCACTTCTAGAAAGGTATTTTTGCGGTGAGGGGTACGTTAGGTGGTAATTTCGGTAAAAGTGTGTGACCTCGTGGTACAGCTGATTCCTGGCACCACAAGTAACTTTGAGCCCGGTTGGCGAGTGCTCGGGCTTGGGTTTGAGTGGCCGTGTTGCCCTGGGTGTCTACAGTGCGCAGGGACCCAGAGGAGGGCGATGAGGCGATCAGGCGGAGGAGATAATTCAAGAGTTCTAGCAGCCAAAGAGTGGATTTCGAGAGGGGCAAAATTACGAATCGCAGTTGTAGAACCGAATAAAATGTACAAGAATATCTGCGAAATAAGCTCGTCAATGATATCGCATTATTAAAGGTGTCCTGTAGCGTCCTCGATGCCGAAAAGGCTGCCCGACCTGTTTTTGGAATTACCGTGGGCGCATTGCCGCGAACGCGAGCGCAACTAGAAGGCAGGCAAACCTTTTCAGCGCACTTCCTACAGTGTCAACACTGAGCGCAACTGCACACGTTTTCTTTTTTAAAGACTATAGTCTTCCTTGGGAGACTTTGGTATGTATATCTCTTAAGAAAAAAATTATTCCATCGTGGGACGCTGCAGACACACGTAAGCAGTTTCTATGCAACAAGCACAATAACGTAAATAAATTAATAAGCACATTATATTTATTGCCTTTGAAGAAAAAGTTCCAAGGCCAAATAGTGTCCAAAACCGCATCACATGGTGACATAGTATATACAAAACATGCAAGACGTGAAAATGTCATCAAATATGTACAAAGGATCTCATGTGTGGAATTTTAATAGCTTACCGTCTCAGAATAGGGCGCATGTATACACAAACCCACATGTATACGGGGCATAGATAAACACATGAAAATATTAAAGTACATGCACCAATCGGTTACAGTGAGATTACCTGGCTATAGGAACCAGGCCAGATGTAATACTAGCCGTACACGCCTACGAACTACCGACTGGAAGCGGTATAACCACTGTCGTGAAAATTCCTACTCCCCAAAGAACAATTTCTCTGACAGAAACGATAGAAGTTCGAAGTATAAGCTTTCCAGAATCGGAAAGAGAGCTCGACGACGATGACCTGCTGACACAGATTCGCACCTACCACGCCACAAACAAAAAAATCTCGCAGCTATTAGAAGGCGTGCAAAGCGACTACATGAGCAGCGACCAGATATGACAAAGCGATTAACACCTACGCTACGGAAACCAGTGTTAACACCTTTCCAAAGCACATTTGCAATGACACATTGCTAGAGCACGTGCTGGTTAGACTCCCATTAGGACAACTGGAAGATGGGATCATGTCCCGCCTCTCAGTGTGTCCCGTGTTGAGAGTACTTTTCATCCTACACGCCTCAGAAAGTCACGGAGATGGCAAGGAAAAAAGAATGCCGTTATCGTGCCCCATGAGAGACGTCTCGATTGTGCTACAGAGGATGGAGGAACCAGAGGGAGCAGAAGGGCCGCCATTGTTTCTACAACACGGCTTTCTAGATGGCCCATATTGACACAAACCTACTGCCCGTGCCGATAAAATGCTACTTCAGTGGAGGAAAATGAGGGAACGTTACGTGCTTGCGATGCAGAGTTAAGCCTTGCATCCGGAAGCAAGAAGCGTATCTTGCTGTCTAAGAACTAGCAGACAATATCACGCGCACGGCACTTATCACCGTGTAGCAAGTAAAGAAAGAATCGCTGGGAAAGCAGCAGGCAGCGAACAGACACGGATGGGAATGCGAATCCACCGCATTTGCGAGGTTCTCCAAGTGCTGCTCAGCAAACTTGCATTTTGAACCTGATCAAAAAAAAAAAAGGGGGGGGGGGGGAGTCGAGGAAGGACGGCATTGACGTAGTTATTCGGAATGGGGGCTGTACAACATGAGATGTGTACCGTGCACGGCGGCAAAACAGAGTCTGTGCTAAGTCCCTTCTTTCCAATACCGATAAGTTGTACTCCGAGCGTGGCGTTTTGCATCCTCGAGTACTGAAAATCACACGGAGGTTGATACGCTATAGCAGTTATAATCAAGACACAGAATAGGAATGGAGTCGCTTTTTCGAAGACCGAAAAAGGGACGGTGGCAAACGTCTGGGAAACCAATGAACAAATATCTACATCTTGAAAAATTCAATGCCGCACCTGAAATAGTCCCATACTCAGCAAGAAGTCGTATGCTACGATATAAACTGGCTTCTTTCTTCAAATATAGCGTGATGTCATAAGTGAATGCTATAACCTTCACGGTACCACTACCTGGTAGTGAAAGGCTTAGAACATATGAATCGGTGAGCAGCGAGTGCACGAATGTTTCCAGGCTGAGTACAAAAGGTACAGGGGATAGAAGACAACCCTGGCGTACACGACAGATAAAAGGAAATGGAGCACTCTCTAAACTATAAAAAAACAACGTGCTGTGTATATTTATGTGTGCATTTCTGAGAAGCTCAGTAAAGTTTTGCAAGAAGTCAAACGCTGCCATTACCCTAAATATGTGGGTATGTTCGAAGCAATCGAACGCCTTTTCTCTATCAAGTGAAACGAAAAGTCGCCGAGCTGATCTTGCCAACGTGTAAGCAGTTATATCACGCGAAATAAATTGGAGACTTTGTGCTTAGAAAAAGTGGTTAACGATTTAGAGTATTTCGTACACTACTATGGGAAAGCATAAAGCCTTCCCGTGGACCTCACACTTGATGAGGCCGCCAAAGGAGACTTTTAAAGTGAAACCATATTTATGATACGTGGGGTTTAACGTCCAAAACCACCATATGATCATGAAAGACGCCGTATTGGAGAGCATCGGAAATTTCGACCACCTGGGGTTCTTTAAAGTGCACCCAAATCTGAGCACACGGGCCTACAACATTTTCGCCACGATCGGAAACTGGGATTTCATCTGCAACCTACGGGTCAGCAGCCTAGTACTTTAGCTACTAGACTACCACGGCGGGGCATCCAATTTAAGAGACTTATTTCCAGATATATCTTACACAGCTTATGTGCACACGGAAAAATGGATAATGGTGATCAACACGTATGCACGATGCAAGCTGTTATATACAGCGAAATAACTTGTAGCGTGTGCAGTGACGTACAATGCAAAAATTGTACAACAAAGGCAGGACATTCATGACATCGAGATGATTAAACTTAAATAAACAGTAACGCTATAGGAACAAACAAGGAAGGGGAGGTCATTCACAGTTTACGGTGATGTTTTGCATTCACCTGTGAGGACGATTTGCTCTCGTGCTCAGGAACTATATTGCGCAAAAAGGACATGTTTCTAAAGAAGAAAAGAAAAATACACACTGTAATGTCACAGTAGTACAAGCTCTAGCCCACCTCCTCAATAGGGGAGGAAAGGCTTGGACACTCTGTTGTTTTTTACGATAATAAATCGCGTATACCAGCGTCGGAGGAAAGCCTCCTCTCCCAGCATGACCAGCTGTGCGGTAAGATGCAAAAGCATCATGTTTCTTAGCCGATGTAGTAGGGGAAACATGGCTCTCTGGGGGCGTCCCCTCAGGCGGGCCAGTTCCCTTCGTTTCCATAAGACAAAGGCTCCGATAGTCATTAAATGTACGACATTGTTATCCCTGTGGCTAGACTTCCAGTGACCCGATGAACTCCAGAGTGAGATTAAGTGTGACCCGATTAGTAGAATGTCGAAAATTCACTCCTTCCTAAGTGACCAGCCATATTGATCTGGTTTTTGTGTTCATACTGGCTGACATAGTAAATAAAAAGACAACTATTACACATGTTTTCACAAAACATATTTACGGTGTCATTAGGCAGTGTGTTGCTTTATTTGTAAAGAGCGTAGATACGCAATTATAAAGATCGCAGGGCTTATTACTTGGCACTGGCAACGTGACGCTATGACCCAAAAATGGGTGTTTTCCATGCTTCACTAAATCTACATTGTGCTGCCAGCTATTAGTGGCTTTGCGTTTTTAGAAAAAAACTTCGTTTCTTCAAAAAAAAAAAAAAACTGCTTGATGGCGTTGCGTATCTCACGCAGCGCTTCTTCGCCGATTTAATTTTCTCGCGCTGTTCGTCCAACTAACGTTTTGTGTTTTGGTACACAAGACAAGAGACTGTCGCCTTTCGGCAACCTTTGCCATAGAAGCACGCAGATTGAGAAAAGTTTTATTTACTTCAAACACGAGACAATTACAGCACTACTGGTCAATATCATTGCACATACAAAAGTGGATCTAATTACAATTCAACACATACTACGTGACGGAACATGCTTATTTCCTATAACACTCAAGCTTGTACAACAGACACGTTTCCATGCGACTTAACAATGTTAGCTTGTGCCAAAGAGAAAAAAAGGAAAAAGGAAGAAAAAACACACAGCAAAGGAAAATGAACCCACAAACAACACCGACATGGTAATCTCTTAAACAATTTGACAGTCGGGGAATCTAACAGAGAGCTTGATCTTATCTCCCGTCACTCTCAAAAAAGGGCAAGACCAATGTCTCAAGAATTCTATTTCCCCGTGAGCTGCTAGTTGCGCCTCAAGGAAGCACACAAGTGTCTCTCTAAACTGAGATAACAGCGGCCACTGTAGCCGCAGGCGTTGCCGTCGGACAGCTGCCGTGCAGCGATTACGCCAGAGCACAAACTCGCCAGCGGCGATCACTAATCGGCCAAACCTACCCCGGGGGCAACGGTCTCTCGTGTAATAGTGAGCGACACGCAGGCTGAGACCGCGTGCGTCGCGGTCTCCGTGTTTCCGCAGTTGGGGCACCTGGCGGACTGCACCACCCCCCAACGCTGTAATCGCACGCAAATACGCCATTAATTTTAGGGGCGAAGCTCCTTATAGCGGCACCCGTTCATCCCCCGTAGTAGGTAATAGGTATAACATTTTGACCTCCAAAGTGGTGCCGGTGAGAGACTTCTTCTGTGCGTTGTTGAACAATAAAAAATAGTGCTCAATGTACATGTCAATGGCTGCCAATGGGGAATGAGAGACAGGAGCATTCGGCTTTTATTTACCGCGCAGGCTGCGATCACCATTAGCAGCCATTGGCATGTACATTGAGCACTATCTGACAAAAAAGGGTTGCTACGTTATACTCGCTGGGTGTAACCTCCTTAGCTTTATAAAGGTTTAGCGAGCGTTGAGCCGCAGTGCCATGAATACAATGAACTTGTATATACCATGAATGAACTCGAGGTGGTCAAACATGGGAAGTAGATACGAAGCGCAAGCCGTAAGAAAGTAAAAGCCGAATTCTCCGCCTCTCATTTCCCATTAGCAGCCAGTGGCATGTACATTGAGCACTATCTGACTGAAAAAGTTTGCTACGTCATACTCGATGGGCGTAACCTCCTTGGTTTTCGAAAGGTTTAGCGAGCGTTCGGCCGCAGTGCCATGAATACAGTGAACTAGTATATACCATAAACTCGAGGGGGTTAAAGGTGGGAAGTGGACCCGAAGCGCAAGCCGTCAGAAAGTGTGCGTGTGCCACCTCTCGTTTAGTCCTTGGAATGTCCGCTGGATGGCGGTGCTTCTATATGGGGAATATATGATGAAAAGATGCGAGATGGTGGAACTTGGAGTGTTGAATAGATGGACGAACGGACACATAGACAGATGCATGGATGGACGCATGAACGGACGCAGGGGCAGCTGCATGGACGAACGCCGGGACGGACGCACGAACAGACGCACGCACGGACGGGCTGATGGACGCATGGACGGTCACACTGACGGACGCATGGACGGACGGAAGCAAGAACGAAAGGACGGACGAATTCTTCGCCCCACTCTCCATCATTCACTCCGTGGATATGCTGCCATTTTTTTTATTCCACAAATCGCAGCATTCACAAGGTTATTGAAGGGCTGTTCAAAATGGTTGTTCGTGTGCAGCTTGCTATATTCCAGCATGCAGCATGTCTCCCTTCTCCATTCGGCCCTGCGATTCCAGTTGGTAACATGTTTTAAAAGGATATATGTACTGTTTTAGGTATCAACCTAGAAAATGCCTGGTTCCGTGAAGCTCATGGCATCATCCATTGGCAGATTCAAAATGACCCACGAACTCTGCGCTGGAGCACTCCTTTCTGGCGGAGAGCAACAGAAGAGTATCTGCCAATGGAACACATAGGCTCCCTCTGGAGAAAATGACAGGGTTAGAATGAAACGCGATGCGTGAGTATCTCTTCTTTCTTAACCTTTATTTATTCTTCCACAACACAAATCACTGTGTTGCGGGCAGCTCCTTGAGTGGGCATGCTAGGCTCAGCGCCACTACGCTAGCAGAACGTGAGCTCTGACGCGAGGTGCAACTGACGCGACTGGCGTCCGTTGGCGCGCCCAAAGTCGGCACTGTTTCTGGTGGTTTCAAGGCACGGGGCGCTTGCGACTTCTAATCGAATCCGCGGATTTTTCGAAGTAGAAAAAGTTGCTCCGTGGAGTGGATCTCGCGACGGAGATGCTCCAGATCTGCCAATGAAACGTACAGAGAGCACTCTCAATCTGCCAATGGAAGAGACTTGCTTCACATGGAGCAGCAAGTGTTACCGGAAGTGCTTCGAAGTATTACCGGAAGTGATCCGAAACCTGAATGACACCATCATATTCAGGTTTAGCCCACGTGACGCTAACGTGTTACCTCTTTTCTTTCAGGGGCTTTAGGCTCCGTCAGCGCCACAGGAATTGGTTTAGACATTGCCCGCGAGATGGTGCCAAGTTCACACCAACAAGTACGCACCGCTGTTTCTCCAATGCATCAATGCGCTGATCACGTGATACGCTCCACGCACACCGAGCATCGTCACAACGCTGGTCGAATTGCTTCAGCAAACCTTTTACATACTCCAGCTATACAATTTACATCCTTATGTCAAGACACTGTGAAATTAAAATTCGAGCTTTGATGGACAGTAGTAACCAAGGGCTTGTTACCACGAGAAGCGTATGTATGTCTGAAAATAGGATCGCGAAAAGAATAATTTTAATAACAAAAAATTCACTTCATTGATCCTACTATCGGGTAACCACGACATCATTCAGCGTGGAACTTACCTCGTGACACCAGTGAATATCACACCTGAACCGGAAAGAAAATAGAAGTCAACACATTGCACTGGTGTGAAATAAGTGAGGCCATCACGCTCTTGCTGCCTCCGTGACTTGTCATTACAGCCTCAGGTGTTGCCGGAAATATAGTTCAATACCGAAGCTGTCAAGTTCGCTGAACCAAACCATTGATGTATCTTTTTACTATAGTCGACAAACGTGCAAACTTTAAAACCATTTCTCAACATAACACCACAGCAGCTACGGTCCAAAGCCCAAGCAGAATGTTGAATTTAACATCTTAGCCTTCCTCTGTGATATCCTTGCAGGATATCACAGTTGTTAGACTGAAATCTTGGATAAGAGGTTTTTATATTGGTGTTTCGAATGCAAAGCATTTCATGGACACAAAGTTCTCTAAAGCCAAATATTTTTTTATATCAACCATTTTAAAATAATAAAGTTGGTTATATCGAGGTATAGCTCTCTGGCGTTGGTAGGCCTTCTATACGAAAGGGAAAATACACAACCACGCACCTGTTTGTGGCTCCAAGCCACAAGGAAATCCATACAGGTTTCTCAAAAAAAAAAAAAATAATAACAGGATATTCACAGAGTGAATGATGATGAGTGGGACGAAGCGTCCATCCGTCCGTCTTTTTGAGGATATGCTGTGGTCGGTACGCTGCAGGGATGGACTGTCTTAGATCATTAGGTGCTTCAACCCTAAAAGCCTTTTAGTTGAGAAAATTCGTTCTGATACGGGGGTCGAACCCAAGACCAACGCTTTGCCGCGGTGGTCGTTCTACCAATCGAGCTACCAAGGAAGCTATAAATTGGCAGCGCAAAGGTGAATTCATCGACAACTCGAACAACAAGGACACAAATAATGCAAATGAGTTCTGCGGAGAAGGCGGCGGAAAGATATAAGAAAGCGAAAATAGACAACCACCAATTTGTGGCTCTGGCTTCAAGCCACAAACGAGGAGTTGTCTGTTTTGCCTTTCTTAACGCTTTCCGCCATCTTGCGGCTCTCCGCAGAACTCATTTGAAGGATGTGCAGCTTTTAAAGACGATAGTCTTTCTTGTGGACCTTCGACGCCAAAATTTTGGTCTTTCTACCTCTCTGCCCCACCGCGGTGGTCTAGTGGCTAAGGTACTCGGCTGCTGACCTGCAAGTCGCGGGTTCGAATCCCGGCTGCGGCGGCTGCATTTCCGATGGAGGTGGAAATGTTGTAGGCCCGTGTGCTCAGATTTGGGGTCACGTTAAGAACCCTAGGTGGTCGAAATTTCCCGAGCCCTCAACTACGGCGTCTCTCATAATCATATGGTGGTTTTGGGATGTTAAACCCGACATATCTATCAGATATCTTGTATCTATCTGTCTGCAAACTTGTCTGTTTGTCTGCGGTAACGATACCTCAAACGGCCAACCCCATCCTCAGCACCCACCAATATTGCTCGAGTTTATACTTGTGCGGTTGTCAATTAAAAAGCAATTATTGCACATACCTAAGGCACCATGACAACTCGTCAATATTTTGTATATGTCTTTATACTAGAAGGCACACATGAGTAATTCTAAGGACCGTAGTGTTTATCATGCTGCGCTGACAGTGCAAGGCGATGCTCAAAAATGCAAGTGTTTTCAGCGCTTTGCTTAGACAACAAGCTGATGGCACCTGCCCGTCGCTTTGCGTTCTACACCTTGTCGCCTCCGAGACTGGCGTGCATCTTTCTCCGCGGGCGCCCACGTCTTCCTTCGTTTTCGAAGATAACTGCCAGATGGCGCTCGTGTCTAACGTGCCTTAAGATCTCTAGAAGAAACAAGTTTCCAAGGTAGCGTCACTCATTGTTCTCGAACCGTCCTTCTCACTCTCCTGTTTACCCCCCCCCCTTTTTTTCTGCTATCTGCGTCTGTAATTGGTGCATTCCTTGCACGTGATCTTGCAACTGACTGGTGGTGTTATTTATTATTATGCAAAAGGTTCAAAATGACTACGCATGCGCATATGGCTGCAGCCGGATCCTAGCCGTGACGAAAGACGAACTCGTAGCCAGGGCATAAACTGAAGAGGAGGGGCGTTTCAGTTGCGGCGCCAAGTCGGCCAAGACTGTTTCGCAGTTCTCGTTCAATGCAATATTCCAAGTTTTTCTATAAGGCTGCATTGCTGTGAAACAACAGAAAACGGTTTCGCTCTCTTCAACTTACTTGTGCTATCCGAAATGAAGCACACCGCGAAGTGTAGCTTTGAAACATTTGACGCGAACGCGTTCGTGCTACTCCGTCGATGTACGTCAACGTGAATCTGTGAAGCGAGTTTATGACAGAGTTGCCGGATCTGCGTGCAAGCAGGTTGCAACGCACTCCTGGTTTTACTTATAACTGCGTTTCGGCTTCTATCTCGGATAAAATGATGGATTATAATGAGTTTTGGGCAGTCAATTTAGATTGACGAGCCTAAAAAAAGGTCATATTTGTTGCTTTTTATTGAAATGCCAGGAGCGTGTCTAATGCGCGTCTAGTCAATTCCAGTCGTTACAAATACTTGTTCGTATGCACGTATACCGAGCAGCTGGAGCGTGTCATCAACGCACCTTCAGAAACATTTCATGCTTGACCAGAACGCGTCATAAAGGAGCCGAAACGCGCTGTTTCGGGACACCACACCAGTAGAACTCTCAGTTTTAAGCAACATCCGCGCATCGCACCTGAATCATCAGGCATCATGATTGCCACAATGGGCACATTAAAAAGAAATGACAGCATATCCACGGGGTGAATGATGGAAAGTGAGGCGAAGCATCCGTCCGTTCATTCGTTCTTGCTTCCGTCCGTCTATGCGTCCGTCTGTGTGACCGTCCATGCATCCATCCGCCCATCCGTGCGAACGTCTGGTCGTGCGTCCGCACGTCCATCTGTGCTACCGTCCCTGCGTTCGTTCATGCATCCACCCCTGCGTCCGTCCATGCATCCAACCGGCCGTGCAGCCATCCGTTCATATGTCCATGCATCTGTCTATGAGTCCGTTCTTCCATCTAGTCAACACTCTAAGTAACACCATCTCGCATCTTTTCATCAGATATTCCCCATGTAGAAGCACCGCCATCCGGTGGACATTCCAAGGACTAAACGAGAGGCGGCACACGCAAACTTTTTTACGGCTTGCGCTTCATGTCTACTTCCCCCCTTTAACCACCTCGAGTTCATACTATATACTACTTTACTGTATTCATGGCACTGCGGCCCAACGCTCGCTAAACCTTTCTAAAACTAAGGAGGTTACGCCCAGCGAGTATAACGTAGCAACCCTTTCTTGTCAGATGTACTCAATGCCAGTAGTGCTCAATGTACATACCAATGGCTGCTAATGGGGAATGAGAGACGGGAGAATTCCGTTTTTCCTTCGTGTCTACTTCCCACCTTTAACTACCCCGAGTTCATGGTATATACTAGTTCACTGTATTCATGGCACTGCGGCCCAACGCTTGCTAAACCTTTCTAAAACCAAGGAGGTTACTCCAGCTAGTATAACATAGCAAGCCTTTCTTGTCAGATAGTGCTCAATGTACATACCAAAGGCTGCTAATGGGGAGACACAGGGGGATTCGGCTTTTAGTTAACGCGCACACTGCGAATTTTTTATTGTTAAAGAACGCACAGGAGAAATCTCCCACCGGCATCACATTGCAGGTCAGAACGTAAGACTGGTTACGCACTACGACGAGGGACGAACGGGTGCCACTTTAAGGCGCTTCGCCCCTAAAAAACGTCATCGCAGTGCTACTAGTCAAGCGTTCGTACCAGTCTGGCCATGGTTTTTCCTTGCGTGTGCAAAAGCCGACTGTAATCACTCGTCACAGCGTCATGCGCTGTGGTCACTGACAGGATCCAGCAAGAAGTGCTTTCACTGTGTCACGGCACGAACAAAACACATTCGGAGAACTCGACTACACTCTAAATACGGTTGCCTATAATGTAACTTTTGGGCGTGAGTAACTTTTGAAATAGAGGTTACAAAGGAGTTTATTTTCATGTTTTCGTTATTTTGCGGTGCCTAAAAGTTACAAAATCCACATTTCGAGCAATGCATACGTTACCAGCGCGAAAAGCGCAGTGTAACCTGTCCGTAGTAACCTATGAACAACGCTGTAACTGATGTGTACACAGCCTCACCGCGTCCCTCGCCAAAAAAGAAAGAAAGGGTAAAAGCATGGTTAAAGTATACCGCAGCCGCATGCAGCGCGGGTTCTCCTCCCCTTGGCGGTCGTCTTCATTCGGCGCCGTAAAGTCTAGACCGCGGGAAGGCGCCGCCACGACAGGCGCAGCGCATATGCACCGCGTGCAGCGTGCAGCGCCGAATCGCCCGGGCAGCACGCGGGAGGCACGCCATTTTCTGGTGGCGCTTGCAAACTTCGTTTCCAAATCGCTTCCGTGGGATTGTGTGCGTTGCGTGAAACGAGTGATGCCGCTGAGCAGCAAAGACATGTGGGGTGTGCTGCGCGGCAGCTGCAACGAAACGTCTTGTGATTGTCGGCGTTACGTCGTTGTTTGTTCACCGGACGACTCCACAGCAAACGCCATTCGTTGCGACTACTGCAACCACTGCCCAGCGGCCCATGGCTGACTTGGGTAAGTGGCTTTTGTTTCAGATACACTTTGACGGCATGTGAGGTCTTCCTGATTTCAATACTTGTCAAATCGGGACCTTTCTCAGCTGGTAAGAGCGGCCTCGTTTGTGCATTTTGTTGTTAGAGTGCTTGTCTTAGCTTATATATCCCCTTCAGGCGCAGCGTCCACATTTGTGGACGCCAACTTCACAGCTCAATATCTCGAAATTTACTTTGAATCTCGCGCGCAACCAGTGCTCTCTCTATCACTACATGTTGCTGCAGCGACCCGTGGCGCCATCTGCCGCAGCTGACACAAAATAACTACAAAAACAACTCTCAAAGATGGACGCCTCCACGTTTTACGGCGGCGCACGTAAGTGGCTCTCACTTTTCAAGCCCTTGCTATGTTTCATTCGAGGTGGCATGAAATTATGCACTTGTCAGTAAGAGCTAAGAGATACCTCATGCCAATAAACAAGACTTTTGCAACTAGAAACTATTTATAACGTCAAAAAGGGTGCGTAAAATACCGCGTCCACGATCGTGGACATTGCGCCTTAGTGCTGCCTTTGTTGCAGGGCAGCCATTTCGCACCGTGTGCGCAGATATGATGGTTATGTGTGATTTTTTGTCTCCAGGACTTGAAGATCATGCTTCAAAACGTCAGAAAGTTGATGATGCGACAGCAGAAGAAATCCTCATGAGAATATCAAATGGAGATATCTCAGATGGCGACTTTTCAGATGACGAATTGGAAGCAGAAAATGAAGAAAACATAGTAAGTTTGCTCGAGATTGTGAGACATTATTTTGTGTTCTCGGGAAACATATGGCACCAAACTGTCTAAAGGTACTTTGACCCTAATTTACGCTGTTTGTTTCAGCCTGCCAATGGTCAGGTGACCGCATCCACGACCACAGCTGCACTGCCTGCACGACCAGACGCCACGGTCAGCTCGAACGCACCTGCGGCATCTACGAAGGCTGAGTTCAAATGGGTGAAGAAAGATTTTGCTCCAAGTGATGTTGACTGCCACTACAATCCTGAAGTAGCCTCGACATGCCAGCAGCCACTTGTGTATTTTAGCAAGTATTTCACCGAACAGATATTTGAAGACCTTGCTGAATTCACAAACAGGTATGTCCTGCAAAGAGACGGTGCCGTATTAGCCACTACAAAAGAAGAGATCAAAATATTTTTTGGAATGCTCATGCTGATGGGTGTTCTGAAATACCCACGCGTCAGAATGTATTGGCAAACTGCAACGAGGATTCCCGCAATAGCCGATTCGATGGGCGTGAAGCGATTCTTCAAAATCAGAGGCGCTCTCCACATAAGCGACGCTAATGAAGAACGGGACCCGAACAGCCAAGACAAATTTTGGAAAGTTAGGCCGTTGCTAGAAGCTGTCAGAAGCCGCTGCTTACAGCTTGTTCCCTTGGAACAGAATAGCATCGATGAACAGATGGTGCCGTTCACAGGACGCATTGCTGCAAAGCAATTTGTGAAAGGAAAACCGAACCCAGAAGGCGTGAAGGTTTTTGTACGCTGCAGTTTTGACGGTCTTGCACATGACTTTGAGTTTTACCAAGGGAAGGGAACGGGAGTGAGCAAAGAACATGCACATCTTGGCCTTGGTGGCTCCGTCGTAATGCGCCTTGTTGAAAGCCTCCCGAAGGCACAGAACATCAAGTGCTACATGGACAATTATTTTACGTCCGTGAAGCTCTTTCTTGAGTTAAAAAAGATCGGCATTTTGGCTAGTGGCACAATTAGGGGAAACCGCTTGGCAGGATGCGTCATGAAAACAGACAAGGAAATGAAGAAAGAAGGACGGGGAAGCTATGATGAGCGGGTTTTCCAGAACGACGAAGTTGTCCTTGTTCGTTGGCAAGACAACGGGACCGTCAACATGGCTTCTACCCACCTTGGAGTTGGAAATATTGGCACCGTGAGAAGATGGAGCGAATCCCAAAAGGTCCACGTTGACATTGACTGTCCAGAGGTAGTCCTGGACTACAACAAATACATGGGTGGAGTAGACAAACTAGACTTCATCATGTCCCTCTACCCAATGCGGACGCGAACGAAAAAGTGGCCTGTGAGAGTGATTTCCCATTTTGCATCTTTTGCGCTCTCCAACAGTTGGCTTGAATACTTAAGGGATGCCAATAAAGCAGGGCTACTAAGAAAAGAGACACTGGACATGATGGCGTTCCAAACAGACGTCGCGAATTGCCTGCTGAACAGCAATAAGCCACAAAAGAAGCGTGGACGTCCGAGCAATGACAACTCCCGAACAGTGAAAAAGAAGGTACCCAATGCTTCACCACTACCAGTCAGCACTGTTCGCTATGATGGGATTAATCATTGGCCGCAGCAAGTAAACATGGCTAACGCACAACGCTGCCGGAGAGAGGAATGCACATCCAAAAGCCGTGTCCGCTGCAGGAAATGCAACATTTTCCTTTGTCTGACATCTCAGAACGACTGTTTTTATTTGTTTCATACCAAATAGACTCTTTCTGATTATTTTTGCGGAAAAGACTTCCTAAGCAGTGTTCCTGCAATGATTATTTGCGAGCCTCCGAAATAAAAGCGTTTGTTTTCTTCTTCTCCACCGTTCATGGGTATTGCAACAAGGAAAGCGAGATGTAAAATATGTATTTACTAGAGCCTATACAACAGGCAGTATGGCGAAAAACCCACGCACAAGCCATGGCGCACCTTCGTCGTCTTCCTTTCCCTGCGTCTTCGTGCGCGCGCTTGGGTAACGGTCACGTGACAATATGACTGCTTTGAGGCGCAATGTCCACATATGTGGACGCCATTGAAAAATTGAACCAATGAATTTTTTTCTGAATTTCTTGTGGATTCCTTCTTTAATAGCGTTATGTATTCATAATCTGAACAAAATTTTTTTTTCGCTACGTCAGATTTAATTCGCGCCTGAAGGGGATATATATATATATATATATATATATATATGTATATATATATATTTATATATATATATACATATATACATATATATATATATATATATATATATATATATATATATATATATATGAGTTTCAGACAGTTTATCACTGCGCATGACTGACCTATTGACACAGTGTAGAGAGATAATTTTGTTGATTTATCTGCTATCTGTGCTTCTTTTTATAGCAGAGTACCAGCGCAGCTGCGTCATGTTGTCATGTGCTATCTTTGAAAAGTAGGGTGATTATCCTTCTCCAAATAAATATCGCCTTCTCATGTGCTCGTGCGCAGCGGTGATTACGGGTTTTCGTGCAGTCATAAATGCGCAAGCTTCCAGTGCACTGCTGCGGCATCAACATTTTAAACCAGAGTTCTAGAACTCTGTGCGTGCTTTCTGTACTTGTGGAGTGAGTTATGCACCATAAGCTTTTGACGATACGCTTGGGGCACGAGTGAATATACTTATTGTGTGGTGCCACAGAATTGTGCTTTATGCAACACATAAACGAAACTGGTTGTCTGAGGGTTCAGCGCACCATATTGTGCAGACGGCATTGATAGCGTGAGAGAATTTTACGTTTTGTTACGACACGATTCTGTCTCTTATTTCATTGTGTATTCTACGTAGGTGGTACAAAACAAGGCAGTGGAGTTGTTGAAGTGTCCACGCAGAGCGCGCAGCCTCAGCACTCGAAAGGTTAGTGGGTGCAGCACACTTGGAATTTTTTTTTTCTGTCGGCCACAGTGGTTCTGTGGGTACGGTGCTCGGCTGCCTACCCGCAGGTCGCGGGTACGACCCCGGCGGTCGCATTATGGTGGAATCGAAATGGTGGAAGCCCGTGTACGTTGTCAGTGCATGTTAGAAAACACCAGGTGGTCGAAATTTCCGTAGCTTTCCACTGCGGTGCCCCTAATAATCACAACTGGTTTTGGGACGTAAAACCCCAGATATGATGATCATTAGAATGTTTGTTTGTCCAACAAAAAAGTTCTTATTTTGCTGCTTCTCCATCTTCCTATGGCTTGTTTCTCTATGCTTTCGCATGTTCACGTATGCGCACACTTCGTTTTACGGCGCCGGAGTTTATTTGACATGATTTCTCGAAATCTCTGCGCATCTCGCTCCTTGTACATCTTCTTTTGCTCTTGATAAAGTAGAATGTGTAGCCTTGTACTCCACTGATATTTTTGTTCGTCTTGGTTTTGTGCGCCGTTTTGCTGGTTGGATATTATATTGTATACAGATCACATTGCAGCATATATGAGGGTTGCCTTTTGAGTCCTTGAGAAAGCACGAAGGACATTTTTATAAAGAACGTTTTTAAAGTAACCTATGTCTTTTCGATTGCTGTATACCTTTGCAAAGATTACATTCCGAAAGAAAAAGGTGTGACCTATATAAACAAGATTTAACCTTTAATTTTGTAACTATTAGAAAGGTTACAAATGTAAAGGCTACACTAATGTAACTTTTAGGTTATAGGTGCACAAAAATGTGAAAAAGTTCACCTTTGCATAGGTTACCATATTTAGAGTGTAGTTATAACTGGACGAACTGCGTTGTACGAGTATAGTGCCTAAAATATGCCTATTCTAGGCACTATAGTATGAGACCGACGTGAGACGCCATGGCTAGTGTGTAGAAAATAGAATTGAACATTGTTGCCAGTTCAGTAACGCACATCCCCTTTGATTTTGTGTTGTACTGTTTACATTGTGCCAAGCGTGTTCTTCGGGGGAGTTTCAGCAAGAAACTTGCCAGGCAAAGCAAGACAGCTGCAAGCACAGAAAACAGGAGGCCGAGAGCGTGACACACGAACGTCGTCGTCTTTTCTCTCACTGGCACAGAGCGAGTGCCGATGTGCACCGGTACAACATTCACAAAAGTAACCGTTCATTCTACGACTCATTTCATTTCGTTTTGTTTCATTTATATCTATTCACCGTAGCAACTGAACCCAAACAATCGCTTTTTGATAAAAGTTTTGAACCTTCTAGGGAGCGCTTTAGAAACATAGGCGAGGAGGAAAAAGAAAGGTGTTGCTATATTGGGAACTTGTTTCATCTAGGGACCTTAACGTGCCTCTATGCGGTCTTTCGCTTTCGCTGCACGGATCGAAGCTCTCTAAGGCAGCGCTTCCAGAATACAATTCTCCAATTTTCTCACGCAGATCTCTATACACGACCGTGACAATCTTTTGCAGTATTCCCAAGGGACGGCTTCATGCCCTCCCATAGTTGAGTAGCAAGTACTCGAAATCGTTAAACATTTTTTCTAAACAGATGTTTCAGTATTAGAAGCCTACGGGTCAGCCTAGTGCTCTCCCTTAGTAAAGTACCAAGTACTCTAAATCGTTCACCCCTTTTTTTCTTAACACATGTTTCGGAAGGATATACGGGACGGCTTTCTGCTCTTCCATGGTAGAGTACATCGTACTGTAAATCTTTAACAACTTTTTCTACACACACACAAAACATCAAATTAACGTTTTGTTGTCTCTCTCCACACGCAAGGCTATCGTCTTTCGACGACATTGTGAGTGAAACATGCAGATACGGGGCCAATTGTTTTTTTGTCATTATGGCTGCTTTGGTTGATGTTGATTATCAGACGATTTATAACATGATTAATACGGTCAGCTAGAGGTTCATGTCATATTGCATTGTAAACAATAACTATTTTGAACCCTTGTTCTTTTTTCTCGACACTGGGTCATACATTTAAGAGAAAGCACACACACGCTATTTAGATGATAGCCTTTTGCGCATACGAACGTCCGTGTCCTATGCACGTTGAAATTGTTAACCCCCCCCCCCCGTCCCCATGAGCAACAGCGTAATAGCAAAATTGAGCTCTTTTTTTTCTCGAAATGGTAAGCTATACACAAGATAGAGATCAACATACAAACAAAAATGCAATTCAGGAATGTTTTGTATGACGCTTTCGCCAGAGCTCTTCAAAACTACAGCCGTCATACAGAGTCATGTGGGTTCGAGTGCGAACAGTGTTAAAGACGAGATGGATAGAGAAAGTGCCGAGAGAGAACTGAAGTAATATGTTGCGCTTGGCACGCGCCCATAGTCGAGACGAAGTTCAGGTCTGAGGCGAACAAGAAGTTGTAGGCGCTGCTGCGTGGCTTCTGTGGAAAAGCACAGCCCCAGACGGAAGTTGTAAATTTTTGTTGAGTTGATAATGTGTATTGCTGCTTTCGTATATTGGAAGCGGAGGCGACTGGCATGCCTGCGGGGACGCCCCGAAAGGGCCATGTTTTCTCTGCTACATCGCTTAAGAACCATGATGCTAACACATCTGAATGAACAGTTATTCATTCTTGTGGAGGAGGCTTTCCTCCTGCGGTGGTCAACACCATTTATTCTTCTCAGAAAGAACAAAGTGCTTATGCCTTGCCTTCATTACTCAGAAGGTATGTTAGTGGTTTGATTTCACTGAACCTCCATTTAGTATTGTATAAGTATTTATTTATTCTTATACGCATTTTTTAGAATGTTTTTTTTTCTTTTCACGATTTCTACGTACCCCTAAGCATGGGTTTCTTTATGCACGTTGGAATTTCTGTTTACAGGTACAACCAATTCCTGTTGTGCATTTGAACGTATATTAAGATGTGTTTGCGATGTCTTGTAAACGAACAAAGTAAGACATAAATGTCTTCTGTGTATGTATAATTTTTTTCGAAAATAAAATTCTTTTAAACAAGTGTACCAAATCGCAAGCGCGGTGAAGTCACCGCACCTGGAGTTGGAAAGCCTAGCACAGAGTGAAAGTGGCTTCTGGTATAAAATATTTTGCGCCAATAGACAACACTCTCTTTGAAGCAGGCTTCACAACGCGAACAATTCGGCACCTGTTGGTTGCCGCCGCAGCCATCCAAATAAAATAGAAAATGCGTTGTTGAGGGCTTTCCGTGGTTGTCGCTACGTGGGCGTATTCCGCAAAGCTCACAGCACTTTGCCTGTGCGAATTACGAGCCTTCTGTATCCGGTCTTCTGAATGAGTAAGCAGTGACTGGCACGGATTTCTACTGAAGTGGAACAGCGATAGACGCTTATTGTGTGATTTAAGGTATTTCGCAGTGTGATGACGTTTATTCGAGCAGAGAAGTCGCAACGAGGTCGCGATGGAAAGTGGGCGTACGGCAAGTCTGGCAAAGGCGGCACAAACTCTCGCGCAAGCAGAGCACGGGGCTTTTTGTTGTCTTCCGAAGGCGCATACGCGTTGGTGCGTATGCTCCACTACGATACCCCCGGGGTGAAGGGTAGCCATCCTGGCGACTCAGGGAGTAGGCACAATGAGGGGGTCGTAGTAGGGCTTGAGAAGGTCGACGTGTACGGTCTCGCGTCCTCGACGGCGCAAATCTGGTGATTGTGTTAATGGCTCGATGATGTAATTCACCGGGGAGGTCGCGTAAATGACACGGTACGGACCGTGGTACCGGGCCAGAAGTTTAGAAGACAGGCCAGGAACGTGCGGGGGCACCCAAAGCCACACAAGGGAGCCCGCACGAAATGGAGCTATGTGGTGAGCGTCGTCGTGTCGAGTCTTTTGTAGACCTTGAGCCTCACTTGTCAGAGACCGAGCCAACCGACGGCAGTCTTCAGCGTATGTGGCGACTTCCGAAAGCGGGGAGCACTCAGATGCATCAGGGCGGTACGGGAGTATAGCGTCGAGTGGGTGGGAAGGTTCGCGGCCGTACAATAGAAAGAACGGGCAAAAACCGGTAGTCGCTTGCGTCGAGGTGTTATAAGCGAAGGTAACAAAGGGCAATACATTGTCCCAGTTAGTGTGGTCGGAGGAGGTGTACATCCTCAGCATGTCGCCAAGTGTGCGGTTGAACCGCTCAGTAAGACCATTTGTCTGTGGATAGTATGAGGTAGATTTCCGGTGGATAATGTTGCATTCAGCGAGGATAGCTTGGGTGACCTCCGACAGGAACACTCGACCCCTATCACTGAGTAATTCCCGCGGAGCACCATGGCGTAAAATGAAGCTGCGGAGAATGAAGAGTGCAACTTCGCGGGCGGTCACTGCCGGTAGAGCTGCAGTCTCAGCGTAGCGTGTCAGATGATCTACTCCGTCAATAATCCACCGGTTTCCAGAGCTACTATATGGGAGGGGGCCATAGAGGTCTATACCCACGCGGTCGAATGGGCGAGCCGGGCACGGGAGCGGCTGTAACATGCCAATAAGGTGCCGCGAAGGTGTCTTGTTCTGTTGGCAAGTGTTGCAAGACTGAACGTATTTCTGCACAAAGCGATACATTCCTCGCCAGTAATATCGTTGGCGCAGCCTTTCGTAGGTTTTTAGGACACCTGCGTGAGCACTTTGGGGATCTGCATGGAAATTCATGCAGATGTCAGAGCGCATATGAGTTGGGACAGCAAGGAGCCACTTCCGACCACCAGGCATGTAGTTGCGGCGGTACAGAATGTTGTCTCGTAAGGAAAAGTGGGCTGCTTGCCGGCGTAGCGCTCTTGTGGAAGGGACAGCAGACGGATCGGTAAAGTAGTCGACTAACAAGGCAAGGTATGGGTCTTTACGCTGCTCCAAAAGCATGTCGAGTGGTGTCGAGTGGTGACAAGGTGGTAAAAGGGGGTGACAGAGAAGCCACATCTGGTGTTAATGGCGATCGGGAAAGTGCATCGGCGTCCGCATGCTTGCGACCGGAACGATATACGACATGGATGTCGTATTCTTGCAATCGAAGTGCCCAACGCCCCAGACGTCCGGACGGGTCTTTCAAGGTGGACAGCCAACATAGAGCGTGGTGATCTGTGACCACGTCGAAAGGACGGCCGTAAAGGTATGGGCGAAACTTCGTAAGCGCCCAGATTATGGCCAAACACTCCTCCTCTGTCACGAAGTAATTCAATTCAGCCTTCTTAAGAGCGCGACTTGCATAACCGACTACGTATTCGGTTTGTGTGCCTTTCCGTTGTGCCAAAACTGCGCCAAGACCAACGCCACTTGCATCAGTGTGAATTTCTGTGGCAGCGGTGGGGTCGTAGTGGCGAAGAATAGGTGGCGAGGTCAGCAGGCGGCGCAGCTGGTGAAATGCGTTGTCACATGCAGGTGACCATGCAGATATACCTTTGCTGTTGGAAAGCAGACTAGTCAGAGGTGCGATGATGGACGCGAAGTTGCGCACGAAGCGACGAAAGTAAGAGCAAAGACCAACGAAACTTCTTAGGGCTTTCAGTGATGTGGGCATTGGGAAGTCAGTGACAGCTCGAAGCTTATCGGGATCCGGAAGAACACCGTCTCTTGTGATGACGTGTCCCAAGATGGTTAGTTTTCGGGCTGCGAAGTGGCACTTCTTGATGTTAAGTTGTAGGCCTGCAGAAGCTAGACACGTCAGAATCTCGTGGAGACGACGAAGATGTGTCGGGAAATCAGCTGAAAAGACTACGATGTCATCTAAGTAACACAAGCAAGTTTTCCACTTGTGGGCCCGCAATATGGTATCTATCATGCGCTCAAACGTCGCAGGCGCGTTTCAGAGCCCAAGTGGCATTACTTTGAACTCATGTAGGCCATCCGGCGTTACAAAGGCTGTTTTAGGGCGATCACATTCAACCATTGGCACGTGCCAATACCCAGAACGCAGATCCAGGGATGTAAAGTACTCGGCGCCTTGTAAACAGTCAAGAGCATCGTCTATTCGTGGTAGCGGGTAGACGTCTTTCTTTGTAATCTTGTTTAAGTGGCGATAGTCCACGTAAAATTGAACGGTGCCATCTTTTTTTTTACCAGAAGCACGGGTGACGACCAAGCGCTTTGAGAAGGCTGTATGACTCCCCTTTTAAGCATTTCATCTACTTGCTCCGTAATGACGCGGCGCACTTCGGCAGAAACGCGGTAAGGACGCTGTCGCAGAGGCGAATGTGAGCCGGTGTCAATGGTATGAGTGACAGTGGTGGTGCGGCCGAAAGCAGGTTTCTGAAAGTCGAAAGAAGAGCGAAACTTGTTAAGGAGAGCAACAAGTTGGCTGCGATGCGAGAGGGGAAGGTCTGCGTCAATAGCATTGTCGAAGGCTGGCGAGCTTGATGGCTCAGACGCCTGAGTGATTGCGGCAATGTGACATGGCGTTTCTTCGGGAAGAATAATATCATTGATATGGTCGACAGGTTGCACATATCCTAACGTTTCACCACGAAGCAAGCCAATGGGGTAGCTGCAGTGGTTGGTAACCAGCATTACGGTTAAACCAGACGCAATGGTAAGAACGGCAAATGGGAGCACGATGCCCTTGCGTTCAGTAAAAACAGGGGATGGCGTAAACACCACCGTGGCGTCAGGTTGCGTCACACATGAAAAGCTAATAGGGACTGAAGCTTCCGGAGGCAAGGTGATGTCGTCGTGAGCGATGAGTTTGCAGAGCAGTGGTGAATCGTCGGGCGATGGAATTTCACAACTTGGCACTAGGGACACTTCCGCACGGCAACAATCGAAGATAGCTTCATGACCTGATAAGAAATCCCAACCCAGGATGAGGTCATGAGAGCAAGATGGTAGTACGAAAAATTGGACGATGTACAAAACGTCTTGGATGACGACGCGCGCCGTACACACAGCCGAGGGATGAATGCGCTGCGCACTAGCCGTGGACAGCACGATGCCACAGAGAGATGTGGTCACTTTCTTCAGTTTGCGACAAAATTTTGCGTTCATCACAGAAACGGCGGCCCCAGTATCAATTAACGCTTGTGTGGCGACTCCCTCAACATTGACAACAACATTTTGCGGCGAAAATGGAGGCCTTGATAATTGTGCAGAAGTTGCAGTTCTTACCCCTGGAACTGCACTGATTAGTTTCCCTCCTCAGGAGGTGGTCTACGACGCATAGGAGATGGCGATCGGCGACAAGGAGATGGGAAACGAGAATTTTATGGGCGACGATCCGAGTCATAGTGCCTCTGCTCGTATGTAGACGTGGTGGCCTGCTGCGACGCATAGGTAGGAGTTCCAAAGGAGGCGTACGCAGGTGTGGGACGGCGGTGGCAGTAGCGTGCAATGTGGCCAGCGATGCCACACGCGAAGCAGATAGGACGGTTGTCATGGGTGCGCCACTCGTGAGATCGACGCAAAAAAATGACGCCATATCCACGAAGTGAATGATGATGAGTGGGCGAAGCTCCCGAGGTAAACCTGGTAAACCATGAATCCTCCATACATTTTGCCCACTCGATTTTATTGCAACGCTCCCCCTAGCGTACGTCGCCGCACTATATCGAACGATGACACGCGCCATATGTGGCATCATTCCTATTTTATAACACCTCGCATCTTTCATAATCAACTACACGTACCGCCGTCTAGTTTATAACATCTTGCATCTTTTGGATGGACGGACGAATGGACGGACGGACGAACGGGCGGACGGACGGACAGACGGACGGACGGACGGACGGACGGATGGACGGATGGACGGATGGACGGATGGACGGACGGACGGACGGACGGACGGACGGCTGGACGGATGGACGGATGGACGGATGGACGGATGGATGGATGGACGGACGGACGGACGGACGGACGGACGGGTGGATGGACGGACGGACGGATGGACGGATGGATGGACGGACGGACGGATGGACGGATGGATGGATGGGCGGATGGATGGATGGACGGACGGACGGACGGACGGACGGACGGATGGACGGATGGATGGATGGATGGATGGTTGGATGGATGGACGGACGGATGGATGGACGGATGGACGGATGGATATGGCTGTACCCTTTAGATTGGGCGGTGGCTAGCGTAATACTTAGAGCTGAACGAGAGGTGGCTACATACAGGGGACGCACAGCCCACGCCTTAAGGAGCTTCGCTCCTAAAAGCGAGGTGAGGGCCTGTAAACCGGAGGCGCTGCCGGAGGAGGTGGAGCTGATAAGTATACTGTATGCGGTGGGGGCCGCGCAACCACAGCTGTGTAGCTGAGAGGTGAAAATGGTGCAGGTGGTGCGTAGCTGACAGCTGAGAGATTAGATGCTGCCGAAGTGCATGCGTAAGGGGCCTGCACTGTAGGTAGGACATCGCAAATTTTAGTGCGTATGGCCTGCTGCAGTGTCGAAGGCAGACTTGCGGTGGGCGCGTCGCTATGCGGCAGCAGGGAGAGCTGTCGGGCGACTTCCTCCCTGATGAAGTCTTTGATCAGGTTGGACAGACTTTCTTGGCGAACGTTGGCATTTGCGAGTGCGACAGCCGAGATCGAATCCGGTGGTGAGACACTCTGTCGGGCGATAGAACGCTGACGGCGTAATTCATTGAAGCTGTGGCACAGGCTTACGAGGATTGCCACCGAGGTCGGGCTTTTCGCTAGCAACATCTGGAATGCGCCATCCTCAATGCCCTTGAGAATCTGCCGAATTTTCTCTTCTTCGGGCATAGATGGGTTAACACGCCTGCAGAGGTCGAGCACATCCTCAATGTAACTCGTACACGTTTCGCCAGGCTGCTGGGTTCTGTGGCGCAGACGATGGTCAGCGCGGAGATTGCGGACCTCTGGTCGGCCGAACGCTTCAGTTACGAGGGTCTTAAAGGAGGACCAGTTGGCGATGGCGGTTTCGCGGTTGGTAAACCAAAGCTTAGCTACGTCTGCCAAGTAAAAGATAACGTAGGCGAGCTTAGAGTCATCGTCCCACTTGTTGCTGGCGCTTACGCGTTCGTACAAGGAGAGCCAGTCTTCGAGGTCTTGCTCACCACTTCCGCTGAAGATTGGTGGGTCCCGCTGGCGAGTAGCGCCGGGGAATGTAGACGGGGCAGCCGATCCCCAAGCAGACCTGGCGCTCCGCTCTCGCAAGTTGCCTGAAAGACTACCGCGAAACATCACTGACGCAGTCGCCAACCAGCCCGTCCCAGCCTACCCAGCACCTCCACCAAATGTGATGACGTTTATTCGAGCAGAGAAGTCGCAACGAGGTCGCGACGGAAAGTGGGCGTACGGCAAGTCTGGCAAAGGCGGCACAAACTCTGGCGCAAGCAGAGCACGGGGCTTTTCGTTGTCTTCCGAAGGTGCATACGCGTTGGTGCATATGCTCCACTACAGCAGCAACCTTTTGTTCTCGCGTACCGACTGCACAGTCAGAGTGAGTGAATTGAAAGGTGGTCCCCATTTTGTCCTTCGCAAGTGTTTGCGTTCTTGCGTAGCACGTGAATTCCCACGGTAATTGGATTGGATTGGATAAGCTATTATTTGGTCTTCCAAGACACAGTTCACTGTGTTGAGGGCAGCTCCCATGGTAATGTCGCAGACACAATTATGCAGCCGACTTGCTGCTTGCCACGCCACGCACATCGGTATATATTCACTTGACATTTCCACGCACCTTTTACGACAGCATTGTTAGATGCACCTTACTACAGCGGCTCGCAAAATCATAAGGTAGTTTTGGGACGTCAAACCCCATATACCTATCAAGATCAACAGCATCGCTAAATAAACTCCTCGCGTTTACCTAGGGAATTTCCCACTTAATAAAGAGACCTATCGACGTCAACTTTAAGCTGCACTAGAACTGTTATATTATCGTTTTTTCTTAATATTGGAGCACCCCGCGAAACTTCAACGCTGTACAATGCGTGAAGGACTTATTACGTTCAAAAGTTAGCACGAACATTACCATTGCTTGGTACGACCATAAACGGAAAAAACCACTGGCGGCTGAAAACCAGTGTTTGTCAAAAACACTTGTACACAAGAAGTGTCTTCCGCAAGCACACCATTTGTCCACAGCTAACCGTCGAAGTACTCATCATATAGTATTTGAGCCGATTGATGTGTTCAGTAAACAGAATCCGCCTCGTTTTGAATAGTAAACGTACGCCGTGGTAATGTAGCTAGTACGATGTTCGATTATTCGCCCCAAGGTTCGCAGGCTCGATACCAGCAGCGGTTAGATGGAGGCAAAATGCTTGATAGCCATGTGCTGTGCGATTTCAGTGCACAATAAAGAACACCATGCAGATGGTCAAAATTTCCGGAGTCTTCGACTACGGCGTCTTCCATAATCATATCGCGGTTTTGAACATAGAAACCCAGATCATTACACTACCACTACTAATACTGCTACTACTACTACTACTACTACTACTATAATAATATTAATAATAATAATTATAATAATATTATTATTAATAATAATATTATATTTGTTATAATAATATATAATTGTTAATATTACTGCATAGCAAACAGTTCTCATTAAGATAGTTTGACAAATTTTATCCTTTCTTTCTGACCCCATTGGCTAAAATGCATTCAATACTTACCGGTTCTTTTTTCATAATATCAACACAAACAATAGTAATAATTCTAAGCATTCAGCCCACTACAATTATCAGTACTAGGCTTCGGAAATTTCGACCATGTGGAGTTCTTTGAAGTGACGTACCTTTTATTGCGATAGCAATTATATGGACACTCTCAGCTGGATTTTGCTGCCGGCGTCGGCGTCGACGTCGGCGTTGATGTCATTCTCCGTATATGTATACGTATCTATATATATGAAAACGCAAGAAAAAATCCAGAAAAGAAAACACTCTGGCGAGCGAAATCGAACGTGGGAGCACTGCGTCCTGAAAGCGAGGCATTAACCATTGCATGAGCCAGCTCGGAGAACGCTCTTCACTGTTTAAACGCAAGCTATTCATATCTACGTTTTACCGCTGCTGTGTTTTCGGCATTACCAGAAAGATGGCGGAATGAGCGCACGTCGCCACATCGCTCAGCAGCGCGCGCTCTAATCTCCTACGCGTACTTTGCCCGGCTTAAAGAAGGGAAGTGACGCCCATATCTCACGGTGACGAGGAGGGGAAGATCGTACGCCTTGGCAGGCCTCGGGCTTTACGTGAAACGATTCTGCTGCAGTTACCGAGCGCACAAAGGTAATTGCAATCATTGCAGTCTCCGTTCGCGAAAAGCGCACGCTTTTCAGACTCAGCGAACAAGTCAGGCGCTTATTCGCGTGCACCCGTACCTGTGAGTATGTTTCGCGCGTCATTCGTGCGTGAGGAACGCGGGGCACGTTTCGATCTGCTTGCCATTCTGTGCGCGACCTTCCAATTTGTATCTGTCACATTCATTGCTTCACCTTTGCGGCAAAGCTGTGATTCAGTTTTTAGATGCGAAGCAGCTCATGGTGGAGTTGAGTTTGGTGGTGTGTGGCATGACCACCTTAACTGAGCATGTGCAAAAACTGGCCCAAACACTGCCATAACGCGATAACGTGCTATTACGTTCTAGCCTGTGTAAGGGTGCTAGTGGTGGCTAGAAGAAGAACAAAGGCGTCTCATTTCTGCAGCCCGGTAGGGAGCACGGCGCAGCGCCCAGTGTGTAAGCGAATGTGTAAGAGGCTGTGGCCTCTCCCTCTTACACTCTCGCAGAAACCACGTGATGGCGTCGGGGAACCGGGTTCTGCAGACGCGCAATAAACCCACCTGCTCCCGCGTCACGTGGCAATGAACCAATCTGGTGTGCCTCAACAGAGAAAGAGAGAGAGAGAGAGAGATAACTTTATTGACGGCATAGCAAGGTCGATAAATTCAACTTGCTGGTGGTTTAAAGGCTGGTAGCCAAAAGTTTGGCACGACCGTTTCAGTCCAATTAACCAATTCTGCCTGAAGACGGTAGTCAGCTGACGACAGGAAGGACTTCCAAGCTTCGAGGGAGGAAGCTGGCCGTATTGTTTCTGGTGGGAGGTGCTCCTCGCTTTTGAATGAGCACTCGCCTTCGCCAACGCGGCAATAGTTAACTATCAAGAACACACTTCTTCAATAAAAGCGCTCGGTCCGCACATCCTAGGCCGCTTACATAATAGGCAGGATATTGACGCTATTGTTCGCTTTTTCTGACCAAGTTCGTTGACGGGCACCTCAACGTGTCTGCAAGGATGTCATGTCCGCATCTGCCACGACACAATCCGCTTCCCTATTATTCCTCTTCATTCATTTTTCCTTTCGTTTTCTTCCGCTAGGTCTTCCGCATTAACAATCTCACCACACAATCGAAGCAGGTCGCTGCATGTGTACCGTACGTCTGCCAAATATTTTTAGATGCGAAGCACCTTAGGACCGAGTTCAATCCAATGTGTCTGCGTGGTCACCCTCACCGCGCATGTGCAGCAGCTGGCCCAAGCACAGCCAGAACTCTCTCACGCACTAGCGGGTTCGGGCCTGCGCAAGTGGCTGAGGCTGTGGCCTCCTCCTCTTACTCTCTCAGCAATCAGGTTAAGGCGTCGGGGAACGAGATTCTGCAGACACGTGTTGAACGCACGTGCTCCCGCGTGGCGCGGCGATGAACCTGCGTGGCGTACTCTAGCAAGAGTTCGGGTCAAGTAACAGCAACAGAAATTACTGTGAATTCATGATGTGCTCCACTTGCAAGGACGCGTTAACATCGGGCAAGGTGCCCTTGATGGACGGAACTTTTAAGTCAACCCATGCGCTGCTTCGCATGCTACTCATGATTCCCTTTAGGGGATTTGGTGCGATTATTGTTGTGCTTCGTTTTTTAGATTTGGAGCATCTAATACTCGAGGCTTGTAGTGCGGCGCCGTCCGCAAGCTTCCTCCTCCTTCTTCCACCAACTGTGCATCCCTTCCTCCTCTACACACCGCGCGCGCTTAACTCCTCCACCATCTGTGCACCCTTCCTCCTCTACACACCGCGTGCGCTTCTCCTCTTCACGAACATTCGCTAGCTGTATAATGTAGCGCGCATGCGCCGTCACGCTTCGAGAACATCGGCAGCTGACGCGCGCGCATGCGCCGTCGCGCTTCGAGAACATCGGCCGCTGACGCGCGCGCATGCGCCGTTGCGCTTCTCCCCCTTCTCGAACATTCGACAGCTGACAGTGCATGCGCCGTCGCGCTGTATATATACTCAAGGTCGGTGCTCGCTCGCTCAGTTGCCGCTCGTCGGTTGGTTTGTACGGCGCGTCGACGTCCGAGGTCGCAATGATCGACGTCCCTTCGACCAGCGCCGGCCAAAGTGGCATCTAAAAGCCATCGTGCTCAAAGTTCGTCGCAATAAATAAACACCGCCCTTTCGCATACGTGTCGTACGTGTTCACTCATTTAACACCCCTCCTACAACCACGTTAACCAATTTAGCCAGCGACCCAAGTAAGTCGCAATTTAACACCCCATTTCACAACCACGTTAACCAATTTAGCCATCAACCCAAGTAAGTCGCACTTTAACACCCCGTTAACCAATTATATGCTCCGCATCCTCCTCAGTGTTCCCCCGAGGGAAGCTGCGGGCAATTTTTCTGCCTCGTTTTTAGAAAAAGTGGGGAACGATTTAGAGTGCAGGGTACTTTACTATGGGAGAGCTGAAAGCCGTGCCGTGAACCTGTGGTGATGTCACAGGTTACAACATACTTGCAGATGTTTGGAGAGAGGACTGATCATGATGTGCTGAGGTTAATTGTAGAGCTGATAGACGTGTTTAAGCAACCACTTCTAGTATCTTTCTGCATTGTTATCAGCCTTCCTCACTTACATATGTTCTTACGGCATTTGGTGCATTTCTACTGATTGAACAGTATTGCATGTCTACTGCACTAAGGAATCTTTATCTTCTCCCGCAATCACCTTCAGGTGGGTCTGCTGTATTCTCTAAACATCCTCAATAATATTGAAATTGACATGAGCAGTTTCAGGCTCTGTCAGAACAAACAAACAAAAAAGGCAGCTTCTCACAAGTGGTTCCAAGACTAAAAAAAGTGCAGACCTTGGCGGCCAGCCTTGTTTTTTTTTACTCTTCTCTTTTTTTTAGAATAAAGACTTCTTTTGCGGGGTTCACCAAGACCTGACTGACACCGAGAAGTCGAAGATGCTTAGATAACAACTGAGAACGATCTGGAGAAGATCGTCCAAGTTGTTCCGTTTCATCTTCCAGCAAACAAAAAACAAAGCCCCGCCGCGGTGGTCCAGCTAAGGTACTCCGCTGCTGACCCGCAGGTGGTGGGATCGAATTCCGGCTGTGGCGGCTGCATTTTTGATGGAGGCGAAAATGCTGTAGGCCTGTGTGCTCAAACTTGGGTGCAAGTAAAAGACCCCCCAGGTGGACGAAATCTCCGTAGCCCTCCACTACGGCGTCTATCATTTTCATATGGTAGTTTAGGGTCGTTAAGCCCCAAATATTAATCGATCAATAAATTAAAAAAACACAGAATTGCTGGAGATTGTATAATGTCATACAAATTGAGTTTATTGGTATTTGATAAAAAGCGCCACATTTCCTTTCTTTATACGAATGCGCAATCACCTAGAAACAAGGCAGATGAGATAGAGATACTGTTTGAATTCTTCTTTGATGCCACCATGGTTACTCAACGTGGTACCGCCATGAAGCGGAAGGTCTTCGTCTACCTATATATGTCACTTATTTCTTGAACTGCAGTGATGAATTAGGTGGTGGCATTATGCTTTTACTGAAATATATGTATCAGTGTGAAATAGCCGAGGCTTTCTCTGTGGTTATTGATAATTACGAGAAGCTGACTGGGAAATTTTCTTAGAGTATTTTTTTTATTTTGTTAGTAGACTCCCTGCCCCCCTTCAAATGCAATGTGTCCGCCTTTCTTACGTTTCTAAACACGTTTCTGTCGTGGGTCAATGAAAATATTTATAACCTTACTACCGGAGGTGAGCTAAACATATCGCTTCCGCCGCAGATGCGCCCATTTGTCCGGCATCGGATGTCGTATTTTTTTGTTAGCGAGAGAACTGTTACAGAAAAAGTAAAAGAAAGAAAAAGAAATAAAAATGAAGATTTGGGAAGGTAGAAAAACAAGAAAAACCTGGCGCAGCTGTGCGAAGTGGTTGGAAGGCAACATGCAGCAACGCCAGTAATATGGAATCAGCACATTCGCATAGCGCAAGACTACGAGTAGTTACGACGTAGCTACAGAAGAGCAGCGCTCTTTCTGTCCTTGTCTCTTCTGTAGTTACGTCGTAACTACTCGTAGTCTTGCGCTGTGCGAATATTTTGATTACCAATCACCAACTAGCTCAAGCATCTGTCTTGCCAATGATAGGCAGTGTTTCTTGAACGATCCAGCGCACAGACGACAGCGAAGCTTCTGGCTGCGCTGATCCCTTACATTAAAACGACCGTGGATGTCACTGGAGACAACGTTTTAGGGGCGAAGCTCCTTAGGGCGTGGGCTGTGCGTCCCCTGTAGCCTGTATGGAGCCACCTCTAGTTTAGTTCTTGCAGCGTTCACTAGATGGCGGTACCGTCCCCTGTATGTAGCCACCTCTAGTTTAGTTCTTGCAGTGTTCACTAGATGGCGGTACCGTCTCCTGTATGTAGCCACCTCTCGTTTAGTTCTTGTAGTGTTTACTAGATGGTGGTACTTGTAGCTGATGATGAAAAGATGCAAGATGTTATAAACTAGAAAGCGGTACTTGTAGTTGATGACAGACGCGAGATCTTATAAAATAGGAATGATGTCACATATGGCGCGTTTCATTGGTTGAAGGCAATCGTTCGATTTAGTGCGGCGACGTACGCTAGGGGGAGCGATGTAATAAAATCGAGTGGGCAAAATGCACAGAGGATTCATGGTTTACCAGGTTTACCTCCGGAGCTTCGCCCACTCATCATCATTCACTTCGTGGATATGGCGGAATTTTTTTAGAAGTGGTCATGCTGACGGCAGCATGTCCTGTTTCGAGCAGCATTGTAATTAGAGCCCTTTGTTAATTACATAAACATGGTATGCTATTACCGAACTGCTTTGCTTTTCTCGCTCGATTCGCTTTAGCCACTCGCAGTTTCCATAAAAAAGCGTTCCCCCCATGATAGGTTCATCGTCAACAATGCGCGGGCCTGGAGGCAACAACAAGGCGTAACAGCACAGCAGCTTTAAAAAAAAGCATTTAGGCTTTCTGAGTATCTTCGCTGGAATTATAAGGTGCAAAAGCACGACGAGCGCGAAAAGATCAGCGGTGCAGTAATAACGTACTTTATTTCCCTACCGTATTTCCCGAACTTCTTGAAGGACTTTTACTGGAACGCTTAGAGGACGTTTCAGTGGAGCAAGTACTGCCCCGCTAAACAACGATCAGCTCGAGAGTATTGACTCGACAGGTCGCTTATGCAAATATTTTTGTAAATTGACTGCACGTATCACACTGGAAACACTCGATTTAATATTTTTCTGCTATGTTACTTTCAGCACAGCAGTGAATGAAAAAATTTACGATGAAATAATATCGATGTGCAGTATATATTTAAATAACACATTTCCCGTAGTCGTGAGGAAGTTAATTGAACAAGTAACCTTTAACACAATCCAATATGAATATTGTCAATGCTTGAGACCATGCGCGTGTGCACAGTGGGAGACAAAGAAGTGAGCTTGCTCCCACGCGCAATTTGCGCCATTCTATTCCCCAACCATTCATCTGCTTACACGCTCGCCAGAAGTTTCACGTCGCTGCTGCTCAACGCCAGTGCTCTCGGCAGCCACCTGCGGCCACTACAGCCATAGAGCACACGTTTGCTGCCATAGTCAACGAAGACAGCAGGATGTCTCGCATTAACCCGTCAACACCTGTGGAGATCAGCAAGGATGGCAGCTTGCTACCGTCGCGGTTGCCGAATCTGTGGATCGTGAGCGAACCGTCGAGGCAGCTGTCACCGAGCGTGTGTATCGTGACCGAGTCGTCGATGCACCCGTCATCTAGCGTGTGCGTGGCGAATAAGCACGACCGCCCAGCGTCTTTGTCGAGGCCACCGTCGCCGAGCGTTTGCATCGTGACCGCGTCGGAGATGCTCCCATCGCCTAACGTGTGCACTGGGAAGAGGTGCAGTCGCCCAGCCTTGGCGTCGAGGCCGCTGTCACCGAGCGTGTGTATCACGACCGAGTCGTCGATGCCCTCGTCGCCCAGCGTGTGCACGGGAAACAGGCATGACCACCCAGCGTCTCTGTCGAGGCCGCCATCGCCGAGCGTTTGCATCGTGACCGAGTCGTCGATGCCCCCGTCACCCAGCGTGTGCACGGGAAACAGGCGCGACCACCAAGCGTCTTCGTCAGGGCCACCATCGCCGAGTGTCTGCATCGTGACTGAGTCATCGATGGCCCCGTCGCCCAGCGTGTGCATGGGGAAGAGGCGCAGTCGGCCAGCTTTGACATCGAGGCCACCATCGCCGAGCGTTTGCATCGTGACCGAGTCGTCGATTCCCCCGTCGCCCAGCGTGTGCATAGGGAACAGGCGCAGTCGGCCAGCTTTGGCGTCGAGGCCACCATCGCCGAGCATTTGCATCGTGACCGAGTCAACGATGCCCCTGTCGCCCAGCGTGTGCATGAGGAACAGGCGCAGTCGGCCACCTTTGGCGTCGAGGCCACCATCGCCGAGCGTTTGCATCGTGACCGAGCCATCGATGCCCCTGTCGCCCAGCGTGTGCATGAGGAAGAGGCGCAGTCGTCTCCTTTGGCGTCGAGGCCACCATCGCCGAGCGTTTGCATCGTGACCGAGTCGTCGATTCCCCCGTCGCCCAGCGTTTGCATGGATAACAGGCGCAGTCGGCCAGCTTTGGCGTCGAGGCCACCATCGCCGAGCGTTTGCATCGTGACCGAGTCATCGATGCCCCTGTCGCCCAGCGAGAGAGAGAGAGAGAGAGAATAAACTTTATTGAAGAAATAAAATTACATGACTAATCCCGGGTGGAGCCCTCTTGTAGAGCCCCACTGGCCACAGCGGCTCGCCGGGCCTGGTCTAGGGTCACCAGTTGGCTCCCCAGTGCCAGCTCGGAAAGCCGTGCCTCCCAAGACCACGTTGTGAGTGTTTGTAGTGAGCGCACCAACCTAGATACTGCATTGGCTGGCCGCTCGGTACATTGGTAGGTTATGTGTGTAAGTGTGGCTGTGTGGTTACTACACCATGGGCGTACCCCTGTTGTGTATATCTGTGGAAAAATTGCGTGTATGTTTGATATGTGGGGGTATGTGTTCGTTTGGAGGCGGCGCCAATCCCGGGCTTGTTGGCTGCTTAAGTTCGGATGTGGAGGGGCGTACGTGCGTCTTGTAAGGCGTTGGTTTTCCAATATCTGCCTGCTTGTTACACTTTGCTCTTCATGATGCCCTGTGAGGTGTCCTGAGGAGAGTCCTGCGTCTCGGCCAGTAAGTCCGCGAGCTACACAGTTTGCCTCCTCGTTCCCCCCAGGCCGTCATGCCCTGGGCACCAAGTGACGCCATGTGCCTCCATGAACATGGACCCAAAATATCAGTGACGCACCTTGGAAGTATGCCTCTAAGGTATAAGCGACATGCAGCTTGTGAGTCTGTCAAAATATACGCTGAGCGCCCCCTTCTTTTGGCTTCTCTGATTGCCAAGGCTATGGCTGCTGCCTCTGCGGTGGCACTTGATCTGGTGCGTAGGGACGCGCAGGCCACGACTTTGCTTTGGTTAGTCACTGCCGATGCATATGCTTGTTTTCTGGAGCCTTGTGGTGGCGCGGGATAAAGACTGACGTCGGTAAAGTAAGCGTCTGGATCGCTACTTCTCTGCAGGAGTTTTCGTGCTCGCGCTTGACGACGCTTTTTGTTGTAGAGTGGGTGCATGTTTTTTGGAACTGGTTCCACGATTATTTGATCACGTATTTGCTTGGGTACACTGTCTCATCGCCACAGTATTGAGGGGTGAGAGAGTATCCCAGCCTCTGTAGCAGTGTTCTTCCCTGGAGCGTAGTGGTGAGTCGTTCTCGCTGTGCGATTAGCGTGGCGGCGGCCAATTCTTCATACGTATTATGCATGCCAAGTCCCATGAGTTTTTCTGTGCTTGTGCTGTTCGGAAGTCGCAATGCTGCTTTGTACGCAATTCTGATGAGTCTGTCAATCTGCTCTATTTCGGGCTTGCGTGTTGATTGAAAGGGAAGAGCGAACGTGACTCGGCTGAGAACGAAGGCATGTACAAGGCGTACCGTGTCGGCCTCTGTCATCCCATCATTACTTCGCGCTATTCTAGCTATAAGGGATGCAATACTCTTTACGGTGTGTTTGAGTTTGCCTATTGCAGTCTTTACGCTGTTGTTTTCTTGCACGTGCATGCCTAATATTCGAGCTACTGGGGTCCTGTTGATGATCTGTCCGGCAAAATCTAGCTGCAGCGCGGGTGCACGGTTGGACCGAGTGCGTGGGGGTCTTATTTGCAAATATTCCGATTTGCTAGGTGCGCACGACATGCCTGCAGCAGTGAGGTAGCCTTGAATCATGTCTATAGCGGTTTGCAGTACATCTTGTCGTTCTCCATAGGAGCCCTTTGTTGCCCATAGCGTAATATCGTCCGCGTAAAAGGCACAGCCCAGGTTTGGTAGAGTCTCCAGCTGGAGGACTAGTTTCCGGAGGCCGATATTGAATAAAAATGGAGACAAGATGGAGCCCTGAGCTGTGCCTTTCAGTGGGAAGTCGTATGGTGATGATTTGGTACCAGCTATGCCAATCTGCGCCTTGCGATTTCCAAGAAAATCAGAGGCATAGTTGAATATGCGTTGTCCGCATCCTATGGCTGCAAGACCGTCTAGTATGGTAGAGTGCGCAATATTATCAAATGCTTTTTCGATGTCGAGTGCAACGAGTAGATTGTTGAGACTACCTGGCGCTGGGTTAAGCACTTCCTCTTTGAGCAGTAAGAAGATATCCTGGGTAGACACTCCTCGCCTAAATACGTACATAGATGTTGGTAGAAGCCCCCGTTCTTCTGTGTATTGGTCAAGGCGAGTGAGTATAACTTTTTCGAAGAGCTTGCCAATGCATGACGTTAAAGAAATTGGTCGTAGCTGATCAAGGCTTCGCCGTTTGCCTGGTTTAGGTATGAGTACAACCTGTGCCAGTGTCCATTCTGCAGGTATCTTTCCACTCGGTGTCCAGACTTCCTGATTAAAGTGGTCTCTGATGGCGTGTAATGCTTCATCGCTGAGGTTCCGTACCATGGCATTTGTAATGCCATCCAATCCGGGCGCTGTATTTCTTTTGAAGCTTTGAGCCGCTGCATAAACCTCCGCAAAGGTTATGGGGGCGTCGAGCTCAGTGTTGGGTTCTCCATTGTATTCTTGACTGGGTGTTGGGCTAACGTTTCGCTTGCGTTCTCCTTTGTAGCGTTGTTTCAGCTCTTCTATTAACTGATCCGGATCACCTTGAAATTCCCCAGCTAGCCGTTGAAGGGTAGCGTTTGTTTCGGTTCTTGTTGCAGAGGGATCCAAAAGACTCCGTAGGATGTTCCACGTCTTTTTCGTGCTTAATGTGCCTTTTAAGGAATCGCAGAAGGTGCGCCAGTTGTTGTTGTAAAGTTCCTTTGAGTATGCGTGTACTTCCTCCGTGATTTTCGCTATACGGAGTCTGAGTTTCTTATTTAGCTTTTGTCGGCGCCACCGTTTCGTGAGGCCTCGGCGAGCTTCCCAAAGATGTGTCAAGTGGGTGTCAATGGCAGGTGCGTCGGTAGTTGTTTGATATATCTTGGTGTTCTTGTCATAGAAACCCTTAATGTACAGTGTTCATTGGGCTATAGTTGTTGGCTTGGGCCCGTCTACTTCCTGTTGCTCTCTATATTTAGTCCATTTAGTCAGTCTGGCTTTTCCGAGCGGGCGTCGCAGTCGAGCTGTTTCATATGTTATTTGCACAATATTGTGATCGCTGCCCAGATTGTCGTCCAGCACACTCCAGCGCATGGTCGCGGCATTGTTGGTTACGGTAAGGTCGGGAGTGGTGTCCCTGTTGACACTGTTTCCTATACGAGCCGGTATGCCCGGTGTCGTGAAGAGTGTGTAGTCGTAGCGCTGTATCGCTTCTAAAAGTCGCGTACCTTTGGGTCTGTCTGCGCTATAACCCCATGTGGTGTGCCAAGCGTTGAAGTCCCCAGGGATGATCAAGCGGTCGCGTGGTTGAAGCTTGTTGTTCAAATAGTGGAAGATATTGCTGAATTCTGCTTTTCTGTCTTGTGGGGGACTGTATATGTTACATATAACCTGCCTTGGGCGTCCTTTCTTCGCTGGCCAGAGGGTTACGATAAGGTGTTGCGTCTCTTCGTTCGGTGCCGTTATGCATGTAGCTGCCAATTCTTTCCGGACGAGTGTCGCACTCTTAGGTGTATTTGTATCCATGTACAGTTTGTAGCCAGAAACTGTTTTAGGCCTAGCTCCCACCTCTTGCAAGCAGATTACGTCAGGAGGAACCAGCGCCGCCTTTATGTATAGAGTGAGTGTAGCGTGCTTTTTGTGCAGGGAACGACAGTTCCAGGACCATATAGTGAGATTCTCGTTTGCTATGCGTCGGTTAATTGCCATGATGCGAGGAGGTGGGTGTGCTTTGAGCGTCCGAGGTAAGCATGCTTTTGGCGTCGGACTCCTGGGACCGCGGTTAGTTCTGCTTACGTCGACGCTTCGTTTCTGTGTCGAGGCTTTCATGAACGTATCGCTTCAGGTCATGAAATTCGACAAAGAACTGTTTCATTTGGGCTTCTGTTTGCTGCAGTATGTGCTGTTGCATTAGCTGCAGTTGTTGTTGTAAAGTGAGGTTTGTCGCTGTTTGTTCTGTTCCTATATTGGCTACAGGATCTCGTGGTGGTGTCGATTGCGGTTGGATGTGCCCATTGTCCCGTAGCTTTTCGCTTGGGTGGCTAGTTAGATTTTGAGAGGCCTGGACTGTAGTTTTCAGGGTGGCTCCCATTACTTGGGCCAGCTGTTTTTCGAGCCACACTATTTTGTTCTCGTATTTGTCAAGGCGTTGCTTAAGCTGTTTGTTTTCAGCGATTACTGCTTGATAGTGTACGTTTTGTGTGATGGGGGGAGTACATGCAGACTTGGGAGCCACGGCTTCCGCCCAGCTTACCGGAAGTGATGATGCCTGTTGGGTGCATCCTTGATCCCCGCCGTTGCCTTTGGCTCCCCCTCCTGGAGGACTGCGGTGGAGGTTCTGCTGAGTCGGAGCTGGCGCGTGCTTCTTGGATGGCGAGTGCGGCTTTCTGCCCGGGGACCGTGAGTGCGACCGGGAACTGTGCTTGTCATCGGCTGACTTGTAGGCGTTTTCTTCCTCTTCGGAGGAGAACCAGTGGAGATTCTTGGTCCTCGGTGGGTCGTTGCTAGTGCCCTGTTGAGGCTTATCACTGTGGCCTGCTTGTACTTGCGGCTGTTTAGGCTTCGGCGGCTTAAGTCTTTTTTTGCAAGTTGGATCTCCTGTGGGGTGAGCCTCCCCGCACGAGGCGCAACTAATAGAACACGGATGTCCATCCGTTGGATTAGTCAGTCCGCACAGCCGGCAAATGGGGCGATCCGGATGCGGGCAAACGTCCGCGTGGTGTCCTTTTTCTCGGCAGACCTTGCAGACTTGAATCGTAGGTTGGAAGGGGTAGCAGCGGAGTTCACCCCCGGAATAGTAGACGGTACGAGGTAGCGTTGGACCGAAAAATGTAATGGCTGCGCTTTTCGTTGTGCCTATCATTCTGGCAGTGATGATCTCCACACCGTGCGTTCTGACACTTAGGTGCGCCATGAGAGTTTCGGTTGAGGTGTTCATCGGTACGCCGTGAATCACCCCTCTCAGAGTATCGTCTCCATTTGCGGCGTAGGCACAGACAGCGTGAGCCCTGCCGTTAAGCACAAGGGCGCGTATCAGACGCACTTTGTCCGCCACTTCCTCATATTTGGTCGACATATTTGGTTCACCCTGGGTTGATTCTAAGGATGAAATGGTCATCTCTGATGCCAGCTTGGCATGCCTCTATGATTCCTTGCGCAAGCGTAGGAGTCAGAATGTTTCTCAGCGGGAGGCCCTGGTTTGCACGATTGACGCTCTTGTATTCGTCCTTCGGCAACGGCGGTTGCTTTGGCAATTTCTTGAATGTTGGCGTGCCTGTCTTAACTTGGTCCTGGAGCCCTGCGCTGCCGCGCCTCCGCTCCAGTGCCTCTTGCTTGCGTTTTTTGGTGGATTTCGCTGCCTGCCAGCTAGCGTCTTCTTCTGCATGCGATTGAGCGCCGATAGCGTCTCGGATCACCGTATCATGGTCGCCCTGGAGTTGATCCATTTGGTCGTCTGCTGTACCATCCTGGTCTAGGAGGTGGTATTGTTGGTCGGTCGCCGCGTTGAGAGCAATAGCTGGATGAAGCTCCGACGCGGGCGTCCCCAGCGTCGGTGCAGCTGCCGGCGGCTCCCCAGGTCAGCGTTTGGTGAGCGTCCTAGGGGTGACGAGCTTTCTGAAGTCCTTTGGCACCTCCAAGTGGCAAGAAATCCTCTTGAGAGGTGCCCAGGCGTTCCTCGGAACTTCTTGAAGCTGATAGTTTGTCGCCCAGCGTGTGCATGGGGAACAGGCGCAGTCGGCCAGCTTTGGCGTCGAGGCCACCATCGCCGAGCGTTTGCATCATGACCGAGTCGTCGATTCCCCCGTCGCCCAGCGTGTGCATGTGGAACAGGCGCAGTCGGCCAGCTTTGGCGTCGAGGCCACCATCGCCGAGCGTTTGCATCGTGACCGAGTCATCGATGCCCCCGTCGCCCAGCGTGTGCACGGGAAACAGGCACGCCCACCCAGCGTCTTTGTCGATGGCGCCATCGCCGAGCGTTTGCATCGTGACCGAGTTGTCGATGCCCCCGTCACCCAGCGTATGCATGGGGAAGAGGTGCAGTCAGCCGCCAGTTTTGGCGTCGAGGCCACCATCGCCGAGCGTTTGCATCGTGACCGAGTCGTCGATGCCCCCTTCGCCCAGCGTGTGCATGGGGAAGAGGCGCAGTCAGCCGCCAGTTTTGGTGTCGAGGCCACCATCGCCGAGCGTTTGCATCGTGACCGAGTCGTCGATGCCCCCGTCGCCCAGCGTGTGCATGGGAAACAGGCACGACCATCCAGCGTCTTCGTCGAGGCCGCCATTGCCGAGCGTTTGCATCGTGACCGAGTCGTCGATGCCCCCGTCACCCAGTGTATGCATGGGGAAGAGGCGCAGTCAGTCAGTTTTGGTGTCGAGTCCACCATCGCCGAGCGTTTGCATCGTGACCGAGTCGTCGATGCCCCCGTCGCCCAGCGTGTGCAGGGGGCACAGGCGCAGTCAGCCAGCTTTAACGTCGAGGCCACCATCGCCGAGCTTTTGCATCATGACCGAGTCGTCGATGCCCCCATCGCCCAGCGTGTGCACGGGAAACAGGCACGACCACCCAGCGTCTTCGTCGAGGCCACCATCGCCGAGTGTTTGCATCGTGACCAAGCCGTCGATGCCCCCGTCACCCAGCGTATGCATGGAGAAGAGGCGCAGTCAGCCAGTTTTGGCGTCGAGGCCACCATCGCCGAGCGTTTGCATCGTGACCGAGTGGTCGATGCCCCTGTCGTCCAGCGTGTGCACGGGAAACAGACACGACCACCCACCGTCTTCGTCGAGGCCACCATCGCTGAGCGCTTGCGTCGTGACCGAGTCGTCGATGCCCCCGTCACCCAGCGTATGCATGGGGAAGAGGCGCAGTCAGCCAGTTTTGGCATCGAGGCCACCATCGCCGAGCGTTTGCATCGTGACCGAGTCGTCGATGCCCCCGTCGCCCAGCGTGGGCACGGGGCACAGGCGCAGTCAGCCAGCTTTGACGTCGAGGCCACCATCGCCGAGCGTTTGCATCGTGACCGAGTCGTCGATGCCCCCGTAACTCAGCGTGTGCATGGGTAACAGGCGCAGTCGGCCAGCTTTGGCGTCGAGGCCACCATCGCCGAGCGTTTGCATCGTGACCGAGTCGTCGATGCCCCCGTCACTCAGCGTGTGCATGGGGAACAGGCGCAGTCGCCCAGCTTTGGCGTCGAGGCCACCATCGCCGAGCGTTTGCATCGTGACCGAATCGTCGATGCCCCTGTCGCCCAGCGTGTGCACGGGAAACAGACACGACCACCCACCGTCTTCGTCGAGGCCACCATCGCTGAGCGTTTGCATCATGACCGAGTTGTCGATGCCCCCGTCACCCAGCGTATGCATGGAGAAGAGGTGCAGTCAGCCAGTTTTGGCAACGAGGCCACCATCGCCGAGCGTTTGCATCGTGACCGAGTCGTCGATGCCCTCGTCGCCCAGCGTGTGCACGGGGAACAGGCACAGTCAACGAGCTTTGGTTTCGAGGCCACCATCACCGAGCGTTTGCATCGTGACCGAGTCGTCGATGCCCCCGTCGCCCAGAGTGTGCGTGAAGAATAAGCGCAATCACCCAGCCTCCTCGTCGAGGCATTTATCGTCGACCCAGGAGTAGACGCTGTAGGCCTGCCTCCTGCACGTCAACCATCGCACTTGCCAGCGAGTGACACCTGCGGGTGGTCGCGCAGTCCCACGCTTCCGGTCAAGAAATTGGAAAGTGGGCGAGAAGAAATGCGAAAAGTAACACGTACATATTCTGTATTGTACTGTAGACGCACGTTATTTTTCATAGCATGGACTCACTTTATTGATAATGCTGTACATTTATTGATAACGTAGTATAAGCTAAATGTGATTTTCTTTACTATTGTTTTATTTTTACTGTGGTTGTTTCTTTAGGTCGCTCGACCAATATAAGTTGATGTCGATTTTATATCTTATGTGTATTGGGCCTTGTTAAATTGAATCTTCGAACGTCACCTGAACGAGAAATAAAAGCATCTCACGTGCTTTGAGATTTCATGTTATGTCAAGCGTGTGGAGGGATATGGTGACAGTGTTGTAATTTTTTTCATCGAAACATTACGAAAAGACGAAGGTTCGTACAAATATTGTACATAAGCCAATATGTTGAGCAACCGTATATGTTCTATATTGCAACTTGTTCACAGCTACCTAACAGAGACAACATCAACATGGGTATTAGCTACACCAAAAGGGATAAGCTGGTAGCAGCGTTTTTGCTCGCATGAATGGCAGCCCTGGACACTGCTACATAAATCAACTTTAGGAGGTGACGTTTTGCTACAACTGACGTTAAGCCAACGTAATGGCCGTACCATAGTGAATAGTATGTATTGTCTACATATTTGCATAAGCAGCATTGCAAACACAACTATCACTTCAAAAACACTAGGGTTTATCTGAAAAGCACTCTTGAAACCTGGTGTGACATCGTGGTAGAACGCTTGGTAGCCTAATTCAGCTAGAGAAACGAAAACCGACGCACCAAACAGCGCATCTACTATTCCCTTTGGGAACGCCCTCAGTGACTACACTGTTTCCCTCGCCGTTATCAACAATTAATTTAGACATTTCACTTAGAGGCCGCTTATCGACGCTCGTTCATTTTCCCAACAGTGTCGTCATTGAGGGTGTTGTCGAAGTGAATGATAGATGCGCTGTTCGGTGTGTCGGTTTTGGTTTCGCCAGCTAAATTGGCCAGATTGCATCACTCCGCGTTGATTTCCAGTGGCCACGTTTCTAAAATTTCAGAGTGGCTATAGACTACGCGTAGGAAAGGCTTGAATTCACTCATTTGACTATACCGGCTATTAGCACATGTTAAAAAGTCAATTGAGTTAATTTCTATAATGATGCACCGCTGCAACTTATTTTTTACCCATCTAAAGATGCCTTCTGCAACAGAGTGGCAACACCTAAAGTAGCACGTAGATATTCTTTACTGTACATTTTAAAGAACATTAGACACATTTCTTGAAAAATTCTGTATATGCATGGCTTGGAGTAGGCTTCCTTTTCGCATGGGACTACCGAAATCGGCCAGTTCGAACATAGGGCAAGCGTAATAAAATGAGTTGAACAGAAGTTGGCGACAAGAGGGAACGTGTAGGTGTAGCGCATTTTTGCGTTTCTTAAAATTTCGTATTACTGTAAAAATGACTGGTTCATCATAAAGTTTATCAATGCAAGAGCCGAGAACATTGCATAACAGTAGTGTAAAATACGATGCACCACCGTATCTGCTTTTCTGGTAACGAGGAACAATATTTGGAAGCACTCTGCATGGTACATACGGGCCAATTAAATAAAAAAAATCTTTCAAGGCAGACATCTTGCTTTTGTTTTGCTTTGCTGACAAATTTCATGTTGCCATTGCTAGTTTTCGGCTTCGCAAGTGTTTTAGACGACATAATTTTGAATATTGCTTACTTCTTGCTTAATCTTGTATGATCCGTCGGTACCTAAACCATACACCACAATGGTCTGTAAACAACCTATCCCAACAGGTTTCATTGGTCACACAATAAGTTGTAGTCAGCGCTGCCAGGTAAAAGTGATTTCTTGCACCCTTCTAGTGTGTTTGTGTATCATGACCGCCAGATACAACTAACTGCTCTGTAAATTGGTCTATCTTATCCAATGCTATTCAACTTATTGGTCTGTCTCACAACTTCTTAAGATAATGGTATACTTGAACAAAATGTGCTCGCTTTATGCATTATAGACCTGGCTTGCATATGAAAATGCTTTCTTTCATTCAAAGGAGAGAAAAATAAAATGTTGAACGATGATTTGACAGTTTTCCTTCGGGGCGAGGCTAGGAGATGTAAAACTTCACCGTTGCCCCGTCCCACACTCCATCAATTATGATAGTGGTGCAGGTCCCTCATGCGACAGTTTGATGTCCTTGGAGCTTGAGTTCATAAGGAAACATTTTAAGGGGACCTTAATAGAGCATCGAGTATGAGCAACCGCTCTCTCCTTCATTTCTGCCTCTATGCGACCGTGAAGGTGGTTCCTGCGTCTGCCTTCCTGTTGCTTGTTGTGTGTGTTTTCTGCTTCCGCATCAAAGTACATGAGAGAATGCTCTAAATCAGCCGATCAGAGTTCGTCACCTGGACGTTCAATTCTGAAATAGCGTCTTGATACGTCAAGCAGTCGAATATAAACGCATTTGTCATCGATTGCCTGATTTAGGCACAAATACAGTAGGTGTCAATGTCCGTGTATGACACATGATCAACCCTTTGTTCTTAACCACGCTAGCTACTGCCAACACTTCACTAGTTGATTGTATCATTGTTATATTGAGACACTTTAAGACAAAATTTATTGCGAGAATGTGGTTCAACACTAGAGTGGACAGATTTCTCCCAATCCGCCTAATTAAAAAGAGTCTTTACATGATTCACTTGGTGCTGATTTCTTGTGCTTAGTTGGAATCAGTTCATCATCAAGCATGGTAACCCGCTGGGTGATCACGCAAAGAGCTCATCATTAGTGTATCAACAACTACAGTGTGCACATTGTTAGGCTAAAAACAGCAAGTACTATTTTTTGGTCTTGAACGTCACATGATTACTTGTCAGATCTCACTGTAAAGAAAACTCCTAATTTGACTTCAACCACTGATGAACTCTAATGAACCCCAAAGTCTAAGAAACAGTTGTGTTTGCATTAAATCTCAGTCGTAATGAAGCCTCGAATATCATTTTAGCATCAACAAGTTACTGAGCAACACTATTGATGGCTTTTTGGGTGAACGGATAGATGTGTGGGCGGGAAGGCTGAACCGTAGTTAATGTAGATTCTGGGCACCAGCCGGGTGAAGCAAATAGTGAAACCTGTGGCGTATGACTTCGTTTCTCCTTCACCGATGAAAAACCCTCGCATTCCTGGAAACTAAGGCTGCTATTTGGTAGCCGTACGCTAGTGGTCAGGATGGTCAATAAAATGTAAACTGAGACTGGTCAGGAAGACGATTTATACATATCTCACAGAGGGCAACATTAATGGTTTTCTTTTTGTTTGCTTGTTCTGTGACTGCAATTGATGTAATAAAGGCGGGTGCTTAGGTTTTATCGCGGGCATCGAAGTACGTGCATGTCTTTCGCAAGTGGAACGCAATAGAGTTTCGTGACGAACAGCTCTCACTCTGCCGGAAGTGCCTACCCAATTTGGGCGTTCGTAAGGGCTAATTAGCCTTCTATATTACGCACGTGGCTTTGCAAAAGCAGCAACACATCTCTTCCATAGTGCACACTATTACTTTTGCTAACCCCTACTAAAAAGTTCCGTATGAAATCTTACGGAAAATGTATGGACTCCGTAACATTTCCTTATGCTACATACGGAAAACATATAGAGTTTTATGGAAATATACGGAAGTTGTATGGCATTTACGGAAAGCTTCTTATGGAGTATATGGAAGGATAAGGAAATTGCATGGCGTATACGGAAAGCTTTTTATGGAGTATACAGAAAGATAAGGAAAATGTATGGCATATATGGAACGCTTTTTATGGAGTATATGGAAGGATAAGGAAGTTTTATGGCGTGGATGGAGTGAGTTTTATGGAAAATATGGAAAGATAAGGAAACTTATGGAGCGTACGGAGAGTTCATTATGGAAGATATGGGAGGATAAGGAAAGTGTATGGAGTGTACAGAAGCTTTCATAAGGAAAATACAGAATGTAAGGTCTTACGGAAATATACAAATTTTGTAAGGTGCTTACGAAAATGTGCAACAGTGTATGAAAGGAATGGGGATTGTTGCAAAAATGGGCCCATGCAGATTACGCTTCAATTATAGTGCTACATAAGACACAACTTATGGGCCAGCTTTAATGAATAAGAAGATTATAGGTTAAACAAATGCTTTAAAATATATCATATCATGGCTGCATGGACGCATACAAGCTATGTAAAGCGCAATAAAGTGAGGACGCATGAGCTTCTCTTGATGCTTCAGTTCTACATAGATGCTTCAACTGTGCTGCAAAGAAATTTAACCAATGTCTGTGTGTGCAACATCGTCCATTTTAAACTATCTATATGTATATATAAAATTCCTACTGCGGGTTAAGCTACGTAGCACTCCATAACTCTTCCTTTTATTAAGGGCAATTTTTCAAACAATCAACATTATTCATTTTCTGTCTCATGACTTCGTGCCCGCAATTCTTGGTTTGGCTCGATCACAATTGTGCACCCTTATTTTGGAGGAATCAAAAAACATCAACCAAAATATATTTTGGAACTGTTTCTCGGTGATATTGCCTTCCCTCAACTGCCACAGCTTGAGATGAGTCATATAGCAAGTCTCGCGCATACCTAGGGCCTACCCTTGAAGAAACTGGTCCGGCTGTGAAATGCTCAGTTTTTTCTCAAATAAACTTTTTGGTTTGAGTTTTCTCAGTTGTCGAGTCCCTTCACAATCAAGCAGACCCAATGTTCCCCTTAGTCCTTAATTTTGTTATATTAAGAAATAAATAAAAAATTAATAATGAAAATAAAAATACTAATAACTGTTGCGCAAAAAACACAGTCCCACATACGTACTTGAACGCAATATTGCTTTTATTTTGTTTTATAACCTAAGGCATTAGAAAGAATAGCAGTACAATGAAAACGTTGAAAAAAAAACTGAAAAAATTTAGATTTGGCGGGACTCGAACCTACGCCACTTAATTGTGCTCGCGCACGTGAGCTGAGTGCGTTAACTAGCTAAGCTATTCACGCTATGTTTAAGTTATGTATATAAATTTGCTTTTCACACGCTATGTGTTGGCATATTTATGTACGATATGCGATCGTATCTATTGTTGTTTGCATATGTTTTGTGATTGTATATACGCCACATGCTTTTCGCATGTCTTTTAACTATAGATTGCTGCCCCGCCGCGGATGAAGACAAGTATTTTTACACCCACACACAAGCTTGAGCAGTTGAAGGTTGTTTCCCGGGGCTCTCTTGCGATATAGTCGGCCACCACAGGGAATTAGAGTGATACGCCATTAATCCCTGCATCTAGTTGTATTCCACTTAGTAGCTCTATCGCTTGATGACAAATCAAGCGCGGGGCGCGACGTTATTGCGCACGATCATGCCTCGCGTAGTGGCGACATCAGCTGATTGCGCCGGCCCGCTTGCTTTGATTTGCTTCAGAGCAAAGAAATATACCTTGAAAGATTGCGTACTGCACTATGTCAAAATGTTACTGCTTTGTAGCCATCCTATTATTCATTGAGAATTGATAACTCTGATATCACTACTGTAGAGCTTTGCGTCGGTGACACGCACCGAACGTGAAACCGCACTACGTCTGTCGTAGAAGCAGTAGGAGGCTGTCGTCTGCTAGAACAAAAACAAAACAAAAACCTGCGAAAATATTTATAAGTTGTAACTTGTTTTTTGAACAACCGTTTATCACTTTTAAAGTTATTTTGCCAGATAACATACATTTTTTTTCAGTTTATAGCAGCGACAGATGTTTTTTTTTTCCTCACACAGATATCCAAGCCAAATCTATTCACAGCTAAAGCCACATGTTGTTTGTCTTTGTTTCCGTGGGCATGCTCTCTCCTGTGTTCGCGCTGCTACACACGAGAGCACGAAATGTTAAATTTACGCAAGGAAGTGCCGTTCCTCGTTCGTGTGATGTGCTAATATTGCGCCCTATTCCCGCGGTTGTTCGAGTGCGGATCAAGTGCGAGTCGTTCAAGGAATCGGCGGGTTGGGCGGGCACTCGAAGGACTCCGAGGTGACGGCTCACGCCTGTGGTTGCTTCCCTCAGGACAGTGTGAAAGAAACTAAAGGTAAGGGGGACACTTTTTTATGTAGACCAAGTATGCCACTCAGTGCAAGTGTGTGTTGCTGCACTCGAACGAGGCGTCGTGAAACGGCAACCTTACGCGCCTTTGCGAGTGCGGTTGCCGATTCGCTTTGACAACGCTAACGCTAGCTGAGCCATGGCGCATCGGCGCGGCCTTACTGGAGCTAATTCGAGACAACTGCGGCAACATGCATGTGTATGGTGATCGATTTTTTCATATGTGCAATGTAGTGAGGAAGACGCACACGGTGCTTGCTACGTTGTTGAAACGAAGCCTGCAGTGCCATTTGATGGAAAGCAGCATTTTGTTTACGTTCGCGGGTGATACAATTTGTAACTTGGCTCAATTCACCTAGCCAACCGCCTAAGTGGGTTGATTAGCATACGTTCACGGTAGAGCGTTATTATGCCCCTAAACAGTGGCGTGTGCTTGTTAAAAGATATAATGTGTGTGCCTAGTGTAGAGAGAGAGGTGTTCGTGCAATCTGCATATGTACCTGCAAGACGCTTTTGCTTGTAACTAATAATGTACCGGCCAGCACCTACATTGTACGCCTGACTTTGAAGAAAACTTGCATGCACAATGTGAGATTTTGTAATCTGCCAGAGTTGCTTTTTATAAAATAATACACTGCCAGCATGTTCAAAATATGTTTCGCTGCTGTGTGGCAGGGGTGCGGTTATCACGCTGTTGTGTAGTTGCTGATGCAAGCACTTAGAGTTTTGATGCGTTAATATTTCTCATCTATCTCATCAGGTGTTTGGCTGTTTCAGCACAAACAAGGCAAAGAGAGAAGGGAGACGGGTAATGACAGGACCAGTGCCGACTTTTGTTTGCAGGAGAATACCCATGTTGGTGTATTTATTGTGACAGCCTTTCTGTGTTGCTTTTTTGCCCAATTTATGCAACAACACAGTTGTCAGCAATATGAGAGAGAACACTGAAATTAGCTTTTAAAGATCATGGTGACTAAATGCCTAGTAATTCACAGCACAAAGTAACAACAAAAGACATCAGTATGATCAATGTGGACGAGTACAGTCTTGCATCTAAAAAATATATTGTGCAAAATTTTGCCTAAGTAAGAAACCTCTCTATGTTTGCAAATAGTGTGACGTCACTTCGAGCGCCGTTCCAGCCATTCCCTCCCTCTGTGCAAGGGCTGGTTGGCAAGGAAGTTGTTTGTGACGTTCCTGATAGACCACTGAGATGTATGCGATTCTAAACCTGTAGCCTAATATATACGTAATCTTTTGCGCGGTTACATCGCTGCATCTGACACCTACAACTTATTTGCATATTTACATTGCTCCCTTAGGACCTAACACACAAACTTGTTGTTTGCATTGTCACTTCATGAATATCGAGCGGTAAAGGTACTGAGTATATGTGAAACAAGAATCTCTGCTTATTACATGAAGACATATGAGGCCTTCGATAGAGCGAGTTATACCTTTATTGGGCTTGCGTACTCGTCGGGGCGATTCATACATGCAGCTTCAGCAAATGGTATCTTCCAGCCCGGTGACCATGCAATTTTTTTCTGCACACAGCGCAAACACCGAGATGTACCCACTCGCAGATGGTCGCATCAAGTGCATATTTACCTTGACTAAAATGTCGAATCAAGTTTTTTCATCGACCGGTCCCTGCCATGAGTGCTAACGTCTTCGCAAACAAGACACATTGTTATTGACACTGCACACACCACACACAATATTCTCAGTTGAACCGATATTCTCAATACCTTTCAATGCACACTACATGCCGCAATCAACAGGGCACATTTTTGAAGACTATGCCACTGTTCCTCGCACAGGCCACCACGTGTGTTCACTTCTTCAAGATAAACAGACAGCGTGGCAAATATTTTACCACACAGCTAGATGTTTGCTGACACATACTGCAGCTAATGTCGACATTGTAACGTGAAGTGTAAGCTTTGAAAAATGAAAACTTGCCCCAAACACCGCACGACTGTACCGGGCTGAGCCACCAGCGGGAGTGTTTTTCCAGCCACACCTTTTACATGTGCCAGTGACATCATGCTGTGACGTACCTCGGTAGGGGCCTATCGCTGCATACTTTATGTGAATGAGGGTCCTGTTAGTGAAAGCAGGCATTGTTGATTTCGTAACTTGTTCATTCCCAACTGGACCTTCATTTGCACGAGTTGTCTGACTGATATTCAGGCGAACTTTTGTGCAATAAATTATACAGTTGGCAGTCTGTGCTTGCTCCATACAGTTGTTACTGGTGTTTCTTGTTGTTACTTTGCACTGCTCAATACTGCTCACCTACAGAAAGCAGCCTATCTTGCTGCTGTTTTGGACAAGATGCAGCTGGCAAGTGCGATAGTGTTCATAACTCTAAATTCTCAAGCAAAAATTATCGTTTCATATTCAGTTAGTTGCATTCATATCAGTACAATATAAGAAATCATTGATTAAACATTAATCCGTGTTCCTTCACATAATGCTCACAACTTTTATATCAAATTGAATGGTGTTTATAAAAAACATGGGTTTTAGCTAAACTTTATGCTCTTTTCTTGAACAGCTGACAAAACGCTATTGGATGCTTACTTGCCATGAATTGGGCTGTGTTTGAAATACATTGCAATTCTTCACCGGACTGCCAGTACACTTCACATGGGGGGAACATTTATTAACCATGGATTGATTAATTAAGAACGGAAAGAAAGAAGCGGCAGGCCGGGATACTTGATATTGGCATCCGTTTCGCTACCCAGCGCATTATCATGCAAACTTCCTATAGAGTGGTTATGCGTCTTGCATGTGTGTCTTTAAACCAAGAACTTTGGGTAGAACTATATTTATCTTACAAATGGTTGCAGGACTGTGGAGGCTGTAGGGCTGCTTAGAAATGGTGGAATCCCTGGACATGTGTTCAACCTTGCTGCATCAGCTCCTTGGTGTTTTCATGGCATCTTTACAGATGTGTTGGGTGAGTAAAGCAAGCAGGTTTCAACACAAGGAAAAGTATAATATGGCAGCACCTTTTGTGCGTGCCTTACATCCCAAGTATATCAAATATTTATCTTGCACCTTGTGGCCTGTAATTTTTAAAGAGACACTTCTTTTTGCTTTATATTTGAGTCTTGATGCTTCGACAGCAATGTATTTGTGTTTGACAGCAAGTGTTCTTGAACAAATAACTGGTCTCAATAATGACAAAACACCCTTCATACTTGGTCCTTAGCATAAGCTAGCACATACCTGTAGCAGATTCAATTATTCATTTTTGCTGGGATGATAATGGGCAAGTAGCAAAGGCAAGTTCCGATTGGAGTGGTCGGTGATGTCTGTTTAGGCTCTGCCATATTGCTTTGCAACCAGAATTACTTGTGGCCACATATACAATGAAGCCACATGACGTGCATTCTAAATGAGATTACCATATCACATTTCGCTGCATCTCAATGTGTGCCAAACAAATGCAGATATCATTAGCTTGCCACTATAAAGGAATACTAAACCAACACAAGGTTGAAATTTAGTCGTGGTGTTGCAGCTGTGTATGACTCTACAATGAATGCATAGCCGTGATAATTTGTCTATATGTTGTCGCAATAGTAATGTTACACACATTGTACGATACAAAAGAGGTCCTCGCTTATTTCGCTTTTTTTCGCAATGCTTCTTTCTTGTCTCTTCTTGCCATGTGCTCCTCCTCACTGCACAAGGAGCAAGAGTAGTGGGCACACAAACACGTATTTAAAAAAATGTTGTAAGGTGAGCACTGAGAAGCTGAACACTTCCGAAAGGCTCAAAGAGGTAAAGGTATTGTTTCTAGCTACTTTTTGGGCACCCACAGCTAGTTGTGCTGCTGCAGTTAAAAAATGAGTCAAATGTTAAAAATTAATTGGAGGTGGTTTGGCACCCATAATTGCAGTTACATACAGAACTAGGTTTCAATGCGTAAGCAAAATCTGTTCACTCTAAATCAATCCTAACGATATCTGAAATTCAGGAAATATTCACAGAAAAGATCAGGAAAAGGCTAAGTGGTTGCCCCTTGAACGTGAAGGAGATACCCTTCTTCTAAAAGGTCAATAGACAGTCTAGTAGTCTCGATATTACATGCACTATAAAATATTCTGGTGTGGTGCTTTTCATGCATGTTATAATGAGAGGGGTTTTTAATAGAACTGTTGTCACTTTGCCCTGCGTTGCTGAAATTGTTCACATAGTTATAATACATGAATCACTTTATGCCTTTTGATTTTATGCAAATGGTTTGCTTACCCAATCGGTTTAACTTGATTTGGATAAAAACATAAATGCTCTAAACTTTTTTTTATTATACAGCAGGTTTATTTTTAAAATACGCGACCATTGATGTGAACACAGTTTGTGACGTGCTTGATTAATCCTTCACAATCACCGCTCTAACTACACCTGCTACAGTGCATAGTGTGACAAAAGTAATGGTACTTAACATTACTGGCAGCATATACTTTTATGTCTGAAAATGTGTTAAAAAGCCTGGTAAAAATGTGTGTACGTTTTTTTTCGCTCCAACTAAATGTTCTGGTCTACTCAAAGTAGCTTCCGCTCTTTTAAGGTCCTCAAACTATTAGGTGTTCAAAAGAAGCATCAATGCCATATGCTTTCTTTGTCAGCCTACTCACCACTCTAATAATGAGAATTACCCGACAACATTACCCAGTAAAATATAGGGATGTTATAAAAAGTAATGTCAAATGAATTGTCAAGAAACGTTGCCAAGTTAAGTTTTTCTTCACTTTTCTTTTCATAATTATGTTAAAGTTACTTTTGATAACATCCCCTATAGTTTGTTTGGCATCATTTTCTACTAGTTCTCATTATAATGTGTTCAACAAAGACAACAAACCCTTAAATTTATAGTTCTTTCCTTTACTCATGAATCTGAAACAGTGAATCTCAGTAATCTCAGCGGTGTGTGACTTGTTTTTTTTTTTGATCAGTTGTGCATGTGTTCAAGTACATGCATTTAGGTGGGAGGGTGAACCATTGCTACCTCCTGTGACTAGCAGATTTTCTGAGAACTGACAGATGCATAATGCTGCCAAAGAAGTATAGGGATATTGGAAGTAATCGTAAGGTAATTGCAATCGTAATGTAATTGCCAGTAGGCAAAAACAAGGTGTCCCACACTCGCCATAATGGTAACAAGCAGCGCTGACTGACTCTTCCATGTATAAATGCACATATATACCGTACAAAATGGAAGAGGAATAGCCGCCATGGTAGCTCAGTTGATAGAGCATCGGACATGTTATTCGAAGTTCGCAGGCTCGGTTCCTGTACAGGGCAGGTTATCTTTTTTTCCTTCTACTTTTCTTTCTTCACAATTACAACACTTCTATTCTTCTTGAAGACTTTCTGGTGTAAAAAAGGTACCTTATAATCTGAAGAGGCAAACAGAATGTGCCAGTGCACGTGTTAGCTCTTGTAGTGGTTACAAGTAAGATATGTTTTGAAGAATAAATCATTCTGCCACTTGCCTAAAGAATGGCTACAGGACATGGCACTGGATGCACTTTGTTATTTTTGAATCAAGCTATCTTGTATTCTATTTTTATAAATTACATGGGATACACATGACGGTATCACACACTTTAATGCCACAAAGATTATGCAGCGAACAATGTTATAAATGCGAAATTGCATAAGGATAAGGTGAAAACTGCACCCTCAACGAGAATGTACAGGGAGCACAGGGTGCAGGCGTCATTCCTTCTGCCCGTGCTTTTCAAGTGCGAGCTGTTTTCACCTCGTTCTGACCAACTAACTAAATTGAGATGTGTTGTTATAGTGCAAGAGGATGCTCCAGGGGAAACTAGGTTTGTCTCAAACTCTGTGTGTGTCTTTCAATCTATATGGTGCCCGGTTCAAGAGTTCATGCAGACCAGATCGTGTAAAACAGGACCGTGTAAAATGGACCGTGTAAATAAAATAATATGGACCATGTAAATAAACAGGATCGTGTAAAATGTCGTTTTTGTGTGCAACTGTAGTTGTGGTTCAGCTGAATGACCTTTTTTTATATACACTACATAACAAACTTGCCCCTTTGAAGTCGAGTGCATCTTCGGATCGATTGTAAATGTTTGCATATGCGAGGCCTTAAGTTTTATAAGAAATTCCTCAGTGTGCCACGAGGAAATGTGTGTTCAGCGAAAATTTGCATATCATTATATACAACACTTGAAGCCTCGTCTACAACTTTGTGCAGGTTGACCTTGAACAGAAAACGAGCAGCGGCAGCAGCCCCCAGAAAAGAGCAAGCACCCTCCAAGCTCCCCAAGCTCTCTTCGACAGGAACATCATGGTCACTGTGTGGCATTGAAAACCATTGCAAGGAGTGCCTTATCAGTACACTCTGCTGCTCTTTCATCGCAGAAGACGAAGTTTACCACTCCAGAGGAACTTCACGCTGTGTATTGTGAGTGCTTCAGTGGTTTTGTTTTTGTCCAGCCAGCAGTTAAGAAATCATGTGTCAGATTCAGCCGGGATGGCTAGAGGGAGTCGGGCAGGCATGTTTGGACATTTGTCTAGCCAAGTAGTGCCAATTTTCGCACTGGTCCTGTTGGAGTTACTGCCACAATCACAGAAGCTACGTCACCTCTCTAAATGTACAGATGTGTCGGGGAAGATTAGCTGCATTAGGTTTTTCTATAACTGATAGCTGCCAACATTCTTCATTATACAGGAGTTTTGTTCCTCACTTATGGGTGTAAAGTCCTCCACAAAAAAAATGCAACACGTCTACTTCCAGAAGGCTCCAAGGCCCTACTTGTAGGTTTTTTCGGCTTGTATCATAAGCACCTCGTTTGGGTGTACATGAACATTTTATAAACATGTACAGCGAAAACTTTGGGTGGCCGGTCGTTTTTGTCGTTATCATGTTCCTCGCAGTATTCTTAAGCATGTTGTGCATTACGTTGTCAATCTGGTTCATGTGCATAGAAGACATTAGGAAGTTTCAGGCTACAGTATAAAAAGCCTGGAAGCAAGCTATCAATAGTTTTTTAACAGAGTTGCTTAATCTCATACATGATACATCACTAAACTTTCGTGCGTATTCATCAATGTAAGCTCGTCTTAGTGTTATTCAAAATGAAGATGTGAGTCGACAGATGGAAACATCTAGTGGGGTAATCAGGGTGAACAGTGGAAGTGCCTCAGACAGGCTGGCCGATGTTGCGATAGGAGGACCTATTTTTTAGAAGTCACCTTGTCATCCTTGGCGTGTTAGTTTAAATGGGGTCAGTAATTACATCTTCTTTTGGTGTAGGCGTGTGTGCCTGTTGGAAATGTTTGGCTGAAAAAAAAAAACCTACAACGCAGAAGAGTGCAGCCCTTGCTTCTTTTCAAGTTAGGTTGCGCTGATACAAAGTGTTCTCCTGTCGGAGGTTGGGGGTAAGGGAAGCAAAAAAAAGATAAACGATAGAAAAGAAGAAAATGAAGAAAGAAAAGGGGGGTGCAAAGTAAAAGTAGTGCTACACTGCTCCTACTTTGCATCCCCCCTTTTCTTCTTTTTTTCCCTTGTTTTCTTTTTTCACCTTTTTTGTTACATTTGCATTGTCCCATCTAGTGCATGAATCAATGACACATGGCTTTGCTATAGCAAAGATGCCTATGTGGTGTTGGATTGAACAGTGGATTGTACTTCATTCAGTTAATTACAGACTGATCAGTCTTGCAATAAGTGCTTCCTGTCTATCACCACACATGTTCAAATGAAAAGTTTGTGCTTGCCTCTTAGTATGCTGGTATATAGCTTGTGTCTTGAACTACTCAAAATGAATGTTATTTTGCTGCTGTTTATGGTAATGAATTTATCCAACATGAAAATATCTTGCCTTACGAACTTTGTCGGACCTGCCTTTCTTTTTCTTTCCTATGCAGGCATTGTATGTGAGGGAGGCAGTAACAGAGAGGTGATAGCTTGAGCTTCGGAAGAATAAATGCTGGCAGTGAAGCAATTACACATCAAACATCCCAGCCATTTTGCCAACCGTACTAAATGTGTTTTGAAAAAAAATATTGTGCTCGGTTACTGTATTGAAAACAGCAAAATGCTAAAATATATCGCAGAGAACAAAATATTAGGCCACGTTGATGCCTTCCGGACTTCCCAGGATGTCGTCTGGGTGTTGTTTGTAAAAAGTAAATAGTGTTTCAAAAATACTGCCTCTTCTACACCAAACTCGGTCTAGGTATTAAGTAAAGGTGATTGTGTGTAGTGCATGAAGCTCAGTAATATTAGTGCAATTTTTTTGCCACATCAAAAGCAAGGAAGCAGTTCTCTTTATATGGCAAGTTATATGATTACACTTTGTCTTAAAGTAGAAATGAATTTTTGAAGTTTTCTTATGATCGCTGTTTTCTGCATTTGATATACGACAGCTTCCGTTCCGAAGTTCTCCATGGCCCTCAATAGGAGACTTCAAAAATCATTTTCCTCATTTAAACAAAAATTGTAATGATAACACTTGCCATATAACAAGAAGTGTTTATTTGCTTTCAACATACACATAAAAGTAATTTTCAATTAGACAAACACACAGCTCAAGTTGCATCTCAATGTGTACAAAAACGATTATATAGTGATATTTGTAATCTGGACCTAACATTATTTTTTTTCGTGAAATATAACTTCTGTGCAGTGAGTATTTGTGGCTCAAATATTCATACAAAGTGCAGTATTGCCATACAAGAAATGCAAACGATAAACAGTTTGGCTGAATTCTTCAAAGCCTATGTAGCGGAAAAATTGCACTAATGTTACTCGGCTTCAAATACTTTAAGAAGCACCTTTACTTAATATGTAGATCAAATTTGATATGGCATAAAAAGCGGTACTTTGAAATTTTTCTCACAAATAACACCCGGACGACATTCTGCGAAATTCTGAACGTACCCACGTGACCACTACTTTTTTCTCTTCAAAACATTTCTGCATATAGCTATTTTCAGAAGAGTAAATTACCATCATTTTTTAAACTATACATCTGTGATGGTCGCCAGGCAGTATGGTTTGTATGTTTGGTGTAGAATAGCCCAGTGCGAAAAACAACAAATGTCTGAGCATCCTTTGACGCTCGGGCAATTTCGAAAGCATTTTTTGTTAGCAGCAATTCAGTTAAGCCCTTGTCTTTATGCTTAGGCCCAGAAACAAAACACAAGTAACCAAAGTAGTCCTCAGAGTCATGCAGTCTCGCTGTTCCAAGGCTTGTGGAGCCTAATTTAGTGCAAGCTTCACCATTTTTAAAAATTCAGATTCAACCAACAGGTTTTGAAGGCACAGTGCATTTTCAGCTAACTTGTTTTACACCAGTTACTTTGATAAAAAGCGGGAAGTAGAGGTAAAAATACCATTTTAAAGGTATTGTAGGTAATAACAAAAAGGTCTGCTTTCTTCTTTTGTGTGGTGCTTTGCCTGAACGCTGTGCTTTTTGTGGTATAGTTCAATGTCTAGTGAACATAGGCCTTAAAAACTAACATTAGCCATGTTGAGGTCGATTTCTTGGTTATAGTCATAGTAGCCATATTAAAAATATATGACTTCAAACTTGATTATTCTTTTGAAGATGTTTTCTTGCATAATGATATTTCAGAGTCTTAGTCAATTTTGTTATAAGAAAACGTGATTTCATTATAGGGTCACTTTTTGTAGAGTCGTTCAGTTCTACCTTACCTTTAATATTCCTAATAGAGCAGTTATTTTCAATATCAGTATTTAAAATGGAATGAGCATGCTGTATGTAGTAAGGTGTAAGCACTTATAGATAGCACATGCACCCAACTTTTCTGTTGGCAGTTTATTTCTGTTATTCTTGATTTATATGTGGGGTTTCACGTCCGAAAACCACGATATGATTATGAGAGACGCCGTAGTGGAGGGCACTGGAAACTTCGACCACTTGGGGTTCTTTAACGTACACCCAAATCTGAGCACACGTGCCTACAGCATTTCTACCTCCATCGGAAATGGAGCCGGGATTTGATACCGCGACCTGCGGGTCAGCAGCCGAATTTCTGGTACTCTTGCTCCCCTATATGTGTGCAGTTCAGTTATAGTTATCTGGCTTGCACAGATTTTTAATGGCACCTGCCTTGTCCTGCTTGCTTTCATGGTGATTTTAACCTTCATAAGTTGCATAGATTTAACTCTCAAAATTGTTCAAGATGCCAATTTTGAGCACAAACTGTATAGTATAAAGGCAGCAGATGTACATGCACACACTATTAAATATACATTGAGAGCTTTCACTTGCAGTTTCTAAAGTTTTACTGTGCAGGAAGCATTTAAATCATAATTTCATAAGGACATAATAATCGATTATCTCTACCATTGAAAATCATGACAACCTAGTTATTTTCACTGTGATAAGCATGCTGTTTTCTTTGATGTGGCAGAACTAATTTATACACTCATTCCTTCTATTATTCACATATGCATAACGTGAAGGATTGTGTACCTTACATTTTCAGTTTCATTCTGTGTGTTATGTTTCTTGTGTATGTGAACTAATGTGCTAACATGTGTCTCTGACATTATTTGTGCCAATTATTTTCATTTCCAGGTGCCTATGAAAGACACATAAGTTCTATGGCAGTGACCTTCCAAATTTACAGTGGTGCCGGAGCCTCAAGCAGCATTTCGCCGATCTCCACAAGGCGTTCATGAGACGAACACAGCGCCACACTTTCACAGTGCTATGATTATTATTTATGTTTAAACATTTCGTTCTAAAATTGCTGTTACATTGTGTTTTGTGCCACCATCCTGTGGCTTAGGTGGAGCTCGTGAAATTACAGTGTAGTCTCCTCATTTGTGTACCATCAACACTGCAATGTCACCATTCACAGCTGGAGCATACAGACAAATAAAAAAATATATTATTTATAGCAGGGCTGGTGTGTATAATAATGCTTCTCTATTGATAATATTAACTTTATAAGTTCTTTAGGTTTTGCATAGAACACTGCATTAATGTGTTGCAATGTAACCACCATTTATGATCGCTAGCATGTTAATTTAGTAGTATTGTAATGTATTTTATTTGAAAGGTAATTTTGCTTCCGCATCACGACAATTAGAAAGATGCCGATGATTCAATCCCTCATTAAGTAGCTTCTTAACACATGTTTCTTTCAAGCCTTCGTTTACTCATCAAGGCTGTTTCAGATAGCAAACATATTTCACCTTCATGCAACATAATAAGAATGAAATATTCATATATATTTCTACACAGTACTTGCTTTTGCAAACAACGTGAATGGCCAATTGCTTTTACTCGAAATCTAGGATGTTCATTTGATCTTTGCAAGATGCAGCAGATAGATGCATGGTTTCTGCATTATGCTGATTTCCGTAAGCGGCTTAACGGGTAATTTAGCATGATATGGCACTTTCCGTAAGCTGCGGATGTCCGCGTCTTCCCGCACGATATGGCGCTTTCCGTAAGCTGCGGATGTCCGCATCTTTTCGCATGGTATGGCGCTTTCCGTAAGCTGCGGATGTTCGCATCTTTCCGCATGATGCGGCTTTCCGTAGTCCAATAATTGCGTATGTACGGATCCGTATATGCGGAACGTTTCAGTAGGGACGGGCAGTTTTTTTTTTCATTATACAACACAATGAGGAAAATCAGATGACTCCGGCGAGTGGACTAGGTCAACTATAACGGCACCTTAATGCGGCTAACATAATGATATATCTCATAATACACGTCTCCATACACATAATATGTCAACATACACATTTTAGTTCCTTAATAGGTGTCTTCTTAAGACATTGGGATGCTTACCCTTCTATAATATGAAGTTATGATCATTTATAAGAGACGTCCAGTGCTTGGAACGACTTGAAGTGGTCGTTAAGCTATACATTTACTTTTTTTTAAATGCGAAGCATTTGTTAGCGAAATTCGGCGACTTTGAGAGTATCTATCTATCTTTTTATCTAGCCGCCTACGACTTTATGCTCTTCTGGCCGTTTCGATATTCGTATCAATACCAAACTTAGTATGGCATAACATGACTGTATGAAGAACATATCCGACTAGTCATAACATGAAAATTATGACGTTTATGTTATGAATATCATGATTTACATATTATGGTCATGTAGCTCTTGCGGTGGTTTAGTTCACATGGCATGTTGCAAATCTGGCATGGTATGGCATGATTCCATGGCGAACACAAGCGACAGACCCTAACAAGTAAATTATGGCATGCGTGTCATGTAACAACATGCCACGCTCATGACGCGCTCGCGGCCGTTTCGCTAGCGTCACGTATACCAAATTTGGTATTTCAGTACGCGAATAATTGACGAAAGTATGTGAGTGGTGTAAACGTGATAATCATGAGATGCGTGTCATGAAACGACATGACTACATGTCACGTTCATACTGCGCTGGCGGCCGTTTCGCTAGGCTCACTTATACCAAATTTGGTATTACGGGACGTGAATGAATGATGAAGGTATTGTCACGGAGTAGTTGATTGACGGCCGACGCTCCGTTCGCCGCTATCAGTTCGAGACTGCTACTGTAATCGGACTTTCCGTTTACTGAGCACAGGTTCGCCCAAATAAACAGTTAAATTCCCACGCGAAGTCTCCGTGACAGTATGGTGCTGGTTGAAACATGATAAACATGAGATGCGTGTCATGTAACAACATCACAACATGCTACGCTTATGATGCGCTCGCGGCCGTTTCGCTAGCTTCACATGTACAAAGCTCGGTATTACGTGACGTGAATGGACTATATAGGTAAATGACACATCCAAAAATTATAATCACGACATGCGTGTCATGCAACAACATGACTGCATGCCACATTCATGATGCGCTCGCGGCCGTTTCGCTAGCTTCACATATGCCAAATTTGGTATTACGTGACGCCAATGAATGACGAATGTATGTGACTGGTGCAAACATGATAATCATGAGATGTGTGTCACGTGAGAACATGACTACACAACAGTTAAGGTGCCAATGCATTTGACGTGATGCGGTGCACGTGCTTGCCGGTGTTCATTTCGTCGCGTCACGCCGGCGTTGCCACGCTAGGCGCCGGTCCTGCCATACACTCGCTGACATGCGCCGCGCTGCGTTATTTCGACGCATGCACGTTTCAGCGTGTCAGGCGTCCCTCTGTCACGAAAAGAGGGAGACGCAGTGTTATCTGGGTAACGCATCAGCGCAAAATGCAGCATATCGCATTTCGCGCCAGTTGCCGTCGCGCAGCGCCGACGGACGCTGGTCGCGTCTGGTGTCAGAATTAGTGTGCTCGCGTTTTGCTTCTGTAGCGTCGCTGTGCCCAGCGTGCGGGCGCGTCAACCCTACATTGGAGAATATTGGGCCCTTCATGATGCACTCGCGGCCGTTTCGCTAACTCCACATACACCAAATTCGGTGTTGCGTGAATCAATGGTTGACAAAATATATGACTGGTGCAAATATAATAATCCTGACTTGCTGTCATGTAAGATTATGACAACACACCACGCTCATAGCGTGCTCGCAGCCGTTTCCATAGCTCCGCATATACTAAATTTGGTATCACGTGACGCGATTAGATGACGAAAGTAAACGACACATCCACACATGATAACCATGACACGGAAGTCATGTACAGCATCATTACCTCCACCTCGTAACAATGTGCTGATTTTAAAGTGACACATCGACATTTCTTATTCGTGCTTCGCATATCATCGATTTCCACTGTACGTGGGACCTCCCATTTTTTTTTTCACTTCTGTGATATTCGTTCCTGTCTATTAGTCTTGGTGAGCGCCATTGAGATTTAACAGTGTGGGAACGTGAAGTCATCGCCATCATGTTCCAAACGAAATTCAAATTGATAAGAACATATGTTCTACCCTTATCATACATTCTACGCGCGAGTTCATATCATACATTCTTGCTCGAGATCGTTAACAATGAACGTGACTGAAGTATGCATAGACGGTTTCACGATTGCCAGCGCTGGACCCCGAAAAACTGCTGGTCACCTCACTTACCAGCTCCTAATGTCTAAACTGAAAGAAAGTTTTTAAGCTTGTTTTTTTAGGGGGGGGGGGGATAAGTAAAGTCTTTCTTTGGCTTTTCAGATGAAATAAACGTGTGCAAAGTTTGAGAAAAATCTCTGTCATAGTTTTTATGTAGCTCAAAAGAACACTTATTTGAATATATTTTGCCAAATACAGAAAGGAAAGTGTAGAAAATGAGCGGGCTATTTTCTAAAACTTTTCTTGCTCACCGATGCTATTGGGGCACATCGGTGGATGAAAGCGGATGTCATCAAAGGCCTGTGTGTGTAAACAGTGAAAGGGTCCCTACTAGCTGGGAATGAATGGATACTCCGCTGCCGGTACTGCAGCACGCCTGTCATCCATCTGTGAAAGAGAACAATGATTGGCGATTCAAGTTTTAACCATAAGCACATTTGCGCTGGTAATGCAAATACTACGCATATTGTAAATTGAAAGTTGGTCATTCCTTGTTAATACGTTTCGTTTTGTGGAGTAGTGAAAAAAGTTTTAACAAAACTTTCCAATAAGTAATTTTTGACATAAAATTTGCAAGTTAACATGCTCCTTTACGGGCAAGTGAGATTCCTGAAATCTCTGTAATCTGCCTGACATGTAAATAACCGACTGCCATTCAGTAAGACGTATATGCAAGTATTTCCTGGGTAGGACGGCGACTGCTGTAGACGGAGCTTGCATTTATTCTAAGGCTGTAACCGACTATACAAAGACCCTTCGCTCAGCACCTCCGTGTCCTTCCGCTTTATCCTTCCTCCTCCCTTCGCTCAACGTTTCACCTTGACTTGAAAAAGCCGATAGGAGCACTGTCTCTAAGCAGAGCAAGTCACCACATGTCCGAGATTATCTGCAGCGATTCTTCGGAAGCGCACCGTTATTTTCAGCCGAGCAGCGGCGTGATGCTAAATTATGTCGAGTGAAGGACTAAGGCCGCGTTCACACTAAGCATTCCGACCGCCGAAAGTGCTCCGAATCCGGTTCGGCGGCGGCGAGATCCGCCGAAAGGGCCCTCTCCGCGCCGATCGCTCTCGGACCGATTTTTGCGGCGTCTGCCGCCAAATCGATCACCACGGACCAATAGGAGCGCTAGTCAAGGAATTTCGAAAAATGGCGGCCAAGCCCTACTCACTTGTTATGCCGCAGTGCACGTAACTGAATGTTGAAACCAATGGGAGTTTAACTAACTACTCTGTGCCTACTTCGCGTCCGTATTTTGTGAAAGAGGTGACCGAGCTTCCTGTTGGCGCGACCGAGCTTGTTGCGGTCTTGCAGAGCAAAACGAACCCACTAATGCCACTGGCGTCGGTGGTTTTTTCTGCTCTTCGTGCATTACAAGACAGCCACTTGCCAGCAAAGTAAGCAGTACTGTCTTTTCTTGCTTCCTGCGTACGAGAATCATCGAAGTATACGCCACCGTATAGCATAGTGGCGTTTGCGAGCCGCGACAACAACCGGGTGACAGCGCATTCATCCCGCGTTCGCCCCGTAGTAGATGGCATATTCGGCGGCGCGGGGCGCGTCCAGTGCGAACGACGCTGCGTTTCGGCGGCAGGGGAATTTTCGTCGCTGTAGAAAGCGGATGTTTCAGTGTGAACTAGGCATAAATTTGAGCTGAGGAGCATTTGCGAATACCGGCGTTAGCGTACAGACGACAACTTATCGTCGAGGCGACGGAGAGGCCAAAAACCACTTCGCTCGCTGGAGTGACCGTAAATCCTTGCGCGAGCCATTTCTGACGTCACGTCAGATTGAATATAACGTTACGCTTGATTGGATCATAATATATATAGATTCTAGCCTTACTTCTTATGGTATTCCAACATGTTGCTCTCGCTTTCACTACTTCACCCGTTGCAGCAAGACTGATTTTTCAATGTACGGTAGGGTGGAGTAATATGAGACATAAGGAAAAACGCAACATCTTATCTTTGGTGATTTCTGTAGCTATTTATAAAACTACTTTTTTGTTACTTTTTTCTAGTGCTAAGCGCTGGTGCTTCTGTACCTTTCACGAGCAAAAGTTGGTGATCTCTCATGGCGTTCACGCGAGAAAAATTGCGCGTCTTGTGTCAGTGTGTTCGTGAACCGTCATAAAGGACCGTAATTCTGTTCAGCCAAATTCTAGAATCAGTGCAGGAAGCTACTCCTGTGTCAGTAGAGCAACATAAATATTACTTTGTTACTTTAGATATACAAACTATGCAACACCAAAGGTTTAATTTGTTTGGCACCCCAGGACAATGCTGATTTTCTTTGAATTCTGGCAAGTGAGAGGGGAAAACAAAAAAGGCATCCGATTGCCAGAAAGAGTCTCTTATAATTTTATTCAGTAACTTACAACCATTATGTATTATATTTCTTTCTTTATGTGGACTCCGGCATACAAGGAATATCATACAGAGTTTTCTGAAAGGAAAACAACATTAAAAAGCACTGATTGCCGTTCATGACATGACTCCGTTCATTCGCGGTGCATCGAGAGTTTCCCCTGTTCCCAAGAATGTTCTCAACAGACGCATAAAAAAGGGGGATTCTTCAACTCAAGTCGTTCACAAACATGTTTGCAATGGAGTTGTAACAGCGCTTCTCGAATATTCTAATTGAAAAAGAAAACAAGCGCTAGAAGATATGAATCTAGCTCAGTTTTGAATTCATTGCTTCACAAATGCCGGTATACGAAGTTCAATGCCATGAATCGCCTGAGCAGTTCTGCATTAAAACAGCAAAACAAAAAAATGTGAAGAATATACGTCAAAATATTTCTAGCATCCAATTATAGAATAATCCAATGAGGTGCAAGCGTTCCACAAAAGGGAACACTATAACACAAAGAAATACTGGTGGTGTCTGTTCTGCAACGAGTTTCGGAGCAACACAACACCACGCTCTGTCTACATTCAATGCGTTAAGTCCAAGGACTGGGCTTCTTATGACTGCGTGAGGGCCCACAGAGTGAATCCCGAAGTACTTCTGCAAAGTCTGCAGGAAATAAATTTTTTCGAGCCTCCACTCACACTGGAAGACTGGATTGCTCAGTTCGAACCTGATAGCTCAACTCTGGGCCGTCCAGCGCACTGACCTCTACTAGGGGAGCTGGATGGCACAACGAGCGTGCGCGGTTGAAGCCACCGGAAGCCGCCGTTGGTGTCCCGGGAGCCACCGCTATGAACAGTCGCCTTATGCCGGAGCTAGGGCTTTTCTATTCTTCGTAACGAAAACACCGCCTCCAGAAAGCAGATTTTGCAGTGACCATTTTGTAGAGTTATGCTTTGAGCGTGATCGGTTCCAAAAAGTCGTCTTCGAAGTGATGCCATCCCAACGCTTTTTCTTTCTTGGATCACTTACAATGACAATCCTTTGCACTCCATGCTACCATTGTACTCGTCGCTCTTCTTGTTTCTTTTTTTCGTCAAAAAAAACCATGACAATTTATTTTTTTACCCGACTGATGAGTAATTGTAACTTACAGCATTCCGTCATATTCGGACGACGTCGCTACGGCTTCTATCATTTTTAGTGCAGCGTTAGTCGGCCTTCCAAGTGATGCCTAATCGTAGGTTTTATTGTCTGCAATGGTTCTAGACTACACCACTCTGTCGTTTTCGGACGCAGACCCTCTCGCACCCAAACACCAATATGGACCATTCTCAGCCGTAACGTAGCTGCTGTTTTAAGATAATGCATGTCAGCAAAACAATCACGAATAGGAACGAGGAGAATGATGAAGTGGCATTTAACAAAATACTAAAAGTTAATGTACCGCCATAGCTCAAGCTTCAACTCTTCAACTTGCTGGAAAATGTAGAGCTTCGAGGGCTCTGTTTTTGCCAATCAATGAATGCGTGATTGACGCCTCGAGGGATTTACGTTGATGTGAGTTTACGAAGGCACGAGTCTGGCTGCACAAAAGGGGTAAGATTATTGCAGAGTTCGAAGGACGATTGTGTATTTCTGTGCTCATTTTCAATAAGTCACTTCAGAATGTTTCTCATTCGTCTGAGTGGTCTCATTCCATAAGGGCATAACAATCGTGGTAAAAAGTACTAAATTTAATATTTTGCAGTGCCGTTGCCAGGAGGTGTCTCAGCAGACTCGTGTGCCCCCCCCCCTCAATTTTGTTTTGCCATGAAGTCCAAAGCGTCATTTCTCAAATTGCTTGCCCGGCCTCCACATTGAATCAAGGAGTCACCAACCCCGAAAAAAAAATTCTGCCTACGCCAGTGGTAGAGCGTACCATCAATTTTCGATAAACGTACGTTAGAGCCAAGCAGAAGAATGATAGGTTGCGATACCGAAGTAAGGGCCTTTGTTTACAGAAAGGAGTCAATACGTGCTCCTTTCGGGATAAGGCATGCGCAGGACACACAACGCAATGAAACAAAAAGTGGGTGTACACCCAGCAGCATAATTTTATAGGAAATTCTATGAAGGGACGCAACCTGGTTGACTAAAGTGCCGTTCTGGTTCTTCCTTGTAAGCTTTCTCAAGCTAGAAAATACCCGGCTGCTTCCGTCATGGCCAGTTATTGGTCCTTAGTGGCGCGTTCCTTCTATATTCATTCATTACTTAGAAAACCATGCATGAGCAACTTCTCTTCAGAGGGAGTTCCACTAAAAGAATTCCCGTTTGAGCGGGTTGGTACTGGTTCATAACTTAGAAAAAATATCCTCAATATTAGCATTTCTGTTTTTGAAGTGCATCTTCTAGGCGCCCATCCCTGCTTTGGGAGGAGTCACCGTTCAAATTGCCATTGTCGGCGTTGCTTTGTCGATAAAGTGACTGAGTGCAAATGAGAGCGGACGTGGAGTATGTCTGTACCGTGAGCCAATGGCCTCTTACCCTGTTTGCTTCATCCGTGTACACGGAGCCTTCACGTGCGCGCCGGCTTGCCGCCTCGGCCCGCCGTCCCACACGGTGGCCCCTCTGTCGGAGCTCATGCTCATACAGAGATGGCACATGCACTGCGGCTGGCCTCGCTTGACGTAATAGAGCTGTCGGTGTTTCGCTTCGTTCACGACGCCTGCAGTACCCAGAAGGGTTTGCGTGACACTCGAGCGCTTTCGTCAAAGGCGGAGTTGGGAGGTGGCATAATGGCCCATGCTCCCTCCACCCCCCCTCCTCATTTTTTGCCATGGAATACAGAGCACAAAACGATACTCGAACACAGCTAACTGACTGCCCCAAAAAATGCACCACCTCCCGAAAAACAAAACATCGGCCTACGCCCGAGGTAATCGGTGTTTCGCTTGGTTAGCGACCATGCACAGATTGGCGTGTGTTGCAGTCGAATGCCGACAGTTTTTGTAGTAATGTGTAACGAAGGTCAAACCACTGCGAATAGCCAAAACTTGAAACGCAGTTGGCATTGCCCCGACACGAAGATGCGCGCTCGGAATTCGCATTAGGCAGCAGTATCATTACCTTACGTAAATGGTATGGGTGCGCACGTGCGCTCCTGTGTGTGTGTGTGTGTGTGTGTGTGTGTGTGTGTGTGTGTGTGTGTGTGTGTGTGTGTGTTATCTGTCCTAGTTCTTTTCGCGCCGATAAAGCTTCCACGCTATGAAGTAATAGTGTTTTGAAGCAAAGGCAAGTTGTATGCTGTTATACTGCATACAGCACGCTGCGCGTGCTGTGTCTTGTGCTGATCATAAATATCCATTTGTGCAGTACCCTTTTCACCTGCTGCCACGGGAGGCGATCTCTACGACGTTATTTCTACGGAACCACATTCAACGTTCGTGATAAATTGAATGAGCGTACGCGGTTGTTACCGCTGTCGTCGGCAATCACTTCATATATATGCTTTTGTCACGTCTCGCTTTTCGGAGTGTCGCTACACACAGCTTGTTGTCTCCCACAAGTTACACAGAGAAAGACCAATATTATAGCCCAACATAATGGACGTGTCAGGGTGGTCTCCTTTATAATCTCCGTGGGTATTGCTGTCTTCAGACAATGAAACCTACACGTCTATTGTTTTCCTCTTCTGCTTCTACAAAAGCGGTCCTGAAAATAACAGTTATGACGACTCCCGTGTTACCGAAATTCCTTTGCCAGGCTGCATTGAGGCTCATCAACGCTCTCGGATCCATATTGCTGCATGGTGGAGTATACTTAAAGCTAGAAACCATGACAGTTCACTGTCAACGCGCGTGTCTTTCGAACTTACTCCTACAGCAGCTTCCCTGGCACGGCGTGCATTAAAGACAAGAAAAATATAAAACGTCGAGTGGACCTTAGATGAAACGACAGCAGAGCGATATAAAAAGAGCTGTATAACTAATTCTTTTGAATTCACTTCAGCTTCTTCATAATGAGAGATGTATGAAAAAAGAAAAAAAAAGAGAAAAATACACATGAAAAAAAAGAACCGACAAATAGCGCGAGAACGTCGAGAAGTAAAGGCACTTCGCTTGTCTCAAAAACCTGGCAGTTGCCCCGCTTTTTTTGTCAATAGCCGCCGTTGCCACTACACCGCAGCTTTCTCAATTACCGCACTTCCATTCAAGACGACGCCATCGCCGCACCTACCGAGGCCGCGAAACGATGTTGATTTTTTTACTTCATAGTAAGGTACGAAGACACGTACCTCTTCAAAGCTCCACGGCTTTTCAGGCAAATTCACTGGCTCCGCGATGTCCTCAGTGATAGGCCGGGACGCGACCGGAATGAGCATTTGGCCATGGCTTCCTTATCGCCACGTCGAACTCCTTCGCCACGCTCTCTTCCTTTTCTTCCCTTGAAATATCGCCACTTCCAGCTTTTTCAACGCGGCTTCCACCAAGACCACATCGCCTAGTTTATGCGTTCGCGTCTGAGCGCCCTTCTGGAACCTGGCTAGACAGGAGCTGCCGTTAAAATGAAGTACGTGCGCATGTCTCTGAATTTGCAAGCCTCCTAATTTAGGGGAATTGCAGTTAAAGGGAAAAATGAATAAAAAACTATACTGATGGAATCAAAAACAATTTTAGGAAGAGCAGACGGACCTTATGATGGCTTTAAAGGCTATTGATGATAAAATACTGCACTTGTTGAAACTCGTATGGCAACACTCGCATTTTTTTAATATGCTACGAGGACACGTACACGCTGCTTTAACACTAAGTACCAGGGCACTGGGATACAAAAGAGCAACAAAGATAGACGGGGTACCGATGTTGAGCAAGCAGCCCAACAGAAAGAATGCAGGGTTGGACAATAGTTATGACGCAACTCGAAGCCGACGCCATCCGCTCGTTGGGCAATAGCTTGTTGTGGTACTTCAGCAGTAGTGAGTGTGGTGGTAATTACCACTATGTGGTGTGGGCCCAGGGCCAGTGACGCCAAAACAAGGGTCAGATGGCTAGTGACCCTAGGCCATACCTGGCGGCCAACGAGGAGGACTTAATATACTCCTGCGTCTTGGCCACCAAGGCGACCCGCTAGTGTGCGACCAGTGGTACGTTACCGCAACATTGCTACCGCACCCCCACGTGCGGAGCCTACGCGTGCATGGAAGCTTTGCCCTTGTAGACGCCACTGGACATTCAGACATTTCCTGATCAATATGCGAGGAAATGAGATGCAGATTCTGACGGCCTTTCTTTTGCGGCTTCTTGGACCTCGTCGTGCTCAAGTGGGCCCTGTCCGACACCTGGAGAGATGCCAACGCGCACCGGCTACACTTCCAGCCTCCCGCCCTGTCCTGTAACAAATTCATGGCGGTGCTTAGAGCGAAGTTTTCGCCTGTCTACTACAATTACCGTATCAGACATGAGATGGCTGCCCGAACACAGCGAATAATGAGAAGCAACACGAAAAAACTGCGACAAAGAACAAACATACACCGCAGGACTAGTGCTATACTGCTAAGTAAATGTGCATTTAAAATTCGCCGCTAATAGCTGTCACCGAAAATTCCTTGTCCCGAAAAACGCCACAAGTGATCAAAGATTAGCGGACATGCCTATTGCCGTAAATCAAGTCGTCGTCTCATCCCACAAATTCTAGTTATTGGCATCATGAACTGCTTTGTCCGAACCTACAAGTTACTGCTAACGCAAATACAGCATCCAGGCGAGGATGTGTTCAAGCAATTCAGGAGCTGTTTCGCAACGCTGGTCCCCTTGCCCCTGAAACCACGAAGGTTTCCCTTCTTCTGCAGCGATGCCACCTTCGTTAACAGTCATACCTGTTCTCCCACTCCTTTTCCTTCCTAGAGTACCTTCCCCGCGGTGGTCGGCCAGTTGAAGAGCTCGTCTTTAGGAAGCACCACTAAGCTCTACCAACCCCTGTCAACCTTCGTCCTCTCGACCACTACTTCGGCTTTGAGGCTACCTAATTGTTTAAATCACCACCCACAATGCTGTTGGTCCATGTGCTCAGATTTGGGTGCACGATAAAGATCCCCAGGTGGTCGAAATTTCCGGAGTCCTCCACTACGGCGTCTCTCATAATCATATGGTGGTTTCGGGACGTTCGCTGTTCGCTCAGTGCTCAGGCGTGAAGTGAAATTTCAAACCATTGCGATCACACACCCTGCGGCTTTATTTAAAACGTCTGCGAGGAAAATTATTGAGACCTCACAGACAATGATGCCCAGGAACGCATAGGGGATGTTATTACGAGTAAATTTAACGTGAATGAAAGAAAGAAAAAAGTGGACAAACAGATAGATTGAAGTGGCAGGAACTGAACCTGCGACCACCAAATAACGCGTCTGACGCTCTACCACTGAGCTACGGTGGCGGTCATTTCCATCGTCCACTTTATATGGTATATAAATGTAATTAATTTTGGAAGTATCAGTCAACGCAGCCTGTTGCCAATACTTTGAGTGTGGAAGACTCTTTTTTCTTTCCTGTTGGCGTTATCCACGCATAGCACCAAACAAGTACTGTTCAATAAAGTTGAACATATGTTGACCATGCCTTCGCCAGGACGCCTCTTGGGAATGGCGTTTGCACACCTGCAGTTGACAAAAAAACAGCGACCACAATGTTCATTATCTACTCTCATAAATTTTCCAATACCTCAATACACGCTCCTGTAATAGGTAGTTTATTGTAATTAAAATGACGTCAAAATATGTATGAAATCACGCAGCGGCTTCACAACTTGCCTGCTCTTACCATATCTTTAATACGCCAGTACACGAAAACATGACTCTCGGAAAAGCAACAAACTATTTGTGTGATTGTGATACTTCATTTACCATCAGTCAAACTCCGTCAGGAATTTCTATACTATAATTACTGAAATCACCAAGTGGGCCACATGAAACGAATATAAATCCTGAAAGGTGAGTCACTTTTTCGTCCACCTGCCACACTACACAGCACGAACATAAGGGCCACTTTACTGCATCGATCAATAGTATAAAAATCAACAAATGGCGAACACATTTGGGTTAGCGGAGGAGAATCCAGCGAAATGCGAGGCGTTCATCGGACATGGGCGTCCCTGGCAATGGTGATGGATCTACGTGGAAGCGCACACTCTTTCCTAATGATGATGCATGCGTTTCTGAAGACGGCTAGCTTCCTGCGCCGGATGCGTGCCAGACTGTTCTGGATGCTGGGCTCATTCAATGGAGGGTACGAGGGCCACCCTTCCGAGACGCTTGGAGGGAGTGACCGGAATTATCTGTCAGGCTATCGTGACAACACAATACGCCTCTATGCAACCGTAATGAAACGCTGGTATGCGGGACTTGCGTGCACACATAAAATGCACGCAAGAGGCGTGAATGACTTGTGGTTATTTACAGACGGGCGACATTGCAGCAGCTAATGCGGTTTGCACAGGGGTAGACCCTTTAAATGAGTGCTTGTGAAAAGTGGTGTGTCAGTTTTGTAAGAATACTGGAAAATGCGGTTTGCTTCACAAGTATTATCATACTTTTTCGTTCGACGTCAAGCTGTTATCTCTTTTTCGCACAAGCATTGGCGGATGGTGCTTAAATTTAAAGTGTACGAAAGCGCTTGTCTGAGTTATTGTCGTCGTCCTACAAGTAAACACCAATCATGGCTTCGCTTCTTTTTCCCGGTGCAATCACGACACTCCTTCACTTCACTTATGTAAAGCATAAAACCCATTATGCAAAGCTTTTAAATTCCAAAACTCCTCTATTTCGAGGGCATTCGCAGAAGGAAACTATAACATTCAGTACTTTAATTACACAGCAGAACAACGAGGTTTTGAAGAAGGAGAAGGCCATCTTTGTTTACATAGAAACAGAAAGGTCTGCCGCAACCATTACTTGATATAGCTCACTACATGACCTAAGGAAAATGGGTGGAGAAAAAATTCACGACTAGTTATGCCGATGAAAAAACTTATGCACAAGCCGATCTCGATAGTAATGCATGACATTTTTAAAGCTTTATTACACAGCTCTTTTCAGTTGCCACAGCCGCGCGGTTCTCATCGGGCCCTAAACCTTTAACCAGCTCCCTCAATTACATTGCCTTGAAGGTGCATATTGCTGAGTAGACTATATTCCGTGACATGCTTGTGTAGCGAGACATATCGAAGGCATGTGTGAAAGTACTTCTGCGTTTTCTGACATTGTTTATTGGAATGTCAACAAATGCAATAGCTTTCTTGTATACCATTTATGCGCATGCCATGTTGTGATACATATGTTGGCGTCATGAAATGAACAGCAACCGTTATTATTGTAGTGAAGAAGATGAACGTTGCTCGAGGAGGCAGCAGGTATACTTGCCAGGGCAAGAAGAGGGTGATGTTTTGTTGTCTCAGTGCTTTGACAAATATTCGAAAAAAAATTACAGCATATCCACGGAGTGAATGATGATGAGTGGGCGAAGCATCCATCAGCCCGTCCATGCTTCCGTCCGTCCGTTCATTCTTGCTTTCGTCCGTCCATGCGACCATCCGTGCGTCCATCCATGCATCCGTTCATCTGCCCATGCGTCCGTCCATGAGTCAGTCCATTCGTCTGCTCGTCTATTCGTGCGTCCATCCGTCTATACGTTCGCGCATCGATCCATCCGTCCATCCGTCTGCTACTCTGTCTGTCCATCCATCCGTCCGAGCGTGCGTCCGTCCGTGGGTCCATCTAGTGAACAGTCCAAGTACCGCCATCTCCCATCTCGCAATCGCTGTGGCACATACCCGCTCTCGAGCGGGTATGTACCACCGGTGGCTACGTACGTACATACATACATACGCCCCACCGCGGTGGTCTAGTGGCTAAGGTACTCGGCTGCTGACCCGCAGGTCGCGGGTTCGAATCCCAGCTGCAGCGGCTGCATTTCCGATGGAGGCGGAAATGTTGTAGGCCCGTGTGCCCAGATTTGGGCGCACGTTAACGAACCCCAGGTGGTCGAAATTTCCGGAGCCCTCCACTACGGCGTCTCTCATATTCAAATGGTGGTTTTGGGACGTTAAACCCCACATATCAATCAATCAATTACATACATACATACATACATACATACATACATACATACATACATACATACATACATACATACATACATACATACATACATACATACATAGGAGTGACAGAACCACGCCATAAGGAGCTTCGCCGCAAAAAACGAGGTGGGAAGTAATTTCTAAAATGTTTTTTAAATATGAGTCTCACATCCCAAATTTTTCAACTTTAGCAAACTCAGCTGTCTGGTCGGTTCCAAAAATCAGATAGTCGCTATTGTAATAGTGCCTATTTTTTGCTCTTTCAGTTTCACACAATTTGTATTTTTACTTTTTTGCTATGCCTTCTTTCTTGTACATTATTTTTGGTAAACAATGACAGATATACGGGGTTTAACTTCTTGAAACCACCCCGCCGTGGTGGTCTAGTGGCTAAGGTATTCAGCTATACTGACCCGCAGGTCACGGGTTCAAATCCCGGCTGCGGCGGCTGCATTTCCGATGGAGGCGGAAATGTTGTAGGCTTGTGTGCTCAGATTCGGGTGCACGTTAAACAACCCCAGGTGGTCGAAATTTCCGGAGCCCTCCACTACGGCGCCTATCATAATATTATGGTGGTTTTAGGACGTTAAACGCCACATATCAATCAAATAAATGAACTTCTCAAAACAATCATATGATTATGAGAGAAGCCGTAGTGAAGGGCTCCGGAAATTGCGACCACCAGGGGTTCCTTAACGGGCAACTAAATATGATCACACGGGCCTACAGCATTTTCGCCTCCATCCAAAATGCAGCCGCCGCAGCCAAGATTCGATCCCGTGACCTGCGGGTCAGCAGCCGAGTACCTTAGCCACTAAACCAGCGTGGCGGGGCTTTTTTGGTACGCAGTAGTGCAGTTACCGTCCTTATGACACTATACGTTTTTTGGCCAATCTCCCAGAGTGGTAGTACCATGGTTTTCAGGTTACAAATAAACAATTAGCGCTTAGGCTGGATCTGCCATTACGATCCAAGTTGTCGAGACTGCTATTCTGTTTGTTAAATAGGTGCTGCTTCCAAACACCTTATTTTAATTGGTGGAGGTGCTGGGTCTTCCACAATCCGGGAACTTCGAAACCGTACGTTGCATCCGGTTGCTACGATGCCCTTGGATGAAGATCAGCAGGCTGCCATCTCAGCTTCGACTACTCCGGCTCCTGTTTATCCTGGCCCCATTAGGCTGCGCGACCCCCTACCTTAGTGTCACTGATGACAAGGACGTGGAAGTTGGCTCTACGAATACGAGCGGGTGAGCAAGCACAAAAATGGGATGCACGCACAAGCTCACCAACAGCTAGTATTATTAAACCGATGTTGATGATTGATATTTGGTGTTTTACGTCCCAAAACCACCATATGATTATGAGAGACGCCGTAGTGGAGGGCTCCGGAAATTTAGACCACCTGGGATTCTTTAACGTGCGCCCAAATCTGAGCACACGGGCCTACAACATTTCCGCCTCCATCGGTAATGCAGCCGCTGCAGCGGGGATTCAATCCCGTGACCTGCGGGTCAGCAGCCGAGTACCTTAGTCACTAGACCACCGAGGCGAGGCTATTAAACCGATATCAACAGTCTGTGGTACCACTAGCACCAGAAGGATCTTCTCACCTGGTCAGCATTCAGAACGTCGTTCGCAGATTTGTTCGGCCGTCCAGCGCTTCGCAAACTATGTGCTGAAACACGCTTGCACGCTCGCGCCCAGCAATGTGGCGAGAAATATACCACCTAAATCGAAGATGTGATCGACGTTTGCCGGCCCATCAACCCGGCCACGGCAAATACCGAGAGTTGCAGTACATCGTGAAAAGTGTCACTGACTACGCAGTTCCGACGTTCTTCGCAAAGAACCCGCAAACGGTTTCGAACGTCAATCGATTTCGTCAAACTTACGACGAGCTCTGGAAGCAGCGTGAATCTACTCGTAGCGCCCATGTGTCATGCGCTACGATTTCAACTTTAACATCGGAAGACCATAGTACATTGCTTCTCGATATCCAGCAGTTTGTACGCGATGAGGTCGCACGCCAGCTGTGTCTTCTGCCGTATACCATTGACGGTGCACTGTCTACTTTGCCAACACCAATACAACAAGTCGTTCGGGAGCAAGTGTCCGAGGTTTTACCCGCAGCCAATGCACCAGCTGTGACTGCTCCGCTGGCCCATGCTGAAGCACTGACCACACCACGACGTTTGCCTGTCACGAACAACGTCTCCAGGCACCCCCATGCTTCACCACCTGAAGCTGTGCATCAGACTGCCCGCCCGTTTCCGCGACCAACGCGACACTCTCAGAACCCATTGCAAACTTCAGACACCCCCTCCCCCCCCCTTTTTCATTCTTTGTCTGTGCTTTTGCTGGTCACGTAGCGCGGACTTTTTTCAACGGCGTGAGTTTCTTCTTCATGACGACGTCCACACTAACGCTTGCGATTTCGCACCCAGACCTGAACTTACTCGATCTATCCCACCTGCCGTCCTGGCCACATTTTCACCTCGCCATAACTACAACAGACACCGGTCGCCTTCACGTTAGCGACGGTCTGCTTCCCCTATGCTACGTCACCATCGATCATATCTTACGCACTATGCCAAAACTTCACCATTACCATCGGTGTCAGCTAGTGACGTTGGTTCTTTCATATTACATTGCATCATCCTACGTCATGGTGCTTCGCGTGAGCTACTCAGTGACCGAGGGAGTGTGTTTCTTTCGGACGCAATTGAATCGCTTTTCAAGGAATTCGAAGTCGCTCTTCAGACCACCACCGCGTACCACCCTAAACAAATAGCATTACAGAAGAATTGAACACAACTTCAGGGTATATGCTGTCCACACACGTCGCTTCCAACCACACCAATGGGGATGCGTCTTCTCACTTTTGTGACGTAAGCGCACATTACCACTGAACGGACAACTGCATTCTGTTCATATTTCTTCCTTTACAGACGCGAACCCTATTGCATACTAGACACCATCTTTCCGTACCGCCCTGATGTTGCAGTGTCGACGACAATGTCACAATCTGCTAAATACGCAGAAGAGTGTCGCCAGCTGGCCCTCTCCCTGACTAGTGCTTATCAAGAACGGCAAAAACACTATCGCGTTACCTTGACTGCTCGACACCTCTTACGACTTACGCTCCTGATGACCTTGCCTGGCTTTGGATTCCTTCAACCAGTCTTGTTCTATCAGCTAAGTTTCTATCCAAACATCACGGACCCTACCATGTGGTCAAACAAACATAACCTATGGATTACACCGTGGAGCCGCTTGTGCAATACTCTAATCAACGATGTCGTGGACGTGAGACTGTTCGCATAGATTGTATGAAATCTCATTACGACCTCTCTGTCGTCTCCTGCCCCTCAGTCGCCAGGATGGCTCTTTTGCGGAGGGGAACAAAATGTAGTGAAGATGATGAAAGCTTCTCGAGGAGGCAGGGGGGTAAAAGATGACGTTTTATTGTCCCACCGCAACAAGAGAATTGTAAGATGCGTTGATGCAAGTCTAACTTCTTAGCATACACTGAAGAAGTTATCGGTAGTTGGCGTTGTTTCAGTCTACCGCAATACCAGGGTGCCTACTGAGTCGCTTATTGCCACTTTTGGGGCGCACATGCCCTTCAGGAATTAAGATATGGCGACTCGCAATTAGAGTAGATCAGCTAGGATCGCGTTCACTTTCGTGTCATGATTGCTGGTTATTTTGTCACAGTGGGGGTGGATGTAAATCAGGACGACGCTGCTTGGAATATGGGGAAGACCATGCCCATATAGACTGCACGGCACAAGATAAGCGATGTTGCCTGTCTGGTGGGGATCACGCCGCTGATTATCCCTACTGTTCAGCTTGCGCCCAAGATATAATGATACTGCAAATAATAAACGGCGATTTTCTAGGAGAGAAGCAACAATCACGGTTAAATAACGGGCATTTGGCTATGCAGGAGTTGCTACTCAACAAAATGTAGTCCCAAAAAGAGTTGTGCGCCACTGACGCCGCGACCCGCTTTTGTTGCTGGAGAAACAACGATGCTTTTTTTTTAATTGTACGTGTACGCAAACAGCACTCGCTTTCTTTAGCACGAGCTAACATGACTTCGTTGATCGTATGGAGAGCACTAGAAAAATAAACAGGTCCACAATAGCAATTAGATATAGATGTTTAAAGAATTAGTCGTGTCGAAACAGGGAGAGGCAGAAAATACAAAAAAACAAATTGTGCGAACAGGAAGGTTATTATGCCATAAAAGAGAGAACGTAGGTCTCAAAACGTTTTTATTAGAAAAAATTATTTGCTGCTGGTCAGTGAATATGGCACTTGACTGCTTTCTTGGAGGTCGCATTATTGAATCCTGGTTGCTGATACCACATTTAATATACGCCCGATGCTGAATGCTCCTCTACTTAGATTTATGTGTACGTTTAAGAAGCATAGACGATCCAAATTCCTGAAGGCCTTCCCGACAGCATCTGCCAAGTTTATATATAGTTTTATGACATCAAACCCCATAAATGGCTTGCATGCAAGCCATTTATGGGGTTTGATGAGTACACGTAGAAAAGGTACTAGGCTAAACTAAAACATGATAATTGTGATATTAGGCGTCGCTACCGAATACAGCGCTCCGCAACGGCAAGCGATCACAAAACATAAAAATCTTATTGTGAAGCCCCTCGAAGTCGCAGAGGTCGATTTCCCGTAATAAATAAGGCACTGAAAGCATCCGTGCATCCATACATGCCATTAGCCTTCCTCATTTAGTTTTAGGGGCGAAGCTCCTTATAGCGGCACCCTTTCGTCCCTCGTAGTCGTAGTCGTAGTGTGTAACCAGTTTTACGTTTTGACCTGCAAGGTGGTGCCAGTGGGAAATTTCTCCTGTGCGTTGTTGAACAATAAAAATTTCGTTGCGTGCGCGTTAACCAAAAGCCGAATTCTCCTGTTTCTCATTCCCCATTAGCAGCCATAGGCATGTACATTGGGCACTATCTGTCAAAAAAGGGTTGCTACGTTATACTCGCTGGGCGAGTATAACGTAGGAGAGGTAGGTATATAACAGGTGTATCTTGCCGGTACTTAGCTACGGAACAGAAACCTGGAGACTTACAAAGAGGGTTCAGCTTAAATTGAGGACGACGCTGCGAGCAATGAAAAGAAAAATGGTAAGTGTAACCTCGAGAGACAAGAAGAGGGCAGAGTGGATTAGGGAACAAACGAGGGTTAAGGATGTCATAGTTGAAATCAAGAAGAGGAAATCGACATGGGCTGGGCATGTAGTGCGTAGACAGGATAACCCCTAGTCATTAAGGTTAACTAACTGGATTACCAGAAAAGGCAAGTGGGTTAGGGCGAGACAGAAGCTTAGATGGGCAGATGGGTTTAAGACGTTTGTGGGTATAAATTGGCAGCACCAAGCACAGGACCGGAATAACTGGTGGAACATGGAAGAGGCCTTTGTCCTGCAGTGGACGTAGTCAGGCTGATGATGATGATGATGAATCGCTGGGCGTAACCTTCTTGGTTTTCGAAAGGTTTAGCGAGCGTTGAGCCGCAGTGCCATTAATACAGTGAAGTATAGTATATGCCACGAACTCAAGGTGGTTAAAGGTGGGAAGTAAGTACGAAGCGCTAGCCGTAAGAAAGTGTGCGTGTGCCACCTCTCATTTAGACCTTGTGAAAAAGGGTTTATTGGCGACTGTTGCGACGGTGGTCCTACGATGAAACACGATCGTGCAAGAGCAACGGTCAAGCAGATGCCGGCGATGATCAGCACGAGCCGAGCGAGCTAAGCCCAGCACCCAGTACCCAAGCGGTGGCGATGTTGCTTGCCAACGATGCTCTTTCTTCTTCACAATTTGCCCCCACCGAAAAAGAGCCATCCTAGCGACCTAAGAGTCTGGAGGCAGAGGGCTATGATATGGCTTAAGGCGGTCGACGTGGACGATGTCCCGTTCACGCCGGCGCATGTCGTCAGATGGGGAAAGTGGCTCGATGAAAAAATTCACCGGCGAGGTTTGCTCCAAAACGCGGTATGGGCCCTCGTACTTTGGAACGAGTTTTGAGGAAATGCCGGGGGTTTGGTAAGGAACAGCCAGCCATACAAGTGATCCCGGGGAATAGCTGGGGCTTTGTGAAGAGTCGGCGTTGTTTTCTTTCTGGCGCTGTTGTTCTTGTGACGTAAAGGTGTGTGTGAGTTCACGGCACTCTTCCGCATTTCGGGCAGCTTCGGACACAGATGGGCATTCGGAAGCGTCAGGATGGTATGGAAGAAGAGTATCGATGGTGTGGGATGGTTCGCGTCTATAAAGAAGAAAGAAAGGTGAAAATCCAGTGGTAGACTGTGCCGCGGTGTTATATGCGAACGTGATGAATGGAAGAATGCGATCCCAGTTAGTATGATTGGATGTCACATACATGGCGAGCATATCACCAAGGGTGCGGTTAAATCTTTCCGTGAGCCCGTTAGACTGCGGGTGGTATGCCGTGGTCTTGCGATGAACAACATGGCATTCAGAAAGCAGAGACGTGACGACTTCTGATAGGAAGACTCGACCTCGGTCGCTTAGTAGTTCTCGAGGTGCACCATGTCGTAGTATGAAGCGATGAAGGATGAAGGATGCTACGTCCCGCGCAGTGGCACTTGGAAGAGCGGCGGTCTCAGCGTAGCGTGTTAAATGGTCCACAGCGACTATGATCCACCGATTTTCATCTGATGTTGTCGGCAGAGGGCCATAGAGATCAATTCCGATCCGATCGAAAGGTTTGGCAGGGCACGGAAGCGGTTGAAGCGCACTGGGCGAGTGGAAAGGCGGTGATTTGCGGCGTTGACAGTCAGGACAGCCCATAACGAATTTTCGAACGAAATTATACATTCCGTGCCAGTAGAAGCGATGTCGAATGCGTTCGTAAGTTTTGAAAACTCCGGCATGACCACATTGGGTATCGTCGTGAAAGGAGGCGCAGATTTGTGATCGCAAGCTGCGCGGGACAACCAAGAGCCACTTACGACCTTCGGGGGCGTAGTTGCGTCGGTGTAGCAGCCGATCACGAATGGCGAAATGAGCAGCTTGACGTCGGAGAGATTGTGGTACCGCAGTGGTTGACGATCCAGAGAGACAGTTAAAAAGGGAAGCGATCCACGGGTTCTTGTGCTGTTCACTGGTAAAGGAGTCGAGGTCGAGAGATGCGATGGAGTTGGTACCAGTGGTTCCGCAGGCCGAGTCGGGAGGTAAAGGCGAACGCGACAGGGTGTCGGCGTCAGAATGCTTGCGTCCGCTGCGACAGATGACACGAATGTCGTACTCCTGGATTTGCAATGCCCACCGAGCTAGGCGGCCAGAAGGGTCTTTTAATGTGGCGAGCCAACAAAGTGCATGGTGTTCCAGTACCAGGTCGAATGGGCGACCGTACAAATAAGGGCGTAACTTGCGAAGCACCCACACTAGCCCCAAGCACTCTTTTTCAGTGACGCTGTAATTGGCCTCAGCTTTAGTAAGTGTGCGACTCACATAAGCGACGACGTATTCGGAGTAGCCCGGCTTGCGTTGGGCGAGGACGGCGCCTAGACCAACCCCACTAGCGTCTGTGTGAACTTCCGTTGCAGCTGTTGGGTCGAAATGCCGAAGAATTGGAGGAGATGTTAGCAGACTACGGAGCGTGGCAAACGCGACGTCGCAGTCAGAAGACCAGGATGAAAAGTCTGCATCACAGCGTAGGAGGTTGGTCAGTGGTGACATGATCGATGCAAAATTTCGCACGAAGCGCCGGAAGTACGAGCATAGTCCGACAAAACTGCGTAATTCTTTCAGTGTAGTAGGTTTCGGGAACTCAGCGACTGCTCGCAGTTTTGCAGGGTCGGGTCGAACACCATGCTTGGAGACGATGTGCCCTAAGATGGACAGCTCTCGCGCGGCAAAGCGGCACTTTTTAAGGTTCAGTTGGAGCCCAGCGTTGGTTGAACACGTCAGAACCAGTTGGAGCCGAAGCAGATGCGTAGGAAAATCGGGAGAGAAAACGACAATGTTGTCGAAGTAGCATAGACACACAGACCACTTCAGTCCACGCAGTGTGTTGTCCATGAGTCGTTCAAACGTGGCAGGAGCATTACAAAGACCAAATGGCATTACGTTAAATTCGTACAGGCCATCTGGTGTAATGAACGCAGTTTTCTGGCGATCAGCTTCTGCCATAGGAACCCGCCAGTATCCAGATCGTAAGTCTAAGGAGGAGAAGAATTCGGCTCCTTGGAGGCTGTCAAGGGCGTCGTCTATGCGCGGTAATGGATAGACGTCTTTCCGCGTCACCTTTTTTATTCGCCGGTAGTCGACGCAAAATCGAATCGATCCATCTTTCTTTCGAACTAGAACGACAGGAGATGCCCAAGGACTGTGCGATGGTTGAATAACGCGACGGCGTAGCATCTCTTCAACCTGGTCGTTGATGACGTGACGTTCTGCAGCAGAGACACGGTACGGTCTTTGACGCAATGACTGGTGCGAACCGGTGTCAATGTAGTGGCGCACTGCGGAAGTCCGACGCAATTGCGGCTGAGAAACGTCGAATAAATTCGCGAAGTGCTGGAGGAGATTAAGAAGCTCGGCGCGTTCATGGGCGCTTAAGGTGTCGGCGATGGAACTCGATAAGGTGTCACTCGATGAGCATTCCAGTGGGGAAAGGGCATGAAGTTTGGTCGAGGCGCTACTGCACAATTCGTTTGGCATGTGTAGGAATAAAGAGAAATCGAGGTACTCCACTCGACCGAGACATTCGCCGGCAAGTAGCGTAAGCGGTGCAGAAAGGGGGTTGTTGACGAAAATATTGCTTCGGCCCGCAGTGACGTCGAGTGTAGCGAAAGGCAAGAAAACGGCTTTGCGGCTCATGAAAATGTCGGAAGGTGTAAACATTACTGTAGCATCGTTATAGTCATCGCAGCAAACCGGGACAACGGCGAGAGAGGCTGGCGGAATTTCAGTGTCCTCACGCACGACAAGTTTTGGTGACCGCTCAAGGGCTTCGTGCAAAGGTTCGTCACACAGGTGCGAAAATTGAACTTCAGCGCGTGCGCAGTCGATGATGGCATGATGATTTGACAGAAAGTCCCACCTGAGGATTACGTCATGCGAGCACATCGAAAGGACGATGAACTCGACAACGTACATAGAGCCTTGGATGAATATGCGGGCCGTACAGGTGCCGAGAGGTCGAACTTGTTGTGCGCTAGCTGTACGAAGCGATAGTCCAGAGAGCGGCCTGGTCACTTTGCGTAGGGAGCGGCAGAGCTGGGCGGCTATAACAGAAACGGCTGCACCTGTGTCGACGAGGGCAAAGGTAGAAACACCGAGACTCAGGAAGGTTAGTGTATCCATACTGCGGTGAGGGATAGGGAGCAGCCATGTGCATGGGCTGTGGGTCATACGGTAACGGCCGAGTAGCGTCGTGGAGTGGTTCGAAGTGACGGCGACAATATCGTGGCACGTGTCCTGGAGTACCGCAAGCGTACCAGATCGGTCGATTGTCAGGAGTGCGCCAGGAATTGCTGACTCCTGGTGCGGCCCAAGGTGTCGAAAAAGGGGTGAAGTGGGGAGCGACTGAAGACATGGGTGGCAAATGCTGCTGGCGGGGTCTGCTACGTACCACCTGGGCATACGTAAGAGGCGCGGCCACGGGCTGCATAGCCGGCGCATGGGCAACAGGCATGGCCACATGCTGCTGGTGGGCAGCGACGGGAAGAGCCTGAGCTACCTCTTCAGCAATAACGTCGTGGAGTGGTGAGGGCAGACGAGAGGACGGCGGCTGCTGCGTGAAGGAAATCAACGACAGTTGCCGAGCTACTTCTTCACGCACGAAGTCTTTAATCTCTTGCAGGGTTGGTGAGTGGTCGGGAACAGAAGTGAGACTGGAGAGCGGGTCGGCGTGTGAGGAAAATGGCCGAGTCAGGGCGCGCTGCTTGCTCAAGTCGTCGAAACTTTGACACAAAGTGACAATTTCCGCAACGGTGGCAGGATTCCAGGCCAGGAGCAGCTGATATTCACCGTCATTTATCCCTTTGAGGATGTGTTGAATCTTCTCCGGCTCGGGCATGGTGGTGTTCACACGGTTGCAAAGACCAATAATGTCTTCGATGTAGCTGGTGAAAGATTCCGTTGGCTTTTATGCGCGAGTCCGCAAGCGCTGTTCGGCTCTGGACTTGTGGACTGCGAGTCGGCCAAAAACGTAAGCAAACAACGTTTTAAAGATGTACCACGTTGTAATGTCGTTTTTGTGGTTGTTATACCACATTTCGGCCACGCCAGTGAGGTAAAAGATGACGTTAATCAATTTGTCCGCGTCATCCCACTTGTTGTTTGCGCTCACCAGTTCGTAGTTAGCGAACCAGTCTTCCACGTCGGTCTCATCAGCTCCGCTAAAGACCTTGGGCTCTCGCAAACGAAGAACGCCGGGGTTGCTGGGGGATGGAGTGGAAGAGCCAGGTTGCGCGTTGTTGGTAGCCATGATGGGAGGTAGCGTTCGGTTGCGCAGCTCCAGGTTCAGGCGACGGCGAATGGCAGCACCCAGGTTCAGGCGACGGGGAATGTCAGCACCCTCCACCAATTGAAAAAGGATTTATTGGCGACTGTTGCGACGGTGGTCCTACGATGAAACACGATTGTGCAAGAGCAACGGTCAAGCAGACGCCAGCGATGATCAGCACGAGCCGAGCGAGCGAAGCCCAGCACCCAGTACCCAAGCGATGGCGATATTGCTTGCCAACGATGCTCTTTCTTATTCACACTTGGAATGTTCGCAGGATGGCGGGGCTTCTACATGAGGAATATATGATGAAAAGATGCGACATGGTGGTACTTGGAGTGTTGAATAAATGGACGAACGGACACACAGACAGATGCATGGACGGAGTCATGGATGGCTGCACCGACGGATGGACGCATGGACAGACGCAGGGGTGGATGCATGGACGAACGCAGGGACGGACGCATGAACAGACGCACGCACGGACGGGCGAATGGACGCACGAATGGTCACATAGACGGACGCATGCATGGACGGAAGCAAGAACAAATGGACGGACGGATGCTTCGCCCCACTCTCCAACATTATATCCATGGATATGCTGCCATTTTTTCCGATCGTTGGAATGGTCATCCGATTATTAGCGTTACTTACTTCTTGCACTTTTTACAGGTTCTTGTCAATGCAAAAGTATGCACCGTGAAGGAAGAGACATCAAACCAGTAGCGAAAAATTGAAGCAGTCAACGTATTTAAGTTGCCCCAATCAGCCCTGTCCCCACTTTCAGCCATCAACACCCTAAAAAAAACAAGACAGGAATCCAAAACACTTGGCTTCCGATTGCCACATTTTCCCCCTTTCGGCCCATTCACTTCCATCATCATCAACTTCCTTGTAGCTCTCGCTTAACACAGCGGGTGGTTCGCGTCATCAGAGCCCTCCTAAGAGGTCTCAGGCCGATGAGGTAATTGATAATGATGGCGGCACTGTCGCCAACATCTGCGGGCAGGGACCAACTACTATTACTCGCCTTTGCCCTCGTTTTCATTGACTATCCTGCAACCATTGATCGCCTGAGGCATCAGACCACGCGCCATCGACGCCATAGAGATTCGACTCTCTTTTTTTCTCCATTGAGTTCTTCATTTCTCCACCGTTTCGGTCTACGCGGCCAGTCGCGCAGTAAGACACAACAAAACGAAATAGCAGAACTCCTGTCTCCTATATTTTCTATACGTGCGCGTCTGTGCTGTTGCTCATAGCATGTACGTGACAGCCACCTCTCCCGACCATATATCTGGATCTGGTAGGGTGGAAGTCCACGTGTTGGTTGCGGTTGCGCAGCAGTGAATGTTAGTAAGATGTTTGGTACGCTGTTTGGTAAGCCTACACCCAAGCATTTCACATTCATGTACTGCATTCCATATTATAGGACGGTTTTTATTTTGTGTTTACGGTTTTTAGCAACGCTGACCATAATGATCGCATAGGCTTGGCATGCGCCTCATCCGCGGTATATACACATAGAATACGTATGGCTGAGCTCTAATGGCGTGCCGGAAAATTTTAAATGCGAAGCATTTCTTGATGAACTTCGGCGACCCTTAGCGTATCTATCTATCTATCTATCTATCTATCTATCTATCTATCTATCTATCTATCTATCTATCTATCTATCTATCTATCTATCTATCTATCTATCTATCTATCTATCTATCTATCTATCTATCTATCTATCTATCTATCTATCTTTCTATCTAGCCATCTGTGACTTTAGCTCTGTTTAGCAGTTTTGATAATGGTATCGATACGAAAATTGGTATGGCCTTACATGACTATATGACGAGCATAAGTGACTTAGTCGTAGTATGAAAATTATAAAATCTATGTCATGACTGTCATGATTTAAATTTTATGGTCTTGCTACTCTTGCGGTGCTTTCGTTCACACTACATGTTGCAAAACTGATATGATATGACATGACTGCATGGCGAACACAAGCGACAGACCGTAACATGTAAATCATGACATGCGTGTCATATGAAAATATGCCACACTGATGAGGCGCTCGTGGCTGTTTCGCTAGCTTCCCATATACCAAATTTGGTACTAGGTCACCTGAATGGATGACGAAGGTATGAGACTGGTGCGAATATGATATTTATGAGAGGCATGTCATGTAACAAAATGACAACATGTCACTCTCATGATGTACTCGCGGCCGTTTTGCTAGCTGCACATATAGCAAATTTGCTATTACAGGACGTGAATGGATGATGAAGCTATGTGACTGGTGCGAGCATGACAATCATGATAAGCGTGCCAAGTAAAACATGACAACATGTACGCTCATAGCACGCTCGCGGTTGTTGTACCAGCTCAAAATATAGCAAGTTTGATATTACTTGACGGTAATAGACGAGGAAAGTGAATGACACGTCCAAACATGATAAATATGACATGCCTGTCATGTAAAACATGACTACATGCTATGCTCATAGCACGCTCGTGGTCGTTTCGCTACCTCAACATATACCAAATTAGATTTCACAGAACGTGATTGGACGGCGAAGGTAAATGACATGCCCAAACATGATAATGAAGACATGGAAGTCAAGTACGGCATAATTTACCTCTGCCTCGCAGCCTTGTGCTGACTTTAAAGAAACATATTAACCTTCCTCATACGTGCTTCGCATATCATCAATTTCCACTGTACGTGGGATCTGCCAATTTTTCTGCCTTACTCGAAAACATGCTGCTGTAAGTTATTATAGACTTAGCTCAAAATAGGGGAGCGCAGGTGAGTTCTTTCAGGCGTGCCTAATGTTGTCAGGTCATTAGTGCTTCATGCACCACTGGAGAACAAGATTTTGCTTGAAGCCCGTACTTGATTCCGCGGCGATGCGTAGATACGAAAAAAAAACTCCCAAGCATTTCCCCGATGGTGAACATGGTTAAGTGCGAATACACGGGGTGATGCTATGAGGGGTATTTATTAATTCGGACTATTATATTTATTAATCACACTATGGAGCCTTTATGCTGTAAAGGTTCCTGGGAATCGCAATTTGATCAAATGGGGGGTTTACGTTAACTCACTGGCGAATGCCAACGGATTTTAACTTTACTCCCTCTCACGACCCGCTCTCGACGGGAGGCTGAGAGAGAAGGCGGGCGCGCGAGAGAGAGGGGTGCGCGCGCAGCTGCAGCGAGCGAGGAGAGCGGAGGAGTGAGCGAAGGGGGAGGGTGTATAAGGCGTGTTACTGACACCGATATCAGCGTCGCGTCCGTGGCTTATTCGGTAGAGCGTCGCGCTGCGGCCCGCCAAGTCCTCTTCCTTTTAAAGATAGAGAGAAGACTGCGGACGCCGCCGACGGCGGTGGATGGTTTGGGGTCGCTTATAAAGTGTATTCACACTTAAAAAAGTGCCAGTGTCGCTGTGATCGTCGAGGTGTGCAAATGCCTTCACGCTTCGTTCAATCAATAATTGTTTGGGTTGGTACGAGATGGCATAAACTTTACTATCCGAGCTGACACTGTGCCATCACACGTGAAGGTGGGTCTTTGTCGACAGCTAGTTCATTCGTTTGTATTAGAACCACTCCAACGTCATAAATGCAAGAAAAAAATTCATGTAAGAGGATTGCACTGCATATTGGTGGTTTGACTCTAATGTGCAGAGCTCCGCCATACAAACATCTGCCAGGCAACTACCCTGAAATCTCCCGACTACAACGTATCGTATGACGCTTCATCAGTATACTGACTATTAATAATAACAAAATGGAGCGTATGTAAGAAATGGCGAGAGATGGCTCAACATACAAAGAAGCCGCACGTATTGTCAGAAGCGACACCGACATTCCTTTCGACGGAGGTTTAGAACGGCAGCTGCCCAGTGTGGACCATCACCATGACTTTATGTTCTAGCACACCACCGGACTTGCATTTCCCGCCAAATGCCACCGCTGCCGCCACCACCGTCAGCAGCCAGCGCGTTACAATCGGGCAGCCCAATAGACGCAGGGATGATAAAAAGTGGTGGTGAATGTCATGTGGCCCGTACGCTTTCACAGAGCGACAGCACGAGATTACACCGACGGTCCCCGCGATTAAGACCAACGTGTGGGGCATATGCTGAGGTCACTGAGACGCATAGTACGCCCACTCCTCAGTGGGATGACAACTCACATCAGCTCGAAGCACACTGAAATTTTTGGATAGAGGCAAGCACTTGCGAGCGCTTATTGATATCATCCGTTGCATATACTCCAACTAGGAGAATGGAAGTCAATCCGTACTCTTTATTTATTTTTATTTATTTGCAGTATACTGCGGCAACCGTGCATGTCGCAAACTATAGAGTTGCAGATTTACATGCACGGCACTTGAGTTCACAGAAAAGGGAAACAAGACAAACCTATCAGCGTGTGGAGAAATATTACGAGAGGCCAGCGGAACCTGTCGAGATAATAAAATATTACAGGACATAAGTGAGCGACGCATATTATAAGATAAAAGAAACAAAAAGACAAAGCCACCCCACCCCTTATTGTAAAATCATTACTCTCATAATCTAGCGAAAAACATATAGCTTCAGGAAATAGTAGAAAAAAAGTGAACAAAAAGGAACGCTTCCGAAATACGTCGGGTGTGTGAATACAGTATATGTGCATTGGGAAGTAACACTGCATCAGTAAAACACGCAATAAAGAAGTGTTAAGCGGACATTCACTTGTTTACTGCACTTCTAAATCAGTAATTAGCGCCCTACCAAATGCAGTTGCAAACTCTAGTGAGCCAATATTTTCTTTCAGTGAATTCCAATCAGGCGGTTCGCTAGAGAAATTAGCGCTTCGACAGATTAGTGAGCCTTGGATAAGAAAGTATTTTATGGGCATGTCGATTTCTCGATGTGCTCTGTAACAGTTCGCAGTTTGAAATTTTCTGCACGCGCGCGATCAATGCCGCCATGCATGCGAGCATATTAGTTGTCGTAACTTTTTTTCTTTTCTATATTCTTTTTCTCTCATTTCCCCCTATCGTCATAAGGGGGAACTAACTGGCCGCAGCCGGGCTGACCTTCCTGCTTTTCTGTTGCGTTTCTCTCTCTCTATTTTCACCGTTCTTTCTCTAATACTTTGGCACTCTCCTCTCACATGCAGAATAACAAAGAGGGTATCATGACGCGGTGAACTTCACTGCCTTGGTGAAGGCAGTGAAGTTCTATATATCTCTATTTATCTCTCTGCTTTTTTTAGGTGAGTGTCGGCATACGTATGACCAATCTACGGGACACCGAATAAAAAGGAGATATGTTATGCAAGGAAATATGGTAAAATAGCGCATCATTCTGTATTGTCTCCCTGTGTGCGTTAGCTGTATTAAAAGTTGAATACGTTCCAACTAGCGCAAATCCCTGCGTTTCTATTGTTGTATACTTCAAAGCTATGGGCATTACGTCGATCCCATGTACTTGAAATGTAGTAAAAATGCAGGTCACGAATCTTTACCATAATTTATAATTCCTTATTTATGCCGTCGTATAAGATTCACGGATAATTTTTGCAGTTTACCATACGGAGGATGAAGCGTAATGAGATAAATTCGGAATTTTCTTTCCACGGTCGTTGTTATTTAATGAAAAAGAGGTCTGTCGAAATTTGGGTGCTGCTTTCCGAACAAAGAAAAACAAGTACATGGAAAAGATTTCATTAGGAGCATACTATTGGCGAGGTCAGCTGACAGAGTACGTGCGAATTTAAAGCTCCATAAATAGGGTCCTATAGGCTAATGGCACTGCTAGCACTGTTGCAACGTCCCTACTATCCGGCGCATGTAGTTTCGACATTCTGACATAAAAATTCTTAACTGTACTGGCTGTGATACGTTGTCTTACTAAGATGCGCCTACATTCTCCGGTCATCCTTTGTTATTTGTTCTATTTCTACTCACTTTTCAGTATCCAATCGTGTTACCCTGACTTCAGTTCCTGGCGTTCTCCTGTGTCATGTCCATTTCGCTCGTTTAAGCGAACAACGAAAAGGCTGAGGATAGTTGAGAGTCGGGAAGATGACGCTAACACCTGCGTGTGCTGTATGCTTCTGGGAGGCGTCAGCGCATTCGTGGCGTGCTCCGTACAACGTACTACCATTAGTACGTCTTTATTTCTTCTTGGAAAGAAAGGATATTCGGTGAGAACGAGCGAGGCAAATGGACGCACGCCATGAAGAAAACAAGAACGTACCATTGAGGTACGGAGGTTAGAGCCGGGACGCGGTTCTTTACTTCCTTTCGCTGCCCCGTTTTCCCTCAGACCTGCTTCTCCATAATGCCGTTCGCGTGCCAAGGAGCGTCAGGCGCCGCGTCAACGTTCCCACCAGAATGCTGCACAGACGGCGACGGTAACTGTGGGAGGGCCGAAAGCTTCCATCACTGATGCCACGTTTCGTTGTGCCGTTTATGTTGACTGCTTTGCTTTCGCTGGTGTCCTTCGAAATTTCTTTGTGCGCTTCTGGAGTCCTCGCGCGCGAAGCTCCTTGAATAAAAGAGACAGAGAAGTAGAGAGAGCATTGGCAGTGGTTAGAAGCAAGCCGAAGCAAAGTCAGCCGAACATTGCGAGACTGAAGATGACTGAAAAAAAAAAAACGACGAGAGAGATGAGAACATAAAGAATGGAACGTGTGTGTGGGAAGCGCGGCGCTGGTAGAGGCACCGCTGCTCTTTAGGCGCAGCGCCGGAAGCAGGTTAAATTGCTGTTAGCTGCTCGCTGCTTGTCTTTTTTTTTTGCACGCCCGCGCAACTTCGTGAGACAAGACAATCAACGCATTACGGGCTTCCGCTTGCAGAACTCGGAGCGTCGCATCGTTGTGCTCTTATACCTTCGATACCCTACCTGTATGCGTTTTTAAGGAATCAGTATGGTACACGACACGTGGCGTGGCAATCAGCTGGAGATAATGCAGATGTGGCAAATAAAACAAAGCATTGGAGATTTTGTAGATTAATTTACCTAGTGGGTACCTGTACTCGAAGACGTTTTGCTATGTGGAAGCATAGTTTGGTTGTGGATGCAGTGCATGTGACTTTGAAAAAAGGCAGTGCTGTTACTAATTTAGAGGTAGTAAAGTGCTCTCACAATATTCACTACCTAAATAGTAACTGCGGGTATTAGAACACAGACATTTACTACCTCTGGTGTGCTTCTGAGGTAGTAAATGTCTGTGGCCTACAGCCTGCAGTTACCACTTAGGTAGTGGGTGTTGTGACAGCCCTTTACTACTTTCAAAGTTAGCAAGAAGCACTACCTTTCTTAAGTGTGTACGACGGGTGACGCGCTACTGACTACCCGATTCTATTTACCGCGTGCTTACAGAAGGTTTTCAGAGGCCTAGAATGGGAAGAGTGAGAAATAAGGCCTAATGGACAGTACCTTGGCAACCAGCGCTTCGCCTATGAGATTACATTGCTGAGTAGCTCAGGGTATGAAATGCAACTCATGATTACAGAGTTATACTACCAAAACATAAAGGTAGGTCTTAAAATTAATCTGCAGAAAGCGAAGGTAATGTACAACGACCTCGGAAGGGAACAGCGCTTCGAGATAGGTACAGCAGTGCGCGGGAAAATGTTACTTATGTAGTGAAGAAGAGGAGCTTCAGCGGCATTTCTCGGCGCATCAGGGGCATCACCATCAGCATAAGCTCGTACTTGCTGCGCTTGGCCGGACGCTGCTGACTGCTTCGCTTTCTGCGTTCTGCGCTACAAATAAACCCCGTTACAAGTGGTGGAGGTGCTGGGTTTCGATCACCCTGGAGCTTCGGAATCGCATTTTACCATCCATTATGCCTACCGACGCAAGCGCCGCTCCAACTTCTCCACCGGCACCGCCTACTGTTCTCTGCGCCGGTTCTCTGCGTCGGCGAGGTCCCCCTGTTTTCTCAGGCACCGAAGACAAGGACGTTGACGACTGGATTTCAATGTACGAGCGAGTGAGTACTCACAACAAATGGGATGACGCCGCCAAGTTGGCCTACGTCTCTTTCTACCTGTCGGACGTGGCCAAGCTGTGGTTTATTAACCACGAAGCGGAACTCCCTACATGGTCGGTCTTCAAAACGAGCCTCACACAAGTTTTTGGGCGGCCTGATGTACGCAAACGCCGTGCCGAATAACGCTTACATACTCGGTCCCAGCAGCTTGGTGAGAATTTCACAAGCTATATTGAGGACGTTCTGGACCTTTGCAAGCGAGTCAACGAGTCGATGTCCGAAGAGCTTAAGATCAAGCATATCATGAAGGGCATTGAGGACGACGCTTTCCGAATGTTGCTTTCGAAGAGTCCTCGCACTGTCCTAGAACTGACCGAGTTATGCCAGAGTTTTGACGAGTTGCGCAGGCAACGTCTTTCCACCCGACGTCCCTCGGTGCTCGACGACTCTTTGTCTAGCCTTTCCACCCTTGGCATAGTAGATGACCATGCCCCTCTTCTCTCCAAGATCCAAGAGTTCATCCGCGCTGAGGTCGCTCGTCAGCTCTCTTTGATGTCTTGTGTACCCGATCAACCACGCAGATTGACATCTACACTCCGCGACTTCATTCAAGACCAGGTCGCACAAGTTCTTCCTCCTGCCCGTGAACCGCCCCCAATCACTGCACCTCTCACGTACGCTGAGGCCATTGCTCGACCTCGACAGCCTGCGTTCCAGCCAGCGCCTATGTATTCACCGCCGCCCTTTTCGCCGCCGACCTATTCACCGCCGACCTATTCACCGCCGTCTATGCCGACCCCACCTCGGCCGCAGTTTTCTGCCCCCCAGCCGCAAGTCGGAGTCTACTCCGACCAATGGGCGGACCTACGACAACCGATCCATATGTTTTGCTTGTGGTGGTGTTGGCCACGTGGCACGTTATTGTCGTCGTCGCCAGGCTGCTCAGAACATTCGACGAATGCCCTCTTTCGACCCTCAGTTTTCGTCTACGCCTTCAAGCCCTCCTTCCTCTTCCTTTCCTTCTGATCGTCCACACGGCCCGACCCGCCGCTCCCCACCTCCACGTCGACGTTCGCTTTCCCCTATGCGTCGCCGTTCCAGACCCACTGACCAGGAAAACTAACGGCCGCAGTTCCCGAGGCACGAACTGCGTCCCCGTCGCCATGCAGAAGTCCTCGCCCCTGTCCAGCTAACGTCATTGAAGTGTCAGTCGATGGTATCGTCGTCATGGCGCTTATTGACACCGGAGCCGCTCTATTCGTCCTGTCCATCAACCTGTGCCGCAAACTCCGCAAAGTTCTGACGCCATTATCCGGCCTCTCTCTTAGAACGGCTAACGCAGAAATTGTAACACCTCTCGCAGCCTGCACCACACGAGTCGTCATAGAAGGGATTGTGTATATCGTCGAATTCGTAGTGCTGCCCTCGTGTTCCCATGACATGATACTCGGCTGGGACTTCCTTGCGAATAATAATGCCGTCATTGACTGCTGTCGCGCTGAACTTGAGCTATCTGCACTTCCTGATGTTGACGCTGTCGAAGCCTCCCTGCCGTGTTATAAACTGTTTCCGACGACACCACGTACCACCGCGCTCTTCTCTGCTAGTGACTGTGTCGTGTGACGCTATTTCCAACGGTGATGTTTTATTTACGCCCTCTGCCCTGTTCATTCAACGCAAATGTGCTCCACTGCCCATTGCTCTCCTTACTCTCCACCATGGCGTCACGAAGACGCTTTTGTACAATACGCTAGAAGGGCCTTTACCTTTATTCTATGGTGAATGTCTCGGTCACGTGCATCCGATCGACGCACGTCACATTTTTGACGCTCCATCTAGTTTACTTTCTACGGACCTCAGCGCACTCATTTCTGACTCTATTGTTGACCAGTCACTCCTTGACGCTTTCCACCGCTCCATCAATGTCGCAACGTCTTCTTCAGAACGAAGCCAGTTAGTGAACCTGCTGCAAAAGTTCCGTACTGCTTTTGACAGCCACGCTTCTGGCCTCAGTCGCACATCGAACATATCTCACAAGATTGACACAGGAAGCCATACGCCTCTACGGCAGCGTCCCTACCGAGCCTCAGCGTCGGAGCGCCGTGTTATTGACGACCAGGTTGCTGACATGCTCCAGCGGGGTATTGTACAGCCTTCTAACAGGCCCTGGGCGTCACCGGTCGTTCTTGTTAAGAAGAAGGACGGCTCGATTCGGTTCTGTGTGGACTATCGACGTTTAAACAAGATCACCGCAAGGACGTTTACCCGTTACCGCGAATAGACGACGCCCTTGGCTGTTTGCAGGGAGCAGAATACTTCTCTTCGCTGGATTTACGGTCTGGATACTGGCAAGTTCCTATGGAAGCATCTGACCGATCGAAAACAGCATTTGTCACACCTGATGGGTTATACGAGTTTACCGTTATGCCTTTCGGCCTTTGTAACGCTCCAGCCACTTTTGAAAGAATGATGGACACTATTTTACGAAGCCTCAAGTGGAACACATGTTTATGCTACCTCGATGACGTAGTTGTCTTTTCCACCAATTTCGACGCCCATTTAAATCGTCTCGAGCACGTCCTCACACGTCTCACCGACGCCGGTCTTCAACTCAACCTCAAGAAGTGTCGTTTTGGTGCTCGGCAGCTCACCATTCTTGGCCACGTCGTATCGCGGGACGGCATACTTCCCGACACCGCCAAACATCGAGCAGTCGCCGATTTTCCGAAGCCAAAGAACTTGAAGGAACTTAGACGTTTTGTTGGCTTGTCGTCATACTTCCGACGCTTTATTAGAAATTTCGCTTCCATATGTGCGCCCCTTACGGACCTTCTTAGCGGCGACAAGGACCTTTCCACCTTGTCACCAGCATGCGACGATGCATTCATCAAATTACGTCACCTGCTGACTTCACCACCCATCCTCCGCCACTACGATCCTGCCGCTCCCACGGAGGTTCATACAGATGCCAGCGGGGTTGGACTTGGCGCTGTGCTCGCGCAACGAAAGGCAGGGTTTGATGAATATGTCGTCGCCTACGCAAGCCGAACTTTGACGAAAGCCGAGGCTAACTACTCCGTGACCGAGAAAGAGTGTTTAGCTATTATTTGGGCCCTTGGAAAATTTCGCCCCTACCTGTATGGTCACGCATTCGACGTCATCACTGACCACCACGCCCTTTGTTGGCTATCCACACTTAAAGACCCTTCCGGACGACTTGCTCGCTGGGTGCTCAAACTTCAGGAATATGACATCCGCGTTATTTACAGATCTGGTCGTAAGCACACGGACGCCGACGCCCTTTCTCGCCCACCCATATCAAATTATGGTGTTTGCCTCTCTTCCCTCGAGCCTGCACTTGCGTCATCCGCCTTGCGCAACATGACGGTGGAACAACGAAAGGATCCCTGGATCAGTGGCCTCATAAGCATTCTTTCTGATCCTCTCACTCCTTCGCCGTCTCGCGCTCTCCGCCGCCAGGCTAGCAACTTTTGCCTAAGGGATGATCTTCTTTATCGACGCAACTACCTTTCTGACGGCCGCAAGTGTCTCTTTGTGATACCCCGTCATCATCGAGCTGCCATCTGCGAAGCTTTTCACGCGGACCCACAGTGCGCCCACGCAGGCCTCCTCAAGACATACGCTAGGCTTCGACTCAGATATTATTGGCGTGGCATGTATAACTACGTGCGAAAACTCATTCGCTCGTGTGCTCAGTGCCAACGACAAAGGTTACCTCCCGGGCAAGTCTACCCGTCACAACCTCTTCCTTGTCCTAGTCGACCTTTTGATCGCGTCGGCATTGACATTTACGGACCACTACCATCAACTCTAGCTGGTAATCGCTGGATTATTGTTGCGATAGACCATTTGACACGCTATGCCGAAACAGCCGCGCTGCCGACTGCCACAGCCCATGACGTTGGAACGTTTCTGTTGCAACGTTTCATTCTGCGTCCTGGTGCCCCTCGCAAGCTCTCAAGTGACAGAGGCCGTGCCTTCCTTTCTGACGCCTTGAAGGGATTACTCAACGAATGCCGAATCGTGCACCGCACAAGTACAGCGTACCACCCTCAAATAAATGGCATGACGGAGCGCTTCAACCGTACTCTTGGCAGTATGCTGTCGATGTGCGTCGCCTCTGATCATTCAAGTTGGGACCAAGTTCTCCCGTTTGTCACCTACGCGTATAATACTGCCGTACAAGCTACTACTGGGTTTTCGCCATACTTTCTTTTGTACGGACGAGAACCTTCAAATACAGTAGACACTATTCTTCCTTATAAACCTTATGAGTCCGAAAGTACAACTCTGTCCGAGGCTGCCCGACATGCTGAAGAATGCCGCCAGCTTGCCCGCTCTTTTTCTACCGAGGACCAGTGGCAGCAGCAATCCCGCCAGACTGGGGACCGTTCTGCTCCAAACTTTCCACCTGGCTCATTAGTATGGCTTCGGGCACCTGCTACCGCACCTGGCCGCTCCGCAAAACTTCTTCCCAAATACATCGGGCCATACCGCGTTGTAGAGCAAACGTCACTCGTCAACTATATCGTGGAGCCCATCATCCCATCCACAGACCTACGCTACCGCGGCCGCGACACTGTCCACGTCTCTCGTCTCAAGCCATATTACGACCCATTAGTCGTTTCTTCTCCCTAATCCGCCAGGATGGCGTCTTTTTGTGCGGAAGGCGATTGTAGTGAAGAAGAGGAGCTTCAGCGGCAATTCTCGGCGCATCAGGGGCATCGCCATCAGCATAAGCTCGTGCTTGCTGCGCTTGGCCGGACGCTGCTGACTGCTTCGCTTTCTGCGTTCTGCGCTGCAAATAAACCCCGTTACACATAGTACGTCTACTTAGGACAACTATTAAAAACAGAGCCTAACCACGAGATTGACGTGACTAGAAGAATAAGAATGAAGTAGATCCCACTCGGCAAGCATTCTGAAGTTATGACTGGTAGATTACCATTATTCCTCTAGAGGAAGGTATATAGCAGCTGCATGTTGCCGGTACTTACCTACGAAACTGAAACCCGCAGGCTTACAAAGAAGGTTCAACTTAAATTGAGGACGAAGCAGCGGGTGATGGAAATGAAATTGATAAGTGGTAACCTTAAGAGACGCGAAGAGAGCACAGTGGGTCAGGGAACAAACCGGGGTTAATGATACCATAGTTGAAATCAAGAACAAGAAATGAGCATGGACTGAGCATGTAGCGCGTAGGCAGGACAACGGCTGGTCATCAAGGATAACTGCCTAGATTCTCAGAAAAGGCAATTGGGTGAGGGGTAGACAGAAAGTTAGGTGGGCAGATGAGATTAGGAAGTTTGTGAGTATGAAGTGGCAGCAGCAAACACAAGACCGAGTTGACTGGCTGAACATGGGAGTACTCTTTGTCCTGCAGAAAGCGCAGTCAGGATGATGATGATGATGATGATGATGATGATGATGATATGATAAACTTCAATACGGTGCCCCGTGAACAAAAATGAAAAGAGCCTTACCGTATGAGGGTGATATTACCAATGCTCCGATAAATTTGAAGTGCCGCAAGGGCTTTTAGCCTTCCAATATACAAAAGCTAGCTTCAGCTTTTCAAGCTCCCACTGCTGGACGTTCTTTTCAATCCTTTGTGGTTTTGATGAATGACGTCCACACTCACACACAACACGGCAGAATACATTCGTTGTAAAGCAAAGAGTATAGTCATTTGAGTAACTTGCGAGGCACATAGCATGCACAAGAGCACATGAGAGCATGTGCTCGTCTGAAGCTTTCGGAAGAATAATGTCTCTTCTCCGAAGAGCTTGGTGTGCAAAATCCTACCCAGCTTGAATTGGCTAACAATGCCGGTATAGTTTCTCAGGAACGTCTCGGGCAGGTCGCTTAGCACTCGTGAACCTGTTAAGACAGATCGGAGCACATGATCTCGAGCGGAGGCGTGCACCTTAAAGTCACCCCCCCTTCCAAAGATCCGTGTCCGGGAGCCAAAACAAGATGCTAATCGTTAAGTATTTCCAACCTAAGGATATTCTGTGCTTGCTTAGAAATTGTACCCAAATGATAAACGCTACAATATTTCGGAGCAGTGCTTATCGTGGTCCAACTTTCAATTCGATTGCCGATTCTATTTCCAGGACTATTGCCGTTAGATTCAATGTCTGCTGTTTTTTTTTGGAGCGGTTGCTATCTTTTTGCCTGGCTATTAATCACGCAGACCGTGCGGCAATCCGGGATTGCTAGTGCCAGTGCGATCGCAAACTCCTCGGCCTGCGTGGGCGACTTGCACCGTATGCTTCCCGACGTTGTGAGTACTCCAGTGTCTGCTGCGATGACTGCTACTGCATACGTGTTTGGCCGGTGGGGCTACTTCGCCACGTCCACGTAGTACGCGCGCGGATCGTTGGCGTGACCTTTTGTGAGGGCCGTGGCCGTGGTCCTCAGCGACTCGAAGACGGCAATAGTAAAGTTTGCTACAAACAACGTCCATGGAACTACTGCAAGAGAATGTTCAACTATAGCAAGACCGGAAACTAACGTTACCGTCAAGTGGTTCCCTGCGCACGCCGGGTAGCTGGACGTGGGCCCGAACCACAACGAAGAGGCAGATACGGAGGCACACGCGCTTACTAGCCGCGGGTGCATTCCTCGGAACCGCAACGACCCGATGCCGAAGACGGAGAGTATTTTATCACAACCTACGCCGACATTCTGCAGTGGTACAGAACGAGCAGACGCCTCTACCCACCGCCTCACCGAGACCTACAACGCAGAGAAGCAGCCACACTACAGCAGTTGCAAGTACAAGCCATATGGACACCCGTCTGGGCAAAGCACGTTTGCCCGGAGGTTTGCACCACTGATGTATGCCAACACAGCAAGAAGGCGCGAGCCACCCAGAGACACCTCCTCTGGGACTGTGCACCACCGCCGGGTAACCAAGAAGTAATGCCAACTGCCATAAGCAGCAAAATCATCAGTCGAGAGCCAGGCAACCAAAAAGACGTGGTCCAGCACGTGCTTAGCATCCTGGAACGCCAGCGGCCGAAAGCGGCGCCCCCACGGATTGGACGCCAGTAGGTTGCTGCTCCGGGACGTCTGAGCACGCTAGTGTCTCGCTTTAATCCCCCTACCCCTTCCCCTTTATGCCGGATCGTCAATAAAGTTGTTTCACTCACTCAATCACGCAGACAGTGTGAGTGACTCTACACATGCATTCTGCATCGTCGGTGTAAGGGAATATTTTTTCTTACCTAGTCCTTCCTAAGCCTTTTATAGAGCTTCAGCTGTTGCTTGCCTTCTTTCTTTGTTGTGCTCCGAGTGCATGTTTCTCAGAATGTTGGTCACGGCGAACTTGTTCCTTAGTGACAAGGAGACCCGTTCTTTTGCTTTTGAAATCAGATCTCATTATTCATGAGATTTCCGGAGCCTATAGTCACCCTCAAGGCTAACAAAATGTCCGAGACATAGTTGCGCGGGACTGCTTGATAGTAGATCTTTTGAAGAGATTTTTAGCCCTGCTTCATTCGACCTTTCGCATTGATAGCTATGATGACACTCCAAATTATGCTTGAAGCCATGAGTGACTTTCCCCGATTGGCTTAATTATATCCATTGGAAATGTCTGGCCGTAAACTAAATGTGGTGATTGGTAGATGATACTATTCATTCAACTGGTGAGAAAGCTGACTTGTGACCCTGTGCTTAGGTAGCTTTCAGCGCACGACGCCAGTGAGGCCGTGTGGAGGCTCTTTCTTGCAAAGGGTTTCTTCAATTTTAAAGTGATAATTTTAAATAATATTCTTAATACCTAAGGGTATTTTCATGATGCTATTCACGGGGAAGGTGCACATTGACTAACAGGTCTTAATAATAGTAATAATTGTTGGGGCTTAAAGAACCAAAACCACCATGTAATTCTGAGAGACGCCTTAGTGGGGGGCTCCGGAATTTTCGACCACCTGGAGTTTTTTTTTTAACGTGCACCTACATCTAAGCTCACGGGGCTCAAGCATTTTCACCTCCATCGAAAACGCAGCCGCCGGGGCCGGGATTCGATCCCGTGACCTGACTAGCAAGTAATAGTGGCAGGAAGGTGGAAAAGGGGAAATAAAAGCCAATAAAATGTATTATTTTGATTCACTCGGGAAGAAAGCCTGATAAATATGCTGGTGACTGGTTTGGGCTTTTGAATTGTAGTTATGTAAAGTAACACAATATGAGAAAGAGGGCCGGTTTTGCCCTAAAGGATCTATGACATCCAATTTTTGCTCAAAATCTGTGTTATGTGGGATAATGCTTTGGTATTCACAAACAATCTCGCGAAATATCTGCGCACTTCTTCGAGAATTCATTTTATAACGAGCGTGAAACACCCAAGCCTTACTGTTACAAGCCGCTTGTTTTTTGTTTGTTTTTTCGTTTTTCGCAAGCGCCGGTATTCCAGCCAACGTTATTGTTTCGTGGTGAGCTGCGCCTACAACGGAGCTATTGCAGCTTTCTTGAGCTCGGCATTGAAAATTGAATGGTGTGCAGCGGCTGAAGCTTAGGTAGAAGACGACGGCTACACTTCATGAAGACGTGACGTCACACACGCCATGACAATATTAAAATGGCGCTCGATGGCGGTGGGCGGTTTTCTTCTAGGACTCATTCTGCAGTAAAGTATTCTACAGTCCATTTTTGATACATGTGCAGGCGGAATGTGCCCTCTATTTCTAAATTTATCCGAATATCACTCTTTAGCGCCTAAGTGTGTCATGGCCCCTTCAAAGGAGATGGCGTATGATCTAAAGAGGACGTTATTGGATGACGGGGTGAGTGTAAAAGTTAGGTTAAGCCTATCGTAAATGTACCCGATATTCTATGAAAAGGCAGATATGCACTTGAAGCACGCAATATAGTGCAGGGGATTTACAAAAAAGTGGTAATTCTTTTAATGCCATGGCTAGTACCCCGTTTTATATATGGCAGAAAAGTTGAAAGTGCATATTTCGGCATTTACTCCTCAGTTTGTTTTTTTCTAAGTTGATAAGTTTTAATGTAAACACATTTCATCAAGCGAAGATGTGGTGCGCTTCACAAAATAAAAATGAAATATTGATCCTTACGCGGCACCACGTCTGCCTGCGGAATATCATTGCAGTTGGTTATCGGTTGGGCTGATGATTGATGTAGCATACTCTTTAGGGTATGTTTACTTGCATCAGTCCCTTCTTTTATCTCAAAATTTGAGGTATAAATCTAATGAGTTGATTTTAAAGCAGTTTTTCATTCCCTTTTAGACTTCTTAGAAGCACCGCAACAAAAGCTTCCCAAGTAATTCGGTTCAAACGAACCAGGAGCTCCGCAGACAAAGCTATACTTCAAAATAATGAGAAGAGGGAACGGGAAACTTGGGAACATTGAAAGGCAAAATGCCAAGTCAATCCACTCCCGACCGCGGAACTACATCAACGAGGATGTGCATTTGCATAAAAAGTATGGACATTCCTTCAAGCCTGCGTTGCCGAGAAGAAAGGCCAGATCGATATCGCTCCCTGGCTGGTGAATGTTCGCCCTTGAAGGCTAAGGTGGTCAGGCGGGAAACACCATTGAAAGACGGAAGTGGTTGTCGTGGTTTGCTTGAATAGTCTTCTCGTTCAAGAGATTAAAGAAATTTTCGCTTCGTTCTTTCCTTTGTTTCCGTCTTTCTTCTCGTCTTTGAAGATTCAGTGCATGCGCAATGCACCAGTTGAGAAAGTTCACTTGCTCTGGGTCGTGCGTATATGCTCGCTGCTCTTCATGAACTTTTCTCATCAGACTTTCGGTATGCACGCCTTGCTTAACGGCCTCAGCAACCTCCTTTCTTTTATTCCATGATTTTTCTACACCGTGTAAAGACGTGAAAGCCAGACTTATGAGCATGGCGATGCTTGTGGCGAATGGTAACCAAAGTTTTGGTTGTTGTTTTTTCCCCTAATGTAAAAATATTTCGGCGATTCAGGCGATGTAGAGGAAATCGAGTTTGCCATTGTTTCGTTTTCATAGGTTAGGGAGCTTGACTCGTGCAGTAAACTTCAAGCTCCTTTCAAAACAAGGGATTAGGGTTAGGATGTTGTAGGTTTCCTGAAGATATAGTTTCAGAAATTTGCAGGCTGTTGCCTGTTAGACATTTGTGTAAGTAGTCTTCAAAGTTATATTGGTTGGTACAGGGTGCATCGGAGGATTTGTTTTATGGCGAGTTGAAGTAGTGAAAATGCTTGTGGTTAGGCACCAATGAACTTTTCTTCATGATGCTAATATGGAGAAAAGTGAGCGGTTTTTTTTTGGCTTAGCCAGTTAGCAGAGACGTGCCTTAAAGTTACGAGTGTTTGGCTTTAACATATTAATGATGACTGATATGTGTAGTTTAACGTCCCCAAACCACCATATATAATTATGAGATACGCCATACAGGAGCCTCCAACGAAGTTCCGCCCATATTTATATGACACGAATTTCTCTGTAATAACGGACCCCCATGCGCTATGTTGGCTTTCGTCACTGAAGGATCCTACTGGCCGGCTTGGGTGCTGGGCTCTGCGACTGCAAGAATATACCTATACAGTCACGTACAAGTCGGAACGCCTACATCAGGACGCAGAATGCCTCTCCCGCTACCCGGTCGATGAATTGAGCACCATCCCTGACACCGACACCGATACTTGCTTCTTCTTCGTTTCGCAACTGACCCGCATCGGTGACGAGCAATGCCATGGTGCATCCTTGCGTGCTATAATCGAACATCTTGAATAACCATTTTCCGACAGGTCCCATCGCTCATTTGTCCTCCACGATAGTGTCCTATACCGCCAGAACACTTCTACCCAGATGGACCAGCCCAGCTGCTCGTCATTCCAAAACACCTCCGCTCGGCAGTTCTCCACGAACTACATGACCTTCCAACTGCCGGTCACCTTGATGTGTCACGCACTTACAACCGATTTCACCGACGCTTCTTCTGGCCAGGGCTTTTTTTTACGCTCAGTCAGAAGATACGTTGTGACTTGTGATAAATGTTAGCGCCGCAAAACACCATTGACGCTTCCCGGCCGGGCACCTTCAACCACTTGAAATTTCGTCAGAACCTTTCTTTCGTGTTGCCTTAGACTTCCTGGGCCCTTTTCTCTTGTGTTCTTCTGGCAACAGGTGGATAGCAGTGGCCACAGACTAAGCCACGCGCTACGCCATCACATGAGCACTTTCAACAACCTGCGCCAGTCGCCGACTTTCTCCTACACGACGTGATCTTGCAACATGGAGCTCCACTCCACCTGCTTACAGACCGTGGCCGCACCTTTCTATCGAAGACCATAGCCGATATCCTTCAGTCATGTGAAACGAGGCACAAGCTCACTATGTCGTACTACCCGCAGACAAATGGAACCCCGGATCGTCTGAATCGAACACTTACAGGCATGCTTGCGAAGTATGTTTCTTCCAACCACTCTGACTGGGACCTTGCATTGCCATACGTGACATTTGCATATAATTCTTCTCCCCATGACACTGCCGCTTACTCTCCATTTTGTTCTGTTGTTCGGCCGATAACCTACATTACCACTAGATACAGTCATTCCGTCTACCGCGACACCGACCCGCAAGTATGCCCTTGACGCTATCACTCGGGCTGCCCATGCACGCGAATTCGCCCGCACTCGCTTTCTGGCCTCTCAGGAGAACCAGCGGCGTTTGTACGACCAACGGCACGGCGACATGCACTTTTTACCCGGTTCTTTGGTCCTGCTGTGATCCCCGACCCGTGAAGTCGGCTTCTCGGAAAAAAGTTCTGTCCCGCTACACAGGTCCATATCGAGTCCTTCGTGAAGTTACTCCTGTGACATACTAAATTGCGCCCGCTGCCTCATCGCCTTCAACTGCCCCACGTACAGACCACCGATATTGTACAAGTGGCACGCTTGAAGCCTTACCACTCTCCCGCTGACATTGACATTTAATGCGCCGAGACGGCGCTTCTGCCGTCGGAGATTACGCTACATGCATGTTGACATTTTGTGGGACGATGCGCGTGTGTGCCGGACGAAGAGGACGAAGAGTGGTCTCCACTCGGTGTCTGGTCAACAGGTCACGCCACTGCTGCTGGTTTGAAATATATTTCATTCACAGCCTCGTCAACACGGTGTCTCTTCTCTTCTGTAACAACATGAAGGCATGGCGTGAATAGTGGCGATGCCACCAGGTCGATGAATAGCTGAGCTTGAGGCAACAAGATTACAGCTTCAGCCGATGCACGCGGAGCGGAAGCGAGAACAGCGAGGAACCTCGGCAGTAAATATTCCACACGTCGAGTTTGGTTATAAGGGCACTGAAGTGGTATATGACAGTGCACCTACTGAATCCAAGACTATGTATTTTTTATTTACACCTTCCTTTCCTCTTCTGGGCCAAATGCTGCAACTCTCTCTTCTATCAATTTCGTGTATCCCACTCATGATCAAGCTTCCCTCTCAGAGTGACATTTTTGACAATAGCTGACACCGCGAGAACAATGGCGGCACGGATTTCGCAGTCATCTTTCAGCCGATTGTTTCCTCTCCGCGTTCCGAGTTTGCCCTTTGATGCGGCGCTGGTAGCGCAATCAGGGTCTCGTGAGGAGGAAAGGTTGCCAGAAGAACAGCAGCAAGTGGGAAGCGATACGAGATTTATACAGACACTGGCGATGCAACGCGCGTAGCAAGAAAAAGATATTCTCGGCTGCGTGCTGTTTCTCTTCCTGAATATTCGCTTCTTTGTTCGCCTTCGCTTCTGTTCAGACGATTGCACGGAAGTTTCCCTGACGATAATATATAGACGCTGACGAGCCGAACAAGCACGGAAATGTGCCCGCATAAGAGCACAAGAAATGGAAAGCACTTCACGCTCTCGGACCTTATGATGGACACCCAGCCGGAAGCGTGCTAAGATTGAATGGTCTATTGTGAGCTACAGTGAGACGAGACAGTAAAGGGGAAAAGATGCCACAGAACGAATGGAGATCCGACATGAGAAACCATGAAAGAGGCAGTCAATGCACCTGTAGTCTTTCTAAAAGGACCTTACGTCTGCGTGTTGGAATTCTGCCTTATTCGCTAAGAATATAAATAAGCAAGTAAACTCAAATTCAAGGCGTAGATGTGCGTAAACTTACCTCGTCTTTAACATCACATAAGATATAGTGTTGTTTGTTTAACTCCGTTTCAAATAAGCAACCTAGGGGGTCAAGTACACAGCACTCAAATTTCATATCTGAACAATAAAAGGCATAAAAAGCGATAATAAGGTGCACTTTTACAGTAAAACGCATTTACTTCCTTGTCATGCCCTACAAGTATAATTCGAATGCTTCAACTCACCCCTATGTTGTAGTCAATTAGTTTTTGGTGCACTTTAATTTACTCGGCTCTATGTAGTTTCAGATATTTCCAATATATTTAACAATCAAAAACCCTTCCACTAGTGGGCAGAAGAAGCCAGGGAAGCCAGTGGCTGCTGTGGCAACATGTTCGGCGATAACGGCTTCTCGTATACGCACTCTTCTTCCTCCGAGCGAACGACACATGGCCGTCCCATCGCGATTCCAAAAGACAACTGCTGATAAGAGTGCTAAACCGACCTCTACGTCGCTAGACTAAACTACAATATGATTGGGGGCAAATTCAGGCGCCGATCAGTGAGACACTTCTGAAACAGGCACCGGTAGTATAGTTATCAGGTGAAGGGTCCAGCGATGCCGAATCATGTTTGCAGGTGTTTTGCGCGCCAAATAAATTTGTCATATCCTAGCCGTGCATATATATTCGCAGTAAAACGAAGGAATAAGTACACCTCGCACTTTCCTTGACTTCAATATCTGTCGTCGTCATCTGGCTTTCGTTAACAAAGAAACAAACCTCTCAAAGCACTTTCGTTCTTTCACTCCTTAAGGACATCAGAATAACTTTATTTGTTCATCTTTATTTTCAGAGTACTTTTCACCTATATCATTGTATTATGCACAATAGTATATTGTAAACACATATATGAAACGCAAAAGTTCACCTACAGCAGCCGCAAGTTTTTACCGAAAAAACATAACGCAAACAGAAGTCAGTAAATTCATTATGCCGTTATTTTTTCTGCTCTCTCTGCTCAGAAAGCGCTGTGTGTAGATGGAATCTATAAAAATATTGATAAATTTTATACTTTGTTTCAATTCATATATGTATCATAACATGCTGTCATGCTGAGAAGATAGACGCACCCTCCACGCTTCCACGTCAGTCGCACTTTTATAGCCTTATCGATTCGTTTGCCGCTGAGCACTGATGTGTATGGTTCATGACAATATTTATTTCACCCCTTCAAGCGAAGTAACAGGCAAATAAACGCAGCTACCTTTGCGCTTCTATTCAGCTCTAAAAAAGCAATTTGATGAGTTTTTTTTGTTCTGACACGCCGAAGCTTCCGACAAAAGGAGTAGGCGAAAAGACCACGCAGGATGCATGGACAGATCGATATAGTGCCCATTCTTCAGGCTATGACGCCAGCTGCCTATAATCAAAAAACTATGGACGCCTCCAGGAATGAATAAACGCATGAACTGTTTGACCAAGCGCACTAGCAGCGAAGTTCAGCAAGCCGATAAAGGAGGAGCATTGATCTGATGCGCTGCGCGAAGTTTTGTGTGGCGCGCTCCCTCAAGCGTTGACAAGATAGGCGATGTACTGGTATAGGTTACTAAACCTCCGAGAAAAGGCGAAAACGAACGTCTTCTACTTTGCGCCACTTTTTATTCTGAATTCGTGGCATATTCAGAGTGTTCTTTTATTGACTTTAGAACGTTTTCAAACTTTCATATTCGATGCCTTGAAACGTTGGTTACATAGTATTTCCGAACCATGATCCGAATTCCGAATCCTTTTCATTTGTAAGGTATCTTAACTTGTGCCCAAGTGTTTCGCTATTACCAGAACTTATTGCATGGTTGCCTGAACTATTCTCTTACAATTGTTTGAAGACAAAATGTTTTTGAGCATTTCATTATGGGATGAAATAGCAAATGCCTTCACATTTCTAAGCGAACATAACTATAAAAATTCCACGGATACGTTAGAAATTACAACATACTCCAAGGTTGATACAATATCGTAACCATGATGTTACATATGGATATATTATTCACGGTGACAGAAGTATAAAGTGAAAAAACTGAAAAAACATGAACGTTACTTTATTGTAGGCCTTCTAGAACATTCCCAACAGATTAGATATACGCTTAGTGTTTTGTTGGTTGAATGAACGTCGGTTTAGGGGGACTTAGGCAGGCGTTTAATACACAAATAACGAAGAAACCACACAACGAGATTGAAGGTCGCTTAAAGTATAGCAACGTTTATACTGGATGACAGCAATTTATCCAACAGTATTGGCCCATACGCGTGTGCCCACGAACAACGTACGTCTTCTCGGCAGTACTTCTGCGTTTAAGTGCAAAGCACATCAGAGGCGCGGGGTTGTCGTATCCTGTCGTCCCGTGTGGCTTTTCCTCATGCAGGCAAGAGGAGGTATACTGTAGTTATGTGTGTTGTAGTAAGAAACAAGGCAGGAAAGAGAAGTGTGAGTGGACAGAGGTGATTCGCAGGTAAGGAGGAGGAAAAAACGGCAGCATATTCATGAGGTGAATGATGGAGAGTGGGGCGAAGCATCCGTCCGTCCATTCGTTCTTGCTTCCGTCCGTTCATGCGTGCGTCTATTCGTGCGTCCGCACGCCCATCCGCGCGTCCGTCTCTGCGTTCGTCCATGCGTCCGCCCCTGCGTCTGTCCATGCGTCCATCCGTCCGTGCAGCCATCCGTGCGTCCGTCCATTCCTTTGTCTGTGTGTCCGTTCGTCCATCTAGTCAACACTCTAAGTACCACCATCTAGCATCTTTTCATCATATATTCCGCATATAGAAGCACCGCCATCCAGCGGACATTCCAAGGACTAAACGAGAGGTGGCACATGCACACTTTCTTACGGCTTGCGCTTTGTGTCTACTTCCCACATTTAACCACCTTAAGTTCATGGTATATACTAGTTCGCTGTATTCACGGCACTGCGGCCCAATGCTCGCTAAACCTCTCTAAAACGAAGGAGGTTACGCACAGCGAGTATAAAGAGGCAACCCTTTCTTGTCAGATAGTGCTAAATGTACAGGCCAATGGCTGCAAATGGGGAACGAGAGACTGGAGAATTCGGCTTTGGCCCACGCACACTTTTTTATGGCTTGCGTTTTGTGTCTACTTCTCACCATTAACCACCTTGAGTTCATGGTATATACTAGTTCACTGTATTCGTGGCAATGGGGCCCAACGCTCGCTAAACCTTTCTAAAACCAAGGAAGTTACGCCCCAGCGAGTATAACGTAACAACCCTGTCTTGTCAGATAGTGCTCAATCTACCAGCCAATGGCTGCTAATGAAGAATGAGAGATAGGAGAATTCGGCTTTTAGTTAACGCGCACGCAGCGAATTTTTTATTTTTCAACAACGCACAGGAGAAATCTGCCATCGGTAATTGATTGATTGATATGTGGGGTTTAACGTACCAAAACCACTATATGATTATAAGAGACGCCGTAGTGGAGGGCTCCGGAAATTTTGACCACCTGGGGTTCTTTAACATGCGCCCAAGTCTGAGCACACGGGCCTACAACATTTCCGTCTCCATTGGAAATGCAGCCGCCACAGCCGGGATTCGATCCCACGACCTTCGGGTCAGCAGCCGAGTACCTTAGCCACTAGACCACCGCGGCGGGGCATCTCTGCCACCGGTAGTACCACCTTGCAGGTCAAAGCGCAAGACATGTTATGCACAATTACGAGGGACGAACAGGTGCTGCTTTAAGGAGCTTCGCCCCTAAAGAGAAAGTCAGAGGGTAAAGTATAGCACAGGGAGGTATGGTGCCACGCAGGCCCAATTATGTACAGCATAGCTATGCATGTACGCCATAGTAAGCGGGTAGGAAACAGAAGTGATGGTGAAGAGAGTGAAAAGAAAGAGGGGGTGGAAAGGCAAAGCATACCAAAGTCGTGTGTGGTACTGGTGCAGTTAGTTCAAAAGCTATGCGATGGCGAGGAGGAGATACACGAAGGTGAGAAGAAAGAAAAGAAGGTGGGATAGGACATCTTTGCATAATAAATGAAGGTTTCCTTTCCCGCGATGGACGTCGAGCCGGATGCATGGTTAGAACGCTAGCGCGCACTTTGCCGTGAACGCAGCGTCGCTGAAGAACAGGTGAATCACTGCTCCTCAGTGCCTGCACCTTTCACATTTGAATGAAACTGCGTACGGAGGGTCCAGCAAATCTCCTTGTAAGAATCCCTGTTCGCATCGATTCTTCTCCCTCTAGAAACGCGAGAATAACTTCCTCTTGCATGCAAACGCAAACTATTATTTCAGAAATATAGCAGGTTCTTTGCATATCTTAACCGAATCATATACGCTTCCTGAGCATGACATGTTAAGGCTCCCATGAATTTGGGTATAGCACATTTGCGACTCAGATGCGAGTTTGTTCACCTTGAGCCCCACGGAACAGTTATATCAGACTTTCTAATTGGTATCGCATACATAAATGTTTCAATTTAATAAATGCGCAGCATTTCTTAGCGAATTTCGGTGACATTGAGCGTATCTATCTACCTATCTATCTATCTATCTATTCCTCCATCCGTCTATCCGTCTATCTATCCGTCCGTCTATCTATCTATCCGTTCGTCTATCTATACGTCCGTCCGTCCGTCTGTCCGTCTGTCTGTCTACGACTTTTAACTCTCCTGGACGTTTTGATAATGGTATCGATACCAAAATGGGTATGGCTTCACATGACTGTATGACGAGCATAAGTGACAAGTCATAACATGAAAATCATGACATGTCATGAATGTCATGATTGACATTTCATTGTTTTTCTGCGCTTGCGGTGGTTTCGTTCATGTGACATAATGCAAAGCTGGTGTGGTATGACATGACTGCTTTGCGAACTTAAGTGACAGATCCTAACGCAGAAATCATGACATCCATGTCATGTAAGTCATGCTTATACCCGCCATGCTCATGGGGCGCTCGCGGTCATTACGCTAGCTTCACATATAACAAAGTTGATATTGTTATGGGGTAAATTGACGGATAGTGGGATACTAGCAGAGGAAAGCCGCAGGACAGAGAACGAGGAGACGAAGTGTTTTGATAACAGTCAGGCTGGTGGCAATGTATATGCAGATGATATCGCGTTCTTTGCATCTGACAGCGATATTTATTTACTACGTTCGACTTTACAGTGTTATTTGGCAACATTGGAAACCTGGTTCCAGAAAATTCATATCAACCTGAACGTAACTAAAAGTGCTTAAATAGTTTTTCCATTGGACGCACCAGTTACTATTTCTCTTCAGTACCATCAAGAAATAATTCCCCGTGTTAACTGTATTAAATATCTGGGTGTTCTGTACGATCCAAAACTGAGCTGGCGTGACCAAATTTAATATATTAAAATTAAGGCTACACGCGCTGTTGGAATGATAGGTAGGCTTGGCCGCCTCCGTTCCGGTCTTCGCAGAGATACGCTGATCATGATTTATCCCATGCACGTTCGTCCGATTCTTGAATTCGGATGTGTACTATTCTCTGGTGGACCAGCATACAAAATAAACCCCCTGATTCTCTTAGAGCGGGAAGCTCTACGTAGTTGTTTGGGTGTGCCAAAATTCACAGCTAACAATGTATTGTAACAAGAAGCTCGGATACCCACCCTTGCTTGCAGATTTCGTATTTTAACAGTAAAAACCTATTTAAAATTTTCTGAATCCACTTTAAGAAGGCGACAGTTTGTATTATTTGCCGAGTATAGTGTCTTTTTCAATGAGCATTGGTCCCGTGTATATAAACCCCAAGTGCTATTTGTTCAAACACTTCTAGATCTTTAAATGTTAATATATTCGAGATCACACCATCTGTCAAACCAGTCGGCCAAGTGGAAATAAAATTTGGCGATATCTTCCCCATGCACGCTAAACACTTGCCCTCTAAATATTTGATTGGTTTATTAGAACAACACCTGCCTCAATTAGGTACTAATATAGTAATTGCAACGGATGCATCTATGAGTGGCGAGAAGGCAGGTGTGGGTATTTTTTCTCTCTCATTATTCTGGTCATTTTAATTACGCCTCCCAGATTATACACCAATATTTGAAGTGGAATTAATGGCCGTTATACTAGCTATTCGTAAACTTCCTGCGACTCATTCGACAGCTGTGATAGTGTCTGACTCGTATTCCGTGTGTTAATTTTTATCATCGTCGTCGACATCAGCAGTACTAGAAACTTTCAAATCATTAATCCCAGCAAACATTCGTCTAGCGCGATTTATATGGGTGCCAGGCCATCGTAGTATATTTATAAACGAGATGGCTGACACACTTGCGCGAACATCTCTTGATCTTCCGATTGTGCCAATCATGCCTCCTACAGCTTATGTAACTGCAGCGAGGTTTAGAAAACTTTCCCTTCTTGAAGACTTATCAAAAATCATGATACCGAATCCAGATTTCTCGCACCTGCACTTCACATGAAATAATAAATGGTGTCCCACGCGTAAACTGGAAGTCTTGTAAAATTACGTTGCCGTGTACCACCTCTTAATTTCTGCTTAAATAGGTCTGGTCTGGTACCATCCCCTCTGTGCTCAAGCTGTAACGAACCTGAACATATCGACCATTTTCTTATCACATGTCACCATTTCAAAAATTAAAGAAAAAACTGCTTCGAAATTTTATTCAGAAAACTAGGAATATCACCTAATACTCCCAATATTTTGTCTTTTGAAGCCACTTCATTGGGACACAGCGACAGGAACATCTGCGGGGCTCTCTGCCAATTCATATATAACACAAGAAGATTACCTCTCTGAGTCAGCGATCAGCTCTCGAATTTTACTAGCCACACTACGACTTATTATTTAGCTGATACACTGCAATGATTCAACTTTCAGGAGAGTTTCATATAACGATTCCACCTCAGATATTCAACAAATTCTATTATTTCTCTCCTCCCGCCCCTTTTTTTCTTCTTTTTTTACATTGCGCCAAAATATTTTCACAGTCAAAACACAGTAATCATATTCCCCTAGTCTAGAAAACCTAAAGGTATTGAATTGCATTAACCACTGGCTTCTTGGCCAATCCCCCTTAGTGGGTGAGAACCACAAAAGAAAGGAACAAGCAAGCAAGCAATGGCTGCAGAATAAAGCCGTGTTAAAGTGCATTTCGTTTTGGTGTGTTTAGCAACCATTTGGTGGCAGCGGGGAGATTCGGCAGCATGGAGCGCCCGAAGGACGACTCGTCAAAGAACGCACTTGAGGATATCTTGGCAATGTATGATAGAAAGTGGGGGCCTTGATTGAACAGGTGCGCTTTGACTTGACCAATAGAAGAAAGTGTACTGCTAGTCCCCTCTTCAGATGTAGTGCTGGGCCTTCATGACGTCAGAGACCAACGTGTGGTTGCTCAGGAACAAAGCCGTGTTTGTTTGAAGAATAAGCCAAGTGTGCGCCAAGATGAACCGATGTGCTGTGTCGGCGGTGTGTGAAATGTTGAGGAGGATGCATGCGGAGAACGATGTCGAAACGAGTGCAACGATGTGAAGAAAACGGAGGAGATGGCCGTATGCGAAATGGCACCTCTCAGCTTTGTTGAGAGCAGCAGTTCAGAGAATCTGGCGAATGCGAATGGCACAAGTGGAGAAGCACGATGCAGATGGCGATGAAAGAAGAAAAGAAAATTTGATGACTTTGCTGAAGGACATTTCCAGAGCCTGGCGTTTGCTTCTTGTGACTTTCCATCAAAGCCGGGACCAACCACAAAGACTGTGCAAGACACATCAACGAACTTGCGCTCTAAGCTATGGCGTGAACCATGGAAATCAGAGCAACAGCCCAAGCATCTATTTCGCTCACTTCAAACAGCTTACCGGGAATCCCCGTAGACAGGCGGCTAAGGGACCTCTGCGTCTAACGTGAGAATATCAGGGCACGGTAAAGAGGCGGAAGACATACGTCACTCTCATCGTGAGCTGAACACCATCAAGCAGGGATCTGCTCTTCAACAGCTGGTGACAAGTAAAATGATCGTGGAGAGACCGCCGAGACAAGAGACAAGTTACGAGGACTAGGTTCGCACGTCGGCGAACACCATTGAAAAAGCAGCGAAATGGGAGAGTGTGTTGTTCATGATCCGGCAGGCGAAGTCGCGTACCGTACGGCACAAGACTCTCCCCAAGCTCACGGTTGTCAACAACAGCTTTTTTATCACCTCGTGCAAGTTTTGCACAACGGCCCGTGTCTTGAGAATGAAAGTTCCTCATCGCGAAGACCGTCCGCTGCGTTCAGTGCAGCCCCATGCACTGCACCTTGGTCAAGAACGTAAGTAGAACTGCACTCAAGAAACAATGGTATCTCCCACCCTCTCCCTTTCGTCCACCTCCTCCCTCCTCCCCAGTGGAAAGATGTTATGGGTTAAACTGACGGGTAGTGGGATACTAGCAGATGAAAGCCGCAGGACAGAGAATGAGGAAGACGAAGTGTTTTGTGAACAGTGAGGCTGGTGGCAATGGCTGCCAGATTTAAGCCGTGTTAAAGTGTATTTCGTTTTTGTGTATTTAGTAAGTGTTACAATATTAGGGGACGTAAATAAATGACGAATGTATATGACTGGTGCAAACGTAATAATAACGAGCTGCGTGTTATGCAAAAACATGACTACATGCCACGTTCATGATGCGTTGGCGGCCATTTCGCTTGCTTCACGTATACAAAGTTTGGTATTCCGTGACGTGAACGGACGACGAAGGTAAATCACACGCACACACATGATAACCATGTCATGCGTGTCATGTCAAACATGACTACATGCTACGCTCATTGTGCACTCGCGGTCGATTCGCTAGGTTTACATCTAACAAATTTGGTGTTACGTGACGTCACTGGATAACAAAGGTGAGTGACTGGTGCAAACATGATAAGTATGGCATGCGCGTCATGTAAGAACAAGCAACATGCCACGCTCACGATGCGATTGCGGCCGTTTCACTTGCTCGACATATACCAAGCTTGGTATCACGTGACGTGAATGGACGACGGAAGTAAATTACATGTCCAAACATGATATTCATAATGTGCGTGTCATGCAAAACATGACTACATGATACGCTCATAGCGTGCTCACGGCCGCTTCGCTAGATCCACATATACCAACTTTGCCATGACGTGACGTGAATAGACGACGAAGGTAATGGATGCCGTAGTGAAAGGCACCGGAAATTTCAACCACCTGGTGTTCTTTAAGGTGCACCCATATCTAAGCACACGGGCCCACAGCATTTTCGCCTCCATCGGAAATGCAGCTGCCACAGCCGGGATTCAATACCGTGACCTGCGGTTCAGCAACCGAGTACCTTAGCCATTAGACCACCATGGCGGGGCTATCGGAAGTGTGTTGTGATTTTTAATGGCGTTAGCAGCTTGTATTGTTCCATTTGGGATAGATCAAGGCGATAGTAATAATAGTGAGAACAAAAAGAATACTTGTAAAATAATCAACAAAATGTTGCATTAGGCATCAAACGCTCCCACAACAGAGGTCGACATAGTTTTGGAAATTTAATGTAGAAACTGTCATCAAATGAATGAAGCATTAGACATCAAACGGTCCTAGAACGGAGGTCATAGAGCTTTGAAAATTTTTTGTAGAAACGGTCATCAAATGAATGAAGTTCTTTTTTTACCATATGAAATATGTACATGACATAGAGAGCTGCTAATTATATAGTTCCTGTAGAGGCTCCTAATTCCATTACGTTGGCAAGAAGACTTTCGTGTCTTCTTGCACAGCCGGCACCTCACCTGTGAATATTTCAGTTACCATCTACTCTTAATGCACAGATTATCCATTTTCATCCTTAGGAAAGCCGCACGTTGATGAAGTCAGTTGCTTCTTGTTCACAAAACTAACAGAGATTATATTTACTTTTTTGTATGCTGGAAATAGCTTCAACAGATATTCGGGCTCTCGGTATTTCTTTTTAAGAATACCTCAGCAAGAGGAATCCTGGAGCGTAATGAAAGCTCGGAAGCTAATTAGGCAGTTTAAACAATCCTCGCGTTAAATGCACTCGATACGAGCACGCACTTCTCAAAATCGAGCACACACTTCGCCTTTCAGTGTGTGTGCAGGATAAGAAAGAACGTAATTCCCCATCAGCCCATCGATAATTGGTGAATTGAAGGCTACATAACAGCTAATAATATGGTATATTTTAATCGGTGCAAGCCTTTTTGTCAATAAAATCTATCCTCCATATTTCATTTCTTGATTATCAATGCACATTCTTACTATGCTGACAAACAAAAAAGGTGTATATCAAAGGAAACCAACCATGGGCACAACACTAAAGAATAACCTGCTTCTTAAAGTTGGTTCTTCCGTAGAAAGTTTTCTACTTGACAAGAAAATTGCGTTCCACCTATGTTCAAAGGTGATGCTATCTATCAATTAAAAGAATATGAAATAAAACCATCCAATGATGGCTTCTCAAGCGCGCATGGAAAAAATATGAGCCACTGGTATTTTTGCACGTTTCCTCTGTTCTAGTTTGCTCATGCATAACAGTGTTCCGCCGCATTTGGCTATCAAGCCTCTCTATTTCTGAGAATTGATATGGTCGCATAATATTATTACAACGTGAAAACTGGGTTATGTAACGAATGAAGGTAGCTATTCGTAAAATCCTTGCAAGTAGCTGATTTATCTCGGGTAGCGACAATTAGAAAGAAACTTCCCTTTGTTCCTCGTAATGTGACGAGCACTTCTTGCTCTCCTCACTCAAAGCGATTCAGAAGTGTATGTAAGTGCTTGAAGTTATACAAACGTTGTTAGAACATTACATGCTATAGTAGCCTCCTCCGATATTACGTGCACTAATGAAGCCAATACCAAACAAATAAAAGTAAATAGTGGAGTGGAGAGCTCACGTGATTTTTTATTACGACTAGACAAACAACGAGGCTCACTTCGCAAATTTTTCTCTTGATGACTCATATGTGGGGTTTAATGTCCTAAAACCACCATATGATGATGAAAGACGCCGTAGTGGAGGGCTCCGGAAATTTCGACTACCTGAGGTTGTTTAACATGCACCCAAATCTGAGCACACCGGCCTATATATAGCATTTTCGCCTCTATCAAAAATGCAGACGCCGTAGCAGGGATTCGATCCCGTGACCTGTGGAATAGCAGCCGCGTACCTTAGAAACTGGACCACCACGGCGGGGCTCAAATTTTCACGTAGGTAATTAGTAAGTAGTAGTGGGTATTGCGCAGAATAAAATTTTCATACATTATATAGCTTCTTATTTTGTGTTTTCTGCCATGATTCATCCTTGTGGTTTCTTCCGTACAACGTATCCAACAAACAAATTAAGCCCTCTCCCACTTAAGAGAACCATGAGTGGCATGAGAAGAAGCGCATGAGTCGACTCTAAGTTTCATTCGTCATGGGCACCTTGCCCGATGTTAACGCGTCTTTGCAAGTGGAGCACATCATGAATTCACGGTAGTTTCTGTAGCTGTTACTTGTCCCGAACTCTTGTTAGAGCACGCCATGCGGGTTCATCACTATGCCGTCGGAAGCACGTGCGTTTAACGCGTGTCTGCAGAATCTCGTTCCCCCACGTCATCATGGGATTGCTGAGAGAGTAAGAGGTAGAAACCATAGTCTCTTACACAGCAGCTTACGCAGGCCCGAACACGCAAGCGCGGGAGAGCGTTCTCGCAGTGTTTGGGCCAGCTGTCGGGCATGCGCAACAAAGGTAATCACACAGACACACTGAATTGAACTCGCCCTTAAGCTGCTTCAGATCTGAAAAAATTGGGGGACCATTGGGCTTCGCTTTAAGAGTTGAACGCGTTAGCGAAATCTGGCTCCTAGTGCACCCTTCAACCGCTAAGTGCATACTAATTAATATGTTTTGTTACACACACATACACACAAGCACACACATACACACACGCACGTACGCACACACAAACGCGTGCGCGCGCAAGCGCGATATATCTATAGTAATGCAGCGACTGTGCAGTGTGAGCACTTCCCTCTGCTATAGAACGGTGCTTTGCTGTAGTCGAGACTCATTTTTCACAACGTCTCACAGATCTCACACAGACACACACACACAAACGCACGCGCGCGAACAGTACATACAGGTTTTTGATCTAAAGCAAGATTCGCATGGCCTCCGAAATACAAGCCGCACGCTCGACATCTCGGCAGTCACAAAGAGTCACACAATGCCTCACTGATGGCAGCACATTATGTAGCGTTTGCTGTTTGCTCGATCAACTCCTCCTCTAGAAAGATGCCTTCGACATTGTACGCTTTTTCATGGCAACGGGAGGTTTCTTGTAGTTAGTGCTTTCTCCGCAAGGAGTGCTCTAAGCCGACACTACAGGCGTGAGCCAAGGGTGGCGTGAACCACCGCCCGATCTAAAGGGCACAGCAGGATACATCCGTCCATCCATCCTTCTTCCACAGGATTCAGAAGTGACACCATCGCAAAATCACGACCGTATGGCCTCGGAGACGGCAATAGACATTGTTCTAATCCCATAGGTGGCAAGGTGTAAAGCAGCCGCCGCAGCAAGCGCTCGCAGCCGACAGTGTTCGGGTGAGCGGAGGAGCAGACAGTGGAAGGAGAGAATAGGAGAGGGCCAGGAACCAGCTCTTCGGGTCAAGTCGCAGACACATTTCTACAGGAGGCGTTGGCTTGATCAACGCCTCTGGAAAGGCATGATATGTTTTCCGCTAGATGGAAATAGTTGTTCATTTTTAATGGTGATATAGTTGTGTGGACATAGTTGCGTTTTTAGCGGTGATGGCTGCACTATCCTATACTTTTTTGACGTAGTTTGATGGCCTCCCAAATGTGCCTAAAATTTCCGAATGGGCTGGTTTTCGTCCTGGCGCCTGTCGAACAAAATTCGTTAAGGAGATTCCTTCCACTACATGGCATTTATGTAGTGTTTTCCCCCGACACAGCCGCAAGTAAAATTGTCGATTTGTAGTAGGACACCTGCTTGCCACGCAAACGGCCCGGGCTCAATTCTCAATGTAGACCGGAAATTTTCTTTTTTATTGTATTTGCTTCTTTCTCCATTTTTCGCGAACAACCAACGGGGCCGACGCCGACGGTGGAATTCCTGCGACACGAGCTCTCTAACGCTAACGCGTTAAAATGTTTTACAGACGTACGGTACGCCTGCAGCAACCAGCTTCGTTTGTATGGTGATATTTTTAATGCGGAAGACCTAGCGCAAAACACGAAAGGAAAAATTAGTGAGTGCAGATGAATAGTAGAAACGTGAATTGTGTCACTGGAGATGCGGGCATGACGGCCTTGCAGACACGTAAAGATACCCATTAACGAACTTGGTCAGAGAGAGCAAAAATAGCGTCAGTATCACTTCTTGCCTATTATATAGGCAGCCGTGATGCGTCGACCGAACGCATTCGATACAACGTGGTATTGATTACCAGTTAGGTCGGATGCACACTTGTTCCCTCTTTTTTATCAGTATACGCTAGTGTTTCTTTTGCAGGCATTTTGCAAAGCTGGGTGATACCAGCGAAGGTGTCAAAAGTTTGGTAGACAGAGACACAATGGGCCAGGTTATGAACAGGCGAAGAGCTTGTTGAGCTCATGGGTGGTTGATTCAACAAAACTCGTGCGACTTCGTGGGGTAAAATTACTGAAAATTTTGACGTAATATAGTTTTTGTGGCCGCCGTAACCATTCTTAGTGTAAAGGGGGTTTATTGAAGGACTGAGCAAGCGGGTGGTAGCTCTAAAGAAACGCAGGCGGACCCAGATGACGGTGCTTGATCGCCGATCTCGTGCCTTTTTCTTGTGCTGATGATAGCTGACCTGATGGTATCAACGTCTTTCTTATTCACTACAATTACCCCCGGCGAAAAGTTGAAGCCATCCTGGCGATCTAACACGTGGGGACAAGCGGGTCAAAGTACGGCTTCAGACGGTTTACGTGAACGATATCACGTCCACGCCGACGACGGTCGCTCGGTGGCGTGAGGGGTTCAATGGCGTAGTTCACGGGTGAAGTACGCTCGACCACGCGGTAGGGACCATGATAATTAGAGAGTAGCTTGGGTGATACACAAGGGGCACAGGGCGGTACATGAAGCCATACAAGTGCTCCAGGAACGAACGTTGGTGCAGAACGATGGTCGTCGTCACGGATCTCCTTCTGGCGCTGTTGGTCGGATGTAGTAAGCCGCTTGGCTAGCTCTCGGCACTCTTCTGCGTGACGAGCGGCTTCCGAGACAGGCTTGTATTCGGAGGTATCTGGCGAGTATGGCAGTAAAGTGTCGATGGTGTGCGATGGTTCGCGACCGTACAGGAGAAAAAATAGGGAAAACCCGGTAGTGACTTGCGTAGCGGTGTTATACGCGTATGTCACAAATGGGAGAACGAGGTCCCAGTTTGTTTGATCAGAAGCGACATGCGTAGCGAGCATGTCCCCCAGAGTACGATTAAACCGCTCAGTCAAGCCGTTCGTCTGTGGGTGATAGGCTGTACTCTTCCGGTGAACAATATGGCACTGTTGAAGAAGTGCTTGTATTACATCGGAGAGGAAAACACGCCCTCGGTCACTGAGGAGTTCTCGAGGAGGACCATGACGAAGCACAAAACGATTGAGTATGAAAGTTGCGACGTCTTGTGCTGCAGCTGTGGGGAGAGCAGCAGTTTCAGCGTACCGTGTTAGATGATCCACTGCCACGATAGCCCATCGGTTGCCTGCCGTTGTTAATGGTAGTGGTCCGTAGAGGTCAATTCCTACACGGTCAAACGGGCGGTCTGGGCATGGAAGTGGCTGCAATGAACCTGTTGCAGGATGTGGCAGGCTTTTCCGCCGCTGACATTCGTGGCAGCCGCGAATGAACTGGCGGACGAAGGTAAACATTCCGCGCCAGTAATACCTTTTTCGTAGGCGTTCGTAGGTCTTGAAAACACCGGCATGAGCACATTGCGGGTCGGAATGAAACGACGCACAGATGGTAGAGCGCAGTGTTCGGGGAATGACTAGTAGCCATTTCCTACCATCTGCTGAATAGTTGCGCCGGTACAAAAGGCCATCCCGAATACTGAAGTGCGGAGCCTGGCGGCGCAGGGTTCGAGTGGTTGGAAGTGTCGGTGCCTCAGATAACGCGTCAAGAAGCGAAACGATCCATGGGTCATTGCGTTGTGCAGAAGAGATGGTGTCCTCGTCAAGCGCTGACAACGTGTTGTCCGAGGAAACAGATGCGATGTCCGGGGATAGGGGAGATCGTGACAGTACATCAGCATCGGCATGCTTGTGGCCGGAACGATATACCACGCGAATGTCATATTCTTGAAGCCGAAGAGCCCAACGGGCAAGACGACCCGATGGGTCCTTAAGCGAAGATAAGCAGCATAATGCGTGGTGGTCCGTTACTACATCAAAAGCATGGCCATAAAGGTATGGGCGGAACTTGACAAGCGCCCAAACGATCGCCAAGCATTCCTTCTCGGTGACGCTGTAGTTTGATTCAGCCTTGGAAAGAGTTCTGCTGGCGTAGGCGACGACATACTCGGCGAATCCAGGCTTGGGTTGCGCGAGAACCGCACCGAGGCCGACACCACTGGCGTCGGTGTGGACCTCAGTTGCTGCCGTAGGATCGTAGTGACGCAGTATTGGTGGCAAAATGAGGAGACGACGAAGGGTACAGAAGCCTTGGTCACACTCAGAAGACCATGACGAAATATTAGTGGTGCTGCCTGTAAGTTTGGTCAAAGGCGCAATGATAGAGGCGAAGTTGCGCACGAACCGGCGAAAGTAGGAGCGTAACCCCACGAAGCTCCGTAACTGCTGCATAGTCGTTGGTTTGGGGAAGTCGGCGACAGCACGTAACTTAGCCGGGTCTGGAAGTATACCGTCCTTTGATACGACGTGCCCGAGAATCGTAAGTTGCCGAGCAGCGAAGTGACACTTCTTGAGGTTGAGTTGGAGCTGAGAATTCTTCAGGCACGTGAGGACGTGTTTGAGGCGCTCGAGATGTGTTTCAAAGTCTGGCGCAAAGACGACTATATCGTCGAGATAGCAGAGACAGATTTGCCATTTCAAACCACGAAGAACCGAGTTCATCATGCGCTCGAAGGTGGCAGGCGCATTGCAGAGGCCGAAGGGCATGACATTAAACTCATACAGACCGTCCGGTGTCACGAAGGCTGTTTTTGGTCGGTCGGCATCTGCAAGGGGGACCTGCCAGTACCCTGAGCGCAAATATAAGGATGAAAAAAACTCGGCACCTTGTAAAGTATCAAGGGCATCGTCAATCCTGGGTAAAGGATACAAGTCTCTTCGAGTGATCTTATTTAGGCGCCGGTAATCCACGCAGAAGTGAACGGAACCATCCTTTTTTTTAACGAGCACTACAGGTGAGGCCCATGGACTTTGTGAAGGTTGAATGACGCCACGTTGGAGCATATCGTTCATCTGTTCGGTAATAACTTGGCGTTCCGCCGCAGAAACACGATATGGTCGCTGTCGTAGTGGCGCATGGGAGCCGGTATCAATGTAATGTAGAGTAGCAGAAGTGCGGCCAAGTGAAGGTTGAACAACATCGAAAGATCCGCGGTACTGGTACAGCAGTTGGAGGAGTTCAGATCGTTCAGATGGTGACAGTCCGTCTGCGATCGCCGAATCGAACACTTTCGAAGCCTGTAAATCAGAGTGGTTAAAAGCACTGACGGCGGCGAGGTCACTTTGGGATGATTCTTGCGGCACGGTAAAAATTTGTCCGTTATCAATGGGCTGTTCGCATCCAAGAGACTCGCCTTTAAACAGTTTGATGGTATGCGGAGAGGAATTGGTAAGGCAGAGAGCACTGGCTCCATTAGAAATTGAGAGGGCTGAATAAGGGAGCAGAAGTGGTTTCCGACTTAGAAAGAGGCTTGATGGCTCGAAGAATGCTACTTCATCACGCATGCCGTCGGAGACCACAGGGAGCAAAACAGCTGTTGTCGGTGGGATGTCAGTGTCCTCTTTGACAACTAGCTTGTGCGCGGCTTGATTAGTGTGGTCGTAGGGCTGGTCGAAGAACGGAAGCAGTTCAAGTTCGGAACGGGCACAATCTATAACGGCACGATTACGGGATAGGAAATCCCAGCCAAGTATGATGTCATGAGAGCACGAGGAAAGGACGATAAACTCAACAATGTAGTGGTCCTCCGCAATTTTAAGTCGGGCAGTGCAGGCGGCTATAGGTCGAACAGGTTCTCCATTTGCTGCACGTAAGGACATATCAAGCGGCGTGGTCACCTTTCGGAGCTTGCGGCAAAGTTTGGCGTCTATAACAGACACAGCGGCACCGGTATCCACAAGAGCGTATGCATGGGCGCCGTCTACAAAAACTTCGACGATATTTGACGGCAAGGTGCGAGGACTTGAACATTTCGATAGCGCAGTTCTTGCCCCTTGAACTGCGACGGCTAGTTTCCCTCATTTTGAGGGGCTGGTCGTGGACGCATGGGTGACAAGGAGCGTCGATTGGGTGAAGGTGAGCGACGAGACGAAGTTGCCGGATAGTCACGGGAAGACGTGTTTGACTGACGATCCGAACTTTCATAACCAAAAGGTGGTCAGTCCATGTAGTGGCTTCGTGGTCGGAAGTCTGTGTAGGCGGGCACGCGACGACGGCAGTATCGGGATATATGGCCAGGGCTGCCGCACGCAAAACAGATCGGCCGGTTATCGCGCGTTCGCCAGGCATTTGCAGCAACAGGTGCCACCCACGCGGCATACGGCTGAGTCGAGGCGGTGGTAGCGAGGGGAGGAGCCCATGCGACGGAAGACTGAGTAGGAGCGGTGACATGCGGCAGTCCATTGAACGGCGAGGGCTGGTGTGGCTGCTGCCTCTTTACTGCGTCAGCATAAGTAAGAGCCGCGGCGACAACTTGCTGCTGAAAGGGCACTGGCATAGCCTCGGCAATCTGGTCCTGAAGTGCATGTCGAAGCATGGGAGCTAACGGTGTCGGTGGTTGCTCTTGCTGCTGCTGCGGGAGCTCTTGGCGCTGACAAAACGGCAGGAGGGAAAGCTGACGAGCGACCTCCTCACGCACAAAGTCTTTCATTTGTGCTAGAAGGTGGGAGTGGTCAGGTACGACGTCCAGTGCAGCGAGTGGTTGGTTAGGCTGAAATGAACGACGGGTGAGAGCTCGTTGCCGTCGCAATTCGTCGTAGTTCTGGCACAGAGTTACCACTTCAGACACCGTGCCAGGAGACTTCGCCAGGAGCATTTGAAAGACGTCGTCATCAACACCTTTCATAATGTGCTGGATCTTGGCACTTTCGCTCATTGCGGCATCGACACGCTTGCAGAGATCGAGTATATCTTCAATATAGGCGGTAAACGTTTCGCCAGGTTCTTGTGCCCGTGAGCGCAGGCGTTGTTCGGCGCGCAACTTCCGCACGGCAGGGCGACCGAAAACCGAGGATATTGCCTGCTTGAAAGGGGCCCAGTTCTCGAACTTGGATTCGTGGTTTGTGTACCACAATTTCGCCACATTAGCCAAGTAAAAGTTGACGGTGCTCAACTTAGCAGCGTCATCCCACCTGTTTGGTCCACTGACTTTTTCGTAGGACGACAGCCAGTCCTCGACGTCCTGGTCTTCGGCGCCTGAAAAGATCGGGGGGTCTCGCTGGTGAACCGGGCCAGGGCAAGTAGCAGCCGCGAGAAGTACTGTCTGTTGGGCAGCGTCAACTTGCATGGTCGACGGCAGGGTGCGGGATCGGAGTTTCAGGGTGTAGGTGATGTAGTTACCCAGCACGATCCACCAAATGTAAAGGGGCTTTATTGAAGGACTGAGCAAGCGGGTGGTAGCTCTAAAGGAACGCAGGCGGACCCAGATGACGGTGCTTGATCGCCGATCTCGTGCCTTTTTCTTGTGCTGATGATAGCTGACCTGATGGTATCAACGTCTTTCTTATTCACTACATTAGTAATATTCTTGCTCTGTAATTTTACAGTGCTTGACTGAGAAAAAAAACCTCTTGAAGACCACCAAGCAGACATGTTTCCCACGCTTCACTGCCCAGCAAAGCCCTTCACAGGCATCACGATTTGCTCTGTGACTCTAGGGCCGCATAAATATAGCACAACTTCGCATTTGAAAAAGAAAAAAAAACACTTTTAATTGGGATATCACTAAAATATTCACGAAAGAAGAGGAATGAGTTTATCTTGAATATATCCGAAGTGTTGTACAGTGTGCCTAAATAAAGGCAAAAAACAGGCAGGTCGCCCCCAGACATTTCTGCCTCCTCTTCCCGTCTCCTGGTTATTTTCATGGGTTTATCAGTAGCGAAACACCACAAAGAAGCTCAGCCTCAAGCTTTTCTTTAAATCCCGAGGTTTCAGCCCGAATGTATTGTCCAATAGTGTGCATAAGCCGCTATTGATGTGACAGATCATTTTTTTATCCATCACAGAACTCCGTATATACTACAAAGAAGAGAAGCAAACACTCTATAGAGGAGCCTGCTTTGTGTTCGCAGTGGTTAAAAAAAAGCTTTTGGGAGTCTTACTCGTGACGGGCGCCTCAAAGGCCCGTTGGAACACGTCCTTTGCATCAAAGACATCGAAGCAAACAAGCAAGCGAAAATATATTAACGGAAAAGAAATATATGTCATGGGCGTAAATAAGAGCCGCGCAAAGTTTTGTGCGTCTTTTATTTTCGTGTTCTGGCAAGGACGTTATGGAGGGTTAAAACTTTTGATATGCGATGTAGAAAGTTACTGGTCTGAAAAAAAAGCAGCAAGTTTTCAAGTCAGTGTTTATTCCTGAGAGGGAGACTGTGCCTTTGGCGTTTAAACATCCCGAGAGCTCTTCCGTAGTTTCACAGGAAGTGTCGAGCGACAAGAGGAAGCAGTTCATCGTGGATAAATCTGACTTGTTATACTGGCTCTTTCAAGTAAAGTTCAGAACTGATGGGCCAGTTTATACTGGGTCCCTCGAATAATGTCAATAGCTCAAGGGGCAGTACAAGAACGATACCGTACGTCAGTTTTGTCAAGTTGCGTACGACGCAGAGGTGACAAAGTATAACGAGAATATACGGTGTCCGAAAGCGTACTGTTCTCAACCTGTCTTTCGTTATTCCACCGTACTAACGGATACCACAGGCGCCTTTGATGGTTGTGGGTTCGTTGCTTCTATCGGGACATAGGGTTAAGACATATTTTACATTTCACTTAGCGTACCCTCAGGGCCGAACGAGACATTACACAGAGGAGTGTGTTACAGGTTATAATGAGAACTTGCACAACGTAACTAAAGCATAAATCTGTACGAACATCGTGGAATGAGTGAGAAATCTTGAATCGGTTACTATGTGTTACGTCATCGTAAGTTATACAAGAAATACAAATATCAAATACAAAAACAAACATAAGTGAAAAATAAAAAAAACTATTTCAAAGTGTTATGTCAAGTTTAAGTTTACAATACAAATATAAAGATGCGAGAAAATGAGAAATACTGGACACACAGTTAAAATGAATCCACATTCTAGTTAGCAATGTTTAACGTATCGCGAAAGAAACAGTTCTCGCTAATGGTACAAGATTTTGGGGAGGTGGCTGCGCCCTTGTGACGTCCGAGGAAGGAATGATTGGGAAGATCTGTTGGTGCTGCTTGACAGAACGTGAACATTATAGGAGTGATTGACGCGACGCGACACATAGTGCGGAGTATGAGTAGGCATGTCATGCAATGTAACATGGTGAAATACTTATGGCACAATGATAAACGGGAGTTTTTGTGATGAGCTGCAATAAATGAGTGATAAGCTACTTTCCGTAGCTCTTATCCTGGCAGATCTGTTATAGTTGGAATTATTAAAGCGAGTGACATTGTTCAGAACTCATTTCAATGCGTTAATGAGTAAATTTATAAGGGTGCCAAACTGATGAAGCATAGTTACGGGTGTACGAAATTTTTGTATTGTTTCGACATTTGAGCGGTATGCCATAAGTTTACTCTGTTCTGTCTGATCTGAAAATCGCATCACTGTTCACTCAACTATGAGCACGAACGAGCAAATGAGTTATGAACTGATTAAGTGCACTTGCTGTTTCGGGAAATACACCTTGTTTTTTCGAGAACCTAATAGTTGCCGCTGCTCTACGTCGAAGCTGCTGTGACTCGGCGAGTAAGCAAAAAAGGTTGAATGTTTTAGCCGAGCCACTGTTGCTCAATAAGCTTTCAGCTTTAATGGCTGATTAGCCTGCTTCGCCTAGCTTATGATATTTTTCCTTGCAGCGGTCGCGGCGGCTTGCAACATCACTATGAATAAGGCAGTCGACTCGACCTCAGCGCACATGCCCAACTGTCAAGGTTGCCTTGCAACTTCATCGACCAGGCCTTTGAGATCATGATGGTTCACGATTTTCGGGACTGAAATGAGTGTCCACTGCGAAAAAAAAAGCGCGCAGTGTGCGCTGGAAGGCTAGAACCAACAGCGGAGCTGGTGTTCGACACAGCTAAGTTTAGCTAGTAATACCAAGCATGCACTACAGATGCTAAATTTTCTCTGGTAGTACTAAGTATTGCTAGACTTGAATGGGCTTGGCTGGACGTGTCCCGTAGTAGCTTTCAGGGAATGTGATTTTAGTAGCGATAATATTTGTTACGTTGTTGACGGCATGAACGTGTCACGTTACTTCATATTGCGTGATGTTGCGTGTATCACCCCCGCATTCACAAATGCTCCTCGACTCTACTTTCACCCTTCACTTGAGAAAATTGAGCACTGTGCCGCTGCTCGGCTGAAAATGACGCTGTGCTACTGAAGAATCGCACCAAATTATCGCTGATATGCAGTGACTTGCCGTGCCTAGATACGGCGCTCCTATCGGCTTTCTCAAGTGAAGGTGAAGCTTGAGTGAAGGGACGTTATAAAATACGGGGGTTAGTCACACAACATGTTATGTGTTTATAGTTATGTGGATGGACGTTGCATAATTTTACGTGGTTCTCATTCACGCGTGTGGTTACGCGATGCTGCATGAGTATAATCACGTGACCAGTTAATGAAACCCTAGCGTACTCCTCTCTTAGTAGCAAGAAAAGCAAAGAAAAGCTGCGTCATGTGTTGTTGAAGCGAAGCAGTAGTTGAATTGGGCAAAGCGATTGGGAACCGCTTTGTTATGATGATAATTACTTCTCGGACTACCTGGCGTGACGAAAAGCTTAAGAAACAGTACACTCCACATTTGGTGGGCACACGCAAGCGAGGACGCGAACTGACAGGACCGGGTACCACCCCCAGTCAGACCATAACCATTGCTTTGCCAAGCATGCGTTTTGTTTCAAATGTACAAATTTATGGCATTCGAGGCACAGCGCATTCTTCGTACTCATCGTGTTTGCAACTCCAAATTCGGACTGTAAGATATGAACTTGTGTTCTGATGAGGAACACGTTTAACTTTGCGTGCCGCGTAGAAGCTCGATGACACTACAGCGAAAAGCATGAACGCTCACCTACCATGTCTATTCATTTTGCAGGTGCTCTTGTTCTCCGACCGACTGGAGGACGACGTTCGTTGTACTGGCAAGTAATGGAGAGCTGTTGGTCATCCTGCCTCGACAGCCACTCACAGCTTGTTTTTGACGCCTTAGCCAAAACAAGCAACTCTCTGGTTCGACGGTATTAAACAGCTGTCCTTCGGCGCTGGCGTTTGTTTAGATTTTCTGAACATTTAGTAATTGACAAAAAGCTTGAAACCTGAACTCTCACCTCTGTTTTATAGTTCTAGCTTTGGGCCACTTACAAAATGTTCAGCAAACTAAGGCATCAACTCACCCAAAACAAGTTATCTCTTTCGGTACTCAGCAACGGTGGCGTTTTATCTGTACTGCACAATCCTGGTCACCTGATCTCAGCACACGCACAGCATGAGTGGTCTCCTGATGAGCGGCATCACGTGACCATATTCCTAGATATTCTAAGTAGGGCAATGAATTATCTTGAGTGTTAAAATGCTGAAAAGCACCAATTTTATTATTTCATGAAAACTACTCCCCCAATGCGCTTGAGGCTGGAAGGCGCTTGCGATTCACCAAGTTCAACAGTAGCCATACAGGATTCGGTACATTAAATTATTCATGCGTAACCAGCTTGACACATTCTACAGATACACGAGAACTGTGGGATCGCCTCCATTCTGCTACCATACAGATGGATCTAGTTATTCATAACTGGCATAAATTTCAAAGCACTCAGTATTACATTCCAAGTAAAAATAATGAAAATTGTTGTTTTTTGTGAGTTGTAGTCATTAGGATTAACGAGTGTGTAACTAATTATTTAACTTTCTTCCACCAACCGGCTTCAGTACTTGCATAAAAATAGTCCGCACGCACAGGTTCTTATTCTTTGGTTGTATTTGTTTCCGGTGAAGGAAAAAAACAATTGTTGCGTTGGTCTTGGAATGCGTCACGTCAAACAATCGTCGAGCATGGTAGTCTGTGCAGCAAAGTGATCCTCAGCAACAATACGCCGCATAATAAAGTTAAATGATCGCAAGTTGTCCACTCAGGAGGCCTTCGTGAATGGCACACTAAGTCTCAAGACATTTGACGAAACACGTCGGGCGTGACCTGCCATTCAAGTTGACGTCTTCATTTGTACACACCGTGACTTAAAGGAATAGGGGCCCCAGATTGAAATTGAGGTCTCCGATTGTTTGCCTGCACCAAGCGGTGCGTGGGATACATTTTAGGAGCAAATCCCCTTAGCAACGAGGCTTGTACGTCCACGTCCGGGGTGTCCGTTGTCACGGGGAAATGCGAAGATGCGAGATACAAAAATTAGCAGTTTAGGAGGAGGTTAATAGCAATCATAATCGTGATGGAGCAATATCTCACATTTGGAAGCAAAAATGCTTTAAGCTAGTCGGCGTCTTAAACGCACTCATTATCGCCCTTAAAATCTAGTGTTGTCATCAACTCTTCATGTCACTTTATAGCGCTTTATATCACTTTACGTCACTCATTTTACATTATAGGTGGCAACACTCAGGCAACATGTGGTTGCTTAACCACACGATACCAAGAGCTTCGCCAACATCTCATGATTCAGTTCGTGAGGATGCAATGACATTTTTTTAATCACTCTGAGCCCAACAAGTGACTGAGTTGCTTGGAGTGCCCTCCACTCTTCGCATATTCTAGAGCCTAAAGCACTAATCACTGCCGTTGATTTGTGGGGTTTAACGTCCCAAAACCACCATCTGATTATGAGAGACGCCGTAGAGGAGGGCTCCGGAAATTTTGACCACCTGGGGTTCTTTAACGTGCGCCCAAATCTGAGCACACGGGCCTACAACATTTCCGCCTCCATCAGAAATGCAGCCGCCGCAGCCGGGAATCGAACCCGCGACCTACGGGTCAGCAGCCGAGTACCTTAGCCACTAGACCACCGCGGCGGGGTAATCACTGCCGTTTGTCATGATCGCGTCGTTGTTTCTGCTTTTTTTTTTTCGTGTCTTCCCACTTATAAGCGGCACGTGATGATATCCTGGTCTTGTCATATCTTAGGTTACTAAGAGGAACACCTGCACGCTACGAGGCTCTCGGCGGGGTTGCGCTATAAGCAGGGCCACAGAAGCGTGCTGTGTTACTTCAATCTGGTTACCAACAACAATGCCTTTTAAAATATTCATACGAAAAAACGCAGAGAAACCTCACATTTTGAAAAGCGTAGAAGGTGGGCTATAGCTTGTTGAGAGTTGGCGTACTATATATACCAGAGAGCAGAGAGCAACGAATTCAGCTGTGAGGGGGCTCTGATGGGAATTTCCACCCGAAAAAAAGAGGCAGTTATGGCGGGAATCGAAAAGCGCGTCGGTGCGTAAGCTGGCTGAGCGGCATCCGTAAAGTGAAAAATGAACTACCACCACAGAACGCCGAAATTTGTGTGCGTGAACGCGCCAATGCGCAAGGACCAAACCCACCGGGGTCCCCAAAAATAAATCTTTGTCGTGTGCAAACAAAGCCGACCTTCGAGGTACTGGCACCGCTATCAGTGCCCCATTTTTACGCTTAAGTCCCACGAAATTTTAAGCTAATCTAGCGCTGAGGCTGCGTGACGAATGTGCTTCGCTGTTCCTCTGTAAGAACTACTTATATAGTCATACAGTATTTTGAGTTCAGACTTTTGAGGCCTGAAAGTTCATTTAAAGACATGCGAGAGTTGGCCTGAGGATTACGGAGTGGGCGTAGCTTAGCTTATTGTCATAAGTATTGTGTCCCGAATAAAGCAATGGCTTTGTTTATGTGATATTGCGATTATTACTTAGTCTTGCGGACGCATCGGCAGTCGCAATTATCTCTGAAGCATAAAGGTGAACAAGAGTGCTAGGCGTCTTTAGTAAGAAGTACTTGTTCGCTTCTCATTTCTTCAAGCTGATCCGGATATTCAAAAACCGTACTGAATGCATACTCTTACCTTAAAACACGTCTCTCTGCATAGTTAAAGAAATTACAGTCCTTCGAACTTCTCTTTTGCGATGTCGCCGGGCTTCCAACGGAAGCGAAGTGATAGGTGCTTATCTTGAAAAGAACGCCTGAATGCTTCTCATATTTTGCTCACGTCGTTACAAGCCGTGAAGAATACGCAAGAGTGGAGACTCATGTCATTTCAACCTGGCACGCCGGAAGCATCACATTGTGATGCGTCTAAGTTGCATGTGATTTTTTTTCCTGCTTTTCTTTATTACACCACCCCTGTGTGCTCGTGCTTCCAATCGCAAAGAGGCGCTGCTCGAGCCATGCTTTCAAAGTACGCTTTGAGTCCTCACGCTTTTCTGATAACGTTTTTCCGGCTTTAATTTTGTGACGACAGTGCTTTCTAGCTTGCGTGCTACGGCTGCGGATAAGCCGGAACTGGTATTTGAGATTGCGGCTGAGTGAGCTGTCAAAGCGGTGTTGTTATGCCTATACGAAATACGAGAACTAAAAAAGAACGAGGAAGTGATGCAGCAGAAAACACACATACGCGCAAGTACCTGAAAATGAGAGGCGGAGAGAACGAGAGAAAGGTGCAAATTGAAACAGTCCTTCTGCAGAACATGAAATTTTATCTTTCTCAAAATGTGTACATTGTGGAGAACGCAGGTTCGGCGTGAGAGGAGCATGCGTACGTTAGCCTCTTTTAAGTGTGAATACACTTTATAAGCGACCCCAAACCATCCACCACCGTCGGCGGCGTCCGCAGCCTTCTCTCTATCTTTAAAAGAAAGAGGACTTGGCGGGCCGCAGCGCGACGCTCTACCGAATAAGCCACGGACGCGACGCTGATATCGGTGTCAGTAACGCGCCTTATACCCCGTCCCCCTTCGCTCGCTCCTCCGCTCTCTTCGCTCGCTGCAGCTGCGCGCGCACCCCTCTCTCTCGCGCGCCCACCTTCTCTCTCAGTCTCCCGTCGAAAACGGGTCGTGAGGGGGAGTAAAGGTAAAATCCGTTGGCATTCGCCCGTGAGTTAACGTAAACTCCCCCGTGTGATCAAATTGCGATTCCCAGGAACCATTACACCATAAAGGCACCATAGTGTGATTAATAAATATAATAGTGCGAATTAATAAATACCCCTCATAGCATCACCCCGTGTATTCGCACTTAACCATGTTCACCCTCGGGGAAATGCTTGGGAGTTTTTCTGCCCTCCTATCTTCCTGTCCTCTGTTTCTTCCCTCATCCCGAAATAGAGAGTAGGCGTAGTGCACCTCCAGGTGGCTGTTGCCAGCTTCTTTCTTTCTCTCTCTTTTCTCTGTTTTATAATTATCCGCCTATGAATATCAAATAAATAATCGAAGTAGCACACTTCACTAAAATATAATGATAAATATTAAAATGAGATGACTGTGTTCTTTGAAATTTTTAGCAGAGCGTGGTGTCATGCGAAGTTACATAACGAGCAGAATTTTGAAGATTATATGTATATATATATATATTGTTACTACGTTTTATGCAGTGAGCTGAAGACACTTTTATTGGGGGAAATGCTGAGGTAAAGCCGAACAGCTGTCAAGCGGAACGAGCGCGAGCAGCAACAACACTCTTCCATCTCTTCTTTCACTGGTGCTCCTGTCTGTGCCATATATCAATGCTATAATATATATATATATATATATATATATATATATATATATATATATATATATATATATATATATATATATATATATATATATATATATACTAGAACTCCTGACGAATGCCCAGCCACGTAAGAAACATCTGATCTCACTCTATTTATTTATTTCTAACAATACTTGTGCTCCACCTGAAAGCGTAGCAAGATTGCAATACAAAATGCGAGTGCATGTATGAAAATTCAAGAACAAGCAAATATCTAACAAACGTTGGGAAAGAGGCTAATAAGTATAATACAATAACGAATAGTGGATTCAGAAATATATACCGTGGACTTGCATACATCTACCACACTATTCAGGTGAAAACATGCAATGTTGAACATTATATATACAATAAAACACCAGTGTCATCTCTCTTGAAAAATATTCAAATAAAAAACAATAAAGTAGCTTGTGCATGTGTCCCCTTTGTGACGAGGTGTATCAACGGACAAGTTCCGTGGGAGATGCGAGTAGCTCTGTGGCATTTGAGTGGAACAAGATTGGTTGTTCGTGCCTTATATTTCATTGGGGAATTCCGAGAACGATTTTGTGTTTGAGATAGATCAGTGTAGTTGACTATGCCAAGTGGAAAAAATGAATTTTTGAAAGTTTCATTAATAAATGGATACTTTCTCAGTTCATTAGCAAGATTTTGACGTGTAGGATGTGTAGAGTGTCGCTGCGAATACTTGCAGTGTTGGGAAGCTAGCAGTTAAGCATATTCAGCTTTTCATAAACGCCTCCCTGGGCGCCGCCATAGCCCTCATTCGGCTGTGCAAATCGGCGGGTCCCCTCGAAAATGCACTGGAAACGCTGCGCCCTTAGCGTTCGTACTCCCGCGCACAGCCCATCATGGCGGTGTTTTTTTCTTCCTGTGAAAAGGTGTATAGAAGCATGTAATATCTTTCGCTGTTTGTTTGGAACGCTCGAACTGCGTCTCGTCTGGTACAACATTAGGATGTTGCGAAGGTGAGTAATTTTCTTAGCACGAGAGTTTTTTTGCCAGTGCACACCAAAACTTCTCTGACATCATTTCCGTCATGAATTTGACTTCGGAAGCATGCATGCTACGAGATAAAAAAATTGCCCGCAGCTTCCCTCGGGGGAACACTGAGGAGGATGCGGAGCTGGTTGCGGTTCCGCCAACACTTTGGCCGGCGCTGGTCGAAGGGACGTCGATCATTGCGACCTCGGACGTCGACGCGCCGTACAAACCAACTGACGAGCGGCAACTGAGCGAGCGAGCACCGACCTTGAGTATATATACAGCGCGACGGCGCATGCACTGTCAGCTGTCGAATGTTCGAGAAGGGGGAGAAGCGCAACGGCGCATGCGCGCGTCAGCTGCCGATGTTCTCGAAGCGTGACGGCGCATGCGCGCTACATTATACACCTAGCGAATGTTCGTGAAGAGGAGAAGCGCACGCGGTGTGTAGAGGAGGAAGGGTGCACAGATGGTGGAGGAGTGAAGCGCGCGCGGTGTGTAGAGGAGGAAGGGATGCACAGATGGTGGAAGAAGGAGGAGGAAGCTTGCGGACGGCGCCGCACTACAAGCCTCGAGTATTAGATGCTCCGCATCTAAAATATCCGTTCACTCGGATGACGTTGCAGTCGAACCCGACACCGCTTTCTGCACGACCACAGAAGCGGGGCACTTTAGCTACGCTAGTGCTTGATTCAAAAACAAGCCTTCACCCGTGCACTTTTTCACAGTGACTTTGGTTCACGGCAGATGGCATCGCCATCTTGGATCGCTGACGCGAAGTACGTAATGTTATTAACGAGCGTGTACAAGGAGTATTTCTATAGTTTCCGCTTCCGGTGAAATGAGAAGCGTAAGCAGGCAGAGAAAAAACTCCCAAGCATTTCCCCGAGGGTGAACATGGTTAAGTGCGAATACTCGAGGAGATGCTATGAGCGGTATTTATTAATTTGCACTATTATATTTATTAATCACACTATGGTGCCTTTATGGTGTAATGGTTCCTGGGAATTGCAATTTGATCACATGGGGGAGTTTACGTTAATTCACTGGCGAATGCCAACGGATTTTAACTTTACTCCCCCTCACGACCCGCTCTCGACGGGAGACTGAGAGAGAAGGCGGGCGCGCGAGAGAGAGGGGTGCGCGCGCAGCTGCAGCGAGCGAGGAGAGCGGAGGAGCGAGTGAAGGGGGAGGGGGTATAAGGCGCGTTACTGACACCGATATTAGCGTCGCGCTGCGGCCCACCAAGTCCTCTTTCTTTTAAAGATAGAGAGAAGACTGCGGACGCCGCCGACGGCGGTGGATGGTTTGAGGTCGCTTAAGTGTATTCACACTTAAAACTTTCCCATGCTCATTACTAGAGCTACGAACACTGCCTCTTGTATTCCTGAAACACTGTCTGTGTGAAACGCGTACGAATGAGCAGAAGCGTAGGTTACTTATTACTGGAAGGTGCGCACCTTGGCGTTTGCCTCCTCAAATGATGATTCTTTGAGTGGGTGCATACTGAATGCCATTATTATGGACTCAGTGATGCCATATTTGCGTGGGACTTGACATATGTGGTATCTAGGTGGATGTTAGCTATTTAAGTGGCCACAAGTTTCATCTTGAGATTTCATGCTAGTCGTCAAAATGAAGATGAGTCGCGAAGCATCAACGTGGGTGCATCGGTGTGAAACGGCACTATCAATCGGCACTGTGCGATCTCGCACACTATAATATGCAATGTCGCAATACTTCTATGACGACACGGTTTCCTTTCGTGTAACACTAATTCCTAATATGAAGATATGAATCACGTTTTTTTGTTTGTTCCATATCAACCCCTAGTCCTGCAGACTCTCAAGGGTTTTATATCTTTATTCTCGCTTTAGAATATTCGCTAGAAAAACTCTGTCAACTTTCCTTACCTCCTGCGTGTGGGTTGTACTCGTTACCGAGTTCGAATTTCGCAACCATTATTATTTCATAATTTGTCCATTTTCTGAAACAATACAGATGAGAAACTACGCTTCACTTCAGTTAAGAATCGCCATTGCCAAGGTGTCTGTTTTTTTTTCATCGTATGCTGATTCATGTTGGCAGATCACTGCTTCCATCAGGATTCGATCTTGAAAATCACCCAGATCCAGCGAATATTTGGGTGTTATTACTTGTCGTATATTCCTTGTTCACAAGCTAGTACATCTGACGTTATATATGACGGCAGGTAAACCTTCGTCTCTCAATGTGTGACGTAAAATATCACACAAAGAGCCACACATTTTACAATGTTTGACACACTATCCGAACGAAGAACGCTTCTGGAACACAAATAGCACACTTTTATGTCTAGAAGTAGCTATAGTTTACGTTTTACCTTGGAGCAGTGGTAAACTTGTGTCCTTCTTTGCAAATCATTGCATAATGTATAATTTTTTTCTGTAGCAAAATCAAGAACCTCTACACGAGGATAAAACGAGAACAATTAAAAACAACAGTATCCCAGGCTTTCTTATGCACTCGACAAAAACGACTGGAAATCGAAAGCCACACTGTTTTTAATCGCAGTCAATGTATTTTGCCTGCCCTGCCACCCTCTGATAGCTTCCTGCACCTGAAGTGGTGTTGCATTGCCGCAAGGATTGGAGACACCTTACTTGGTTTAGCATGGCCTCCGTGATCAGCTCACTGTTGAGCAAGTTGCGATGGCATTTGAGGACGTTATCCCGTGACGCCAGTGTGACGTCATAAGGCCACTCTTCAAGCTTTCGCTGTGACTGTGCTGCGTCTTCCGCACAAGCCTGGCGTTTTTTTTTATTCTCTCTCATTTCATGATTCTTGTAGAGTGTACCACAGTTGATTTATTTTTCAATGCTCTACAATCATTAACAAAAAATGCATTTTATTTCGTATTGTACAATCATGCACTTATCCTAGAGATACGCGATCCTTCCCTGTGTATTGATACCTTTCAGTCAGCAAAACTATGCCTTTTGCTCGAATGTTTTTTTTTCTTTTGTTTTTCGCAAATTGCTACAAAATGTTGAATTCTAGGCTTTTTTGCATTTTATATCATGTGTTTCATATAGTTTTTTTACAATTCACTACCGATGTCATTATGTTTGTGTGATGGTAAATATGTTTTTGCTGAAAGAGTTCTGCATGTCTATTCCTGCCTAAGACCTGGTAAACAGGCCATCAGTATAAAATAAAGTAGACAAATACATTCTCGTCTTGTTTTTTCATTCTCCCGACTTGACGCTGACTTTTTTGGGCCTGTGCTAAGACGTCATAATTGTTACGGGGCACGTTAAATAAATAAATTATTTATTACTAAATTAATCATATTGTCGTCACTATTATTAATATTTCTTGCCTATTTCGGTGTATGGATGACGTGCACGAAGTGATTTTCATGTTATCTTTCCTTTTATGTTCCTTATAAGCTCTTGTGCCGGCAAGCTAAATTCGGGGCACATCAAGAAGATGAAACAGCTGATAGATCACCAAGTCATGTCGTGTAAGCCATAGCATTCATGACACGCATATGGATATATTACTGTTATGACATGTCATTGATGGCCGCCATACACCTATGTCCTACAACATCACTTCTGGTAAATTTCCAGTATAGGGAAAGGTTGACAAAATCACCAAGACAGCCTCAAGTAATTGATTGCATATTAAACATGCGTACCATTCTTGTCACGTTACGAACTGACATTTATGTTCGCCATACACTCAAGTCACGCCACAGGAATTTTGGTATGGCCTGATATATGATGCATATACTGCATTAATAGACCTCGTTTTAACTGCCACTGTGTTAGCATTCACGCTCAGAGTGGCGGAGCTTCACTAAAACTTTATTCGTGTTTTAAAAATGTGGCGCGCACACGTATACCGTGCTTATGCCACACAGGATGCCAAAGCCGAGCATCAAGATCACTGGATATATTTAGCTGCGTTCAAGCCAGCCAGTTTTTTCTTCTCTCAAATACAGAAAGAAGTTGGAAATCTCGTGAATATTTTGAACGTAGTGTTGTCAATAGATGTTGACAAGAAAAAACAGACAAAAGAATACAAGACAATTACGTTTGAAATGGATCTATTGGCCATACGCAGCACCTTCTGATCTATTCTGCACTAAACTCGAAGCACCAGACGCTGTTTGAACGTCTGTGCCTGTCCCAGGGTGATCCAGATGTGTTACATGGGCAGGGCGGGCCGTATGACCCGGAGGTACTTCACCATGTCTGTTCGCCCGAGAACCAATGAGGTTTTCCTCTTCAGAAACGTTGGCCGGAACACAAATGCTTGCGATGCAGTAGATAGAGGCGTCAGTAGTATTCGTGTAGTAAAATCGCGCGTTGCTTTCTGCTAAATTCACTTCCCGTTCCATTGTTATGTGGGTGCCTGTTCCATTAAATTCAGTTCTGTTTGGCCCTTCGAGAGGAGACGGTTTCTCTAGGTCGACGCCGAACAATATATTGTCGTCTCGCCTTGTGCTCGTTGAGCTGACGAGTGCCGCATCATGAGAGGAATTAACGAAAGTGGTACCGTTGTCCACGGGGCCCGGCGACTTGACGACATCACTGAGGACTCCCAGGTCGATCAATGTTTCCATCATCGCGATCTCTCTTTGGGTGTGCGACCAGTTTGCGTCAACCCTGACAACACCGTGACGATCTGGAATTCTACTCGTACCGTTCGCCAAGACGACGCAGTCAGGAGGGTCGGTCGCACCACGGGTGGAACCACCTCTCGAAGACGACGGTAGGCGGGCACTCGTGGACAAAAGGGTGGCGGTGTGGCGACGTGCTTTGATGGCGACGCCGTCCGACACCGCGCCGGCGACTGGAGATGCCTCGACGGTGCCGTTCATAGTAGTGTTGTCGTCGTCGGGCGTCACGGTGGGCAGTAAAGCTGCGTGCTTCGGGTTGTCTGAGGGCCAGAGCAGCGTGTAGATCAGGAGAGCCGCGCCGAGAACGACGGAGATGATCATGAGTGTGGCCATGCAGGCCAGAGCGGGCGACGCCTGGACGTAGCGTACAGTCGCCATCAAGCCGTGACTCTGTGTCTTTGAGCTGGTGTCGCTCGCATTTGTCGTAGCGGTGGACATAGCCATGCTAGAAACTTGAAAGGTGGAGCTTCACCGTGGAAAGCAGTGGACATCGACTACGTCTCCCGCGTTGAAACCGAAACAGCCGTGGCGGTCACGCAAGTCTTCTAGATGTCGTACTTTTGCTTACTCAGCTTCTTTGGGGCCTTCACACAAGCACTGGAACGCTAAGCGATCGTGGCGTGCCGCTCCGTGGCGAGGCTTCTTCTTCGCTAGTCGTTCACGAGAGCACGCGATTTTGTTGTTGATGATTACCTCAGCAAGTGGTTATAGCTCTGAATAGATGAAACTTATAATTCATTAGGTATGCAAACGCGGACGAAGCAATCTTTGGACGCCGGTCTCCCATGAAACTAAGGAAGCAAAGCTAGCAGATCGTTCCATTGTCATGCAGTCAACGAGTTGAAACACAAGCACATTCGAATCCTGCATGCGTGTAATAAATTTATTTGCATGAAGGGCGTGGATTTGCGACAATGGGTAACATTTATTAACGCAATGGTGCACTGGTCAACTCTCATGTCTATAACGACTGAGCGTCACGCGCGGAACGGCATCAGCGACACCTGCAGTCACAAACACGCCACATATGAGCAAAGGTGCCGCCAGTGCTGTGCCAGGCTTGCAGTTTACACCATTTATTATCTCCAGGGCCAAGATGACTGCTTCAATCGTCGAAAGCGGTCTGAACGACTTAGCGAAAAAAAGCAAGCACGAAAAAAAAACAAAGCCAACAATTCTCGCTGGGATATGATATCATGAATAGATAATAAGTTAGAGTATAAGAACGCCTATCCTGGGCCCTGCCGCGGTGGTCAATAGTGGCTAAGGTGCTCGGCTGCTGACCCACAGGTCGCGAGATCGAATGCCGGCTGCGGCGGCAGCATTTTCGATAGAGGCGAAAATGCTGTACGCCCGTGAGCTCAGGTTTGGGTGCACAATAAAGAACCCATAGAGGTCGAAATTTCTGGAGCCCATCACTACGGCGTCTCTCATAATCTTATGGTGGTGTCGGGAGGTTAAATCCCACACATCAATCAATCATGACTACCCTGACAATTTGGGGTTATTTTAAATGCTAAGCATTTCTTAGCGAACTTCGGCGACTTTGCGCGTATCTATCTATCTATCTATCTATCTATCTATCTATCTATCTATCTATCTATCTATCTATCTATCTATCTATCTATCTATCCGCCTACGACTTTTAGCTCTCCTGGCTGTTTCGATAATTGTATCAATACCATACTTGGTATAACTTAAAGTGACTGTGTGAAGAACATATCTCACTAGTCATAGAATGAAAACCATGATATGTATGTCATGAATGCCATAATTTACATTTCATGGTCCTGCAGCTCTTGCAGTCGTTTCGTTCACATGGCATGTTGCAAGACTGGTATGGTATGGCATGGTTGCATGGCGAACACAAGCGAGAGACCCTAACATAAAAATCATGACATGCGTATCATGTAACAACATGACTACATGCCGAGCTCATGATGTGCTTGCGGGCGCTTCGCTACCGTCACATATACCAAATTTGTTATGACAGTACGTGAATGGATGACGAAGGTATGTGACTGGTGCAAACATGATAATCATGAGATGCGTGTCATGTAACATGACTGCATGCTACACTCATGATGCGCTGACGGCTGTTGCGCTAGCTTCACTAATACCAAATTTGGTATTACGGGACGTGAATGGATGACGAAAGTATGATACTGGTGCAAACATGATAAACATGAGATGCGTGTCATGTAACAACATGACTACATGCCACACTGATGATGCGCTCACGGCCGTTTCTCTAGCTTCACATGTGCCGAATTTGATATTGTTACGGTGCATCATCGACAGGAGCAAGCGTGGCACTTAGCGAAGATGAAGAAGACGCCGGTGCGTTGGGCGCTTGCGCGAGAGGCAACTCAGACATCTTGTTCGGCTGCCGATTCTCGGTGGACGCTCTCCTGTAAGCCAAGACCTCGTCCCGTCACATTTGGTGGAAGTGCTGGGCAACCGCCTCGCAACGGAACTTCCCAGCGGCCGACGTTTGAAGGGTCATTCCACAACGATGACGGAGAGTATGGCATCTGCATCTGCTCCTGGTGTTCCTGCGGCCAGAGATCATGCGGTAACTACATCTTTTTCTGCGACCACAACCTTCGTGCTCGAACCCCCGCGGGATCCTGGCACGTTCAGCGGTTCCGGTGATCCAGATGAAGTTGACGTTGAAGATTGGCTGGCAGATTACGAACGTGTGAGTACTCGATACCGATGGGGCCCGACTCTTATGCTGGCAAACCTGTTATTCTATCTTAGGGGAACCTCCAAATCGTGGTATGAGAACCATGAAACAGAACTTGGGAGTTGGGCAGTGTGCAGGGAGAAAATGCTGGACCTGTTCGGAAAGCCGATTGGAAGAAAAATGGCCGCGAACAAAATGCTCGCGTCTCGGGCGCAGACCGTGACCGAGTCTTACGTCTCCTATATAGAAGATGTGTTGTCGTTGTGTCGCAAAGCCAATGCCGAGATGCCGGAGGCTGACAAGGTCGGGCATCATCTCAAGGGGATTGCGGATGACGCATTCAACCTCGTCATCTGCAAAAATTTTTCTACAGTAGACGCCATTATAAAAGAATGTCGGCGCTTTGAGCAAGCGAAGAGCCAGCGGATTAACAGCGTGTTTACCCGCCTTCCGAATACGGTTGCAACATCATCTTGCGAAGACCGTGCAAGAACACAGCCACCACCTCTAGATTCATCGGATCAGGTGACCCGAATTGTACGGCGTGAACTTGAAGCCATTGCCTCTGCTCCGGCTCACACCAGTGCAAGTGACACCACCCCACTCACTGCTAACATGGTTCAAGCCATCGTCCGCCAAGAACTCGCCAGCATAGGTATTCCCTCGGTGTGCGCTTTGCCCAGCCCGCAGCGAGCTTCATGGCGTCCACCCTCGTCCTATCACGAGCAGCAGTTACCGGCCCGATATCGCGACCCTGCGGCGTGGAGAACCGTTGACAATCGACCAATTTGTTTTCATTGCCACCGTATCGGTCATGTCGTCCGTTACTGCAATTACCGCTGGTCCTCGCCACCCCGGACTTCACCTCAACCTCACTACCGACAGGACAGCACCCGCTTCGCGTCTGCCGCGCAGCTTTCTCCGCAAAACAACTACAGAAGGTTAAACAGCCGATCTCCGTCACCGCATGGTCATCAGTCGCATTCGCCTCCAGGACGTCGCCAGTCGTCTCGTTCACCGCAGACTCGCAGGCCGTCGTCCCCATTCAACCCCGCTCCTGCCTACCCGGAAAACTAAACGGTGCAGTGCCCGGAGGTGACGCTGCATTTTCGACTCCCTCCACAAATCCTCTCTTGACACTTGCGACGAGACAAAATTTGTTAGACGTTGCCGTTGACGGTGTGCCTATTTCTGCCCTTATAGATACTGGAGCGCACGTTTCTGTAATGAGCGCGAACCTTCGCCGACGCCTACATAAAGTGCTCACGCCTGCCGCTTCCCACAAACTTCGTGTCGCTGATGGGAGGACCCCTGATGTTCAAGGGATGTGCACGGCCCGTGTGTCCATTGCCAGTAATCCTACATTAGTTCAGTTTGCCGTCATTGAAATGTGTCCTCATGACCTAATACTTGGTTCGGACTTCCTGTCACGGCATTCTGCGCTCATTTATTGTGCCACTGGTGCTCTTCAGCTTAAACTGCCGCAGTTTGCCGATTTTCCAGCAGAATATTCTCCCCGTTTATGCTCTCGTCACCACGTTCGCTTGCCTCCGCAAGCTGCTACATATGTCACTTTGTCGTGCTCACGTCATGTGCCCGACGGTGACTACCTCGTCACTCCTATAGTCGACGTACTGATGGCCCGAGGCATCATCCTTGCTCACACTGTTGTCGCCATCGCTAATAATGCAGTGGTTATACCACTACTCAACGTGAGTCTCTTGACTCAAGTTATTCCGCAAGACATGTCTTTGGCCACCCTATCTCCACTTTACAGCTGCAACGTTACTGGTTTGGACACCGATACTACATCCCCCTGTCTTGGCCGCAATTACACTCTGCCTGCAGATGACATTAACAAGATGATTGCTCCCGACCTCACTGCAGTGCAAGCTGCCAGCCTCCGTAGTCTGCTAACATCATATAGAGACGTTTTCGACTTTGACCACCGCCCTCTCAGCCAAACAACTGCAGTGACTCACCGGATCAGCACTGGTGATGCCAGTCCTATACGGCGGCGTCCATATCGCATATCTCACAAGGAACGCCAAGTAATTCAAAATGAAGTGGATAAAATGATTACTAAAGACGTAATAGAACCCTCATTCAGCCGCTGGGTCTCCCCAGTCGTGCTCGTTGAGAAGAAAGATGGCAGCTGGCGCTTTTGCGTGGACTATCGCCTTATAAACAAAGTGACCCACAAAGATTTCATTTCTACCCTTTGCGTCGGATTGCTGACGCCCTCGATTGCCTCCATGGTGCCCAATACTTTTCGTCTATCGACCTTCGGTCCGGCTATTTGCAAATTTCCGTCGACCCCATGGATCGGGAAAAACCGCTTTCGTTACGCCCGACAGCCTCCACCAGTTCAAAGTCATGCCGTTTGGACTGTGTAATGCGCCGGCAACTCTCGAGCGCATGATGGACTCCCTTCTCCGAGGATATAAGTGGACCATCTCCTTATGTTACTTAGACGATGTCATCGTCTTTTCACCTACCTTTGACAGCCATATAACACGTCTGTCAGCCGTTCTGGATTTTTTTCGAAGAGCTTCTCTCCAGCTCAATTCTGCAAAATGCCATTTCGGACGTCGCCAAATCACCATACTCGGCCACCTTGTCAGTGCCGATGGTGTTCAACCAGATCCCGAAAAGGTACGAGCAGTACAACAATTTACTGAACCACGCTCAACCAAGGAAGTCCGAAGTTTTGTAGGGCTATGTTCCTATTTTCGTCGATTTGTCCGCAACTTCGCCGACATCGCTCGACCGCTCACTGATCTCTTAAAAAAGGACGTTCCCTTCGCATGGGGTATTGAGCAAGCGGACGCCTTTTCGGCTCTTATCCATCTGCTGACTACGCCACCAATACTGGCCCATTTCGACCCAGTATCACCTACAGAGCTTTGGACCGATGCCAGTGGCCATGGAATTGGAGCGGTCCTTGGCCAACGACAGCACGGGAAGGACCACGTGATTGCTTACGCCAGTCGTCTTCTTTCACCTGCCGAACGGAAGTTCTCCATCACTGAGCGTGAATGCCTAGCTTTAGTGTGGGCCGTGGCGAAATTCAGGCGTTACTTGTATGGCCGAACTTTTTCCGTTGTTACGGACCATCACGCTCTTTACTGGCTGTCATCGCTAAAGGGCCCATCTGGACGTCTTGGTCGCTGGGCGCTCCGTCTGCAAGAATACTCATTAGTGGTCCACTACAAGTCGGGACGCCTCCACACAGACGCAGACTGTTTGTCACGTTATCCGGTTGAAACGCCCGACTTGACAGACCTTGATTCAGACCCCTGCATTCTCTCCATCCACGCTTTGGGTGATATCTCCACCGAACAACGACGTGACCCGTCGTTACTCTCCATCATCGAGCGTCTGGCCTCTGCTCAAACAGACCCTTCCGTTCACCTGTTCGAACTGCACGACAACATTCTGTACCGTCGCAGCTTCAACGCTGATGGCCCGGAATCACTACTCGTGCTTCCCCATCACCTGCGTACCAGCGTTCTCGAACAACTACATGACGTACCTACAGCCGGTCACCTAGTCGTCTCTCGTACCTACGATCGTGTGCGACGTCACTTTTTCTGGCCCGGACTGTATCGTTCTGTGGTTCGCTACGTTACTGCTTGCGACCGCTGCCAACGCCGCAAGCGCCCCTCTGTGCTACCGTCTGGCCTCCTACAGCCCATTGACATACCGACGGAACCATTCTTCCGTGTTGGCCTTGACCTGTTGGGCCCGTTTCCTACGTCCACCTCCGGAAATAAATGAGTTGCAGTCGCCACAGACTACACCACACGCTTTGCCATCACTAAAGCACTGCCGACAAGCTGTTCCACTGACGTCGCTGACTTTCTCTTGTATGAAGTCATTCTTTATCACGGCGCTCCGCGGCAGCTGCTTACTGATCGAGGAAGGTACTTTCTTTCACGTGTTGTGGATGACATTCTCCGTGCCTGCTCCACTGATCACAAGCTTACCACCGCTTATCATCCACAGACAAATGGATTGACCGAGCGTCTGAACCGAACGCTGACGCAGATGCTGTCAATGTACGTTTCGCCAGATCACCTTGACTGGGACAAAGCACTCCCCTTTGTCGCGTTCGCGTACAATTCTTCACGGCACGACACAGCTAGTTATTCGCCGTTTTATTTGCTATTTGGCCGACATCCAGCATTACCATTTGACACGCTCCTTCTTTCGGCTGCCCCCTTGTCTACTGAGTACGCCAGCGATGTCGTTTCTCGAGCCCATGCAGCCCGTCAGCTTGCCCATGATCGGCTGCACTTGTCACAAGCGCAGCAAAAAGATCGCTATGACAGTCGCCACCAAAGCGTGCACTTCTCGCCGGGTCTCTGGTACTTCTCTGGGCTTATCAGAGAAGCTACTATCACACTACCATGGCCCCTACAAAGTGTTACGACAACATAGTGACGTGAGCTACGAGATCGCACCCCTAAACAATGCCTTTTCGACCACCTCACTTCAGACAGACATTGTAAACGTTTCCAGACTGAAACCGTATCACCCTCCTCGTTCGTCGCCGCCGTACTAAGCGCCGTGACGGCGCTTCCGCCGCAGGGGAGTGATGTTACGGTGCATCATCGACAGGAGCAAGCGTGGCACTTAGCGAAGATGAAGAAGACGCCGGTGCGTTAGGCGCTTGCATGAGAGGCAACTCAGACATCTTGTTCGGCTGCCGATTCTCGGTGGACGCTGTCCTGTAAGCCAAGACCTCGCCCCGTCACAATATTACGTAACGCCAATTGTTGACGAAGGTATGTGACTGGTGCAAACATGATAATCATGGGATGCGGGTCATGTGAGAACTTGACTACATGCCACAGTCAAGGCACCGATACTCTTCGACGTGACCCGGCGCGCGTTTGCGCCGGCGTTCGTTTCGTCGCGTCATGCCGGCGTTGCCACGCCAGGCGCCGGTCCTGCCATATACTCCCAGGCGCACGCTGCGTTGATTTGACGCATGCGCGTTTAAGCGTGTCCAGCGTCCCTCCGTTTCGAAAAGAGGCAGACGCAGTGCTGCATGGATAGCGCATTGGCGCCCAATGCAGCATGTCGCATTTCGCGACGGTTGCCGTTGGGCCGCGACGACGGACGCTGGTCGCGCCGGTCGCGCATGGCGACCGACTATAGCGTGCTCGCGTTTTGCTAATGTAGCGTCGCTGTGACCAGCGTGCGCGCGCGTCAACGTTACGATGGAGTATAATGGGCCCTTCATGATGCACTCTCTGCCGTTTCGCTAGCTCCACATATACTAAGTTTGGCATCACATGACTTGAATAGATGATGAAGGTAAACTACACATGCAAACACGATAATCATGACAGGAAAGTCGTCTTCGGCATAATTTACGTCCACCTTTTATTATTGTGGTTATTTGAAAATGGTATATCAACTTTCCTCATTCGTGCTTCGCATATCATCGATTTTCACTGTACGTGGGATCTTCCCCCCTTTTTTCTTTCTTAATTGTCATTTTAATTGGCAGCTCCCACGTAACAAGGAGATCAATGTAACAAGTATATAAGGTTCACCCACAAGGCTCTGTTAACATGGCCACTTCGCCATGTTAAACTTCTGTGCTCTCCTATATAAATCAGCTGACAAAGTTCACAAATGAGTATTTCTTTTAACCCTAAACAAATGCCAAACAACTTAAAGAAACTAAGCCACAGGCATGTTTCAAGGCGCAAGCATTAAGAATAATCAAATCTGTGCATTGCCCATCATTCCCATCGGGGCTGAAGAATCGAAGCGCCCGAGTTTCTTCTCGTTAACATGTAAAAACTTATCCCGGCTGCGGCGGCTGCATTTCCGATGGAGGCGGAAATGTTGTAGGCCCGTGTGCTCAGATTTGGGTGCACGTTAAAGAACCCCAGGTGGTCGAAATTTCCGGAGCCCTCCACCGCGGCGTCTCTCATAATCAAATGAGGGTTTTGGGAAGTTAAATCCACATATCAATCATATCAATCAATCAACATGTAAAAACTTAATGTGTGTTCGTAGTGGTTAACTTGAAGCCATTATCCCATGAGAGATAGTTCAGCCACAATTATTTATCATAATCAAGGCAACAACAAAGCGTACATCTAAGTACATACTCGTAAGTGCTTACAATGCAATATGACTCCATGCGTAGGTTGCAATGATTGTGTCATAGATAACAGGTTTAAAATAGCGCATAGAAACAAGAGCAGTATCAGCTTTACCGGTCAATAAAAAATTCTTATCTTTTACCTTGTTGGGGAAACAGGGCGAGTGAAACTTGGCATGCACGTGGCTGACGTACTACTGTTCTTTTTCTATTTTCTTTCTTTCGTTTACTTTCTCTATAATTGCGCAATGCTCCCTCCTAGATGCTTCTCTCCTCCGTGCTTAAGATTGCAAAACTTAAACTATTCAAGGCAACAGCGAGAATTATCAGTTCGTGTCGAGAAAAAGTACAATGTGGCAACACAAACAAGCAACATACCTGGAAGACCAGATTGCCATATTGAAAACAGCTGGTAGTCGAAAAGACTGTGAATGAGAGAGTGCATCAATTATTTTAAAACGGCGTACACATATACCCACACGACCGGCGCACTTTTGATGATTCCATTTCTGTACGATCACCAAGGCTGGGTTTTTGACGTATGACGCTGCCACCGCCACCACCCAAGTGTACTAAAGCGTACAAGCTTCCTTCGGAAAAAGAGGTGGCACGGGCCGAATATCAACGATGTATTTATGGAATTTTCCAAACACGAAGCAAATCAGAAGAGAGTGTGTAGGCTTTCCTTCGATGTCACATTTCCACAAGCAATGCAAAACAAAACGAATTCCGTGTCAAGAGAAGAACAGAACGTCCTTTTGTAAAGCGCTGCGTGAATGTCGGATATGTTCTGCACTACACTTGCTCTGCCAAACGCTACTTGACGTTGTTTTTATCACAAAAATTGGTCATAATTAGAATCGGCAGTGTCATTTGCATGTAGAATACGAGGCCCTTTCGCTCTAGACATCACAAAATTATCATCTTCAATGTCAATAGCGAGTGTACCAGTGCTTGCGCCGAAGGCTACCGTGATGTCGGTCACATATGCATGGGGAAGTCTCTTGTTTTCTACCAAATTTACTCCCTGTTGAGCAAATGTCTGGGTGTCTGCTACTTCATCTGTACTTTCATCTGAGTGCTCTGGCATTTCAAAATCAGGCGGTGTCTCTTGCTCGACACCAAGCACCGCATACTCCTCTCGGCGTGCTCCTGTTGAAGTGAGGACTGCTGAATCGTTGCTGAAATCACCGTTAGAAGACTCGTTAGTAACGGCGTCCGGTAACGTAAAGGTGTCGCTAAAAACTTCCCCGTCGATCAACGCTGCTTCCATCAACGCAATCTCTTTTTTCGCCGATGATCCCTTTCTATTAGTTCTTGCGGCATCGGGATGTGTGCTGGTTTCCGTAGTGACATTGGGATGACTGCCGATTCCAGTACTGGCGTTCGTAGACACGACGCTGCCACGACGTCTTGCCGCATTCCCGTTGGGACTACCTTCCGAAGAAACTGCGGCACGTGCAATTACGGCTGGAGATGAGTAGGTGTGGTGACGTGCTCCAGCCGCGGCGTTGTGCAATGCCGCGTAGGCGGCTGATGCCAACTCGGTGGTGCCGTTTGTGGTGGCATTCTCACTGCCGGGATCATCGGGTGTCACAGAGTTCGGTGAAGCGATGGCGTGACCTTTGTCGCCGTTGGAGAGTAGTAAGTAGATCAGGAGAGCCGCGACGAGAACGACGCAGGAGACCAGGAGTGCGCCTAAAATGGCCCCAGCAGCAAGGCCTTTGCTATTGCGTAGTTTTGTCAGCAGGCCCCTGAGGGCGTCTTCGATCTCGTTTCGCTCGTCGATGTCCCGGTCCCGCTGGACATGGATGTCGACAGACCTTGGGAAGGCGAGAACAAATGACGAGAGGTGTAGATCACGTTGGGTCCTAGCCTGATGGAAGCGAAACGATGATAGTGGTCGGGCGCTCAAGTTTTCGAAAGTGCAGTGATGACTGGGTGCCAATCACTTGTAAGAGCTCTTCTTCTTTATGTTGTTCGCGAGATCGCAAGGCTGATGATGATGACGGCCACAGATGTATTGGCGCGTACCCATTAGGACGAAGTGGACGAAATCACGCGGCTATGTAAAAAAAAATAGAATAGGCGTTCAAACCTCAATAAAATATACGAACACCGAACAAAAACTTAGGATTATTAGTTCATTGGAAGAAGTTTACGAGAATGGTAAAAGCCGTGGCTTATGTCAACCCAGAAAGGTGAACCCCATGTCGAAAAAAAAACTGCGCATCTAGCAGGAAAACCAACAAAAAGAAATCTTCGTATGACTGCGGCAATGATCACGGTTGAACGTGCTGTGTGACAGTAAAATACCTGTGGAATCTGTGGTGTCATATACGTGTTGCACTCAAACAACAAAACGTACTATAGGATTTCGTGCACCCTATCGGAGATGCAGACAGTGAATCTCGCATATAACTCACGCACCAGTATTCCCATACCGAAAGTTTGACAATGTTACGGTGCCAAGGGTGACATTACTATAATACTATCAGCGGTAAGCATAGGGAAAATTATTACACATATATCAACCCCGATGTTTTCGGTTGCCCACTGTGACAATCCTTACCCTCCCTTTCGCACGGCTTGAGGGAATGAAAAATGACTATTTAGCCTAGCGAACCGCTCCTTCCGCAAGACCGCTATTGTTTAGCATGAAAGATAATTTTATAGCGATCCATGGCCTCTGAAGTTATGACAGCATCATTCGTTTGTCCCTCTCCTTCTAATAGCGAGGCTGTTGAGCAAAACTTTTTTTGTTTGACGAACCCAAAAACTATTATCATCGTAGAAGTGTATGTGCCACAGTAATTATTTAACTTCTACTACTCACCACAGGACATCTAAATATGAAAAAGGCTCATTGTACCAAACGGGTGCGAAGTGATGGCGGCGGGCCAAATACCCCAAGTATAACGAAAGAATAACTGGTAACGAGAAAGAATATGGATGCCCAAATAAGACCACGCAAGTGATTGAAGGCGTACGCAAAAGACGAAGTATCTGTAAATCTGTGAGGGGTACGACTATCGAAGAAGTCCTCTTCAAGGAAAGAGACAACTTGGATGACATTGTGGATAGCTGACCTGTCTTTGCTGAACACATTCATTTCTTGGGGAAATTTGTTGCGGCTGTCTAGGAACCATGTCAGTTTTGTGAATCGTTCGTTCCAAGAGCTTGCCAACGCATCTCAGTAGGACGATGGACCGGAAAGAGGTATCTATAGCTTCTTCGCTGCTTACCAGGTTTCAAAATAGGCACTATTTTCGCAAGCTTCTAATTAGCAAGGATCGACAGCCATCTTCCTTGCCATCAAGACAGCTTTAGACCCAGTCTTTCAACATGCCATTCTCGCAGCCATGGACTATCTTGGCCAAGGAAAGAAGCTATACAAATAGATTGAGAACTATCTAAGAGAGCGGAAAATATATACGAGCACTCCAAATGGTCTCACACAGCTGTACACAGTAGAGAAATTGTACCCTTGAGTACCGTGCTCAGCGCGATGACAACTGTATCTAGAGCGCTTTAAGTTTACGTTACATCACCAAACAGCGACTTCAAGAAGCTTTACGGAACTTCTCCACGTATTTAGTGCACCGAGGCATGCGCATTTCACAAGAAAAGAGTAAAGCCATGGATTGACTTCACGAGAAAAAAATTAGCAACTATCCGTTCCTCCTCAGTTAACGACCGCTCAGTGAGCGGTCCGCAGTGACCTGTGTATGGTCTTAACGATTGCTGAAAATTATCATCGACAGAAATATTTTCTGATCTCCACCGGGGAAGAAACTTCTAACTATAATGGTAGCAGCAACTCAACTCTTCAAATTCCTAGCTGGAACACGATGGCGATGTAGATGTCCCTCAATGGTACTGCTTAAGAAAGCAAATAAAGGAACATTGCGCTAGTGTCAACCGGTGCTTCACCGATAATAGCTAGCAAATAACAGAATTTTGAAGGCCACATGCAACACCTGCTTGAGAATATGGCTAGTGCTCCCGAAGAGCTTACTAGCATCGGGAACTGTAGCGTAAGCAGGATGTCTTCCGCTAGATGTCATCTCTGCCCAAGAAACTATGCGTACTTATTTTCGACTTATAGTGCAAGGTAAGACGAATCTCCTGTGCCGAATTCATCTAACCCACAGCAATTCTGCATTCGGCCAAGCTATCCAAACACTTCATGTCGCCCCTATTTGTAAGCCACATAAATTAATGCCTGCTACACCACCTCCCTCAACGCTTGCACCTCTAACAATAAATAAGTGCTACCTGGAATGAATTGGGCAAAGAGACGAATATCACAGACTCGCTTCTCTGTGCGCTGAGAGTCAACATAGAAAAACTAGCATCGGGCAAGTAAAGCCTTGCAACGACCTAGAAGCAACCTAAAGACAACCTGCATCGCCTAGGTGATGCGTAAAAGCAACTTAAGAGCAACCAAATTAGCCCTCAGAATCGTACAGTTTCACTGTTTCAAGCCTTGAGCCGCTTAATGCATGATTCGTCGATTTTTTTTGCTCAGGTGTCATGTGGAACTAACCAAGAGGAGGTGTCGAGCTTGTGCAGCCGCTTCTGTAATCTATAACTTTTAGAATTTTCAAATGGTTCTAAAACTTTAAGTGGTCTTGAATGTCTTGCTGTCTTTTTTTTTATGTGGGGTTTAACATCCCAAAACCACCATATGATTATGAGAGACGCCGTAGTGGAGGGCTCCGGACATTTCGACCACCTGAGGTTCTTTATGGTGCATTCAGACGATGGACTGAATCCGGATTTGTCATGGACGCGGACAGCTAATCCGCGGATGATCCGCCTGCAGGCGCATCCACACGACGGACGGTGTCCTAGGGGAAAACAGCCGGATTACCCTCGACAGCAGATTGGGCGCTCACCTGCGCCCGCTGGCAGCAGACCGGTTTGAGAGTATTCAACATGGATGCCCGCAAGAAGCGACGCTTGGCTGCGATGTCTGTCGCGTTGTGACAAATGAACGAGGAGTGTTATTCTTTCAGGAGAAAAGGTAGTTGCTGGCAAAATGTTCTTTCAACACTATTGTTCCCCACTTGTAGAGCTTTTGAACACGTCTCCCATCCGTTCTTAGAAGGGGCACGTCGCCGGTTGCAGAAGTTAGAATATTTCCCCACCATGGCGGCAAAGAATCTTGCGTGTCAAAACAACGGCGGCGACATTTCCTGAACCTCAAAAAAGATTTCTGCGCATTTAATCCCTTGAGAACAAAGCCCCCAGAAACTAAGTAAACCATGCTCAAGCGTAGATGATGCCGACCAGTCATGCAGATAGCTGTCCGCGAGTCATGGAGGACATGCCGCGAGCAGACGAAAAGTGTACTGGTTGCCACCAACCCTGAGCTATTCCGCTGAAGTACCGGCTCTCTCCCGCCAGAATGCCGATGTGAGAAATAGGTTGGGGTCATCCGTCCGCGAGCCGCACGGGCGAGTCGCGGACGAGGGGAATCGCTGCTCGAGGTCACGTGACACGCCGTCCGTCCCGCCACATCCGGATTCGGTCCGTCGTCTGAATGCAACATTAACGTACGCCCAAATCTGAGCACACGGGCCTACAACATTTCCGCCTCCATCGAAAATACAGCCACCGCAGCCGGAATTCGATCATGTGACCTGTGGGTCAGCAGCCGAGTACCTTAGCCACTAGACTACCGCGGCGGGGCATGTCTTGCTGTCGAAGAGTGCAAACAGAAATACAAAGCGAATGCAAGTGTAAGCTGTTGAAATTATAGTCTGTGTTGAACGAAGCCCGCAGTCATATCTGCGGAATAAGTGTCAAGGATAGTTTATCTGATCCCGTTAAGCGATGATATTGAATACATAGGACGAACTGGTCAGTGCTAAAATTTCCAGGCCATGCAACCAATTGCTCATGCTTGCACACCTTGGGGTCGTCTGCGTCTCTCGTAACCATAGCTTTGTTTTTTGGATTGCAAAATCCTGGCAGTTATGATTACATTATGAAGCTTTTTGCGCACGCAACACGAAGACCGAAACAAAAAAATCACAATGATCAGCGCAGACTATCAACTCTCGTGATAGTCTACCCTTGCATTGGTTGTAAACCTTTCATCTCTGTCTTCGTGTAGAATGCGCAAAAGATTCATTATGCAGCGAAACGAACCAGTCTGTATTTCCTTATTATAGCATATATGATTACCTTAGCCGTCTTTCTCGGACAGTGTTGCAGAAGAACTTTCTCGAGTCCATTCGCGAGTTAGATGCAAGTGGTCATCCGTCCTGTTGGCCAGGTTTTCATATCCTCGTTTACCCTACGCCAAAAGCATAATTTTTGAAATGTCATACTGTAGTTCTCTTGATATATCTGCACCAAACATTACCGTGTAGCCACTCCCCTCAACTTGTTTTCACCACCTTACAAAGTTATGAACGCAGTTGAAACTCTGCTCATATATAAAGGGGCTGGACATCGTTTTGCTCGTGCATGGCGCTCATTGATTGCTGCCTCATTAATGTGTCTCGGCTATACGTGATACACATCAGCCGCTGCAGTTTTAATTAAATGAGGGAAGCCATCGCCCACCTCCAATATTACCAAGTCATTTCGTGGCAGAGCCTAGCTACCCAAACACCGATGCGCGTGAAGGGTGGATCGTAGATGGCGAAGCCATTGTCAGAGACTGGGCTGGACGCATTTCACAGCTGTTGTATACAATGAGGGAGGGCTGTGTACTAATTGTTCGCGCTGTTCCGCAATTAGCACTACTGGGTCACGCTTTCCGAGTTCGACGTCGTTGCCCATATAGCTCGCTCTTTTTGACGCTCGTGTTTCTAGATCTCGAGGCACTGCCATTCAACTTTACTCAAATATATGGCAGCGCCTGTACTAGGCCATGCAATGTGGCCAGCGAATTGGATCTAAGCTTTACTGCGGCCATTTGCGTTTGCTCCTTCCTCTTTGTGACAAAACGTTATTGAAACAGTAACGGCCACTGTATCGAACTAGTTATTCAAAGACAGTATGCCAGTATCTACCAGCGGCAAAATTGCCATTTCGTCCATTTCTAAGAGTGCAATTAGGTCACATGAAAACGCTGTGTTCAAACAACATGCTCAATGGCTTTTTTGGCTCCACTGTCTGCTTGTTTTGTCAAACAAGTAATCGAGCCATTGATCAATTCCTCTTCTTTCGTCCTGCTTGATATTTTGCACGTCATATTTCTGAGCAAAACAATGCTTTGTATTGACTGCATGTCGAATATGCATTTTAAGCAAACAGCCATACAAAAAAACTCTACGCTTGCAGGCAACGTGTAGCACAGTAACAGTGAAAATAAGGTGGGAGGCCTTTCAATTACCCGCTGTAAGTACTGCTGGGTCAACTTACAGAAATGCGCTCGCAAGGAATCAAACGCGCCTTGAATCCCATCTTTGTGATGTAGAAAAAAAATGGCAGCGTATCCACGGAGTGAACGATGGAGAGTGGGGCGAAGAATTCGTCCGTCCACTCGTTCTTGCTTCCGTCCGTCCATGCGTCCGTCAGTGTGACCGTCCATGCATCCCTCAGCCCGTCCGTGCGTGCGTCTGTTCGTGCGTCCGTCCCTGCGTTCGTCCATGCAGCCGCCCTTGCGTCCGTTTATGCGTCCATCCATGCATCTGTCTGTGTCCGTTCGTCCGTCTATTCAACACTCCAAGTACCACCATCTCGCATCTTTTCATCATATATTCCCCATATAGAAGCACCGCCATCCAGCGGACATTCCAAAGACTAAACGAGAGGTGGCACACGCACACTTTCTTACGGCTTGCGCTTCGGGTCCACTTCCCACCTATAACCACCTCGAGGTCATGGTATATACTAGTTCACTGTATTCACGGCACTGCGGCCGAACGCTCGCTAAACCTTTCGAAAACCAAGGAGGTTACGCCCAGCTAATATGACGTAGCAAACATTTTCAGTCAGATAGTGCTCAATGTACATTCCAATGGCTGCTAATGGGAAATGAGAGGCGGAGAATTCGGCTTTTACTTTCTTACGGCTGGCGCTTTGTATCTACTTCCCATTTTTAACCACCTCGAATTCATTTATGGTATATACAACTTCATTGTATTCATGGCACTGCGGCTGAACGCTCGCTAAACCTTTCTAAAGCGGAGGAGGTTACACCCAGCGAGTATAACGTAGCAACCCTTTCTTGTCAGATAGTGCTCAATGTACATGCCAATGACTGCTAATGGTGATCGCAGTCTGCGCGTTAACTAAAAGCCGAATCCTCATGTATCTCATTCTCCATTAGCAGCCATTGACATGTACATTGAGCAATATTTTTTATTGTTCAACAACGCAGAGAAGTCTCTCACCGGCACCACCTTGGAGGTCAAAATGTTATACTTGTTACATACTACGGGGGACGAACGGGTGCCGCTATAAGGAGTTTCGCCCCTAAACCCCCCCCCCTCCCCCCTGCCACAATTCATCATTCTGTGGTGAAGCGAGGCACCAACTGCGTTTCTGTAAGGCGTTATGTACACTTCGTGGATGCCATGGCCAATGACGGTAACGAAGGGGAGCGTTTTGTAAACGACCCGAAGCTTTGAATCACATTTTTGTGACTCAGTTCGCCCTATGTGACCCTTGGTTGTTATCTCACTTTTCTACCACGCTATTTCACATATGTCAATGCAACTCCTTGCCTGACATGAAGCCTTTATAGGGTTTTTTTTTTCAAATGGGTTTTAAGCACTGGCATCTCAATTTTTTTCTCCACATTTTGCACGATTGCGGTTACGTACACCGGCGGCGGACAATTACGGCACCGAAATTGATTATCGTAGTGCTCTAATGAGAGATTTTTCTGTAAGAAGAAGAAGAAGCAGAAGAGGAGGAAGAAGAAGAAGAAGAAGAAGAAGAAGAAGAAGAAGAAGAAGAAGAAAGGAGGAGGAGGAGGAGGAGGAGGAGGAGGAGGAGGAGGAGGAGGAGGCAGGGATGTGAAGCAGTTTAGAAGGACTGGTTTGCTACCTTATACACTGGGGACAGGGATGAGGTAAATTGAAAGATGGAGAAAAGGAGAGAGAGTAGAGCACGCCGACTCAAAGTGGACCGTCACAGTCATCATAACGCTATTAGTATATAACCACCGGTTCAAGTACATTGCCTTCAATTAGCTTAGGACTGCGTTCGTCACCTTCACTCACTATCACCTGTCTGGGCGATATTTCAGGTAAATAGGTTAACAAGCCAGATAACTATGTCAATTTGTGCATGTGTAAATCGCGATAAACTGGGGTGAGCATATAGTGCGTAGACATTCAAGTGTAACGAGGTGACCTGGAACAAGCATTCAAAATTGAGTGAAAAAGAATGATAATCGTTCGGAAAGAATGCGAACTATTAGCAATCGATTTGCAGCCTCTGCTCTAGAGCTTCGAAAGTGCCATGTATAATTCAGATAGATATTATAAACGCAGAAACAATATGTTCAATAGGCTTCAACGAAGTTCAACGAAGCTATGCGAATGGCATAAGGACCTCAAGTAGACTTTCTCATAATTTTCTCCTGGATAGACCACTTGCGGTAGCAAAAAAAAAAAAAAGATGGCATTGTAACGACGCAGCAAACAGCCTCTTGGAGTTTCAGCTCTTGTTTCCGTTTAGCGAGATTGCTTATACGCCTAATAGTGGGCCAGTAAATGTTCAACAACACTAAAATATAAATCATCAACTAAATCGTGAAGTAGTTACTTACTAGTAAATAAGAATACTTTCCTGACATAGAAAAAAAAATGTTTGTGTGCAAGCTATATAATATATAAGATTATTCTTTCTGCAAAACGCGTGTACTTGCCCTGTTCGAGTGCCTCGTTCTGCTGCTAACTTAGTGCTCTAGTTTCAACCGCACACTTTGAAAGTTCTGAAAACATGTCGTATTCCTACACACCACACTGGAAGGCGCACAGGCAAGACAAAAAAACAAGTGGATTGAAAGGGGTGCAGTTAGAACACAAAAGACGCTGCGGTCAAAGTTCCAACTTTACTCCAAGCACTGGCGGCTGGTTCTGTTCCGACTCTCACGATGTAAAACAGCTGTCAGTGAGAGCTGCCACGCGTCTATTCAAGATTCAGACGATTGTCGAGGCCAACGCAGGAAAATCTTCAAACGGTGACTTCCTCAGGAGTAAGGTTAAATTCGGCGACGAGATGTTTTTTTTTTTCACGCGTCAAGTGTATATCTCCGTCACACTTTCTACATTTCACATTCGTCTGCGTACGATGCAGTCTACTATGTTCTTTACTGAACGGCTCTTTAGTGCTTGCTAGGTACAAGAAAAAAAAACTGCCTCTGCACCGACAAAAGGCTGCCACACAGTTTACGCCTGTAGCAGTGTAGCTTCATGTTGGAAATGTCCTTATGTGTATCAAAGCAAAGCAAACTGACTATGTTCTTAAGGTGGGGATATTGATATGAAAAGCATGAGTAAAATCAGCAGGCTCCCAACCTTTTCTAACGTTTGGGAAAGAAACAACGGCAAGGTGAGTGCGAGCTTAACACAAGCCAAATTGAGGGGGCTTTGATATGTAATGCACCAAACTAAAGAGTGAATACAAAACTAGACGAAAATTCAAATAAAACAGAAACACCATCAGCCTTAACTCCGTTTATTGTGAACAAGCTGTCAGGATAGTGTATGATAGCTGCGCCATTTTTATACCAAGGACATACTCGTTTGTACAATTTTTATTGGGTTGTACGCTTTGCATTCTGAAAGAAACGTTTCTGTGAAAAATGAAGATTGAGGGATACTGAACTGATTGGTGCCGCATTTGACTCTGTTACACTGCATCATGCACTCAAGCATGCCGCTGTACACTAATCCCAAACACTTCAGAGTTATTTGTCGTGTACGGTTGACAGTCTTCATTTACCCTGTCTTCGGCTAGAACCTGCTGCGAAGATTGCCAGTCATAATATTCAGCTACGTTAAAAGTTACTTTACTTTTACGCAAATAAGTCGCAAGTATGCCGAAACGGCGAAAGAAATTATGCTCTAGCAGTGCCTGGCAATGAAACGCTCATGTACTGAAGCGGGGGTGTAATCCAGTCTTAATTTTTTACTCGTGAAAATTACGTTGTTAAAACTGAAAAACCAATGCTGTCATAGTCACTAACCGTTTTCATCAGCAACGGAGGGTCAATGCCGGCGTCGTATATTACTTTAGCCACCATATCCCTGTTGAGGGGAACGGTACTTTGTACTTTGTCGAGGTCTATGACGTTCGTGAAAGCAATCACTGAGGCCTCGCGCAAAACAGTGATCGCTAAAACAGCCTTGCGGAAACTTACTCGTAAGTGTCGTTTGGCATCTGCGGTGAGAACATTGTACGAGTAGGAGAGTTCTATCGACTACTGGTGCTGGAGCTGCATAAACTATTATAGAACTACATTAAACAGGCCTTTCAGAACCTGTACCTATTGGAATTGAACTTCTTGCGAACTTCTCTGCGCGGAACAGTTCGATGCATGAAGATCAACGAGGAAGACGACGACGAGCGCGTTCGTACAGACGCACGTACGGCGTTACACGCATGAGTTCATCATGCTTCGGATTTAAAATAATAGAAAAGAGGCATTTGTGTGCTACCAACGGCTTTTCCTGTACTTTGAAAAAAAAAAGGCATCGCCAGATGTTCACCAAGATTATTTCGGACAGTATTTACAGAATATCAAACTAATAACTTCCAGTGGAAACAACTTTCCTGCGAATAGTCCATAGCCGTATGAAATATTGGATATGTGGCCACTGGTAATCACCGCGGAACTATGCAATCTGGCCAAACGAGCAAGTGAAAGGAAAACCAACGTACCAAACAGCGCGTCTATCATTCACTTCGACAACGCTTCGATGACGACACTGCACTTGTCCAAAAATTGTTAAAAAGGGCTCTGAAAGGCCGCTCTTCCAACTTTTGCTGTAACTGTGCTGCACACTGCGTGCAGGCCTGGCGTTTCTTTGTTATAGTGTCTTGCTTTATATTTCTAACAGAAGATCTCCGCTAACCGTTTTTACTGTCTCATAGCCATAGACAACTGCATAAGCAAGGTAATAGAAAGAAAGATTGTTCCAGCATTGCTTTCGAGTGGTTCACGGTGGATCACGCAAATTCGTAGATTTTTTTTTTATTTCACGAGGCTTTCGTAGTATATTCGGCGCATTCACTGTTTCATCACAGTCAGGAAATATAGTTGAGACCATACGTTATGAATATTTTTGACAGCTGTGCCAGCCACCCGCCAAGAAGCCCGAAATAAGGACTCCAGTCCTTTACTCTAACAAGGCATGTCAATGCCAGCTGTGTACAGCCACTCTAATCAAATATAATGTAACCAAGAGGGGGTATAAATGCAAGCTTAACTCATTGCTGCCAGGCAAATTAGAGATAATTGTAACAGAGAAAAAGAAAAATGAAAAGGGAAAGAAAAGGACGCAAATGTTAACGTAGAGACAAACAGGAGAAGGTGAGTGCAGATTTGTTTAAGTGGGTTAAACTAAGGAACCATCCAAGTTAGGCCGAGCAAAAGGGTTTTTTTGCCTCTCCCGGGCTTTAAATATTGAATCATTCGGCGTCGACTCGACGCGCAGATCCGCTTTACCCCGGACACGGCTCGTGCACGCTCGACTAGGTGTGGGAGCGTCTCCTCATCCATTCAGTACGCCCTGGTCAATCCGTGTGATTGGTGTCACTACTCCCAAAACGCCTGGAGAAGCAGACACACCTGCTGGGATAGATGAAGTGTTACGCTTTTCTTTGAACCTCTTAACAAACACAAGACGCAGTACGCTTTCATGTATATTTTCCTTTTAGAGACGGCCTAAAGATATGGATAACGGTGGAAAGAAAGTGGCATCCTGAAAAAAGCGACGGTTCCACCAGGAATGACTGTCGTCGTCAACCATATTCCCTCATAAGGTACGCTGCGAAGTATTAGACGGCATCAGCAGACGCAGCTCAACGACAGCCCGGGTAAGGTACGGCGATGACCACGCCCATCACTAGAAGACTGGCAGTGGCAGTCTGTTGGCAGTGGCAGTGTCGCCCAGTTAGACGGGTGTAGACGCGCATGGTGGGCAAGAGAGTTATTTAGGGAGCACGGCGGGTAATTAGGGGCCGGTTGTCGTCAAGGCACCAGATGCCGGCTAAGTAAGGAAGTTACTAGAACGACCATAGCAGCCGGGAAGTCTTGCCCTTAGATACGAAAGTAATGTCACTCTTGGATGTTCGGCACTGCTGCATAACCCATCATATATATATATATATGTATATATATATATATATATATATATATATATATATATATATATATATATATATATATATATATATATATATATATATATATATATATATATATATATATATATATATATATATATCGCGCGTGCCGCGTGTTTCTGCAAGTGTGTGTTCGATTGGCTGTGCTGTATTCATACCGCTTGGGGTTTCGGCAGGCGACAGTGTTTGATGGCGCAATTAGTAAAGGAGGGACCATTAGAGCTGCAGCTTGCTGGACAACATATGTGTCGTCAGAGGGCACCGATGTTTTCGCAATCACGAACCACGGCCCGTTCACAAAATTGCGGCAGACTCGCGCCTATGCTGCACAATGCACACTTTTCCGACGTGCATATGATATGTCACACAGCTTGCTGTCGGCATCGGACTATAGAAGCGTGCCTCGCTTTCTAAGTTAGCTCTCGCACTCGATGGTATAGCGGTCGCCACGCAATCGTCGGCCCGGAGAGCCGTATAGTCGCATGTAAGTTTGAACCATACACGTTCAGCTCTCGTGGTCAGGTGTCGTCGAATATACTTACTGTCTTAATACTGGAATCGACCTTCAGCTCACGAAAACTAGCCGATGAGTCGATCTTCAGCTGTTGCCATGTGGACGGCTTTATTAACAAGGATTAGAGGAAAAAATAGTGGACATATCCCACCCCATTACTCTAAGGTGGAGTGACATAGAAATTCGCTATGGGTCTTAGAGAGAAACACTTTGAATGAACCAAAACAAACTTGTTTTTCGAGCAAAAGCAACTATGTACTTGCAAGATGATTGTACACCAGAATATTGGTGATCACGGGAAAAGCCGGCACATATGGGCGTAGCTAGAGAGAATGTGCGGGGTGATCAAAGTATTCACTGCACGAAACATTTCTTTGCGTACGTATGCACTTATAAGCAGACATAACCAACGCACATCAGGGTGATGACATACATATGATGAGGTGCCCACAATTTTTCTCATATGAATTCCCGTTCGCACTTTGCTCTCTAGTGTGGATGAGTCATTGCGGTCTGAATCAGCTTCATTCTAAGACGCAATGCTAATGCACTTGTCAATATTTACTCGTAAATATGCTATCACCTTTTTTTCGAGAACACAATGCAGATTTCTGACTAATGTAGGATATGTCGCATTTTGTTGGATTACGGGGGCATGTTCAGATATGAATGCATGTCTGACAACTCAGCTCTAACGAAGCAGAGATGCAGCAATTCCAACTCATTACAAGGCGCTAATATGTTCACTAGGCTCCGGACGCAGCACTCATGCACACCAGCCCCAGAGATGACTTCGGTGCTTGCTGATTGCTTACTTCAATAAGGTTCTCGCTGCACATTGATATACCCATCGCAAGCGTAGCTAACAACGCACGTATCTGGTTCCATCAAGTTTGCACGCCGCCACACAAAAGGCGCAAGATAATCAACTGAGCTATGGTTCCCATCTTCTTAGTAATCTTCTCTCAGGCTAATCGATAAACCAGTAAGATGAAAGAAAAAGGCACACAAGAAGACAAAGTTTTTGTAAGATATAGTACGCTGGTGGGTCACCTTGTTTCGATGGTCAACGAGAGATAGAGCGACTAGCAGTAAATGAATAGCCAGCGCAGCTCACTGATGCAGGCTTATGGAAGTCGATTATTATCAATCCTCGCTCTCTTTTTTTATACGAGGGTGGGAGGGGCCCTTTGGGATAACTTTGGGTATGTGCGTGACGACCTTCATTAGGTAACGCTGGCTGTGCCATAAAGCTGAAAGTAATGCAAAAACAAGAGCCACTGATTCCACCGGCAATAATCAGCATGCAGCTAGTTAACCTGACTATGTAGCCTCCTATCTTGATTCGCTGCGCTGTGCTTTCTTTTTAACGCCTCCGAAATAAGCACTACGCTCCATTCTGGGCAGATGAAATAATAACAAAATTTTGTCACTGAAGTGCTTGCAATAAGAATACTGTTTTTTTTTCTATAGATAACTGAGACAGTGCAAGTGGCCTTATGTGCTCGGGATGTATTGAGGCTGAGACATTTATTATAGACAGGATAGTGTCGCAGATTGATCCAATTGCTCAGACCTTTCTTATGTGTACCAAAATATGTGTTGTTTTTTAGCAAACTATCGACAGTGGCGAACTATGCGATACATAGCTTGCAACGCCTCAATGAATGCGTGTCCACTAGCGTGTATGCGTGTTTCACAGCTGCGTCTCGAGCACACAATTTCGGATGTTCTTGAGAGGCGCCCGTCAGCGAGCGGTCAAGAGTGAGGCGCGAGCGAACGAGAGAGTGGGGCGCGTAGAGGAGAGAGAGTGAACGGGGAGAGACGGAGCGGGTAAGCACTGCACCTACCCTCTCCTACACTATGTCGCATCACACGCTCCGGTTTCTAGGGGCGAGGCGTGCGCGCCCGGAGCTGTTGGTATGAGAGAGGGAGTGACAGCGGAAATATAACACCTGCCGGCTACATCCGACGCGCGGACACTGTCATGGACAACGCCGGATGCCTGACGTAGCCCACCTAAGAGATGCATTCCCACTTAAAATACGATGGCGATGCCGCAGGTCTAAGGTGAAACAGGCAGGAAGGAGGCCGTATTGGCGGCTTCCTTCGCAAGTTGTTCACAAAACCCAATAAAGAATCTCTCGGACTTCGTTTTAAGCAGTTCTAGAACATTGTACACTCTTTAACCCGGTCTCAGTTTTGTAGAGCTTGTTCAAAACTTAGGTTATTTGTGCAGAAGTGCTTCTAAAATATGAGACAACTACATGTGCTTAATGTAGCCGTGAAACTGAGCCCCGTTTTAAACAAACAACTCCACTCATCTTTAAAATATTAGCAATAAGAAGAAGAGAAAAATATGGAGGCACCTTCAGTTCGATCCTCAAGTCTCTAGTGCTAGCTTGCACTGTTGCCGTTCCTGCGCTTTGATGTATTTGCTTGAATTCGCATTGTGCTTCGTGCACTGCAGCAAAGGATCTCAGAGGCTACGTAGAAGGAAGCGCGTGGTTGAAATCTGCTCCACCAGGTGCCACTTTGATGCCAGCTTCTCACAATCTTTCGATGAATTCAATCGGCGAATCTTAAACAGTGATCTAGAAAGTACATTGACCCTCATGCTATGTACAGTTAAGCTCCGAAATCCTATCGACTAAAGTCTATCGCAACTACTAATTTTTACCTTCAGAAGATTTCCGTTAGTGTTGCTTTAAAATCAAAAGAAAATACTCTGGCGAGCACGCTTGGAGGAGGTGCAAATCTCACTGGGCATCCATGCCACTAAAAAGCCGAACAGCTTACATATAATAAACCCAAGTACAGCTTTTGGGCACGGCGAGCACGTGGAGGGAGGGCTTGGTTACGTCAGGTAGTTACGTTGTAATAAAAACGGCGGTAAACATAAATTAAGGTCAGGCATGGAGCTACCGCAGTTGCTCACTCCACCTGGTCCACAGCCAAGATTGACACCCCAATCTTGGTCTATGGTGAAAATACGTGTATAAGACAGCTTTCATGCCTTTTTAACCTCTCTTACGTTATGTTGGGATATGGTGACAAGTTACGTTTTTTGGCGTTCCGGCATCAGAACGGTGTAGCAGCGCATAAGATAGAAACATACTAGAAGCGATGATTGCGATTTCACTTGTTTAGTGGAGGTCACATTTCAGACCTAAAATGAGACCGACGTACGCTATGAAACGAAGTGTGTTAGCTGATCCGGCTAGTGCATTTGCTTCAAGGTGTAACCAAACATTCTCTGCTATTTTCGTTTTGTTTTTGTTTTGCTTCACGCAGGACCTGCGATCATTACGAGTGGCTGTCAATAACGCAACCATTGGTCTTCGAGCTTCATTATATTACTTTATTACATTCGGCAGCATAAAACAGTAATAAAGTAATGCTGTCTCTTTCTGCCAGGCATCTCTAGGACAGACAGACAGACAGACAGACATACAGACAGACAGACAGACAGACAGACAGACAGGGAAACACACTCGTACTGACGGACGGACACTTGGGCGGACGTATGGATGCATCGAAGGAAGCACGGACGGACACGTGGATGGACGCACCGACTGACGGAAGTAACAACGAACTGAAGGACGAAAGCACGGAAGCAAGGACGGAGGGACGGATGGACGCATGGTCGGGCAGAGGCAAGAACGAACGGACGGGCGGAAGTATGGAGGGACGGATGACAGAGTGTCGCAGGGATGGATGGAGAGGAGCATGGACGGACGGATGGTCGCTTCGCCCCACTCGTCATGATTCACTCCATGGACATGCTGTGATTTTTTATGGCATTCTGTCTTGTACCGGCCTCCACGGGTCTATGGGAAAAATGGGTGGTGAAGCAGGGTGGGGAAAAGGTGTTGCCGAGGCATCGGCTTTTTTTTAATGAACATCAGCATGGAACACCCCCCTTCTGGTGGCAGCTACACAATGAGAAGGGTGACTTCTCACCATTTGTTTCAAAATTGCTGTCTCCCTTTTAATTTTTCGGCAGTGTTTTCACGGAGCTTCACAGGATCGATTACAGTAAGAGTCCTTGATGACACTACTTTCCTGTTATCCGCAGAACGGGTCCTACTGTTACGAAAAGCATTTTGTGCAGGGGACTCTAAGAGAGTACGTTAATATTGTGATGATGTGGCGTGTCTTCGTCTGGATTTATTAAATACTCTTTGCCAGAGTAACTGAAAAATGATACCGCGCAGTCACAGAGATGTTACCACACGGAATGCAGAACTAAAGGTAATTAGTTCTTTATCAAACATCTCCAATAAGAAAATAGCGTACCATGCGCTTAGCGAAACTATAATGAAGTACACACTTACTGCTACTAAACTATAGTGTATTGTTATTGTCACCGAACACCGCCTCTCTCAGTATTGTTTTTGCGCCGCTGTAGCGACAGAGAGTCCCATAATCAAAGTTCCACGTTAGTGAATCTGAATTGATTTATCATACGAATAGATCAGATGAAGTCATCCATGCAGTGCCTCATAAATTATAGCTAATAGAATCGGAGCCCATCGAGAAAAAAAAATAGTGCTACCATTCTTAATCTGTTGTAGGCAATTGCTATTACTTTCGTTTAGCTCATTCCCGTTCATTGTTTTTCAATGTTGTGCTTTTTTTGAGGAACGAGACATTTTAGGGCTAAGACTTGCCCGTCTGGTGTCGATCATGGAACGGTACAGCACGATCTAAATGGTTAAGACAAGGTTAACTAACAAAACAAAAGAAGGCTCTTATCCAGAACAAAAATTAAAAAGCCGCAATACCCTATTAGCACCATCACTTAAGCTCAAATCAATCAAAGCATATGGCAAAATCTCTTTAGCAATAAACTAATCTCAATTAGAATTGTGTTAGAACAGTATAAAATACTCAAAAGCCCAAACCCTTTATTCTAGTCGGCGACTTCAACGTAGACATTACGGACCTTAGGACTTAGCTCTGTCGTCGACTCTTTATGTTATTTCATGCCATTTTGTTACTTTGTCACTTAATTATTATTATAGGGGGCAACGCCCGTGTAACCTCTGGTTCTCATTCATACAATACCAGGGCTTCGCCCGTGCATCATGATTCACTTCGTGCAGATGCGTGTTTTTTGTTTTTTTGCTTTATATCATTGTTTCTCAGTGTTTTTCTACCTCTCCGGTTGAAGGGAAGCGACTCTGATTTCATTTGTCCGTGACGGGGCGCGTGTTTGCCATAGTGCCGAATAACACACATCCCGGTAACGGCGCCAAGACGTGAAGTCTATATGCGTTCATATCTACGCAACAGTGAATTAGGGCAAAGTGAAATGATGTCATCTGGATAAAAAAAAACCGTTTGCCATATCAGATTTTGATGATCGCCGACAAGTCAATGATTTAGAGCGCAACAACTATTGGAAAAGAACGCATACAAATACGTCTTTGACTAGCGCACCACTGAGTACCTCATTTCTATGCTTGGAATGGTCAATTATCCTGTCGTTCGACAGCGTGCCGCTATCAACGTTTCATCCTGGGGCATTGTACTCTAAATCGTCCACCACTTTTAGGAGCAAAGCTCCTTAAGGCGTGGGCTGTGCGTCCCCTGTATGTAGCCACCTCTCGTTCAGTTCTAAGTATTACGCTAGCCACCGCCCGATCTAAAGGGTACAGCCATATCCATCCGTCCGTCCATCCATCCATCCATCCATCCATCCATCCATCCATCCGTCCGTCCGTCCGTCCATTCATCCGTCCATCCATCCATCCGTCCATCTGTCCGTCCGTCCATCCGTCCGTCCGTCCGTCCGTCCGTCCATCCATCCATCCGTCCATCCGTCCGTCCGTCCGTCCGTCCATCCGTCCATCCGTCTGTTCGTCCGTCCGTTCGTCCGTCCGTCTATCCATACGTCCATCCGTCCGTCCGTCCGTCCATCCAAAAGATGCAAGATGTTATAAACTAGACGGCGGTACGTGTAGTTGATTATGAAAGATGCGAGGTGTTATAAAATAGGAATGATGCCACATATGGCGCGTGTCATCGTTCGATATAGTGCGTCGACGTACGCTAGGGGGAGCGCTGCATAAAATCGAGTGGGCAAAATGTACGGAGGATTTATGGTTTACCAGGTTTACCTCCGGAGCTTCGCCCACTCATCATCATTCACTTCGTGGATATGGCGGCATTTTTTCTTAACACATGTTTTCCCTTAGTAGAGTACATAGCACTCTAAATCGTTGACCACTGTTATAAACACATGTTCTCACCATAGTAGAGTACATAGCACTCTAAATCGTTGAACACTTTTTCTAAACACATACACCTTCTTTCTTAGCACATTTCATGTTCCCGTTCCCCTGAAATTAACTTATGTCGACAAGGCCTTCAGAAATAGGAGGCTCACGGCATGGTGTTTACCTCTCCCATAGTAAAAGACTAAGTACTGTAAATCGTAAACAACTATTTCTAAACACATAATGCTGTTGCCTCGGGACAGTGCACTGCTCATATATGCTCTTCCATAATTGAGTACGAAGTGCTAAAGATCTCTATTCACTTTTTCTAAACACACGGGTTTCTGTTTTAAATGCGAAGCATTTCTCAGCGCGCTTTGGCGACTTTGAGCGTATCTATCTATCTATCTATCTATCTATCTATCTATCTATCTATCTATCTATCTATCTATCTATCTATCTATCTATCTATCTATCTATCTATCTATCTATCTATCTATCTATCTATCTATCTATCTATCTATCTATCTAACTATCTATCTATCTATCTACCTCTATCTATCTATCTATCTATCTATCTATCTATCTATCTATCTAGCTAGCCGTCTACGACATTTAGCTATCCTGGCCGTTTCGCTGATGGTATCAATACCAAATTCGGTGCGGCATAATATGACTAGGACGAGCGTAATTGACTAGTCATAACATGACTATCATGATATCTATGTCATTAATTTCATTATTTATGTTTCAAGTTCTTGCTGCTTTTGCGGTGGTTTCGTGCACATGACATGTTGCGAGATTGGCATGGTATGACATGACTGCATGGCGAACACAAGTGATAGACCCTAACGTGGAAATCATGACGTACATGACATGTAAGTCATGATTCATGACAACCTGCCACACTCATGAGGCGCTTGTGGCCGTTTCGCTAGCTTCACATGTACCAAATTCAATTGAACAACGTTTACAAGAAGCGATCGACCCCGTAGAGCAATACCTAGAAAGAACTGTTCTCACGTGCTCAACCGAAAAATCTGAGCTGCTACAATATAGACCAACATTGAAAGGCCGACTTCCCAAGCTCCACAACGCACATACCTACACAGACATACAACTTAAAACACGCGATGGACACACCATACCCATTGTCGACAAGATCAGGGTACTGGGGTTAATAATAGAAGCCAAAGGCACCAACGGGGAAGCGTTACGCAATATAGAAGCGAAGGTTTATCAAACAATGCGCATAATCAAAAGAATTACGAATAAGCGTAGTGGCATTAAAGAGGCAAGTGTCATAAGGCTAATCCACGCGTTTGTCATCAGCCACATTACGTATGTTTCTGCATACCATATATGATTTGCAGCAGAAAAAATGAAATTAAATAGCCTCATAAGAAGAATCTACAAACAAGCGCTGGGGCTCATGCAAAGCACAAGTACAGAGAGGCTGTTAGAGCTAGGTTTACATAATACACTTGAGGAACTGATAGAGGCGCAACGTATTGCACAGTACGAGCGCCTCTTTAAAAGCAAGACTGGTAGATGCATCCTGGAAAAATTAGGCATCACTTACCACACACAATTTGGCACCAAATGCGACATTCCTCGTGACGTACGGGCTAAGCTCACAGTGCCTCCGTTACCTAAAAACATGCATCCTGTGCACATCGCAGGCAAAAGGCTGAGCAGAGCCAAGACGATGACAAAGAGCTACGGAAACAACAAAGAAGCGGTCTTCGTAGATGCCGCTCGTTACAAACACAAAAGCTGCTTCGTCGCGGCTGTAGTTAACCACAAGAAACAATGCAGCAGTAGTCTGACATTACACACGAGACGCGTTGAAACGGCGGAAGAGATAGCTATAGCTTTGGCAAATCACAAACTGACGCGTGTTATATAATCAGTGACTCACAAGCAGCTGTACGCAACTTTGCAAATGGCAGAATCTCCCCTGAAGCACTGTGTATTCGTAGGACTGACAAAACCAACCAAGATGACAGATGCGTTTGCATTCTCTGGTTCCCAGCTCACATATCTTCCGCCTACACCGCGGAAGATATCAACCCTAACGAGGTGGCACACTACGTTGCTCGAGGACTCACTTTCCGGGCTACGCCTAATGTTGATCCCTCGTCAGAATTTCCAAATTTGTGGAAGGTGGAAGACCAAATGACAACATTCAATGAAATTACGAAATTATATAAATTACAGAGGCGTGTTTACCCCTCTCTTCATCATAAACTCAACAGGGCACAGTCTGTCCAATGGCGACAATTACAAACCAGATCCTATAGGAATCCAGCACTACTGCATGCTATGTACCCAGAGATCTACGCGACCGCTCAATGCAAATATTGTCAGGCACGAGCTTCCTTAGAACACATACTATGGGAATGCCAGGGATTAAAACACAGTAATGAGAACGCGGCCTCCACCGACAGCCTCCGCGCGCGTTGGCTGGCCGTGCTGCTTAGTTCAGCCCTGGACGATCAGCTATGGGCAATCCAGCGGGCCGAGAAAGCCGCTAGGAGGCAAGACCTTCTAGCCGACACCTAGGCGGGAGCCCAGCCCACTAACACGCCGGATACAAAATAAAGTTTATTCCTTCCTTGCTAACGTAGCGTCGCTGCGCCCAGCATGAGCGTGCGTCAACGTTACGCGCGCTCACCGCCGTTTCGCTGTAGCTTCGCATATAGCAAGTTTGGTACTACGGGACGTGAGTGGACGACGAAGGTATGAGACACGTCCAAGCATGATAATCATGATATTCGTGTCGTGTAAAACATTACTACATGCTACGCTAATACCGTGCTCGTGGCCGTTTCGCTAGCTGCACATATACTAAATTCGATATCAGGTAACGTGAATACATTAAGAAGGTAAATGACACGCCCAAACGTGATAATCATGACATGAAAGTCACGTACGGCATCATTTACTTCCGCCTCGTATTGTTTTGCTGATTTTAAAGTTACATATCAAGCTTCCTAATTCGTGCTTGGCATATCAGCGATTCCCACTGCACGTGGGATCTGCCAATTTTTCATAGTAGAGCACCGAGTAATCTGAATTGTTAAACACTTTTTCTGATCGCATGATTATCTTGAAAAATATACTGATCTGTTTTTAACGTGCCGGGCACTATTCCCGATTCCAAATGAGCGCTCACCACCTATCGGCTGCGCCTGGAAATGGCGTCAACAGGATCGGCCTTCAAAGGACCACACATATACTCATTATGGTGCATCAGCGCATGAAATCGCCACGGCGCGCCATGACTTCTCCCTATAAACAGGGAGGGCACGATCACATGAAACCCGCGAGGTGGTGGAGGGGAAGAGATGCCAACACATAGAGGCATTTTATTCCTAGATTTACTCTAAAAAATCTCTATATTGCAATAAAATATTTTAGATAGTTTAAATGTCATCATTCACAGTAATTGACTCTTAAAAAAGTGTTAGGATAGTCAGCTTTCTATGGAAGTTCTTCTGAACCACCTTAAAAGTAAAAATCATCATTAACCATATTAAGGTACTTTTTCTACACGTTCTCTGGAGTTGCATGTAAAGTCTTTGCAAATGACACCTGTTGCCAGCAAGACTGATTTACATGTCGAATTTCCTTTGCACATGCATTAAAGACATAAATGTTAACCATCCGTCAACCGCAAGTCCGTCGCGCCTTTCTTGTACTGGCAGCTCGACAGCTGATTCTCTATTGTTAATTTTCTACATTTGCAATCACTGTTCTAACAGTTTCAGAAGATGTACATGGGCGCTCTATTACTGGCTGATAGCTATACGCCTTTCCTCTGAACTTTCGATCAGCTTCACGGTTGACCAAATCTATACACGTGTTCATGTAAAGGGCATGGAAAGACTTAAACACCCGGACAGACTCCTCCACCACACCGTTTGTGGAATATTGAACCCGCAACACCTTACCAAATCTTCAGTCTTATTTTGTTCTGTTCTTCTATAAGATTCCTTATAGAAGAAGACATTTACATTGCTCTGTTAAGTCACGCAGTGACTATAATCTTGACCGTGTTTATGTGCTCTTGACCGTGTTTACGTGCTACGAATCTTGACCGTGTTGACATTGTTTATGTGTGAGGCAAAGTTTATTTTTATTTCACAGAGCAGAAATTTCCAAGGGAGCTCAAAATAGGCGCGTGTTGAACTTTAATGACTACATAGCTTAATTGTCTGCAATATTCAGACTATAACAATCTCGCATCACAAAACTGCTATCCCCTTCACACGATTCATTGGTACACTAAGGCTGTACTAAATAAAAAACGTGATATAGACAAAATTATCGTTTCTTCGCAGCCTTTCTAGTTGGAAGAGATTGGTCACTCAGTAATGCCTGTAATCAGGCCGCGAAATGTCACTTTACCACTGGCTTGTAAAAATTCCTAGATTCAACAAGAAAGGCGCCATATTCCTAAATGAGGTGGAACATCTCTAGATCTAGGAATAAATCTTTCAAATAGCCAAAATTATCATTTTTTACAGTCTTTCTAGTTGAAAGAGAGTGCTCACTTAGTAATGCCTTTAATCACTGCCGCGAAATGTCAAATTACCACAGCCTTAGAAAAATCCCTATATTCAACAAAATAGACGCCACATCCCTAAATGATGTGGAAAATCTCTAGATCTAGGGATAAATCCTCAGGGTTGGCATCACGGCGAAGGTGATAAGAAAGAGAAATTAGACTGCGGGTGTCCGCAGAACTAATGTGCATTACATGAGTCTGTGTGCCTTGAGTTGTCGATAAACTCGCTTTCACGCTTCTAATTGCTAGCTTCCTGGTTGGCTCAATTCGTACAGCGACCACCCCGGAAAGACGTTGGTCCCAGTTCGATCCTCGGACCAGGACAATCTTTTATGCAACTAAGAAGCTTTTGTTTCTGAGAAATCCGTACAGATTTCTCTTGTGGCTTCGAGCCACAAACCGGTGGCTGTCTTCTTTCTATTTCTCAATCTTGGGGACCTCCACAGAGCTCATTTGCACTGCAGCCTTTAGTGTTTAGCTCATGGATGGGCAAAGCTACAGTACGACGACAATGATGCTGTAGTCTTTGAATATAACGGGCCCTTTGCGAGACCTTAATCACAGTAATGATCTCATATTATCGTCTTCAGCTTAAGAGTACACTTTGTACTTGGTTGTAGGGATTTGATATATATATATATATATATATATATATATATATATATATATATATATATATATATATATATATAGTGTCAAGACGAAGAAAGACGCTGGGGCTTGGGCACGTGGGCAGCTAAGGGAAGGTAGAGGAAGATGAAGACAGAATAGAACAGCTTGCCCGACGAACGAGTGTTATGTCTGTCTCGCTTATTACAATGGCGCAGTCGACAAAGAAGAAGTCTTACGTCACGGCTTCGTCATCCAGGACAACCGCGATAAGCGCCGCTTGAGGACGGCGTCAAGGCCTCCTCGGCAGCTGTTCACCTGCCGCCACTACCACCACCGTTCGGGGACGGCGTCAAGGCCTCCTCGGCGGCTGCAGTACACGTCACCGGTACCTTTTCACAAGGGACGCCGTCCACGCGTCCTTGGCAATGGATTCTGCCGTGAGCGCAAGCCGACAAGTGAACCCTCTGCGGGAAGGAACCGGTACGTGTCTTCGTAGTTCGTCGGCAGTGCGGGCTTCTCCATCCAGGAACGCCGTTCACGCTTCTTTGGTGATGGAGTCAACAACCCGGCCGCCGATTCAGCTGCCCATCGGACCATCAGCGGACGGTGTCCATGCCTCCTCTGTGGTACCAGGGCATCACCCAATAGACACTATGCTACCACTTCGCGGCCGCAATGCGCACGGGCTCCTGTCCTTTGGGAATGCTGTTCAAGCTTCCCACGGCCTGCATTCCCTGTCCAGTACTCTTCCAACACATGAGCCGCCAAGAAACGCTGTTCATGCTTCCTTGGACGAGCGTGTCACCACCGTGAGTACTACTGGAACCATGTACTTCACGGACGCGAACCAAAGCGGCTCAGAAGCCTCGCGCGACAGTGCCGTGGAGCTGCGGCGTACCATCGCATTGCTCCGCGCCGAGACTAACAAACTGACAGCGTTGATCGCCGAGCGAGCTCCTACAATGTTGCCAGCATTGTCTGATATTAACGCAGTGTTGGATGTAGCTGCCTCATATAACCTTGAGGCAAGCACACCGGAGCAACGCAGGGAGCTTCGGTCTTCTCTGATTGAGCTCTCACACCCCCTCGACTGCTTCACGTCGGTAATGTCGGCGTTGCCACCTGCCACCTCATAATCACCAGCCGTCTGCGAACTACCGGAATTCCACGGTGTCTGGAACGACGCTGACATCTGGGTGGAAACCGTCAACGCGATAGCAATGCGCGAGGCCTGGACGGAATCTCAGAAATGTACCGTGGCTGTAGACCGTCTTCGAGAAGGTGCAGCAGCGTGGCACCGGTATGAAGGCTTCAAGCAGCAGTCCTGGGTGGAGTGGAGCTCCAAGCTCATAGCTGCCATCTGCCGGACACTCTCCGATCTCCCTTCCACCACCCAGTCCAACCTGACCGATACCGAGGATGGAGTTCAAGACGGGTTTCATCTCGAGGCTCCAGCTGAGCACTCCAGTTCTCCACATGAGCTTCCAGACTCGTCGCTGGTACCGAACCCAAATTCGTGTCAGCCATCGGTCACCCCGTCCTCTTTTGTGGGGGGGGGATACAGAGGGGCACAGGGTAGCTGGACTCTTCGTCAACGCTCCCACTACCATATATCGAGCTCAAGTGGGGCGGCAGATCGATGTCTCATCGCAGTCTTCCAGTCTTACAACAGGCAACAAGACCACCCTCGAGCCTCAGCAATTGGCCTTGCGGCATTTGAATCCGACACCTCCTGGGCACGTGGAGTCGTTTACCCTTGTCCTGTCGGATGTGTCACGACATGACACACCCTACCTGTCTACGATACCAACAGTTCCCAGTGATACCAGCGAGGAGAGCAGACTCAGCGATCAGGCGGTGGGGGATTTGCCTACTACGCGGCAGTCATTGGCCGAGTGTGAGAGTGTTTCACTCAATCAATCTATGTCTGCCGAACACAGAATAATGGACTATATGCCTGTTTTATCAGCACTTCCGGCCTCCCGGCGTACAGCTCTACTTGGTATTACGGGCAATGCAATATGACTTTGAGACCATCTAAATGCCGTGCGGATCACCAGGCGGCAGTGAGCGTTGAGGAGGAATCTGAGATAGATCGGCCCGCCGGTGACCAGCTCGAACAGAGCAGCGAGGTGAGGCCTTCGTACGCACCTGGTGTCTGCCGCATGATGTGCAGTTATGGTGGCGTTAACTTGTACGGACGCCGCGGTACAGAACAACCACGGAGCATCTTGATTCCTTGTGGCCGCAGAACAAGAAGAGACAAAGATGGCAGCGCAAAGGCTCCTGCGTCACAGCATGATGGCCGGGAATCGCAGCCTGTCCAGAACGCCGACGGGAATGAAGACCAGTGCCCCAAACTGCGCCAACTGAATTGCCTGTTGCTGCGGCCGTCTCGAGACAGCCAAGGTCGCCCACCAGAGTGTTCGACAGCCCTGCAAGGGAAGTCATGGCGTCCACGAGAGAGACCCCACAGACACAGTCAATACCGCCCGACAGAGATGGTATTGGCAACTCAGGGCTCCGGTCCTGTGGGCCGAAGACGACCATTGCGAAACTCTCAATAGCGTCCACTAGAGCCATCGTCACCCGACTTTCAAAGCAAGACACGAAAACCGGCCCGACAAAGTCAATGGCGTCCACTAGAGACATCCTCGCCTTACTTTCAACGCAAGACGCACCATGGCCATGAGCAGCCTATGCGAGGCAGCCAATACCGCCCACTAGAATACACACTGACAGATCTTCAAGCAGAGGCGCACACCGTGGCGTAGACAAACCAGCACGAGGCAACGAGTGTGTACAACAGAGACGCTTCCCCCAGACCATCCCTCAATCTTGCATTGTGGTTCGGGACGACAACCACGATGCAGCCAAACCCACCCAGCAGAAACTTTGCCGCCAGCTCCGCGCGCGCGCAGTCAAGGCCGAGTGTCAAGACGAAGAAAGACGCTGGGGCTCGGGCGCGTAGGCAGCTAAGGGAAGGTAGAGGAAGAAGAAGACAGAATATAACAGCTTGCCCGACGAACGGTTGTTGTGTCTGTCTCGCTTATTACAATATATATATTCCTTCAATCGAAGTTACTGGTTGCCGGTTACATCATTTTGTTTCCACTGATTCACATGGTGTTTCGGTTCGTTACGTAGTTTAGTAAGCAGGGAGTCATGCAATGAACGAAGTAAAGGTTTGGTAGCGGCCACAGCCGTTCCGGTGCCCTGTACATCGACTGTACAAAAAGTGCACGTAAAATACAAGATTAAGCAGTGTGATCGACTCGACAATGAAGATCGAGTCCTGTAACTAAAAAGGCTGATAGATACACGGGCGTGACTTCAAGCGAAACGAATGGCGCGGCTTTTTTTTCTTTTTGGAACTTTTGGGACATGTCAGTGGTGGCCCTTTCGACTGATCGATACAAGCGGAGTCTTCCAAAACTTTCTTGAGCCCCCCCTCCCCCAAAAAAGGATAATAGGGCAAAGTGTACCCGTAGAAACGCAGTAATTGAAGAGAAAAGGTGAGCTCCCCCCCCTTCCAGTCTAAGACCGAATAACATTCGAGAATATTGTCAAACCTTTTGTTCATCTTTAGTGACAAAATGTCATCCTTCCAACATTGTGCACGTTGTTGCGCGTCGTGGCGACCGCCGTCTCGGGTAGCGGGGCCGATCGCCGTCGCTCCGTCGTGCCAAGGACTAGGAGAGAGCTTTGAGCAAACTTAACGGATTTATTTACATCTTTACAGTGAGTTGTTGAGATGACAGAAGAGAAGAGAAGAACGTTGGGCGAGGCACTGCACGCTCTTTTTGTTGACCCCCGTTCCCTAGGTCCCTAGGTTGGGGATCACTATATAAAACAATGCGGACCAATGGTGATGTGGCAGTTCCTCTCAATGAAGTACCGCCCATCATGTCTGTTCATAGAGGCACAACACAGGCTTGCACATACACACACACCCTTGCCACTAGTCGCAGCGCTGCCGTAGAACAGGGAGGGGGAGAGCGGAAGACGCACGGGCGGCTCGACTGCTTTGGTGTCGGCCTCGGGCTGCATTCCCACGAGGAGATCTTAGCGCGGCTTTTTGAGAGGTGCCAGGTTCGTGGAATCGTCCGGGGAGAGCCCTTTGACCAGCGCCGTCGTCGTCTGCCGGTTAACGCGCTAACAATGCGTGGCTGGCCCAGGCGGGAGATAGAGCGGCGGCTCCGAAACCCTCTTTGGCGACATTCCAGCCCGTTGGCGCCGCTGTCAATCAGTAGGCGCCGTATCGTGGGGCCGGCCTCTGTTGCTTCCTCTGTCCAGCCGTGGCGAGACTTTGTGTTTTGCATCTTAAACAACTACACAAACAGTGTTAGAGTAGGAGCATACGCATGGAAACGGGTGGGTTGGCGGGTACAATTTTTCATGGTCCTATTGATGTACGTTGCGATGCACAAGAACAACAAAACATCGTCTCAAGAGCCCATGTCAAGATAGCGGTGCCCAGATGCCTTACAGAGAATAGTGTATAAGGCTTCATGGTAGTTGCAAATGGAAACCTTTAGGATGAAAATATTTATTGGGGTTCACCACGTAAGTATTCCGTGTATAAACACCACACCCGTTAGAGAGAGAGAGAGAGAAGAAATGTAGCAAAGGTAGGGAGGTTAACTAGACTATGCGCCCAGGTTGCTACCCTACACATGGGGAGGGAGAGAGGGGAGTAAAAAAGAGAGAGAGAAGGATAGACACATGTCACATCACACACACAATGCCGAGTTTCACAGGTGGTACCTCAATGAAGTTGCTGTCAAGTATCTCAGGAGGGCTCGTGTGGCTTTCTGTGCTGATGTGCTGCGCGACCAGGCTCCTAAGATCTTTGCTTCATTAAATGGCTGGTCATCGAGTCTATTCAAGACACACTGGAGAGTCTGGCAATCTTCATCAAATTGGGCACAGTGGCACAAGAGATGTTCAATAGTCTCTATACAGATGCAGCTTTCACACATGGATGAATCTGCCATGCCAATGCGATGACTGAATGACTTAGTAAACGCTACCCCAGTCCACAGCCGGCACAGCATTGTCGCGTCGCGTAGAGAAATGTTGGAGGGAGGGCAGTTGTTTCTGGAGTAATGACTTAGGATTTTTAGGGCGATGATTGGAGCTGAGTGGAGAATTCCAGTGCGCAAGCGTGGCATTATGCGCGATGTGAGGAAGTTCTCTAGCTGCGTCTACTCTTGACAAGGGTATTAACAGTGTGGGCGCTCCATCGTGGGCACATCGGGCAGCGTCGTCGGCGACGTGGTTACCACTGATGCCACAGTGGCCCGGCAACCATTGTGAAACAATGTCGTGTCTTTGATCAGCGGCGCGATGACAAATTCAATTAATACGATACACCGTCTGGTTGTAGTTTCCACGTCGTGGACTTCGCACGCATTGAAGGGCTGCCTTGGAGTCGCAGAAAATGGCCCATCTGCTAGGGGATTCTTGCGCAACAAACTCGCCAGCGGCTCGAAGAGCAGCGAGCTCGGATCCCGTAGATGTCGTGACGTGTGATGTCTTGAATTTGACGGTGATTGATCGAGATGGTATGACAAAGGCACCTGTCGAACTTCCCGAGACCGAACCGTCCGTGTAAACATGAATTCAGTTAGCATACGACAAATGCAAAAGGTCCAGTGAGATCTGCTTCAGGGCTGCAGATGACAGGCTTGCCTTTTTTGATATCCCCGGCACTTCAAGGTGCACAGTCGGTCTTTTCATGCACCACTCTAGAGATAGTGGTATGGTTGCGGGCGAAAATCTCCACGAGATGGAATTCTGGTTAGCCGCAACAACTTTGGAAAACGCTGCCTTTGGTCTTTCTAGTGGCAAGCTAGCAAGGTGGTGGTTAGGCACTCTGGATATGTGACGGATATGTGTCCAGAGTGTGTCGACAGTTATATATGACGTGATCGGATGGTCTTTAGCAATACCAATTGTTGCTAACGTATTAGCGCACCGAAGTAGCCCCAAGCATGTGCGTAGGGCTTGGCCTTGAATGCTTTGCAGGACCCTGATGTTATTTTTTCCAGCGTTGAAGAGCACGGGCGTGCTATACCGCAAATATCCCAAGAAGAGCGCTCTGTACAGCTGAAGCATAGATAACACTGATGTGCCCCACGTTTTACCAGCGAGAAATCTCATCACGTGTGTGATAGAGCTGAGCCTCTTCTTCAAGTGTGAGATGTGAGCACTCCACGAGAGATCTCTGTCGATAATGACGCCCAGGAATCGGTGACGCCTCGTATACGAAAGGTTCGCGTTGTCGATGGAAACAGGATAATAGATCATGGGCTTGCGGGTAAAAGGTACTAAGGCACACTTCTCGGTGGAAATTGTGAGGCCTCGAGCATGGAGGTACGTCGACGTTATTCTCGCTGCTTTTTGGAGCTTTGCGCGTATCTTGTGTCGTGTCACTGCTGAAGTCCAGATACATATATCATCAGCGTATGTAGAGAGATTGGCTGATCGAGGTAGATTTTGTACAAGGTTAATGATCGTGAGGTTAAAGAGCGTAGGGCTGAGAACCCCGCCTTGTGGAACGCCACGAGCGGTGTAATGATCAACAGTGCGGCCTTCCGCCGCAAGCACGAAGAAGAATCTGCTCTGTAGGTAGCTCCGAATTCATCGAAACATTTCTCAACTGATTTCAATATTCGCCAAAGCATCTAGGATGGCATCGTGAGTTACGTTGTCGTATGCACCTTTCACATCGAGGAACATTGCAACTGAGATACGCTTGTGGTATTTCTGTTGTTGCACAGAGGTTACGAGGTCGATGACATTATAAATAGAAGAGCGGCCTCTTCGAACACCAGCCATGGCCTCTGTTTATATATTGTTACATGATATTATAGCGTTCAAGGTACCACTCGAGGCGTGTCAGAACCGTTCTTTTCATTATTTTCCCCACGCAGCTGGATAGCGCAATGAGTCGATATGCTGCCAGATCAAGCGGCGACTTTCCAGGTTTGAGGATTGGTACCAAGCGGCTGGATTTCCACCTTTCTGGAACGATGCCATCGTTCCATGACTGGTTGAAGCATTTTAGTAGCTGGTCTCGGCCGCGTCTTCTAAGATGGCATAAAGCAGCGTATGTAATACCGTCCAGCCCAGGTGACGATGAACGTCTGCAGGTGGCTAGAGCTGCATCCAGTCCCTCGACTGAGAAAAGCATATTCAGTTCAGAAACTCGTGCTAAAGGAACATCCCCGAAAACTTCGTCACTCATGGTAAACACAATGCCCGCAATTCTCACGCAGAAATCTTCAGCAACGTCAACCTGCTGGCGGCCTTGATGGAGAGCCAATGTGCTGAATGGACGTTGTTGTGGAGTCGAGCCAAGGCCACGCACCATCCTCCATATATGCGACATAGGCTTGCGAGGATCGAGTGATTCACAAAATTTCTTTCACCGTCGGTCCTCCAGCTTGTCCAGTCGATGTTGGATTTTCTTTTGTAGACGTCGAGCATCTCTCAGGTCATGAACCGATTTAGTGCGCCTGTACCTTCTCTCCGCCCGCCTACGAATCGTTCGTAGTCGTTCAAGTTCTATATCAAATTCTGAACGCTTTGATGTGTATTTAAAGGCGCACGTAAGCTCTTCCATCACATTTTTCATTACCTCCTCGAGGCCGCACGCGAGATCATCGCATGCTTCTTCCACCTTTGTCTTGTACATTGTCCAAATAACTCTTCTGTTAGTTGATGAGGAGGAAGTTGCAAAACCTGTGACCTTCCGATACTTTGGAATATGATCACTGCCGTGAGTCTCAATATCCGTGAACCATCGCATTTGTTGGGTGAATCGCCGTGACACCAATGAAAGATCCAAGCAACTGCTATAGATCGAACCACGCAAATACGTTGGACAGCCGTTATTCATAACGTCAAGTTCGTGGCGTGAGGCGAATTCAGCAAGTTTCCGGCCTCTGGAATCAATCTTTCTGCTTCCCCAAAGCAAGTGATCAGCATTGAAATCACCAGTAACAATCCAAGGTCTAGCTGTAGCGGTCAAGTTGTCATGTAGCCTTTAACCATCGAACTGACCAGATGGTAAGATGTATGCGCCGATAAGCGTGAAGGCTACCTTCTTCTTTGTAAGGCGGAGGCATACGTATTGATTTCCGTTATGGAATTGCACCAAATGTGGAATGTAGGTTAAATCTGTGTGGATATATATAATTACTTTTCTGGGCTCACCACAAGTGGATGAAGTGAAGGCTTCGTAGCCAGAAAGCTTTATCGCTCTTCACAAATTTCGTTCACATATTACTAATATAGGAAATCTGTTGCGGAAAACGTACCGTCGAAGACATCAGATCCGTGATTTAAGTCCTCTGGCATTCCACTGTAAAACTGTCTCACTACGTACTTCGTCTCGGAATCAAGGCAGTGAAAGAGCCATTTTGTCTATGCGAAGTTGGCAAGCAGTGGACTCAGGGCATCCAATACTTGCACTGCGCATCGTGCTGTAGGCATGTTCGTGTTGCTTATAAGCGTTGCAAATGGCATTGATTAGAGACTTGATCATCGTCAAAATTTCGCGGTCACGCTCTGTTGCCTCATCTTGGCGAGATGCAGAAAGTGGTGCTACCGGTGCACGTCCCAGTTTTTCTGCAGGGGTTTTCCTTGGAAAAGATGGCCATGCTTCTTCTAGAGCCTCCTTTTCAGGGGCAGCATTCTCATTGCACGTGTTCCTTCTGTCCGGTGGTGGTGGTGAGGCAGATTCAACAAAAAGAGGCTTTACAGAAGGCTTGATACTGTGAGCAGGCTTTCTAGATGAGCGCCTGCGACGAGAACGATGTCGTCTGACGACAGCAACCGCTTCTCGGTGAGTCGAACGGTCCCTCACCATTTTCTTCAAAACCAAAATCTCCTGCCTTATTTTCGGACACTCTTTTGATGTGGCGTCGTGGGGTCCTTGGCAATTCGGGCCAAACATAGGAATTAGCCATATAGTTGTCGGCAGAGTGTGGTGCACCACAACGAGAACATGTAGTATTTCCACAGACAGCGCTCACATGACCAAATTTCTGACACTTTCGGCAATGAAGCGGCTTAGGGACAAATGGCCGCACAGCAAGTCGGAAATGACCCACCTTAACATGTGTCGGCAAGCGATCACTCTTAAAGTCTATCTTCACACATCTCGACTTTCCTACACGGCACACCTGTAGTATTTGGGGACCATCATCAGCAGGCTTAATAAGAATCGGCAGATCTTCGAGAAGGTCACATCGATGCCATATATGACGCCTGTAGTTGCCTGATTTCCGAGCGGAATGAGAGTGTGAACATTCATGCCGCCAAGGACGGTGACTTTGCTCAGTGAATCTAACGCTGACGCTTGAGCGACGTCTACTGCTACATTTTTTCGGGGATTTACTCTGATATCCTCAGTACTGTTCGGCAACAGTGCCTTGAGCTCTGAAGATACAGCTTGCCTGTTCAGTAGTCTCATGTTGATGGATGGTTGCGTAGGCAAGAATTGGACGGTGTACGTCGGCAGGCTTTGCGGGGCCCTCACAGCAGATGCGTCCATGGATGCCCTGAGCATCCTCCGCTTTGCTTTCTGGCTCATGACGGCCACGTATTCGTCGTCGGAGGTGTCGGTGCTTTCTGCAGTGCCAATGAGGGTAGCCTCGCTGTCACTGGAAAGGCAGTTTCGCTTCCTTGAGGCTGCCGGCGCTATCGCCGGCAATGCGGGTGGGCGTGCAGATGAGTCCATTTCCATCGCCGCCGAAAAGGGAACTATGTTCCCCGTACAACTGCGAAAATAAGTAAAAAGTCTGAAGATGAACGGCAAACACTCAGCTACAGCAACACTTCGTCTTCTTCTTCGGCTTTTCCTTGTGCTAAAGGGAACAGGCGCCATGAAAACTCTTTGCCGGTTTCTCTAAACTCTAGTATCGATGCGATGTGTCGTTAGCTTTGTTATTGTTAGCATGAGACTCATTATATTTATCCATGAAGTATTAGCTATCATTTGGGTCTGAGTGTTACCTCAAGGCGGGTGACAAAGTGACTCCTTTGAATCACGAAGGAGCGCAAAGAAAGAGCAAGGAGACGCACACCACGCTACATTTCTAACATAAGGTTCATTATCAGGCACCACGTACTTCTTATGCACATTTTTTTTTGCACACAGCTGCAAAAAACACGTGTGAGAACACAAAGAATTTTTCACCAGCATTCTAAAGACGATAGTCTTCCTTGGGGACCTTCGCCGCAAAAAGTTTGATCTGTCTGTCTGTCTGTCTGTCTGTCTGTCTATCTGTCTCTCCAGCCTTAACTGTACCGGGTACTCTCAACTGTACTACCCGGTACCCCGAAACGCCGACACCATCTGCAGCGCTCACAAATGTTGCTCAATATTCAGCTGTCATGCTTGTGCGATTGTCAATTAAAAAGCAAATCATGCGCATATCTGGGGCACCATACAACACGTATATATTCTGTATGTGCGTCTTTTACTAGAAAAGGCATACATAAGTAATTCTAAGCACCGTAGCGTTTATCCCGCTGCGCTGACCATGTGACGCTTGCGCAAAAAGGCTAGTGTTTCTAACGCTTTGCTAAGACGACACGGTGGTGGCACCTACCTGTCACATTGCGTTATACACATTATTACCTCTTAGACGGGCGTGTGCGCCCGTCTAAGAGCCACGCGCTTCGTTTTCTGAAATAACTGCCAGATAGCGCTCATGTCTGACGTGTGACGTGACTTCATGCGCTCATTCGCCTTCGCTGCACACTCGAGGCACTCTAAAGCAGTGCCTCCAGAATACCATTCACCACTTGCACAGAACATCAAATAAACGTTTTGTTCACACTCTGCAGACGCAAGACTATCGTCTTTCGGCGACACTTGGATATTACCATGCGGGGATGCGGGGCCATTTTTTTTTGTGGCAGCCACTCCTACTTGAGAGTCATATCACACAAAGAAAAAGATTACTTATCACGCCGTGCAGCTCATGCGCAGAGATTGAGACGGCTTGTTTGATCTTTGCTGCAGCCATGTTTATCACCCGCGTACTTCCACGTTTGCTCACGGGTAGAAAATGATATTCACGGCGTGATGTAATCAATTTGGACTTCATGTGGAACATGACGGTGACAACGACGCCGAAAACGAACACCTGTTGACAGTGCCCATGTAATAGCTATCGCAATAAAATGCTACGACCAAACGCGCGTAAGCCAAGCGAACCACGCACATTTTTCTCCGTATTGCCGGGGCGAAAGCCACGTTACAAAACTTCAGATATCGGGGCGCACGCACCCTCCGGTTCACAGCTACCACCGATAGATAAGGAGCAGTACGAGGGAGAAGAGAACAAACCGACATTGCGCATGTCCGTTGCTATGACGACGCGCCTGTGAAGAAGTGGAAGAACTTTGCGATCCATAGTGGGCAGCGCACAAAAGGAAACACACAAGAGAAGGAATCAGGACAAGCGCTGGTCTAACAACTGAAAGTTTTATTTGAAAGAAAGCATATATATACATGTGTACACAGAAAATCAAGTGCTACGCAAGATTACTTCCGATCAATGAAACCAATCTCCTGTTCAGATAAAGAAACAGATGGCTGGCTAACGCAAATGCCAACACTCTTCGCCATGTGGTAAGCCTCAGCAATCTCACGTGTCCTTTGATTATGATGGCGGTCGATGATTGCGGTTTGCTCAAAAGAAGGAATACAACCGCAATCGCGGCAATGGCTGGCGAGGTGAGACAGAACCCCACCCTTTAAAGAATTTTCATGCTCCCGTAGCCTAATATTAATACATCTACCGGTCTGTCCTATGCAGACACTCCCGCACGAGCAAGGAATTTTATAGACTACCCCGGTCGAACATGCGGTATACTTCTTAACGTGCTTGATTGAACAAGTGTTATCAACCGCCCTCGTAATTCCCTTAACGCGTCTATGAATCTTGCCACATAAGCTACCCAATTTATTCCCACTTTGCGATGGCTGAGCTTAAAGGCGATACGCATGTGCAAGGTTGTTTTCTAGGTTTCTACCACGCAGATCGCCGCTATCGCTCATCGAAAAGGTTTTGTTAAAATTCAAATCTCGCGACATAGATATCCAACTGCTATGGCTTTTTTCTGCATTACTTCTGTAGCATCTCAATTGTTACGCTTGCGATGGCATTCGCGTCTTGCACAAGTAACGCTATATATAGTGCATTGTCTAAATTGCCGAGCCCCTTAAGCTCTAAACTTGCTCACTACGAACACTTCCATGAAAGAGACTAAAGTTACTCATCAACTCAAACAGCCACAGAGTTACAGTCATCTGAAAGATTCAATGGCTACGAATTCACTTTGCCGTGCTGCCAACCTCTCCTTCACGCTCTGTATAGGCCAACTGGTGTTTTTCAAGCAAGGCTTCAAAGCGCTGCTTCATGAAACAGCCTTAATAACTTTCATCATAATGCAGTCATTCCTGGTGCAGAAACCCGGCTACACACTATGACCAAGAACCGTTGAAGCACATTGCTATGTTCACAGCAATATTCAACATCATTATTTTCAAGCTATGTATTATAACCCCACGACAGTACAAGCGGTGCGCAGCACGGACATCTAAAATTGACTTCCAAAGAAGATTTGCTTTCGTGCTTCTAATCAGCAAGCCTTGATTTTGTGAGCATACAGTTTGAAAAACTGAGGTGCGCTCATGCGTAGTTCGGTACGCTATACGCGATGCCACTTGGCGTTGTGTGCAGGTTGTCAATCCGTCCGATGCGCCTTTGGAGGGAGAAAACGTTTGTAAAAGGGTATATAAAAGCTTCGCCTTGTTTGCGCGGATGTCAAGCACAAATCTATAGCTTACATAATATACCTTACAAAAGCGCGGAAGCAATGGTGGCATTGGACATAGCTTGAAGAAAAGTCGCCCCAAGGGCACGCGGTGCGCTGACGTTGGGGACTACACGATGAACTGATTTGTTCGCGATAATTGCATCTGTGTTCCGAAGCTTTGCCGCTTGTTTGATCCATCTAGAAACTCTCGAACATTGTTACTTATTCTATATTTATATATTGCCCTTCAGTGCCTCGCTCAAACATAAAACAATGGCCACTTTAGTCGGGCTTGCCTCAGGCGCAGTCACTGACTGCCTCGAGGTACGTCCATTCAGTCGATTTTGGGAAAAACAGAAAAGGGGTAGTACTTTTCAAAAACATATTCTCAATTGTGCTGCCACTTGCACTCCATTCATTTGTGAAACGTTTAGAATATCAACCACAAGATAAACGTGTGTTCTGCGAGGAAAATTAGTATACACAAAAACATTTGGCGCTATAAATAGTGTGCAAGAAAGCATTTCGGATCATCGTTCTGATGGCATATTTATCATTAACGAAGTAAGCTGGCAAATGCAAGTTGCTGGCCTATTTATTTATTTCCACCAATAAGAAAAAAAAAACGTCATCCCAGACAGAAGAAGTCTTGTCTTGTCGAGAGCACGTTTCCATGCACGACAGTGCGTAGCCAGGGGGTGACCCACCCATTGGTGCTCGTAACCACCCCTCCCACCCCCCACCCCCTGAAAACATTTTTGCCTTCTATAGAATACAGGGCCGTTATTACGATTTTGTATATCGCAGCGCACGTGTGTTGCACTTTTTTATCTCTACTTCCTGTCATGCCTGATAAAGGGAGACGTGGGTCTGGAGGCACATCCATCAGCACTATAGCAAAGTGCTCTTTCATCGCAGGCACGCGCCGGCATGTTTTTGAACTAAGGAGACCGCCCCGCCGTGGTGGTCTAGTGGCTAAAGTACTCGGCTGCTGACCCGCCGATCGCGGGATCCAATCCCGGCTGTGGCGGCTGCAATTCCGATGGAGGCGGAAATGTTGTAGGCCCGTGTGCTAAGATTTGGGTGCACGTTATAGAACCCCAGGTGGTCGAAACTTCCGAAGCCCTCCACTACGGCGTCTCTCATAATCATATGGTGGTTTTGGAACGTTAAACCCCACATATAAATCAATCGAACTAAGGAGACCCGTTTTTGAAAGCGGGTATATATGAAAGCCCGCCAAGAGACAGAACGCAAGAACGAACAGGGAAAAATAAACACGATATGAGAGTAACGTCTGTAGTCGGCTTCATTTCTTGGCGGATGGCCAATATAGCCTGGCTGTCGCTGCTAAGAAAGGAAGAAAAGGAGAAAACGCATGAAGCTTGTCTACTTCGTTCAGTATTGGGAGAACAAATTGGGGATCGATGACATTCCAGTCCAGATTATTTGGCAGGAATGTGGTCGCACAGAACGACAGAGGTCTAGGGCAAATAACCGGTGCCCCATTCTGTTCGCCGAATAGTTCTCAAGGGAAGTAATGCGCCGGCAATGAGAGAAAAAGAAATTGAGTAGTCAGGTGCAGCTAGCAATATGTAGGCGCGCGACAGCCGTAAATCGACGTCCCTGAGTGGTGTATTTTTTTCACTGTGGGCAATAAACCATTATTTATTGTTGTTCACTAGCAATTCAACATTGTGACCACTTTCTGTATGTTGACTTTAATTGTACGCAGTCTTCGCCATTCGCTGACTCTTCTGAGGGGAGATTTCTTTTCCCTTTCCAATGAAAAAAAATAATTGTTAAGTACACCTGTTGCCCCGTATTATGACAGCAAAGCTTTACGTGGAAAATGCATAATGCCAGGTTTTTCTTACACACATTGTGATGCCTCATTGTTTTTCAGTTATGTCAGACTCTCTTTCTCGCCTTAAGGCCACAGCGGTGACAGTTGACACCACCACATAACATTTACCACAGTAACTCAAAAACAAAATCAAAACTGCTAATTCTTAGGGGAGTATTCCTCCGATGATTTGCGCTATGGTCGACATGGGGTCATTTTCGTGGAGCTGGGAGCCACAACGAAGAAGGCACCTGAACGAAGTCGTTAGTGAGGCAAAGATTTTCTGTAGGTTGAGGCGTTTAAGCGCAATTATCGAGACGAAATCCCAAAGTTGTCTCAAGGACTTCCTTACTGCCAAATAATACGTCGTTCCAATTTTGTCTACACTAGTGAGCATAGCTCGAATAAAAATTTTTTTTCTATTATCACAACCACTGAGCCCTGGTGACCTAATTTTAAACAATGTTTACAAATTCACAATAATTACGCATCTAGCTTACTTATGCGTTTAATGTCTTCCGAGGTCCTAAATATAAGGCAAAGACACCCAAAATAAAAAATCCGCGGCTGAAATAGATAGGTTATGCTTCGAAGATAGCCAGCCATGCCTAGAGAATTATATTCTCTATAGTAGTCTTCAGCATCGCCAATTTTTATCCTTATAACAATGATAAGTGGTGTTTGCACTTCTTTGCGTTTCCTGTATAGTGCCTTTATAGAATCAAAAAGAACATGAGCTGACAACACTACCTAAGAACTCTACCTAGCTAAAAGCTTTCTTAACAAACTTTATTTCAGTTTCGTCACGATGCATTGTTTTCAAATATTTACAGTTTGATCACGTCGCACGCGTTTAAAAAAAGAAGGAAGCGAGACTTCCAGGACTCTCGTCTCGTATTTTGATACTGCTATAGCTTCCGAACATCGATTTCTTCGCTCAGTCTCTGAAGGTTTCCCTTCGAGTAACGGCTCAGTTTATTCTTTCACGTCACCTTTCTCGTACAAATACTCTTTTGCCATCATTTGTCAAAGCCAAGCGACTCTTCCAGTCACCCCTTCTTTGTTCTCAAACATCAGGACGAGAAACATCGAAAAAGTTTGGGACTGCTTTTTTCTTATTATTCTTTGCCCTACCTTATCTTTGTGAATGTTACGTCCTCTTATCTCAATGAAAGCTATCCCGGAGCAACTCGGGCGTGATTGTTCACATAAAAATTACCAATACTATAGAGGCACTCGATAAGCGGTGTTTCCTGGCGTGTACACACAGGAAGCAGACACTTCAGATCTTACACAACGCTTTTTTGACATATATTTTTCAGGGACTACTACAACTACTCTTTTCGTGAGCCTTATCCTGATTTGATTCCAGAAGCCTTAAAACTAAATTCCCTGGGGGCTTTTGCAGAGAAGATCGTTTGATGTTTGTTCGTCCTGCAATATATGTACAACCCATACTCTTCATCTGGACGCTTTCCACTCTTCTTGGGCGCTGCTTAATTTGAGTAATTTGATACTTTTACCCAATGGTTTCCAAGTTTTGCTGTTGTAGCTGCCTGGATAGTCTAGATAGCTGCTTGGTTAGCTGCCCGTTTTAAGTGGTAAGAACCCACGTAAAATGAATCGCTGTCTCAACTCATTACCTCCAGTTGATTTTTCAAGTGCATAGCACTTTAAAGACTCGACTTGTCATGCGTATCTGTTACGTGGTGTGATGAAGCTGAAACAGGCCTAAAACACTGCAAGCAATGCTCAAAAACTGGGTTTACAAATAAACAAAAATGGTGTAAATGTAATAAACTGAAATAGTTTAGAATTAATAAAAATAATTAAGTGAAGATTGCTAAACTCGTTCCGGAAATCTTACGGCAGGCGCCCGCACCACGCAAGTGAGTGCGCCGTCTCGCGAAGCGCGCTTTCAACTCCTCCCACGGGCGCCTTCGTTAAAGCATTTTACGGGAAACACAACTTGACGGAATGGCTGTTGACAACAAGCATCTCAAACACAAATGCTCTAACAAACAGTTAAAATATGATGAATTCCACGAGAGAAAAAGATAAGGCCCGCGGTGTAATGCAAAGCTCTGGAAATTATCGCCTCTGATCTTCTTCAACGTGCACTCAGGGAGCAAAAAAGACAAGCCTCAAAAACTTTGCGTCCATCGAAACGTGGCCTCAACAGCCGGGATCTAACCTACGACCTTCTATTCAACAGCCGATCACCGTAATCGTTACAGCACCGCGGCAGAATAGTAACTAGCGGGTAGTCGATAAAACATGGCATAAGGTAGCGGGCATGTCACACTCCTAATTGGCGAATATCTGGAGCAAGATTCCATCCGTGTTAGAAAAACACTGCATGCTTACTTAAAACACCGGCGCAGACGCTTTGGAAAACGGAGCAGTATTGAACACGAACGGGAATCACTGGTTGCCAGTGTGACGCACTTTCTAAGGTTTCACATTAGCTGATCTGCACTCAGGATAGAGAAGTACACCAATGACTACACATTTTTTTCATATTGTTCCCATTTTTTCCCAGTAACTTAAGTGACAAGGAAGTTACATGAATTGTACAATCACAGAGAGCTAAGGATTAGAAAACTATATTAAAACACTCCATCGGAAGGGACTGCTGTAGCATTTCTGCTTTTAAAATAATAGACAGCAAATGCATGATATCTTTAAAAGGCGCTCTTGTTCGGCTTGTTACGCTGGAGCTACACACATATATACTTCCTCTCTGCACAGTGCGGGCGGGGCAATCACCTGCAAATTATGCAAGGCTAGATCCGCCGGCTACCTACGACATCCTCAACCTTAAACTTAATCTCCGCACCATGCGTATTTCGTGGGCATTGTGGAGGATATATTTGTTGTTCTTTGCATTGTTACCAAACTTAGACTTTACGTACACCTGGTTATGATAATCGCCGGAGCCATCCACCACGGCACCCCTCATAGTCATTATTATTATTATTATTATTATTATTATTATTATTATTATCTGGGAAGTGGCTGTGGTAAAAGTGTAGGTGTTTGGTGCTGTATCACTGCAGCTATTGGTGTTTTTTCTCGGAAAATGCAAATAGACATATTTATTTTTGTTCACAAAAATCATACTCGAACTCATGATGAACCAGTCACTCTTTTAGATAAAGCAATATTAGTTTTTGTTTGTATATTCTGTACTGTTGAAGAAGTGTCTCTTTAGAAAAACGCTTGTTTCTGCGCTCTGTATTTTTTAGTGAAATCATCGGTCTTTTGAGGTGCCTCGCCTCCCCGTCTTGCGGTGATGGCCGTGGATCATGCCAGAGGCCCGCCTGGTCACAGGTCCTCACACCCGTCAACCACAAGGAAGCGAGCTGGCTCTCCCAGTGACGCTGAGGACACCGATCTCTATTCTATGTCGGAAGACGACACATCCGATGGCAGCTTTATACCTGTCCGCGGTAAGAGCGCGAAGAGAAGGATGGCGAATACAGCAGCATCAGCTCCTGCAAGCACAGCGACTGTGCAGTCAAGGCCTGAGCGCTGGCCGCACGTCATCATCTTCATGCCCGAAGATCCATCAAGCAACCTATGGCTTCTGAACAGGCAAGCCCTTTCCGTTGCTCTCGAATGTGCGGTGCCACATCAAATTAAGGACGTACGAGTAAACCAAAGGAAGAAAATTCTTGTCATAGACGTGCACGATGTGAGTGCGCTAAGACAGCTGCAGCAAATGACTGAGCTAGGCGGCTATAAAATGCGCCCCTTTATCCCGATGGATGATAAATCAATTGTCGGTGTAATTTATGACATCGACATTGCCATTCCTAATGCTGACTTGTCTACCCTCATCAAGCCTGCAAACGAGGGAACTGTCATTACGCAAGTGCGGCGCCTTGGAAATACGCGCTGCGTAAACGTGTTTTTCAAGGGAGATTGCATACTGTCCCACGCTAAAGTTGGACATTTCCGACATCCGATTCGACCATTCATCCAAAAGCCACTTCAATGTCATCAGTGCTTCAGGCTAGGACACGTCAAGGGCGTATGCCCCAACTTACGACGGTGTCCCCGCTGCGCTGAACCTCATGCTGAAGACGCCTGTCGGGCGACTACTCTGAAGTGCGCCAACTGCAGCGGTCCTCATGCTGCCTCGTCCTCGAATCCAAAAAGAGCGCGTGGTTCTCAGACAAATGGCCCGAGACAAGTCGACACACAGGGAGGCAGCCGAAGTAGTCCGGCGTCGGCGTCGACGTCGGCATCATCGAAAGTCTTCAAAGAAGACACATTCCCGAGACGCTACTTCCCACTCTTTACCGGTTTCATCCAATGGTGCCGCGAAAGGGCCCACCACTTCTACGAAAGAAATAGAGAAGGCTCCTGCTCTTGAGGAATGGCCCACGCTCCCGACGCGCTCTTCTGCCAAGGAACCTCTGCAGGTTGTGGCCACACCAGAACCGTCTCCAGCCATGGAAGATTTGCCTAAAACTGATCGTCAAGTGATTTCGGTGCTGCGTTTTCTCATAGAAGCCATCCAAGCGATATTAGTCGACATGAAGACACTGTCTGTTCGAAGCGCACTTGGACTATTGGACGCCCTAAGCCCAGTGCTTGAATCTCTCAACTAGAAAGATGGCTACTCACACCTCATCATTTCATAAAGAAGTCAAGGCTGCATCCGTCATCCAATGGAACGCCAGAGGACTAAAATCACGCCTTTTAGATTTTTGTCAGTTTGTGTTTACCAAAGTGTTTCCAATCATCGTCATTTGTGAACCCGATTTGTCGAAACCAATTAGACTGTCGGGGTACGAAGCTGTCATGTCTTCAACGAACGGTGCTTGCAGCAAAATCATCGTCTTTGTTCGTCGTGAACTGACGTGTGTTGTGCAACCAATTCCACCTCACGATGACAATCAGTATGTCTGCATCACTGTGAAAAAGGACAAACTCATGTTTACTCTCATCGGCGTTTATATGTCGCCGTCGAATAGTCTCGATTCCAGGAGATTAGCGGATATTTTGAAAGTGTGTTCTGCACCATTGGTCATCATAGGTGATTTCATTGCGCACAATCACGCATGGGGAAGTACGGGGACAAAAGCAAGAAGACGCAGGTTAGCAAACATTGCCTACAATTATTGCCTTACTCTCCTGAACGACGGCAGCCCCACTTTTCTTCGAGGGGTGACATACGGCAGCTGTCTCGACCTTGCCTTTGTCTCTAACTCCCTCGCGAGATACGTCAAGTGGTTTCCAGATGTTGAGACACGAGGAAGTGATCACATTCCAATCGACCTTAACATAAAAGGCTTGTCTAGTTATGGTCCATGGACGACCATTCGAGCAGTCCAATGAACCAACTTCACATCTGACATGGAAGATGCTTGCAGCGATGGCCTACGATCTGGGTTAGAGCAAAGAATTAGGAGCACAATGCAGAACGCCACTCGCATGGTGACGATATCTTCCACACGAAACGACTTTGATATAGCGTTGGAGCGACTCCGAGCACTGCGACGCCGGGCGGAGCGTCGGTATCGGCGTACAAAATCAATTCACGATCTTAGGGCAGCCAGGAGGATGCAAAAGAAGATTCGGCGTCGCATGGATAGATTAGCATCGGAACGATGGACAACGTTTTGCCAGTCACTAGACCCTCGCAAGCCACTCTCACACATTTGGAAAACGGTGCAAGGTCTGCGTCACCCTACGGAGCAGCGCTTTCCATTCAAAGCGCTCGCGCTATTTCAAAGAAGGCAAGACATCGATGTCGCAGAAGATTTATGTGCGCAGATCGCTAACCAAGCCACTCGTCCAGATTCTCCAGTGAGAGGTGACGTCCCCCGCTCCCGTGACTACCACATGGACCTCCCTTTTACAATGGAGGAGCTCGAGGTGGCACTAGCTCTCTGCAGGTGTTCGACTTTCCCTGGCCCAGATGGTATTCCGTACCGAGCCTTGTGCAACCTTGGGGAAGGTGCAAGAAGAGAACTGTTGAGCCTCTACAACATCTCGTGGCAGGATGGCAATGTTCCTGATGACTGGAAAGTAAGCCGCTTGTTTCCCACCTTGAAGCAGGGCAAGTCTTCACTCGAACTAACCTCATACCGCCCAATAGCACTGGCCAGCTGCGTAGGGAAGATAGTGGAACCGATGATACTAGGCCGCCTGGAGTGGCATCTTGAATACTACAAAATTTATCCAAATTCAATGACTGGTTTCCGACGCGACCCCTCTTCTATTGACAATGTCGTTGATCTAGTTTCGTACGTTCAGCACGAAAGATCCCGTAAGCGACTATCTGCAGCTCTGTTTCTAGATGTGAAAGGCACTTATGATAATGTACTACATGAAGCCATATTTGGTGCTCTTGGGGTGGTTGGCCTTGGTGGTCAAGTCTTTCGGTGGATTTCGAGTTACCTGGCTGCGAGATCATTCTTTGTGTTAACAGAAGATGGCCCAACTACGCGACGCTATACTTCCAGGAGTGTTCCTCAAGGCGGAGTTCTTAGCTCGACGCTTTTTAATCTTGCACTAATTGGCCTTGCTGAATACTTGCCAAGCACCATTAAAATATCAATATACGCAGACGACATCTGTGTCTCGACTTCGGCAGTCACACGTCCTTAGATACGTTCCCGGCTTCAAAAAGCAGCAACTATGATTGCCAACTACTTGTTAAAACAAGATCTCAGCATATTACCAGAAAAATGCGCGCTGGTGGCCTTCACTCGCAAAGCAATGACTCCTTATGTCATCTCAATCTGTGGGAGACCGATTTCTTACGCCAAAACCCACCGGTTTCTGGGCATCATTCTTGATAGGGACCTCTGTTGGAGTCCGCATGTGACCTATATGAAGAAGCGCCTGACCACTATTTCCCAACTGTTCAAGTTCCAGGCAGGAAAAACGTGGGAGATGTCAGTAGATGCAATGATGGAGCTCTACAGAGCCCTGTTTCTCGGTTTCCTCAGATATAGCTTGCCCGTGCTAAGCAATACCTGCAAGACCAATGTTCGTGTTCTACAGGCAGTACAAGCCCAAGCGCTGATAGTGTGCCTCGGTCTGCCCAGATGTACGTCAAAGGAAGCAACAATTGCAATTGCTGGTGACTATCCAATACAAACTCATATTGTTGTAGAAGTCCTGAGAACGCACATCAGACACTTCGCACGTGCTCCCTGTCATCACCTTGCACTGTTGCCTTCAGAGAGGCGCCAAGCATCGTTCGCCAAAATGATTGTGAAATACAACGATAAACTTCCCTCGGGCTTCACTCCTGCATCTAAACGATCCATACTGCCTTGGTGTCTTATTCGACCCACAGTGCATCTTAGTGTACCAGGGATCCGGAGGAAATCTGAGCTATCGTCGCCTGTGCTGAAACAACTGTTTCTTCTTCTTTTGCACGAGAAATATTCCGACAGCATACATGTATACACCGATGGTTCCACGAACCGCCAGTCTTCGTCAGGGGCAGTAGTTGTCCCAGCAAGAGGTGTTACCATCAGCTTCAGGACTGACCACTCCACGGCATCTACAGCAGCGGAACTAGCTGCTTTGCGCGCTGCACTTCGTGTGGTCAATCGAGAACCACCGCAACAATGGTCGATTTTCAGCGACTCAAGGGCTGCCCTACAATCTGTGCTCTCAGCACTGCGTCGCGGGCCATACGAACAGCTTGTTTTCGAAATTCGATGCCTTCTCCACACTTCACACGAGAAAGGGTATCATGTGACGCTTCAATAGCTGCCAAGTCACTGCGGCATCATAGGGAACGAACATGCTGATACTGCCATGCGGGCAGCCGTTGAAGAAACACGAGAAGAAGCCATACCACTTTCGCGGACCGATACTGCGAGTAATCTTCGGCGACGTGCGCGTGAAATCACGTTTTCACTATGGTGCCCACCAAGCATCGATACGAATCGTCAACACCATCTGTCCTCTTTGATGGCTCTCCGCATGCCCACTGGACTCGACCGAAGAGAAGCCACCCTTCTTCATCGCTTATGGCTAGGAGTGGCATTTACAAAATCTTATTCCTTTGTCATAGGAATGGCCGACAATGCTCTCTGCGAATCCTGTCATTGCGATGAGACGCTACACCACATCCTGTGTGACTGTCCGTTGTATGAAATCCAGGGAAAGACACTGGCGTCCGCTTTTGCGAGCATCGACAATAGCCAAATGTCTGTGGACACTATTCTGTCAAGTGCCCGAGAGAAGACATTGCAACAGAAGGCGACGAAAGCTCTGTTGAAATTCCTATGCGACACGGACTTGAAAAATCGACTGTTACAGCAGCGTCACACACCGCGAAAGACAAGACTGGACTATGACTGAGTGTGCGCGCGTGTGCTGCCGAATGTGCTGTGTTTCTCTTTTTCCTCTCTGCTTTCTATCTTTCATCTCCCCCATCCCTCTCCCATGCGCAGGGTAGCAAACCGGCTGCCTATAGGCTGGTTAACCTCCCTGCCGTTCTTTTCCCCCTGTTTTCTTTTCTTCCTTCCTGTACTGTTTTTTATTCTTGTTGTCCTTGTGCATTTATTCATGTATTCCTACCATCGTGATCGAGTTTCGGTTTCTAACGTAGCCTAACTACCCCTAATTTTTAAATAAATAAAAAATAAATAAAACAATGCGGTAATTCGATGGGCTCCCATAGCTAACTATATGTCCTACCCAGGCAGCGCCGGAATCTATCCGTATAGAGCAGTTTAGGGAGCATACCGAACTTTGTGCGACTTCTGATGAGCGACCCGCTTGGTTATATTTCATCTCAAAGCACGCATAACCCTTCACAACAACTCCGGCCCCTACCCGTTCTATATCGACGTGAAGCTTCACTTCTCTATAGCCTTTGGCTGAGAGTTGCTTTCACTAAAGTATATACCTCGTTAATTGGAATGACGGACAGCTGGGCATGCGATGTTTGCGGCTCCGATGAAAATATCAAACACCTGCTGTACCACCGTGCTCGATTCGCCTCAGAGAGACAAGTGCTTGCCAACGCGTTGCGGCGGCTAGATGTTCGGCCTCTTTCTGGGCAGCTGCTATTATAGCACCATCCACATCCTTCGACAGCCTAAAAGGGAGTGAAAGCCCTCTTGTGTTTCTTGAGGAAGACGGATTTTTGTGAACGCCTCTGAATTGCGGTGGAGTTCAGCACGCTGCAGTGAAATTACTGTCTGTTTTTCCTTCTTTTTCTTTTCCTTCTCTTTCCTCTTTTTCGTCTCCTTCCCCAAGTGTAGGGTAGCGAACTGGGCGTCTTTGTAGTTAACCTCCCTGCCTTCTTCCTGTTTTATTTGTTTCAAAGCACGCTGTACAAACAACCTCCAGTTCCACACTTGGCACTACAGGCTCACACGAGAAGCTAAATTGCAGGAGCTCAGAAGCGCGACGGCAGTGCCATTGCCACGTGCGGCTACTTCCTTTTATGAGCATCTCCGCGTAGTCAAGTGTTCTTTTTTCAGCTTTAGTCGTCCCCTTTCATGCATACACTGAGCCGTAAACTAATATTACTCAAATGGAGCGAGTTTCAAGAAACGTACTAATCTAGAGCAGTCGAGCGATTTCAGGATTATATGAACTCGTACTTGACTAGCTTGCCTGCTTAATACGCAGTGGCTCCCCGACCTCAACCTCAGAAATGAGAGAGTGCTTGCCGCTGTCATCGAATGGGAGTTTTGTAAGGTCAGTTGCGCACAACTTCGCCCAGCAAGAAGTTCTATCTGCACTCGGCCTCTTGGCTTTTAGAACGGCAAACGAACAACCGGGCGTCACACAATGCGAATAGTGTCACGAGTGAGTCATCCAATGCTCCCACCTACTACAAAAGCTAGTTCTCGGTACCCCATTAACTGTGGCACATACCCACTTCAGGCATAATTCCTCATTGTCGTCAGCCACTGCATGAACAATTGGCACGAAATTCCTTGCAATAGTTTAGCGGATATCACGCTTCTCAGAAGAATGACGAAGGACAGCTCAGCGATGCCCGCTTACTACCCAATATTTTCATTATGAATGCCGTAGTTGGTACCCAGCAAGAGTGCTTGCAGGAGTTACCAAATGAGTGTATAGAAAAAGCTCTAAAAGACCGCTCTTCGATCTTTCGCTGAGACTGTGCTGCGCCTTCCGCGCAGGCCTGGCGTCTTTGTCGCACTTTGTCGACACGTCATCATTTCTTGCGACGTGTTTTGAGTTCTGGCAAGTTCAGTACCGAAGGAGGCACAGACATTGCACCGGGCTCTAAATAGCACGGTTGACTCCTGTAATGCCCAATGTATCATATATGATATATGGATGATTCCACAAGATGAGCGACATGGTTCGAAAAGTTCATATTTTAGATTTGATTGTTTATTTTATATTTTGTGCACATACCACCAAGTAGCCTGAAAGTGAACTTCGTTTTTTTTATTGAGTAGATTGTTTAGGACGAAAAAAATATTGAACTTATTTTTTAAAAGGGGACCAATTTCGTCCTTTGTCATTTTCAAAAGTTAACGTCAAGATAAAAACACAAATATTAGGCTGATCAAGATGATTTTTTTTCTAATTGATGTACGCGTAATGAAACGTGAAGCATTGTTTGAAGCTTCTGTGCTGAAGCAAACTTTTCTGAAAAATGTCTGAACAGGTGACATTTTTTTTTAAGTTGCTTGATTTGAGATTTTTTCTTTCTACGCTAAACCAGCTAGTGTTTCATATCTTGATGACCTATTACAGCATAATGCTTACAATATTGTCTGTCCATACCGTTGTTGTACCTCAAACACTATTTCATAAACGGCCTCAAATTTAAATATACTCGACAGTAAAGCTTATGGCAAAATCAATATTTAAATACTCAATTCTCAATTTTTTCTAAAATTTCATAAAACTTTTCGCATTTTTTATAGAAAAGGAATATTAAAAAGCATAGCACATTATTTTATTTGAAGCGACAGTATCACAGGTGGAAGATGCAGATTTTCGAGCATGCACTTAGGCGATAAACGCATGAAAAATCAGGCTGAAAAATGGGGTTTGAGCTCCTGAGTTGTTTGAACAGGAACATCCTAACTAAGAAGAAGCAGAGTTAGCCCAATCAGGAATAAATTTCTGTAAAGGCGCATTTCCGGTGGGCTTCGCCAGGCTTTATTACCGGATGAGCAATACATAATTACTCAGTCTAAAGCAATCCGTGCCTATCTGCAGACATTAAAATGCTTTAACGTAGACTAAAATGCTCTAACACCAGCATAGGGCCACAGCAGATAGTACATAAACACTTAGAATGACCCCCTCCTATATTCCCTACTAAGCTGAGGAATGCATTGAACAAAAGCCATGATGTACTCAAACCGCTGCATTTTTTTCAGATGACTTACAGCAGTGCTTGACACTAACAAAACCCGACCATAGTTAGTACCGTTAGGTGAGGTTAACCAAACGCACCGAAAACATAGGCCTGCAACACGTGGCAAAAATATGCACGAAAACAATCTTAAAGTAACAAATGGTCTCTAGGTAATCTCCATTTGCATAGAGCATCTTGAAATTCTTCAGCCATATGGTCTTCTACACCATGATTTCAGATGCCGGCTTATACACTCCCAAGCTTGCCACTCTTAGGTGAGAGAGTGAGGTTTCGTGCTTTGCTAGGCTTTACTAAACTATGTTCCTTAAAAATTACAGATTTCTTACAACTTCCCATAGTTGAAACCCTATGATATCATACATTGCCTACTAGAGGGGTGCGCATAAAATTGTTGAGCAGCCGATCAGGGAAGGAAACGCTAAACAGTGTTCAGGTTGAAGACGTGGCACCAGCGTTGCTAAATTTCAATATTTGTTATGCTTCGGCGGTTCCTCTCGCGAGCCTATTCCCATTTACGTGTACTGAAACAAAACGTTAAAAACAGATTACTGTAATAGCTGTGCCAATATCCTGGGGGTCTCAAGTCTCGGCTTGAAATGACAAATTGAGGAACTTTAGAAAGACGCGCTTAAAACTGTCATTCCCGTTTACCAAATCTGCCTTTCCTTTGTAAATATGGTCCTGTTTAAACGATTCAGAAGTTCAAGCCAAATTTTTTAGCCCTATTTCGCATGCGTTTATCGCCTATGTGCATGCTTGAAAAGGTGGAACTTCCACCCGTACTATTTTCGCTGCAAATAAAGCAATGGAATATGTTTTTAATTATTCTTTTTCTATCATCTGTCAAGAACGTTTTGTGCAAATTCAAGAAAAGTCGAAGATGGGTTTTTTTCAATATTTATTATTCAATAGGCTTAATTGTCAAAATTTTTAACGTTTGAGGTCATTTATAAAACTATATATTTGAGGTACAACAACAGTATTGACAGGAGGAAATATTTTAAACACTATGTTGTAATAGGTCACTGTGTTATGCAACACTAGCTGGTATATCTTAGGAGGAAAAAAATCTCAAATCAAGCCACTTTTTAAAGAATGGCCCCTGTTCAGACATTTTTCAAAAACACTTTTCTTCAGCATACAAACTTCAAACAATGCGGTTTCACTCTTAATTACGCGTTAATTTACTGAAAGAAAAATTGCCTTCATCTATCTAATATTTGTGTTTTTATATTGTCGTTAGATTTCGAAAATGACAAGGGACGAAATTGGTCCCTCTGCACAAAATGAGTTCAATATTTTTTTTCCTCCTAATCTATGGAGTTATAAAAAAAAGAAGTCCACACTCAGGCTACTGGATTGTATGTGCACAAAATGTAAAATAAACAATCAAATCTAAAATATTAACTTTTCGATCCATGTCAATCTCTCGTGGAATCACCTATATTAGATGTAATGCCTAGAAAAATATAACAAATTTCCGGAAATTTCGACCACCTGGGGATCTTCAACGTGCACCCAAATCTCACTGTCCGGGCATGCAGCATTTTCGCTTCCATCAAAAATGCAATATTAGAGTGAAGATACACGTTTAATCAAATAAAAAAATTACCATTTATTAGTACTGGTTGGGTTATGCCTCAAATGCAAATTAATTCACTTTTTTTCTTAAAATTAACTCTACAAGAAGAGCCAAAGCAGTCAGCGTTTTCTCAATTTTTCTCAAGCCATAACTGATTCTTAGGCATCAAGGGGGGTAGGCGCGTATTATACGCGTATGTGACTTCTTTCAGATAATCCTGACCTGCCACGTCTACGTATCTGACTGTTTGAAGAGACAGGCTAACTCTCGCCTGGGTCACATGACTCTCTGAAGAGAGTAGAATGACGCCCAGAAAGAGTGAACGTGCATCTTTGAAGAGAGTCAGATACGTGCGTGGCAAGTCAGGATTATCCGAATGCGGCAATTACATAGCAGCAATATAAGTATTTGACTATTACAGTTCCCTCAATCACGATATGTTTCATACATAAAGAACACAGAGGCATAAGTTGCAGTGCCAGAAGTACTTTTTTTGTTTCACATGAATATGATTATATAGTAGTGCGTATGTGCGCGCACGTGCGTGTGTTTATGTCAGTGAGTGTTTATACGTGTGCGTGTGTGTTTGTGTGTGTGTCTGTGTGTGTGTGTGCGTGCACGTGCTTGTGTGTGTTTGTATCTGTGAATATGTATCGGTATGCGTGCGCGCGCGCGCGCGCGTGTGTGTGTGTGTGTGTGTGTGTGTGTGTGTGTGTGTGTGTGTGTGTGTGTGTGTGTGTGTGTACCGCATACAGATAACATTTGCTCCTAGCCAAATGTGTGGAGTCTTAAAGATTTTTCGCAAGCAGCTAAACATAACCTGACTGACACAGCTTCACGGCCTAGAAATTGGTCTTGTTAAAAGAAAAGCAATATTGCTGCCGACGTTTTTTAGCTTGCTGCAATTGATTTTGTTGGCTGTAGCCAGGGTTCGTCTTATTAATTCCTTCCTTCTATACCGACTGTCTAATTCCTGCTCGACAGGACAAGCGCTCCCGGCATCCCGTTACTCAGGTTACAATGTAGCATTGCCGAAGCCGCGTAGAAAGAACATAATCTTTTGCCTTTCTTTTTTTTAAACACGTACAAGCAAGCAACATACATACTGCAGATCAGCGTCAAAAGTAACTCCTGCCGACCCTTAAAGCCATCTCGCCCACACTGCCAAAACCACCTTTCAAAAGGACAAATCGAAGTATGGAAACGGCGGGTTGCGGTAATAAAGTACATTACCCTGGTGCACTTTTTATCGGTTGGCTACCACTTTGTGCTCAACACAGACGCTACTACCTATAAGCAATCGCTACTTTTTTCTAGTTCCTTAATTTGACAGCGGCGTTCCCCATGCAGATTCTTATCTGTAGTACGGCTGGAGAATTGTGTGCTCAAATATACCTCACTGTATTCTGAGGATTCCTTCCAGCATACAGTTTATTAAATCGAAAAACAGAAACGCCAAAATAACGACAATCAAACTAGTTCATTCACAGCAGTGGCGTAGCCAGAGAGAAAATTAGGGTGTTTCAACTCTTCCTCCTTGATATTCTTTGATTGTGTGCGTACATTATACGCTTGCATTTGATTATATGCATGACGATATGCAGTGAACAGGGTGCCCCTTTCCCAGGCTTCTTTACAGAGAAAGTTTTCCGATCACGCTGCCCACGCAGCTACATTAACAATTTCCTTAGGCACCCTACGCCCCACCCTCGTACCGCATTTCCTATAGATAGGATATACCTATACACGTACCAATAAAGGCATCATCGGGCTCCCAATACAAAATATATTCATAACAGACACATTGAATGGCATTAACTATGTGGCTTAACTCTTTCTCCAACAGAACTTATTACCCTCATAGTCCGCGCTTTGAAGAAATAAAGAAAAGAAGCAAATTTTTCACGGCATTGATGGCCACGAGGAGATTACAAAACAAATCAGAGAAGACACGTAGCAAATCGAGAACGCTAAACACACAAACAGTTTTTTTTTGCAAATAAAAACATACATATCGCTTACGTGCAGTGTTGTCTGCCTAAAGATCTGCAACTGTAGCTTCATTTTTGTTTCCTTCAATTCGTGGAGCGCCCGGATGCGGAAACTCTCCGACTGCAGCCCTGCTGAAAGATGGAAGAGCTGTGCCGGATTTGTAAACAAGAAACGCAGAAGGGTTAAAATTTTGAAAGGTCTTAATTCCAAAAAGAGGATGCGACCCGGTGCATTCGTCATGCCCCTACCGTTAGGCTGGCCCGGAGTAGGAGAAGGATATTTATGAACAAAATACGACGGGCAAAGTGGCGCGTGTGATCCGATTTCCGAAGGAGGATTTTCTTTTTTTCTTTCCGGCAGATTTAGTGCCTTTTGCGAGCCGCGGCAAAGGCGCGAGTGCAGCAAGGTTTTTTCAAGGATAAGACAGGCTCCACTTCCTGTTCCTTCCTACCCCACGTCAGTTTCTTTCTTGCCCGCTCTCCGCTACGAATCGGACGTGCTTTATCATTTACCATTGCCCGTGTACTCCCGCCGTTGAAAAGGCTCCTCGGCAAACTTTGAAAATACGAACATCGAGCACTATATCCCCTCACGCCATTTCCCCGTCGTTTCGGCACAACTCGTGACGACCGCTGTTTGTTCACGTGATGTCAGGATCTAATAAGCTCTCTACTTGGTCCAAATACAAGGAATATCTGTTGAAAATTATTGCCTTCCGTGTTTTGCTCTGGAGACACATGCTTGTGTGTTTTGTCTCGCATGACTACCGTGCGCAATAAACTGTGTGCGCATTGATGTGTGTGTGTGTGTGTGTGTGTGAGTTGAGTGTGAGTGTGTGTGTGTGTGTGTGTGTGTGTGTGTGTGTGTGTGTGTGTGTGTGTGTGTGTGTGTGTGTGTTGATTGATATGTGGGGTTTAACGTCCCAAAAGCACTATATGATTATGAGAGACGCCGTAGTGGAGGGCTCCGGAAATTTAGACCACCTGGGGTTCGTTAGTGTGTGTGTGTGCGCGCGTGCGTGTGTGTGTGCGCGTGCGTGGGTGTGTGTGTGTGTGTGTGTGTGTGTGTGTGTGTGTGTTTGTGTGTGTGTGTGTGTGTGTGTGTTGATCAACGGGGCTTTCTGTTGCTTGATCAGTGATTGTCCACTTTGCTCATAAGGCAGCGGTCGTGATGACTCCCAAAGCGACGCTTGGTTGTGCTCCGACTCCTGACAGACAGCGCCATATCTGGCAGAAAATATTAACTGGGCATGTAAGCCGTGCGTTTTTCCTTCTCTTCGCCGCTCTTCCACTCGCTTCCATGCACTAGCAGGCTCCCTTGCAGTGCCCCGCAATGCAGCGCTTGAAATAAAAAAAGGACTCCCAGCTGGACAGGCGCTTCGACAAGCGAACGTAATCAAAGCAGAAAGGTTCATTAATCTCGTTTACGTTGTAGAGCACACGACAATGACGCCCGACTTAACGTGAAATGCATTTCCGAAGTTCGCAACATTACCGTGTACGATAGGTCGAGGTAAGCTTCCTTCAGTCAAACGTTAATTATATCTAATGTTCCATGCAGTGCGAAGTGAAGCCACGCCTGATATCGATGTTTTACGTCGTCAGCAACGAAAAAAAATAATTGATGTTCTGATGTGCATACTGTCAGTAACAGATGAGCACTCTCATAAACGAACTTTCACAGTGTGCAAAAAGGAACAAAGATTACATGGCCATAGCACTAAAAAACCTGACAAAGTTAGTCATGTGTTCCGTAGCAATTGAGCATCACCCACTCACTTAGCCGTGAGGCAGCCAGCTATAAGCACTGCGAAGCAAGTTCCCTGACTTAAGTGTCTGGTAATGGCTCTTGCATATAGGCGTTCTTGTGCCTTGGCGTATTCTTTTGATTACTTTTGCGTTCATTCGTGCTGTCAGAAATCTCGTTCATAGGCCACAATGAAGGAACCTCATGGTTTAATTTTTTCCCCGACAGATGCGGCAACGCTCCCTGCTTTCCACAATCTTTTAACCAACTCATTGATTGATTGATATGTGGGGTTTAACGTCCCAAAAGCACCATATGATTTTGAGAGACGCCGGAGTGGAGGACTCCGGAAAATTCGACCACCTGGGGTTCTTTAACGTCCACCCAAATCTGAGCACACGGGCCTACAACATTTCCGCCTCCATTGGAAATGCAGCCGCCGCAGCTGGGATTCAATCCCGCGACCTGCTGGTCAGCAGCAGAGTACCTTAGCCACTAGACCACTGCGGCGGGACTAACTAACTCATTCAATTCCCTAGTTATCTTATCATATAGGTGGTGCTAAATAGGGTCAAGAGCAGTTAAGTGCACTATTGCAGTTAAGCGCCTTTTATAAAATATGTATCAAATGTAGCTTCTGATGCGTGACTGCAAAATTGAGAACAATGCACATAAGGAGGTAAAAGATAAAAAAAATCACAGCATACGCACAGAGTGAATGATGACGAGTGGGTCGAAACGTTCGTCAGCCCGTCCATGCTTCCGTCCATCCATTCTTTCTTGCATCCATCCGTCCGCACGTCCATCAGTGCACCCGTCCTTGAGTCCGTCTGTCCGTACATGCGTCCGCGCGTGAGTCCTTCCATTCGTCTGTCCATCCATTCGTGCGTCCATCTATCCGTACGTCCGCGCGTCCAACCACCCGTCCGTCTGTGCGCTAGCTCGTCTGCCATTCATTCATGCGTCCATGCGACCATCCAGCTAGTGAACACTCCAAGTACCACTATCTCGAATCCCCTGCGTAACATACCTGGTCTAGAGTGGGTATGTGCCACCGGTGGCAACCTACTACCACTACAAATATCGGGGACGCCCAACTTATGGCTTAAAAAGCTTCGCCCCTAAAAAGTCCTGAAGCAGAGTGGGTACTGAACCTAGGTTGGTTGGGTCTAAATGGGTATCAAATCTGGGTCGTTTGCGATGCAAGCAGATGTTCTACCTAACAGCCACGCCCTCTGCCTCAGGAAAGAGTGACAATAAATTTCTCTGCTTGAAAATGCAGTAAAAGTAGCTTTGATTGATTTGATTGATTTGTGGGGTTTAACGTCCCAAAACCACCATTTGATTATGAGAGACGCCATAGTGGAGGGCTCCGGAAATTTTGACCACCTGGGGTTCTTTAACGTGCACCCAAATCTGAGTACACGGGCCTACAACATTTCCGCCTCCATCGGAAATGCAGCCGCCGCAGCCGGGAATCGAACCCGCGACCTGCGGGTCAGCAGCCGAGTACCTTAGCCACTAGACCACCGCGGCGGGGCAGTAAAAGTAGCTTTCACGCTTCACAAACACACAAGTCATGTGCACATGCTTCACAATGCAACATGAAATGCTGCAGTAATAATGCGTGGTAGAAGCGTTCGTTGCTAAAAGTCGTCAGAATATGTGGTTAATATAATGGCTCCATAGTTCAAAGCCGGTACCCAACTACATAAGGCACACACGCTACTGCGCCTATTCCCTTAAAGTCACGTAGTGGGTGAATAGCAAAATCGTAAAGATTTCGTGCGTTGACCCCCGTATTGACAAACGCTCCTCGCCTCGACTTTCGCCCTTCACTTGACACAGTTGAGCGGCGCCACCACTCAGCTGAAGATGACGCTGCGCTACTCAAGAATCGCAGCAGATTATTGCTGATATGCAGTGACTTGCCGTGCCTAGAGAAGACGCTCCCACCGGCTTTCTCAAGTGAAGGTGAAGCATTGAGTAAAGAGACGTTGTAGAATACGGGGGTAAGTGTTTGAAGTACGCACTAGGAACAGGATGTCACTACCGCATTCAACTACTAAAGGCGAAGCTTTTGGGTCTCGTAATTTTATTGTATTTACAAGCCTTTTTAGGAACATTCCTAAACACGGAAGTGCATTCATGACCGAATGTACTTGGAAGAGGGACATAGTGTCACCCACATGTCATGCAACTAGAAAACTTACAAACTACTCATTTCGCTTTCGCAAAGCATCTTTAGCGAGAGCTTACTGAAACTAAATGAATACGAAATTTGTGAAAGTACAGACACGGTGAACATATATAGAAGAAAGCATTCGAACACTGCGTTATTCCTTCAGGATAATGAACCAATACCCCGAGAAACGCACCATATGCAAAATCAATTTTTTTTATTTCGTACAAGAAGCAATAATCAGCGGTCTAACCCATACTTTTTGAACAGCAAGAAACAACGCAGATTTAGAGTAAGCACACAAGATGTTTACGAAATCTGGCATAATTGCTCGCTTGCTTTGCACTTCCACATTGTCGCATTCGTGATTGCTAATTGCGCTCACATCAAATATTCAACATCCACACACTCTCCCTAAAGTATTTGCATTAGGGTTCCACAAAGCAACCACAAATGGCAAGAACAAGCGTTTCAAGTCGACTAAATTTTAAGCACATTAAATATTATGATCGATTGAATGCCTGCACGAGCTTGCCCAAGTCTTCTCTTTAATTACTCTCTAATAAAGAGCCGTGCCTTTGATAATCAGAGTCATGTTTCTAACAATGCTTCCAGAAACTTATCCCGCGCTCGAGAGGATAATTTGCTGGTGTGAATACGCGAAGTAATTTTAGCATCGCTCTTCACATCCACTGATAATCGATTCTACCCGAACCTCGCAATTGCGAAGCTCCAATTACAAAAAAAGTAGCGTTTTTTTTTTGGTGATGTAAGCTTATAACGCTGCAACAGCAAGGTTTCGAGTCCTTTACTGTGTAGAGTGGAGATGGAAGGAGAGAAAAGTAATGAGAGCATGCAATTTTAAGTTTATGAGCGGGCCTATCGTACACTTTGTTCGTCTCATACGAGAGTAATAGTGGCGTTACATATTATGTTTACCTTTAACAACGCTTCGCGACGAAGCGAGGCGCGTCAGAACCACAGGAATTATTCTGAAGTGCAGGTGTTTTTTTATGAACACTGTTTAGGCAGAGCTGATAATTGCAGTATTTCGTGTGTGTATCCTTTTTCAGTGCACTGACTTGTGGTTCAGTTGCACAGCAAACTCAGCAAACTCAACTGCTTGAGAGATTATTCCACAATGCAGTCTCCTGGGATTGAACTGGAAGACTGTAAAGAGATCACCATGTTTTAGAAAAGTATCACAGCACAGCCAAATCAATCCAAAAGACAATTGCGCTGGGGAATGCTCAGGGTGCTTTAATTATTGTCTTTAACATTACTTTAGTACCAATGACGTTCAGCGGCATGCCTGACATTTGAACTATACTATATACATACTATAGTACTACAATTCTGTTAGCAATTTATTGTCCCGTACTTTGGCTGACCTAATTGTCTGTTGGAATCACTTCGCTGTGTTCGACACAGACACAAGTCCTATGAAAGAATGCCCCTTCTCTTTTATACATATTTATATTTTTTTATTTGTTGAATTATATAATACAAAAGACCATTCTTTCGTTCTGATCCCACCACAGACAGACAGACAGACAGACAGACAGACAGACAGACAGACAGACAGACAGACAGACAGACAGAGAGACAGGCAGGCAGGCAGGCAGGCAGGCGGGCGGGCGGGCGGGCGGGCGGGCAGGCGGGCAGGCAGGCAGACAGGCAGACACCGAGCAACAGTTATCGCAGCCTACTGTAAATCATTCTTTTCTTAATGTATATTTTATGATTTCTATATCTAAACATGGTGCTTAGGTGAACTTGTTGCAGAGTTTGCAAATCTTTTGTTGCATGTTTTTTTTAGAAACTAGTACTTTTAGACCATTTTTTGTTAAGTGAATTTCACAACACTCGTGCCAATAATTATTTTTTACCATGCTAATCGGTTTTCCAAAGTGCGCACATGGCTAAACAGCCAGCTTGCAATCAGAAACAGAATGGTGGTTATCGCACTGCCACACCGGGATACGCGAACGGTTCACGAAATTTTATTCTGAGTTTATTGAACATACAAGTAGAATAATCTATCAAACAGTTGAGTTTGCTGTGCAACTGAACCACCAGTCAGTGCACTGAAAAAGGATACACAAATAAAATGCTGCAATTATCAGCTCTGCCTAGACAGTCTTCATAAAAAAAAAACAGCTGCACTTCAGAATAATTCCTGTAGTTCTGACGCACCTCGCTTCGTCGCGAAGCGTTGTTAAAGGTACAATATTTAACGCCACTGTTGATTTCGTACGACACGAACAAAGTGTATGATTGGCACAATCGTAAACTTCAAATCGGATGCTCTCATTACTTTTCTGCTCTTCCACCTCCACTCTACATAGTAACGGACTCTAAACCTTGCCGTTGCAGCGTTTAAGCTTACATTACCAAAATAAACGCAACTTGCAACTTTTTCTGTAATTGGAGCTTCGCAATGACAAGAGTCGGGTAGAACCGCTAATTAGTGGAAGCGAAGAGCGATGCTAAAGTTATCTTCGCGTCTTCACACCACCAAGCTACCCTCTCGAGCGCGGGATAAATTGCCGGAAGCGTTGTTAGAAACACGACTGTGATAATCAAAGGCACAGCTCTTTAATATAGAGTAATTAATGAGAACACTAGGGCAAACTCATGCAGGCATTCAGCCGATCATATTATTTATTGTGCTTAAACCTTAGTCGCCTCGAAACGCTTGTTCTTGCCATTTGTGGTCGCTTTGTGGAACCCTAATGCCAATACGTCAGGGAGAGTGTATGGATTTTGAATATTTGATGTGAGCGCGATTTTCAATCCCAAATGCGACAATGTAGAAGTGCAAAGCAAGCGAGCAGTTATGCCAGATTTTGTAAGCATCAAGTGTGCTTACTCCAAATCCACGTTGTTTCTTCCTGTTTTGAAAACTATGGGTTAGACCGCTGCTTATTGGTTATTGCACGAAATTTTAAAAAAGTCGATTCTGCATATGGTGTGTTTCTCGGGGAATTGGTTCATTATGCTGGAAGAAAGACGCAGTGCATGTTCGAGTGCTTTCTTCTATATATTGTGATGTAACGGTGAAGGCTACCTTTATTAGGCCCAGAAGACACGGTGAAGTGACCACACCCGCGGCACAGAACTCAGGCAAGCCAAGCCCCCACATCAGATGAAGATGACGACCACACATGATGATGAATATGTGTAAAGATAGTAGATGTGCTTAATGAATGCCTACACTAACTCCCCCCTCCCCCATGTGAAAGCGGTCATCCTGACCGCAGTTCTTGGCCGCAGTGTAAAGCGAAGAGGAACGCTGTATGAAAGGCTTCATGTGGGATACGTGGACTATTTCTGCTGCCCTGTAGCGGCGGTCCGTCGGAAGAAGAACGGGTGCCACGCGATAATTCACAAGAGACGTTTGCTCCAAGACAGTGTAGGGGCCAATAAAACGTAATTGAAACTTCTCGCGCAGGCTGGGAGTTCGAATGGGTATAAGAAGGAGGACTTCGTCGCCAGGGCTGAAAGACCCGGCACGATGAGAGGCATCACATTCAAGCTTGCGATCCTGTTGCTTGGCTTCAGTGTTCACGTGAGCCTGCTGGCGGCAATGAAGTTGACAAGGCACGTATTCTTCACTTGAAGATAAACATGGTTTGACAGGCGCAGAGAAGAACGAAACATCGAGGAAAGAGGAGGGGAAGCGACCGTGGACGAGGTAGAACGGCGAGTAACCGGTTGTGCGCTGTACAGAGGTATTATACGCAAAAGTGACAAATGGCAAAATGGTGTCCCAGTTTCTGTGGTCAGGTTCGATATACATCGATATCAAATCTGACAGTGTACGATGAAAGAGCTCAGTCAGGCCGTTCGTCTGAGGACGGTAACTGGAGCTTGTTTTTTGTGTAGTGCCAGATGCCTTGAGCACTTCTTCGACGAGTTCTGAAAGAAATACTCTTCCACGGTCGCTCAGGATTACACGAGGAGCTCCGTGTCGAAGGATTATTGCTCGAAGGATGAAGTCAGCCACCTCCGAAGATGATGCAGAAGGCACGGGAGCTGTTCGGCGTAGCGGGTCAGGTGGTCGACAGCTGTAACCCTGTCTACTACTCGGATGCGCTACTCGGATGCGGTAGAAGGAGGGTGATAAGGCCTGAGTCCAGCAATGTGCACGATGTCGCTCGAAGCTGAAGATGATGACGTGGGAACGGCTGGAATGGTCTTGTATGTAACGTCAGTCAGCTGGCGAACGACGCGGTATGGTCCAGTGTAGCGTGGTAGCAGTTTTTCAGAAAGACCTACACGCCGAGTGGGGGACCAGAGAAGGACAAGGGAACCCGGCTAATAGGGCACGTTTCAATGATGGGAATCTTGGAGATGTCTTTGGTGCTCCTGTGAGGCCTGCAGACGGCTGAGGGCGAGTTGGCGTGCATGGTCGGCTCGCGGAATGGACCGAGGGCAGCAAGGTGTCAAAGGGTAGGGCGAGTTCTCGGCCGTATAGAAGATAGAATGGCGAACAGCCAGCAGTGTCGTGACGTTACGAATTATATGCAAACGTCACAAATGGCAAATGAATATCCTATTCTTGGTGGTCGGCCGCTACGTATTTTGAAAGCATGTCGGTTAAGGTGTGGTTTAGGTGCTCCGTGAGACCGTTTGCTCGCGGATGGTACGAAGTGGCAAACTTGTGTTTGGCAGAACAAGAGCACAGGATTTCATCAACGACAGCTGATAGGAAGGTCCGGCCCCGGTCAATGAGAAGTTGGCATGGAGCTCTGTGTACTAAAAGAATCTCATATACCAGAAAGTCCGCCACATTGGCTGTGCAACTCGTTGGAAGTGCTCGTGTGATAGCGTACCGTGTCGCATAGTCAGTGGCAACAGCAATTCATTTGTTGCCTGAGCTGGAGATCGGGAATGGGCCAAGCAGGTCGAGGCCAACCAAAAAAAAAGGGGGGGGGGTTCAGTGGGAATGTCGATCGGCTGAAGGCATCCAGCTGGTAGGGAGGATGGCTTTTTGCGACGCTAGCGGGGCTCACAAGCGGCGACGTAGCGTCGAACAAAACGGGCAAGACCGTGGCAGGCCAAAAGAAACGACGACGTACACGGTCGTATGTGCGAGAGACGCCCAAGTGGCCCGCCAAAGGAGCGTCATGAAGTTGGTTGAGTACAGTCGCACGAAGATGTGTTGGTATGACGGGGAGTAAGTCATGGCCCTATGAATCAATGTTATGGCGATACAGAACCCAGTATTTGACCAGAAACAGTTTTATAGATGCGTCGTGAGGCACTGACTCAAGCTTGTCAATGTTGGTTCACAGGGAAGCATCCCAGAGTTGTTCGTGGCCAAGGTAACGTAGGGACCAACGAGCGAGGTGTCCTGTGGGATCCTTGAGTGAGGACAGCCAGCAGAGCGCGTGGGGATTGGCGACTACTCGGAATGGACGCCCGTATAAGTATGGGCGAAACTTGGCGACTGTCCACACAAAAGCGGAACACTCACGCTACATGATTGAATAGTTGCGCTCGGCGGTAGATAGCAGTCGGTTTGCATATGCTATAACACGGCCTTGTCCGCGTTGGTGTTGCAATAGCATTGCTCCTATGCCGTGCCCACTAGCGTCAGGGCGAACCTCGGTTGGAGCTGATGGATCGAAATGAGCTAAAATCGGCGGTGTTGTAAACAGGGTCGCGAGCTGGGAAAACGATGAGGCTTGATCAGCGCCCCAGAAAAACGGGGCGTCCTTCTTCAGGAGGTTTATGAGTGGGCGTGCAATGATCGCGAAGTCCTTAACAAAGCGTCGAAAATAGGAGCACAAGCCCACAAAACTGCGAACGTCCTTTGTTGACTTCAGAACAGGAAAGTCCGTGACGGCGCGAATTTTCTCGGGATCCGGGTGGACTCCTGCGGCATCGACGAGGTAGCCAAGCATGGTTATTTGACGATGAGCGAAGTGGCATTTCGAAGAGTTCAATTGAAGTCCGGATTGACGAAAAATTTCAAGAATCGCCGATAAACGATCTAGATGGGAGTCAAATGTGGGCGAGGAAACGATAACGTCGTCTAAATAACACAAACAGGTTGACCATTTAAACCCTTGAAGCAATGAGTCTATCATTTTTTCTAATATAGCTGGCGCATTACAGAGACCGAAGAGCATAATTTTGAAGTGATAAAGACCGTCAGGAGTGACAAATGCGGTCTTCTCACGGTCCATCTCGTCTACAGCGATCTGCCAATGGCCAGATCGAAGGTCGATAGCGGAAAAATACGCAGCACCATAAAGGCAGTCTAAGGCATCGTCGATTCCAGGCAACGGGTAAACATCTTTCTTCGTAATTTTCTTCATCTTTCTTCGAGATGCCGATAATCTACACAAAAGCGCCATGTTCCATCCTTCTTTCTTATCAGGACGACAGGAGAAGCCATGGGGCTACACAAGAGATTGATTATGTCATTTGCAAGCATCGTTTCGACTTCCTGTTGTATGACTGTATGCTCGTTCGCGGAAACATGCTATGGACATCGGTGAATGGGACTCGCGTCACCGGTATTGATGCGATGAGTAACAACACTCGTTCAGCTTAAGGCCGTGCTGGCGATGTCGAAAAAAAACGTCACTATAGGACTCCAGGACGTGAAGGAGGGCTTCCGCTTGATCAGCAGCGAGGTCTGATGGTACCATGTGGTCAACGTCGACGCCCAATGAACGTGATAGAGTTGTGTCATGGTCTGAGGTGCTGCAATCATCCACTCTGAAGGGCTCAACCGTATGGTCTTGTAGGGCAGTAATTTCAGCCAGGAAGATACCTTGGGGAAGAATTTGGGCAGTGAGGGCGAAATTGACAATAGGAAGGCATGTGCGGTTGCCAACAATTGTCAAAATGGTGTGCGGAACACCGACGCCATGCGTAAACATCACGGCATGAACTGGTACCACCACGTAATCGCCGTCAGCTACAGGTGGCGTAGAGAAGAGGTCGATGTGTGCAACACAGTTAGGCGGAAGGCGTACGAAATCAATGCAGCAAAGACTGCTTTGGGGTGGGTTGGTCGGATAGAAAAGTAGAGGCATATCAAGGTCAAGACAGCCGGCTGAACAATCTATAAGGGCCGAGTGAGTGGTTAGAAAATCGGTGCCTAGAATTAGATCATCAGGGCAATTTTCTATAATGGTGAAAAGAACATCAGTGCTTCTATCGGCAATAGTCAGACGGGCAGAGCACATGCCAATAATGGCAGCAGTTTCCCCGTCAGCGACTCGAACGGCTCGGTTCAAGGCGGGTGTGATAACTCTCTAGGCGGCGACGAAGAGCAGCACTCATTATGGACACATGCGCGCCGGTATCGACCAACGCGCACACAGCTACATTATCTAAAGTAACGTTCAACAGATTCCGGGTGGTCAGTAATGTTACACGAGGATTTCTTGCAGAGGTCGTCATAAATGGAGCTCCACCTCCAGAAGCTGCACTGCCTAGTTTTCCGGTCGGGGGCGCTGCGAATAGGTCGGAAAGGCAGGACGGTGTTGTGGGGGTGAACGCGATTGATGGCGAGCAGGGGCTGGTGAGTGGGCGTAGCGAGGTCTCGTCAGAGGTGCGGCAGAATGAGAAGATGTGGTCAGCATAGGGAAATCAAAATCAAATGCTGAGGACGACTGATGAACAGCAGTGGCCTGAGCCCATAGTGTGCCGGCGGAGCCCAGTGATTGCGGCAGTGGCGAGCAATATGACCGACGCGTCGGCAGTTGAAGCATATAGGCTTGTCGTCCAGTGTACGCCATTCGGACAAATTGCGCTGTCGAGAGTAGTTGGAACCAAAGCGAGGAGCCGAGGGACGACGATAAAAAGGCTCGGAGAGTAGACTGGTTGAGCTGGGTGTAGGCCAATGTTTGATATTTCTTGACGAACGATGGCTTGTATCAGTGATATCGTGGTCGGTGAAGGATCAGGCATTGGGAATGGAGTGACTACTAGTTGAGGTGCCTCGACCTCACGACGAATGATGCGGGTGAGGTTGTCACGTCGGGGAACTTGGCGGACGACGTCATCGCAAGATGAAGTAGCAGCTGTGTTCGGCAGGCGCGTGATGCCGTGGGTGACGCGGCGAGCTTTAGCCTGTTCTAGACGGCGGCAGTCTTTCAGTATCGTGTCGATGCTCGTGACATTATTAAAAACAGCAGGTGGAAGGCATCATCAGCAATATCTTTGAGGACGTGATTAACTTTTTCGTCTTCCGACATGCTGGTCGACCTTGCTACAAAGCACCAAGACGTCAAGAATGTATGAAACGTACGATTCAGTAGACGTCTGGGCGCGAGTGGCGAGAGTCTTCTTGGCAGCGAGCTGACGACCAGATGAATCACCGAAAAGATCACGGATCTTCGTTTTGAAGATATCCCAGCTTATTAGTTCGGCTTCATTGGTTTCGAACCGTGTCCGCGGCGTGCTGTCGAGGTAGAACACAACATTGGCGAGCATGAGCGTGCGATCCCAGTTGTGGGCAGCACTGACCCGCTCGTACCGGTGCAGCCAGGAGTCAACGTTGATGGTACCGTCCGCGGAAAAAGTGCCAGGATCCCGCAGGGGTGGCAGGGTGACGTAGATTGTCGACTCGGCTGGAGAGGCCGGTGGTGATGAGGCAGTGGCAGTTTATGTAGCCGAAGAGTCCCCGGTGTTCTGACTGCTGCGCGTCTCCATCGAGGTATTGAGTCATCTACCTCCACCAATAATGTTACGAGTAACTTATTAATTAAATTATATACGATGGACCGTGCTCGGCGAACAAGATGGCGATAGTTGATGCTGATGCTGATGACCTCTGATGGATGGCGCTTACCCACAAAGGGGGATGGGCCAAGAACCGGGCGGCAGGATACTTAAATGAAACTAAAATGAAAATGAAGCCAATCTGAAAAAGTAGCTTGAAATAATACTACCAAAAAGCAAAAAATAGTTGCTGAGCAAGCGGTCAAACCATCTTTTGTTTTTGAAAGACATAACTACGAATTGTAAACTAAAGATCTGAAAAGGTAGGGCTTCACTAGCATGCTAATCTTTTAGTTGCGTTGATGTATTCAAACACAGCGGAGCATACATCCCTGTAACAGTAACCAAATGAAGTTCCGCCAAGTGATAAAATTACTGGTAGATTTACTTGTATTCCTAGATTTTGTAATGGGGCTACTAAAAATCTTTTTCTCTGATAAGAATAACAATGACAGAATAAAAAGAAATGTTCAATTGTTTCAATTTCGTTGCACCAAATGCATAGCGGTGACGCCTTGAGCCGAGCTTTATTAAGGTAATAATTCAGTTGTGGAACTGCACAGCGCAATCTGGTATAAGTGGCCTCTAACTGGCGAGATACACACCACTGTTTATTCCAGCAATAGCTCAAATGCTCAAAATCTTTGAATTTATCCAAATTACCTTTCCCCCATTTGCAGGCAAGCATTTCGGAACCTTAGTGCGGTTACGTAAGCCATATCTGGCAAAACTGTGATGGTGGGCCCACCCAGGGATACTGCTGCTAAAGAGTCCGCCATTTCGTTCAAATATAATCCGCGGTGGCCTGGTACCCATAGCAAGTGCAGTTTTTTTACGTTTTTCGGTACTAAATACCGAAACGTATTTATCAGCTCTGAATTTAATTCGGTACTAAATACCGAAACGTATTCATCAGCTCTGAATTTACTGCCGCAGAAAGTGCATTACAAACTGATAACGAATCTGTAATGATAACTGCTAATGATTCGCTTGAGGGTAATCTGCGTAGGGCAAGAACAATGGCCAATAATTCTGCAATGAATACCGGGGTATAATCTGGGAGTCGAACCGAAAAGGACCAGTCCAAAGAAGGAGAGAAGATGCCAACCCCAGCCTTATCTTTTGACACAGATGCATCAGTCGCTATAATATTGCTTATCTCTAGGTGAGCTAGATAATCTGCTAACTGGTCATTTACATACCTATATGCCAATTGTTTCGCGTTATGAGGAAATATATCATCAAATTGTATGCTAAGCATTGACTTTAGGTTGTGTATTGGACCAATATGTCTAATTTTACATTCAGTTGCTTTAGTAGCGCTTGTGCAAATACTATTTGCGGGGTGTGTAGTCGCGACCAATGGGTTTCAAAAAATAAAGTCGGTTCTTGAATGAAAGGGTAAAATGAGAGTCTTTGGTGTGAACTCTATATCTTTAAGAATGCTTGCACGGTAAGAATTTTAAACCTATTTAGCAGAGAAGGTAGGCGAGCTTCCATATACAACACGTTATTCGCAACAAACTTTGGTAGACCCAGACACAAACGCAACGCTTCTCTTTCCAGCAGTATTAGGGGTCTCATTTTATAAGCTGCGCTGCCAGAAAATAATACACATCCGAATCCTAAGATGGGCCGCACATAAAGTTTATATATCATTATTAGCACATCTCTTCTTAAACCGGCTTTACGGTTTGCAAGCTTCCGTACCCACCCCTTGGCCCGTGTTGCCTTGCAGTACACATCATCAATGTGATTTCTCCAATTTAATGTGTCATTATATATGATGCCCAAATATTTAAGGGAATTCGCCTTCGGAATGAGCTCATTACTGTACATTAACGAGATGTTGATAGGCTGAAGAAAAGAGAATGCAAGAAGCACACTTTTCTTTACGTTCAGGGTCATATGAATATTTTTAAGCCATCTTTCTATCATATTGAGATAATTGTGTAGGCTCTGGTATAATGATTGAAGGTCGGTATTGCTTGCAAAGAAAGCAATATCGTCCGCGTACACATATAACTGGTGACAGTTCATCAACAACTAGCAACCGACGTCGTCTTTCACTTTCTTGCAGCAAGGCTGTGCCGGCTGCTGTGTATCAATATGTAGTAGTATAGTAGGTAGCCACCGGTGGCACATACACGCACTAGAGCGGGTATGTGTCACAGGGGATGCGAATGGTGGCACTTGGAGTGTTCTCTAGATGGACCCAAGGATGGACGCACGGATGGACGGACAGACGAATGAACGGACTCACGGACGGACGCATGGACAGATGGACAGACGCATGGCCTGAAGGATGGGTGCACTAATGGTCCCATGAATGTACGGAAGCAAGAACGAACGCACAGATAGAAGCATGGAGGTCTGACGGGACGCTTCGTCCTACTCGTCATCATTCACTCTGTGGGCATGCTGTTACTTTTTTATCATTTATCTCTTTATTTGCATCGGCCTCAATTTTTCGGTCACGCATAAGATGATAAAAGCTACATTTGATACATATTTGATATAAGGCTCATAACTGTACTAGTGCCCTTAACTGCTCTTAACTATTTAGGACCACTTAACTGTCAGGATAACTAGGAAATTGAATGAGTTGATTGAAAGAATGTGGACAGCTGGGAGCGTTGCGACATCTGTCGGGGAAAAAATCCAAACCATGATGTTTCTTCAACGTGACCTATGAATTTATTTCTGACAGCACGAATGAACGTAAAAGTAACCAAAAGAATACGCCAAGGCACCGGAACGCCAACATGCGAGAGATATTACCGGACACTTAGGTCAGGGAACTTGCTTCGCCGTGGTTATAGCTGGCTGCTTCCCGGCTAAGTGAGCGGGTGATGCTCCAGTGCTGCTGAACACATGACTAACCTAGTCAGGATTTTTCGTGCTATGGCCGTGTAACCTTCATTTCTTTTTTGCACGCCGCGAGAGTTCGTTTATGAGACTACTCGTCTGCTACTGCCAGTATGCACATCAAAACAAAAATATTTTTTTTTCATTGCTGACAGCGTAGAACATTGACATCGTGCGTGGCTTCATTTCGCATTGCATGGACCATTAGATATATTTAACGGTTGACTGAAGGAAGCTTACCTCGACCTATCATACACGGTAATCTCGTGAACTTCGGAAATGCACTTCGCGTTAATTCGGGCGTCGTTGTCATGTGCTCTACAACGTAAATGGGAATAACGAACCTTACTGCTTTGACTACGTTCGCTTTTCGAAGTGCCTGCCTAGCTGGGAGGTTTTTTTTTTGTAGCAGGGAATTGCGCGGCGCTGCAAGTGAGCCTGCACGTGCACGGAAGCGAGTGGCAGAGTGTCAAAGAGAAGGAAAAACGCGGGGCGTACATGCCCGGTTAATATTTTCCCCCAGAGATGGCACTGTCCGTCAGGAGTCGCAGCACCACCAATCGTTGCTTTGGGATCCATCACGACCACCGCCTTACGAGCAAATTCAGCATTTACTGCTCAAGCAACAGAGATCCCCACTTCCCCAACCCGAATGCCAACGCGCACACACACACACACATACACACACACACACACACACACGCACACACACACGCGCGCACTAATGCACACACACACACGCACGCACACAGACACTTTACTGCGCACTATAGTCATGCGAGGCAAAACACACAAGCATGTGTCTGCAGAGAAAAGCACTGAAGGCGATAATTCTCAACAGATATCTCTTGTAATTAAACCAAGTAAAGAGCTTATTAGATCCTGACGTCACGGGAACAAACGGCGGTCGTCACGAGTTGTGCCGCAAGGACGGGGAAATGGCGCGAGGGGATATTGTGCTCGTTGTTCGTATTTTTAATGTTCGCTGAGGAGCCGTGTAAACGGCTGGGGTTCACGGACAGCGGTAAATGATTAAGTACGTCCGATTCCTTACGGAGAGAGGGCAAGAAAGAGACTGACGCGCGGTAGGAAGGAACAGGAAGTGGAGCCCGTCTTATCCTCTAAAAAACCTTTGGCACTCGCACCTTTGCAGCGGCTCGCGAAGGGCACTAAATCTGCCGGAAAGAAACAAAGAAAATCCTCCGTCGGAAATCGGATCACACGCTCCACTTCGCCCGTCGTGTTTTGTTCATAAATATCCTTCTCCTACTCCGGGCCAGCTTAACGGTCGGCGCATGACAAATACACCGGGTCGTGTCCTCTTTTTGGAATTAAGAAGCCCTTTCAATATTTTAACCCTTCTGTGCTTCTTCTTTACAAACCCGACACCGCTCTTCCCACTTTCAGCAGGGCTGCACTCGTTCAGTTTCCACAACCGCGCAGTCCACGAAATAAAGGAAAGAAAAATGAAGCTACACAAGGAGAACTTTAGGCAGACTACACTACACGTAAGCGATATGTATGTTCTTATTTGCAAAAGAGTGTTTGTGTGTTTAGCGTTCTTGATTTGCTACGTGTGTACTCCGGTTTGTTTTGCAATCTCCTCGTGGCCATCAATGCCGTGAAAAATTTGCTTCTTTTCTTTATTTCTTCAAGGCGCCAACTGTGAGGGTAACAACTCTTGAAGAAAGAGTTAAGCCATATAGTAAGGCCTTCCAATGTGTCTCTTATGAATATATAGTGTATAGCTAGCACGAAGATGCCTCTATCGGTGCGTGTATAGGTATATCCTATCCATAGGAAATGTTGGACGGGGATAGGGCGTAGGGGGCTCAAAGAAATAGGTAATGTAGCTGGGTGGGCAGTGTGATCAGAAAATCTTCTCTTTGAGGGATCCGGGGCAGGAGCACCTTGTTGACTGCGTATCATCATGCATATATTTAAGTGCGTGCGTATAATGCACACACACAATCAAGGAATATCATGGATTGATTTGGCTGTGCTGTAATAAAATTCCAAAACATGATGATAGTTTTACTGTCTTTCAGTTCAATACCAGGAGACTGCAATGTTTTGTTTTCCCAGGGCGCACTTCATTCCTACAGTGCTTCAAGATGTCACGGTGGTGTTTCCAGCCATCTTCGGAGCTGTGTTGCTGTTTTTACCACCCTCTGCAATAATAAAGCATGCTTTTGTCAAACGCGCGATGTCATCGTGAAAATTCTACACTGACGTAAGGAAGCTCGTACGCTTCCTAACTTCCGACACACCATTTTGATTAACTGGACTCAAAACGGCATCTGTCCCGTGAACTCAACGCTCAACGCTTCACACACTACGACGAAACGAATAGACTGTTTGGGTGAGTTATCAAAAAAAACTCTGCGCAAAACGCAGACGAAAGGGAAAAAGAAAAACAACACTAACGCAAGCGCCAGTGCTGCTTTTTTAGTGGCGAAGCTCCCTATAGCGTGGGCTGTGCGTCCCCTGTATGTAGCTACCTTTCGTTTAGTTCTTACAGTGTTGACTAGATGGCGGTACCGTCCACTGTATGTAGCTACCTCTCGTTTACTTCTTGCAGTCTTCACTAGACTGCGGTACTTGTTGCTGATGATGAAAAGATGCAAGATGTTATAAACTAGACGGCGGTACTTATAGTTGATGATGAAAGATGCGAGATGTTATAAAATAGGTATGATGTCAGATATAACGCGTGTCATTGGTGGAAGGCAATAGTTCGATTTAGTGTGGCGACGTACGTAAGGGGGAGCGTTGTAATAAAAACTAGTGGGCAAAATGTATGGTGGATTCATGGTTTGCCAGGTTTACCTCCGGAGCTTCGCCCACTCATCATTCACTTCGTGGATATGGCGGCACTTTTCTCTCTTCTCCCACGCTTTTTTGCGGCAGGTTCCTTGAAATGGAGGAAGGAGTGCGGTGGGTGGTAATGGATATTGCACTGATTACTGCTTTTTTTTTTTCTTCTGAGATCACTATATAGAATTCTAGTAACAAAACTTCACACACTATCTTGTGAATTGCACTAAGACAGGTGTCTCCAACTCATGTGAGGCAGCGGGCCGCATACATGGAATTTAGTATTCCAAGGGACGGGTCAGATAAAATGGTCAGTTAAAAGCGGGCAGCATGGGGCTAGTTTGTACACATTTTCAGCAAACGTTACCAATAAAAAATAAACATTTTCTATACATCATATAACGCTCATTTCAGAAGCTTCGTGGCCTGCATTCATCCAATATCATGCTGATATCGGTCTCCCCAATTAGAGAAATCTGGACACCGATTTAAAGAAAAATAAATGTTTTATTTGGAGGTTATAATTTTAGGACATGGTGACAACTCATGGTGCCTAACGAAAACAATGCTGTTTTACACCATTTCTACCAGTGCAGCTCCCGCACGTGCTTACCAACAAAACAATATATATATATATATATATATATATATATATATATATATATATATATATATATATATATATATATATATATATATATATATGTGTGTGTGTGTGTGTGTGTGTGTGTGTGTGTGTGTGTGTGCGTGTTTGTGTGTGTGTTTGTGTGTGTGTATGTGTGTGTGCGTGTGCGTGGGTGTGCGTGCGTGTGCGTGTGCGTGCGCGTGCGTGTGCGTGCGTGTGTGTGTGTGTGTGTGTGTGTGTGTGTGTGCTTTTTCCGCCCCCTATATGTAAAAATAACTAAAAGGAAAAAGGGGGGTAGCCCGTACCACTAGGAGGTATAACGGGCTCAAGCCAGTCTAACATAATTGAAGAGGGGAAACTTCCCAAATTTTTATTTTTATTTGAAAAAGCCAATTAGTTAAAAAAAATAACATGGGTAAAACCTAGTGGGTGCAGCATGAAACTGTAATAAATAAACTAGTTAGCTTCTCAGGAATGAGCAGGTCGATATGCAGCAGCAGCGTTTTCCCCCACTTGAGTTTTTAGAGTTCGTCTGTGTGTGTGTGTGTGTGTGCGTGTGTGTGTGTTGCAGGTGGGTGTGTGTGTGTTTGTGTTTATTTTAAATGCATTGTCATTGAATGCAGAAAGTGCAAAAACAAACAACGAAGTGTGTGTGTGTGTGTGTGTGTGTTTGTGTTTATTTTAAATGCATTGTCATTGAATGCAGAAAGTGCAAAAACAAACAACGAAGTGGGATGCGAGGCAGTGGTCTTGAGGATGGGTAAACGTTGACGAGGATGGTAGCAGTGGCCTCTGTGATGTCGAAGCCCATTTCTTCACCAGGAGTCATGTAGCCAGGCACGTCGGGCTGTCGTTCCAACCAGCGATGCAGCAGGGAACCTTGCGCAGCCTGTTTGCTGCTGCGAACTTAGACAAGGCGCCATTCGCAATAGTAACAAGCTTTTTTTAAAAAAAAAAGGGGGGGGGGGTAGGATTAGGTACTTGCGCAAGCGTTGAGAATCCTATGGTTCGAGTACTTAGGGAAAATGGAGCAGTGATGCTATCGTTATCAGTCGCCGAGGTTTTCCCCCACCTTTGTTGGCATAACTGCGACTGTAATCGAGAGCACTCACGCAAAAGTTGTGATAGGGAGGTGATTCGGAGTATGAAGCGACGTTCTGATAAAGTGTTGGTAGCTAATACGTGTCATGTGGATGTCATTGAAACAGAGTTGCGCATGACAGTCACTAACTGAAGTAGATACGCGCGAGATTTTCTATTGGTCAATAGCCCATAATAATGCGCAGGTAGTGTTGTATCACTTTTGGGCACACGTAAATGGGTCACAATGTGTAGCGTGTTAGGGCATTCATTAAAGTAGTGTTGTTCGCTCAAGCAAGGTGCACCGCACATACACCTGTCCGATGCAGTTATATTGAATCGATGAAGATAATACTGAAAGTGCCCGTGACCAGATAATAAGTGTGTTAGGTTTTTAGGAGGCGGGAACCATTGAGGAATTTTGTACGGACTTGTGATCCAATGAAATAGCGTTGTCTCAGGTCCCTCAGTCTGCCAATGGGTGTGCCAATATGAATTCAAGATTTTATGAAACTGAGTTCGTACTGACCGAATTGAATTTTTTGGCGTAACGCACGAAGCCTGATTTCCCTCCTAATGCAGCTGCAGCGTCAGCTAGCTCATTTCCCAAAATTCCCATAAGGCCAGGTACATGAAACATTTTTAGAATTTCGCCTGACGAGATTATATGGTTAAGAAGCAGCTTAATGTTCCGAATTTTTTCATCGTTATCAGTGAGACTTGAAAGCTTCATTAGAAGCGATAGACAGTCTGTGTAAATGTGGGCTGGCGTGTTAAAGTTGTTTGTAAAAACGAAATGAAGGGCTTCTTGGAATGCTATCAATTCCGTGTCGTATGCGCTTGAAGCGTTGCGGATCTGAAATTTTCTAACAGTCATGATTTTTCCATCCTTTGTCAAGGCAATATATGCCGCACCCGCCGCGTAGGACGTGTATGAGCCGTCAGTGTATACGTGAATGGCTTTTGTTTTGAAAATAACCGCTTCTTGTGATGGTGAGAGTTTAGTGAAAGTAAATTTATATTTTTTACTGGGGTGATGAGCCCACGGACTGCATGGATATAGTATGTCAGCCGGTTTGAATGTTTTTACACCATAATAAGTTACGTTCCGGAGTTTATTATAAATAAGGACAATTTTGCAGATTGTCTGTCCAACTCTAGTGGTAATGGAGGCGTGTTAGCGAGAATCTGTAGGGATGACGTACGTGTGGTGTAAAATGCACCTGTTAAGGAAATTAAGACGGTTCGCTGAACTGATAAAACTCGCGCCCTAATGAATTTTGATGGGAACATAGGCCACCATACCGGAGATGCATACGTGAGAGAGGGAAATATCACTTGACGGTAGAGTCGTCTAATGAGTGTACTTTTTAATGAACGGTGCGATTTAACAAATGCGAGGAGCCGGGACGTGGACACTTCAGCCTTTCCTTTAATATAGTCAATGTGGGCATGAAAATTTAAAGAGGGGTCAAATAATACGCCTAGAATCTTAATTTCTTTCTTGTGTTTGAGAAAAATGCCATCCATGCGGATAGATGGGCAGCGTTTTGATGTACCCATGTGTCCGTTATTAAAGAACACGAAGAACGACTTCTCGGCGCTTACGGTAACTTTTTGTTTTCGTGCCCAATTAGATACCAAAGCCAGGACATGCTCAGTCTTTGCTTGTAATCGGAGTCTTGACTTATCTGTGATAACAATGATGGTATCATCCGCGTACGCCTGTATGTGTACGTCGGGTGGCACTGGAAGATTGAGTAAGCTATATATTACTATGTTCCACAGTAGCGGACTGATAGGGGATCCTTGCGAGCTGCCAATCGTTGTACGAACTGTCTCTTCTGCAACGTTGGTTGAAAAAGTTACAGTGCGGTTCGATAAAAAGAATTTGAGTAGAAAGTACAAGTTTTGTGGACACCTGTGCTTGCGTAAAAAGTTCAAGACTGCAGGATGCCAAACACTATCGAATGCTCCTACAAAATCAAGAGATATGAGTATGGTAGGAAGTTTGGCTGCCTTGTATGCAGCCAATTTGCTTCGCAGTGTGTATAGTGCTAAAGTAGCACTTTTATTGTGCGCAAAACCGTATTGATTATTGTGAAGAAGATTATTATTGTGCAGGAAATAATACAGACGAGCATTTAAGAGTCTTTCTAATACTTTACTGAATACAGAGTTCATAACTATTCGTCTATATGCATTAGGCGAATTGAGCGGACGTCCTGGCTTTGGTATGAACATTACTTTCCCTCTTCTCCAAGCCTGTGGGAAGTGTCCGATTCTTAAGGCGGTATTGAAGATAAAATAGAAAAATTGAGGATGGTATTCAAATAATCCTTTAATGAACGAGTAGGTTAATCCGTCGTGTCCAGGGGCAGAGTGTGAGTTACCCTGTTTCATCGCGCACTCTATCTCAGATATTGTAAAAGGAGGGTCAAAAGTATGCCACGGGTAAGGACTAGCCGCAATGTTACGCATGATAGTGTGGTGCATGTTATCTTCAGAACAGCTGTCCACTACTACCAATGTATCGAGTAGTACTCGATACATTGGGCGGACTCCATTACAGAAGCTGTGCGAGTGCCGTTAGGTAAATCTAGAGGAGAAAGAAAAGTTACTTGGTGGTGTTTTTGAAATGCGGTTTTGAAAACATCACCATATAAACATTTCTCAGTGAGAAAGTCACAAATGTCTTTATCAAACGATGATTTTGCTTTCCTGATTTTGTCCTTGTAGATTGAGAATGCATCAATGTACAATTTGCGATACATGTCTCGAAGAACAGGGTCAGCTGTTCGCTGGTATCGTCGTCGCATAGCCCGAACACGCTTACGTTCAATAGTTAATTCTGGTGTCCACCAACCATTACCTAAATTACTACGCGATGTTATGCGTCTTGAGTAACGTTGGCTTAAAGCGGAGTATATCGCATAAAACTTGTCTATAGCCATGTTTAGGGCTTCAGGTGACCCAATGTTGCAGCCGAGTATCTTTGTGAACCAAGTATCGTTCTTTAATTTGTTAAGAATTTTCGTTCTTCCTAGATTAGTCAATCGTTTAGCACTGCTGGTATGTGCTTGCGAGAACGAGAATTCAATGTAGTTGTGGTCCGAGAGAGTAGGAATTTGGAGAGCCTTCCAATGGTAAGCATCGCGAGTGAGGTCATGCGAAACCATGGTTAAATCTATCCATGAATCTCCATACGGAGTTGTGAAAGTTGGAGGGGAGTTGGGGTTGTTCAATATGACTAAGTCATTCGCCGTCACGAATTGGACTACTTGAGAGCCTCGAACATCCCCTATAGCTGGCCCCTACATTCTATGCTTAGAATTGAAATCTCCGGCTATGATGACAGTACAACCTGTAATCAATGAAACTACACATTGCAACTCATCCAGAACTGGGTCAATAGGTCTTTGCGGCGGTGCATACACAGCAATCAGTATTAATGTTTGGTCAAGGCTTTCACACTTTACTGCAACAACCAAATCTGTTACGTGTAAAGGGAAAAAGTCAAAATTGGTGTTGTGCACTAGAAGCATGACGCGAGGATTGTTTGGTGCGTGGAACTTTGTTATGGTGTGTGGTATGCCTTGAACAGTGCCTGCGCGGATGTGCGGGTCACACACGAAGGCGAAATTGAAGTGTTGTTGCGTCATGCGTTCTTGTGTGTGTGTGTGTGTGTGTGTCTTGGACGAACATTTGAGAGCCTTCCTCTAAAACAACTCAATGGTCTTCGCCTTCTAGTTTTCTCAAGAAAATCCACTAGTCCCCTATTTATACTACTTTTTCTTCTTAGTCCATTTTCTTGCTTTCCTTGCGCTCTCTGCCCCAAATATTTCTGCACACGCGCTATTGTGTTTCTTCCAATGTCGGTCCAGCTTAGGCGGTGAACGCATACGGTGTCATTGCGAGAACTTCGTCGTATGACGACATATTATGTCACATGGTTGTGGCGCCACAAATTTTTGGTGATTTGTGGTGTCATAAGGACGTCACAGATGTTGTAATTATGGCGACGTATCTAGAATAAATCCTTATTACCTCGTCACGACAAGGGGCTTAAGGCTGAAGCGTGAGTTGCCTCGTGACAAGCTAAGAGCGACTGTCGCCGTCAGCACGAAATGGTCAACAAAATATCGTGTGATCGCAGATGACATGATTGTCTCATCTGTGGTCGCACGATGTTTTGCGGACCATTTCATGTTGACACCACTAGCCCCATTTAATACGAAATGGGACATCTCAGGCTTCCGCTCAATAAGTTTTTACGATATCGTGTTCGGCCTTATTTGGACCCGTTTGAATTCTGCGTATACGCATTATTCTCATTGATATAGTGGCTGTGCGAGTGAAAGCAATCGAGCTTTTTTGGAACCCAATTTCACATATACTCTGGGAGGCAGCAAAACAATAGATCAGAAAGGAGCTATAGAAAAAAAAGAGGCATTCCCATTTTGTGTAAAAGCTGATATACACCAAAAATAGCAAACCAAATTGTACTTTCCAGGAGAAAGAAAAGCTTGTTTCTGCGCACATAATCTCCTCATTGCAGGTTTTCACTAAAGTGCCAGATTAGGTGCCTTCTAATCTGTAAAAACACCACACCACGTGCAGCACTCTGCAATGGCTAAATATCAGGTAAACGAAGGCGCTCATTAGGGCTAGCGAAAAACCATGCTCATCGTAATTACGTGTTTTCATAAAGAGCTAATTTTATGCCTTTTTTAAATAAACGATCATCATTACCTTAAAAGGTTGTTTCCTGCAATGGTGTTTGTTTCAGTATTCTTTTATACATTTCAAACGAGTAGAGACTTCAGGGGTATGTAAATGCATGCGGATTACGACGTCTTTTCTTTTTTGTTCTTTGTTCTCAACAACATTTTTTGTGCAAGTGCCGTACTTCACGGCATTGAACCTGGAAGAAACGTTTTTCGCTTGCGGTTTTCGTTTAAGAGCACTCAGGCTGCTCGACAAGTACAAGCAACTCGACAAGTACAAGACGCCAAAAAGCGCATAACCTGCCGCTTTTAGAGAAGCGAGTGAGCAGCAACATACCTTCGTATGTTTTGTCCCGCGCTGACCACCCTCACAAAGTAGGCATTATGACGGGCCTCACCAATACTTGTTTTCAGTCATTCATTCCTCGTACATCGAACCAATGGAAGCACTTTCCCTGACCAATTGCTGGCATTCAAGATAATGAGCGCTTCCGCAGTGCATTATTAACAATGTGACAGATGTTAAAAATATATGTTTAGTTGTTGTTGCTGCTGTATTTTATTTCTTTGTTGTTTTGCTCTCCCTACATGAACCCCCACTCCCCTAATTAATGCCCTTATCTTTGTGGGTAAAATAAATAAATAAATAAATTAATTAAAGTTTCATTTCCGTTCTAGTTGTTATAGGATCGTGAGCATCTCTCTTGATCTGTGCTGCACGCTTATTTAAATTGATGTTTTTTTTCATCCCTTTTTGCATTTTAAACATGAATGATAGGTTTCTTGCCTCCTCTGCGCGTTACTCGATTTCGGCTATTTCAAACATGTTTTTTTTCCTATATTTTTCTTGCATTATGGCACGTGGCAGGTTACAAGCTTAATGGCGTAATTTTTTTCAAACAAAAAAAGTTTCGCAGTAGGAGGAGGGAGATAGGGCGCATTTGTCATCCGTATACTATACAAACAGCGCCTCCTCCAGTATATGTAGAACATCATGCAACGCGTCCAGTTCTGGCCGTTGGAAGTTAGTCCAGAGCAAGCCTCGCGAAGAACTTGTGGAGCGCACTATCACACATTTTCGTTTTGATCTTTTAGCAATTAGCTGTGCTGGTTCTTGCTTGAAACGCTTATAAGCCGTCCACCTTAGAACGAGCTAAACTCCTCCTGAAAATGCAAGCTGCTGATATGGCACTCAATATTTTACAAAAAAAATAAACTTATCAATTTTGAAGAGGTTATAGCTTCTGCTTATTAAATTTGAAAGGACAAGCAGGACAAGGTATTGCAGGTAGGCATGCTTATTAACTGGATAGTTCGACTGTTACAGCAAGTGTGAAATAAACGCCAGGCCTGCGCGCAACGCGAAGAACTGTCACAGCGAAAGCTGGAGGGGCAGCGTTTTAGAGCCTTTCAGGCCTTTCAGGTACACTTGCAGGGTACCCACTACGACCTTCACCATAATTTTTTAGTAGTGGGAAGGCATTCATGTAGATGATGATGACAATGACGCTGTATATATGGCTCATGCGCACTCAGGGGGATTGGCCAAGAACTTATTACCTGATTAGGCGTTTTAAATATTGAATATTTATGAAAAAAATTATGTAAGTGAAGCGAGAAGAGTCCTATAACTGTTTTTCTCCCATTCAGACGAGACAGAAACATTGTCCTGATTTAATAATCATTGTCCTGACTAACACTGAATGTACTTGAATATAATTCAAACTAATAATATTCATAGTACAAAAGCATAACTATTTTTTAAATATTGAGCTATTGCTGCACTAATGAGATACAATTAGGCAGTTCAAGTCTCATCTCATTCGTTTCGTTTTGTAAAGATAAACAGAAACGACATCAAATACATTCTTGCGACTGAAGCCCAAACTCGCAGCACCAAAGGTAAGTATATTAGCACTTGGCGAATTCAGCCCCAGCTTAGAGAACGGGGTATCAAGTAGTCTTTTTCTTAGTAGTCTGTACCGGTGACATAATAAAAAAATATTGTTCTATTGTTTCGTGTTCTAAACAAAATTGCTTAAAGGAGATATCACCAGAGCAGCCCTGTATGAATACAAATTTAACTGTGGGACACGACAACGTAATCTAGTTAATGCGATTTCCAGTTGTCTGGCAGGGCACCACTGAATTTTCCACGGAAATTTTAAATGACTGAACTCTGCCCACGACGTCACTAATTCTATGGCATCTGACGAAGCGAGAATTTTCTGCACCTTATCGCAGCTACTATGGCCACTTCAAGAAGGACCAAAAACTGGACAATTCAATGCTGCTAGTGTTAGAGGGTCAGCCATTTTATTTAATCTTAATCCACAATGACCAGGTATCCATACTAACTAGAATAGCTTCAGCTGTCGGGGAACTAGCAAGAAAAACGTCGTTGAGACCGTTAATTTTGATGACGTTGTAAGCGACGTGCAGACAGACAAAGAGTTGGTAATTATGATTGCATTGTGAACATTCCCTGGTAATTTTAGCAGCACTATAATAATTGCCAAGAGCTCTGTTTCAAAAACGGGGGTGTAGTTCGGTAGTCTTACTGAAAAAGACCAGCCAGAAAACGAGAGTATATCCCTACACCTATCTTTTTTTCCCTCGCTGAAGCATCTGGGGCTCTACGTGTGCAAGATAATCTCGCAGTTCGCTGTTTAAGTCATGGTTTGATCGTATTTCTGCTTGTAGGTGGAAATATCATCGTATTTTTCCTCATTCTTCGAATAAGAGTGGTACCCGCTACCCACTTGGAAGCAATTTAGCGCAAGTATCTGATGTTGTAGATGACGACGATGAAAACTTATGTCTGCATCTTGTGTAATGTATTGGAGAATTTGACTACCCACTCGTTACGCAATTCACGTAGTGTGACGCCTGGTTGTTCCTTTGCTGTTTTAAAACACATTAATACTTATGTTAACGCGATTACTTTACCGACATCAAGCCTGCCTAAGGCTAATTTGGAAGTAACTTTCCCGCACCAACGTGGCTTTGAGGTAGAATACTGTGCTGGCACGCAGTGTACCTAAAAATGAATCCTTGTGTGTCCCTAGTGTTTGTTTGTTTGTTTGTTTGTTTATATACGTGGTTTTCATTATTTTGTGTGACAGTGGTTATGAACACAGGCGGCGGCGGACACACGCGACCCTGTTCTGATCTCATAAAAGCTTTCGCTGCAACAAATTGTTCGAGCCTTAAAGCTGCCAGACGTTAAAGCTGCTAGCAATACACACAACACAACCTAATGTATGTCTACCACTTACAGTACTTCAAACACCTGAATGTTTGTCGCTGTGGCGGAGACCCTTCTCCACAATCCCACACGTCACATGTATACAGGAGCCTGTAAAGAAAATCACGCTTCATTCATGTGTATTATGGTCACATGAACTCCTTCGCTGCATATATTTACAGGCTTGGAATATTATACGACCGAGTGAACGATAGTTGAGGCAAGTAGAGCTGTAAGCTTCATTCAGTAGAAGTATTTTTAGGGTGTACATTGTACGCATTATATTGTTACGTGATTTCGTCTGACTGAAAGAGGGCATAGTGGGGCATAACCAAGAAAGATGCCTCAGACTGATAGTAAAGAAGTGGACGTTGTTGGTGAGCTGCGTTGTGGCTGCGGACTGACAGCTGTTATTTTCCACGTAACATTTTGGTGGAGGTGCTGGGTACTCTTCTGACAACGGAGCTACGCAGTGGACGCCTCCTTAAGTCTGCTACCATGGCTCCGCGTGAGGATACAACTTCGCCACCTACCTCAGCAACGACAGCCACCAGGTACGTCGCCCTAACGCAACCCCGTGATCCCGGTGCCTTTACTGGAGAGGACAACGCGAATGTGGACAAGTGGCTTAGCATGTACGAGCGCGTCAGCAAGCAATATGGCTGGGACCCAACCGTTCTGCTTGCGAATGTCATTTTCTATCTTGACAAGACCGCTCGCATCTGGTTTGAGACCCACGAGCACGAAATCACAAGATGGGAAATGTTTAAACAACAGCTCCGCGACCTCTTTGGCAACCCGTTCGGTCAACAGCTTGATGCCCGAAAGCAATTGGCCGTACGTACACAGACGTCCACTGAGCCCTACTTGACTTATATTCAAGACGTCTTAGCGTTGTGTCAAAGGGCCGATCCCAACATGACTGAGGCCGACAAGATTTCGCATGTTTTAAAAGGAATCGCCGACGATGCATTCAGCCTGCTTGTATTTACCAACGTACCGACCATCGACGCCGTGATCAAAGAGTGCCGCCGTCTCGAGCAGGCGAAGAGTCGACGCATTTTGCAGCAGTTTCAGCGCCTACCCAACACCGCGGCAACGTCGTCTTGCGAAGCCACTCCTTGTCGTCCGTCTACAACTGAAGACGTGACGCGCATCGTCCGACGTGAACTCGAGGCCGCTTACACGGCTGCCAACAAAGCGACGTTGCCCGACGCTTCAACGCCAGCTGTCGCCTTGATCCAGGCTGTCGTCCGCCAGGAATTCACTAACCTTGGTATCCTGTCCACTGCACCCACCCTGGATAATTCTGGTCCCTCGATAGCTTCTGTGGACATGAGACGTCGCCGTCCGTACTCTATTCGAACCAGGAACCCGTCTGAATGGCGAACAGCTGATTATAAGCCGATCTGCTTCCGCTGTGGTCGCGCTGGACACATCGCTCGTTACTGCCGCAGCCAATGGCCATCTATGTCTTCTGGCTTGTACCCCGCTTACAGTAACTCATTCCGTCCACCAAACCACCGTTATCCGACCCGCACTGAGTCTACAGCATTTACTGCCCCTGAGGACTACGGCCACCCTGTCCCGTCGTCGCCACTGCCCCAAAGCCGCCCTTCGCGTTCAAATACGCGTCGCCGCTCTCCCTCGCCATCATTTAACCGCCGCATGTCCCCGGAAAACTAAGCTGTGCAGCTTCTGGAGGTGAAGCTGCCCTGTCGACCTTACCCAAAAATCCTCTGTTGCCCTTACGTTTGAACCGCAACAACCTAGAAGTATATGTTGATGGCACACTTGTTGACGCTTTGATAGATACGGGCGCTCACGTCTGTATTATGAGTTCGCGTTTTCGTCGTCGCATGAAAAAGGTTCTCACACCCCCCTTGACCAGTGTCGTCCAAGTTGCAGATGGTGCAACAGTGCCTGTCGTCGGTATGTGCACAGCTCAACTTACCGTAGCCGGTCATCAAGTGGTCGTCCTTTTTACCGTGCTTGCAACATGTCCCCACGACCTCATACTAGGCCTCGATTTTCTTGCCGCCAATTCTGCTCTGATTGATTGCTCCGCTGGTGTGCTCCGCCTTGAACTGCCACAAATCAGTGCCGCCCCGTACCAACCTACATGTTGATTACAATGCAGCGACTTTGTTCACCTGCCCTCCAAAACTGTGACGTACGTCAATTTTCTGTGCTCACCAGCTGTGCCCGATGGTGACTATTACGCTACGCCTGTCACCGACGTACTCCATGCGCACAATGTTGCAGTGCCCTATACGGTGCTCAGCATCACAGATAACAAAACTTGTCTACCTCTTGTCAATTTCGGCTACATGAATCAGGTGCTTCCACAAGGCATTTCTGTGGCCCACCTGTGTCCGTTGCTCGATTCACAAATTGAAGTGCTTGCCTTAGACACACTTGTTTCACCGCAGCGCACATCACTCGCAACACATTCGGGCAGCCGTCAAATTGTAGACATGATCGCCACTGATCTTCCGCCTCCGCAAGTTGAAGCCCTACAACATCTTCTCGAGGCCTACCAGGATATTTTCGATTTTGGCGACCGACCTCTTGGGCAGACGTCCTTCGTCCAGCATCGCATACACACAGGTGATGCCAACCCTGTTCACCGCCGTCCCTACAGAGTGTCTGCTTTTGAGCGGAGCATAATTCAGAAGGAGGTGAACAAGATGCTAGCGAAGGACATTATTGAACCATCCTCCAGTCCCTGGGCATCCCCGGTTGTATTAGTTAAAAAGAAGGACGGATCGTGGCGATTTTGTGTGGACTATCGCCACCTTAACAACATCACTAAGAAAGACGCATACCCTCTGCCCCGCATTGACGACGCCCTTGATTGCCTCCATGGTGCCGCCTACTTTTCTTCCATCGATTTTCGTTCTGGTTATTGGCAGATTGCCGTGGACCCCATGGACCGAGAGAAGACGGCTTTTGTAACACCCGATGGTCTCTACCAATTTAAAGTCATGCCTTTCGGCCTATGTAATGCCCCCGCCACCTTTGAACGAATGATGGACTCCCTGCTCCATGGATTCAAGTGGTCTACGTGTCTTTGTTATCTGGATGACGTGATTGTGTTTGCTCCCACTTTTGAAGCGCACCTTGAGAAACTGTCGAAAATTCTTGATGTATTCCGTCTCGCCGGCCTTCAGCTGAATTCATCCAAGTGCCGGTTTGGTCGCTGTTGCATTACAATACTTGGACATATTGTTGACGCTTACGGCGTACAACCTGACCCAGAAAAAGTTTGAGCTGTGAAGGACTTTCCTGTGCCAAAAACCACCAAAGATGTCCAAAGCTTTGTGGGGCTCTGCTCCTATTTTCGGCGGTTCATCAAGAACTTTGCGGAAATCGCTCAGCCCCTAACAGATTTACTCAAACCAGATGAGACGTTTACCTGGGGACCCTCGCAAGCAGCAGCATTTTCCGACCTGACCACTTTGCTCACTTCTTCTCCTGTGCTGGCTCACTTCGACCCTACGGCACTGACCGAAGTGCGCACCGATGCCAGCGGTTACGGAATAGGCGCTGTGTTGGCTCAGCGACAACGTGGGCAGCATCGCGTGATAGCTTATGCCAGCAGGCTGCTGTCCCCCTCGGAGCGTATTTATTCCATCACAGAGCGCGAATGCCTAGCGCTGGTGTGGGCAGTAGCGAAATTTCGCCCTTACTTATACGGCTGACCATTTATAGTTCTCACCGACCACCACGCTCTCTGCTGGCTCGCCTCCCTCAAAGATCCCACAGGTCGTCTCGCCCGCTGGGCACTCCGCCTTCAGGAGTATTCTTACACCGTAGTGTATAAATCAGGAAAACTGCACAAAGATGTGGATTGTCTGTCACGCTACCCTGTGGCCGACTGCGATCCTACGAGCACTGATTCTGTGGGCTGCGTCCTTTCCATCTCCCAGCTGCTTCATCTCGGGGACGAGCAGCGCCGCGATCCGGATATCAGCCGCTTAATACAACAGCTCAAATCTTCACCACAAGACGCTTCTGTTCGCATGTTTACCTTACACGACCACACCTTATATCGGCGTAATTTATCGCCCAATGGTCACGACCTACTTCTGGTCATACCAAAGCACCTGCGTTCCACAGTCCTACGTGAGCTCCATGACGCGCCATCCGCGGGCCACCTTGGTGTCTCTCGCACATATGACCGTGTCCGCCGCCGCTTCTACTGGCCTGGCCTTTCACGCTCTGTACGTCGTTATGTCGACGCTTGTGAAATTTGCCAGCGTCGCAAAAAGCCGTCGGGAATCCCTTCCGGATATCTTCAGCCCATCGACATCACATCGGAGCCATTCTTCTTTGTTGGTTTGGACCTTTTCGGTCCTTTCCCAACATCCGCCTCCGGAAACAAGTGGGTCGCGGTGGCTACGGATTACACAACCCGTTATGCAGTTACGCGAGCCATGCCAACAAGCTGCGCTACAGACGTCGCTGATTTTCTACTACGCGATCTCATTTTAGTGCATGGAGCCCCTCGTCAACTGCTGACAGACCGATCCGTACGTTCTTTTCGAAAGTGGTTGACGATATCCTGCGTTCCTGCTCTACCCAACATAAGCTCACGACATCGTACCACCCCCAGACAAACGGGCTTACAGAACGTTTAAACCGCACCCTGACAGACATGCTATCAAAATACGTCTCGGCCGACCATCGTGATTGGGACCTTGCACTACCCTATGTGACGTTCGCATACAATTCCTCCCGGCATGAAACTGCTGGGTACTCGCCATTTTACCTTCTATTTGGACGCGAACCAACATTGCCGTTGGATACCTTCCTGCCAGCCGCTGCGCAGTCTACTTCTGAATATGCACGCGATGCTATTACCCGAGCTGACCACGCTCGTCAGCTTGCCCGCCGCAAATTAATGGCTTCCCAACACTCGCAGAAGCATCGTTACGACGAGCGGCATCGCGACGAACACTTTCCAACAGGTTCCCTCGTTCTTCTTTGGTCCCCTACGCGACATGCAGGCCTTTCAAAAAAACTTCTCTCTCGTTTCACGGGCCCATACCGCGTGCTTAGACGAGTGACCGACGCTACATATGAAATTGTCCCTGATAATCCATCAACCTCTTCCGCTCTGCTGCCAAGGGACATCATCCACGTATCAAGGCTCCAGCGTTACCACACTGCTCCTGCTGAGGCCCCGTAAACTCGCCGGGTCGGCGCTTTTGCCGCCGGGGGTCGTGTTACGTGATTTCGTCTGACTGAAAGAGGGCATAGTGGGGCATACCCAAGAAAGGTGCCTCAGACTGATAGTAAAGAAGTGGACGTTGTTGATGAGCTGCGTTGTGGCTGCGGACTGACAGCTGTTATTTTCCACGTAACAATATCAATGGTTACGTACATAAATCATCGATCTACAGTCTATAGTTATCTATGCACCAACGTTGGCGGCTTATTTAAAACGTTATATGAAGTGATAAAATGGTTTCATAAGCCGAAAATTTGCTGCCTTCAGAGACCGGACTTTTATTTATTCTTTCTGTCTGGAAAAAAAGTAAGAAAAATGCCATGTTTGATAGTGTTTCGCCAGAAAAATAACCTATACAGAGTAAAATTTCCATATTTTATTTGGGTTTAGGTGCCAAAAACACGCACTATGAGACGCGGTATACTAGAAGACTGCATTTCAGTTTTCACCGGGGCTTAATAAATATGACTGAATCTCGACGCATGGGTGTGCTTTCATTTCACTAGCATGCAGGTCCACTCAGGTCACCATAGCGAAGAACCACTTCTACGTCTGCAAGTGATACAGCTCATCATCTAAGGAACTATTACATGCCAGTTCACTGTTGAAATGTATTTAAACAGACGCTACCCGAGTTGCAGCTTTCCCATAATACCTTACAGAAGAAGATTCGAGGGTGCAACAATTAAGTGGCCATGGCAACTGACACTGCAGCTATCCAAAAATTTGAAGCAAAAAAAATATTACTCTTTCTGAACTCGTCCGTTTTCCGCACTCACCAGCACCACGAAGTCGCCATTATTTTCTTCGTATACATGCATCCGAAGAAGTGTCACGCAGCCAAATGGCCCCTCTTGAACTCTCAGAAGCGTTTTTCTCTAGAGTATTGCCCAATTCACGTAATTCAGATTATTTGTGTTCATGAAAGAGCCTGTTCCAGATGCGTATTGTTTAAACATGTACATTTATTCGCCCATTGAAACGCAAACGTTAATTCGCAGTTCGCACGATGTCAGCCTCCTTATACTTAAACGAAATCGTTCGTTCTCGGGGATGTTTCCCAAAACATTCAATTTGAGAGAGAGGAGAGAGAAACGAGAAAAAAGGAAGGCAGGGAGGTCAACCAGAAGCTTGTATCTGGTATGCTACCCTACACTGGGGTTGGGGAATAGGGGGTTAAACGAGAAAGGGAGAGTTAAAAAATAAATAAAAATTTAATAAACTATCATTGGCAAAGCGTAGTATATTCCACGCGTTCGCCTTTTCGCTACGTCCACGAAGGTTGTCTCCGAAGACACACGAGCACATTACGCGAAAGCGAGTAGCAGGGATTCGTTAAAATGCATTTTGGAAGGAACCCACAGCGCACACGGCAGTTGTGGTAGCATTCTGAAAGGTAGGCGAGGTAAGAAAGCCGAACTCGAAATGAGCAATCGTACCACCTTAGGAACATGTAATTCTCGACACGAGACAAATAAGACTACCATATTTCAGCGGACGCTCCATGCACAGCACGCACAGCTCCTTCAATTAAAGCGCTTCTCTAAATGGTCAACTTCAGCGCAGGAACATTAGTCGGCAAGACTGTGTGTGGTGGGATTTCGGTAAATTGAAGGGATAATATTATTTATTGAGACATATTTAGATATTTCTGTTAACAACAAAATTGCTTTGCCGGATAGCGTGTTTTCTTTTTTTTCCTTTGTCATTTCATCGACGTATATACGAAGAACGCTGAAAAAATTCTTTACTGTTTATAGTTCTTACGCTTAGAAAGCGATTATGAGGAGGAGAAGACTTGAAACACGACATTGAGCTGAAGGTGAATAAGTTTGGGAAAACTGCATAATAAAAAAAGCACTTCGAAGCTCACATCTGACCGGCTCTATCCTACTTTAATGTATTACTTGTCTGAATGATTTCGCCTCCACCGAAATGCAACAGCCGCGGTAGGGATCGAACCTGAGACCTTCGGGTCAGCAGAGCACCATAGCCACTGATCCACCATGGTGTTGGTAATACTCGTTTAAAGAAACGCTCCAAAGTTGAACCAATCGGACCAATATGGACCGCTCGAGAGCATGTACACTATGAACATCACGGGAACTACTTTCTGCGTCACAGAAATGCGTAAGAAGGACAAGAAATATCAAGGGAGCATATTGCGCTCATTTTTTTTTGTAATATGATATCCTGGTGAGTGTTCGTTGAACCTGCAAAAGATATGTGAGCTTGGTCAAAAACATGGTTATGCGCCAACTTTACTGTGCAGGCCAGAGAAGACAGGGAACGAAACTTATACGGGCCGTTCGACAGCACCATGTGCCGCTTTATAATAACCGCATGTTTCTACGAGTTTAGTGAGACAACCAGCCTTCCAGCACAGTGTTGCGTCATCATTTTCGGTGACTAGACACCTTGCCCACGTCGGCTTCGCTGCTGCAAGTTTTGTCATCATTGCGTTCTTTTTCGGGGAGGGGGGGGGGCTGTAATTAAGGCTTACCATTGCACGCACCTATACGTGTAGTATATAGCACAAGAAAAGTCTAAAGCGCAAGCTAGGAATTTTTCTAGGAGTGAGAGAAGGGAGGGCGGTGTCTATTCGACTCGAGAAGCGAGACTACAAAGGTTTCGGGCTCTTGGTCTCATCTCAGCATCCACGCAGCGTGACTCTAAGTTCAATCACGGACTCGTATAGAGGAAATACCTCCTGATTTAATTGCTATTGGCTAAAGCACATTTATCTATTTTTTCTTTACCCTTCGGCTCCTCTCAATTCCGATAACACGTTGCAGATCCTTCCGGGGTGAAGAAAAAAAACTTTTTTGCACTCACGGACAACTAGACGCATAGCGGAACCTAATTATAGGGACCACGCTGACCCACCGTAGCTGACCTCTGCTTGTCTATTTCGCGGTGGAGTAGCTCATCGTTATTAAGCCCCGTGGGTAAATTCCCGTAGCCACTCAGAGGAAAACACATGGGTACCATCTGGGCTGCCATCACTTCCACCCCTTACCCTCCTCTGTATGCACTTTGTCGAAGTTTACTGCACCGGAGAGGTTAAATGGCGGCGTGTATATAGATTAGTTCATGAAACTAGCCGCCTACCACTAACTACTCCGTCACGTCGTGTTCCTACAGGTTCAAACTTGCAGCACGGTGGGATGTAGGTGTACCGAAAGGAGGAGGGCCTTGTTTCATGTTTCGAAGAAGCGCGATTGCATTATTGCTGAATCGCTCTGATGCGCAAGGCCTGAAGTAATAGCGCCAGGCGCAAGCAACCAAACGCCGATTTTGCGTTTTTCTTCAGTTGTTTTGCAATGCCGCTAGCAACCATGCACTGCGCGGAAGCTGGTGCACAGGACGCATTGCCGAAAGCGGTGGTCGTCAACCTGGAATCCTTCAAGTTACAGTCATACGCTCTGTAGCTGGTTAGCTACAAACTGGTGCTTTCCATCGTGAACTTACTTACAGCGCAACACCAGAAAAACAGCGCCGTCTTTTCTTTCTGTTCTACTCCTTCCCTTTCCTGTATTTTTTTCTGGTGTTGCGCTGTAAGTAAGTTCACGATGGATCCTAACCAACTGGTGCAACTTACCGTCTTACTGGTGCTTTCCTTTGCAATAAATTTAAGACATCAAACTATTTGCGCGAATTCGGCACCATTTTCGAACAACATACTGAAATAATCAATGCTGTAGGCATAGTGGGGCACTCCACGAATATAGAAGGACCTATATTTTGCGTTCGTCAGTTCTTGCTAATCTTCCGTAGCTGACGCCACTTGACCGCATGGCAGCAGCGGTGCATGCTATTCGGCCCTACGCTACCCCTTTGCACTTTGCGTTACTCGACAGACTAAGAAACGCTTTTGAACTCCGGTGGCACACTCATCAAAGCAGGTATTTCTTCTTTCTTCACTGGTCGCTAACACGCCAGGCACGTCGACTGGTGATCGTCTGGAAAAACAGTGCGCGCCTGCACCGCGTAACTATTATTGCTAAACAGGCAAGATGGCGAACCTGTGCCCTACTCCACTCCCGTAGGGAGCATATACAGTGACTCTGGTGCAAACGAATACAGTGCACCCTCTATTTTAATTGCTTACTTTTTTTACATTGAAGGAAATGAGTGCGTGCCCACTTTGGTTCGCAAGGATTGGTATGACGAAACACGTGACATAAGGATAAAACAGCAAGCCCCTTCTTCCCTCTAGGCTTCGAAAATGGAACGACACAACGCATGGCGCAACAAACGTGAAACATTACAAAGCAACAACTTTAAAGGACAATTAGCAATAGGTAGAAAGACAGCATCTGATAAATCTCTTCAGCAATTTATTACACTGACGATCTAGTAAATCTGTTCTAACTGCTTTCTTGTGAAGAGCATTAGATCTATATTAGCTCGGCTATTCCATATCCATAAGTTCTGCAGCGAAAAAAATAACAAATGGTACCCAATATGAACAATCAGCAAAAAGAAAGAAAACCTAATAGCATGCTGAGACAAGTTGAAATAAAATGGCAATGTACAGTTTGCTTGCGACAGTTCACACTACCATAAAACATCCACAGGCACACCGTTTTTATTCTGCTCACAGTATATTTACTAACACATCATTCCACACATCACAACCCGTAGCTATATGTCACAGGCGCTTATCCAGTCAAGTCTACACTAATTTGTCTGTCAGGAAGATGTTCACCTTTTCCTAAATGTCCCAGGTGAATATAGAAAAAAATTATGCACCTTCTCCCCGAATGGAATCCTGATGAAATGCGAGGCCGCAGCGGTGCGCACGGCATTGGATTGGATTGGATAAACTTTTATTTGGTCCTTCAAAACACAGATCACTGTGTGGCGGGCAGCTCCCACGTGGGTACTGAGATGCCAAGCTCCTCAGCCGCCTCGCGGGCTTGGTGGACAGCCTGGAGCTGATCTGCCAAGTATGAGCTGCAGATTGCCGCCTCCCATCTGGCAGAGGTGATGTTCGATATATGAGCGAATTTGGTGCACTGCCATAGCATGTGTTCTAATGAAGCTATTTCCCTACAATGTGGACAAAGATTACTTGGCTATAGGTCAGGGTACATGATGTGTAACACTTTCAAAGTAGGGTGCATCCGCGTTTGCAAAAGCCTTAATGTAAGTGCTTGGGACCGGGTTTGATTTTTTTTAGGTGGAGGAAAAATCCTTCTAGACAGGTAGAAATGTTTAGTGAGTTCATTATATGTTGTAAGAATTTCCCGGTTATCCCCTTCACCGGTAAAACGCATCCCCGGGGAGGCGCGGTTGGAGAGTTCTCGCGCCGCCTCGTGTGCTGCTTCATTGAGATTGGGAGGGGAATCGTTGATTTGCCCAAGACGAGCTGGGAAACAACTCAGAAGATGATGCGTTATGTTCTTGCCTTGCAGTATTCTCAGCGTTTGTTCAGAGACCGTCCCCTTGGCGAACGCCCGTAGTGCTGCCATGGAATCACTGTAGACGACTTCAATGTTATCCATCTTGAGTGCTAAGGCGATGGCCACCTGTGCCGCAATGATTGGGTCTTTCGTCCTCACCGTCACTGAGTTGACGACATGGCCAGCCCCATCAACCACCACTGCCACAAACGCTTTCCCATTGGCGTAGGAAGCCGCGTCAACAAATACGACCCCTCGTTCCTCGTTTGAGACTTGACGAAGTATAGTCCTGGCCCTCGCTACTCTTCTTCCGACGTTGTGTTCTGGATACATGTTTCTTGGTATAGGAGACACCGTGATATTCTCCCTGATGTTGTCGGTGATATCAGTGTAATTGTGTTTGATTGCCATTGGGTGTTGGCCCAGCTCCTGCAGGATCATTCTCCCTGACCTTGTTGTTGACAACCTTGCAAACTGTGCTCTCTCTTGGGCTTCTGCTATTTCTTCGAGCGTGTTGTGAATGCCAAGCTCAAGCAGACGCTCGGTGCTGGTATGTAGGGGTAGGCCCAGGACCTTCTTGATAACTTTCCTGAGGAGCACATTCAGTGTCTCGGACTCTCCTCTTGACCACTTGTGCATTGCTGCCTCGTACGTGAAGTGGCTTAGAACAAACGCATGCATCAACCTGACGAGGATGTCTTCCTTGATCCCATTTCTTTTGTTGGCCACTCTGCGTATGAGGTGCACCGCACTGTCTGTTTTCCAAGTTAACTTGGCTATAGATTCGCTGTTGGCGCCGGTAGACTCTATCAGCATGCCCAGCACTTTGATGGAGTCGACCCCCTGGATGGAATCCCCTTGATTTGTACGGAGGTGTATGTCTATCTGGTTTAACGGCTTCCATTCCCTGGGCTTCGGTCCCCGGCGTGCAGTCCGATACAGTAAATGATCTGACTTACTCGAGGAGCACTTGAGCCCAGAAGGACGAAGGTACTCTTCTACGGTGTCAATCACCTCTTGCAGGGCGCTCTCAATCTGCCCCTCGCTTCAACCTGTGCACCAGATGGTAATGTCATCTGCGTAAATCCTGTGCTTCAATCCTTCAATGCTCGATAATTTCTTTGACAGTCCAATCATGGCAATGTTGAACAGCATTGGTGAAATCACTGCCCCTTGCAGCGTGCCCCTTGCTTCAAGTTCGATTGCTGCGGTTTTGATATCTGCAATCTTCATCACGGCTTTCCGATCTGTAAGAAAGGACCATACGTCGTGCTAGAAGGCTTTCCCCAGACCAAGCTTGGAAATTGCTTCGAGTATGAATGAGTGGTGGATGCTGTCAAACGCTTTTTCTAGATCTAGGCACAGAATGGCTCTCACGTCTCTCGTTTCGTTGTCGATGACCTGGTGTTTGATAAGCTTCAATGCATCTTGTGTGGATAGCCCTGCCCTGAATCCAACCATATTGTGTGTATATATGTCGTTATCGTCCAAGTACTTGTTTATCTTGTGCAGTATGGCATGTTCTGCAACCTTGCCGATACATGATGTCAAGGATATCGGCCTCATGTTGTCCAAGTTAGGGGGCTTTCCTGGCTTATGAATAAGGATCGTCCTGGCCAGCTTCCACTGCTCTGGCACCCTGCCTTTTTTTCATGCTGCATTGATCATATTCTTCAGGGTTTCAATTGAATCATCATCAAGGTTACGAAGGGCCTTGTTTGATATACCGTCCGGGCCAGGGGCCGACCTGCCGTTGAGATCATGCAAGGCTCTTCTGATCTCCTCGATGTTAAAGTCGCCCTCAAGACCTGGATTGGGCCTGCCCTGGTACTGTCTACTTGGTGGTGCCAATCCTCTTTTGATTAGGAGGTACTTATGCACGAGCCGCTGCACAACTTGCTGTTCTGTAGTGCGCCCTAACTCTTTATGCAAAATTCGAGCAATAACATGCTTTTGATTGGTTTTGGTGGTGTTTTTGTTGAGGAGATGCTTTAACATATTCCATGTCTTGCCATTGCGCATCTGATCATCGACGAAGTTGTGGATTTCGTCCCATTGCTGCCTGGATAGTGCGCGACAATGTTTTTTGACTGATCTGTTTACCTCAGCTATCTTCTTCCTCAGTCTTCAGTTCAGGCGCTTACCCTTCCAACGGTTCAGTAGAGCTTGCTTTGCCTCAAGAAGATGAGCGAGCCGGCTATCCATTCTTTCAACTGGAAAATCTGTGGTAATGGTGGAGGAGACGGATTTGATGTCATCTTTATTCTGTTTGACCCACTGCTCCAAGCCTTGTCTGTGGCCATCTTGTTCCCTTTCCATCCCTATCGTCCTGAACTTATCCCACTCTGTGAAGTGGAATTCTCTCTGCTTTTTACGCTCCACGGAGAAGGTCGTGGCAAGAATGCAGTGGTCACTCCCTAAGTCTACAGCAAGGTTCATTCACTGGGCCTTGTTGATGTTTCTTACAAATGTAAGGTCCGGGGTGGAATCCCTGCAACAAGATGTACCAAGCCTTGTTGGTAGGCTGGGGTCTGTGATTAGGGTGAGATCAAGTTCACTGGCACTTTGCTAAAGTCGATTTTCTTTCCCAGTGTTCTACTTGTAACCCCATGTATGATGAGGGGCGTTGAAATCACCTGCTATGACGAGTGGACATTCCCCGGCGATATTAACAGCTTTCTTTAGAACCGTCTTGAACCCTTGCTTTTGCTCCTTTGGACTGCTGTATATATTAAGAATGAAAATGCTCTGACGGTTGCTGGTACCTGGCAGGATCTCTACCATGACGTGTTCCAACCGGCCTGCTTCTATCTTGAGGTCGTGGGTTACGTGCGTTAGTTTGTTGCATAAGAAGGTGCAGACTCCCCTCCATTCAGTATCCCCTATTACAGGCCGGAATCCAGGCAACGTTGCTTGCGGTGAAAGGGTTTCTTGTAATAATAAAATATGAGGCTTTTCTTGTCTGCTCCTGATATACTGCTGTAGGGCTGCCTTCTTTTTAAGGTAACCTTTACAGTTCTATTTCCAGATACGAAATGCTTCACGTAGCGCTGCCATAATGGTTGTTACATGGGTGGCCATAGCCTGATGCTGCATCTGTCGACAGGTTTGGTACCACTAGTATTGGTGGCCGAAGGGTGAGTTTGGTGCATCGGGAGGCCTTGCTGTATTGTGCAGATATGCTTCGACCTTTGTAATGCGCAAAGTCATATGCTCTTCCAGTGCCGCCACGCTTCACTGTAGCCTACCCATCTGCTCGCTAAGATTGGCTACTACTTTGCTGAGCGTGTCAAAGACCTCTTTCATATCTGACATGGTCGTTTGGTGGGCTTCCACGTGTTCTGCCATGACTGCCCTCTTTTTTGTGGTTCTCGAGTTCCCCACGTTTTCAGCTACAGGGACATCAACTGGCTGAGGCATTGGCTGTGAAGACTGCGCGCTGGTTAGCTTAGTGAGAAGAATTTTTATTTCCTTTAACTCAGCTGATAGCCTCTCATTCGATTCTGTAAGTCTCGCGTTTTCTTGCTCTAGCTGTGCAATTCTATTATGCTCTGGCAGCTTACCTGTCATCACCTCTCCACGCCGTTGCACACTCGCTCAGCCCAGCTGCCTTTCGATGTTACTGCAGGCGTCCTCTCTGGGTGTGAAGCCGTGATCTCGAGCTGAACGCCAGGCAGCTGGCCATTCGGGTGCCGCCCTGGCTGATCCCGAGCCTGATGGTGACCTTGAGAACTCGAGCGCCCCCGTGATTGGGAGCGGGCCTTGGGTCTAGAACAACTTCTGGAACGCGACCTCCCCCTGGAGTGGGGCCGCCTTTCCTGTTCTTGTGTAGTCTGGATGCTCTGGGTCCCGTAGGCTGGAATACGCTGCTTGTCGTGGATGTCTGGACTCGATGTGATTGATGCGTCCTCGGCTTCTGCGGCTCCTCGTGATCTTTCCCAACGTCTGCGTCTGACGACGTATGGCACTAAGAACCTGTTCTTGCGCTCTTTGTCTGCCGTGGGATGGTGACCGTCACACAGCCTGCATCTTGGGTTGCACTGGGGCAGGCTCTCTGGGTTCTTGATCTCGCAGCCTCTGCAGATGGTTTCACCTGGGTTCGAACGGACGTCAGACCGATGTCCCAGCTTTCCGCAGACGTAACAAATATCGATGTTCTTGCGGTAAAGGGAGCACTGCAAAAGTGTAGGTCCATATCTCACGAATCTGGGCACTTTGTGTCCTTCGAACGCTATGATGATTGTCCCGGTGTCCTTGATTCTCTTGGCCTGTAGCGCGAGCGGGTTGTTCGCGTTCACAATCTTTCGGGTCAAAATGTCCTGATTATCGCTTAGGGGGATCCCGTGAATCACTCTTGTACAAGTATCGTTGGGTGCTGTGGCATACGCGCTAACCTCGAAAACTTTGCCTCCAATGCCAATTTGCTTGACCTTGAGCTATCTTGAAGCTCTGTCTTGGTCTGGAGTGCTTGCCACCATAATGTTCTGCTGCAAGTTGGGACAGATGATGTCCTGCATGGCCTCCTCCTCTTTGATGCCAGCCGCCAGTACTATCGCGTCTGCCACGGCTCCAGTGCCAATTCTCGCGATATTTAATGCTCCACGTGGTCGTAGCACGATATTGCTGAAGTCCTTGGGTAGTGGCGGCATGCGTCCAGCTCGCACGATTGTATGCTTGGTATCATACCTACTACGACTGGCTCGAGCGTCTCCCGCAACGCCAGCCTGCCTTGGTCGAACCCTTGGCAGCAGGAACGCTAACCGCGGCTTGCTTATTCCTTGAGCCTCTCGTTTCGGCTTCCTTCCAACCCATGTCTTCCGTACAATCCTCTGGAGAGATGTCCTCTCCATCTACTTGGTATTCCATTCTCAGTTGCAGGTTCTGGAACGCGCAGAGCGTTGAGTCACGTTGGCGCCGGGTCGGCGCATCGGCGACAATCGCCTCCTTGGTTGTTAGGCCTAAATCCCCCGGAGGCGTTGCCGTGTAAAAATGCCCCAAAATGGTTTATATGTCCACTCACCAGCACAAATGTGGTATCTGCTGATTTCTTAAGAACTTAGGGACACAATGGGACTGAAAGCTCGGCGACAAATCCGTGAATACCACAGGAAAGCATTCTTGAAAGCAGGAGCCGATCTTCCCGCGTCCGCACTGGTCGGCACCTGTAGCGTCTCCCGCGCACGGCGTTGACTCGGTTGAAACGGGTGTCGATGCGAGGGCTGGAAGAACGGTCTGAAGCGAAACACTAGCGTTTACTCTAGTGAACGTTTGTTTGAAACGCAAAGGCGGGTTGGGCTTCCTGTTAGTTTCATCGCAGAAAGAGTGTTCGCTTGGTGTGCGCTTGAACAATGCCAGCGGTGGAGAGGGTGAAGCGAGAAAGATGACACGCGGCGAGCAGTGACAGGCTAGGGAGAGAATGACGTCAACGCGCGCGAAGTTCGAAGAAAGGTGTGACCTACTTGGCACCACCCCAACACCTGTTGCCAGAAGAGTGTGGTGCGGACGGAGTGACAGCGTTACACAGGCTAGTAAAAGAGCTGCTTCGCATCTCCGCCTTGGTCTCCACTTTGTTCGCCAGCAGAGCGGTTGTGAGAAAGACGTGCCTAGTGAATAGTTAGCAAATCATTAAAATGCAGATGTAAAAGCAATGTTTTATAGAGAAGAGTAGCTTAAACCAAGTTAGTGTACTTCGTTTATACTCCCCTTAAGTTAAGTAGGGGTTTGCAAAGCTTTTGGCGTAATACTAGTCGCTAGTAAGTTTCAGAAGCACACAATAATAAAATCAGCAGATAATGAAGTCAAAGAAGGTATAAGTGATGGTAACTGTACTGTCTTATTAGTTATTGCGCACAATAAGCTTAAGTTTCGTATGGTAGTCATGCATGGCACCTGTATGGCCAAGTACGACTATTTAGGAATCCTATGGCCATCTCTATATGGCCATGTATGACTCCGTACGGTAGCCATGTATAGCCATCTATGGCGGAAATCAGCCAGGGGTTGAAAAAAGAAGGAAGGGTGGGAAGGGGGGAAAGATGGAAGGGGAGTGTAGCATAGCACAGTGGGTGGCGAGTGCAGGAAAGGTCGAGTTAAACTTCGGAGATATACAGGTAGTTAAACAGAGAGGAAGTTTCTTCAGTGCTGAACAATGCCCGTGTTGACCTAGTTTTGCCTCACTTTGCATTTATTTGAGTTAAAGCCATGCATAAATCGTAACTTGATGTCAGATACAAAAGAGTTAGCTTCTAGCCTCTCTTTTATTAACATTGCAACTGATTGCTATCACACTGTATCCTTCGTTCCTGTGACTAAAAAGTGGTTTTTGTCCATATCGAATAACACTACATTACCCATGCAACCTTAAGATTTTGCTTCATTATACGGTGAACTGCAATACCGGGCGCAAGTTCAGCGAATTTATCGCTTGCTTAAATTGACCCATTGCGAAGTGTAGCGGGTTCTGTAGACATCGACATGAGGGAAAAGCGTCATATTCAGCCACTGACAATACCTAGTAGCCGGCAGTTTTCAGGAAACTGTGCGTTTTGAACCTTTATTGGGGCAATATGAAAATTAAAGATGCGTGGACTAAGTGTCAGTACTACATTAGAGCCGCCCCTTCTAAATAAATATGAAATGACTTGCCTGGAACCACTTTACTCGGATTCATGGTGTCCCAAGGCACCAAGAGCCTGCTGTGGTAGACTACCTCTGTCGGGTAAAAAAATAATTGATTGATTTTTATGGGATGTGTGCGAACGCTTCCACTACGGCTCCTGCTTTTTTCAACGTTTTTGCGACGCCACTTTGTGATTTCAACGTCATATTAGTGCAACGACTTCCAGAAGACACAAGGACTCTGCCGACACTATTTAGGCGCAGCGAGTGCTTGCTTCTTGCATTTTATTTCGCCTCCGCCATCGTCGCTCGCCCACCGACAGCTAGCCCTGACGAGTATCTTCTTTGCTCTAACGTGGCGCGTGCTTGCTCGCGCGCCCCGTAGCCGCACTGTCTCGCTGAGCAATGGAGTACCAAGTGACAGGGGAGGACATTGACCCTGAAGAAATCACGCCAGACCAAGGCTGGCAGACCGCCTCGTGTCGCCGAGCAAAAAATGAAGGCTCCAAACGTGTGCCGTCATCTAGCGCTTTGAAACGCAACGAGCACAAGCCCCGCAACACAGAAAATGTGAAGAACAAGATTATTCGAGAAAGCCGAATGCCTCACCTACCAAAGAAGGACATCCGCATTATCATTAGGCCCAGAGGGGGTCTTAACATCGCTAGGGTTGGCCCAACGACAATCGCTGAAGCCATTTCGACTTCGGCAAGTATCAGCCCATCGGAACAGCAAGCAGACACGCTCTGCCCCAATATTAAACAGAATATCTTAGTAGCAAGCACGCCGAAGAGAGAAAATGCTAATCGCTACGTGCGCGGCAAAGAAATCCGCATCGCTGACAAGACCTATGAAGTTAGTGCTTAAGAAGCGGCACCACATTCTACATGCAAAGGTGTCATTCGAGGGATTCCCGTGCAAGACGGTTCGGCGGACATTGATGCGAAGATTGTCAACGACCGCAATCCACTAGCTTTGGCTGCCAAGCGCATCGGAAGTACCACTGCAGTGATCGTGGCCTTCGATGGACATCGTGTGCCCAATTTTGTGCGATACGGATCGGTGCTACTTCAATGTACACTATACCGTAGACAGATAGATATTTGCTACACCTGTGGTCGGCTCGGCCATCGAGCGGTCGTGTGCCCGAACCCTGGAGACGTTATCTGCAGAGGCTGCAGCGTGCCGAACCCCGAAAAGGAACACCGCTGCACACCAACATGCAAGCTTTGCGGAGGAACCCACCTCACTGCCGACAGGGAATGTAAAGAACGCTACCACATTCCATACGTGGTGCGCCGACGACGATGGGAGCGAGCACACTCGACGCGACACAACAGTTACGATGCAATGAACGAGTTCAACGCAACCGCTGACGACGACCAGGCCTCGAAGCTTTTTACAGATGGTCGATCCGATGGCAGCCGATCCCGGTTCCGATCCCGGAGTCGTCCCAGGAACCGCACAATGCGTGTATCGAGGTCCCGAGCCGCCCTCAGACCCACTCCCGCAGCGCGCGAAGTGGGACCCCAACCAGATCTATATCGCGAGGCTACTCCAGGTCTCGTTCTGGTTCACGTCACGGTTCCCATTCAGGTTCCCGGCACGGGTCACGCTCCGGCTCCCACTCAGGTTCCGGGCCTCATGCCGGTTCCAGGCCTCACCCCAGTCTCACTGGGGTCTCGCGTCACCGATCGCCTAGCCCATCGGCACCACCATCGCCAGGCAACGTCAGCAAGAATAAGCGGGGACCTCTCACTTGGGCGGACGCCGTCCGGAGAAAAGGAAACACTAATCACAGGTAGGGTTGGGTTCACTCCCAGAGCATGATACACACAACACCTCTGAGATAGCGATCTTAAAGCACGAAAATGCGATGATGAAAGAAACAATACGCAAACTCACAGTCGCAATTGCCGAACTAAAACTGACAGAAACGCACGTGCTGCTATGCCCCCAACCGACAACGACGACAATGCAGTCACTCCATTGCAGCCGCAACCCGTAGGCGTTGGTAACGACGACGGCGAGAGCGCACCCAAGAAACGCGCGGTCGCCCACGACCAGCCAGCTTTAAAGGAAGAGTTAGACGACATTAAGAGCACGCTATCGGCGATTAAGGAAAGCCTTCGCTTTCCTGGCGAAAGCATGGCTCTCGTGCAGTCTACTCTCGCGGTACACGGTAATCGTTTGGGCCAAGTGGAGCAATATCTTGATCACGTCGTCGCCCCTGCCGTTGCCGCGGATAAGCCGTTGTCGCAACGTACAGCCGTGCCCAGTCCACCGCATCACGCGGCCCTTATGCACCCGCCGGGTGCTCAGGCCAACTCCTAAATGCTTCAAGATGGCCAGGCCAATTGACGAGTTGCGAATCTGGCAATGGAACTGCAGGAGCTTCACCCACAAGAAAGCTTTCCTGCAGCAATACCTCCGTAGCCACGAAGCCAAACCTCACATCATGCTATTGCAAGAGACTGTAGTACCAACCGCCACGTTTTCCGGATACCAGTGGTTGCCCGACCCCTCGGGAGGACGCGGTATCGCCACCTTGGTCGCTAACAAGATTACCTGCACAGCGCACAGTCTCAATGTGCCCGAAATTGAGCACGTTATGGTCGAAATTTTCCCTGGAAACATATCACAACAAAGCGTATACATGCTCAATGTATACAGTAGTCCCAGCCACCATAGACAAAGATTCACACGCTTGTTCCAGAAAGCTGTCCGCCTCGCGGGGCCTAACCCGCTAGTGATTGCAGGCGATTTTCACGCTGCGCATAGCGCCTGGGGCTACACGTACGACACACCCAAAGGTAACGAGCTTTGGAAAAGTGCGAATGACATGGGCCTTATTCTCATTACGGACAAGGCCTTCCCCACTCGCACGGGTACGTCCACGCAAAGAGATACTACGCCGGATCTATGCTTCGTCAAGAATATCTCCGACGCCCACTGGTCCAACCTCGCGGTAGATCTCGGTAGTGACCACTTAATATTGGCTGTACACCTCCCCACAGTAAGCAGGAAGACCAAGTCGTACACGTGGGTCGACTGGGACCTCCTTCGTAAGACCCGCGCAGAACGACCTCCTCCCGATACCCCACCGAGCCTCGAGACGTGGACGGCCCAGCTCAAAGCTGATGTAAACAAGGCAACGAAAACTATCAGCACAGACCTTCCAACTGAAAGGATGGACAGTCGTCTCATCCACCTACTAGAATCCAAACAGTCTCTATTGGCCCGGTGGAAGGGCCAGCGCCTTAATCGGAGGTTACGCAAACGCATATCTCAGCTGAACAAGACCATGATGGATCACTGCCGCATCCTTTCAAAACAGCAGTGGGACGAAATTTGTAATTTGATTGATGGTCAGGTTCGAAATGGCAAAACGTGGAACTTACTCAAACACCTCCTCAATGAAACCAACACCCGCAAAAATCAGCGTCATTCGATCGTGAAGATACTTCATCAGGCTAAACGAACAGTGTCACCGGAAGATGTTGTCAAGAACCTCGTGAAAAATATCTCCCGCTCCCCACGGGCCCTGTGACCCCTCACCCTGATTACTCTGGCAGCGACAACACTAACTTAGACGCCGAGTTCTCTATTGAAGATGTGCGCCGAGCTCTCCATGAGCTCAATGGCCGCTCAGCCCCTGGCCCCGATGGCATCACCAACAAGCTCCTACGCAACCTGGACGATTCTTCCGTCACTTACCTCACTGACACTATCAACGAGATATGGAAAAAGGGTGAGATACCCGATGCTTGGAAACTAGCTCATACGGTTCTCATACCCAAACCGGGAAAGGCGCCGAGCCTAGATAACCTACGCCCCATATCTCTCACGTCGTGCGTGGGCAAAGTGGCTCAGCACGTCGTCCTCAACAGGGTTGGTCGATACCTCGAATATAACGACTACATCCCGCACCACATGATTGGCTTCCGACCAGGGTTATCCACTCAAGACGCCATGTTACTCCTAAAGCATCAAATTCTAGATGGCGGAAACACTCGGGACACTCGTGCAATACTCGGTCTCGATTTAGAAAAGGCCTTCGATACCATAACGCACTCGTCAATCTTGAAAGCGATCGCAGCCCTCGGCCTAGGTCATCGATTTACTACTTTATCCGCTCTTTTCTCACTCGGCGCAGAGCCGTCCTCCGCGTAGGGGACCTAGTGTCGGAAGAAGTGGAGCTCGGACAGCAGGGCACTCCTCAGGGATCCATCCTCTCACCCACGCTCTTCAACCTCGTGATGATCGGGCTTTCCGAACGACTTTCAAAAATAGACGGGCTAAATCACACTATCTATGCGTATGATGTAACCATATGGTGCTCCACAGGGTCGGATGGCTTCATTGAGTCCGCCCTGCAAGAGGCTATCGACACCACCGAGTCTTACCTCGACCACACCGGTCTCAGGTGCTCACCTGCGAAGCCGGAGCTGTTGATATATTTGCCCAAACGCCAGGGTGCCAAGCCCAAAGGGTGGAAACCTCCGGCGGAACGCAATATCACCCTCCACACCAGAGATGGTCGTACTATACCCAGGGTAGACACCATCAAGGTCCTCAGCATGATCATCGAGTCCCGCGGAACCAACACCCAAACAGTACACAAGCTCAGGACTAAGACTGAGAATGCCATACGACTCGTACGTAGAGTAGCCAACAGGCACCATGGCCTCAAAGAAGACAACCTCCTGCGTCTCGTACACGCGTTTGTTTTGTGCCATTTTACGTACGTTGCCGCTATACACAAGTGGCTACGTGCTGAGCGCGATCAACTCAATGCGCTTATTCGCAAGGTGGTCAAACGAGCCCTTGGCCTCCCTATCACCACTCCAACGTACAAACTCCTCGAGCTTGGCGTACATAACACGCTAGAAGAGATCGCGGAAGCTCAGGAACATGTGCAATTGACCCGACTCACTACAACCAAGGCGGGCCGCCATATTCTGCGCGAGCTCGGCTTCTTCTCCTCGAGGGCCAGGGACCCCCCAGAGTTGACTCTAATTCCCCGTGAAATCCGCGACCTTATTACAATCGCTCCCATACCACAAAATGTACACCCCGAATACAACAGAGGCAGGCGCCTTGCGCGGGCGACCGCCATTCTCAAGCGCATAGACATGGAAGCGGACAACGTCTCGTTCGTGGACGCCATTGCCTATCGCAACAACCAAGCCTTTGCCGCGGTCGCGGTATCATCCGCGCAGCAGACTCTTAACTCAGCCACAATCCTCACCCGAAACCCCGAAGTAGCGGAGCAAGTAGCTATAGCTATAGCTATGCTCGACAGCAAACGGGAATTCATCTACAGCGACTCCAGGCCGGCCATCAAAGCCTTCGAACACGGAGTCATCTCCGACCAGGCGTTACGTATACTGCGCAATGCGGACCCGAGTGCCCTGAAGCACCACACTGTCATCTGGTTCCCCGCCCATCTCGGCCAGGTGCCGGGTGCCCTATCCAACCTCAACGAGATCGCCCATGATGCAGCGCGCGTACTTACCGACCGCACTGCCACAGGGCAACCTCAACTTGCTGGGTTGGATACCAATCGGGATGCACCAATTACGTACAATGAAATTACAAAGCACTTTTACTTGGAACGCCGCATTTTTTCACCCCCACATCCGAAACTTAACCGACCGCAGGCATTAACCCTACGCCTATTACAGACACACACGTACCCGAACCTTGCCACGCTTCACGTTTATTATCCCGATGCATACCCCAGCGACACATGCCCATCATGTGGACACACAGCGACACTCGAACACATGCTCTGGGAGTGTAGAACAACTCCTCCCGACTCTACCTCAAGCAAGTGGGAGAGGTCCCTCCGGAGCTAACTTCTCGCCGACCAGCGATGGACCGTCCAGCAGGCCCACGAAGCGGCCGCCAGGTACTCCCTGTTGGTCCCTACGTGGGAGACGCCCGCTGCGCGCTAAGCGCGTCCTGCAGGACCAAAATAAAGTCTTCTCATTCCATTCCATTCCATTGATTTTTATGTGGGGTTTAACGTCCCAAAACCACCATATGATTATGAGAGACGCCGTAGTGGAGGGCTCCGGAAATTTCGACCACCTGGGGTTCTTTAACGTGCATCCAAATCTGATCACACGGGCCTACAACATTGCCGCCTTCATCGGAAATGCCGCCGCCGCCGGGATCCGCACCCGCGACCTGCGGGTCAGCAGCCGAGTACCTTAGCAACTAGACCACCACGGCGGGGCAGGGGAAAAATACGTGTACTTAAAATACACTCTTAGTGCCCTATCACGCTTAACGCTTATTTTATGCTTCGAACAGTGAATTTGCCCTGAGGATAGCGCAGGAAAAAAACTTTTTACTGCAAACTGCGTTGAATGTCTGTACATCATTAATAACTCAAATTCTGTAAGATCGGGCGTGTCGGTACACCTGGATTAAGGAGGCGTGTCCGTGCAAACGACAAGAAAAGACAAAATAAACGACAAAGAACACTTTGTCCTTCCTTAAATACTCCAGTTTCTTTCTTTAGTCTTCTCTTGACGTTTGCGCTGATGCGCACTCTTGATTAACTTGGACTTTGTTGTGGACGAAGACGTTGGTTGGTTTGTGAGATTTAAAAGAATAAGAGAATGAGGCTACGAAGAGTGCCTAGTGGAGGGCTCCAGATAATTTTGACAATCTGTAGTTCCTCAACGTATACTGACACTGCACCGTACACTGCCCTCTAGCTGTTTGCCCCCACCTAAATGCAGCCGTCCTGGCTCGAATCGAACCTGCGTCTTTCGGGTGAGCACTCTAGTGCTGTAACCAATGAGTCACCGTCGCGGTGATAATTAGAAAAGTCATAGACTCCAAAGTGGATCACCCTCGACCAGTGAGTTTGACTGCCTCTCCGGAGATGTTAGACAAGCATGGTATCACAGCAACACCTCAGAAGTGCTAGCGACAAAAAGAAAGCGATTTCATTGCAATATAAAAATGCTTCCTTTCTATATTTGATCATGAACCTTTATCTGCAAAGGTTCCTGAAAAGCGAGAACGTTATGAAAACTCCTCTCGAGGATGTGCATGAGGCACCAAGACGACACCAAGCATGAGTAAATTAAAACCGCTAGTATATTAGCAGGCCACAAAAGCAAAATGAGGTTCCAAAAGCAAAAGCAAAACATCCCCCACAATTATGAAAGCATCGATCTCTAACCCACTTTGTAACGCGCGAACTGGTTCAACAATGATTGACTTGATTATTGGAAGTTAGTGGCGCAAAGGCCAGTGCTGGCCAAAGAGTGCCATACTGGACATAATGAGCTGTTAGTTGGAGGTGATTTTCTGGTGGTCAATGCTTTTAGAACTAGTCCAGTACAGAAACTATATGCAGAATCAAATGAGTGGTCACTCCGGCTACAAAGGGCATACACCAGTTTCACATATTTCTTGAAAGTCAGCTCCCTGTCAGAACACCCCTGCTACTCTATCTCAAACAACACATCATCGCTTACATTTTCTGCAACCGACCCCCTGTTAGGGCTGTAAAGCGGCCTTAAAAGCTTCGTTAAATGCACGTTGGGTACATTCAATAAGATCATGGTGAAACATATAAAACATATGAAAAGGTACGAAATGTGATAAAAACGCTAGTGTCGGGTTATCAGAAGCAGTCTGTTTCCGGCACCCTTGGGTTCAAGGGTCAGGAAGCGTCTGCTGTACAAGTTCTAGATCACAGCACCACTCTCTAAATAGAGGCCGTGCTACGAATCCGCTCGCCGGATAAATTGCAACAGACTAATGTCACATATATACTCTAATACTTGTTTGGTATTGAGAAAGGGTTCTATGCCAAGGAACATTTGTGGATGAAGGGGAATGTGTTGTCTGTGAAACGCAGGAAAGTGTTTCTGTGATGAGCGAGACAGAGAACAAGAGACAACACCCGATCCTGGACCAGCTGTTCTTATTCTGACTTCGTTCTTCTCTTCCTTGCTCTAGCTATCCGCGTGCCGGAGCCCCAGTGTCTTTCTTGGTCATGACACTCGGCCATGACTGCGCGCGCGCGGAGCTGGCGGCAACATTTCTGGTAAACAGGCTTGGCTACATCGTGGTGGTCAGCCCAGACCACAATGCAAGATGGAGCGACGGTCTGGGGAAAGCGTCTCTGGTGGACGGCACTGGCTGCCTCGAGCCGGTCGCTCTTTTGAAAAGTGCTGTGGACTCAGGCGGCCGGCACTGGCTGGCCCGTTGCGGCTGACGCTCTCGGCCATGCTGCGATTTGGTCCGGGTATCTGCCGTAGATCTGGTGGTCGATACTGGCTGCATGTCTACTTAGGGCAGGTAATAACCGCAGAGCCTAACCACGAAATTGAAGTAACTAGAAGAATAAGAATGGGGTGGAGCACATTCGGCAAGCACTCTCAAATTATGACAGGTAGATTGCCACCATCCCTCAAGAGGAAGGTATATAACAGCTGTATCTTGCCGGTACTTAGCTACGGAGCAGAAACCTGGAGACTTACAAAGAGGGTTCAGCTTAAATTGAGGACGACGCAGCGAGCAATGGAAAGAAAAATGGTAGGTGTAACCTTAAGAGACAATAAGAGAGCAGAGTGGATTAGGGGACAAACGGGGGCTAAGGATATCATAGTTGAAATAAAGAAGAGGAAATGGACATGGGCCGGGCATGTAGCGCGTAGAGCGTAGACAGGATAACCGCTGGTCATTAAGGGTAACTAACTGGATTCCCAGAGAAGGGAAGCGGGTTAGGGGGAGACAGTAGGTTAGGTGGGCAGATGAGATTAAGAAGTTTGCGGGTATAAATTGGCAGCAGCAAGCACAGGACCGGGTTAACTGGCGGAACATGGGAGAGGCCTTTGTACTGCAGTGGACGTAGTCAGGCTGATGATGATGATGACTGGCTGCATCTAGGAGGTCGGCCTCGACCACGCTGGATCTGGGTGCCGGAGTCTGCCACAAGTCTATCGGGAGGTCGAGACTGGCTGCATCGTTGTGGTTGGTCTCGGCCATGCAGAGACTCTCTGTGAGAAGCAGCTAAACATGCACCTGACAGCGCGCTTCGCACGGGCCGCAATATCAGCGGCTGACGTAAAACGCCGGACGAGGGTTGCCGAAAGCGTATCCCAAAAGGCGCGCTAGGTGCCTTGGCTGGTGTCGAGAGTGGGTACGCAACTTCTGTGATAAGTGGCAGAAAACATAATTCACGGGCGGTCTTGGCATCTGCGGCAGGACATTCTGTGAAGCTGTCATCGTATTGGCTGCGTCTGTGGGGTCCCTCTTGTGCACGCGATGACTCGCCTTGCGGGGCTGTCGAACACTCTGGTCGGTGACCATGGCTATCTCGTAGCAGACGCAGCACGCTTAGCAGGCAATTCCGTTGGTACAGTTTGGGGCACTGGTCTACATTGCTGTCGGCGTTCTGGACAGGCTACGATGCATATTGCTGAGGCTCGAGGGTGGTCTTGTTGCCTGTTGTCAGACTGGAGGACTGCGATGAGACATTGAGCTGCCACCCCACTTGAGCTCGATATATGGTAGTGGGCGCGTTGACGAAGGGTCCAGCTACCCTGTGCCCCTCTGTATCCCCCCCCCCCGAAAGAGGACGGGGTGGCCGATGGCTGACGCGAATTTGGGTCCAGTACCAGCGGCGAGTCTGGAAGCTCATGTGGAGAACTGGAGTGCTCAGCTGGAGCCTCGAGATGGAACCCTTCTTGAACTCCATCCTCGGTACCGGTCAGGTTGGACTGGGTGGTGGAAGGTAGATCGGAGAGTGTCCGGCCGAAGGCAGCTATGAGCTTGGAGCTCCACTCCGCCCATGACTGCTGCTTCCAGCCTTCATACCGGTGCCACGCCACTGCACCTTCACGAAGACGGTCTACAGCCACGGTCCATTTCTGAGATTCCGTCCAGGCCTCACGCATTGCTATCGCGTTGACGGTTGCCACCCAGCTGTCGGCGTCGTTCCGGACCCCGTGGAATTCCGGTAGTTCGCAGACGGCTGGTGATTGTGAGGTGGCAGGTGGCAACGCAGAGATCACCGACGCAAAGCAGTCGAGCTGGTGTGAGAGCTCGATCAGAGAAGACCGAAGCTCCCTGCATTGCTCCGGTGTGCTTGCCTCAAGGTCGTATGAGGCAGCTACATCCAACACTGCGTTAATGTCACACAATGCTGGCAACAATGTAGGAGCTCGCTCGGCGATCAACGCTGTCAGTTTGTTAGTCTCGGTGCGGAGCAGTGCGATGGTACGCCGCAGCTCCACGGCACTGTCGCACGAGGCTTCTGAACCGCTTTGGTTCGCGTCCGTGAAGTACGTGGCTCTAGTAGTACTCACGGTGGTGACACGCACGTCCAAGGAAGCATGAACAGGCCCCGCCGCGGTGGTCTAGTGGCTAAGGTACTCGGCTGCTGACCCGCAGGTCGCGGGTTCGATTCCCGGCTGCGGCGGCTGCATTTCCGGTGGAGGCGGAAATGTTGTAGGCCCGTGTACTCAGATTTGGGTGCACGTTAAAGAACCCCAGGTGGTCAAAATTTCCGGAGCCCTCCACTACGGCGTCTCTCATAATCAAATAGTGATTTTGGGACGTTAAACCCCACAAATCAATCAAGGAAGCATGAACAGCGTTTCTTGGCGGCTCATGTGTTGGAAGAGTACCAGACAGGGAATGCAGGCCGTGGGAAGCTTGAACAGCATTCCCAAAGGAGAGGAGCCCGTGCGTATTACGGCCGCGAAGTGGTAGCGCATTGGGTGATGCCCTGGTACCACAGAGGAGGCATGGACACCGTCCACTGATGTTCCGATGGGCAGCTAAGGGAAGGTAGAGGAAGAAGAAGACAGAATAAGAACAGCTGGCCCAGGATCGGGTGTTGTATCTTGTTCTCTGTCTCGCTCATCACACTTTCTTACAGTTTCCAGTTCATAGAATTCTATCAATACATGCAATACTGTCAGGGGCTTGTCGCATTTATCGCAAATAGGCGCTTCACTGCCGGTCAACAAAAAGGAGTGTGTGCCGTACGTATGACCTATTCTGAGACGACGAAAAATGACCTCAGTACGCTTACTTTGCGGACAGTTTTTGAGTTGGGGCTTTATGGCATGGAACTTATTCGATGTTTCACTGTCCCTCAGGCGTTAGCAGTAGCCTCTAAGGTTCTTGCGGAGGAAATATATCATGTCTAAGGCTGGTACGGCTCCTAACAGATTTGTAGGTTTTGTTGCCGCCGGTACTGCGGTTTGGTCTGCAGCCATGTTTCTCCTGATGGCTCTATGGCCTGGTACCTAACATAATGTTACATGCTGCTTAGATATAAGCACCGAACACAATAAGGAATAGAGCTCATTCAAGACCGGATTTTTGCTTTTGAAAAAGTGCAAAAGAGATTTTACAACCCCTAAAGAATCGGTAAATATAGCAGCTTTCTGTACATTTGTGTGTTTGATGTGTTTAATGGCCGATATTACAGCGTATGCCTAAGCCGTAGGTATACTTGTTTCAGTGTGGAGAACATCCGATTCGGAAAAGGACGGTCGAAGTGCTGCATAGGCTACTCCAGTATATGAGTTTGATGCATCCGTGTAGTATTCCGCGCACGAGTATTTAGCCTGAAGCTCTCGAAAGTAAATTTGAATGTGTACCTCAGGAGCATGCTTCGAGATTTCCATAAACGATGAGTCACAGTCGGCTAGTTGCCACTGCCATGCTGGTAGAAGTCTTGCTGGTGGCATTAGACGATGTTCTAAAAGTGGGACATTCATTTCTTCAGCAAGGCTTCTCACGCGCAGTGAGAACGTCTCTCTAACAGTGGGTCGGCTGCATAAAAATGTAAGCGATGATGTGTCATTTGAGATAGAGTAGCAGGGGTGTTCTGACATGGAGCTGACTTACAAGAAATATGTGGAACTGGTGTATGCCCTTTGTAGCTGGAGTGACCACTCATTTGATTCTGCATATAGGCTCTGTACTGGACTAGTTCTAAAAGCACCGGTCGCTAGGTGGATACCCAGATGGTGAACAGGGTCTAACATCTTCAGGGCAGTCGGTGTGGCACGGTGCTATTGTAAACAATAGCACCGTAATCTAAACACGAGAAAATAAGGATTTTGTACAGGTTCATCAGACATTTCCTGTCACTTCCCCATTTTGTGTGTACAAGAAGCTTTAGTATGTTCATCGTCTTCAGACACTTCGCTTTCAAGTGTTTCAAGTGAGGAATGAACGTGAGTCTGTGTCAAGAATGATGCCGAGAAATTTGTGCTCAGAGACTACTGGTACTGTACTTCCGCAGACCTCAATTGTAGGGTGCAGTACTAACCCTCTCTTATTTGTGAAGAGGACGCATGTGCTTTTTGTGGGCTCAGCCTAAATTCATTTCGGTCCAACCAATAACCAACTCTATTTAGGCAAAGTTGAACATGTCGTTCGCAGACAGCGAGATTGCCCGACTTGAGACCTATTTGCACGTCATCTACATATGCAGAATAGAACATGGTGGGTGGGAGGACTGTTTTGAGGGAGTTCATATTCACAATAAACAACGCACAAATAAGCACACCACCTTGCGTAACACCACTGCATGGTTCAAATTTATGCCTGCCAAATCCATAGTTCTGTTACTACACGTAGCCCTCCGACGTCTACGACCACACTTACCATCTCCTCGTATCCACTCCAGTGTTCTTTGTGACCATCTGTTGCCCATGTTTCCCATGACGTGACCTGCCCAGGTTCATTTTAACGAGATAGCGTGAAACAGCTCATTTCGTAGAAATTCTAGTGTTCACGTCGGCGTCGGCGTCGTTGGTTGTGAGCGGAAATCATCATCCTATGCGTGACCGAAAAATCGTGATCTGTGCAAATGAAATGTGATTAATAATAAAAACCTTGGAGCCGAGTGGGGACCGAACAAGAGTTGCTGTGGTCCGAGTGGGGATTAAACCCGTGTCGTTCTCGTAGAAAGCGAATGTTCTACCACACGGGCATGCCTCTGCTCTCGTAAGAAGAGTGAAAAAAAAAACTTCATTTGCTTGGAAATGCCGTGAAAGTAGCTTTCAGCTTCACAAACACACGCGTCCTGTATATATGCTTCCCAACGCAACATGAAATATTGCAGTAATAATGCGTGGTCGAGCGTTCATTGCCAATGGGCGTCAAAATATGCGATTATAATAATGGCTCCGTGGTTGAAATACGGCACCTCACTTCAAAGGCAGACATCTTACTTCGTCTATTCCGTTAAGGCCAGTGGGTGCATAGCAAGTTCTAACAGGTTTCGTGCACCAACTGTTTGAAGTAAGCAGTACGAACAGGATATCCCTATCACGTTAAACTCCTAAAGCCGAAGCTTTCGGGTCCGCTAATTTTTCTTCTTCTCCTTACCTCTCCAGGTAAGATATCGACTACCCTTGCATAATATTTTATTCAGTCTGATGACTTCCACTCTCTTAATTTTGTGGCTCTCACTTTTCGTTCAGTGGCATGCTGCGCAGTCCTTCACTTCGCGACTTTCATCAATCTAACAGCTATGTTTAATTTGTTAAACCTGACCTAAGGCAGCTGTTGCACATTTTTCGCTTTAAGAACTGTAATTCGGCTGTCGTTTAGAATAGTTAACGTAAGTTTAGGATAGGGTGTGGTAAAATGAGGCACGGGGTAAAATGTGATACTTTGATTTTGCCGCGTTCTTTAGCTCGTGCAAAAACTACTTTTCTTTGTTTATATTTTCCAGCGGCAACTTCCAGTCCTTGTCTACATTTTCATGTGTAAAAGTTGATGATTGCTCACAGCATTCGCGCAGCAAAAAGTACGCGGCTCCTTGATGTCCGTGGGTTTTCGACCCCTCAAAAAGGGGCTAAATTCTGCTCGGCCGAATTTTCGGATCCGTGTACGAAGGTACATGCCACAAAAAGTTTAGTTCAATTTGTGCCATGGTCGAAAAGGAAAATTTTTCTGGATTCAGGCATTTGAGAAGGGCAAAATACAACTAAAAGGCATGCCTTAGCGAGTGTTTTATGAATTGAACTATTAACTTACGCTCTTTATATATTACATTTCTTCGTTTAGAATGGTTTGCACATACAGTCGAATATCATATAACGCTTCCTGGGAATAAAACGACTTGAAAAAGTATTGACTGCTGTTGAGGACAGAGCTCACTCTATTGCACTGCATCGAAGTTTTTCCGTGTTCCCAAGGATGCTGCTCTCAAGAGACGCATGAAAAAAATGGCGGAATCTACAAGTCAAGTCGTTCCCAAACACGTCTTGGCATTGAGTTTTAATGACTGTTCTCCAATACCCCAACTGAAAAGGTAGCACAGTTTTATAAATGCGTTGCCTCAAAAAGCCCAGCGGAGGAACATAAAAGCCATGAAACACCTGAGCAGTTCCGCATATAAACGGCAAAAATAGGTAAAGAAGATACGTGAAAACGTATACCCAGCCCACAATTTTATAATAATCCAATGAGGTACAAGCTTTCAACAAAAGGCAACATTTGCACAAAAAAATACTGGCGGCGTTTGATTCGCAAAGAGTTTCAGTGCAACACAACACGGCATTCAGTTTAGATTCATTGCGTAGAGTCTTTCTGCTGCAAAAACTGAATCTAGAAATCAGTTTTTTTCACGCTGTCTTGTTTTGCCTCACGCGGCGTCTCGCTTCGCACCGCCGGTTGGGGCAAAATGAGACATCTCTGTGCATTCTTAAAAATTATTTTTAAACTAATGATTTGAATGGTGGCAACATGACGATATCTATGTCGCACATACCTTGTCCCCAAAGGAACGTTTCTGCGCTCGTCTTTAGTTTTATTGACTGAAATAAAAAATAAATATTCAAAGTTTTGGAATTTTTGTTGCATTTTACTACGCCCTATTCTACTAGTTCATTATTTATCTTCAGGGAAACTTCTTTAGGGAAACTTTCTCTTAGTATATATTCAGCCTAGATACAGTAGAAGTAGAAGAACGTCGCACACACTCTTCTACTGTACTCGGGGTCCGCATGTCTATCACGAGGTTTTGCTGATTCACCAGACAATCTAGAGTTATCTTTGTATTCTGCATACCCATGTTCGACCCTTCATACCTTGACGCTTTCCTTCTTTACGTAATGAGATACTTTTTTGCAACCAGTGGCCGTCATTACCGAAGAGCAAAGTGGCACAGTGTCGTCTGCGAACCATAAGAATATCCTCATTGTTTTTCACATCTATTTTTTCTCTCATTGTCGTTTAAATAATTCGTCTAAACATGCCATTAACAACTGAGAGCAAGGATTGTTTCTCCTTGTCAAACCTCTGTCTTCGTCGGTATTTTTACTGCATTTAATGAGAAAAATCGAAGCTGCGGAAGCTTCGAACGCGTCCCTCATTGTGCTACAACTTCCAAATACTCATCCGTCGTAGTAAATGACTACCGTGTAGAGGTAATAACTGAACTCTGCATAATTTTTTTCTTTTAATTTTTCAGAAGTCAACGCAATGTTCATGCCCATCTAAAAACAAATAGCTAGTCATGCTACGATGCATCAGCTTACCTACGTCGTTCTAAAAGCCGCAAGTGCGATGGGCAGTTTTCTTCAAGGCCATTTTCTTTCTTCTCAACAAACTGACGCGGTAAGTGTTGATTCAGGCACAACCTCCTGGCAAATTGAACGCTCCCACGACAAGATTGCGCACAGTGCCCTGCTAAAAATGCAAACATAAAGAAGAATCAACTAACACGCCTTTTTTGTCACAAACAAATCGACCCTTCGAGAAAGCACCGTTCAACGTCATCGCACGCCGTGCCCAGAGGGGGACGCTTTTTTGTCAAACGAACCAATCTCGTGACATTCCTTTTTTTTTTTTTTTTTTTGCTGTGACCCAGCTTCATGTTTATTTTTGCCGTTATCGTTCGGGCTTATTTGCCTGTGGCTGCGAGGAGGTGGGCCCAACTCGATGCCACCTCAACCCCACTTTGTCAAACGTTTGCCGACGAAGCCAGCGCCTCGGGGCAACCGTCCCGACGTGGCGCTTCAAACATCGCTAGCAACTACGACAAACTCAGGTGGCCCGCTGTGGCACTAAGCTGACTGGCTCACGGCAGAGCTCGAAGCCATTACAGACTTCTTTGTGCTATTTTTGTCTCACAGCACTCTTTATTGCTTCAATACTTGCGTAACGTTATGCTTTACGTGTGGGATGTTTTTCTTAACTATTGCTGTCTTTGTATCAATGTATCGCTTTATTTTCTCCTTTGTATTCCGCTTTTTCCTGAAGAAGTTAGCCATTGGTGTATTTGCGTCATTCTTTTGCTTTATCTTCTTACCTGTATGCCGCTTCTTCTTGAATTCAATGGGCGAGTTCAATTTTATAAGACGATCGATAAAAAGCGTAGTCTGCGCACATCATCATCACGGAAGTACGGGGAAACGTAGAGCGACAGAGCATTTTGCAAACAAACGAGGGCTATGGGACTTTTCACAGGTAATATTATCGGATCACTCCAAAGCCTCCCAGCAAACACGTGACAAGTAGGTTTTTTTTTCTTCTTCTTCTGGGAAGAAGACGGCAAAGTAAGACTTAAGAAGCATGAATCTATCAAGCGAATGCATCTTGACTGCATTGAGATATGGCACAAATAGGCCCACATTAGAGAAAATTGGATAGGTATGGGTGGCGCAAAGCATCGCCTGTAGCCTGCTTCTCTGCGTGATAGAGAAAAGGGGAGAGAAAAATAGGGAAGTGCTGTTTGTAAATTGACATCAATAGGAAACTCAGATTGATTGATTGATTGATTGATTGATTGATTGATTGATTGATTGACGCCGCGACAATGCATTACCGGCTATCCGCATGTGACCAATGGCGCACAGTTTGAGTCACAATTGCCGAGCCTTACCAGTAGGCAGCTTCACCACCCTTTTGTTTTTGCAAAATGTGCAGAAGCACATGCCATAATGATGCTAGACAGTAATACCACGTGCCAGGTCCTTCTGCTAGTTAAAGCATGAACGGAAGCTTGTCACTCACGCGAGGTAGCAGCAGAGAATGGCACCATGCAGTGTCCAGAGCAGCTCTTCCATCCGCAGTAGACGTGTATGACTCGAACTGCAAACTATTCAGCGCACACTTCATCAATCGTCACATTTCCGAAAGCACTGAGTTAAGACAGCTCTCCGTGAAAAATGCCATCTATTCTCGCACTGCTCACTGCATGTGCACTTTATCGTTGTGTCATACGTAAGGTTTCTAGGAGCACCTTCATCCAAAGCGCTTCCGATACAGTCGTCTTAGCAATGCAAAACCCAATCAATATGTATACTGTTTGCCCTTCCAGCAACTGCGGAAGGTGCAAAAATGTTGCTTGGTTATTTTGAAATCATGATCCCTCCCAGCAAGAGTCATATTTGTGACAAATGTTATGAGTGCCGTGTCTTATAGAAGCAACTCAAGTTTCATATTGCAGCGGTCAACCTCCATATACACGGACTGAATGATTATTTAAGTTCAAGATGTAGAGCAGAGGTCTACACCTCACCTTATCTAGCGGGTTTCCGTCACGAAATTTAGTCCTGCAAGGCCCGGGGGCAAAAAAAAAGAGAGAGGAGCGAGGGTGGAAGGGGCAGCTTTAACATGTCCACTGATTGATTGATATGTGGGGTTTAACGTCCCAAAACCACTATATGATTATGAGAGACGCCGTAGTGGAGGGCTCCGGAAATTTAGACCACCTGGGGTTCTTTAACGTGCACCCAAATCTTAGCACACGGGACTACAACATTTCCGCCTCCATCGGAAATACAGCTGCCGCAGCCGGGATTCGAACCCGCGCCCTGTGGGTTAGCAGCCGAGTACCTTAGCCACTAGACCACCGCGGCGGGGCTTAACAAGTCAACTCACGCTGCCATTTCGCAAAAGTCATTTCACGTATCTCGCCGATTGAAACTATTATTCCCACTTTTTGTACTACTAACAATCTTGTTTCTATTTTTTTATTCTTCAATTAACGCCTCCATGTCCCATGAGAGCACCATTCAAACGTCCACCACTATAAGGGGCCGGCCACTACACATGCTTCGCGCGCCAGCCTTCCCGTGTGGACACTTGCTGTGGAGCCACTTTAAAGTATCGATTGCTCGAAGGTTTATCCTTAAACGGCTGCGCGAACGGGTGACTGGGCCAAAGCGTCGTATATTGCACACTACCGATTCTTGCTCCTCGAGAGCACTTGCCGTAGACTCCTTCGGCCATTTATCGAAGTGTTCCCGACGATACGGGCAATAGGTGCCCGTTAATATAAGCTGAAGTTGTGGCTAAATTCAGGGCAAGGATTAGTCGATTGATTGATGTGTGGGGTTTAGCGTCCCTAAACCGCCATATGATTATGCGAGACGCCGTAGTGGAGGGCTCCAAAAATTCGGACCCCCTGGGGTTCTTTAACGTGCACCCAAATCTGAGCAAATGGGCCTACAGCATTTACACCTCCTTCGGAAATGCAGCCACCGCAGCCACGATTCGATCCCGCGACCTGCGGGTCAGCAGCCACGCACCTTATCCACTAGACCACCGCAGCGGGGCAGGGCACGTTTGAAAATCATAGGTCAGTGCTTCTAAACGAGGTCATTGTTTTCATGATAACGTGTTAACCACGCATGCACACAGAAAGACCAGCGTCTATCATAATCACATGGAGGTCTTAGGACGTCGAACCCCACATATCTATCTCCACCTACACACTCGCACTGTCTGTCAGCGGCGTCAATGAAAACAAAAATGCACTCGCTAACGGCGGACAACGATGAGGGCGTGGGAAATTTGTACATGCTAGGGTTAATTTCAGATCACTTCGCTCAATCGAGTGCAATGATAAGTTTCTCCTAGAAGTTTTATTACTTTGGCTCATATTTTTTTACGTATATTGTTATGTACGCCACCCTTCTATGGAGGCATTCGGCTGAAGTGGGGCATTAAAACCAAGGAGGTTTTGATTAAAACAAGGTAACCTACCAGAAGCTCGAAGCAATGAATAGAGTTGCACATGGAAGGAAAAAAACAATACAAAAAAGGCATGACGCCACATTCTTCGAAGCAACGGCATAGGTCAAATTCACAATTCACAAAGGAAAGAAACCAATTTATGGCAGTAATTACTCCCATCCATTGTAAAAAAAAGGTAAAAAATGGCTACAAGATACAAATAAAACTTATCGCTATTTGTTCGGAGACAGCAAAATAAAAAAAAACGAAAACAAGGCAGTGTCCTTCAACCCATCGTTTCTAAGCGTCTGTCACATTCGGCGTGTTTCTAAAAGCACTATGTACAGTTCCGCCAACGCCAAACACACCCCCAGGTAGCGATCCTACCCCAAAAGTCGGTGTGCCTGATAGCATCTATCCATACCAAAAAAAAAAAAAAAGCTCTGAAACGCATATAGAGCAACGCGCGTGCTTCGTCTGGACGTCTAACTCCGCGTTCACCGTTTGCGCTCGCCCCGCGGAAAGTCGAGGCCGGCCAACAGACACGCCACTACGCGTATTGCGTTTCCCTGATGACGGAAACATGCCTTTTTCAGGTAGTGCCCACTTAGAGATCAAGTGGCTTTGATATGTAAATTTAAGTGCTACGTTAGTTCTATATTAAAAGGTAGTTGTTCTCGACGAAACAAGTATGGGTGATGGATTGATAAGTCGGGTTTAACATCCCAAAACCACCATATGATTATGAGACACGCCGTAGTGGAGGGCTCCGGAAATTAGGTGGGGCTCCGGAAATTCGTAGTGGAGGGCTCCGGAAATTATAGCGGCACGAACGGGTGCCGCTATAAGGAGCTTCGCCCCTAAAGCTTTGCCTCCAATGAGAGGCTTACTAAGTAAAATCAGTACCACTAACAATCGTATTCACAAACGCTTCTCGACTCGAATTCGGTCCTTCATTTTACTGAGTTGAGCACTGCGCCACTGCTCGACTGAAATAGACGCTGCGCTTCTCAAGAATCGCTGCAGATTATTGCTGATATGATGTGGCTTCGTCTGCCAAGATATGGCACTCCTATCGACTTTGTCGAGTCAATGTGAAGCGTTCAGTGAAGGGACGTTCTAGATGTGGCGGTAAGACGCACTTGGAGCCTTATGTGACCCGAAAAGTTTCCATAATAAACTCGTTGGGCGTCCGAGGAAAACGCTCCATTCTTCATCGCTGAACGGTGATACATTATCGTGCCTCTAGTAAGATGGTCGCTACAGCCAACGTCTTGCCATAGGAACAACTTCACTCCTGGGCAATCATTTCCACTCCAGCATTTTTTTTAGAATCCTCCTTAAGCAGATCCCCACTTCGAGTTTTCATCTCGGTGACCTAAGATCCACCCCAGAAGTGCGATTTAAAACGAACTTAACCCAAGAGAAATTAGACCAGGGCACCATGAAGCCGAACTGCTGGTGCCACTACCAGGCGCCAAGCACAAAGATTAGGGTGGCCTTTAATACTTCTGATTATAATATTTTATTAAGGGTACAAAATTTCTGCTAAGAAAAATAATTTCAAACGTCTCTTTAGTGACTAATATAGTTGCCAAAGTTTTGGTATTTTAAGCATGTGTGGTACCTTACTGTTTCAGTCATAAAATAACATCGAAAATCTCGCGTTTTTATGACGAGAGATTGCACTCCCAATAGAGGTATTTCGGCATGGTCAACGAAATACTGATCTCACCAATGGCAAGAGGTTGCACCCACAAGTGCGCGCATTGGACTTTTCGAGTCATATAACCACCAGGGGGGAAAAAGGCGAATATGATGGAGGCGTGTGTACGTCTTCAGTTCTCAAAAGTATCCCCAGACTTCCGGTTAATTAAAAGAATAGGCTACACGCAGACAGAAAGCATGCTAGGACATCAACCATTCTATCAAGCAACACAGTTCACATGCTACGCTAAAACATTGTGTACATGAAAGGTGCGCAACAACAGTTGTCCTCTGGAACTTACTCACCACTAGGCAACTTTACCAACGCGTGCTGCGGTGCAAACAACTCTTGGGGAATTCGAAACAGCGATGCCGCGGGACGGCTTTAAAGTCTCCCATAGTGGAGGAACTATAGGTTTCTAGAACACAGATCTAGGGATGATTTGGATGTACTTAGGAGAAAACAGAAATTAGTCAGCATCTCTTTTTCACTTACACGAGAAACAAGCAGACCCTCGATGGCATCTACCACCAACAACCTTTTTTTTTTTTCGTTCGTCTTTCCACCTTTTCTTTTTTACACCGTTTCTACACTAACCCAACGGCGCTGTGCGATGCCGTGCAAGAAGCGACAAGGCCGGTCTGCCCCCCCCCCCCCCCCATTACTGTGTGAGCGCTCTCCTCTCCCCCACTTCATTGCGGTTCATTCTGTGCCGTCGGTGTTCGACGTCGATTGCCTGAATCCTGATTCGAACCAAAGAACTACCAAAAAACTGGCAGATCCCCCGTGCAGTGGGGATCAATGATATGTGAAGCACAAATGAGAAATGTTCATATGTCACTTTAAAATGAGCACGTTAAAATCAGGTGAAGGTAAATGGTGCCGTACATGACTTCTGTGTCGTGATTATCATGTCTTGTTTGCCTTCGTCCTCTATTCACTTCACATAAAACCAAATTTTGTATATGTAGAGCTAGCGAAACGGCCGCGAGCTCGCTATGAGCGTGGTATGTTGTCATGTTATTACATAACACGCGTGTCAGTATAATCATATTTGCACCAGTCTTATATTTTCTCCTCTAATGACGTCTCGTAACACCAAATTTGGTGTATGTGGGGCTAGCAAAACGGCCGTGAGCATGATGAAAGGCTGATTATACTCCAGGGTAGCGTTGACGCGCGTGCACGCTGGGCACAGCGACGCTACGTTAGCAAAACGCGAGCACTCTATAGTCTGACTCCAAGCGCGACCAGCGTCTGTCGGTGCAGCCCGACGGCAACTGGCGCGAAATGCGACATGCTGTATTTCGCGGCGATGCGTTACCCAGACAACACTGCGTCTGCCCCTTTTTGTGACGAAGAGACGTGGGACGCGCTGAAACGCGCATGCGTCAACGCAACGCAGCGCAGCTTGCGCCTGCGAATATATGGCAGGACCAGCGCCTGGCGTGGCAACGCCAGCGTGACGCGACGAAACGAGCGCCAGCGCGCACGCACGCCGGGTCACGTCGAAGTGCATTGGCGCCTTGACTGTGACATGTAGTCATGTTCTCACATAACACGCATATCATGATTATCATGTTTGCACCAGTCACATACCTTCGTCATCCGTTGACGTCAAGGAATACCGAATTTGGTATATGTGAAGCTATCTAAACGGCCGCGAGCGCATCATGAGCGTAGCATGTAGTCATGTTCTCACGTGACACGATCTCATGATGATTATGTTTCCACCAGTCACATACCTTCGACATCGATTGGCGTCACGTAATAGCAAATTTGGCATATGTGAAGCTAGCGAAACGCCCGCGAGCGCATCATGAGCTTGGCATGTAGTCATGTTACATGACACGCATGTCATGATTTTCATGTTAGGGTCTGTCCCTTGTGTTCGTCCTGCAATCATGTCATACCATACCAGTTTTGCAACATGCCATGTGAACGAAACAGCCCCAAAAGCTGCAGGACCATAAAATGTAAATTATGACATTCATGACATCCATGTCATGATTTTCATGTTATGACTAGTCAAATATGTTCTTCATACAGTCATGTTATGTTATACCAAGGTTCGTATCGATACCATTATTGAAACGGCCACACGAGCTAAAAGTCGCAGGCGGCTAGATTAGATAGATAGATAGATAGATAGATAGATAGATAGATAGATAGATAGATAGATAGATAGATAGATAGATAGATAGATAGATAGATAGATAGATAGATAGATAGATAGATAGATAGATAGATAGATAGATAGATAGATAGATAGATAGATACGCTCAAAGTCGCCGAAGTTCGCTAAGAAATGCTTCCCATTTAAAAAGTCCCTCCTGAACCTACCAAGTAAATGTTTTCTTTACGCCAACTTCCCATTTTCTAGCCTTTCACCAGCGGCGTTACTTCTTTAGTCTGTTGCTGTTTTTTTTTTATCAGTTCGCCTTCTTTGCGAATGCTGTCACGTTGCCAGTGGGCTGCCCTGAAGACCCTGAAGACCCATGTGGCCCAGCCAAGGTCACCAAGGTTCTGTGAAAAGCGCTACCAGAGTATTAGGCTGCTTGTATGCGGTTATTTGCACAGCTAAAGAAAAGTTGAAAAAAAAATGGCTGATGGAAAACTGCAAGGATAGATTTCAAACGAACATATGACAGCCAACATTTCTAATAAGCATATCCTTTCGCAACCATTAGGCTGGTCGAGAGGGATGTACTGCCAACTGGCATTATATGCTTTCTTGTTTAAGCTATTTTTTGTCACAATATCTTGTATCAGATATTACATGAGAAAGCTTGAGAGTACGTTGTTCAATACACTGTTTATAGGTTATGTAGGCGTGCATCGCTTTGTGTTTTATATCAACACCACCAAGCATTTGCTGCAAGATAGTTGCAAAATAACACAAGTGACGAATTTCTAAGCTTGCTCGCTGGAATAATACATGTACTGCGCTTTGTATGCTCGTTCTTGTTGTTGTTATTATTATTATTGTTATTGTTATTATTATTGTTGTTATTGTTATTGCTATCGTTGTTGTTATCGTTGTTGTTATCGTTGTTGTTGTTCTTGTTCTTGTTCTTCTTCTTGTTCTTGTTGTTCTTTTTCTTGTTGTTCTTGTTCTTGATCTTGTTCTTGTTGTTCTTGTTTTTGTTCTTGTTGTTCTTGTTCTTTTTCTTGTTGTTGTTGTTGTTGTTGTTGTTGTTGTTGTTGTTGTTGTTGTTGTTGTTGTTGTTGTTGTTGTTGTTGTTGTTGTTGTTGTCACAGTATGCTATTACAAGTGCACTCTATAGTCGTGTAGGATTTCCGTGTTCTGAATTGAACAGCTAGCAGTGTTCTTGAATATTATTTGGGTAATTTATCCCTTCTTCAGCCTATATGGAATGCTTTGTATTATATTGTCGCGGGTTATAAATGAAAGGGGGTTTATTTAAAAACACGGACAGTGGGACTTGTAGAGACGCTCTCAGAGAAGGCCGCTAAGATTGTCGTATTCTTCACTCTGCTGCGCTGCGCCTCTCGAGCAAATCCGCGTTCTTCGTTGTCGTCGCTATCTCGCCGCTAAATGCAGCTTTGCACGCGGCATTAGCCTCCCGCCAGAGTGAGCGTCGTCCCGACGCTCACCAGGTAGAGATGTGGCCATCGAGTGTTTACATCACTGAGAGTGGTAAAGTTTCATGCGGACCACGTGCACTGTCTCAGGCAGATGCTGGCGACGTTTCGAACAGGAGGAGGCGTCGGGCACGACTTCGTACGTCACGTCGCTAAAACGACGCAGAACCTTGTAGGGTCCGAAATATCGGCGTAGAAGTTTCTCTGAGACGCCTCGTCGTCGTACAGGAAACCAAACCCAGACTCTATCTCCTGATTGATAAATGACGAATCGATGGCGAAGGTTGTACCGTTGGGCGTCAAGTTGCTGCTGGTTCATTATTCTGACGCGGGCAAGCTGCCTTGCTTCTTCGGCGCGCTCAGTGAAGTCTGCGGCGTCTGTCTCTGAATCATTGCAATCGTAAGGCAGCATGGCGTCAAGCATTGTCGTAACTTCTCTGCCATAAATTAGTGCGAACGGCGTCATTTTTGTTGTTTCCTGGCGCGCGGTGTTATACGCGAATGTGATGTACGGCAATATTCGGTCCCGATTCTTGTGTTCTACGTCGACGTACATGCAAAGCATGTCAGCGATTGTCTTGTTAAGTCTTTGTGTAAGCCCATTCGTTTGTGGGTGGTAAGCTGTCGTCTTCCTATGCGCTGTGCCACTGAGCGTAAGCACAGTGCGCAAAAGCTCGGATGTAAACGCGGTACCTTTGTCTGTTATGACGACAGCTGGAGCGCCATGTCTCAGAACAATGTTCTCAATGAAGAACTGGGCCGCTTCAGCTGCAGTGCCACTCGCGATTGCCTTGGTCTCCGCGTATCGGGTTAGGTAGTCCGTCGCCACTATAACCCATTTGTTGCCGCTGTCCGATGTTGGGAATGGGCCCAGCAGATCCATTCCGATTTGAGAAAACGGGGTTTCTGGCACGGGCACAGGATGTAATTGCCCAGCGGGTTTGACAGGTGGTACCTTGCGCCGCTGACAGTCAATGTATGTTCGGACGTAATGTTTAACCTCTGCTGCGATTCATGGCCAGTAATATTTTTCTTTGATGCGTGTCAGTGTTCTTGTGAAACCGAGGTGGCCCGCAGTGGCTTCGTCATGGCAGGCTTGTAAAATTTCGCTGCGGAGAGCTCCAGGAACTACCAGCAGATAGCTTCTACCTGTTGATGAAAAGTTCTTTTTGTACAGAATTCCGTCCCGTAAGCAGAATGACAATAAGTTCTTCGAAAATACTCTTGGTGCATTGGCGGCTCGTCCATTCAAGAATTCTATAAGCGAGTTGAGCTCCTGATCATCTTTTTGTTGCCGAGAAATGATAGCTGCATCAACAACTCCTAAAAAAACCTGGGAAATCATCATCTTCTATAGCCGGTGAATCAATCGGTGACCTTGACAAACAGTCGGCGTCTAAGTGTTGCCTTTTTTTACTTGTAGACTACGGCCATGTCGTACTCTTGGAGCCGTAAGCTCCATCGTGCTAAACGTCCAGATGGGTCTTTCATGTTGGTCAACCAACAAAGAGAGTGATGGTCGCTTACGACTTGGAAAGCGCGGCCATATAAGTACGGGCGGAACTTCGCAACTGCCCAAACGACGGCCAGACACTCCTTCTCCGTTGTTGAGTAGTTGGATTCGGCGCGTGTCAACGTTCTGCTAGCGTACGCAACCACTCTCTCCACACCATCTTGGCATTGGACAAGAACAGCACCTAGGCCCACATTGCTGGCGTCTGTATGGATGGCTGTTGGTGCATTCTCGTCGAAGTGAGCGAGGACAGGTGGAGTTTGTAGACGCTGTCGCAGCTCGTTGAATGAAGCTTCTTGCTCTTCACCACATACAAATTCGATGTCTTCCCTTGTAAGGCGGGTGAGTGGAGAGGCGATGTGTGCAAAGCCTGCTATAAATCGCTGGTAGTAGGCGCAGAGACCCAGAAAACACCTGACCACTTTCTTATCAACAGGCCTTGCGAACTTTGCGACGGCTGCTGTTTTATCTGGGTCAGGCTTCACACCTTCGCGACTGATCACGTGTCCCAGGAACTGGAGTTCTTCGAAGCCGAAGTGGCATTTTTCCGGTTTTAGTGTGAGTCCAGCGGACCGTATGGCTTAAAGGACTGACAGTAGCCGCTTTAGATGCTCTTCAAACGTGGCCGAAAAAACGATCCCGTCGTCGAGGTACACAAGGCATGTTTTCCATTTCAGGCCGAACAGAATGGTATCCATTAGTCTCTGAAACGTGGCTGGGGCTGAGCATAGACTGAAAGGGAGGACTTTGAATTCATAAAGCCCGTCTGGCGTCATGAAGGCGATCTTTTCTCGGTCGCGCTCATCTACTTCTATTTGCCAGTATCCACTTTTAAGGTCCATTGACGAGAAGTAGCGCGCATGCCGTAGCCTGTCCAAAGAGTCATCGATCCGTGGTAATGGATAAACGTCTTTTTTTATAACATGGTTCAGCTTACGATAATCGATGCAGAAACGCAAGCTGCCGTCTTTCGTTTTCACGAGTACCACTGGCGATGCCCAAGGACTTTTTGATGGTTGGATAACGTCATCCTCTAGCATCTTCTTGACTTGCTGCTGGATTACCTCACATTCTTTCTGAGCGACGCAATATGGGTTCTGTCGGATGGTTCTTGCTGTGTCTTCCGTAATTATACGATGCTTAGTCAGAGGCGTTCGACCCACTCGTAATGTCGATGAGAAGCAGTCCTTGAACTGGTGGAGCAGCTCCATAAGACGGCATCTTTCAGTCGGTGTTAGACTCGAACCGATATCAACTGGTGGTGTATCTGGAGGCGATTGAGCTGTGGCTTCCCCTTGCATTAGAAGACAGTCGTGAGAGTAGTCGAACTCTTCGAGGTACGTCAGAGCCGTGCCTTTACCGATGTGCCGGCGCTCATTCGTGAAGTTGGTCAGAAGCACGTCTGCGCGCCCATCCACTAAGCTGACGATACCGCGATCGATGGCGATGCCTTGGTGAAAAAGAAGGTCAGTGATGCGTTCGACTATGGCGTCTTCATTACAGTGCATGGCGCAACACACGGAAACAAGACTACATGAGAGTGGTGGAACGCAGACGTCGTCGTCGACCACACGTAACACCCTGGGTTCTTGGTCTAGATCAGTGGTCACAGACTTGTCAGCGGCGAATGTGATCACACCATCGCGTATGTTGACCACAGCACCGTACTCTCTTAAGAAGTCCATTCCCAGAATCATAGGTTTGCAGCACTCCGGTAGGATCAGAAATGTGGCTACAAAAGCCACATTCTCAATTGTGAGTCTTGCTGTACATTTTCCCGTGGGAGTCATTATCTGGCCTCCAGCACTTCGGATATAAGGGCCCGTCCATTCCATCCTGACTTTCTTGAGTTCGTCTGCCAATCGTTCACTCATTATGGAGAAGTCTGCACCCGTATCGACTAAGGCCGTCACTTCAACGCCGTCAATCGTCACAGCGAGGTCGGCAGTCACAGTTTTTTCGGCGAAGTCTTCATCGTCGTCTCTCACGTGTTTCGGCAGCAGTGGAGGTTTTTCGGCAATTCGACGGCTTGCAACCTTCCGCCCAGAGGTCGCTGCTTTCAGTTTCCCCGCCGTGGGCTGGGAGACCGACCTCTGACGGCGTCCGCAAAACTACGGCGGCTTGGTGAACCAAAGCGAGCTGGTGATGGTGACCGCGTCTGGAAGGTAGAGGAGCCTTCCCGCCTGCCAGCCTGGTCGTCGTCGATGGGGGCACGGCTTTCGTCGAACTGTCGGCGCGTAGCTGTAGGTGCACTACCGCGGTATTCAGCTCGGCGATGTGGGCAAAAACGGCAAATGTGCCCTGGCTCTCCACAGTTGTAGCAGAGTGGTCGACGATCCGCAGTGCGCCATATGTCGGTCTTCCGCATATAGGGTCGCCTGACAGAATCCTGCTGAGCCCAGGCTGCCACAGGATACGGTTCGAGGTACTGCGGCGCTGGCATGGGCGTGGGTCGACGAATAGCGTCTGCATAGCTGTATCCGTTCGGCTGGTACGATACTTCTAGGGCCAATGGACGACGCACAGCGCCTGCATAGGTACACGAGTTTGGACGGTGCGGTGGAGCGGAATATTGCTGAGGAGAGGCAAACGCTTGTCGAAGTTCATGGCGAACGACTTCAGCGACGGAGGCTACCGTGGACTCCTGCTGCGGGGGCGCCTGTGACTGCAATGTGTATTTTGCGTTCTCCTTCGCGATCTCCTCACGCACGATCTGTCTAATCAGGTGGCGTAGAGCAAACTCGCCGTTTGCGGTAAGTGCGGCGGCGCCTGCAGCTGCGCCGGTGGCCGGGCGATCAGACCGTCGGTACCATTGCTGTAGCGCACGCTCTATTGCGGTGGCCTCCCTGGTGAACTCGTCCACTGTTGTCGGCGGATTGCGCACAAGACCAACAAATAGCTGCTCTTTGACGCCCCTCATGAGATGGGTTAGCTTTCGAGCCTCGGGCATGTTGGGGTCCGCGCGGTGGCACAAGCGCACCATATCCTCAGCAAACATGGCGACGCTTTCATGCAGCTGTTGGGTGTGTCTTTCAAGAAGGCGTTGTGCGTTTTCGCGTCGGTCCGCGTTACCGAAGGTGTCAAGAAACCGACGACAAAACTCCTCCCATGTCGTCAATGTTGCCTCCCGGTTTATAAACCACGTCTTCGCGCCGTCTTCAAGGGCGAAGTATACGTGGAAGAGCTTTCCATCGAGACTCCAGTAGTTCGATTTAGCTACCCGTTCGAACTGCTCAAGCCAATCTTGCGCATCTTCGTTCGGCCAGCCATGAAATGGTTCAGGAACGCGCATATTCTGGACCGTCACCTGTGCAGGACTCCTTGCCATTTCTTGAGTGGGGGTGGTTGTCGGAAGTGTTGCTCCCTTTAAAAGGCCAAATTCTGGTTCAAGACCTTGAAGGCGACGGCTTGAGCGGTGCACAGGCGTCTCCACGCGTGGCTGTCTCGTAGGGCTGGACTCGAGGCTTCTCACAGGGGTGCTGATCATGAGGTGGTAGTACCCAGCACCTCCACCAGTATCACGGGTTATAAATGACAGGGGGTTTATTTGAAAACACGGACAGTGGGACTTGTAGAGACGCTCTCAGAGAAGGCCGCTAAGATTGTCGTCTTCTTCACTCTGCTGCGCTGCGCCTCTCGAGCAAATCCGCGTTCTTCGTTGTCGTCGCTATTTCGCCGCTAAATGCAGCTATGCACGCGGCATTATATATATATATATGTACATTCCTTGGCATTACTGTCTGTTAGATCTCATTATTATTGTGTGTATACACTTCTTTCCTTTATATATATATATATATATATATATATATATATATATATATATAGCAGGAATTGAGTGAAGACCCACTGAAATATGTGCGAAAACAAGAGAGATTGCTGCAAGCTCGGCGCACAGCAAACGATTGCACTCTCTGGCGTGATGAAATCCTTGCCCGGACAATCGAACAGAGGCCCTCTTCTGTCTGCGCAGTAATAGCGCGGTCCATTTGGGGATTTCGACCATTTAAGCGTTGCAATCGATTGCTTCGCAGCACAACTTTTTCCCGCCGCCAAAGTTATTTACAGTCATCGAAAGGATATGAGTGTGAGCACGGACGCCAGAGGAAGATCTTTGAGTTTTTAGTGCGTGATAGTGGGTGGATGCGGAATTTTCAGTACTGAATCTGCTTGTTTTATTTTGCAGGCGTCGCGTTGGCGCCGTCTGATTAGTCAGCCGAGTGTTTCAGTAAGCCTAGACGAATAACCAATTTCGAATGCGGTACGGAGGTTACTGATCATGTGTTGAATGTTTCGATTGCGTAATAAGTAATGATCGCGACGGACGGGTCTGAAGAATAAATAAATAAATAAATAAATAAACAAATAAATAAATAAATAAATGAATAAATAATCTGCACTAGAGAATGAATTCTGTCTGGCGGATATACTTTGGCGAAGTGCGCTTGAGTATGAACTAAAAAAAAAAGATTCCTGTTATACTCTTCGCTAGCACTATATAACCTGGTTAATGTTCAGTGCCACGGCGTGCCGCATTTCGGCCGCAAGTGGTTAAAAAAAAAGAGCGCGAGGAAATCGTATAAAAACACGAGAAAAAAAAGAAATCGTCGTCTGCGTATAGGCCGTGTTGCTAATTGCGCTGCATCCAGAGTGGGACGAGCCATTAGTGGGCTTTCAGCGGGTTTTCGTTCGGACGGTAACACGCAGCGACGCTTTTGCATCCACCGCACGCCTCGCGAATGCGGGCTTTCCCTGTGTGACGGGTTTACGTACCGCGCAGTGCTTCTAACGTGCGACCGAGGTTGTCTATAAGCTTTTTGGCTCGTCGCAACAAGGCAGCCGTGAGCGAATGCACCACGAAACCTTTTCGCTGCTAACACTCGCTGCATTGCGTAGACGGATGCCGACAGTTCACGCAGCCACTCGTGCCGGTGTGGGTTTCTTTTGTGGAATGCACGCGATTACGCAGTGCGACAGGGCTTCCTTTAATGCGTGACCACTCTTCAGCCACTTCCCTGGAAAATTCGTCAACTGCGCTTAACGTATAACGCCTTTCTTTTGGGAAGAAGTAAGGCTGCGTTGGGAATACCTGAAAGCATATATAACTAAGAACCCTTGACTCCCTGTGTATATATGCAGTAACATAGAGGAACTCGAACTCCAAAAATCCAAGAGGGTATTGAAGTAACGACTTTACTACAAACCGTGAAAGTGAGATTATCGAAAAATTAACCTTTAGAACATATAGGGACATGAACTCCAAACCTTTCGAGCGTGCAGGTAGGGTATAAAAACGACTGAGATGAGCAACTTGCTAACGCTTACACTTACTTGGACAGCTCTGCTGCAGTTGCCTAGTATTTTAAAGACGATAGTCTTTCTTGACGACCTTCGACGCCAAAGCGTTGGTCTGCCTGTCCATTTGTCTGTTTGTCCCCCTTTAATGATACCGGGTACCTAAAACAGCACCAGCCGATACCCCGAACATCCGACCCCATCCGCAGCGCCCACTAATGTCGCTCAAGATTTAGCGCTCATACTTGTTGATTGTCAATTCGAAAAATTGGCCCCGTATCTGCATTTGATCTGCAAATGACGTCAAAAGACGATAGTCTTGCGTGTAGAGAGAGTGAACAAGACATTTATCTGATGTTCTGCGAAAGAAAATCGGTGAATGGTATTCCGGAGGCGCTGCGTTGGAGTGCCTCGAGCGGGCAGCGGGGGCGAACGAGCCCATCAAGTCACGTCACCCGTGAGACATGAGCGCCACCTGGCACGGGACATACGACACGGGATATACGACCCATGGCGTTAGGGGCTTTGCCCCTAAAAGGTCGGCCATTAAACAATGATAACACATCACGATGAGAAACGATATTTTCTCTGTCAACTGCTGAAGTTCTCGTGCCCCAAATAACATTTTGGCCATTACAGTTACACAATAGGTCACAAGTAAAATGAAATGCACTCAAGGATGACAGGCGCACTACGATGTGACGTAAAGAGATCGGATACTTTGCGAACACAGAATAGAGTCGGCTTATATTCTCGCACGAACGGCGAGTGATTTTTTCAACGCCGGCGAATACAATTATTTATCTCGAAGCGTGTAAAAACCGGGGTGATTGTTATCACAGCTTTGTTATTTTGCAGCTCATTAAATATCTCCTGTGTTTCGCCACCACCGGGGTGGGAACCAACCCCACGACCTTTTATGCTCGTGCAGCCGCCCAACGCCCCAGTCACTAAGCCAGTGTGGCAGATCGGGATCATTGTGTGCCGAAATTCCACGTGCTCAACTTTTTATGAGTTCCATGAATAAAAATAGTACCGTGCAGTGTACGTTTAAGCTACTAATTCGAAGCCAGTTCAGCAGGACAGCTTCTCGCACTCAGAAGAAACACAGTCGAGTCGCTCTGAGCCAAGATATATCTGCTGAGTTTCCGTATGCCCCCATGCACGGAACTAAGCGTAAAGGAGGAAACGGCATAGGAGCGTAATTCATTTTGTTCCTGCATGAAAGAGAGGACGCCAGGGCCGTTTTCGTTCAGCTTAACTTTATACAAGCCCGCTTCAGTGCAGGGGCATTGAGCGCCGACTCATAATATATTACGAGACGTCTTCGAAAGGAAATGACCGCGCGCTAGGAAGCGCGCGCAGAGAGCAAGAATAAAAGGTCCGGCCGTATTCGAAATGACCGCCGTTCGGCGATGAATAGTTGCGCGTGCACTTTTTTTACCGAGCCGAAAATATTCACTTCACCCCGATAACTTTTTGCAGCTGTACGTCCAATTTCTGCATCGTTGTTTTTCGAGAGTTCTTTCTCCATGGGCCCATCAATTACATCCTTTATTTTCTAACGCAGTCTTTCGGGCTCCTCGATAGATTACGGAAAACAACGGCATTTTTTTTTGAGCGCGTTAGTTTGCTCATTTATTTCTCGTCTCGAATTCGTAGCTCGAATCAATCTTACTTGTCCTAATCAGTTTTTAAGGTTGGTGCATCATATTTATGTGCTGCATTCGTAACCTAGTTGCGTACAAAGATCCATTTGATTTCGTTAAGTGTTCGAGCAAGTAGAGTTATATATGACGATTGATTTATTTGTGGGGTTTAACGTACCAAAACCAGAGTTATATATGACGAAGTGTTCTATTAAGTGGAAGTCAGCGAAACAAACGTCCTTGGATGTCGGCCATTTCTTCGACCGAGTCACTTAAAAACAGCTCAGTCCTCTTATTGTCGTTCTATGTGCTTCTAAGTGGATCCGGAGCTCTTACATTTTCGTACAGGAACGTACGTGCATGGAGCGCAATTAAGAGGGTGAATATTCCACGCTGGCCCTTGATCTCGCGTAAGAAAAATCTTCATGAAATGTAAAAAAAGCAAAAAAAAAAATGAACGGTGAGAGTGAGAAATGAAACTCTTTGTCAGCTTGTCATCCGTTTCAATAAAGCGTTGATCGCGCAATCGTGGTTCGGGCCAGTGCCACCGAAAAGTTAACGTAATTGAATTAATATCTTTTTTTCTTGAATATGAGTTATAGAGCGGAACTAACGAGCTTTTAAGAACAGCTGTGAGTGAATGGTGAGAAGTTTGGAACTCTTTCGTCCTGGGGTAACTCGAAAACTACCCATGACACTGTATGCACTTCATACTTAAGAGCAATACGTGGGGAATTGAAAGAAGAAACAAAAGGAAGACTCTTTCTCAACTTGTGTATCGTTTGCACGTGGCGCTGGTGTGAAAATTTACGGCGTGCGAGGCCCATGACGTGGTGAAACCCTCGTGTCCGGGCGTCACAGCCGCTCGACCCATTACGGCTTAATATATGCGGTGCCGTATATTTTACGTCGGGGTGTTATGTGGCTTGGCGGTGTGTGACTGCGCTGAAACAATGGTGGCCGCGATCGCGGGGTAAGAGAGAGAGAGAGAGGCTGAGTGTCACACTAGAAGGTGGTGCGCACTGTGCGGCCGTCTTCAATTCCGTCCAAGCTTGAACGGTTCACGCTGCAGCAGGGTGCATATTAATTAAAACAAGCGGTCTTTCGAATGCGTCCGCGCGTCTCAGTTGTAACAAAGGGTTTCTCTGTTACTTCAGAAGCCTCTTTGATTTTCGTTTCACTTGCGGTAACACTGCTACGTATGTGCCTCATAGTCTTGCGTCTTTTTTTTTTAAACTTGAGCCGTGAAATGCGCAGTGCGCACATTCAATGAATTCATCGCAAACGCAAGTGCTCCTCAAAGCGCGAAGTGCCGTGGTCTGGCTGTAGAAAGCGCGGAAAACGAGTAGTACTGGGGGCTTAATACATGTTTAGGCATAGGCAGAAACGTTTCCGACTTGCGGAGGGACACGTTTATGCGAACCAATCTCCTTATACCAGCGTGAGGGTGCTCTCATATATGATTTCTACAAGTGGGCAAACATTCCTTTGTATGTATGTATGTATGTATGTATGTATGTATGTATGTATGTATGTATGTATGTATGTATGTATGTATGTATGTATGTATGTATGTATGTATGTATGTATGTATGTATGTATGTATGTATGTATGTATGTATGTATGCATGCATGCATGCATGCATGCATGTATGTATGTATGTATGTATGTATGTATGTATGTATGTATGTATGTATGTATGTATGTATGTATGTATGTATGTATGTATGAATGTATGCACATATGTATGTATGTATGTATGTATGTATGTATGTATGTATGTATGTATGTATGTATCTGAAAACTGGTCTAGTTCGTTTAAGCTAAGCATGTGACAAAGTAAGCCTGGTCAATTTGAAGCTGATTAGACGAAATCACGGATGTTTACGAGAAACTTACTGCAGTAGAGGGCATCGATTAACCGTCAGCGTTAGAAACCTCTGCGCCTTGTCAAATGGTTGCGGTTCCATGGAGCTAATTTTGAACAGAGCAGCTGTGCGTTCTCCCAAGCGACTTGGAAGTTCAATCTGGCATGCACTGGACTCTAAATGTGTTCTTTTGGTTATTCGAACGGCATTCCCGGTAGTTGTAATTCCCCTCTACGAGCAGCGGTAAACGCGCTACCATTTCATCATGGCTGTACTGCCGTAAGATGCAATAAGAGACATACGAATATCTTCAAGAGGCAACCTTCGCAGGCTAGAAACAATACATGACGAGGTGCTCCTCTGCGCATTATAAAAAAGATAGATTCTCGGCGGCATTGGAAACCAGACCTAGTAATGGCACCAGTACTGGTGGATGTTTTCTATTGCTTCATCGCAGCTGTGGTTATACAACCTCTGAAATTCTACGCTCTATGTGCATTCATGGCGTTGACTTTGATATTAACGATGCCTACACCAAGAAAGTCGGAACGTTGTCGCACCAGGCTAGAAAATATGGGGAGAATTCGATATCGCGTTGCATCGAGCCGCAGCTGCTTTGCCACCTATTGACCTATGTTTCAATGCGAAAAGTCCTTAGTTTTAATCTTGCACTTCGTGGCTGGCTCGCTTGTTTATTAGACGCGATATTTACCCATAGGTGGCAGCACCATCGCCGAAGAAGTGTGGATAGGAGATCGGTGGCGCGTATGCAAATGCACGCAGCGATGCTTTGTTGGGAGCTAGCTGTTGTAGCCAATCGTCGGTGCATAAAATGCGTTCACTGCGACTTACTGGTAATGCGTCCTGTCGTCATTGCTGTATCGATGCATGAAGCTCCTTCAACGTTATGGTTACTAGAGGGAGAAGCGCCGTTTTCCAATGAAAGGAATGCGCCCCCTGAGTGACAGGCCGGGCTTTAGCACTCTATGGCATTTTTGTTGTTCTATTTGTACTAGTTTGGCTCGTGTTCTACCTAATACGCATTGCCGTGCTATCAAATGAACTACTTGGGTATTACATACTGCTCATCCGTACACACACATGAAAAAGAAAGAAAGCCCACATTCTTGTGCGCCGAGTACAATGGCACTGTTCGCACGTGTCCGCATTTATTTCTTACTCTCAAAATGCGGGGCAGTTGACAAGTTTAGTCAGAAATGCCATGTGGTTGAGAGCGCTTTAGTGCTATGAAGACGTTTAACACGCAGGCACTTGTTCTTGCTACATCAGTTCAGCAAAGAGCTTTCATAGATTTATTACGTGTATGTCAGTCATATGCAACAAAGGCTCGGTTATAATACGAGACAAGGATGTTTTCCTTCTTTCAAACGAACAATGTCCGCTGCCCTCCTTCAATTTATAAGAACATCACACAAACGCTCAAGATAATGTAAAAATAAAGTTGGCAGATCCCACATGTACACCTCGGGAATTGAAGTTATGTGAAGCATGCGGAGGGAAGGTGACTGCGTTAATTTTTTTATTTTGCGAAACGTCACAAAGTCACGATAAATAAATGTACAAATGCTGCAGGCAGAGACATATCTTGAAGAGCTGCAGATGCTTACAGAACCATTTGTTTGCACTTGCGCAACGATGCCAACTGGAACACGCGTATTAGCAACACCAGAAGCTGATATGAAGCGCTGATGCTCCCGAGGATGCTGGCCCTGGACACTGCTGCATAAATCAACTTCAGCGCATGGCAGCTAACCACAATTGACGCTAACCCGACGTGACGACTGTATCAAAGGAGTGTATATGTAATGTTTATAAAATTGGGTAGGCACGACAGCTACCACTATTGGCGTTTAACGAAGATTAGCGTCTATTTGAAAAGTAGTTACGAGACCTGGCATGGCTGTGTGGTAGAATACTTGATTGTCATGCATTATGCTTGGGTTCGATTCCTGCTGAAACCAATGATATTTATTATATGTGCCCGTTCAACGATACCGATGTTAGCTTTTTTTTTTTTCTCAACGCCAACGCGCTAGAATTACCCCTGTGTGTTCTCGCCGTTCCGGGGTATAGATACTAAGTTTGGAGCACCTGTGGCACATACCCGCATACCAGTGACACATACCCGCCTGCGGGTATGCACCTTGTGTTTTACAGCATACGCGGTGGGATCGTGACGTTGTTCAAGTCTTGACTAGTGCGTCATATTTGTCAAACTATCTTAGCCTCCCAAACTAATTTTGATTGACGCCAAGGGGGTGATCACGAGAGCACCCAGTCTTAAACAATTAGATAGATAGATACGCAGATGGACGTCGAAAATGCTTGCAGTACGCAAAGAAATGCTTCTCTTTTACAATATGAAGTTTTGCGCGAAATTGTAGAATATCATTGTAGGGCACGCCGTCTAGAATAATTTTTTAAACATCATTGTTCTTTAAAGCATACCCATAGCACACGGGAGTTCCTGCATAAATTTTGCTTCAAGTTAGGCACGGCAATTACGTTCTATCACTTTCACTTCATAGCAATTTCTGTTTTCAGGGGCAGTTTAAGTACCGAAGTGTCAGACTTCATTTGGTAGAAACATTTCTCTCAGTGGTACCACGGCCGTACAATAAACGGTCATCTTAAGCAAAAATAAACCTCATCGCATAACCGATAAACTACCGCGCTGCCGTTAGTCACCTAAAAGCAACACGAAAGTGCATGGCGTAGAGCCTCGTCTCTGTTTACCCTTTAGTCGCTAAAACGCTGCATTCACACACTGCGTAAATACTCCCCATGCTTGAAATCATGCCAAATTGCCTTTACGATGTGCTTAATCAAGAAAGCGGCACCTGGACTGAAAGGGGTCGGGTGAACCGAAGGCACGACGATAACATACAGCAGTCTCGAAAGTAGCACTCACTGATATTATTAGAATGCATACGCAGCCGAGCAATGCCAAATGCTTCTGCACGTCACCTTAGGCACACTTACAAATGGATGAAATCGCGCTAACGCAACTGAACAAAACGCCTTTTCAGCACGTGCATGATGTACGCGCACATGCAAACACGACATAAAACGACGCAGGGTGCAATCTACACCATGTGTGCCAGCAGGATTTAGTCTTGAGGTGTGCAAAAAGCGCTACGTGCGAAAATTGCTACATAATACACATATTGTTATATAATACCGCTTCTTGCCACTTCTGAGTAAAACGTTTACGTTCCATTTTCGTACAATAGCTCTGCTTCTCTTGGTACAAACAATGGCGTAAGAATAATCTTATACACCGTGGCGCAAACCCAGAGACTTCCTCCTTGCGCGAATCTGACCTTCCAGCTCAGCTGAGGTCAACGTCAGCGGGAAATCTTAAATCAACAAATGCAGTGCGAACGCTTCAAAAAAAAAAAAAAGCGGCCTCTAGCTTTCACGTGCGGTTATTAAGTGTGGTATTGCAAACCCTTGAGCATTTTAGTTTGCGCTGATGGGTAAGCTATTTTAGAGCTTATATTTACATTGGTTGGGAACTTGCAAATGTTTAGGTGCGTCCTCTGTGCTTAGGCGTTGCTGAGCTGAAGGCCGCACGTTGAATCCCTGCAGTGATGGTTCCATTTCGGTGGAGCAAAATGCCAGAAGGTCATGTGCTGCTGTGTAATGTCAGTGAACAATTAAGAACACCATATGGTGGAAATTTCCGGAGCTCTTTACGGTGACGTCTCTCATAATCGCGTCGCGGTTTTCGGACGTTAAATCCCCAATTATTATTATTATTATTACTATTATTATTATTATTATTATTATTATTATTATTAATATTATTATGTGTGCTTGCGTTTGCGTTTCAATGTGTGAAGGTTTTTGTTTGCGATATGCATCGGCGTACATGTTATAGGGAACTAAGTAGTTGGCGCGAATAATTGCACTAAACTAACACATCATACAACACAAAATGCATAAAATGATTGATAACAAAAAGGTAAATATTGTTATTCGGCTTGTGGTGGGAGAACTCGGCTAGTTGCGCAGAGAAAAAAAATGTCTCTGCCTCCTGCATCAACCCGCCGTCTCCTCTTCGTCTAAGGCGCGCCACTGGGTTTTGCTTTTCACTGCTTATAGAGTACGTGGTCTGAATGAGATACTTCGTGCACGGTGAACAGTACAACATAAAAGCGACAAAAAGGGTTTTTGTCTCCGCTCTTTTTTCTCTTTTTTTTTCTCTCGTCGAAAGAACGTCCTATGCTGACCTATAAATCACACACAAGCAGGCATTGAGATGCAGGCGGCGGCAAAGGGGCCTTTACCAACACGTACACTGCAGAGACGGGCATTAGCCAGCACTCAACTGATTTCCACAAGGGAGCTATGGCCTCGGAAATGAATGAGAAAGCCATCGTGTATCTAGTGAAAGCTTCATCTTTCTCGCTTTCATCTGACGTTACGCCGGGCCCCGAAACCTCAGCGCTAGTTTTTGTTTCAAAGAACATGCACACTCGTAGCGGTTGTGGGGCGTCCTATATAGATCCGGTTGAAAGGAGTGAGGTTGATGTGAATGTTCGCATTCATTAGAGTTCACAAGATTTTATAAATAGAAAATAAACTCAATACCCCTGTAATGAACTTCTATTTTGTATATATATATATATATATATATATATATATATATATCTATTTTTATTCCCTATTTTGTGAGTTTTATATTAGGTTAAGCGCAAGAAGTGATTGACTTGCGTTCGTAGCGCTTGGCTCCGCACATTCTCGCCCTTCGCTCAGTGATATTAGAAGTTGGATCGCGCTCAGTTGTCTCGCTCGGTTGGCGTGTCAACTACGAGAAAGATAAAGGCAGCAAGTTCTGGCGGGCAAAGAACAGAAGACGCAGTGAGTTACGCCGAACAAGTCAACCATGCATTCGTCGAAGATGGCTTAATCGGGCAACACATGTTTGCCGTGGCTCTACGAATTGCTAACCCGGGAATTTCTAGTTTCACGGAGGTTTTGCAGCGTTTCCTAAAGGCTACGGGTGGGCACAAGAATTTGAACTCTCTATTTTTTGAACAGGTATCAATTTCGCATAAGTACATATGAGTAAAGCCAGTTCTCTGCAAGCGTGGCTGGACTGACAGAAGTACAGGGATCTTGACTAATTGGTGAAGACGGCAGCGAAGCTCCTGTTAGGAAAATGCGTTTATTGAAATACTTGAATTCGAATAGGCTGGGCTACATAGTTTTAGTTTCTTTTACTTTCGGCGTGTAGTTCAAATGCATGCCGTGTTATTATAGGCTGCTTCGTGCTCGTTAAATTCTTGTAGCCGTGGTTTGAAAACTTGAGTCTTTATTTCTAATAGTGTCACTCAAGTACACGTGATGGACTAAATGCTTCTAAAAATCATTACAGAAAATGACGATGAATGAACGTTTTGACTAGTGAACTTTTCTTCGTCAAGGTAACGCTTTTGGCCTGATGAAGGCAAGTTCACTTGCCGAAACACTGTTTACAGGGACGTTCTTTCTCGAAAACCTTCTGATTGCTTCAAACCTCTCCGTGTCTCGGCACTTCAGTCTCGTTTGGTGCTCAAGCTCTCCAAGAAATATATGTGCGCCGTCACAACAAACGTGATTAGGTCAAATACGACGTGTCCTATACTCGCTATTGTTGATCATTTTCGCATTGGTTCGGATATTCTCGGTTCAACGTTTGCTTAGTACGTTCGTATGTGAGTTGTAAATAAAACTGTTTCACACAACTAGTATTAAAGATCAATACTTTCGCACTACGTTTGTCAGTTTCTTTATATAAAACATACAATAAAAACTTCATCTCATTTGTGCCGATTCACTTTCGTCTTACTGAGAAATCAGTCAGCTTAACTTTCGCCTCTTCAGAAAACACGAACAAATAAAAAAAAGAATAACAAAAATTTATGGACACATTGCCCAAGGGGCCAGCGGACCTGAAAAAAGGCATGAGCGCATCGCGCATGCAAGCGAAGTGGGAAAGATCATCTCAATGTTTCGTTCTTTCTCAATATTTCCAGAAGTCAACGGTGATGCCATGAAAGAAATTTTCTGTTCGTGATTTATTTCTAGTAGCCCCGCCGCGGTGGTCTAGTGGCTAAGGTACTCGGCTGCTGACCCGCAGGGCGCGGGTTCAAATCCCGGCTGCGGCGGCTGCATTTCCGATGGAGGCGGAAATGTTGTAGGCCCGTGTGCTCAGATTTGGGTGCACGTTAAAGAACCCCAGGTGGTCTAAATTTTCGTAGCCCTCCACTACGGCGTCTCTCATAATCATATAGTGGTTTTGGGACGTTAAACCCCACATATCAATCAATCAATCAATTTATTTCTAGTAGGATGCCCGGCAACTGCCAGTTGTAAAATCGGCGCTCCACAGCTGAGAGCAAATACATTGATTTGCCGCCCACTGTCTCAAAGACAAGCTTCTTTTTGCATGGCAGCGCGCGGATGGAAGTTCGTCTAACGAATACATCAGGGCACACAAAGGACACAAGCTTATATGAAAGAGATGGAATGGGTTAAGCCAAGGGTTGTATATGATTGAGCGAACACTAAGATATGTCGTAACTTAAAATACGCTAAAGGGCCGCGGGCATCTGGCATGTTGACGTCATATTCTCCTCGCCACACGCTCTCTCCCTCCCACTGCGCCAGCTGTGCGCCGAGTTACTCAGCGTTTGCCTCGTGTACAGGATCCGTCAAAAGTTCCCATGCCACACTGCCGTAGCAATACACGGGATAGCAGCCTGGGAACGTTTGACAAACCCTGTACACTACCGGACAGTGCACACGCGTATGCTGCACTTGCTCTTGCGCTCGCCAGGCGTCGCAAACCTCGCCCTTCCTCCTGCAATTTCATCACGCGCGTGCCTCCGTACGTCACCAGTCGCTCTTATAGCTGTAACATGGTACAGCAAACTAGAAAGAAAGGTAGGCGGCTCACTGGCGTCGAACGCAGTCACGGGATCGGGGGTCATGACTTGATGGCTGGTAGGCGTGATGTGTAGCCGCTGCGCGTGGTTGCAGCCAAGGACGAGTGACGTTCCCACGCATTGCGTAAGACTCGCCAGACTGGAAGGCGCCCATTGCTTCAACGGGCTCGTGGGCTGATGGAGCTCGCTGTACGTTGCGGGACAGACCGGCGCTGACGTCGTTGAGTCGATCGCGTCAAGCGGGCTCTATTGCTGGCCTTGACACAGATTGCCTTTGCAGAGGCATTGACGTTTGGTGTGGACACGCAGGCGTAACAGAAGTTAAGGGGGCAAAATTTAATGCACTGACTTAAAAGAAAATGAAGGCGGCTTACAGTGAATCACTAGTTTATCAACACAGTCAGTGCCAGTGCCACAATTGGAACCCTAACTAATTCATTCGTTAGGATCGCTTTTACATTCTATTTGTTTACGCTTACCCTTTGTGTAGTAGCTAACCAGGTTATCTTCGGGTTAACAACCCTGGTTTTCATTTACATTCATTTGCTTTTTCTTAACACAGTTCTCAGTGCAGTTCACGTGCATGGTGTCACATGCCTAGTTATAACTCACGCACGAACATTATTTTTTGTTCGCACACACACACACTCACCCAGTGCAACACGCCGTGTTAATGCATGCTCAAATGCGTATGTTGTGTTGTAAGCGGCATGAAAACAGCAGCCAGCCGCTGCAAAAATGAGGAGACAAAGCAGGCTGGAATCCAAGGAGAAGGACAATGACGAAATCTATGCTGGTCATATAAAAGGCAAAAGAAAAAAAACACCTCGGAGAGCTTCCCTGGAGTAAAAGCTATATAGCAAATAGGAGCCATTTTCGAGTAAGTTCACAAGAAAATGAGCTTAAATAGATAGCGAGTGAAAAGCTTTTGGAGTCTCTTAACTAATTGCTTTTTCTTACTCGTCGCAGCAAGCATGAGCTGCTGCGAACATAATCAGCATTGTACTGAATTTCAGTGGGCTGGCGGGAGCCATGCAAAGACGTCGGGACATGTTAATGCGCTCGCTAACAATAGCGGTGTAAGAAAGCTGCCGCAGCATGAGAACGAGGCGCGGCTAAAACTGAACTTCGTTATTGTGGCGCCTAATGAAGTGCCATCTTTGTTGTAACTCCGCAGCCGTTTTTAACTTTCGTGCGCCCGGCTCGTTTCAGTGTTTCTCTAAGAAAGGCTAAAGCCCGCAAAATGAGTTTTCCTTCTTGTCTTGAATAAAGCCCAACTTTTGAAGAAAGTCGGCATCATCGTAATTAACCTTAATGAAGGCTGTAAGCCACGTTTTCCTGAGGCCCGAGGAGCGTGGTGCACTTCCTGGGGCGGGGGGGGGGGGGGGGGAGTCGTGCGCGTCATGTTACGCGAGAAATGCTGGGTCTTATATCGAAGATTGAAGGAGCGTGCTAAATTATATGTCGCAAATTGCATGAATGGCATCTAATCAATCAATCAATCAATCAATCAATCAACCTGAAAGGCTCGCTATTGATGAGCACGCATGTCTGAAGCAAAAAATATATTTAGGTAACTTCGTCAAACTAACACAATAAAATACCTCAGGAAAGATGTACTGTATACTTTGTGAGCTTATGCGAACCAGCGTCATAAATACAACGGTAAGAGAAAAAGTTAAAGAGAGGGGGGTGAAAACAGCTGAGAAATGAACGAAAGAAAATTTGCGAGTGACCTCCGTAATCCTGGTCATGGCTTCCAGGTAGTGGCACACGCATGTGGGCGTCTGCACTGTGCACCCTTGTGGGTGTGTACTTTGGCTTAATCAAGTTTTTTTTTTTTTCAAACGTCGTTAGGTTTAAATTTGTGCTTCGTGTGCTGCCGAAGCGTATTTTCGAGACAACGTATATGGAAACGCGTTTATTATATCTGCTCCCCAGGGGTGGTGGGAAAAGTTTTTGTGGAAAAGGGTGAGCAGGGCAGCTCTGTGAAATGGTCTTTTTTTTTTTTTTTTGCTCTGTATGCCATTTTGCCGGTACTTATCTATGGAGCAGAAACATGGAGACTTACAGAGAGGGTTCAGCTTAAATTGAGGACGACGCCGTCAGTGATGGAAAGAAAAATGATAGGCGTAACCTTAAGAGACAAGAAGAAAGCTGAGTGGATCAGTGAACAAACCAGGGTTAATGATATCGTAGTTAAATCAAGAAAAGTAAATGGACATGGTTTGATCATCTAGCGCTTAGGCAGGATAACCGCTGATAATCAGGGGAACTGACTGGATTCTCAGAGATAGCAAGCGGGTTAGGTGGGGACAGAAAGTTAGGTGGGCAGATTGGATTAAAAAGTTTGCGGGTATAAAGTGGCAGCAGCGTGCACCGGACCGAGTTGACTGGCGGAACATGGGAGAGGCCTTTGTCCTGCAGTGAACGTAGTCAGAATGATGATGATGATGATGATGATGAAGCTGATGATGAAGGTGGGAGGAGCGCGGGGGCTTGGTGTGCCACCCCCTGGCTACGCCACTGCCGCTACGCCAGGTACTACGACAATCACAGATGTTCACAATCTTTGTACGGATTCATTATGTTAATTTGTCTCAATTATCCAGTTGGTTATATTGTTTTTATGTTAAAAAACTATATGCCCTGATATCATATTCATTCGATATAATTGGCAATCAGAAAGAGAACCATCGATTTCTATATTTAAAAGACTTTCTTAGAACACTTATTGAAAAAAATTACCGCATCCTACAGTAAATTATATTGGAGGAGCTTGCTCGAACGTAATCGGAGGTAACCCGCGAATCCACATTTTCTACCATAATGTATACACGTGAAAACGTTGTTATTATATATATATATATATATATATATATATATATATATATATATATATATATATATATATATATATATATATATAATATAGCGCGCGTGCCGTTCTTCTAGTCCGGCAGTGCCATCTCATTTCTCATTTATTTCTTAGAATGTCCGCGTGTATTATCAATATATTGAAATTGAAATTGAAGTTTATTTCAGGCAAAAGGAAAAGCGGTACAATAAAAGGAGGTGTACTAATTGCCTTTTTGCCTAGGGGACCGGCGGAAAGGCATGAAAGCTTGATGAAGCGCCGGGCCCCTGTAAACCCAAAATCCACCGAAATAACACGACGCTCAGCGTAAAATTAAACATAAATGTGTTGCTACATGCAAATCACATCTGTGCAAAGATTAAAAAAAGATATATGATAGAAATTTGCTCAGGTAATGACATCCACAAATCATCTACGGGAACAACTAAAGAAAAACAGGTTATAGAATATACTCAAATGCTAATGTGATTTACATTAGGATACTTAAAACGCACAAAATGAAATTTTAATACAGAAGTACGAAAAGAATACGAAAGAAAAAGAATTATGACGGTGATTATGTTTGCGTAGGCAGTAAGTAAGCCTGTATGTTCCTTTTGAAATTGCCGTATGAGCCAGTATCGTCTATAAGAGTAGCTAGAGTCGTGTGTTCGTTCAAAATATGCAAAATTTGGTACAATAGATTTTGTGTGCCGTAATTTGTGCGTGCTTTTTCATATGTATATGCCCTATGCCGTAAATTGGGACCATGATCTCTCGGTAAATGCCTTTGATAAAACCCTGAATGATCAGATCGTACCTGTTTATAAATAAGCATAGTCATGACGTTGGTTATCGTTAGTATTTTATGTTCCTTGAAGAGAGGCGTGGTGTGATGCCCGAAGGATACCCCTGATATTAGTCGTAAAGCTTTATTTTGTAACATGTGAATTTTATCAGTGTTTGCTTTAGTCGTATTACCCCATACAATAAGACAGTAATGGAGATATGAGTGAACGATTGAGTAATATAGTTGTTTTTTTTTAACCACGGAGGGAGAAGTTGTCGCAATTTGCACATAATACCCGTGGATCTGGAAATCTTGGAACGAACATGGTTGGAGTGTAAAGACCAATCTAAGTGTTCTTGAAAAAAAAAATAGCAAGAAATGTATGCGCTGTGACACGTTCAATATTTCGTCCTACAAAGGATATTGTAGGCTCGCTTGCGATATAGTCTTGTTGCGTGGTCGGAATAAAACAGACTTAGTTTTTTTTTGGTGTTTAGTTCTAATCTATTACTCTCAAACCATTCGGATAGATGTATCAGCCGCAGGTTTGCTTGTTGTTCAAGGCGATTGAGGGAGTTGCCAGCGAAGAATATATTGGTATCATCAGCGTATGGAACTACATCGGGTGTCAGTGGTATATTAAGGAGATCATTGATGCAAATTAGGAAAAGCGAAGACCCTAAGATTGATCCATGTGGGACGCCACAAGTGATATAACCTATGTTAGATGTAGTGTCACCGAGACTAGTGCACTGCTGTTGGTTACTTAGATAGCTTTTTATAAGATCTAGAGCCTTTCCTTTAATTCGGTATGGAGGTAGTTTCAGTAATGAAATATCGTGTTTAACCGAATCAAACGCTTTCCTGTATATATGATGAAAAGATGCGAGACGGCGGTACTTAGAGTGTTCACTGGATGGGTGGATGCACGGATGAACAGATGCATGAACGAACACACAGACAGATGCACGGACGGACGGAGGCGCGGACGGACTGACGGAGTCTTCGTCTCACTGATCATCATAAATGCGCTCCGTGGATATGCTCAAGGCGTGGTTTCGTACTTTTGACCTTGCGAGATAAGGCCGGTGTAGCGCTTTGAATGACCCCCCCCCCCTCTCACCAGTTTTAGGGGCGAAGCTTCTTAAAGCGGCACCCGTTCGTCCCTCGCCGTAGTCGTAGTGCGTAACTAGTCTTACACTTTGACCTGCAAGGTGGTGCCGGTAGGAGATTTTCCCTGTGCCTTGTTGAACAACAAAAAATTCGCAGCGCGCGCGTTAACTAAAAGCCGAATTCTCCTGTCTCTCATTCCCAATTAGCAGCCATTGGCTTGTACATTGAGCACTATCGGACAAGAAATGGTTGCTAGGTTACACTCGCTGGGCGTAACCTTCTTGCTTTTAGAAAGGTTTAGCGAGCGTTGGGCCGCAGTGCCATGAATAAAGTGAACTAGTATATACCATGAACTCGAGGTGGTTAAAGTTGTGAAGTAGACACGAAGCACAAGCCGTAAGAAAGTGTGCGTGTGCCACCTCTCGTTTAGTCCTTGGAATGTCCGCTGGATGGCGGTGCTTCTATATGCGGAATATATGATGCAAAGATGCGAGATGGTGGTACTTGGAGTGTTGACTACATGGACGAACGGACACACAGACAGATGCATGGACGGACGTACGGATGGCCGCACGGACGGATGGACACATAAACGGCACAGGGGCGGATGCATGAATGAACGCAGGGACGGACGCACGGGTGGACGTGCGGACGCATGATCAGACGCACGCACGGACGGGCGGATGGACGCACGGATGGTCACACAGACGGACGCATATATGATGAAAAGATGCGAGATGGTGATACTTGGAGTGTTGACTAGATGAACGAATGGACACACAGACAGATGCATGGACGGACGTACGGATGGCCGCACGGACGGATGGACACATAAACGGCGCAGGGGCGGATGCATGAATGAACGCAGGGACGGACGCACGGGTGGACGTGCGGACGCATGATCAGACGCACGCACGGACGGGCGGATGGACGCACGGATAGTCACACAGACGGACGCATATATGATGAAAAGATGCGAGATGGTGATACTTGGAGTGTTGACTAGATGAACGAACGGACGCACGGATGGCTGCACGGACGGATGGACGCATGGACGGATGCTGGGGTGGATGCATGGACGAACGCAGGGACGGACGCATGGATGGACGTGCGGAAGCACCAACAGACGCTCGCACGGACGGGCGGATGGACACATGGACGGTCACACAGACGGACGCATGGACAAACGGAAGTAAGAACGAATGGACGGGCGGATGCTTCGCCCCACTCTCCACCATTCACCCCGTGGATATGCTGTCATATTTTTAAACTTCACGCGGGTACATTATCTGTCAGGACACTTAAAGCGGACCGGGGTTTTTACTCACTTTGGGGGACAAATTGCCTTATTTGTGAAAAACTGGAAACTATAGACCACGTTTTCTTACATTGTTGGGAAGGTGTATTTTTTGGCATGTATTTAAAAGGAAGGTGAAGAAGGAATTACCTTTCAATTCTCATGGTATGAGATTTCTGCCAATAATTGATGAAGAGGGAATACCTTTTGGTTTTATTACGCTATGTGGCCTTCACTGTTTACAGCGGGCCCGCATGGCAGAATTTTATTGAGATCAGGATGCACGGCCTGCACAAATGTATTTCAGTGAATGTATGGCTTAGTTGGTTGAACTGCACAAAACTCGGGAGATTGTGCCTGAGTGGTTGTCGAGGGTAGAACCCTTGGTAGCACTTAAGGCATCTTAGTTTGTGTCCATCTCGTAGAACTGCCATCGCTTGTTTATGTTATGCTTGTGGTTAGATGTACGCAACTACGAACATGCAATGAAGCAAAAAAAAAGTTTCCTCGCCTCTATAGTCTATGGAACTGTGGCCCAATTTTCGGTGAACCTTGCTAAAACCAAGCAGGTTACGTCCAGCGAGTCTAACTTGGTGTCACCGGTCCCGTTAATTCGGGAGGTGATCGCCGGGCTAATTCCAAGGGCCGAGGTATCGGCCCCCCGAACCGCACCATGAAAGCGTGGTCAATTTAGAAGTGGTCCTATTTGGCGCGCCAGCGGACGCCGGCTGTGGCCCAAAGAACAAGCCAGATCAGAGCCGAGAGTTGATAAACAAAACAAAATTATATTCTCAATTATGGCAGATTTAAACGATACACAAGTATGCACACTCGACAATATTTGAATACAATATGTCACCAATCAAACAACGTACTACGCAGTACAATCAGCCACACTCAAAACAACGGACACAGACAACAATACGCACTACAATGCAGTCGCATGTATCGAACAACCAAGACACCTAAAGTCTAAAGAGTTAGAAAACTTATTCAGTCCAAAGTTCTTGGAACAAAAGTCTGGATGATACTCTTCCGAGAATCACTCACTCAAAGTCCAGCGTTGTTGTCGTTCCGCTGCCCCCGAGTTTCTCTTCCAGGAAACCTCGCGTCTTCAATTGGCCACTCTCCAGGCTCCAAACTTTTTCGCCGGAAACACGTCGCCTTCAGACACGCAGCTCTTGCCACGCGTCTTCGCTCGATAGCGGTAGACACACACTCTTGCCTGTAGCTCGAGTCTTCACCCGTCAGGTAGAAATCCTCTTCTTCTCCTCCTTTGTCACAAAAAACAAAAGGCTTCGCCCACATGTCGTCTTCTTCTCCTGCTTTGTCACTAAGAACAAAACCTTCACTGACAGACGCGGCGGAATTACCCCACGCGCAGTGGCGCTAACTTCCTTCTTCTGATCTCCAATCTTTGCTGCTCGGTTGAATACCTTTTGCGCGAGATTCCAGAAAATTTTCGTCATTTCGTCGGCGCGATGCGCAGCGAAGGCTGGGGGAAAGCGCGAGATGGTTCGACTGCCGTCCGCGACGAATGACGCAACCCGGCATCACCACGCCCCGTTCCATCGAGAAATTTCCAGGGCTTGCTGGGCCGCGATGTGAGGAGGTTCGTCGGCGAACCTACGCTTCCGAGGGGAGAAGGACGCGCGCCCGGGGAGTCTTTGGATGCTTGTTTTCTTTTTTTATCGTTGACCTCGAGGTGTCTCTCCGTAGCTTCGTCGCGAGAATTTGGCGGCGCGCCCTTTTTTGAGCGCTCGTTTTGTGACACTTGGCAACCTCTTCTAGTCAGATAGTATTCAAAGTGCGTCGTTCTCTTACTAGTTTTCTTTAAGCATCAAAATTCAAGGCAAATTTTATTTGAGAATAAGGTGCCGATACTCGTCTCTCTAGGTTATTTCATCAGAAACAACTATCTTTTTTATTTATGATTAACGTGCGTGGGTTTCCTCCTGCCCCGCCGCGGTGGTCTAGTGGCTAAGGCACTCGGCTGCTTTTTTTGTCATGTGACTTAAACCACAGCAAGGGCAGGAATACCATGACATGTAGATTATTACATTCATGACATACATGCCATTATTTTCGTGTTATGACTTGTCACTTATGCTCGTCATGCAGTCATGTGATGTCATACCCATTTTGGTATTGATACATTATCGAAACGGTCAGGAGAGCTATAAGTCGTAGGCAACTAGCTAGCTAGCTAGCTAGATAGATAGATAGATAGATAGATAGATAGATAGATAGATAGATAGATAGATAGATAGATAGATAGATAGATAGATAGATAGATAGGCTCCAGGTCGCCGAAGTTCACTGAGAAATTCTTCGCATTTAAAAATATTATGAAGACAACGAAAATTGGCAGATCCAAATACAGAGGGAATCGATGATATGCGAATCATGAATGAGGAGGGTTGATATGAAACTTCAAAATCAGGACAACGTTACGAGGCTGACGTAAATTATGCCGTACATGACTTCCATGTGATGATTGTCGTGTTTGGACGTATAATTTACCTTTGTAGTCTTTTCACATCACTTGATACAGAGTTTGATAGATGTGGAGCTAGCAAAAGGGCTGCGAACGAGCTATGTGCGTAGCATGTAGTCATTTCTTACATTACATGCATGTCATGATTATCATGTTTGGACGCGTCATTTACCTTCGTCGTCCGTTGGCGTCAAGTAATACCAGATTTGGCATATGTGAAGCTAAAAAAACGGCCGCAAGCGCATCATAAGCGCGGCGTGTAGTCGTGTTCTTACACGGCACGCATGCCCCGCCGCTCTGGACCAGGGGCTAAGATACTCGGCTGCTGACCAGCAGGTTACAGGTTCGAATCCCGGCTGCGACTGCTGCACTTTTTATGGAGGCGAAAATTCTGCAGGCCCGTGTGCTCAGATTTGGGTGCACGTAGAGAACCCCAGCTGGTCGAAATTTCCAGAGCCCTCCCCTATGGCACCTCTCATAATCATATGATTGTTGTAGGACGTTAGACCCCACATGTGAATTACATGACACGCATTTCATGATTATCATGTTTGCACGAGTCATACAACTTCGTAGTCAAGTGACGTCACGCAACACCAATTTTGGTATGCGTGAAGCTAGCGAAACGACCGCGAGTGCTCCGTGAGCGCGGCGTGTAGCCATGAGTTACATGACATGATTGTCATGATTTCCACGTTAGGGTCTGTCATATATGTTCATCATGCAGCCATGTCATATCATACCTCTATTGCATTATGTCATGTGAACGAAACCACCGCATAAAGAGCAGTACTATGAAATGTATATCATGACATTCATGACATACATGTTATGATTTTCATGTTATGGCTAGTCACTTAGGCTCGTCATAGACTCATTTACGTCACATCAATTTCGGTATCTATACCGTTAACGAAACGGCCAGGATAGCTCAGTTGTAGGCGGCTATATATATATATATATATATATATATATATATATATATATATATATATATATATATAATAAAATAGAGGTGTTGTACGTCGAGAAAGGTTCAGACGCAGCTTGGCAAAATGAGCTTTAACAGGCAGGTCTGGCTAATGGCGAACGGCGTGCGCGAGCTACTCCTGCAGCCACCGATCATCCTCGTCTTCTTCATCACCAGCAGAGCGTCCGTTATCACCAGCAGGGCGTCTGCGTCCGAATGTTTCCGGCCGGAGCGATAGACCACGCGAATATTATATTCTTGGAGACGTAATGCCCATCGGGTGAGGCGACCGCTTGGATCCTTCAGTGACGACAACCAGCAGAGGGCGTGGTGGTCAGTCACGACGTCAAAAGGGCGCCCGTACACGTAAGGTCGAAATTTCTCTATCACCCAAATAATGGCGAGACATTCCTTTTCAGTGACTGAGTAGTTGCTTTCGGCTTTGCTAATAGTTCGGCTTGCGTAGGCAACCACGTACTCTTGGAAGCCGTCTTTCTTCTGTGCAAGAATAGCGCCTAGCCCGACACCACTAGCGTCGGTGTGGATCTTTGTGGGTGCCGATGGGTCGTAGTGTCGCAGAATAGGCGGCGACGTGAGGAGGCGGCGCAGTTCATTGAAAGAATCGTCACAGGTGGCAGACCAGGCGGAAAGGTCTCTGGAGCCGGTGAGGAGCTTGGTCAAAGGAGCGATGATCGTCGCGAAATTGCGGACGAAGCGCCGGAAGTAAGAGCAAAGGCTTATGAAGGTTCGGAGCTCTTTCATGGTGGTCGGTTTGGGAAACGCTGAAACGGCTGTAAGTTTGGCAGGGTCAGGAAGAATGCCGTCTTTTGAAACCACGTGGCCAAGGATCGTAAGCTTTCGAGCAGCGAAATGGCACTTCTTCAGATTCAGTTGCAGCCCCGCGGCAGAAATACACGCGAGGACTTTCTCGAGGCGGGTTAAATGGGTTGCGAAATCGGTTGAAAAGACGGCAATGTCATCTAAATAACAAAGGCAAACGTTCCATTTGAGGCCCCGAAGGATAGAGTCCATCATCCGCTCGAAAGTAGCTGGTGCGTTGCAGAGGCCGAAGGGCATGACTGTGAATTCGTAAAGCCCGTCGGGCGTGATGAAAGCAGTTTTTTCACGATCGGCCTCTGCCATGGGTACCTGCCAGTATCCAGAGCGCAGATCTAAAGAGGAGAAAAATTCGGCTCCCTGTAGGCAGTCCAAGGCATCGTCAATGCGTGGCAGCGGATAGACATCCTTGCGCGTGATTCGGTTGAGACGCCGGTAGTCCACGCAAAACCTGATGGATCCGTCCTTCTTCTTCACCAACACAACTGGAGAGGCCCAGGGACTGCTTGACGGTTCGATTATGCCACGTGTCAGCATTTCGTCAACCTGTTCATTGATGGCACGGCGTTCGGTAGTCGACACACGATATGGACGCTGCCGTATTGGCGTCTCTTGACCGGTATCTATACAGTGAACAACAGATGACGCTCGACCTAAGGAAGGCTGATTGTCGTCAAACGAGGCTCGAAAACGCTGTAGGAGCTTTATCAGCTGTTCCTGCTGCCCTGGGGTGAGGTTACAATCAATGGACTTGCGGAATACATCTATAGGTTCATTAGCGTCCATTGCGGGTGTAATGACACAAGTCGGTAAAAATGGCTTGTCTGGATAGATCGGGTCTTCGAAAATACAATTTAAGGTCTCGAGGCTTCCCAGACACTCGCCGCGTAGCAGGATGTACGGACATGCAGAAACGTTGCACGCATAAAGTACCGCCGAACCATTGGAAAATTTGATGACGGCAAATGGGATGACGATGGTTTGGTGTTGCACACTAGCTATAGTTGGTTAAAACAGGAGCGTCGAGTTAGTGGCAGCAGGGGAAAACACAGGCACTAGGACGGCGGACAACGGCGCGATGCGGACGTCAGCTGCGGCAAACACTTTGGAGGGACTGTGGTGGTCGATATCAAGGCACGGATTCGTCAACGTGAGTTCAGCACGAGCGCAGTCGACGAGGGCCTGATGGGTAGAAAGGAAATCCCATCCTAGTATGACGTCGTAAGATGAACGTGGGAGAACAACAAAGTTGACGGCGTACCAAACATCTTGAATAAAAACGCGTGCTGTGCACTGAGCTGTCGGCGCGATGAAATGGGAGGTGGCTGTACGCAGAGCAAGATTCGTAAGCGGCGTTGTAACTTTTCTCAATTCGCGGCACAGTTTTAGATGCGGAAGCATCTTATACACTCGCCTTGTAGTGCGCCGTCCACGCCGTCCGCACCGCTTCTCGAACATTCGACAGCTGACGCGCGCGCATGCGCCGTCGCGCCGTCGCCCACCATCTGTGCCGCGCGCGCTTCTCCTTCGAGAACATTCGACAGCTGACAGCGCATGCGCCGTCGCGCCGTCGCCATCTGTGCCGCGCGCGCGCTTCTCCTTCGAGAACATTCAACAGCTGACAGTGCATGCGCCGTAGCGCTGTATATATATTCAAGGTCGGCGCTCGCTCGCTCAGTTGCCGCTCGTCGGTTGGTTTGTACGGCGCGTCGACGTCCAAGGTCGCGGTGAAATGAATTCCAATGAATCCACAAACACATTGATCGACGTCCCTTCGACCAGCGCCGTCCTTTCGCATACGTGTGTACGTGTTCACTCATTTAACACCCCCTCCTACAACCACGTTAACCAATTTAGCCATCGACCCAAGTAAGTCGCAATTTAACACCCCATTTCACAACCACGTTAACCAATTTAGCCATCGACCCAAGTAAGTCGCACTTTAACACCCCGTTAACCAATTATATGCTCCGTATCCTCCTCAGTGTTCCCCCGAGGGAAGCTGCGGGCAATTTTTTTCACTAATTACAGAAACGACGGCGCCTGTGTCGACAAGTGCACGTACAGCAACACCTTCTACTAGCACATCAATTTCGTTGGTCGGACAAAGAGGAGGTCTTAGAAAGTTCGACGACGACGCAGTTCTTGCCTCCGGAACTGCGGCTGTCAGTTTTCCTCTCGAGCGGGGCTCGTGCGCCGAAGCATCGGGGAGACAGATCGGCGACGGGGCGGTAATGACCGGCGAGAATCGACAGGGCGTCGTGGGGACAATGACCGGCGAGAATCGACAGGGCGTCGTGGGGACAATGAGTCGGTGATAGGAGAAGATGGTCGCCGGGGATTCTGGGCAGCCTGGAAACTTGCAGAATTCCCATGGTCTGGAGGCTGGAAGTTACGACGGCGACAGTAGCCTGCTATATGTCCCACGAAACCGCATGCGAAACATATGGGCCGATTATCCAAGGTGCGCCATGGGTTAACGACAGAAGGTGCAGGGGGCGAAACGGGATGGGGTGCCGTGTATGTAGGCAGCGTCGTAGGGTAGGAGGACCCGGTGCCCCTGTATGCGCCAGAGACAGGTGGGGCTGGGGGTCTAGCAACGACGGCAGCGTAGGTCAGCGGCGTAGGGACAGATGGCGATGAAGGCAGTGCCTGCGTGACCTGTGTCTCAATGACCTGGCGTAGACGTGGGTCTAACGATGTCACTGGCACGGATGCTTCGGCCACAAGAGAAAGCTGACGCGCAACTTCTTCACGAATGAACTGTTTGATGTGAGGCAGTAAGACGGTGTGATCAGCAGCGACATCGTGCACGAGGGCGGAAACTTCAGCCGTATCTTCAGCGGCCCTGCGCGTCGAGACACGCTGCTTACGCAACTCGTCGTACTCCTGACAGAGCTGTACAACATCGGTGATGGTCTGTGGATTCCTAGCGACGAGCATCTGGAAGGTATCGTCGTCAACTCCTTTGATGATGTGTTTGATTTTGTCGCGTTCGGTTAGAGATTCATCGACGTGCTTGCAAAGAGACAAGACATCTTCAATGTAACTTGTAAAGGTCTCGTCCCTGCGCTGGATTCGACTACGGAGACGCTGTTCCGCGCGAAGCCGGCGCACGGCGGGACGACCGAAGACCGCGGCGATGGTGGTCTTGAAGGCACACCAGTTGGTGATTTCGCCTTCGTGGTTCTTGAACGAGAGGCTGGCCACATCATCGAGGTAAAAGCGCACGTTTGTGAGCTGGTCGCAGGCGTTCCACTTGTTGGAAGCGCTTACGATTTCGTACTCGACGAGCCAGTCCTCGACGTCTTGTTCGTCGTTGCCGCGAAAAATTGGTGGGTCGCGTTGCCGAGGCACGCCAGTACAGTAGACTGTCGTTGGTAAGGCAGCTTGAGAAGGGCCAGGAGCAGTCATGGTGAACGGTGAGGGTAGCGTCCGATTGCGAAGTTCCAGGTTGATGGGAACCCCGGCTCCTCCACCACTTAAAATAGAGGTGTTGTACGTCGAGAAAGGTTCAGACGCAGCTTGGCAAAATGAGCTTTAACAGGCGGGTCTGGCTAATGGCGAACGGCGTGCGCGAGCTACTCCTGCAGCCACCGATCATCCTCGTCTTCTTCATCACCAGCAGAGCGTCCGTTATTCAGATTCATTACAATATATATATATATATATATATATATATATATATATATATATATATATATACGCTCAATGTCGCCGAAGTTCTCTAAATTTGAAACAAACAACATTCTTGGCTAGGAGCTGGTGTTTTCTAGTAGTACCTCGAGCGAGCACACATTTTCGAATATTCGTGAGAGGTGCCCAGCCAGCGAAGGGTCGATAGTGAGGGGCGAGCCGACGGGAAAGTGGGGTGCAGAGAGGAGAGAGAGCGAACGGCGAGAGTTGGAGTGGTGAAGTACCGTACGTAATTTGTCCTACACTCTCTCACACCATATGTTCCGCTTGCTAGGGAAGAGGATAAGCTTGTGCGCCCTCAGCTGTTGTTATGGAAGAGAGAGTGAGAGTGGCACCGCGGACAACGGCGGATGTCTGAGAAAGCCCGACTAAAAAATGCCTTCGCATTTAAAAAGTTGTTAACGATTCAGAGTACTTGGTACTCTACTATGTGAGAGCAAAGATCCGTCCCGTGGATCATTGCTGTTGGTCGCTGTAAAGCACTAGACCTCTTGACTACTCACAGGAAAGGCTACTCGATCGAGATTTCAGAGTGAACCACTACGTATTTGAACCACATGATTTCTTAGGGTAGCTGCAAGCCTTTATGTGTTGTCAAGGACTTTACAGTGAGGAGACGCAGGAATGCAGCCACAGAAGGAAGTTATTATGGCAGGATGTACACGCTCTTGAGCCAGCGTGAGCATCATTCCTCATATTCACCATATTAGGGCGGAGAATGTCGTGCTTAGAGAACCTTCGCACTGGGGTGCCCATACATCGCCTGTCATCTCGACGCGGAACTGGTCACTTGTATATGCCTCTGGGTGGTACGTGTCCATACTGTTCTACTCCAGTGATGTAAGCAGATTCTTAACATGCCAGGGGTAGCTTCATGCCAGGGGTAGCTTCATGCCAGGGTAGCTTTCGCTACAGTGTCAGGAGCGCCACAGGCCACTCGATACATGCTCACAGGTTCTACAAGGCACTGCTCCAATGCATACGCAAGAAGTGTTACAGCACACATATTATACAGATATAGACAAGGTATTATGCCTCAAAACACGCCTCATCGCAAAAAAATAAAGAGGAGAGAAGCAAGGAAAGAAACCGTGAAAGTAGTAGTGACCATCTATCACGTGCATGTATGCTATTTTCTCTCCATATATATTCCTCTCTACTTCTTAAGCAATTCGAACAATGTGGAGATGTGATCGCAACATTCTTTGAAAGAGGAAATAAGGATAGCTAAAATTAACACATTCTTGAAATATTCTATTCTAAGGTACGAGCTACAGTAACCACCAAAACAACCTGACTGGCATGCGAGCGTCGACTGTGTCGGCGCCCCGCGCGAGTAGAGATAATCCGTTCAGGTTCACTCTAATCTAGTTGTGCCCTGGGGGAGCCAGATAATGGCCGGGTATAGGTTCTTAGTTTTTGCCTGGCTGTGTTGCTGGTCGTTCATCTTCTGGCGTGTGAGCACTTGTTGTATGAATCAATCACCTGAAGACCTCTCGAGGACAAGTTCTTTACATGTTTACCACAGAGACTTTATGGGTGCGGTCAACGCACGCTTTCGCTGAGTCGTTTGTATATATATATATATATATATATATATATATATATCAAGGCACAGGATACATAGCTTGTAAAGGACTACTCGCCAGGCTTCGTAGCAGTTCCCGCAGTCTACGGATCGTAATAATAACCCCAGGACAGAGACTTCGCGACGGCGCCTTTTCGTTTACTCGGATCAAAATGAAAACGGCCCTGAGAGAAAAAAAAGAAGGCTCGTACACGTCGGTCCGCGATGTACGCCGCTCGTAAACTCTTTTATTGGGTGAAGGGTCCAGCATTTCTTTTTTATACCGTACAGTAGGCTGCTGTGTTACGGTGCGAAGCGTGGGGTGCACTTAACCTTGGAACTAATTTCCGGCCGTGAAAGCAAGCGTGGATATTCGGGATGCTTTTAGGCGGGCTTTCTTGAAAGGCGGAACGTGATAAACGAGCCGCGTTAACGCGATTATGGGCCAGCTCGTCTCCACGTGTCTTAAAGCCGAAAAAGCTTAGATGTCTCATCAAGCGCGAGAAGTTGCCGTCGGCGTCAAGGAGAATGGATTTCTCAAACAAGGCAAGAACAGTGAACGACGCGCCTCGTGGGTCCACGCGTCATACAGGATGCCTAGCGTCTACTAAATACCAACAGAGCAATGGAAATGACGGAGAGTGAGTAGGCAGCAAAGGGCGTGATTTAAAGAAGTTATGATGTAATATAGAAAGTAATTAGAACTTACTTAAAAGAAACTGATTGGCACGTCGATATAGCGCAGACGACATGCTCCCGCCGTCGACTCGTCTTAGTGCGCGATAATTTTTTTTTTCAATAATACAAGCGCTACAAAATAATGGGACAATCAAGACGTGTTAAAGTTTTGTTGATCTTGTGCTGTATGCAAAAACACAGCAGCCGTGATGCACGCTGTTGTGAGGGAAGTCCAGATTCAATACGACCTCCTCCGGTTCTTTAAAGGAGCAGTGACATCAACTTGACGCATGTCGCGTTTTTGGCGTCAGCGATGTGTAGTCATCGATGTCCTAGTACTAATTCAGTACTGACAATGTAACAGAAGGACGAATTAGTATGTTCAATGTCGATTAGTATGACCAGTATCGCAACCAATTCAAAACGGGTGCACCGCCCACCGTGCACCCGTTTCAACGCGGCCAAGCGGTCACCTCCCGTGGTCCCGCGCCATTTGATCACGTGGCCACATGGAATGGTGACATGATTTTCTGTTGACATTTCGTCTGCTCGGCGTATCTTCGCCGCCCCCGTTGTCGTCAACGCCGTCATCAGCGTCAACAAGCGACGATGAAAACACTAAGGAATATGAAACCACGGCGTGGTGAATCATTTTCGGTTCGATCCTCTCCTGGGCAGTGACTCTGAAATAGACGCCCGACCGAGCAGCGATGAGGACGGTGGAGACCGTCCTCATCGCTCAAGCTTGGGCCTCTTGGGCCACGCTGGCCGGTAAGACGCTGCAAGCGTGTTACTTCATGGCGATATCCGCAGCTTTAAATAATCATACTAGCGATCACAGCTTCACCACAAATTACCCGAAGTGGCTCAACAAGAACGCCGGATTCACAGGAACGCGTTGCACGAAGCAAGCGAAACAAAGCGAAGCCGTTGCCCGGCAGCCAGGCGTCGCCGCCTGACGGTACCACATGTAGACAGTGCAATTACAACACTAAAACTGCCGACGTAAACTTTCATCATCATAAATTGGTATGTGCGACAGAGATCGCCTAAATTCCACTACTCACCACTGGCGGACTATATAAGTGAAGGCAGCAGCGCAGTTCGCCCAAAAATGGCTACAAAGTGACGTCAGTAAGCTGAAGATGCTTTGTCTACCCACATACGACGCGGGAATAAGATTTATATCGTCCCAAAACCACCATATGATTATGAGAGACGCCATAGCGGAGGGCTCTGGAAATTATGACCATGACCTCGGGTCTTTAACGTGCACCTAAATCTGAGCACAAGGCAGCATGCAGTTCGCCCAAAAATAGCTACGAAGTGACGTCAGTGAGCTGAAGGTGCTTTGTATACGTACATACAATGTGGAAATATCATTGATTGGTGGGGTTTAATGTACCAAAACCACCATATGAATATTTGAGACGCCGTAGTGGAGGGCTCCGGAAATTTTGACCTCTTGGGGTTCTTTAACTTGCACACAAATCTGAGCACACGGGCCTACTACAGCGATGTGGGAATACTAAGAAACGGTAAAGACAATGACGGCTACGAGAAGACCCCGAAGCGACTGAAGGCCTACGCCAATGACGACGGGCCCATGCCGAATCCATGACTGTCCGTGATTCAACTGTGCGCGAAGAATCAACGTAGGTACTACCCAGATAAAGCCTACAAACGACCTGTAAGACCCCATATTATTCATCGGAATGGGGCAGATTCCCCGTTTCAAGCCTTGCGCAACTGAGTGCAAGCATCGTAATTTGTTTTTGTCGGCGCTATTTGTGGCAAAGTCCCGTAATTTTTTTCCTGAAGATTTTTATGTGGTCTTGTCGACGACGTTATACCATTGTTTAGAAGTTGAGTGTGCTGCAGTGTCGGGCCACATCCTTGAAGAGCCCCGTGCGCGCTCAGATCTGCCTAGCTATATGTGGTGGAAACGTCGAAGAATTTGCAGAATAATGCTGTCATATCGTGATATCGTGTGCGGGCCCCACACCGTGCGGTGCGCGTTGGAATCTCGTGCCACTAAACACCACGTCTAATGTTTTTTGAAGTATCTCGCACTAAGTCTACGATCGTGTATCATCGTTTGCATCGGGGGTTTCGAAGAGATAATAAAGAGACAGACGATATTTATCTTGCAAGTATATTTCCATTTCACGATACGAAAAGTGCGACTCTTATACAGTTAGAACACGTTTGGCAAGCGAGAAAACGCGTACAAAGAAAATACAGATGGTGACACCCCTTTAAAGTTCCCGCATCGACACGCTGTGACGTTACAGAACTTGAGGACGTCTATACTAGCCGAAAAAAAAACACTCTAAAATCCGGTATGTGACGCTTTATTTACACAAAGAGGAGAGGGCGTGAAATTCAAAAACGAAACTTCGATTTTCGCATTCATCTTCTATCAACAAACGTATATCCGGGAAAGTAAGGGTAAAAGAGTAATAAAAGAACACTTCATCAATTTAAATTGATTTTTTGTGTGAATTCAGCGTCACATCAATCAAGAAACAGACAGAGGAAGCTGGGAGAGAAGAACGAAAAAAAAGGTTGTTTATCAAAGTGAACAGTTTGTAAGCTGAATGGGCAAATATAAACAATTTCTCTCCACGATAACGCAACAACAATAATAACTGTGGAGGCTTAATGTCCCAAAACCACCATATTATTGGGAGAAACGCCTCAGTAGAGGTCTCTGAAAAATGTAATCACCCGGGGTTTTTTTAACGTGCACCTAACTCAAGCACACGGACTTCAAGCATTTTGGCCTCCGTCGAAAATGCGGCCGCTAAGCCGGTGTTCGATCTCCTGACATGCCGGTCGATAAGGCTGCATTTGTACAGGGCATCTCCTGTGTGAATCGCTTTGCATGCGTTGCTAATAATTGCCGAAAGCTTTACGCGTTTACAATTGTATTTCTTTATTCGGCAAACTACAGAGAAGCGTGCCTCTGTACGTTATTCCTACACGCTGTGACATCAAGTTAAGCGTACACTTCAAGCGCACATAATCTATGCGCACTTAACTTGATGCGAATATGGATGAAAAAAAGGAGGCAAAAAGAAACACCAATTGTAGACACACACGCATCTCCGCTTAGCCCCGCATTCGTCGCCCTCAAGCCTCCTCGCTTTCATGTCTGGCGATAAGTCTTGGCGTAAGTTTTTACGCTCCACATGAGAGAGGCACAATGTAAACAACAACAACAACAACAACAACAACAACAACTACAACAACAACAACAACAACACGTAGAAACAAAGGGTCAGGGGCATAAATAAAAGTTCGCGAACAGTGACGGGGCGTCGATTGTAGCGCCCGTTTTCGAAAGCCCCTGCGGCAGAAGCGAGTGGGCGGCGAAGGCACGCTTAGCAAAGCGAACGCTGCGTGGCTGCTGTGTGTCTCCATTCGCGTGCACTTGAACGGAAGCGAAGACGGTGCAGCAAAAGCCATCGAGGGGCAAACTTGCCGGGGCCTTTGAATGGCGCGAGTATCCGTTGGCGCTTCCGGTACCCAGACTCGGCTGTTTCTTCTCTTTCACTTGTTTTCCTTTCTTCCGCAGAGCAGTGTTCGGGATTCGTCCGTATTGAACCACGACCGATAGAATGAGAGAGAGAGGCGTGGGGGAAGAGAATGCCTTCCCTTAAGCGAAGCGTTTTTGTCTTTCGCGAGATCCCAGCGCTCTGTAGACGGGAGCTTTCTAAACAATGAGAAATTCCACACGCCCGAGTTAAACGCGGGCTCGTTCTCTTTCTTCGGTTCGCTTTTTCTGCGTTCGTTCTGGCGTGCCAGGCCTGAAGCCCGTGAAGTTGGCCCAGGATCTAGAGAAGAAAAGAATTTGAACGCAAAGATGGACGGCTGTCGGCTACGACGTAGCTGTAAAAGAAGAGCTGTGGAGGTGACGTGCGTGACTTCCTGGCGCAGTTTGATGAGAGCTGCGCTAAGTTGCGTGGGGTTGCAATGTATGTATGTATGTATGTATGTATGTATGTATGTATGTATGTATGTATGTATGTATGTATGTATGTATGTATGTATGTATGTATGTATGTATGCATGCATGTATGCATGTATGTATGTATGTATGTATGTATGTATGCATGTATGCATGTATGCATGTATGCATGTATGCATGTTTGTTTGTTTGTTTGTTTGTTTGTTTGTTTGTATGTATGTATGTATGTATGTATGTATGTATGTATGTATGTATGTATGTATGTATGTATGTATGTATGTATGCGTGTATATAAAAGTTCGCGCACGTGTTTCCTGTTTTCTTGCTGTTGTAACGCGAGCGATGCTAGAACTGTGGAAGAAAGCGGGCACAGAAGGCGGTGAGCGCAACGGGGATTCATTCCGCCATTCTCTTTCGGAGGAAGAGCACACACAATTTTTCACCGCTGTGTGCCGCGAGCGTCAGCTTGACTTCTTTTTGCGACCGCCTCGCGTCCCTCTCGTTTGTATTCCCGAAATTCAGTTCCGTCGCGGCTATTTTTCATCTCCCATACTCGCTGTTTGCGCTCGGCCCGTCAGCATCATTCATACTGTTTTACAATTGCGGTCGCGGACGAAGAAAATTCAGTGGGTAAAAAAAACAAAGTAAGCGACAGAACAGTAACGCAAATGCAAAAGGAAGACCTCGCGATGCGTCCCTCTGTCCTCTCGATATCTGTCTCTCTGCAATGTTTCGACAATTGCATGGCTTTCGCTGGCACTGCGGTAGAGAAAGCATCGACGTTGGAGTCCAATGAGTCAAGAAGAGAGAGAGAAACACGAAATGGTGGCGTTAACTTAGTGAAACCTTGAGCTCTGAAAAAAACATCGTAACCGGCAGCCTAATTGCTTATATAATGGCCGTCAAAACTTCGACGTGTGCTAAACGTGGATTATTGAGCTGCGTTATAAAAATTACAAATGTAACCTCAAGAGGTTTGCTGCCTGACAGCGCAAATTGACGAGCATTTGTAGCGAAATAGGGGCAGACAGATACAAGGTGTTCTACAATGCTATAAGTGCATGATGCTTCCCATTACCTGGGCTGACCTTGGCCCTAACTTGCGAATATAATTGGACCGTTACAAAACCCCGCAAGGTCCTAACTCCGGAACTCTTCCGCCGTGGTGGGCCGCTGCCTCGCTGCCTTGCGCAACCCCATCGTCGGCGACCAACTTTGGACCATGGTTAGGCAAGGCCTCGGCGTCCCATGTGGGAGACCTAAGGCCCGGTTAGTGAAAACTCCGCGGGTCTGCTAATGAAGTCCTTGCCCACCAACAAAAACGATATTCTAATGCCAAATGCAACGATAACAGTTGAATACCCACCTAATTAACCCATTTACGTGGGACGTATGAGGAAATATTAGGCAATATATGAGGTTTCGCAGAAACACTGACGCTGACGCCGAAAGTTCTGTGAAAGGAGCTCTTTAACGCTATCGCGTTAAAAATATGCATCGGCTACTGACAGGGATCGGCAGTCCTCCGTACGCGCTGTCTTCTCACCGCTTCGTAGGCGTTGACGTGGTAAGCTGCACAATGGTCGCTTCGTCCGATGCAACGGCTGAGTTCACTGATGCGGGCGCTTCGTTTAGTTAAGCAAAGCGATATGAAGAAGGGCATATATGCTAGCTTTACTTCCTACAGCATTCCAATTTGCTGCTATCGCATTTGTTGCTTCACCTTTGGAGCGAAGCTGAGACTTTTTTGTACGCTCTTGACAACAGTGGTCACTCAATGTGGGCAAGTGCGACACCAATAAACTTAAACATGAATCTTGTTCCCGTAAAAGAATAGAGACCGGTACCAACTGGCCTAAATGATCCACTTGGTTGCTTTTAACGTTGTTCCTATTTACATATTCAACTCTATATGCTATAATACACACGACCTACTGCTTACAGTAGATTCATGTTCAGTTTGTTTTATATCACGTCGTCGGATGCACAGATGTCTGGCCAGTCTATCTACAATGCAGATCTTGTGGTTTTGTTTGCTGTTTTATTCGTTTATTTCACTTATACTAAATCGGTCAATGCTATCGCTGCGCATTTGCCATCACTTATTACAAGGGTCATCTGTCACTGTGAAGTCCGAGCTGAGAACAGACGCTTCGGAAACAGCCCTTTATCCAAAATTCTATCGTTGCATAGTAGCATTTGGTATACGCGATGTGTTCTTAAAACCTGTTCCCCGAGGTGGTTGCAAGAAGGGCCGGCTTAGGAGACAAAGAAATCACCTTACGCAGTTCCTTGACTTTCTATTTGTGTTGTATAAATTTTCCAGCCCTACAAGTGAATGAATCAGCAAATTTGATCCCGGAGAAGAAGGGGGAAGGGAAGAAATGGAGTGTGATCGTTTTCTAAATGATGGCTTGCTTGACGAGTACCTATCGCGAAACGAGCAGTTCCAAATTTATCAGATTCTTGGAGGTTCTGAAAGCGTACTGCCTGGATGCTTGGGCGGCAACCTGACAAAACGCTGCAAGAAAAAAAAAAAGAAGCACAAACGCACACACACACACACTAAAGGTACCCCAAAAGAAATCAGTGAGAGAGAGGTTGGCAGGGAGTGGGAGACGAAGTAGGAAAAGGAGGATGTGTGCAAATTTTGAGGAAGGCCATATGCTGCCTGTATGTTCGGGTTATCGTGCATTTGTTTTCTTTTTCTGGTGTCACTCGCATATCTCTGCCGTCTTCTTTACTCGACGGCTCCATCAGCTTGTTTCGTGTTCCCCGGGTTTCTTGATCATGCTTCTTTTGCGTTTTTCGTTTGTAGTAGCCAATATTTTTTTTTGTCACGGATTACACGCTTTCTTTAATTGCTTGTTGAGACCCATCTTATTCCAGCTATCCGGGAGTGTTCGGCCCCTTCTCTAGGATTTTCTTTCCTGCCCTACGTCTCTGCATGCATAAGCCTCTGGTCGTATATCCCGGTGCCCGACTTAGTCGTGTTCGGCGCCACTTAGCATTCGTACAGTGAGGCCCGTGGCTAGATGGGCGAGATCAACAAGAAGCTAGCGCTGCGCTTCCGAAATGAATTAAGGTCACGGGTTCAACACCGACCACGACGGTAGCAGCCATCCGGCTGAAAGGTCGATAACGAATCGTGACCTTAGACTTCATCATCATCATCATCAGCCTGACTACGTCCACTGCAGGACAAAGGCCTCTCTCATGTTCCGCCAGTTAACCCGGGCCTGTGCTTGCTGCTTTGGTGCTCGTTATTGAACGCATGCTCCGAGAAATATAATCTGGAGTCACGGAGTACCCAATCGAAAGGTTCTGTAAGCATTCTAGTTATTCCATATCTAGCCTTCAAGATAATGAGGGAAATTGAAGAAAATTTATTTCAAACCTATACTCCACAAAATGATGCCCGAATCATGCGGCCTTATTGAAATAGCACATGAAACGTTTCAGTAAGAAAATTTATAACACCAGGGTTTAGGCTCTGAAAAGGCCAGAATTTAGGTTAATTTTATTTAATCAGGAAAATGAAACACGAAGAAATCAGAATGAGAAATTGTCGCGCTGTATTATTGGCTTCGTTAGAACCAATGAATTCAAGTCGAGTTGGCTCCTTCTGCTAATATCCGTCGACCGACCCTATCACTCAACGTTTGTGGAAGCGTTGGTATCACTTGACTGTGAGAGGGCTAACTCGCATGCTCGCTGGATTAGCTAATGGCACCGTGAGACACATCGGCATCCCAGAAAAGAACGCGTTAGCAACCGTAAAAAATTATTAAAAACTTTCAGGGGCGTTCAAGCTTCGCCTTTAACGACTCGTTCACAGTGAGCGTTCTCACCGCCGAAAGGTCCTAATCCGTGCTGATCGGTTTCGGATCGATTCTTGCAGTGTCTGCCGCCGGATCGGCTCGCCGCGAACCCATAAAAGCGCTAGTCTAGGAATTAAAAAAAAAGGTGGCCAATCCATACTCGCTTGTCAATTGGCAGTGCACGTAACTGAATGTTGTAACCAAATACAGTTTATGTCACTTTGTGTAGTACCTCACGTCGTGATCCCGTGCAAGAAGTAGCAGTTGGCGTAACTTCACTCTATCTATCTATCTATCTATCTATCTATCTATCTATCTATCTATCTATCTATCTATCTATCTATCTATCTATCTATCTATCTATCTATCTATCTATCTATCTATCTATCTATCTATCTATCTATGCTTCACGAAATAAATGTTGAAGAAAAAAATTCAGTCATGTGTGTGATGCTCTTGAGTGAAGTTAAAAAACAAAATAAAGTTATATATATATATATATATATATATATATATATATATATATATATATATATATATATATACACGTGAAGGTATGGGATATGGCACAACAGGAGCGTTGTCAACAAGGATAAATATATTTATCCTTGTTGACAACGCTACCATTGTGCCATATCCCATAACTATATATATATATATATATATATATATATATATATATATATATATATATATATATATATATATATATTGAGACAACCAGCAACCAGCCGCAAGGACGTCGCCCTACCACTACAGGGAGCCGCGAACCTTCACAGGGAAACCCGGCGATGACGTGGACGAATGGCTAAGCCACTATCAGCGGGTGAGCCGTTCGAACGATTGGAATGCGGCTAGCCAGCTGTCTCACGTGGGGCTCTTCCTCGATTTCACGGCGCTGGTATGGTTTGATAACCATGAAGACACATTGACAACCTGGGACCAGTTTGTGGAGGAAATTAAGAAATGCTTTGGAGACCCAGCAACGAAGAAAAAACGTGCCGAGCAGACGTTGTCGCAGAGGGCTCAAGTCACCGGTGAGACATGCAGAACCTACATTGATGAGATTCTGAAGTTGTGCAAGTCGGTGGATGCCCACATGACGGAAGAAGACAAAGTGGGCCATATACTCAAGGGCATCGCCGATGACGTCTACCACTTCCTCATTGGCAAGGAGAGCCTGGAATGCGTGGCCGACGTGATTAACCACTGCCGAACCTTCGAGGCTCTTAAAACTCGTCGCATCACATCGAAGTTCGGACGTCTGGCCAACGTCACGACTGTTGCCACCGTCGATGTCTGCCAGAATTCTCTACCTGCCGACCTTTCCTCCACCATTCGTCAGATTGTACGGGAGGAACTGCGTCGCCATGTCTCTGTTTCCATGCAAGCTGGAGACCCGCAGTGTGATACACTATCCCCAAGCATCAATGCTGCGAGTTTCGACGAGCGCAGTTACTCCACCCGCAGTCCACGGCTGAGGGCTCCGCCACCACAGGCTACTTGCGTCGAGTCGTCTTATGCGCCCCGCAGCAGTTATAGCTACGACAGCCAACCGCCTCCGTTTGTGTCCGAGTGGCAACAGTTCCCTGAGCATCCTCTCCACACCGCAGCATTCAATGTGCCTTGGGAACGCCCCGTGTGCTACCAGTGCGGTGTTCGCGGACATATCGCCCGGTTTTGCCCATCGCGACGTCGCCCACGCACGACGTTTTTTGACCGACCAGCGATGCTTGCACGGCGAAGCCAACAGCCCGATTACGCCTACTGGCCTTCGGATTCAACTGCCCAGAAGCACGGGCACCGGCCGAACATCCGCAGTGACTCGCCTGCCTCTGTGAGGAGCTTGACGCCACCTACCACGCGCCAGCGACGGTCCCCATCTCCCCGTCCCCGGCCGCGGCTTTCCTCTCCGCCACCGGGAAACTAGCCGGCGTGGCCGATGGAGGCGAGGTCGCTGGACGTACCGCTTTGCACACAAGTATGCCTCCATTAGTTCACATGCTTCACAACAAGGTTCATGTATTCATTGACGATGTTCCCACGATGGCTCTGGTAGACACCGGCGCAACAGTTTCTGTAATGAGTTTAGTTTTCAAGGGGAGACTTGGCCGCAAGGTTATGTTTTATTGGGATAAATCTTCTACTTTTCGAGCAGTCAGCGGCACGGCTTTGTGTCCAGTAGGTGTGTGCACTGTGTCTGTTCGTGTTGCTGGTAAAGCGTTCAAGGCAGAATTCGCAGTGCTCGCTCATTCCACGCATATCCTTGGAATTGACTTCTTGCAAGAGTGCCGTGCGACTGTCGACTGCGGGGCAGGCGAGGTTCTGTTGTCCGCCCTCGCCCAGCAGCCTCAGCGTAGCGGAGACGACAACCTCGTTGTAGTTAAAGACACTATTCTACCGGCATGGTCTACTGCCAGCGTGCCCGTTGCTGCTTCGAATGCCGACTCGAGTTTCAGTTCTCCTGATATTGTGATTGAGCCGTTGCCTTTGCCTTGCATGAAGAAAACCATCTTTCTGCCGCGCTGCGTTGTGTCTCTCACCGAGGGAAAAACTAAATTATGGGTAGTTAACTGCTCATCCGAGTCTGTTGTACTACCAGAGGGAATGCGCCTTGCCATGTTTGAAGGGCAGTGCAGTATCTGCATAGGAGCTCTCAGCAATGCGGCAAATTCGAACTATGCTGATGTATCCGGCACGGAATACGAATTTTATAAGATGGTTAGCAAGTTTATTCCCTCGCATAAGCGCAAAGTGTTGGTTACACTGCTGGCCAGGCACGCTAAAGTATTTGATTTTGCACGGAAGTCGCATAGACCTCAGACGCCCAGCACACGCACTCGTCACAAGATCGACACCGGATCTGCGCACCCCCTCAGACAGAAACCTTATCGAGTTTCCGCGTCAGAGCGCAAGGTAATTTCAGAGCAAGTCAGCGAGATGCTAACCTCTGGCGTAATTCAAGAATCGTCAAGTCCCTGGGCCGCGCCTGTTATCTTGGTCAAGAAAAAAAATGGGTCCTGGAGGTTCTGCGTTGACTACCGACGTCTCAACTCTATAACTAAGAAGGACGTGTACCCGCTTCCTCGCATCGATGATGTCATCGACTGCCTGCATTCAGCGTCCTATTTTTCATCAATGGACTTGCGATCCGGGTATTGGCAGATCCCCATGGATCCGGCTGACAAAGAAAAGACGGCCTTTGTTACACCCGACGGTCTGTTTGAGTTTAATGTTATGCCATTAGGCTTGTGTAATGCCCCCGCCACATTTGAAAGATATATGGACACCGTTTTACGGGGCCTCAAATGGGAAATTTGCCTGTGTTACCTGGACGATGTGGTGATTTTTGGCCGAACATTTGAAGAACATAATCATCGCCTTGACCTCGTTCTAACCTGTCTCGAGGAAGCTGCGCTTACACTGAACTAAAAAAAATGTCGCTTTGGAGAACGTGAAACCTTGGTTCTGGGACACCTGGTGGATAAAAATGGCGTGAGACCGGACCCGCAGAAAGTCGCCGCTGTCAGCAACTTCAAGCAGCCGCAGTCCCCCAGGGAGCTGCGTAGCTTCCTGGGCCTGTATTCTTACTTTCGTCGATTTGTTCCGAATTTCGCTGATAAAGCACAACCACTGACTGACTTGCTGCAAAAGGATGTCCCTTTTCACTGGACACCGGATTGCGAAGCAGCCTTTAAGCAGCTTCGGTTCATACTGACTTCAGGACCGGTACTACGCGATTTCGATCCTTCTGCTAAAACGGAAATTCACACAGATGCCAGTGGAATCGGCCTTGGTGCAGTGCTCGTTCAGCGCCATGACAATGCTGAAGACGTGGTCGCTTACGCGAGTCGTTCGTTGAGCAAGGCAGAACGAAATTACACAGTCACAGAACAGGAGTGCCTCGCAGTCGTTTTCGCCGTGCACAAGTTTCGCCCATACATCTACGGCCGTCGCTTCTCGGTAATCACCGACAATCATTCTCTATGCTGGTTGGTAGGCCTCCGAGACCCATCTGGACGACTGGCGCGATGGGCTTTGCGCTTACAGGAGTTCGACTTCACAGTACGCTACAAGAGCGGTAACCGGCACGCAGACGCCGACTGCCTATCGCGCCTTCCTCTACCGACGACGGAGTGCGACGCTGACAACTTCGACCAGTATATCGGCGCTATTGCCTCTGAGTTCCCTGATCTCGCGACTTTCCGGACAGCCCAACAAGAGGACCGCTCCTTAGATTCTCTGTTCGCCTCCGCAAATGAACACGCAAACCCAAGCTCTTTTGTGGTTCATGACGGCGTCCTTTACAAGAAGAATTATTCCGGACAAGGCGCCCGTCTGCTTCTAGTTGTTCCACGCACTTTACGGGCTCATGTCTTTCGGTCCTTACACGACGACGCAACCTGCGGCCACATGGGCTTCGCCAGAACGCTTCAACGAATCCAGCAAAGGTTCTATTGGCCCAAGATGCGACACGACACGGAAAAATACGTTGCTGGATGCGAACAATGCCAACGACACAAACGTCCCACGGCTACGCCGCCAGGACTTCTCCATCCTGTTCCACCTCCTAACTCTCCCTTCGAGACTGTTGGTGTCGATCTGCTCGGTCCATTTCCACGATCGAGCAGTAACAATCGATGGGTCGTCGTCTGTGTTGACCACCTAACGCGCTACGCAGAAACTGCTGCAATACCTGCTGCAACGGCCATGCACGTGTCGCAGTTTATGCTTCGCTGTATAATTCTCCGCCATGGTCCTCCACGCGTTGTCATTAGCGACCACGGACGTCAGTTCGTTGCCGACGTCGTTGAAGAGATCCTGCGTCTGTCTGCTTGCCATTTCCGCCATGCCACACCATGCCACCCGCAGACCAATGGTCTCGTAGAGCGCACGAACCGGACTCTCATGAACATGCTGTCTATTTATGTCGATTCTAAGCACAAAAACTGGGACGAAGTGCTACCTTACATCACGTACGCGTACAATACCGCGAAGCATGAGACTACAGGTTACTCTCCATTTTACCTGCTGTACGCTCGCTCCCCACGATTTTGTCTCGACACTATACTACCTTTTACACTAGACGTGGAAACCTCGACAGCCGAGACGCTCTGCCGCGCAGAAGAAGCCCGTCGCATCGCACGCCTCCAAACCTTGGCATCCCAGCAGCGTTCTAAGAAACGTTACGACGCCTGCCATCGCTCCGTATCTTATAGTAAGGGCGATCTTGTGTGGTTATGGACACCAGTCCGCAAACGTGGTTTGTGCCAGAAGTTCTTGGCTCACTATTCCGGTCCATTCGTCATTCTTGACCGCCTCAGCGACGTCACGTACGTAATCTCGAGCGTCACAAGCAATGGTCGCCGCTCTAGCAAAACACAACTGACACACGTTGCGCGCCTTCAACCGTGCCACCAAACCTTGGCATCCCAGCAGCGTTCTAAGAAACGTTACGACGCCTGCCATCGCTCCGTATCTTATAGTAAGGGCGATCTTGTGTGGTTATGGACACCAGTCCGCAAACGTGGTTTGTGCCAGAAGTTCTTGGCTCACTATTCCGGTCCATTCGTCATTCTTGACCGCCTCAGCGACGTCACGTACGTAATCTCGAGCGTCACAAGCAATGGTCGCCGCTCTAGCAAAACACAACTGACACACGTTGCGCGCCTTCAACCGTGCCACCATCAACCATCTGAGTGACTCGCCCAGAGGGCATCGTCTGCGAATCGGGAAGTGAAACGCGCTAGCGAAGATTCGACGAAGAGGAGGAAGAGACTCAACTGGCTCGCGAGCGACGCTGTGGATCCTTGGCTGAGCTACACCTCTGCATTACCCGTCTTGTAAATAAACGCGTTCCATCGTCACAATATATATATATATATATATATATATATATATATATATATATATATATATATATATATATATATATATATATATATATATATATATAGAGAGAGAGAGAGAGAGAGAGAGAGACGCCAGAAGTCCTTGCAGTGCGCAAAGAAACGCTTCGCATTTAATACCTGCGTTGTGACTAGAGATATGGTTTAAAATCGAGAATACCCACCCAGGTGGTGCGTTGTATGAGTGAATAATAGCCTGGTCTGCGGTCATGTGCGCTGCCTGGTGAGTCACTCCTGACGCTTTTGACATCTGTGGCCAAGGCAGGTTTGCGCTCGACTCGAACGTGGACTCTCTTTCTGCGGATTTTTTGCTCAAGGACAATGCTGGCGACGCCGACACCAACATTGTTAACATTATTGCGTCAAGATCACAATGCACATTGAAGCCCATAATAATTTGGCCTTATATACAGTGAACGTGACACTCATTCAATTAAGAGAAAACAATAATTAGTAATCCAAAACAAAGGCTAGAAGTAGGCGATGAAAGCCTGCGTTGGGAAATTCGTAAACAGGAGTTTTCGTACTAGGAGAGACGTTATACTTTTTTGAATCTAAGAACTAGAACAAACTATGGTCAGCGACCTTTAAAATGACAAACCCTAATCTACTAAAGAGTCATCATCAAGTACTAACTTTGCTACTGCATGCTTCTTCCATGTATAGTCTTTCAGAAAGATGTCGAATATGTACTTCTTAGAGAACATTTATTTATTGAAGCTCGAGTGCACTTAGTAATATAAGTATTATATATATGTACCCACTCATGTGTCTATTCATGTACAAAAGCCTGTATTTTTGCTCCCATGTGAAACACTGGTGTCCTCACTAAAATTGTTCTCTTTATATATTTTTTTCTTTCTTTGCTTTGGAATGATACGGGTATGTATTCTAACCCATTTTGGAAGCCTTTTTTTATTCTGTATTTTGTATAGGCTGTCTCCTTGTTTTACGTAGTGTCATTGAGTGCTTGTGTTTCTGTTTTTTTTTTGCCAATACAGTTGCTTTGTGTGAAGAATTTACAGTGTGGTGCTAAAATCCTAGTCAGGTGACTCATGATGCCGCTTTTCGTCTCCTGCACCCCGACAGTCATGTATTGTCAAATAAATCGAGGCTTCTCCCTCGAAGCTTTTTACCCGGCATGAGGGGCCTTACACCGTTTCGGAGAAAACTTATCCGGTTAATTTTCTTATCGAGGCAGTTTCGCGATCGCATGACGTGTGCCGAGGTGCACGTGACATCGTCCATGTTTCCCGCCTCTGAATCTATTATGAGCCTCTGCCTTAAACTTCTTAGGTCGCCAGGATAGCTTGTTTTTGAGTGGGGGCGATTGTGAAGAAGATGCGCCTACAGCGAGCAGCATCGCGAACGCCCGGCTTACTCGGCTCGTGCTTCGGTTCGCTGCTGTGCCGGTCTCTGGACGGTTCTTCACGCTGTCTCACCGCTGTCAACAATAACGTCCTTAACGACTTATAAACTTCTTTACAAAAAAAGTTGGCAGTACCCACGTACAGTGGGTATCGATCATATGCGAAGCACGAATGGGAAAGATTGATATGTCACTTTAAAATCAGCACAACGTTGCAAGGTGGAGGTAAATGATGCCGTACGTGACTTTCATGCCATGAATATCATGTTTTGATGTCGTTTATCTTTGTCATCTATTCACGCCACGTGATACCAAATTTAGTATATGTGGAGCTAGCGAAACGCCCGCGAGCACGCTATGAGCGTGGTATGTTCTCATGTTATCACATGACACGCATCTCACGATTATCATGTTTGCACCAGTATCATACCTTCGACATCCATTCACGTCCCGTAATACCAAATTTGGCATAAGTGAACCTAGCGGAACGGCCACCAGCGCATCATGAGCGTGGCATGTAGTCATGTTGTTACATGACACGGCATCTAATTATGATTATCATGTTTGCACCAGTCACATACCTTCGACATGCATTCACGTACTGTACTACCAAATTTGGTATATGTGACGCTAGCGAAACAGCCGCGAGCGCATCATGAGCGTGTCATGTAGTCATGTTGTTACATGACACGCATGTCATGATTATCATGTAAGGGTCTGTCGCTTGTGTTCGCCATGCAATAATGTCATGCCATACCAGTTTAGACATGCCATGTGAACGAAACCACCGCAAGAGCTGCAGCACCATGAAATGTAAATCGTGACATTCATGTCATGATTTTCATGTTATGACTGTTGAAAGATGTTCCTCATACAGTCATGTTATGTCATGCCAAGTTTGGTACCGATACCATTAAGGAAGCGGCCAGGAGAGTTAGAAGTCCTAGGTGGCTAGACAGATAGATAGGTACGCTCAAAGTCGCCGAAGTTCGCTAAAAAATGCTTCGCATTTATTATACAAATAAATAAATGAATAAATAAATAAATAAATAAATAAATAAATAAATAAATAAATAAATAAATAAAGTAACAGCTTTGCTGCAAAGGTGAAGCAATGAATGTCATCACAATAAATTGGAAGGTCATGTGCAGAATAGATAGCAGATCGAAACGTGCCCCACGTTTCTCACGCACAAATGACGCACGAAACGTACTCACAGGTACAGATGAATGCGAATAAGCGTCTGAGTTGTTACTTCGCTGTGTCTCAAAAGCGCACTCTTTTTGCTAACGGAGGCTGTGAAATGATTGCAGTGACCTTTGTGCACCCCTTAACTACGACATAATTGTTCCATGCAAGCCCAACGCCAGTCAAAACGTTATTCTCCACACCGGGAGATAAGGACGCGCAAGATGTCCACACTTCTTTCCACGGGCCAATGTACGCGTGAGAGATGAGAGCCGCCGCGTGCTCATTGCGCCATCTTGCTGATAATGCTGAAAACACGATAGTTCCCCCCTCCCCCCTAGATACCCGCCAACAGCGGTAAGTGGTAGATATAATTAGCTTGCCTTTTAAACGTTGACGAAGGTACCACTCGGTGGCTCGCATTCTGCTTCTGGATGCCGGTCGGTGCAGACGCAGGATGGAAAGCTTGTCCCGAGCAGCGACAGCAGGCGACGCCGGCCGCCCCTCGTTCCAAAGGACTACAAGATTATTCTGCCTTCGCTGCCATCAGGTGAAGCGATGCGTCGAGCAGTAAGTCTACACTGCGACGTCAGTGGCCGACCGTATCGCATCGACGACTTCAGGAAACCTCTCCAAGGCTTGGGCGTCATAGAGCAAGAAAGAGGCATCGGGGCATATCAGATGTCGCACGTGTGGTTATTGAACACGAAGACCGAGCAAGCGAAGTAAGCGCTGACAGAAGCAGGCGTTCTCAAAGTAAAAGACCGGGTTTGTCTCGCCACTGACCCGACGTGGCAAGAGGTTAAGATGAAACTGAACTGGCTATCGTTTGTTGTTACAAAAGGCGCTATTTGACGTGCTTTCTATTAATACGGCGACGTCAAGGAGGTGAAGATGACCGTTGGAGAGTCGAGAATTTCGAAGGAGTTGAATCGACAACTCGTGTAATGCGCATGCAACTACGAGATGGCGTTTCTGTAGATCTACTGCCGCATTAAATGCGTATTTGCAGCAGTATGGCACTAGTCGTAGTTCCAGGAAGACCTTTTTTGTGCTTGTGGTGCCGAAGCATGGGGCACATGCCACACGATTGCAAAGTCTCAAGGTGCAGCGAATGCCACTCTTTCGGTCATGAGCAAGACGAGTGCAACCATTCGTACGCACGAGCTGCAGGGAGACGACCAGGGACTCAACAGAGTGAACTTCTCATAGATGAAGAGGAATCTGAACAAGCATCTTTGCCGGCAACACCATAGAAGCAAACGAAATCGGACGACGTGCCGGTGCTGAACAAAAGTAACAAACTTTCTTCAGCCCTTGATACAAACACCGAGCGGAAGATGAGAAATCCAGCGGCTACAGACAGTAGCTCAACGACTAGTGAACAGACGCGTCCTGCGCCTGCGATGCACGCCGCATCGCAGCTGCAAACAACGCGCCCTGAAATGTAGGCGTCCCAGGCCAACGCCACTTCGACTCCTCTAAACTCGGCCGCACAGTATTCTTTTGTGAACGAAACACACAAAAATGAAGGTTTCCTTGGTGACCTGAATAGCTCAAGGATTGGCTATTGGCGTCTGCAAAACGCCGTCGCGACTTGGACGACAGCGCTCAAGTCGACGAAACACAAGTGAAGTCGGAAGTGCAGTGGAAGGTGGTCAGTGGAGGCAAGAAACGAAACGCTGCCCGGCAATGGTCGTCGTCGCTCAGACGCGACTGTGGCCGAGCAAACTAAAAGTGAACAACATGGATCCACCCCGGACGACGAGAGCCCGACACGTGAAAGTGCAGGGCTCTCAGCCTGGACCCGCTCACTGATCTCGTCACTGAGCGGGATCGTGAAAGCAGCGACGCTCAACGTACGGGGACTAGCTTCCAGAAAGAAACAGGCACAGCACTACAGACCAAGACTTGGACTATATCGCAGTCCAGGAAACGAACGTGGAGAGCTCGGAAGCCACCGAGAGCCTACTGCAACGTTTCACCGGACGCTACAGTGCCAGTGTCAGTCATGCGGTTGGTAGGTCGGCGGGGTGTGTGATCTTTGTGCGGGATAGCTTAGGTGCCACTGTTCAAAATGTCACATCTTATTCGTCCGGAAGGTTTGTTTTTTTGTGATTTAGCCTTCTTTCCTCTTTACTGGTGAATGATTGGTTTATATGCACCTGTTAAAGTTGATAAACGGTGCGCAACATTCACAGAAATTCATGCTTATTGTGAATGCGATTGCATAGTTATCCTAATGGGAGATTTCAATTGTGTGGTCAGTGCCGGTGATAAAACAAGTACACCTGATTTTAACGGCTCAAGCACAGTAGCGTTAAGAAATGTAATGCCTGACTTAAACATTGAGGATGTTGCAGAGGGTATTGGTAAAGGACCAACACTGTATACGCATTTTCAAGGCTCCAGTCATGCATGCCTAGATGGGGCCTACGTGTTACAGGAATTAGCTTCGATTATCAGTGAGTACAATGTCCTCCCTGTTTCATTTAGTGATCACTGCTTAGTATCATTTGTAATAGTCGAAATAAACATACGTAAATCAGTGTTTAACTGGCACATGTGGAAGCTTAATTTTAATCTCTTGGAAGATAAGACATTTATGGACAGTGTTCGAGAGGCGGTGGTAAACATAGACAGTGGAGACCAAAAATGTGGAGTGAAATAGGAACAATTTAAACAGGTTAATAAATTGAAAGCTATATAGTGCTCAAGTGTAATAAAACATGCAAAGAGTGAATAAGAAAGAACCCTACGCTTCAATCTGAAAGAACTGCTAGCAGAGGAAAGCAAAACGCCAGGCTTATTCATCAATGATATACGTTCAGTAAAGTCAAAATTATAACAAATTGACGAGGAGAAGTATCATGGTGCGCCAATAAGAGCAAGGGTGGAGAAAATGACCGCCGGTGGAGAAGAAGCCGACCAATAGAATGCTCGGTCTCGAAAAACGAAATGCTCAGCGGAATCCTATATATCAGATGAAATACATGGGTAATGTTACAAGTGAACAGAGGTATATAGAGGATGCTTTTAATGAGTACTACACCACAATATTTGATAAAAGGGAAGTAAATGTAGATGGATTCAAGAATGAATTTTTAAAATTAATGCCAAAAGTTTAAGATTGCTTGAAAGACAGCTTGGAACGTCTTATTTCTGAACCGAAAGTGGCAAAAGCAATCATTGCCCTCCATTTGAGAAAGTCCCCAGGACCTGACGGGTTGACGGCCGCATTTTATAAGGAATTCAAACACGAACTAGCACCGATCCTAGCAGCGGTTTTTAACGAAGCTTTAGAGAGGAAGGTTTTGCCGCCTTCCTTTCTGCTATCTCATACTATGTTAATTCCAAAAACCGAAAATGCAGTTAATTTACGTCAAGTGAAGTCGTACAGGCCGATCAGTCTGTGAAGTATTGACTACAAAATTTTGATCAAAGTGTTAGCAAGGAGACTGCAGACAGTTATTAATGACATCGTAGGTGACCACCAGGCTTGTGGAAATAAAGGGCGCACTATATTCACAAACATTTACAAGGCACGAAGTGTATTGGAGTGCTGCGATGCCACAAATGATCACATCGCAATGATCCAGATAGATTTAGAAAAAGCATTTGACCATGTACCTCACGAAATTATTTTTATTTTGTTAGATTATGTCAATGTTGGTAGCGTAATTCGGAATACAGTTCGAATGGCGTATACTTGATGTAAAACTCGGCTCATAGCTGGAAACCTAAAGGTTTCCAGCTATCGATTTTTGCCAGAGCGACCTTTTGTAACATACTTTTAGTCAGTAAGCTCTAGTATTTCCTTCAAGTATAGCATTCTTCACGTGTGAATGTACAGAAGCTTCATAGAATATTTTCTGTTTTCTTGTGGGGTTGTTCTTAAAAGCGAACAATTAGAAATAACTTATTCAGACGGGTTCGCTCTGGTGGGTTTTGTCTGTGTCATTTGTACCTTCGTCAGTTAGTTAATTGGTTCATCTTTTTTCAGAAATAATCAAGACCAATTCATACGTACTGTTATACAGCTTAGGCTTGGATGACGGTCGCCAGAATTCGTGGTGGCCTCTGGTCACACGTAAGCAAGCTTAGAGGTTACCTGAAAGAAGTAGTTGATTCATGTGTCTTTTTAAAAACATGTTTTTCATTGGAATATCTTAGTACAGTGTCCTGTAAGAAGTTATGCAATACATCTAGTAGAAACAGTTCTTCCCGTACTCCTATATAAAACTTTATACCGTGTAGGCCCTGGCCAGAATGTCTTAAGCCATGTAAAAAAAAAAATTAACGTATCACCTGGAGCGAAATCCTTTTTTTGAAATTGCACACCGGAACCTTGCCCGTGAAAATACGGATACGAGAAAAGGGCTTATTCGTTCCTTGGGGCGATGATGGTCTTCTCTGCAAAAAAACCAGAAACAATCTAACACGTTTTCCTTGACTGCTGGGATGCAGTCTATTTCTGGGATGTTCGGCAAAAAACTATAAAAAGGATCTGCTTCTTGATGCCTATAACATCAGATTTCTTCCAGTATCAAATGAAAAGTAATACCTTTCGACCTATAGTTATGTTACTGGGCCTGCACACTATATGGCAAACTAGAACGGCGGTGCGCCATGCTGATGTTATTGCAAGTCCGGTTTGGCAATACTTCTTTCAATCGGTCTGTTCATATGTGGAATCACGAAACGGTAAATAAGATGCGCCCGAATGGCTTCATCAAGAAAAAAAAAGCCTTCTACAGATGAAGGAATTTTAAAAGGCCTGTTAACTTTGATGCTTTTGAAATATTTTGTTCTGTTCATTTTTATCCTTTAATTGATGTATATTTGTTTCTAAGTGTTGTATGTGCAATGCAATAAAAAACTGCAGTAAATAAAACCTTGGTGGCTCAGTGGTTAACGCCTCGCATTCACGACGTGGAGGTCCCACGTTCGATTCCGCGCGCCGGAGTATTTTCTATTTGGGTTTTTTTTCTTTCTTGTGTTTCCATATTTATAGATACGTATACATATACGGTGCATAATATTGACGCCGACACCGGTGGCGGAATCCAGCTGAGAGTGTCCACGTAATTGCTATCACAATAATAAATAAATAAAAGTTCACACAGATCTATCCACAAAATCCCGAATAGAAAGATGGCAACAGCGGTAGCAAGCATTCCGAATTTCTTTGCGCATCTTGCGATGCTATAGCCGAAAGTTACGATTGGGTAGTCGCTGAGCCGCAAAGCGAACGAGCGTGCCGTGCGAGGCCTGTTCGCTGGAGGTTAGGTGCATCGCTGTATAATGTATCGCCGCAGGAGCAATTGTGGCGGCGGGCGCTGCCGTCTCAAAAGTTGAGAGGGAGACGGGGGGGGGGGGGGAGGTTCATGAATGCCGCCTCCACACACGTAAGGTGAGGGCTCTGGAACGCTGTAGAGAGGCTGCGCGTTTCTTGGCAATGCTGGCGAGTTTGAAGTCTCTTTCAACGCCGAGATATAATCCGCAGGAGGGAGCTCTTCCCAGTTGTCTTCTTGCTTCACGTTCCCGATCCGCGTCGCTGCGGTAAGCCTCATTTTACCCTATTATTTCCTTCGGTTGTCTTCATCTAGTTCCACATTATAGGCGGCCGCTATGTTTCTACTGCCGCGTGTTTTGTGGGGCTCTGTTGCTTTCTCGCGGAGCGCAGAAGCAAGAACGTGGCGGCGGAAACAGCGCGACAGGGAAATAGGGGAAGAGGTGTGCCAGCGCTTTCCTGCAATTCGGTAGCGGCGCGGAACGGCGACGTGGAAAGACTATAAATCTGAAACGCTCCGGAGAGAAGGAAAATGGTTTTGAGAAAGGATGCTTGGGGGGAAGGAGGGACCTTGTGACGTACGGAGCCGGAAAAGTTCTGGAGCGCGCGATGGGGAGGGGGGCGTAAGGCTAGTTGAAAACGCGCCGTATCCCAAGGGTGGTGACGTGGAAAAAAGTGATGGAGAAAAATAGATATGGGGAGAGAAAAGGCGTTTGGTGGCAGCCGTTGCTGCACCTGCAGTTCTGAAAAAAAAAAGAGAGACGCCACCGAGAGACAAAATGGCTGCGGCTGGTAGCACCAACGAACAATCGGAAGCTAGCAAATGGTGTTTGGCAAACAAAAGGAGCCCCGGTGAAAAGCGGGCCTTCGGTTGACACGTTGAAACCATTGCCGCGCCACTGCATTGTGTGTAGGTTGGGAGGGGCTTCCCGTTGTTGCCGGTGGTCGCTGCATAGAAACAAGAGCGCGTGGTGTGCGGCGTTCTAGCACGTGTAGTGCACCCACTCGTGTCTGCGCGGCATTCTAGGTTGCGGTGTCGGCGGCTGGTGCGAGCTTTTGAAACCGGCGACGGTGACAGCAGGTCTTGGCGATAGGGAGGTGCGTTGGTGTAGTTGCTGCTACGCTACACTTCGGCGTGTGGCTTGCGAAAAAAAGAAAGGACTGCAGTGACTGTGAGCGCATGCTTTCATGTCACGCTGGCGCGCGCTTTGTTGCGACAGAGGAGCGGCTTCGCGCCACGGCCTCGAGATTTCGTCGCTCCGCGGCATCTGTTATTTACGCGAGTGGAACCGGCTTGTGCGCCGAAGAACACCGTGTTAACCAGGGTTCTTGTGTGACTGTAGTTAAATATACGTTTTGTTATAGTGCGTCTCTGTACAGCGGCGTGGCGACGTCGTATTGTTATAGGACAAAAGGACTCGCGTTTGCTTTTCATGCTTGTGCGTCGTGCTTCGAAAAATAAGTTTCTCTCTGTCGTTTCGTTTGGTTTGTTTTCTTCCTTTTCGTTATTTTTTTGAAAAGGACAAGTTCACGATGATCTCGCTGGCGTAAAGAATCAGTCTTTTCAGCCCTGAAATGAATGTGTCGTGTAGAAAAAAAAAAAACTTGTTACGTGGCAGCTTGTAAAGCTCTGACGCCCAACCCCCATCGCTTATCTTGGCGTCCGCTTCCTGCTTGATGGAGACTAGCATACGTGTAGTCGGAAGTAATGGCGAAAGGGCTCATTCTCGGAAGTCGACTTAGTGAAAAGTGAGAAGCATCTGTTCTCATCGCTTTTGTTGATTAGTTGTTCTTTATTATTAATTTGCTTTAGCGAAATTTTATAATAATTCTAGCAATTGTATAGAACGAAACGCTACTACTAAAGAAACACACGCTACTGCACCCTTCAGGCAACGTAGGGGGCGCATAGCAAGTTCGAAAAGATTTCATACACTAAGTGTTTGAAGTACGCACTGGGAACAAAACATCGCTATCACGTTCAACTCTTGAAAAAGAACCATTCGTGTATGAGCAACATAAAGTAATATTTAATCTATATATATATATATATATATATATATATATATATATATATATATATATATATATATAATGCCACGAGGAATTGCTAAGGCGCAGTACAACGCAGACGTTGTTAAAAGAGGAACGCTGACGGCATCGCTACGACTCATGAAGCCCGCCGGAAGGCACGAGCCGGCCCAGCCTGTGCACGAGCTGCTACCGAGCAGCGGCAAAGAAAAAAGGAGAAGAAGAGGACGACGAGCGTTCGCTGCTTTCTCCCAGCTACTGTGTAGTTCTTTTGGCTTTGGGCACAAGTTCGCCCTTATTAAGGCAAGCTGCGTAACGTCTACATTGCGTTGGAAGACTCTGCACGAGTGTGGTACGAAAACCACGAGGCATCTCTGACGTCGTGGCAAGAGTTTCGGCGGCAGCTACTGAGTACGTTCGCCAACAGTGATCGCCGGGAAAGGGCGGAAGCAGCTCTCCGCACACGGATTCAACGAACGAACGAAACTGTCGCGATGTACATCGAAGACATGTCCCGCCTTTTCAAGCGAGCTGATCCTGGCATGACGGAAGACAAGAAGGTGCGCCACCTCATGCACGGGGTAAAGCAAGAATTGTTCGCGGGACTCATCCGCAATCCGCCCCGTACTGTTGCTGAGTTTCGGTCGGAAGCAACAACCATCGAAACGACGCTTCAGCAGAGAGCCCGACAGTACAACCGCGACGTAGCCGGTGCATCCGCAGGAGTCTACTCAGCAGGCGTCGTGGATAATCTTGACACATTGCGCGAGCTCGTCCGGTCTGTTGTCAGGGAAGAATTAAGGAAACTGCAGTCACCTGATGTCACCCCCGAGCTGTCTCTTGCTGAAGTTGTCCGAGATGAAATTCGACAGGCCATGCGGGAGCCGCGGAGTGATGTGCCAGCGACACGACGGGCGGTAACGTACTCCGAGGTGCTCAGGCGACCTACTCCGCACTGTTCGCCGATCGAGACACCAAGTACTTATGTGCAGACAATGCGCAGCCCGCCTGAAATCGTAGAGGCAACACGCACTCCACCTCGTGCGAGAGAGATGATGCCACGGAAGAGCGATGTGTGGCGAGATGCCACACGTAGGCCCTTGTGTTTCCACTGTGGAGAGGCTGGCCACCTGTACCGATTCTGCCGATATCGTCAAGCTGGTCTTAGGGGATTCGCCATCAATGCACCGTGTCCGCGAAACGGCGAAAGACCTTCCGAGATTGAAGAATACCTATGCTCACGTCGGGAATTTGACCCGCCTCGTCGTCATCAACCACGCTCACCATCCCCTATGCGCTACCGCTCGTCTAGCCCACGTCCCTTCCCAAGCACGTCTAGGCAGCGTTCGCCTAGCCCAAATCCGGGAAACTGAAGAGGGCGACCTGTGGAGGCGAGGCCGCTGGCGACTTGGGATATGAAGATCCTCCACTGCGGTACGAGCCTGATAACGACGACTGTTTCCAGGTAAAGGAGTGCAGTACAGAGAAAATTACTTCAGACTTGCCGTTGGTGATTGACGGACTAGAGCTCAATGCTTTGATCGATACTGGTGCGGATTATTCTGTGATAAGTTACGAATTAGCGAAGCGACTCAAGAAAGTTCTGACCGAATGGGGTGGACCTCAAGTACGTACTGCAGGTGGTCACCTCATAACCCCTTCCGGCCGATGTACCGCAAGGGTCATGATACGGGGCTTCACTTACGTCGGTGACTTTGTCGTCCTACCTGTGTGCTCGAGGGAAGTGATACTGGGAATGGATTTCCTACAAGCTAATGGTGCGATTATCAATTTACAGAGGTCGAGCGTGTCCTTTTCGACGGAGCAAGCTTTAAAGGTAGCACGATCAGATGAACGATGTACCACTCCACTGCGCGTCGTCGACGATGATGTGACTGTACCGCCACGGAGCAGTATAATGGTTCTCGTGCATAATGATGCATTCAGCGACTACGAGGGTGTGGCGGAGAGCAACGTGGATGTTTTCTTGAAAAGAGGCGTTTGTGTGGCACGAGGAATTATCCAGCTGCGAAACGGGTGCACAGACATCCTCTTGACGAATTTCGGTAACGAATTCCAGCACATCGCAAAAGGGACGGCAATAGCGTTTCTCCATGAGTTCTGTGAAGTGACAGAAATATGCAGTCTTGATACGACGTCACCGAATGTGAAACTTCCATCTGATGCCTGCGACACAATATACGTAAATCCTAATCTTTCAGAGATTCAACGTCAACAGCTATACGACCTCGTGCGGGAATTTGGCAGCTGTTTCTCCAACAGTTCAAAGGTACGGCGCACGAGCATTACAAAACACAGGATCATAACGGACGAGACAACCAGGCCGGTATGCCGGCACCCGTATCGTGTTTCCCCTAAGGAAAGGGAAGTCATCAAGAAGCAGGTACGAGAAATGCTTGAAGATGATGTTATCCAGCCTTCTAACAGCCCGTGGTCATCTCCCGTGGTGCTTGTCAAGAAGAAGGATAACACGCTACGGTTTTGTGTCGACTACAGGAAACTGAATGCTGTGACTAAACGGGATGTATATCCCCTTCCACGCATCGACGACACGTTAGATCGACTTCGGTGTGCCAAGTTCTTCTCATCACTAGATCTGAAAAGTGGATACTGGCAAATCGAGGTTGATGAACGTGATCGCGAAAAGACTGCTTTTGTTACCCCGGACGGACTTTACGAATTTAAGGCTCTCCCGTTTGGTCTCTGTTGTGCGCCGGCAACGTTCCAACGCATGATGGACACTGTGCTTTCCGGATTGAAGTGGCAGTGTTGCCTAGTGTACCTAGACGACGTGGTCATCTTCGCGGCTACATTTGAGGAGCACATCAAGCGCCTTCGGTCAGTGTTAGAGGCAATCCGTTCGGCAGATTTGACAATCAAGCCAGAGAAGTGCCGATTAGGTTTCGAAGAGCTTCGTTTTCTTGGGCATGTCGTCAGCGCCCAAGGTGTTCGCCCTGATCCTGATAAGACGACCGCCGTCGCAAGGTTTCCGGTGCCAACAGACAAAAAGTCAGTACGGAGATTTCTAGGTCTATGTGCGTACTATAGACGATTTGTGAGAAATTTTTCAAAGATCGCAGAACCCTTAACGAGACTTACGAAAGAAGATGTGCCTTTCCAGTGGCAAAACGAGCAACAAAGCGCCTTCAACGAATTGAGAAAGAGGTTAGAAAACCCCCCGATTCTTTCTCACTTTGATGAGACAGCCGACACGGAAATACACACAGATGCCAGTAACATCGGCCTTGGATGCGTTCTAATACAGTGGCAGAAAGGTGAAGAAAAAGTGATAGCTTATGCCAGTCGGACTCTAACAAAAGCAGAGACAAACTATTCGGCCACGGAAAAAGAATGCCTTGCCGTCATCTGGGCCATCAGTAAATTTCGGCCGTACCTATATGGTAGACCATTCAAGGCAGTCAGCGATCACCATGCGCTTTGCTGGCTGGCGAACATAAAGGAACCATCCGGACGACTAGCAAGGTGGAGCCTCAGACTGCAAGAATACGATATAACCGTGGTATACCGATCTGGCAAAAAACATACCGATGCCGACTGTTTGTCACGGGCTCCTACAGACACACCACCATCAGAAGAAGACGACTTTCCGTTCGTAGGAATTGTCGAGACCACTCAAATAGCCGAACTCCAACGTACAGACAAAGAATTACTCCCGCTTATCGAACACCTGCAAGGAATTGACGTACAAGTACCCCGTATATTTTCTCGAAGCCTCGCATCGTTCTGCCTCCGAGGAAACGTTCTCTACAAGAGAAACTTCAAGCCCAACCGCGAAAAGTTCCTGCTTGTCGTTCCAGCAACTATGCGACAAGAAATACTTCGAGCGTGTCACGATGAGCCCACATCTGGACATTTGGGTGTGACGCGAACGCTTGCAAGGATCAGTCTCCATTATTATTGGCCCAAGCTACTAGCTTCAGTGCAACACTACGTCAAAACATGCCGCGAGTGCCAAAGACGAAAAACACCAAGTTCTAAACCAGCGGGCCTTCTACAACCTATAGATCCACCGAAAGCGCCTTTCCGCCAAGTTGGAATGGACCTCCTTGGACCCTTCCCGACATCTTTACTCGGCAAGAAATGGATCGTTGTGGCCACTGATTATTTAACTAGATACGCCGAAACAGACTCTTTGGAACGAGGAACGGCAGCAGAAGTGGCCCAATTCTTCGTACACAAAATAGTCCTGCGACATGGCGCTCCAACGGTTGTAATCACCGATCGCGGAACGGCTTTCACGGCGCAACTTTTGAAGTGCCTGCTCAACATGACTCACACTGTTCATAGGAAAACCACTCCATATCATCCTCAATGCAATGGCCTGACCGAACGCCTTAACAGAACTCTAGCAGACATGATATCCATGTATGTGGATGTCGAGCACAAAAAGTGGGACGAAATTTTACCATACGTCACTTTCGCCTACAATACGGCTGTGCAAGAGACCACCAAAATCACCCCATTTGAACTAGTTTACGGTCGTGCTGTTACCACAACACTGGATGCTATGTTACCAATAGACCAAGATGACTACCCCCCCGATCTTGACGACTTTCTACAAAGAGCGGAAGAAGCCCGCCAGTTAGCAAGATACCGAATACGCCACCAACACCGCATCGATGCCGACCGCTACAACCGAGGAAGACTTGACACGCGATATGACGTTGGCGACAAAGTGTGGATATGGACTCCAGTACGACGACGAGGCCTCTCCGAAAAACTCATTTCCCGGTATTTTGGCCCCTACGAGATCGTACAGCGACACAATGACCTCGTCTACGAAGTCAAGCCTGCAGGCCACCTGCATCCGAGGCGACGCAATCCCACGGAGCGTGTACACATTGTACGGATGAAACCGTACTACGACCGATTCCAAACCTAGCCACCCCAATCCCTTGACGTACTGCAACCTCATTTTTACAAACTTGTACACAAAAAAAAAAGTACTGAACAGCCTCATCGCAAGCATCGGGGCGATGCCGCTTGAGAGGGGGGATAATGCCACGAGGAATTGCTAAGGCGCAGTACAACGCAGACGTTGTTAAAAGAGGAACGCTGACGGCATCGCTACGACTCATGAAGCCCGCCGGAAGGCACGAGCCGGCCCAGCCTGTGCACGAGCTGCTACCGAGCAGCGGCAAAGAAAAGAGGAGAAGAAGAGGACGACGAGCGTTCGCTGCTTTCTCCCAGCTACTGTGTAGTTCTTTTGGCTTTGGGCACAAGTTCGCCCTTATTAAACCTTGTAAATAGGACGTCCCGGTTGTGAGGTTGTTATATCCGTTACAATATATATATATATATATATATATATATATATATATATATATATATATATATATATTTATATATATATATATATATATACTTCATATTTACATTACAATGTGGTCTAATGACTTCCCCTATACATTCCTTGGTATATTGTCTGTTAGATCTCAATAATATTGTGTCAAAACACAAAAAACGAGCCCTAAAGCATACACTGTTTTCCGTTATATATATATATATATATATATATATATATATATATATATATATATATATATATATATATATATATATATATATATATTAACGGTAGCTAAATACGCTAGCTAAATATATCGCCTCGTGCGCACTTTGCCAACACCGCAAGCGGCCCACAACTGCTCCAGTCGGGACCCTACAACCACTTCCTTGTCCATCAGAGCCGTTCTCTGTCGTCGGAATTGACCTCTTCGGGCCCCTCCCAACTACATCACACGGCAAGAGATGGATCGTCACCGCCGTTGGTCACTTGACCCGGTACGCTGAGACGGCCTCGATCTCTTCAGGAACAGCTTCGGAAGTAGCAACTTTCTTCTTGAATGCTATTTACCTACGTCACGAAGCCCCCCGTGTTCTTTTGAGCGACCGGGGCAAGGCATTTATTTCAAGCACGCTCAGAGAAGTTTTTCAAGCATCAAAAACAGTTCATAAAACAACATCTAGCTATCACCCGCAAACCAATGGCTTAACGGAAAGATTTCATCGCACGCTGTGTGACATGCTGTCCATGTACATCCGACCGGACCATCGCAATTGGGACGCCATACTTCCCTTTGTCACGTATGCATATAATACGTCAGTTCAACGAACCACAGGCTATTCTCCATTTTTCCTAGTATACGGACGCCAACCGACATCACCACTCGACATTTCATTCTTTTCTGGCCCCGTCAACTCTTCACCATTCGTTTGCGACCAGTTTCTGTCCCGTGTTGCTCAATGCCGTCGTCTTGCCCGTGTGAACACCGAAGCTAACCAAGAAGATCGCAAACATCGTTACGATGCCACTCACCGCGTCGTTCTCTACTGCCCTGGCGACGATGTACCTCTGTGGACTCCTGCGCGAACTCCTGGCTTATGCGAGAAGCTTGAGTCACGCTATCTTGGCCCCTACAAAGTTGTCGAACAGACCTCACCGGTGAACTACCTTGTCACACCTGTTCATGTCCCCACTTACCAACGCTGCCGCGGGACAGAGATTGTGCACGTTTCGCGTCTCAAGCCCTATTGTATGCGTTCCCCAGCGTAATTCGCGGGCAGGCTGGCCGCTTCCGTCGACGGGGGAAATTAGTGTAAGAATTCATTGAACGTCATCTTCCTCATCTGTCAACAACCATCATCAGTCTTCGGCCGTTCTTCTTCATCATCGGTGCCATCTTGCTGTTGCTTGAATAAAGCGTCAGCTGAACCGTTGTATTTCAATATATATATATATATATATATATATATATATATATATATATATATATATATATATATATATATATATATATATATATATATATATATATACTGGTATCAATCACTCTTCGGATTAGAGATAAATTGCGAGCCTTGTGACCACGTGGTCATTGACAGACAGCAGAAGAAAATTAGTGTTTAGAAAAAGAAATTACGTGGCAATATGTCATGGTGGGTTAGCATTTTGTATCGCACTGTAAGGAAAGTAATTTTCTTATCTGCATTTAAATGTAGCTTAATATGTCATAGTATTGTTAAACTGGGTTTTGAAAGTTTTTTGTTCATATTACAGTGCTTATGAGCCGCATCATCACGAAAAAGATATATTATAGGACTAAAGCCTTAAAAAATTGTTTTCGGTAATATTGTAAACTTCGTTCACGCTAGAATTAACCGGATATTCATTTCTCTCTCTGATGATGATGGTGATGAGGATGATGATGAGTATGATATTTGTTGGCCTGCCCTTTGTGACGGGCGATCAACCTGGAAATTTGAATCTGGCACAAGAAGTCTCTAATTACTGTTTGGTATATTTGCTGCCGGACCTGCTCTATCCTGCAGATCGTTCCCCCCGTGTAAGGTTAATCACGCGCTTTCTGCCCATCAATATCTTCCAGCTACACCTCCTGCTGACGTCCTTAAAAAACCTATATTTTCATTATTTGTTCTCGGTAAAACACCCCCTCCACCCGAATTTCCGGGAGGAGGGCGGGCCCTTAGCGCACTTTTCCTCTCCTCCGTAGCTACAGGCCTGGCTCGAACCTTTGCAAAATGTAACCTCTGGACAATATTCTCTGTCCCCAAGTTTCTTCTATGCAGTCATGAGTTTAGATATTCCGGTGTTTTCTTCATATTTGCTTTGTTGCTTGCTGCAACGCCACCCAGGTCAAATTCACTTATTTATTCAAGTCCTGACCTATACTGTCTCGGTAGAATGAACAAGGAGGTGAGAAGGCTACGCCAAGTTTTGTTAGCAAGATTACGTTACTTTAGAAGATAAGGTTATGTTAGGTCAGGTTATGGTTAGAATATCCTGACGATAAGTCACTGCACTTCGTAGCATATCAAACCGCAACCGGCGCACATTCAACGAGGTGGGCCATCGATCCCCTTCTATGCGGGGCAACGCGACGTCTCTTCAAGGTGCTCCATCGATTCGAGAGCGGCTCCACTCCCAACTCACGAACTTCCCGCGCGGGGCATGCCCCTCATTCCTCGTCGGAAAATGCAATTCCAAGCGGGAGCATTCTAACGTGACCGCTCCGGAGTACATAGAAGGGAAGCCGAACACGCCGCGAAAGCGTAGCGACCTAGACGGTGAATCGATTGATCGGAGGCAGGAATTTCACTTCCCGCGCAATCGAGGCCATAATCGACGTGCATCTCACGGAATCGATGCACTCTTTTCGTCGGAAGCAGCGTTCTTTATAAATCGAAGTGGGCCGTGAAACAATAATTCCGCTCGAATAATAACAACACTAAGACCACGGCCACCACACCCTCCCTGTACGTTGTGTGTTCCGGCCGTGCTAATATTCTCTCAACAGAGGGCAAACATTCGAGGATATGTGAAATAAGTAATTAGGAGGAGGAATAAATGAGGAAGGACAGGGAGGAAATAACTTCGCGTTAAAATCACGACACCACTGCAAACGAAGAAAACGCATGACATATTAAATTCATATGTGCACCACTGGCCTAACAGCGAGTAGAATAGAAAATATCCGACAGTGCGGTTGAACTAAGAGTGCACGTGCGTAAAAGAGGTCATGTCTTGCACGCCGCATGTATATGTGTGAACGTGCATGTGCGCGCGCGCGTGTGTGTGACACGTAAAATATCGACGCGCAGTTACTTGCACATCAGGGGCGTAGGCAGCAATATTTTTCCAAAGGGGGGGGGGGGGGGAAGGGCATCTTGAAATGGTAATTCAAACGCGATAGCGTTAAAGAGTGAGTTTCGCAGAAATTCCGGGGTCGGTATCGGCATCATTGTGAGCGAATCATGATCCTATGCTTGACGGAAAAATTCAGGAAATGCAAAAAATAAATAATAAATATTCTAGGTCCAAGTGAGGGATTGAAACAGGGTCATTTGGGTGGCAAGCGGTAGGTCTATGACAGAGCCACGTGTCTTTTTTATTTTATGATATTTATTAAAATGAGTGCTAGAATGAACAGAAAATGACGCTGATAGAATGGAACATGAGTAAAATAACGCAGGGACAACAAGGACATAGGCGTACCAGCCGGAGGGTGCAAGAGAAACGCGAGACCCACCCCCCTCCCCGAAAAAAGTTAGGGGGCAACCCCCCCCCCCCCCCCCAAACTTTCGACGTCACTGTTGGCTGCATGCTGCGGAAATCAACAATTAGGACGAAGTGTTCCTTCACCACAGTAATTACTTTATTATGTTGTTACGAGGTAATGTTACAATATAGTGAAATATCTCCAACATTTTTTTCTGTGACGATTTTCCTTTTATATATACGCTCTTTGCGGGGCGGACTGCCTATGCAGAGCTTTCGGGCCTTATGTGGTATAATACATGACTGCCACACGAATTGCTTGAATTCGATTTTAGCTGAAATCTTGATTGCTATTCTCGGCAGTCGTTGGATCGAGACTGCCGATGCCACATATTTAAAACGTTGTAGAGTTTAAATCACCAACGTCTGTTGCCACCGCTCTTAGGTAGATTCGAACGTTAATGTGCACTCCCGCATACCAAAGCGCGTAGTATACGGCCGGATGACGCACCTAACTGGAAGTTCCATGACGAATACGCCATGATTTTCACGTGATTTATGTCGGGACCAGGCACATGTTCTCATGCCCTCGTGCCCCCATATGCTGATTTTGGTCTATACTAGAGTGATGAGACAAGTAAGCGAGCACCAAGAGGTAACTAGCCAGATAGATAGATAAGTAGACAGAAATCGCTCGAAGTACCTTTGTTTCTGTGAGGATTGCTTCGCACTTAAAAACTCGATTCTTTTTGAGCTGCTTTTAGCCATAAAAATTTCATTGAATTATACAAATATGGACTGTCGGAGAGGCTGCCATCAACATAATCGTATTCATTCAAAAAGTTGTGAAGTAATGCATAATAAGCGTCTTGTGTAGTACTATTACTTGCATGACACGCATATGTGTATGAAAAAGCTCATCAATGTGCGAGCGCGTCGATGAAATTCTCGCTGTCTTATATAATCTCCCGGCTGACAAGTCAGTTATGTTTGACCCTTACCCCCCAACTCGTGAAAGAGTTGGTATGCCACTGAACAAGCGCTCAAGCGTTACTGAGGAAACAATCGTTGATTAACGAAGTTTAGTAGAGCAGCGGGAATTCTTAAAATCGCGTTAAGCAGGAAAGGAGACGAGGCCAAGAATCTCACAAAGGTGTGGTATTAGTCCGGCTTCAAGTCCACTTCATCATAAATATTTTTCAGGTGAACAGCCATTCTTATAAAATGTGTGCAAGAAGAAATGATGGGTTCTGCGTTCCGCTCGTTTGTATCTGCTTTGGATACAGCGAAGATAACTTCATCTGCTGAAAATGCAGTGAAAGTAACTTTCATGCTTTACTGACACATGTGTCTTGTATAAATGGTTCGCAATGCAACGTGAAACGTTGTCGTAACAATGCGTTGTACAAGCGTATATTGCCATGGGGTATCATAACAACTTCGTGGTTCAAAGCCGGTCTCTCTCTTCAAAACACACACAAGCTGCGCCTATAACGTTTAGGCCACGTAGTGTGTGCATAGGAAGTTCGAAAAGATTTCATGCACGAAGTCTTAAAAGTACGTACTAGGTACAGGAAATTGCTATCGCGTTCGACTATTTGAACTGTTTAAAATGAATCTTAAGGGCGCCCCCCTCCCATTTTTTTTGCTCTGTATGCCATGGCAAAAAAAATCAAGGGGGATGGGGCTGGGCCAGGTGCGCTACCCTTTGGCTACGCCATTGTTACAGATTTTATGCCCACACTCAAGGACAAGCATGCTCTTTAAATGTGCCATAATTTACAAACCTTGTAAGGGCTACATAGACAAACGCTGCTGGCAATCATCGCTGCACGCTAAGTGACGCAAACCACCGCCGCTCAACCTCGAATGGTTCCCCGCCGGGGTGGTCTAGTGGCTAAGGTACTCGGCTGCTGACCCGCAGGTCGCGGGATCAAATCCCGGCTGCGGCGGCTGCACTTTCGGTGGAGGCACAGATGCTGTAGGCCCGTGTGCTCAGATTTGGGTGCACGTTAAAGAACCCCGGGTGGTCGAAACTTTTGGAGCCCTCCACTACGGCGTCTCCATAATCATATGCGGTTTTGGGACGTTAAACCCCACATATCATCAACTTCGGATAGTTGAACAATGGTTTGTTAATTGTTTGAGGTGCTTTGTGGTTGCTGTGTTGGTACGGCATCCCGTAGTCCCGAGCAGGCAATTCTCAAGCCGCAGATCGTAGAGCATATGCGAAGCTCGGCACAAGATTTCGCTGAACTCTCGGCCACTGTAGTACGCAGTACAAGAGGAAGACGTGGCAAAGTGAACACTTTTTTTTATTCTCCAATTTAACCTGTCTCAAGAGATTTTCCTGCAATATATTTTGCACGTGCATTAATGCGCGTGTTAGAACAGTCTACACACCGTGCTGACATGTAATGTCTGCCCCGCCGCGGTGGTCTAGTGGCTAAGGTACTCGGCTGATAACCCGCAGGTCGCGGGTTCAAATCCCGGCTGCGACGGCTGCATTTCCGATGGAGGCGGAAATGTTGTAGGCCCGTGTGCTCAGATTTGGGTGCACGTTAAAGAACCCCAGGTGGTCGAAATTTCTGGAGCCCTCCACTACGGCGTCTCTCATAATCATATGGTGGTTTTGGGACGTTAAACCCCACATATCAATCAATCAATCAATCGACATGTAATGTAAGGCAATGTAATCGTTCTAAGTATTCGCAATGCACAGGAAGCCATGTTAGCTAGCATGTGAAATATAAAGTGTAGAGAAACATAATAATAACATTTGTATGAATAATTTACACATTTCCACGATGACTAAAGAAAAAGATGCTGTCGCGGCGAGAACGAGAGAAACAGTGTGCTAGAAGTGCTGGTACACTCTGGCCCGCTTTTGCATTGGGCAGACAGGAAAGGGGGAAAGGGTGTTAAGTATGACAATGGGGAAGAGAAGAGGTGATACGTATAGTACATTAGGCACGTGAAACAGTGGTTTACTTCATGTTTTTTTTATATGACCGCAGCCTTGCACATGATGATGGTGATGATGACGAAATCTTTATGCATAGTGCTACAAGTGCGAGAAAGGGATCCTAAATCCGGGAATGTGCACTTGCGGCGGGAAGAAGCAAAAGTAATGAAGAAAACAGCAGGCAGTGAACAAACCTGCGCCACTGTTTGGCGTGATATAGCAACCGACGTGTCTTCATGTTTTTAACAACAAAAACAAATTACATTATTCAAGTGCAGGGTCAGCTTAAATCGTGGTAATTTATCTTTTTTTTTTACCAAAGTGAATAAAATGAGTGATGACAGAAAAAGCAGTGTGGAGCACTCCCGAACAAGACGTTTGATGAGCTTGATGCTCTCGTCGGCTTTGCCATTGCCAAGTAACTTTCACAGTTCAGGCGTTCCGTAAAGAAAGGTTACTTTCAAATGCTTTGTTTTACTCTGTACATTCTTTTTGAGGATTATCTATAGTAGTTATATTCACGCTAAAGTTGCGAACGAGGCGTCATTCGTGACCTGCGTTAACGATCGGCATTGGCCACTGACGAGGGTGGCTCGGCGACCTGTGATTGGCTCCGAGGAGAGGTCACTCACGTGGAACGTTGTAACCGCGGTGTATTTTTCTTCCACCGTGATTTAACAAATACGTGAGCAATGAACCAACAAAAACAACAAAGAAGGTGATGTCGGTAGCAGCAGCACCGGGAGAATGTAACGCGTAAAAACAAAAGGATAACAGCAAACGTTTATGTGAGCGATGGTGCCTTCTTGACGCCGCCTTGTCGCCTTCAGATTGAGCAAGCGTTACACGTTTAAAATAAAAGGTCGAGTCAGGATGAAGCAGCGTTTCTAGAGGTTCTAAAAACGTCAGACAGACTGCAGAAAGCATAACAAAACAAGGAAACGACCGAATATTCGGTTACACGAAAAAGGCGAACCGTTTAGCTCAGATGTAACGCTCGGCGACAGTGTTCGCTCTGTGTGCCGACGCGTGTCGTTGAATGCCCGAGGCGTTTTGGGGTGCAGGGAATAGTTGTTTGCGAAAATACGTTGTGCTTGCTAGGAGAGGAGTGCTGGAGAGAGCAGGTTTCTACCAAAATCATCAAGGCAGGAACCCGGCTTCTCTTTGCTTAAAGTAGTACGAAAAGAAAGGAAATGACAGCGAACAAAAATATAAAATAAGAGTAGTTCCTGAAGAAAAAATCGCGATTGTAAACAAGCCCCCCCCCCCCCCCCCCAGGAATCGACGCCCGTTTACGGTAGACGGTTTGTTTGGGACGGACAGATTTCTGCTGGGAGAAGAGAGGAGGATGCACGTTGAAATTGGCGGTCTCTATTTTTGTGTTCATCCATCAACGAACCTGTCTATCATCGCGGCGTAGAAACAGTGCTAAGACGGGGCGGCGGCTTAATAAGAGTACGGCGTTGATAAATCACCCTACTCTCTTGCGTGCGCATTACTCCTTTGATGTCCCTCCTTGTTCGTGACGGAGGTATATATAATGCTGCGAGAAAAAGCAAGCGCTTTTTCTGCTTTCCTCCACGATGCAAGCTAAAACAACAACAACAAAAAAGAGACAACCCTTTGACATCCTTTCTTTTTATCTGTCCTGATCGAGTTGCCAAGAAACTGTAATTAAAAAGTACACGCATTTTCTTTGGAGATCATTATAATCTCCTCAAAGAGTCGTGGCACCCAGAAAAGGTTTTGGAAAGTAAGGTATAACCTAGAAAAGTGTTGTACACGCTTAATATATATATATATATATATATATATATATATATATATATATATATATATATATATATATATATATATATATCATAATGCGTATACGAGGCATTACTTACTGCCTTTGTTGTAATTGCGTGCTTCGTCAGGGGCGCGTGCGCTTGCCGGTGCTGCTGCTGTATCCATCTTTATTGAAAAAAGAGCCTTTATTATTATGGCGTTGATGAACCGGTACGCGCAACAAGACAGCAGGAGGTAAGGCAATCGGACCACCATGATGTCGTTGACGATATTTAAACAGCGCAGGTACAGCCCGGGCTTGTTGTGGTATAGAGAGACAAACAGAACTTTATTCGCATCCTTGAATAAAATAGCACTGGGAGTAAAGATACTAGTGATGGACGAAACACATGGCACTGCAGTGAACGGTTTGCGTCTTTGGGGCTTTTTAGATGTCCCTGTTCACCGTGCGTGATTTTCTTCGACGATATTTATTTATTTATTTATTCATTTATTTATTTATTATACCCTCAGGATTTTCACATTACAGAGGGGAGGGGCATGTTACATGTCAAAAATGCGAAACAACACATGATAAATATATAAAAGAACGAAATTTCAATAATTGGCAGAATGATACACAAATACGTTATATATAAACTACGTCAACAAAGACAACGTAGCAGTAGCGATAATGCAGGTAGTACATGTTCAAGAACTAAGCAAAGAACAGCAAACAATCTCCCCAAGAAACAGCAAAAAAACAAAAAAGGACACACACACACGCATATATATATATATATATATATATATATATATATATAAGGGAAAGAAGTGCATACCTAAGAGCTCGTTTTTCCTTGTTTTAACACAATAATAATGAGATCTAACAGACAGTAATGCCAAGGATTGTACAGGGGAAGTTATTAGAAGCAATGGATTGTAAATAAGAAGAAAGAAAAGTGGATGAAGAAATAACCAGCCGTGAGACGGCTGGTTATTTCTGCAATATATATATATATATATATATATATATATATATATATATATATATATATATATATATATATATATATATATATATATAACACGAAGCAGAAATCAAGTAGCGCCAAACATGTTTTGTAAAAAAAAACCTTAAAACGTGATGTGTCGGTGATTGCGGCAGCTGATCATGCGAGCATACTCCATTGAGATGAAGGTCTTGGATTAAAAGCGTGCAAATGGGTTGTGGTTCTGCATTGACGAACATAAACTTTTTGTGGATGATCGATTCTGGATGGTGTGGATGAGGGGGGTTTATCAAAATGTTCACGAAGGCTATTGTTATGATAATAAAGCTTATGAAAGAGGCTAAGCCGGGCTATTTTACGCCGAAGGGTGAGTTCAGGAAGGTTGAGCTAAGATTTTATTAGTGTAACAATGGCCGTTCGGGTATAACTGGACGAGATAAAGCGAACTGAACGATTCTGGACTGCTTCCAATTCATGTGTTAGTGTAGTGCCACCAGGATCCCACATAGATGATGCGTATTCAAGCGATGGACGAATGTAGGTACTGTAAATGTAGTAACGTATTGTACTAATTAGCGCCATAGCATCAAGTGCAAAAGCGAAAACGGGTGCAGTTCTCGTATGTGCCTCATCGAAGATTATGGGACTTCGCATACTTTCTGACGTGTCGGCCCAGGGCTCATTCAATCTGCGTGATAGCCATTTCAATATCATCATCATCATACTGACTACACCCACTGCAGGACCAAGGCCTCTCCCACGCATGTTCCGCCAGTCAATTCGGTCTTGTGCTTGCTGGAGCCACGTTATACCAGCAAACCTCCTAAACTTATCTGCCCACCTGATTGCCTGTTTTCCCCTCACCCATTTACTTTTTCTTGAAATCCAGTGTGTGATACTTTATGACGAGCGGTTATCTTCCCTCCGGGCTACGTGCCCTGCCCATGACCATTTCTCCTTCTTCTTTTCGACTATGATGTCCTTACAACCCGTTAATTCCCTGACCCACTCAGACCTCTTCCTGTCCCTTAGAGACAAGAAGAGAGCACAGTGAGTCATTATAGTCGTTTCAGTATAGTCTTGCTTTAAAAAGGTCTTGATTTGGTGAGTCGTCCTACATGTGATGTGTGCCCATTTCGCAATTGAGAAATTATACTTTGTTTTCTATTTGTACAATGTACGCAGCTGAGTTGTACGGGAATGTCATATAAGGTCTGCTTGTAAATATAATTTAGTGCAACGCAGAACTTCATCGCAGCTTCAAACTGATGTTAGATGATGAGTCGGATATTAGAGCAACGGCCGCGTTATGCGAACGTCGCAGGCATGGTCCCTGCTCGCGGTAAGTTGTCTTTTCATCCACCATTCTTGCTTCGCATTTACATCGCAATTACTTCTAGCAACATCGCTTATAATTTAGTTGGCATCATTTTATGTTAGCTCCTAATTAGAATTATTGGGAACTACATTCATGTTCGGCTTCCTTGGACTTCAATGCCTCCTTTGTAAGTGTTTCTCAGCATTTTGAGACAATCCCTACAAAACAAACCAATTTTAAGTGAACTTGTCGCTGAAGTGTGCTTTGTGTGCTTGTTTTAGGCAGAAGTTTTCTCTTCCTCGTTACCTACCGGCCTTTCGGCCCCCCTTCTTTTTATTGCAGGGTAAGCAACAGAGTTATGCACTGTTAGGAATTTGCTCTGTCGCGATGGTAGCGGTGGCGAAGAGCAACGAGCCGTCGAGTGGACTTCGATGAAGCCTTAGCCCGAAGGTGAAACAGGGAGGCAATCCGTTTGGAAAACAGCAACAAAAGTAGCGTTTACTGTAGCAGGTTGTCGTTTTACAGAGCCGGCCAGCACGACAACGTCGGCTGGGGCAAAATCTCCTAACATGGGGCCGGATCGGCCTTAAATAGCGTCTTTGGTCCATTCTCTCAGACCAGTTCTCGGGCTCGGAGGGGGAGACGTAGCCATACCCGGAACTGCAAAGTGGTTCTGCGGAGGAAACGACGTTATCCCCGGACTGCACGGCTCTCCTGCACAGAAGGCGGCGCTGGGAGGGGGGGGGGGAGACAGTTCGTCGAAACAGGGCTCGATCTTGTGAGGCGTGCTCCCGAACCAGGAACATGTCTGTGGCACAACAGCACCCCCGCCGCCAGACAATGCATGCGGAGTTTTGAGCCGTCAGCGCGGCTCGGAAGGAGGGATGCTGGTTGACCGTCGATACTGTAGCCACTCCGTGGTGATCTTCAGAGCCCTGCAGGGAATCACTGGAACGACGGAGTTGAACGCAAAGCCAAACCACTTTCGTGGAAGCAAGCACCCTCTGAACGTCTCTCATAGCGCCAGACCAAGGCAGCAAAGAGATCTATTGAGTCTCTACTATTGTACGTTTTAAAAAACACGAGAAACGTATCCCTTAGAGACCTCAAAACACTGGCCCTCACGAATGCTGTGATTACACTGCGCAGTCCCGATGCCAAGAAAGGCCACGCGAAACCATCCCCAATGCCATACAAGCGGGTCGGAACCCGCTGAAGCAGCCCAAAACCAATTTTGTGCAATTTTTTTTCGAAGAATTTTACCAGAATGGTAGAGGCTGGGCTTCCTGCTAACATATCAGAGTACACTTCAAACAAAATTACATCTGTTAGTGCAATGTGACATTGTTGATACAGTTTAAATCAAAACGAAATAATAGACGCCAAAATTATGCAAAACACGTCAAACCAGAAGGATGTGCCTCAACTTGTATGAGGGAGCTGGGCTGCACTTCAATAAGCTCTGCTGAGACCATCTGCATTTGTGTGCAGCTTCCCTTTCTTATAGCGCACACTAAAGTTATGGTGCTGAAGCGTCAAGCTCCACCTAATGGTGCATTCAGACGACGGACCGAATCCGGATTTGTCGTGGACGCGGACAGCTAATCCGCGGATGGTCCGCCTGCAGGCGCATCCACACGACGGACGGTGTCCTAGGGGAAAACAGCCGGATTACCCTCGACAGCAGATTCGGCGCTCACCTGCGCCCGCTGGCAGCAGACCGGTTTGAGAGTATTCAACATGGATGCCCGCAAGAAGCGAAGCTTGGCTGCGATGTCTGTCGTGTTGTGACAAATGAACGAGTAGTGTTATTCTTTCAGGAGAAAAGGGAGTTGCTAGCAGGATATTCTTTCAACTACATTATTCCCCACTTGTAGAACTTCTAAACGTGTCTCCCGCCTTTTCTTTTTTTTAGAAGCGGAACGTCGCCGGTTGCAGAAGTTGGAATATTTCACCACCATGACGGCTAAGAATCTCGCGTGTTAAGCGACGGCGGCGACATTTCCCGAACCACCGAAAGTGATTTCTGCATATTTAATCACCTGAGAACAATGTCTCCGGAAACTAAGTAAACAATGCTCAAGCGTAGATGATGCCGACCAGTCATGCAGCTGTCCGCGAGCCATGGAGGACATGCCGCGAGCAGACGAAAAGTGTACTGGTTGCCACCGACCCCAAGCTATTCCGCTGAAGTACCGGCTCTCCCCCGCCAGAATCCCGATGTGAGAAACAGGTTGGGTTCATCCGTCCGCGAGCCGCGCGGACGAGTCGCGGACGAGGAGAATCGCTGATGTGAGGTCACGTGACGCGCCGTCCGTCCCGCCACATCGGGATTCGATCCGTCGTCTGAATGCACCATAAGTAAACGACCGCCTTTAGACGACATGTTGTGCAACCAAGTCAAGGGGCAGTGATCAGTTTCTACTATGAAGCTTGACCCTGAGACGTAACATGCTAGCTTACCAATTGCCCAAACAAGGCAGGCGCACTCTTTTTCTGAAGTGCTGTAAGCTTCCTCTCTGACACTGAGCTTTCTGCTGAGATACAAAACTGGCCGCTCGTGCCCTTCGGCGTCCTTTTGGCACAAAACTGCTCCTAGGCCGCGGTCACTGGCATCACACTGAATAATAAAACTCTGAGAAAAGTCCGGTGCCGCTAGCACGGGTCGTTTTGCGAGAGCGCTCTTGAGGCTCTTGAAAGCATTCTCTTTTCTTGTGTCCCACGAAATGACGGTGGGCTCGGTTTTGCGGAGAGAGTCCGTCAGCGGACTAGCGAGGTTTCAGTAACCTTTGACGTAGTGTTGATAATACCCCGCCAGTCCCAAAAACGCCCTCAATTCCGACTTTGTGGTGGGACGACGATACTCTAAAGCGGCCGCAACTTTCAGCTCGCACGGGCTACGCTGGCCACGACCCACGATGTGGCCGAGATAACTTACGCTTGCGCACCCTAAGTGACATTTCTGCGCTCTCACGGTGAGGCCTGCATCACGTAGTCGAGCCAGAACGGTCCTCAAGTGAGTCACATGCTCGACCCACGTATCAGAGAATATCGCCACATCATCGAGATACGGCAGGGCGAAATCTCCTAAACCCCGCAACACCCGATCCATGAGGTTTGAGAAGCAGTAGGGAGCATTCTTTAAGCCGAAAGCAAGCATTAAAGGGCGAAATGTTCCCAATGGGGAAATGAATGCGGCATAACGAGAGGCTCGCTCCGTCAACGGGACCTGCCAGTATTCCCGTACCAGATCTAAGAGGGAGATATATGTGGATTTTGCCACGGTTTCTACTCTCTCCTCGTTATTAGGTATCGGATACGTCTGATCTAAAGTGATCTTATTTAGCCGGCGGTAGTCCACGCATGGCCTAGGGTCTTTTCCCGGAACCTCGACTAGTATGAGTGGGGAGGTGTAATCGCTTTCACCTGGAATGATGACCCCCAAGTCACACATGCGGCGGATCTCGGCTTCCATGATCTCTCTTTGCCTCGGCGATACGCGGTAAGCCTTGCTAGAGATCGGTTCTTCACTTGATAACTGAATATCATGCTCTACCAAAGAGGTTTTCCCTGGTTTGTCGCAAAACACGTCTGCGTAGTCTCTAACTACTTTCGTGAGATCATCACGCTGACTCTCCGTGAGACTTTGCTCTTCGGCAATAAGCTGTACGAGCCTGTTAGCTGGCGCGTCGCTTTCACGTGGAAAACTTAAGAGGTCGGTCTCCACTTCGTTCGCCGCATTCAGTGTCATGTTAACCACGGCATGGCGCTGGATGTAAGGCTTCATTAAATTACTGTGGTAAACCTTACCTTTCTTTCGGCCCAGTTTTACCTCGTAGTTTGTATCTGAAAGCTTGGACATTACTTTAGCTGGCCCTTCCCACTGCATGTCCATTTTGTTCTTTTTACACTGTCGTAGCAGCATTACCTGGTCGCCGATGTTGAACGTGCGCTTCCGGGACAACTTATCGTAGTAAGTCTTCGCTAAACTCTGAGCCGCCTTCATGTTTTCCTCAACTAGCTCTCTGGTTTTAGATAGTCTTTCCAACAGATCTAAAACGTAGCTGACTACGCGTGGGTCTTCTTCATATCCTTCCCACGAGTCTCTCAATAGCCGAAATGGAGATCTTAAGTTTCTTCCATAGACAAGCTCGGCGGGACTGAATCCCGTTGTCTCGTGGGGAGCGGACCACCGTATGGCGAACAGTGCCGCGGGTATGCATGCCTCCCAATCTTTGTTATGTTCAAAGCAAAGAGCTCTCAGAACTCGCTTGAGTACAGTATGCATCCTCTCCACGGGGTTAGACTGTGGATGTCCTATAGAGCTGTGGATTATTTTTATTCCACAGCGTTCAAAAAACGCTGTTGTGAGACAACTGGTAAATACGCTCCCATTGTCACTCTGAATCTCGGCTGGAAAGCCAACGCGAGCAAAAATGGACAAAAGTGCGTCCACAATGCAGGGAGAGGTGAGCTCTTTTAGCGGAACCGCTTCGGGAAATTTCGTTCCCACGCACAAAACAGTTAAAATGTAGCGGCAACTGGAACGGGACTCTGGAAGGGGGCCAACAATATCAATTACGAGCCTCCGGAACGGCTCTGTGATAACAGGCACTAATCTCATCGGGGACTTCCGTTTGTCAGTAGATTTGCCTACTCTCTGACACGTGTCGCACGATCGCACGAAGTTTTCTACATCTTTCCAGCATCCAGGCCAATAGAAATCCTGTGCGAGCCTCACCTTTGTTTTCATGATGCCAAGGTGGCCCGCCCAGGCATTTCCGTGCGCCAGTTCTAAAAACTGTCGTCGGTACTTCTCTGGCACTAGAAGCTGGTCGAACGTTCTACCCTCAGCATCCCGACACTTTCGATACATGAGCCCTGCCTTCGTGTAGAATGAGATGTTCTTTCGGGCTACTCCTTCTTTCCCGTTATGCTGCAGATTCTTAATGGTATCATCACTTGCCTGCGCAGTGACGAGTGTGTTCCTGTCTACTTTACTGAGCTCTTCCCAACAAGTGGATGTTGGACCAAGCAGGGACGACTGAACGTTCTCCTGAAGCGCCCTGTCTTCATCCACCTCCACAGGCTCGTCGCGTTCGGCAGCCAATACGGTATCCGGAGCCCTACTGTCTTCGATGTCTTGTGATACCCTAGTCGCCTCTTGGCACGAGTCTCCCTGGGGAGTTGTCTCACGCTCAACCGCCTCCTCGTTCGAAATCGAGACCTCAAGTCTCCCCGTGAGAGCGCGGGACCGCGATCGCGTGAGTGCCATGCACGCGAGGGGAGATGAAAATGACTGGCCCTTTTCCTTAAGGAGCTGCTCTGATTTGTTGGAAAAAAGGTACGGAAAATCTTGGGGCAAATTAGGGCTCACGGCCGCCTCAGTGCACAATTTTCCGAAATTTCCCTCTAGAACAACAGCAGCGATTGGCAAACAGGCACTTTGCTCTTCTGCAACCTGTCTGATCCAGGCGCATTCGCCAGTATAGTCGCCAGGGGAGACGCAAGATGGGTGTGCTATGTCCATCGTCGCAGCTGAATCGCGAAGGGCCCGGCATTTCTTTCCATTGACCACAATTTTGCGCATGTAAGGCTCGAGTAACTTCAAGTTCTCGTCTGACTCGCGAATGCCAGCGAAAACAAACTCTTGCTTACAGCTAGATGAGATATGACCCTCGTTTTTACAGTTGTAGCATACCATTGGTCGTTTTGATTCAAAAGCTCGAGCGGTGTCGACGCGTTCCCTCGCGCTTGCTGTCGACTCAGGTGCCTCTCCTGGCTTTCTCCTTTCCCTCTCATTGTTAGTCGCTCCCTGACTGAATTCGTCACGCGGCGGAGCCATCTATTGTGCTGCATTTTGAGCAGTAAGCCGCCTTGAGGAGTCCCTCTTCTCTTTTGTATCCTCGCGATCCAACTGAAAATTCCTTCGCGTATAATACTCATCAGCTAGCTCAGCAGATTTGTCAATGTCTGTTCCCTTCATTCTGTCCTGAAGCCAGAGTCTGGCATCTTCAGGCAACACACGATAGAATTGCTCGAGGGCCACACAATCAATCACCCTGTCGTGGTTACCGTAAGCATCCGCACTTCTAAGCCATTCTTACAAATTTGACTTAAGCTGGTACACGAACTCTGTGCATGATTCACTGCCCCTTTTTGCTTGCCGAAACCGCTGCCGAAATGCCTCGGCAGACAAGCGGTACTTACGAAGGAGGGCCGCTTTGACCTTAGCGTAGTCGTCAGAGTCTTCTTTAGACAACCGTGCGATTACTTCCGCGGCCTCTCCCGGAATGACTGACAGAAGCTTCTGGGACCAGACGCCTTCATTTATCTCAATTTTCTCGCACGTGCGCTCAAAGTTCACTAAAAAAGCGCGATGTCTCCACCCGTCCTAAACGGCAGAATCAAATCTTGGATTTTCTGTCTTGGCATTTCGTCTGCCAGGGATAGCGAACTAGACTGCGCCGATGTTATGCGAAGCTGGTCAAGTTCTAGCTCTTTCATTCTAAGAGCATGTTGACGCTCTTCTCGCCTTTTACGCTCCTCAGCCTCCTCGCGTTCGCGTTTTTGACGCTCCTCAATTGTCTCCATAGCCTCTTCTACTTCTTCTTCAGTTATTCCCTCCGCTCTCATGACATCAAGAATATTTCCTTTACGGCTCGTCCTAGCAACAGAAACACCCAGCTGCTCACGAACATCGAGAAGGTCCCTCACTTTGAGCTTCTCCATTGTGTACCGCAACTCGTGCATGTTCCTTTCTGAAATAGCTTTGTCTCAGAAGCTATATTCTTCGACGTGAAGCAAGTCGAGAACCAGCCAAGCACTAGCCACCTAGAGATCTAAAAAGAACATACTTAGCTACTCTGTGCTAACAGGGTCTGACGACAAAAGACGAACGTCAGGCACTCACCCAACTAGAGCGGGTGACTTCGGCCATCTCGTCGTTGCCGTCGAGCGGTGTCGTGGGTGTCGTCGGGCCTGCCAAGATCCGCTCCAACTTTCCAGCCGTAGACGTCGGCGTAGCGGGTCCTATAGAGCAGCAAAACGATATCACGGTGGTCGTCCTCGGGCTTCCAAGGATCCGATCCAACTTTTCAGCCGTTGAGATCGGGGTAGCGGGTCCCAGAGCAGCAAAACGTTGAGGACAGGGGTAGCGTATCCCCCAGCTGCCAACCACTGTTAGGAATTTGCTCTGTCGCCATGGTAGCGGTGGCGAAGAGCGGCGAGCCGTCGAGCGGACTTCGATGAAGCCTTAGCCCGAAGGTGAAACAGGGAGGCAATCCGTTTGGAAAACAGCAACAAAAGTAGCGTTTACTGTAGCAGGTTGTCGTTTTACAGAGCCGGCCAGCACGACAACGTCGGCTGGGGCAAAATCTCCTAACATGGGGCCGGCTCGGCCTTAAATAGCGTCTTTGGTCCATTCTCTCAGACCAGTTCTCGGGCTCGGAGGGGGAGACGTAGCCATACCCGGAACTGCAAAGTGGTTCGGCGGAGGAAACGACGTTATCCCCGGACTGCACGGTTCTCCTGCACAGAAGGCGGTGCTGGGAGGGGGGGAGACAGTTCGTCGAAACAGGGCTCGATCTTGTGAGGCGTGCTCCCGAACCAGGAACATGTCTGTGGCACAACAGCACATACCCTCCAAGCATTGCCCTTATGGCCATCTGCTTTGCTGCTGACCTTAACAACGTCGGCTCGATGGTGACCGCCACGGTCGCATTTCAATGGCGGAAAAACGCAAAATATCTGTGCACTAGTGATGTCAGCGCACGTCAAAAAACTCCAGGTGACCGGAATTACAGGGGACTCAAACAAGACATTTCCGCAGCCTTAATCGCTTGGGAACGTTAAACAAAATAAGCCAAACCTTACGTCACCCTCTCTCTGAATGTTACACTGCCCAGCCCTGGTCAGAGAATGCACATGTACGACTGCTCTGGCTGCGATGTTCCTTCAGCGCCGCCGGGGTGGTCTAGCGGCTAAGGTACTCGGCTGCTGACCGCAGGTCGCGGGATCAAATACCGGCGGCGGCGGCTGCATTTTCGATAGGGGCGAAATTGCTGTAGGCCCGTGTGCTCAGATGGGTGCACGTTAAAAGAACCCCAGGTGGCCAAAATTTTCGGAGCCCTCCTCTACGGCGTCTCTCATAATCATAAGACGGTGTTGGGACGTTAAACCCCACATATCATCGTGATGTTCTTCCTCCATTTTAGCGCTTGCTTTGATCAACTCTTCGCAGAGATTTTACGTCTTGAATCACATTAAACGGGCTCGATCGATTCTCCTCATTGCGACAATGCTGTTTCAGGTCATAATCATCACGGCCATGCTTCCATTAGCGTTGAAGTTTATCTCGCACTTATGCGAGCCTCCCCCCCCCCCAAAAAAAAAATAGACCTAAACCCCTAATTTAAGCTCCGTCTCCTAGGAAACATCCCTCGGTTCTTTTCAGGAGGATCTTGATGACCGGATTGAGTTGATTTGTGCGCTCTCGTCTCGGCGATGGAAATGAGGTATTTTCTCCGGTGCCGCGCCCCCGTCCGCTTGCGTAACGTGCAAATCCCTTCTGCGGACATTACCGATGGCCTTGGCAAACGGGGGGTCCCGTACGAATCGATTCCGACTGACCCGTCGTCCTTATGCTGCCATTTTATCCAAATGCTATTCGATGATAACGTCCCGTCTCGGCCCTTCTAAAGACGCCAAGTCTCACAGAAGCCCGTATTTGAGCGGCGCCGCAGTCAGCTTGCATGAAAAAAGGTTTGGACCAAGGAGCATCCAATCTCGCCGTGACTAAGGCGTCGCCCATCTCCCGCGCCTAAAACTAGCACGATTGGGCGTCGTCTTACTCCGCGAATTGCGAGTCTAAACCCTCTCTCTGTCGAGAGCTGTGACGTTAAGTGCGTCACGTCGTCTGCTCGAGGCAGATTGCACCCTAGTCGGGGGCGCCAAACGACCAGCCGATTCGGGAGCCGGCGCTCTGGTCGCTAATTGCTCTTCGCAATTTGCGCGTTGGTTTGCGTTTTTTTTACGATTTCAGGAGCGCTCTCCGCAGCAACCCGGTCGTTCTGTTTCCAGTCTCCCCGTAAGCAAGAAATCAAAAAAAAAAAGAGAATGACCCTCGCTTTGTCTTTGTCGGGTGATAGGTGTTTATTCGAGGGTCGTTGGTGATGCTGAAAGCCGTTAGCCGAATAAGTGCCGTGATTGGGAAAACGTGGCTCGTTAGGGTGGCATTGATTACGCTGGGAGAGTCAGAAGCGCCGAATGGCGGTGCGTGCATCTGAAGATTGCGGTGCGCGCTGGCAGTTGCTCCATCGTAGCCATTCTCGTAGGAGTCTTTTCAGTATTGTGGATGACGCGGCCTTAACGTAGATTTAGTTTGTTTCATGGGAGTTTAACGTACACTGACTTCGCATCATGCATGATCTTGACGTTGACTTGGTTCTATCGTCTTTTGAGTATGTATGCTCGTGAGTGTGTCTTTATGTGTGCCTGTATATGTACACGTGGAAAACATGAAAATGTCGGGACGGGGGGGGGGATTTCATAGCATATACAGTAACTGTAGGACGCCCTAAACCTGCTCTTATCCGCCAATGGTAGGGCGACTAAACAAGTAGAGCGTATAACGGATGCATTTCACGGCTAATATTCGACATTTTCATTTCCAGATAACTGAGAGATTGTTCGTGCGACAAGGGTGGGCTATTTTTTCTTTCTCAGTGTACATAACGTGTGCTGCGAAGATATAGAAAGCAGGTGCGCCATAAAAAAAGGTGTCCACGTGGTCGGAACGGTCACCTTTTAGAACTGTTCAAACACATAGTAGCGTCGTTTGTAGATGATGCGAAACTTGCGAAGAGGGAGAGACAGAGGGTCCAAGAGAGAAGAAAAGCCGAGTATACTTCTACAACGCAACCGTACGCAGAAGAGGTGGAAGAGAGTGCATGCATAGTAAAGCATAGCATAGCATAGTAAGGGAATAAGAATGTGACAGCAGGAGCAAGGGAAGGATGAGGGGATAGCGTAAAGCATATAGCCATGGATGGTTAATACAGTGCAGAAAGGAGAGGTGGCGATGCAAGAATCAGGAGGAGAGATGTGTGAGTGAGGAGGATAGAAAAGATAAGGGGGACAGGGTAAAGCATATCATAGCCATCTGTTGTAAAGTATGGCAATGGGTGGAACGAAGGGGGATGTGAGGGTGAGAATGATTGAATGGAGCATAGTATATACATGTATAGTATAGGTGTGGCAAAGGAAACACAGGATCAGGAGGAGCAAAAGGACAAAGAGGATGATAAACCATAGCGTAGTCTTGTATGGTAAAGTCTCGTTTAGTACAGCACTGCGGGGATGGGAAGAGAAGTGAGGGTTAGAGTAAGAGAAAGGGGTGGGAAACGCCACCGTGAAGCACAGCTACTTCCTCAGCCATTGCACCACTGGTGCGTAGGGGCTGTAGACAACGAAGAGGAGACCCACACCTGTTCGTCTGGCTACATTGAAAGTAACATATATCAACTGACTGAGCCAGCGCTCGTGGCTGTCGCTCGCGTCTCTTATTCCCCCTGTATTTGTAACAGGTGCCGCATTTCTTCATCAAGTGGGTCATAATGTAACGGCCTTAAGGATGTCTCGCATGCACGCTATAGCTCATTCTCATTTCGCCTGTGACGCACGTGCTCCACCACCTCGAAGTCGCGTCTGCGTATCGTTCCGCAATGCCTCGACGGTTAACGGGGCTGGTAGACGGCGTGGTATTATAATTCAGAATTATTATTAAGCATTCCAAGTCACTTTAGCAATTAACAAATCTTAATTTTACTTGATTAGTTAAGAATCGCAGTTCCTTTTGAACAATGCACATGAGTAGAAACACCCGCGATGGTGCGACTTGAGCCGCAACATTATTAACAGTTACTTGAATGGAGACAGCTCAAAATGTGAGGAATTCACCTGCTATTTCACTGAACAAGCTAACTTGGAGTGAGAGTATAGTAAAAAAAGAAGGGAACGGGCGCTAAGACAGTACTGAAGTTTCTAACGCACGAAAAAGCACATGGACAGATGAACATGGGACAGGCTTTACTTGCAACAATGTTTATTTCAGAAAGAGGTAACCGTTTATAGACGCAACACCACTTTTGAATCATCATGATTTCAAGACAGGGAGCTTAGCCAGTTTTTAAAATGGGTGGCCAACATGCACGTGGGAAAAGTGAAATTAAAAAAAAAATCCGCCTTTTGGACTGCAGTGCAAAACAACTTACAGGAGAGAAACTTGGTGTAACAAGACCTGCTAACGAAGAATAAAGCGATTGTCGAAAAAAAACGCAAATATTTTCGCAAGTTTTTTTGTTTTGTTCTGCATTAACTTGCATCTCTGCCTCTTATAACGATACACTGAACATAACTACGTCAATTTTATTCCTTGGTAGCATTATTTTTCTTCTAAGCCGTTGTTTTAACAATTTCACCGAAATAAAAAACTAATCGACTTTGTTACAGCGAGATTGTACTGTACATTAGATATAATGCTCGCTAATGTGTCCTTCCTGTTTCTCTTTGCCGCTTACAGGAGACCAATCATTGCGGTTTCTGATAAAAGTCTTCGAAGAGCGGCAGGCACGCCTTCGAGTTCCGTCCAATTCCCGTCGTCGTTTTTGACCGACGGGTGAGCATCGCCGGCGCGGCCCCGACCGCGTCGCCCATTGGGCCTCTGCCGCTAGTCCGTCCTTAGCAGCGCAGCCGTGGCGGCGGTAACGCTGTCGGGCTGTCCGCACTGCTGCATGGACGAGGGCCGCTTCTGCGTCCTCTCGGCCTACGACATGAACGGCCTGCCTTCCTCCCTGGATACCAGGGGAGGTGGCACGGCTGGCACGAACGCCGCAACCGCCACCACGACTCCTGGTGGCGTTGTCACCACCACCCGCACGGGCTCGACGGGAGGAGGCGACGCCGACCTGGCTTCCAGCTCCACGAGGACAAGATCTGTGTGTGCCAGGGCGTGCTCCTCCTTCTCCAGGCTCGGGCGGTGGTGAGTATTACGCCAAACCTCTATGCTTTCCGGTGAAGCAGTGTTACCTAAAGTGCCAGTCAGCAGGCTCCGGAACACGCAGGATAAGGTCGCGCATTTTTGCTGTGCGTGACCAACCTCCTTCAACGTGCAGTGACGTCAACTCGGTGATTGGCGACGTGATGTAGCACGCAGCTCGTCGATTGGTCTAAACCAGGTATCAATAGGAGTAATTTAGTCAACGTCGCCGATCGCCGAGTTGACGTCACTGCGTGTGGAAGAAGGTTGGTCACACGCAGAAAAAAATGCGCGAGCTTTTCCTGCACGTTACGGAGCCTGTTGACTGGCCCTTTAAAGAAATGCCCCCACCTCCCCAAAAGGAATCCTGACGAACTGCGAATGCATTTCTAGCGCCGAGAGAGAGAGAGTACTGTTGCCGTCAGACATTTGCCTTCCCCGACTTCTGCCATCGGCTTGAGAAGCACCCAGCCAGCGAACGGTCGAAAGTTAGGAGCGAGTAGATGAGAGAGTGGGGCACCAGCGTTCTTGGCTCGGCGTTGGCGTTTCACACGGCGTCTCGAGCACAAATTTCAGGATATTCTTGTGAGGCGGCCAGTCAGCGAATGGCTGAGAGGGAGGCGCGAGTGGACGGAAGAGTGGGGCACAGGGAGGAGAGAGATCGAACGTTGAGAGGAGCGGCCAAGCACTGTACCTACCTTCTCCTACACTCTTTCACTCCACATGCTTCGGTTGATTGGGGCGAGGATAACTGCGTGCGCCCGCAGGTGCTGATATAGGAGAGGGAGTGAGAGCGGAGAGATAACACCTTCCGTCGTGCGGACACCAACGCGGACAACGCCGGATGCTGGACATAGCCAGACTAAGTAATGCATTTGCGTTTGAAAAACCGCCAGGTCAAGGCGAAACGCGTAGCACATGTCATAGCAGAAGCTAGAAGAGTGGCCTTTCAGAGCCCTTTTAAGCATTCATTGAATAAGTGCTACAAGCACACTTTCAAGGTACCCACTACGCCATTGATCATCACAGTATTTGCGTAGCAGGGAGGCATTCAGTATGCCATCCTTTGTCATTTTTCCTAGAAGCGTGGTACCCGCTACACACGAGAGAAGAACTGTGTGCATTTTTTATGCTGTCGCTGACAACGGTGAAGAATTGCGCCGGAAGCGTTTGTAATGAGTTAGAACATTCGATGACCCACTCGTTACGCAATTCGCATTGTGTGATGCCTGGTTGTCCTTTGGCTGTTTTAAAACGCTTTATTACACATACGAAAAATCCGTAAACAGGGGTCTTATCGAGCCAATGTTTAGACAAGCGAACTTGTCTTCATCAAGGCTAGAACAGAAATTATTTCTTTAGTGCTAGCGTGTTTACGCTTCGTGCCCTTTCCTCCATCCTATCAAAGGAGGGGCAACATTGGATATGGTGGTGTGAGAAAGTATGGAAGGGGGGATCGCGGTGACGATTTTCATGTATAAAAAAAGGAACAGGTATTCTGTGAACAAAAAAAACGAAGTGTTGGGTAGGTAAGGATCTACATGTATCGCAGAGTCTAAGTTGACGAACCGGTTTCCAGAAATTAGCAATGGCAGGATTGAATTTTCTAGATGAAGGGCTTATCTCGCAGTGGTTTTATTTTTGTATGTACTATATCGAGTGAATTCCAGCATTTCTGAATTTGAAGAACATGATAATGCATAAAAAATTAGAGTAGTTCTATTGCCCAAATAACACTTTGCTCACTCCCTTCCAAGATGCAAGACTTGTAAACACCTACAAGACGACATCGTAGTTAAAAGTGCCAGAAGTGATTCTGTTCACCTTATATATTGTCACGTGCTACAAAAGGTCTTCAACTAGGAAGAACTGAGCCGGCGGGGAGACGCAACGAAAACTAGCAAGATAGCTGCTTCAATAATAAACAACTAGCCAAAGCACGCGCTGCCCCAGAACATCGTCTTTCATTCTCGCGGGCAGTCGTGGTTTGTGCTCGCCGTAACTAGCGGCCAAGTGGCATTGTTCACCCTCTGAGAAAAAAAAAGCATCACTCTGATGCTCGGAAAGTACAAAAGCAAAGTCTGGGCGAACCAACAGAAAATACGCGCATACATAAAAACAGCGATATGGTTCATGCGCAGTCGCACTACCGCGTGAAGTATGGCTTCAGGCGCACCACGTGGACAATCTCTGAGGAGTGCCTTCGCCGTCGTGGCGAGAAAGCGCCGCCAGGGACTACCTCGTAGTTCACATCGCTCACGCGTCGCAAGACTTTGTATGGTCCGAAGTAGTGACTGAGCAGTTTTTCTGACAGTCCCTGGCATCGGACTGGAGTCTACACCCAAACTTGATCGCCGGGATGGTATTCAACTTGTCGATGGCGAGCGTTGTAGCTGCATGCGTCTGTACTCTGCTGGCGTGTAATGTGTAGGCGTGCTAACTGGCGTGCTTCTTCGGCGTACTGGGTAAGCTGTACAGCATCAGGAGCGATCAAAGCATCGCAATTGTGTGGAAGCATCGCATCCAGCACGGTATGGACCTCACGTCCATAGACAAGACGGAAAGGCGTGAATCGCGTAGTTTCCTGGACGGCAGTATTGTACGCGATTGTGACGTACGGTAGCAACTGGCCCCAGGTCTTATGCTGAACATCTACGTACACAGATAACATGTCAGCGATGGTCTTGTTGAGTCGCTCTGTCAAGCCGTTGCTCTGCGAATTATATGCCGTGGTCTTGCGATGGCTCGTGTAGCTGAGCTTGAATAAGTCATGAATGAACTGGGCCGTGATTGCTGTTCCTCTGTGATTACGCACGAAGGGGCGCCATGTCAAAGAACGATCTGGTCCATGAAGAATTGGGTGACGTCGGAAGCAGTAGCACGTTGTAGTGCCTTTGTTTCGGCGTACTTCGTCAAATAGTCGGTGGCTACTACGATCCACTTGTTGCCGGCAGATGATAGCGGAAAGGGCCCCAGTAAATCCATTCCTATTTGATCAAATGGCGCTCTGGGTGGTTCTATTGGTTGAAGAAGCCCCGCGGGCTTTAGTGGCGGGGATTTGCGGCGTTGACATTCCCGGCAGGTTTTCACGTATCGCTTAACTGATGCAGAAAGCTTAGGCCAGTAGTATGCTTGTCGAACTCGAGCGAGAGTTCGAGAGGAACCTAAGTGACCAGATGTGGGCTCATCGTGGCAGGCAAGAAGAATGTCGTCACGCATGTCAGTTGGCACGACTAGAAGATAGGTTCTCTCATTGCCGTTGGAGTTTTTCTTATACAGGACCCCATCTCGCAGACAGAACGATGACAGACTTCGAGAAATACATCGAGGTGTGGACGAGTTGCGTCCTTCAAGGTTTTAGATAACTGCGCGAGTTTCATCGTCCGCACGCTGTCGCGTAATCAGATATGTTGTAGTAAGGGCCCCAAGGAAACTATCGTCTTCCTTGGTGTCGTGGCCACAAACTTCGACAGGAGCACGGGATAATGAATCAGCATCTTCGTGCTTGCGGCCCGATTTGTAAGCGATCGTGAAAACGCATTCCTGCAGACGAAGACTCCATCGTGCCAGTCGCCCACACGGGTCCCATAGGTTGGCTAACCAGTACAACGAATGATGGTCGGTCACTACCTTGAAGTGGCGTCCGTAAAGGTAAGGCCTAAATTTCATCGTGGCCCATACAACAGCGAGGCACTCTTTCTCTGACGTGGAGTAGTTGACCTCCGCGCGGGAAAGGGTGCGGCCTGCGTACGCCATCACGCGCTCTGTGCCCTCTTGTTGTTGTACGAGGACAGCACCAAGACACACGTTTCTGGCGTCAGTATGAATTTCAGTATCAGCGTCTTGGTCAAAGTGAGCGAGGACTGGTGGTGTCTGCAAACGGTCCCGTAGTTGAGAAAGCTGCGTCCTGTTCTTCCTCCCCGACGAATGGAACATCTTCACGAGTGAGTCGAGTGAGCGGTTCAGCAATCCAAGAAAAATTGGCTATAAAGTGGCGATAGTACGCGCAGAGCCCTAGAAAGTGACGCACTGCCTTCTTATCACGTGGAACAGGAAACTAGGCCACGGCGGTACTTTTGTCAGGGTCTGGTCGAATACCATCCGCACTGACAACATGGCCGAGAAACTTAAGTTCCTTGTAACCCAAATGGCATTTTTCTGGCTTAAGTGTCAGGTTAGCAAAGCGGAGCGCTATTAGCACATTCTGCAGACGCTTCAGGTGCTCCTCAAAGGGGGCAGAAAACATGACAGCATTATCGACGTGAACTAAGCACGTGTGACACTTTAGACCGGTAAGAACAGTGTCCATCATTCTCTGGAATGTCGCAGGTGTAGAACAGAGGCCGAAGGGAAGCACTTTGAATTCATATAGGCCATTCGGTGTAACGAAGGCGGTTTTTTACGATCTCGTTCATCAACTTCGATCTGCCAGTAGCGACAATATGTAGTTTTGCCGGCACTAGTGAGAGTGTTATTACCTTATTGAATCTTCATATTGTCATAAACAGTACATTGGTGAAACAGGGACACCTGTTATTGTTATATTAAACGCTCATCGTTCGAGCAGGGCAAGGAAATCTCCGAAAGCAGCGGCACAATGTTTTAATGTTGTAGGATACGACTTACACGATCTCAAACTCTACATGCTTGAAGCTTTTGGTTCGCAAGAGACAGAAAATATATAGTCGTACCTTATTCTCAAGTTTAATGCACTCCAGTCAGTAGGTATAAACGTCTTTAAAGGGGTTCAATAATTCATTCGGTATGGTGCATACACAAAGAAAACCCCTATGAGTTTTCAATTCCAAACCGCAGCTACACGTGTTCATCCGCAGCTACACGTGCGACGCAGCTACACGTGTTCATCCTTACCTCCCCACCGCTCCCCCCCTTTTTTTTTGTTCACGGAATACGGGTTAATTTTTCACTCATACAATTCTTCATAGCAATCCCCCCCTCCCCCGCTCTCACACACCACCATATCGAATGTTGCCCTTTCTTTGTTAGGATGGAGGAGATGGCACGATGTGTAGACACGCTAGCGCTGGAGAAATCAGTTCTGTTCTAGCATCGAGGAAGACATGTCCGCTTGTAGAAACATTGGCTCGACACAACGCCTGTTTAAGGATTTTTCATCGCAAGCTTGTATCTTCCCCTTCCTACCGTTTTTAGGATTATTACTCATAGTTACGCCATTCCTTTCCCGGCATTAAGCCTTCCTGCAGTCTCTTTGCTGCAGAGTTTCAAACACCGAAGTTGTGCTCCCATATCGTTTCCTAAGGGCAAGGCTTTCGATAGATTACCTAACTAATGTGAAAAGAAAGCGCCTTATGAAAGACTTAATACAAAATGTTTTTACTGTGCCCCTGTTCCGTTCAAAGTATGAAAAATCATATGGTCATGACGTACTAAAGCGAGTGAAAAACATGTGTATACCACCCAATGTGAAAACCTTCTTTTTTGAACTTCATACGGGAACCTTGCCAGTAAAAACGTGGCTTGAAGAGAGAGGGATGTATGTATCATGGGGAAGCAGCTGTCTCCTGTGTAACAAACCTGAGACCATTGAACATGTGTTTATTGATTGTAAGAACGCTATTTTTTTTTGGGACATTTTACAGAGGACTTTGAAAAATATTTACCTCTTACTTCATATGGAATTCGTTTTTTTGCCTTGTTATAGTTCTGTGCAAAATTTGGATGTTATATTTTTACTCGGTATTCATTCGGTTTGGCGTAGTATGCTATCGTACAGACTCTGTGATGTGAGAGTTCTATCCGTTAATGAGTGTTTCGTGGAAGCTGTTATAAAAGTGCGAGATGTGTATAAGACTACCGACTGTGTTGAAGATGTAATATCTTTGTTCGAAGCGTTATCACGCATGAAACACGTGTGATAGTGATTGTCAGATTAGCTTGACCTGTAGTCAAGAAGGTAATAAATAAAGAAAAAACAATGTGGGGCAGTGGTAGTATAGTGGGCTAGCCTGCAGGGGACTCGGGTTCTAATCCCATTGTGCCTGTTTTATTTTTCTTATTTTACACAATGGCAGCGGACAACTACGGTGCACGCGGCGCTTGTGGTGATTTCATCCAAGCTTTCGTTGTAAAAAAACGTTTGAAAGAAATTAAATAGAGGCAGCGGTGAACAATATTGAATTAAGGTAACTGCAGATATGAGCTGTCTGCTAACCCTTGTCAATGTGGGGGTTGGCGGTGGTTGTAACTCAAAGTACGCAGCCCAAACTCCCCCAAAACTGCAGCTAAGTGCGCAGTGTATACTTGAGAAACGCAGTCCACGTCTTCAGAATCACCATCATGGGCCTTTTCTACTTTTTCTTTTGCAAATGTAGAACGTAAGACCCACAGGAAGATGTTGTCGCCCTAAAGGGCTTATATGCAGCCGCGCGGCGATGGCCAGTGCGTAAATGCATCCGGAATGTTAGTGAGGTTGCTATCGCAATAAAAGCCGGTGGGTGCCGGTGATCCTGGGAATAGAATGCAGTACTTCCGGCGTAGAAAGTGGATGACCTAACTACTTGACCGGAAGGTTGGTACATGCGGGCAGGCGCGTCTTCTCTTTTCTAGCAGCCGTCACTCTTATACGAACGCACCGCAAGTACGAGCCTATCTATGCGGTTTTCTGAGCCGGAGAACAGCTTCAAAATTGTAAAGTTTATGGCGCCGGGGCTCACTCTTATCAGCCTGTTCCTGTAGAGCAAAGGTTGCCACAACTCCCTGGCGGGGAAGTGATGTATACCTCGGCTGAAGAAAAGCGTGCAGTGCATCTTGAGTTAAGATCATCATCACGCTCAGGAGGCAGCCTTATTTCGTCCCAGAAAACGTCGACCTTTCGGGACGTGTCACTGGTGAGGAAGTTAAGCTAGCGAATCTCTAATTCTTCTTGCATGGCGAGGTGGGTATTGATTGGTGTCAATTGACTTACCCTCTCAGTGCACTGACGAGTCTCCCTCTCTATCTCTTTATACAGCGAGCACGTTGGACAAGGTGCTACCAATAACGTGCCAAGTTTGCATGTGGAGAAGTGCGCGGTTAGCTGGAACAAGTGATTTGGTTGGCTACCGTCATTAACGTCCTCGTCAAAAAGAAACCGAGAAGTCAACCATGCGCGCCTGTGGCTTACTGTCTTACACCGAGGTAAAGATAATGAGAAACAAAAAAAAAAGGGGGGGGGTGGAAAGTGCTCTCAGGTGTTACATGTGTCACGAACATGCGTGTTTAACTATCAACTGCCAACAATCAGTAACTAATACCAGTGAAGATTTGAAATTTGGCTGAGTGACACTAGTAATGTCGTTACTTCCTGCGAAAGCTACTTGATCAAGCCGTGATCATACGATTGTGTAGTTCTTGTGCTTATGGTTTGAAACGTTTCTAAGGCTCTTTATTTTGCGATTTATACCTTTGCGTTGATCTGTGAAAAGCAGCGGTCTCAACCCGAGCTAGTAAAAAAAAAAGCGAATAATGCTTTGCAAGCTGAAAGCAGTTCAGTTGACTCTACTTAAAACTGAAACACACACACATACAAATAAAAAAAATTATTAGTCTTCCTTCCTCCAATCAGAGAGCTAAGATGAGGTTACAATAACTAGACCCATTTTAAGGCAGTGCTTACTGCGATTTCGATCTCTAACTATCTACATTACCGTGCAGGAAAACCAACAAAGCTGAACGCACAGACGCCATTGTCATCGTTGTCATCATCGCCTCTTTGATTACACGACAGGACGACGTAATGGGCTAACGCCGCAGAACGTCTTTGATGGCGTCGAGTCAAAGTTTGGACAAATCGATGAGCACTTTAGTGTTTGCGTCGCCGGTAAACCACCGTAATAAATTACCACTCACACACAACGGCACTGCAGTTCTCGATAGGGATCTTTGTAAGAGCCTCATATAGGAGGGCAAAGCACTGCAGCGTTTTCGTGGGAGATAGTTTAGCTGCCGCTGCGGTGCACGCTTCTGAGCGGCTAAAAGCACGTTTTTTTTTTTTTTACCGGTTATCACGCATTTCTTATTGTGAGAGAATACACTAGATATTTTTTTTATTTACCTTTCACTTTGCTTTGAAAAAATTTTCTTGGAGCAAAGCTTTCGAGCAGCGGCTCCCTTTTCTTTCTTTCGCCGTTTAAACTGGTGCATTACTAAAATATATATATATATATATTGAGCGAGAAATATAATAGTCTGAAATGGAATTTATCAACAATTTCTCTTCCGCCTTGTTGAAAAATACGATAGCTGACGACCCGTTTTTAATATTACTTATTTTTTTGAACCCACCTATAAGGGAACAAAGTGAGAAAGAAAAAGAAAAGCCTTTTTTCATGGTTGCCTTGTTGTTTCGGTAAAAGAAAAAAAAAAGAAGCGTTGTGGTGCGTGTTGCCTATGGTGTGATGTCAAAGCCACCCGAGTTGTGGGAGAAATGGATCCCCGGAAGAAATTGTTCTTTCAGTGTATTTTTTATTTGTTTAAACAGGCGCCGAGAAAGACGCTGAGCCGAGCTTTATGGCAGTTACCGGAAGCAGTTGCCGGAATCTGAAACTGAGGAAGGGGGGGGGGGGGGAGATTTCTTTTTTTTTTTAAGCGAACCGCGTCAGGAGCAGTGCAAAAAAAGAGATTGTGCAATGGTTTATTGATCGGTTCGAGCGAAGGCCTATTTTGCGAAAGACTGACACGAAGGCCACGTTCTGTGAAACGGCGTCACGCGCTGCTTTGATGAGCCTTGCTACGGGCGCGATGCGTGTGCGTGGCTGTTGGGTGAGTGCAGTTTATGCTTAATGTACAGTACTCACGGATTGAAACAGTACTCTCGGAGCGTGTGGCCGACGGTACATGTTCCGCCGCTAGTGGGTGCTGTTATGACCGGCATCGGTAGGCGCCATGCTGTCGCTGAGAAGCGTAGCCGGGCCGCGTTCCCACGCCTGGAACCCAGGTTTTCTTGGAACCAGCGTCGAGATCTGACGGGGGAGCGGCGCTCTTTTAACCCTCAAACAAGTAGCCGACTCGCCGAATGCTTATGCCCGCCAGGTATTGTCCCGGCTAGCCGGCGGATGAGACGTCACGTCGCCACGAAGCGGTAAGCCGTTCCAGAGGGGACAACAAAGACAGCGTCTTCCTTTGTAGAAACGGCGACCGCCGCCACAAAGTGCCCTGCTAATTGAGCAGACAGATTGGCGGACCGTTTGATGTCTGCTGTCCGAAGCTTGGGACCCCTCGACCAGTGACACACACGACGAGCAAGAGCCCCTCTGGCGCCACCTTTAAGTGCAGTGATCTTGACTCGAAATTGGCTGTTCACGTGCGCCGTGCCTGCTCGTACCCCTCACCTGTTGTGTGTGTATGTGATTGGTGTTCCACTGAAGAAGGAGGAGCCCGAGAGGGCTTATAACGGCGCCGCAGAGTGCAGGACGTCGCTCTGAACCAAGAAAAGGTTTAACCACCACGCTCGTGGTTTGTGAACTCTTAACCTCATGCTGTAAATATTTGTAAATAGTGCCATAAACCTTGTTTGTTTTTCGTATCCCCATCTTGTAAGCGGTCGTTTCCTCAACCCGAAGCTACACCACGCTACCACAGCACCCCGAGTTCCCGACAACTGGTGGCAGTGGTGGGATCGCAACAACTGGTTGGCAGCGGAGGGATTCGAAGCTACAAGTGACAACAACAGTCGGCCCAGGAGAAGCAGCTGGCTCGAGACATGGATCACGTATGGGTGAGTGCTTGGCTTTTCCTTTGAGTGAACCAGGTTCTAAAAGAGGGTTAAATTTTAGAACTGGTAGTTAACTTTGCCGAAAGACTCAGTTTCGCCGTTTCGGAAAGTTATTTTGGAAGTAGCGAGCACTCGGTACGATCATGGACTTACGGGAGCTGCAGAAGTCAGACTTGTTGCTGTTGTGTGAGGAATTGGGGATCGATACAAAGGGTTTGGCACGAAAACCCATAATCATTCAAGCGATTAATGATTTGGGGGCTGATGATGAGGAACTAAGTGAAGAATGGGACCTCATCATCGAAAGAAAACTAAGAGCAGCTCAGATGGAAGGAAAGAGTGAAGACGAAAAACTACACCTCAAGCTAGAGTTTTTCAAACAAGACTATGAGTTGAGTATGAGGCTGGGACGCCAGCAAGGAGTACTTCTCGAAAATGAGGCAGAGTTCGAGATGTCTAGGTACATGCAGCCATATGAGGTATCATGGGATATGGGCCTGTATCTCAGACTCTTTGAACGAAAGTGTAGTCAACTTAAGTGTGAGCGAGACACCTGGTCTCAGAAGCTACGCACGGTTCTGCCCTGCGAGGCAGCGGATGTTGTTGCGCGTCTCAGTGAGCAGCACGCGAACAACTATGAAGTTATCAAAGCAGAGCTGATCAGAAGATTCGGAACTTCGGTTAGCAAAAAGAAAGAAAGACTCGCACCGGAGTCTGAAAGTGAGGCGCGTCACAAAGCGCTGGAAGTTGAGGCGCGTCAGGAAGCGCCAGGACCAGGGATCGCGCAAGAAAAAGACCCGCATATTCTCGAAGGCGTCAATCTAGAGCATGTCGAGAACGAGCCCTTGGCCAGTCTCGAGATAGAGACAGTATCAAAAGACGGTCCTTGCGAGGATGAGGTGTGTGCCAGCAGCCCTAATGGGCTCAGTAAGGAGCTGGAAACCATCCCCATGCCTCGAGAGGACGTCTCGAAATTTTCACATGTAGATATGGTTAGCGCAGTGGCTAATGAGAGTGAGAACGCGAAGCTTCAGGAGTGCATCGATGCCATCGGAGAGGGCCAAGTTAATGATTCTATCAGCGCTAACAAAGATAATTTGGCCCGGCAGTCCGTCGTGACACCGAGTATAAAATGTTTGAGCGTGGGGGAAAATGTAGCACTAGCTCCAACGAGCTTCCCAACCCCTCAGCTCCCGACGCAACATGATGATGGCATCGAGAGAAAGGAGGCAAGAAAACATCGCCGAAAAAGAAAGAAGCAGAAGCGTTCGTCACTGTGCAAGCCTAGGTCAGGCCCCACTCAGTCGCAAGAAAGACGAGAGGGTAGGCCGTTAATCCGTTCCAGGAAACGTCCATGGTGGCGTTCCGAGAGGTACAAGCGGCAAGCCAGGTGTAGAGGGGGGAAACGAGGTGCGTTACCCCAACGAAAAGCGCGGTTGCGTTCGACAACTTCGGGAAAGCGGCCTTGCCTGAAGGATCAAAGTCGAAAGCACAGAGTGGCTAAAAACCGCGTCGGGGCGAGCACAAAGAGACAATGTCCCCTGTCTCCATCCTGTTTCTGGCGTCCTTTTCACATTCCTGAGGGGAACAGGAAGAAGTGGAAAATGAGGTATGACGGCAGTGCACTGCTTAGAGTTTGTGCATTTTGTAGCTTCTGGCGTGCTCGAAAACCGCCGGGACCGCGACCCCATCGTGTGCGATTCAGAGGAATCTAGTTGAGAAAAGGGGGCGGTCAGTTTTAACAATGGTTGCACGTGCGTGTTAAGTATGGCTACTGATTATTGAATTGGAGATGCATATTGGTCTGTTTAAGTTTGTAAGTCACATGATGCGGAGTAAATTTTTGAAAAGGAAAACCGCCGAAATAAAGGCTGTAAATTGAAGTCCATTAATCATTTGTACGAATATACCGAGAAGGTAAAAACTAAAAAAATTGTTGTTTTTTTTTTAGTGTTTCAAAGGTTTAGTTTAATATCGTATGCCTTTACTGTCATGTGGATGTGGCGTGAATTGGCATTTAAGGAAGAAGATATTAACATAGACCAGATGATTTCGTAAAAGGGTTAAGTTTGGCGCAACACAGTGCAGTTGTCGTTGCGCGTTATGAGACTTGAGAGCCATTGGCACACGGTTATAAAAAAACCTTCGCGATTGTTGTGAGGTGCTTTTCAGGTGTTTTTACCTATGGTTATTTTTGTGTTGTACACGGTGTGTTACAATGTAACGTAAGAAAGACAAAGTGTGAGGGATTAAGCGTTTGGTTAATAGCGCCGTGTATTTTGCAATGCTTAGAAATGAGAGTAATTGAACGCTCAGGAGAGCCCAGTGAGATTTACTCAGAGGCATTAGCAAAGGCAATTTGCTTCAACCAAACGAACCTTCTAGAAAGAAGTGTTTGTCTCTGTTTTGTTGGTTTTCTTTGAAGACAATTGATCAAGGATCATATGAGCGAAACGGGAAGCTTTTTTCTAATTCTGAGCAAACTAAGAGTATTTTGGCCACAGTGTAGGCCAAAGATTCAGAAAAGCTAGAGAGCTTTATGTCTCAGTGGAAGACAATTATGGGCGGCCGTAAACAAAGACGGACGTTCGGACAAAAGTAGCGCTCACTGAATCCGAGTTCCTGACTGATGCTCTCAGCGGGACAGAACCGATGAAAGTAGTCAAGCGATGAAAAAGAGCCTGCTGATTTATATCAGGACGACAATGGTATCAAGCAAAGCTGCGCTTTACTTGAGCCAGAAATTGGGCTACAGGAGATAACGTACTGCGCTTCAGGAAATGAATGCGCTTGCCTTGTGCAGGCCATTCATCAGTTGCAGGTTATCTCAGAGGTGCTAAATTTAAAGTAGGGACAGACCATTTTCCCCTTACTTGGCTGCAAACCGTGACATAAAAGAATAGTCGCCTTGTGAGGCAGAGCTTGATTCTTCGAAAATACAATTTTGGCATTAGGTAAAAGAAGGGCAAATTGAATGGAAACGTTGACACGCTTAGCCGCCCTTTCTAAGCCATTCTGGGGTGCTCTTTCTGTATCAAAATTGATATTTTAGTTTTTTTCGTGCATCTTATGTAAATTTGTAAGGTAGCACGTCCGGTTTTTCAGCTCAAGTGAGTCCTGAGAGTTTTGAGTGTGAGCTTTTGTTAAAGCTAGGAAATGAAAATTGGTTTCCATCCCTCTTTTGGCTTGGTTTGATCGAAGGGGGCCGAGTGCTTGCTTGTACAGGTGGTCGAGAATCAGAGATGCTGTCGAAGATTCGGCAATCACCCGGACCATGCCACAAGCGAAGGCCAGTTCCTGGCATTCAACTACTGACCTTTTCGTCGTCCCTGCGAGCAGCAGTGTTGACTGCTGCCCTCCGTGACTCATCTGGCGAGGGGGAAGCTGTTATGACCGGCATCGGTAGGCGCCATGCTGTCGCTGAGAAGCGTAGCCGGGCCGCGTTCCCACGCCTGGAACCCAGGTTTTCTTGGAACCAGCGTCGAGATCTGACGGGGGAGCGGCGCTCTTTTAACCCTCAAACAAGTAGCCGACTCGCCGAATGCTTATGCCCGCCAGGTATTGTCCCGGCTAGCCGGCGGATGAGACGTCACGTCGCCACGAAGCGGTAAGCCGTTCCAGAGGGGACAACAAAGACAGCGTCTTCCTTTGTAGAAACGGCGACCGCCGCCACAAAGTGCCCTGCTAATTGAGCAGACAGATTGGCGGACCGTTTGATGTCTGCTGTCCGAAGCTTGGGACCCCTCGACCAGTGACACACACGACGAGCAAGAGCCCCTCTGGCGCCACCTTTAAGTGCAGTGATCTTGACTCGAAATTGGCTGTTCACGTGCGCCGTGCCTGCTCGTACCCCTCACCTGTTGTGTGTGTATGTGATTGGTGTTCCACTGAAGAAGGAGGAGCCCGAGAGGGCTTATAACGGCGCCGCAGAGTGCAGGACGTCGCTCTGAACCAAGAAAAGGTTTAACCACCACGCTCGTGGTTTGTGAACTCTTAACCTCATGCTGTAAATATTTGTAAATAGTGCCATAAACCTTGTTTGTTTTTCGTATCCCCATCTTGTAAGCGGTCGTTTCCTCAACCCGAAGCTACACCACGCTACCACAGCACCCCGAGTTCCCGACAGTGCGCGTAGAATCCAATGCGCTGCATCGTGGTATATAGCTAGGGGGAGAACACCTACGGAGCAGGATTACTCCTTCCGGTCGCCAAATTGTCCGCCTGTAGTTCACCATGTGTACACTGCCAGGGTGGCGCTGCAAGGCTCACGCACATCTGCATGGCGACCGAACTGGCTCGCCGCTGCGTATCACTTTTTTTGCCACGCCAGCAGACGACCCTCTCGTTCTGTGTGCTTAGGCGAAGTGATATGCATGCTGCGCAAGTAAAACACAGGATTCCGTTAGACATTGCACCTTGCGTGTTTTCGTAGACATGATAAACATATGCCCAAAATAATGGAAAGTTTACTTCTGGTTTCTGCCTTGACAAGAAAGAAAATGAGTGCCAGGCTTGCCTTCATGCAGTATGGAAGTAATATCATGTATTAGTGTGGTTAGTGCTGAATGTAGCCTATTGTTGAATTTAAAAAAAAAGCAGAAGCTCGCTCGTTATTCCGTGGCCGACAGCTCTAAAAATGCTTACCACGCAGAATAGCTGCACGTACTATTGACTAAATCAATGCTAAGTCCCTGTTTCGATGCTACACGGAAACAGTCCCATGGCTGCCGTTTTTCTTTTGTGTCGTGACAACAAGCTTGACAAACTTTATATGCTTTTGTGCAGCCATTTATGTCTACGAGTGCATTTCAGGCGCGACATCTTAGCGGTATCCAATTTCTTACTTGCGCAGCCTACGTGCCCAATCGTCGAAGGGCGCCAATCGAGAGCATCGTGCACTTGCACCACAATATACATGGTTCGCACCGTCCACTGAATTCTGATTGCATGCATACAAAAGCGCGCGAGCCTTGCAGCGCCACGCTGGCAGTGTGCACACGGTGAACTACTGGCCGACTATTTAACGACCGGATGGAGTAAGCCTGCTCCGTAGCTGTTCTCGCCTTCACTCTATACCACAATGCAACACCCTGGTTCCACGAGCACCCACGAGTGGCAGCACATGCACCGGCGGCCACGCGCTACGAGTGTACTGTTTCAATCCATGAGCACTGTATACGTGCCGAATGCGCTTTACTCACGAGTAACAATACAGGGCTGTAGTCACGTGACGGCAAACAACACCGATTTTTTTTTTATTTTTTTAAGGGAAGCTTTTTTTTTACGTCGTGGGTAGTATGTCCGTGTCGTAGTCATAGGAGCCACCTCTCCTTTAGTTCAGGTCGAGATTAGGAAAAGTTGTCTGTGAAGTGTTAGTTCCGCGCCTGAATTTTTTTTAATTCAAGAACATACACAGCGACAGAGTTTTCTTGGTGTGTGGGGGGGGGGAGAGGGAGAGGAGATTTTATGCGTTGTCTTTTGAAGGGGGGGGGGCGGACTGTTCGTGCCCAGATCGTGCATACATTAGACTTGTCTTTTTTTTTCGGACACCTGTGAAATATGCCTCAATGTTCTCCGCGTTTAAGACGCACTGCTGCCATATACTGATAACGTTGGCCGAAGTTTTTATCAAGCCTGTTTGCATTTTCGTATATTGTCAGTCAAGTGTTTGTACACGTTCGTCCATGTACGGTTAAAAAGGAAACCACTTGCACCATGATTTTATTTGCACTTTTCGTAAGTGCCTGGCAGGGGCAAGGCGTGTCGCTTAATATTTCGAACCCAGTGCGCTATTTTCCCGTACCACGATCATTTTTCTTACCACTGAACACACAATTATTCGTAAAAACCAAACGCACACTATAGAAGTTGTTTAACTTCGAAAAGACAATGAGCGCTGCTCCACCGCCTCCACCTATCTGCTCTTTCACCTGCAGGTCTCGCTTGTGGTGGTAATATTGTGGTAATTTACCTGCAACGCAAGTGTGAACTACAGAGCGCTCCCCCCCTACCTCCTCACTCCACTAGAATTCCCCTATTCAGCACCGCACTCCTCTTCTAGCCTAACTCATGGATTAGCTGGTTGTAGCAGCAACGCTCGAACAAAAAACAGCCATGACTGACTACAAATAAATTAATTCACTTCAATTAAACATACACGCTCAGGCTGCTGGTGTCGCTCATCTGACCTCGTTTACAAGGTCGTTTTGCAACGTGGTGAGGTACACACTTATTTACCGTCATTAAAAAGTTCAGTGCCTGGTGATAGCGATTTTTCAAACTTGCTCGGCAAGGATAAAGAACACCGCATGCGCAACGTTGTCCCTCAAGGCATCAAGCCAGGGCCGGTGAGTTTAATCGTGGCACAGCGACCATCTGACACGGCTATCGGCGTGACCTAGCTAATCTTCTGCGAAAAACGCCAGGACTATTGACAATACTCTCGTCTCTCCTTGCTTACGCTTCTAAGTAAAAAGAAAATCACAAAAATCAACAGCGCAAAGAGCAAGCGCACGTGAACGAACCTGCACGACAACAACAGGTGATCCCACATATGGTACACGAAGGAATTCTTCCCTCCCCAACCTCTCCGATACCACCTTCCAGTTTGCCCGTTCGCATTTCGTCCACCGCTTAATCCCACCGGTTTCAGACGCTAGCGCTTATGCATGCCACAGGGGCGCTCCCATGCGGCCATATATACCTGCGTTCTACGCCGACCATCGATTACGGTGGGACAGGCGCCGTCCCGCGCAGCTGCCCACATGGTAAGGTTCCCTCGCTCCTTCCGTCTTCCTACTCCTCCACTACGGGCAGTACGAAGATGCCGATCGCCCCAGGGGCAGCAATCGACGCACTAGCGGTCATCCTGCGTTGCCGCTGCCAATGCTTCTCGCATGCTCTATTAAACCTGCCTGCCTTCCGTCTCTCGGCCTGCGCCGACGTCGGGGAACGTTAGAAGACGACGGAAGGCATCACTTCCTTCGTATTTCCGCTAGCTTGGGCTCCTCGGGTGAACGTGACCGCAGTTACTCGCCTGGGTATGTTTATGTCACGCGGCGAGGCAGTTCGTCAGCATACTATGTATGTTTCGAGCGTGATAGGAGTGTCTATACACTCCTATCGTGTGATAGGAGTGTCGAAGGCAGTACGCATTATGTATAATTTTCTGAATCTTTCTTAACCTATACACATACAGGGTATTCAAAGAACTGACTTGTTTATGTTTTATAATAACTCCACCTTATTTGAATTCACCCGATCCCTTGGTAGTTTGCGTATTCGCACATTTTCAACGATGACATACATCGAAGAGCGCTGACGCCATGTTCACATTCCAGATCAAAAGCTTTTCCTTTTTTTTAAATTTTGCAACATTACTTGCTATGCACCATGTGTACTCCGTTCCACAGCTAGCGAACCTCTGTATTTTTTGTTTTGTTTTTTCGTGTCGTGCTTCCAATTCCGAACTTCGTGTCAGCTCATGAATTTCGAATGCTCCAGCAAACCTTTCCCCTACATCTTGCGACGAGAACCGCAGACAGCAGCCGAAGCCCAAGAAAAGCGTATTGAGCAAAGGATAAGAAGTGAAAAAACCTTCAGGGAATCCAGCGCTGGTCGGGCCGAACCTTATTAGAAGTTCATGAAACACGTCTTCGCAGAGTTCAGGTATAGGTCTAGTAAACACTGTGCTGTGGTGAGTATGCCCATAGAGTTTCCTAAAATATCTAGACGAGACTCGGGCGCTGCGATCGTTCAGCAACCATGGGGATGATTGAAAGTACACACATTTGCCTTGACTTCGTACTTGCGAGCGGCGAATCGTACATGCGGCGTCGTTTATTGCCGTGTTTCGGTTTTGTTTTGAAAGAAAGATTCAACCCTTTCCAACTTCGTGACCCGATTTGGAAAGGTAAGTCTAAAAGGATAAGATCGTGAAGCGCAACCGCTGAATACTTGCTGACATTCCTTTTGTGAGAAAACAAATCCCAGCCACACGAACACACACAAATCCAAAAGCAGGTCAGAAGTACAAAGAGTAGACAAATGTGTGTACTACCCATCAATCCCATGCTCGCTGAAGCGCCGTGTGTTGCAGCTCCCATGGACACTATTAGAAAACTCGACGAGTTTGCCAGCCGCGTGTGCCCTTACCCATTCCTAGACGTTATATATCTATATGTATACATATATATGATGAGCTGGGTCGTGGGATCTGGGGGGAAAAAATCACGTACAGCGCAGTCAGTATCCCGAGAAGTTCACTATGAATCACATGTCAAACAACAGAAAGCAATTTCACTTATATGTTTTTTAAATGTGTTAAGGATTCTAGACGCTCTCTTGTCTTTGTTATAGCTAAAAGTTATTGCTTTATTAAGTATATCGGCTCGCAGTGACCTGGAGCGACATATCCAGGTAGTTTTGTGTTCATATATCTCACTACAGGAGTAACCCGCTGTACTTGCTTAAAATGCGAATAATTCACCAGTGCACAGCTTAATCGGGTAACTGAATAAATGGTTAATTGCTGCTGGTGTCCGAATGAATGCTTGACGACACAGCAAGGCTACAGCGGCCACAACGGGCTGATCAGAAAGGAAGCAGAACAGGCAGAAATCAGCCACATATATTGACCTAATAGGGAAAAGGTTTCGCAAAAATCTGTCGCCCCCCCCGCTCCCATTCCTAAAAAGGAACTCTGCGCACGCCTGTGCATCAGGATGTAGTTGTTTGACTAACAACATTCGTTGGTTATTTTTTTTCAACACCTGAATTTCGTGCTAAATAAATGTTTGCGCAAGATGAGAAGAATAAAAGAAAGAAAAAAACACTTACCCAAGAAGCAGGCATTGGAATGGAACGCGTTGGTAATTGAAACCTGAGCGAGCATTAATCAGAAAGTGTTCAGCTACGTTAATAAGGAAAAATAAACTGAAGACGCACCGATACTCACCAAATAAAGCTTGGCTCATCGCCTATTTGCACACGTATAGGTGTAGAAACTGCCATTTTAAATTTATTTCAAAGATGGTTACTTCGACGAACGGTGCTATCACATGAAAAGAAAGAAATGACGGAGAAGGCTTGGCACTTACGTGTCAGAAAAAAAAGAAGAAAAACGTACTTTGCAGGCAGTCAATTCTTACCGTTATGTCGTTCACTTATCACCAGTCGCACCGAACGCCGGATCAATGTCGTGGCCTCCTCGTGGGTAGCGTATGGATGGGCCTAAACGGAAAAAAAAGAACGAAATAAAATGATTGGCACAGAACTCAGGCGCCGGTGAAAATTCGGCACGGTCATGCTGCTTCAGGCTTTAGTGAACACTGGATAGCAAAGTAAACAACGTGCTCAGCTTGAGCCTTTCAAGAAGCTTTTGAGTGAGCTTTCAGCGGGCTTGGCGCGAAGGCGCCCTCGCTTCGTCGCTCTCTGAAGCGCGCCACTGCGCGTTTCGACGAGTGTTGCCCGAGCAACAGGGCCTTCGAACGCTCATTTCCCTAAGCTGGCTCGCGCGCCAGAGGACCTCTTTTCGCTCGCCTGGCTTCGAGACCTCACCCGTTGCAAGGAGCCTCAAGGAGAGAGCGCGGCGAGTTCGTGAGACTTCGCCGCCAGTCGGCGTGCCGTTAATAATGCCTGTCGGGTTATGACACCTAATCGATAGCCACTGCTTAGTCTTCCCCTTTTCTCTTCCTTTTTTTCCTTTTGGCGCGATTTTGTTGTTTCGCTCTACTTGCCAAGATTGTTATACACCCAAGACACAGAACCTGCTCGGTGAAGGCACCACACTTATATTAACCTTATTATTAAAATTCTTTTCCGTTGCGTGCGCCAATGTTTTTTTCTTTTCTTACGCATCAAGTCATTCCTAGTGTCGCTTCCGCCTTGCCGCCTCCGAACATCCTGCGGGTTAAGTTCGGTCGGTGATTTGCAGTGTTTGCGGCGCTTTTCTTTCGAGAAGGATCGAGCGAGTCGAAAAGGCTTCTTCGGTGCTTTGTCACACGTAGGCAGCTTAAAGCGTTGAAAGGGTTGTCACAGCGGCTCTCTGTATCTTTTCTTCTAACTTATTTCTCCAGACTGCCGGAAACATTTCTTTTTATCGCTCGGGAAGTGACCGTCGCTTACAATCTTGCCGTTATTTTGATCATACCATGGCTCTCTTGCCATTAAACAGCACACACATCATAATAGTCATCAATATAAAATTGTTCGTAGAGAAGGCGAGATCTTACGTTCTGATGTTCATTAAACAACGCCACTATAGTCATCATCATCTCAGTTATTATTATCAGTCATTTTTATTGCTGGTAATGTTTGTGAGGCTGATTCATTAGCAACTTTCCTGCGCTGGTTTTTCACAACAACAACAACAACAACAACAACAACAACAACAACAACAACAACAACAACAACAACAACAAACAAGAGCAGCAGAAGCAGCAGAACAAAAAGCATCGCATGCAACTGCACGCATAACAGCCACTGAACAAGCAACATGGGGTGGGCGGCCTAGGTTATTCGAGGATGCCTTTAGGAATTACACACTGCGTAGCCTGCGTGGCGGTGGATGTGCCACAGTGCACCCTCGAACGAAGTGTCCAGAGAAAGGCCCCAACCTGATTGGTTGTGGTGGTGGTATAGGCTATGGCTCTCGACCCCCGAATGTCTCGGTTCCGGTACCAGCTGCGGTGGCCCAATTTTTGCGCATGCAACATCCTGGAGGCATATCTATACTTATTCCTCAATTAGCTGCACGTTAGTTTCGTGTTAAGGAAAACAAGATGGTCATAACTTTTGGAGCCTTCCACAACTGTTGTGCTCATAGGATACCATGATTTTGACGTGTATTAAGTTTCAGCCACCTCAATTGCCTAAATTATGGACATGTGAGCCGCAACTAGCTGCTTTGATATAATTGTGATTTTCGAGTAAAGTCACCTTGCAAGATCGTCGAGTACTGTTCGCTAAGAAGAAGGAATGGCTCAGACTGGCGGTGTTTGGTTTTCTCGCTAGATATCACTCATTATCCAACTCGGAAGGGGCGTGAAGTAGTGCTGTATGGCTGCAGGTGTTGCCTCTATTGAAAACATGATGTTAAGCTTTACACTGCTTTAGGACTCGCCAATGAAACATATCTACATTGCTTTCGCGAATGTGCGCTTGTCTCTTTGTGGGTGTTAGTACTTGCGCCAGCGTAAGTTACCTAATCCGCGCCTGATGAACCCATTCGAGCAGCAGGAGCATTCTCGAATAACCCGCTAGGCAGAACGGACATGTCGGACTAATTATGTACCTAGAAACGTTGGGTTTAACGCGCTAAACCCTCCTGGAATGAACATTTCGTAATCGTGCTAATTGTCGTGCAAATAGTACCGCCAGGGGATTTCACGTAAGCCACCTTCGCAGCGTGCCCTATTTCTTCCGCGTGCTGTGAAGTGCGATCCGTTTCCCAGTAGCGGCGTTTTAAAGCAATACGAAGGTGGGCGTCGTGCTATAATACATGCACAGTTATAATCCTTGCAGGCACTATTGTCGCATGAGTGAAACTCTGAGGGTTGCGTGGAAGTGTAGTCTCGAAAAATGTGTGCACGCAAGCTTTTTAGCAAGACTTACGCGTTCCTGCGCAGATCAAATTAAAGTTTAAGCGCTCCTTAAGATAGCCTGGAAATAGCTGGAGACGGTTTTAAGACAACGATAATTGATTATGTCGCCCCTATTATCGCAGTAGCGAGCCGTTCCGCCGGTTATGTTATCGCCAGCACGAGCGAAACCAATTACTGCCGTGAAGATTGAAGACTATCCTTGGTCACTGTTTTATCAGTTCTCCACCGGCAGAGTGAGAGCTGTTCTATCAAAACTAGGCTGTGAGTGATCGTATGGCTTCGCCTTTTATGTTACCTACTACTACTACTACTACTACTACTACTACTACTACTACTACTACTAATAATAATAATATTAATATTAATATTATTATTAATGTCCCGGTTTGAACAGCGCTAACGCGGGTACTGCGGTGATCGCTGGAAGATACGTTTGAAGCGATGATGTCTGTAGGTGACACGTACAGACATGTTTGAATGCCTAATGCAGGCGCGCGTCAAGTTTATTACTCGGGAACCTACCAGTCGGTGGTGTAGCGAGCGGCGGTCACAGCAAGTGTTGGGGGCGAACGAACGGACGAGGCGGAAACTGCGGGCGCCACGGCGAGCACGCTGCAGGCAAGGTGAAAAGTAACGTCAGCAGGCACTGAGACGGAAGCGCGCCGTCAGCACGCAGCAGCGGTGTGACCTACTTGGCGCAGCGCCAATACCTTCGCTGCGCGGCGCGTTCGTGCGGAAGAAAATAGTTACACAGGCTAGTCAAAGAGCTGCTTTGCATCTAATATTAATAATGTTTGTGGTGCACAGGTGCACTGCGATAGCAACGTGTAGGTGGGCTGTCTGGAAAACCTTTTCACAGCAATTTTTATAGTATGTTAGTGTTAAAGTAAATGTTTGAAGAAGTGCCCCACCACGGTGGTCTAGTGGCTAAGGTACTCGGCTGCTGACCCGTATGTCGCGGGATCGAATCCCGGCTGCGGGAGCTGCATTTTCGATGGAGGCGAAAATGCTGTAGGCCCATGTGCTCAGATTTGGGTGCACGTTAAAGAGCCCCAGGTGGTTGCGATTTGCGGAGCCCTCCACTATGGCTTCTATCATAATCATATGGTGGCTTTGTGACGTTAAACCTCACATATCAATCAATCAATGACCGGTGTCACCATTTGGCAAGCAAGTCTGTTGTGTAGTTGCTAGTTGCTTTCTGAGGCACTCCAAAATACCTTTAAAAACATTAGCTAATATAAGCTGGGACACCGCAAGTATTTATCCTGGCTTCTGATTTATGCTATCTTGTTTGTAGCTCTCGCCTTAAGAACATTGTCATTACTTGAATTTTGTTTAACGATAGTTAAGGGAAACACACAGTCAACCCGACCGCACAAGGGCTCTAATCGAGTTGCGCCTTTATCTGATCTGCTCTTTCCTGCAGTTTGCGGTCGTTTGCCTCATATCTGTTGCTTTTGCTTGTCGGTGGCTAAGCAGCATCGATTTTATGAACGTTTCGACCCAAACACTGGCTCTTTGTCGCCGTACGAACGCGCAGATGCAAACGCTAGAGTTATACATCGTATCGCTGTCTGGGATGCAGGGCGTGGCAGAGCTTCCGCTTCAAAACGAGTGAAAACTTTCGAATATTTCGCAAGGTTTGATCAGCCCAACTACGTCCTTCGCCCTACAGTAGGCGTAGTTAGGCTGATCATGATGAAGACTTAAGAAGCATTCGAAAGTTTTCGCGTGTTTTAGAGCGATAGCTCTACTTCGCCCTGCCTCCCAAGGTTATGCACAGCGACGCAGTTACCTTGAGCTGCTCGAGCGCCAGCGTGGCAGGAGTGACGCCAGGTCACGTGATTGGCTCATGAAAATGCGTCGAAGAGGCGCTCGCTGTGCGCCTCGCCGCTGTAGCACTCCGTGACAACGCGATAGCGCGCCGATCGCTTCACGGGCCCTGGGCTGCAGAATGTCTGTGTGAATGGCGCGCCGACTGTGCCGTCTGTGCGTGCGCTTCAGCGTAAGTGACGGCTTGAATAGAACCATCTTGCCAACACAACTACACGGCAGGAAATCTAAAGCAAAAGCGAGATCACCCTCTCAAACACCAGAGCAAAAGGAGGCCATATTATCGCCCCACAGAGGAGCTTAGTAAGCATGGCAGCGCGTCTGATCGACGCTTCTGCAGTGGCCACTGTCGTTCAACAAAGGTAACAATGAGTATAAGCAGCAGCTTGAATTTCAGCCCAGTATTTGTATTCTTTGCTGACTCAAGGCAGACATAATTTGCGCTTGGGATAACTAGGTTTGACAAAGTTAAAACTCATTCAATTCATTACCAGGCATAAGGAAATGCATGTTAAAAAAAGATACGGCCCACACGTTTATACTGAGTTGCGTACAAAGATGCCCGTGTACATTTCAGCTTACAACGTAGTGCCCACGCTGTAGTACTTTTGTAGACTCTAGGGGAAAAGTTGAAGCATGGAAAGAAATAGTGCGTGTAGCCTGTGTTTGCGTGTAGCCTGTGTATGGCTTTCTTCACCTTCTGTACTTAATTAGTACGGCATCTTCGTTAGTCTGCACTGCCATCATAAAGCTCAGCTAGCTTGGCCAATCTACTCTCCTAACTATTTGAAAACAATGGTTTACTATACGCCGTGTCGAGGTTACCGAATGCAGTGACCCAATATAAAGCTCGATCAGTTCGTCGTCCAGATTCGATAGTAAAACTTGAAACAAGGTGACTCGTTTACCAGAGAGGCACGCTCAGGAAGCAGTGGGAAACACGCACCACGCATGGGACTGTTAACATACAGTGAGAGGAACGGCCGCCGTCTCACTGACTTTACGTCTAACGAATGAGGAGCGCCCCGTCGTTGTGTATATGGCGTCCATCGGAGGATTCTCATTCCCAGCATCGGGTGTACCGCAAAGACTTCCTCGGAACGATGCTTGAACGAACGCGCGAGCTCGGCCGCGCGCTGTCACATTTGCACGCTGACACATAACGATGCCAGATCCTCTCTAATTGACTCATCAGGCGCCGTCGGCCGCCGGGAGGGGGCGGCACGCGTTGTTTGCGGCGCGAACTCTGTAAATGACAGTCGCATGTTGCCTCTACAAGAAGAAAACAAGAAAGTGGGGAGGGGGGAGAGAAACATTCGCCGCGGTTCGAAGTGCACTCGTCGTCCGCAAATTCCATCCCTCGTCTCTCCTGGGACCCGCTCCGCCGTTTCCACGGTCGCGCGCTTTCCTCTAAAAACTTTCGTTCGCGCCTGTGGTGCGTCTCTAATTAGCCGTGCCTCGTAGGCGCATTTACGGGGGCGTCAGCGCCGCCGCAACGTCGCAACTCCCTTGTACGCTGTTGTAGGCGCCGCATTGCGTCGTCAGCGTAACTGCCGTTCCACTCTCGCTAGCCCCGCATGAGTGGCTCGCGCCATCTACGAATTTGTTCCGGCTACGTTTCCGTGCAATGAAGGAACGTACTGCGGTCCCGTTGAGGTTATAGCGAGCGAAGAGTGAACGCTAGGTGGGGCGTAGCTTGGTGGGAAAGTAAAGTGAGTTTTCGCGTAGTTCTATGTAGGCCACGTCTAATCAGCGGGACGCCTACCCCCCATCAATAATATATGTCTCGCGCTTCTCCATTGCAGTGGGTGTGGTGTTATCAGTTTCGAGGTCATAGCGTATTACACGAGACTATAGGAAGCTTTAGATTAGTGTACCCTAAGGTGGTGTTCGTCGCGGTCGCCCATTATTTCAGTAACTTAACGGGAGCCCGCAAGAGGTTAGCGTACGAAGCATGCGCAGTAGCGGGAAACTCTGACGCGACGATTTTTGTAAGCTGTTCAAAAAAGCTCAGTTCGCTACGGGCGCACATTGTTCGTCCGCTATAAAACCCACCGTGGTGGTGTTCTGGTTATGGCGCTTGACTGGTGACCGGAAGGTTGTAGATTATTATTATTATTAATATTATTATTATTATTATTATTATTATTAGCCACCCCCTAATAAAAATAACAGTGACAATGCTTTGTAAGAAACTGTGGTATTGAGGCACGAACGTATGTATTCTACATCTCCCCATTTATTTGTTCTGTGCCTGCCCTCAATCGTGGAGAGTTTTAAAAGGTAACAGCATGCTTTGACAGACAAATAGGAAACGCTTAAAAAAATATCTCGAAAGATATGTCCCATGACGAAGCAACAAATTCGCAACACGTTCCGCATTTTTCGATGAAAAGTGACGCAATCGCTTGGACGCTGAAATAGAGTTAAAGTGTAATTAGGCTGTTGTTTTTCTTGCCTAGTCAAATAAGAGAGGCGCCGAAGGAGGAGGAGGAGGATTAAACGTTTATTTTTCGAAACGGTGTAGCGGTGTAGGTTCCGCGTTCACCTTAGGTGGGAGCTCTCCTCATTCCAGGAACCCTCTGGCCTTCGCTGCCTCCTTGGCCCTGGCGACGAGACGTCGTTGTTGGTCCAGGTCCTCCAAAGACCCCGAAGGAAAAAAGAAAAAAAAACTTGGTTAAGTTTGTACGCTGGATCCGTGTACGGAACTACGATCTCGCCTTTTCGCTAGTGCCAGTGCGTACGAGGAGGACATCAAAAACAAGAATCAGCGTGGTCTGTTCGCTGTAGCAATTATAAGAGCTTGGACGAACGAATTTACAGGAACAATTTTTCGTCCCTTATCTAATTATATCATATAGAGTTGGCCTGACCCCCAATGAAGTGTCTTTGCGCTGAGTGCGCGCATGCTTATTCTCTTTCGTTGCATGCAAGGAGTACGGCCATAATTTAATAAGCAGTTTATGAATAATCGTCACGAAGAGCCAGAACGAATTACCAGAACATGCCTGCGTTGCGCCAAGTTCAAATGGCGAGCTGGGTGACGAGTAGCCGTTGTTCCTGCAGTTGCTTCCAATAAGAGCATGCGAGTACATTTAAAGTCGAGTTTCATAGTGAACGTTTCTTTGAAACGAAGCGTGCCCGAAACAGTACAACGTTTTCTTTTTGTATACAAGTGTAATGATCACTAATGTCCGCATGTCTTGATGACAGCGGAAAACGTGGCTTTGCCAGGAAGTAAATGCACTTGCGACACTCCTGGTGCTCAGAATTTAAACTCTGGTGCAGAGCACTTTGTTTTTTGCTTCATAAACGTCGCTCTGTGGAGAAGAGTTTCGATGAATACCGATTGCACAGTTTTGCACAGTTTGCTATTTAATAAATAATTTTATACAGTGGACTTGTGCTCTAAGTGCTTACTAATTAAAAACGAGTTGCGGTGGCAGAACATCAATAACAAAGACTGAAGGACGTTGCGTTGCAGTCTGATCATTCATACTTTATGGTAGTTATGCTCTCGGTTTTTCGCTTTATACTTATTCAGAGAACTAATTTGAACGTTCATGATCTGTTCCATTCCAGAGTTTACATGGAAGCTCGAGTCGAGGTAAATAGATATGTGTCGTTGAAGAAAGGATCTTTGTAGAGTTACCAAGATGGCGGGTTGGGTGAGTTGGCTGAGGTTTGTTGCAAGTAAATCTTGAAGTTCACCAGTATACAATCGACTACAGGAGATAAAGGAAGGATCTGTGGAAATGCGATGCGCCAACAACTGAAACTTTGTAGCCTTCGTGTGATTCAGTTCTTTGTCTCACATTCACGTACTAACCGCGCATCACCGGGACAGTACAGTGCGTATAGTACTGCTCTAAGGCGTTTACAATTTATTCTGAACACGTAAATAAGAGAAAAGTTGGGTGACTAATGTAGACTGTTGAGCCAGTTGGTTCATAACTTTTCAAAAAAAAAAAAAGAAGTGTAAGCAAGGAGTGAAAAAGGCGTTGCACATAGAAGAAAAATCACACGGACGGCCAGTGAACTTACTAGTTCTTGTAAAGCTAGAGGCCGTCCATGCGATTTCTCTTTGGTGTGGTGCCTTCTTTCTACTGGTTGCTTATATTAAAAAAAACAACAGCAAAAAAACGAACGAAAAACAAACAAAAAACAAGCTTGGATTTTTATGGAGTCAGGAGGAGGATGCAGCTTGTTTTCAAACGTACTTTAAAAAAATATATTTCAACGAAAACCCGTTCTCACTACCGAAATGGGGAGGGGAGGGGGCTCTAAAATGTTTCTTGATATTCGAGAGATGAAAGAATGGTTGGAAAACCTTCGTAATGGTCCCTAGGAATGTCCTTTACTACGTTGGTTGGTATGAATTATAAGGCAGCACTAGTTACACGCGCGTACAACAGTGTAATCCTACAACATTTTCATGCATTCTGTGCACCGTCTGCCGCTGACTGACTGACTAATTAATTAGCGAAAAGAGCTCAATTACCAGCGCCCTTTTCAAGTTGCCCCCACTGCTACTGGTATGAGTTGGGCTTTCGAAACGTCAACGAAGATTTTGCTTCGCAACTTGCGTAAAGTTGTTCGTGCAAAAGCATTTTATGGCATTTTAAGACAACGAGCACGTTAGAACAGCAAATAATTTCTGTTTCGGGTGGTGTCTAGTCAAATTCACGATCGCTACGCAATAAGTTCTTTGCCACTTGAGACCCATTCGATGGTCGAAATCCAACGCGTGCCACATTTAGAAAATTACCTGTAAAGCGTGCTCTGCCGCTCAAAGGGGTCGTTTGAGGCGAAGTGGTTTGTCCGGGGTTATTTCGAATAGTCACGCGTTCATGTCGCTGTTGTTAAACTGGTAAAAGACAACAAGAAAAAGAAAAATACGACATAATCTTCCTTAAAAAAATAGAGCACTTCACAAAGCTCTCTTATTTTTGCTAGATTGACTTTTTCAGAGAGTAATAGTAGTAGTAGTGGGAAACTTCTTGTTTTCGTTTTTAGAAGGAACGCAATCTTCAATACAAGCCCCTATTACGCAGATAAGTCGTCTATAGTTCTGTAACAGAGATGTTGCTCGTCTGCTGATCCGAAGGTTGCAGCCGCGATCGCATTTTAATGCAGGGGAAATGGTAGAGGCCCGTGTACTCTGGTGACGTCAGTGCTCGTTAAAGAACACCAGCTCGTCGAAATTTCCGGAGACTACACTACGGCGTCTGTCATAAACGTATCGTGTTTTTAGTGTGCGAAACCGTTAATAATAATAATAATAATAATAATAATAATAATAATAATAATAATAATAATAATAATAATAATAATAATAATAATAATAATAATAATAATAATAATAATAATAATAATCTATTACTACTACTACTGCTACTACTACAATCAAAATTACACCGCTCAGAATACTGTTGCAGAGTAAACCGCTGCAGATGATTCGTAATGTACTCACTGCCCAGCAGAGAAGCTGTATTCTTAGTGTGTCCGCTAAATTTGATATCTAAGTGAATATGAAGGATTCAGTTAGCTTGCTGCATCTGTGTGCTCAGGTTATACGTTTCAGAAAATCAGCCCACCACCTCACGAACCCCCCCCCCCCCCCCCCCAACCTCGACAAATTTCTTCCCCTCATGTTGCGCTGTTCAAGCTGAAAGCTGCACTAAGCATTAAAGAACTCGTTTAGCAGAAATTCCAGCGTCCAAATCGGTGTCGGTGTTATGTCTTTGTGTTGGTTCACTTTGTATATTTGTCTGTTTCTTTTTATCGCTTCTTTTCTCTCTCTCTCTCTCTCTCTCTTGCGTTTTTGTTTTTTAGCGCTGACACTCTTTTGATATGTAGGGTTTGACGTCCCAAAACCACCATATGAGAGACGCCATAGTGGAGGGCTCCGGAAATTTCGACCACATGGGGCTCTTAAACGTGCACCTAAATCTGAGCACACGGGCCTACAACATTTCCGCCTCCATCGGAAATGCAGCCGCCGCAGCCGAGATTTGATCCCGCGTCCTGCGGGTCAGCATCCGAGTACCTTAGGCACTTGACCACCGCGGCGGGGCCGCTGACACTCTTTGTACTCCGTAGCGTGGCCTGCCTAATGCCTGTGTTGCATGCGCGCCAGCGGTTTATTGTTCGCGTTGGGCAGATTACGACTGGCTTGACGAGCTCCGCAGTCAGCATGCATGCAAGTGTTGCACTGCCTCCGGTTGGGCCACTCTTGACCAAGCGACAATGTGATGCAATGGCGTCATCATGAAGTCATGCATATGGGTGACCTGTCCTGTCATGATGATGTCATACATAAAACACACTACCATCGCTCAATTTTTTCTTCGTCTGTTTTGTGTTGACATCACAGCCGCCGATGGTCACGTCTCGTGTTTAGTGTTGCGTCTAAGGTTTTTTTCCTTGAAAACACGCTAGATTACGGCGGAAAGTTATCTCCGAGACTTATACTGAAGGGAGTGGCAGAGCGAATAACATGAGATTGCACAATTGTCTTTACTTCGCGCGCTTTGTCCGCTACACCCCTTTCTTTTTTTCGCGTTCCTCGCTTTTATATCCGCCTAATGCATTTTGTTTTTTTTGCCGCAGGTTGCGCCGCATGAGACAGTTGCACCGTTAAAATACGGTTGACGCTATTGTCCTGGCGTCGTTACTGCGCCCAGTAGCGTCGCCCAGCCCGCATCGGACAAAAGGGAAATGTCATCCGGCGACGGGGCGCCCCGCGGGGCACTTTTTTCGCCTGAGCTCGCAGTTTCCACTGTTTTTGTTCTGGCGTAGAAACGTGTGCGAGTGCACTATAAACAGAAAGGGTACTCGCGGTCCTTTGTGAAAACGGGATGAGGCGAATGAGAGACAGAAAGAGAGTCACATGGGGAAAAGAGCATTCTCTCCTGCTCGCCACCTTCCTTTGACTGAGTCGTCCTTGTTTTCTCTCTTCCACCGTCTTCTTCGCAAGGCAAGAGAGAGAGAAAACTTTGCTAGTCGAGCTTTCTGGTGAAGCGAGGACGTGGTGATCATCGCCTGAATGTTTCAGCACCGCTATCCCGATGGTAGCTCTCAGCGGGGAGCGTGGTGCGCTTGCGGTGGTCGGCCCGGCAAGCGTCATCAGCATTGTTTCGCTCTGCTTTTCATCTCTCGTTGCGGTTGAGCCCCCTGAGCCACCTCCCGCGGCGCGAAAGAGAGAGAGAGAGAGAAAAAAAACTGAAAGAAGGCGCACCGGTTTCCGAGAACGTTTACCCGCGTATTGAAAGAGCAAGAAGCAGCAACGATGGCTGTGTGTGAAACGATAACCGCGTGATATACGGCCGCCCCGAAGCAGCGACGTGCATTGGTAAGGGAGAAAGTTAGCGAAGCCAGCGGCAAAAGAAGTGCCTTTGAGTGCGGCACGGTGGAACCATCCATAGTTCGGCTTTCAAGAGAACAAGCACCAGCTGCGAAGCGGTGTGTCTATATCGAGACTTTTTCTCTCTTGCTTTTAAAACTTCCGCGCACTTGTGGTGACACCTAAACGTAAGCGCCGATGTGCATTGAGGCATGCTAAGCGGTCAATTTGCAACGCTTGTGCCCGTCTTTTCAGACGTTCCTCTCATTATGGCTTCTTTTCTGCTTTGTCTTTTACTTTGATGCGTTCTCGCGTCCCACCGCGTTATCGTGTCGAAACAAAACTTAGCTGGGCGTCGAATGGCCTTCCAAGATGAACGAAGCAATGAAAGCTTCGAACTGCAGGTGGAACTGCGGCTATCTAAAACACTGGCCCCGGAAAGGTAATGAGCTAGTCTGTTTAGCATCTTTCGCGTAGCTTTCTTCTCCTCGTATTCTCGGCATCTTTTATTAAAAAAGCTTGTCTCCGATGCTCCTGAGTGTTCTCTATATGATGATGTGAAAGGACAGGACGCAGATACAAAGACGCAGTTCTTTTTTTAAGGCGATTGGCCTTATTAGGACATATGACTCACTTTGGTGCGTGAAGTCATCCACAAATGTATACGGACCACGCGAGCGCTTGCCGAACTGCTTATCTGCGCCACCTAGCGGTAACGCCATCTAACGTCGACCATAGTCGAGGGCCTGAAATACGTCATGTTATATTCACTGCGGATTTTGCGGATTTTGAATACTTTCTACCGAAAACGAGAAAACCGCAAGTGGACATGGAGGAGCCCTAATGGCGAAAATAAGAACGAAATAGACTTTATAATGACTGCACACCCAGGAATCGTGCAGGATGTGGAAGTGGTTGGCAAGCTACGATGCAGTGACCATAAAATGGTACGGTCTCGAATTCACCTAGACTTGAAGAAGGAACGACAGAAACTGATACGCAAGAAGCCAATCAATGAGCTATCACTGAGAGGGAAAGTACAGGAATTCAGAGTGTCGCTGCAGAACAGGTACTCGGCTCTTAGTGAGGAAACCAACCTTAGCGTAGATACAATGAATGATAATCTAACGAGTATCATTACGGAGTGTGCAGTGGAAGTTGGAGGCAGGGTAGTTAGACAGGACACTGGCAAGCTTTCCCAGGAAACGAAGAACCTAATTAAGAAGCGTCAAAGCATGAAAGTGTCAAGTACAACAGACAAAATAGAAGTGGCAGAGCTTTCAAAGTTGATTAATAGGCGTAAAGTATGCGATGTAAGAAGGTATAACACGGAGAGAATTGAACACGCTATGAAAAACGGAGGAAGCGTCAAAGCAGTGAAGAGAAAACTTGGGATAGGCAAAAATTAGATGTATGCACTAAGGGACAAAGAAGGCAAAATAACTACCAATATGGATAGGATAGTTAAAATAGCGGAGGAGTTTTACAGAGATCTGTACAGTAGCCAAGACAACCACGACCTTAATACTATAAGAACTAGCAGTAACCCAGATGACACCCCACCAGTAATGATCGAAGAAGTCAGAAAAGCTTTGGAGAGCATGCAAAGAGGCAAAGCTGCTGGTGAGGATCAGGTAACATCAGATCTGCTGAAAGATGGAGGACAGATTGTGTTAGAAAAACTAGCCACCCTGTTTACGAGTTGTCTCCTGACGGGAAGGGTACCAGAGTCTTGGAAGAACGCTAACATCATCTTAATACATAAGAAAGGAGATGACAAGGACTTGAAGAATTACAGGCCGATCAGCTTGCTCTTTGTAGTATACAAGCTATTTACAAAGGTAATTGCTAACAGAGTAAAGAAAACATTAGAATGCAATCAACCAAAGGAACAAGCAGGATTTCGAACAGGCTACTCAACAATTGACCACATTCATACTATCAATCAGGTAATAGAGAAATGCTCAGAGTATAACCAACCACTATACATAGCCTTCATGGATTACGAGAAGGCGTTTGATTCAGTAGAAATATCAGCCGTCATGCAGACACTGCGGAATTAGGGCATAGATGAAGTATATATAAACATTCTGGAAGAAATCTACAGGGGATCAACTGCTACCATAGTGCTTCATAAAGAAAGCAACAGAATACCAATCAAGAAGGGTGTAAGGCAGGGGGACACAATCTCCCCAATGCTATTTACCGCGTGCTTAGAGGAGGTTTTCAGAAGCCTAGAATGGGAACAGTTAGAGATAAGAGTTAACGGAGAATACCTTAGTAACCTGCGCTTCGCCGATGACAGCCCATTGCTGAGTAACTCAGGGGACGAATTGCAACTCATGATTACCGAGCTAGACAAGGAGAGCAGAAAGGTGGGTCTTAAAATTAATCTGCAGAAAACGAAAGTAATGTACAACAACCTTGGAAAGGAGCAGCGCTTCGAGATAGGTAATAGTGCACTTGAAGTTGTAAAAGACTATGTCTACTTAGGGCAGGTAATAACCGCAGAGCCTAACCACGAGATTGAAGTAACTAGAAGAATAAGAATGGGGTGGAGTACATTCGGCAAGCACTCTCAAATTATGACAGGTAGATTGCCACTATCCCTCAAGAGGAAGGTATACAACAGCTGTATCTTGCCGGTACTTAGCTACGGAGCAGAAACCTGGACACTTACAAAGAAGGCTCAGCTTAAATTTAGGACGACGCAGCGAGCAATGGAAAGAAAAATGGTAGGTGTAACCTTAATAGACAAGAAGAGAGCAGAGTAGATTAGAAACGGGGGTTAAGGATATCATAGTTGAAATAAAGAAGAGGAAATGGACATGGGCCGGGCATGTAGCGCGTAGACAGGATAACCGCTGGTCATTAAGGGTAACTAACTGGATTCCCAGAGAAGGGAAGCGGGTTAGGCGGAGACAGAAGGTTAGGTGGGGAGACGAGATTAAGAAGTTTGCGTGTATAAATTGGCAGCAGCAAGCACAGGACCGGGCCAACTGGCGGAACATGGGAGAGGCCTTTGTCCTGCAGTGGACGTAGTCAGGCTGATGATGATGATAATATTCACTGGCCTTCAATTTGCGCGGCATATTGCTAGTTCTCAGTTCTCGCGCAAATCGTTTACCTGCAATATGACCGTCACACTCGTGTTTCTATAGCAGAATCAAAGATATCACTACGTGCTTCGAACGGGGGGGGGGGGGTAGATGTCACTCTGCAAGAAATATTGCTACGACTGCTCTCGAGACAGAACCGAGTAGCCGTGGTGGCCAAAGAGCACGTCTCGTTAAAATGTGAAAGGTGAAAATTATTTGCGTTCAGTCAGAAAATAGACAGGCCATCAATTAAAGGAGGGACGCGCCTTGGGCACCGCACTCTTATCGATCGCCGCTGACGTAGCCGAAATGTCGCGAAGAGGCTCTTGACCACGCACTCGCATGGTCTGTAAACTTTTGTGGTTGACTGTATATATAGGGAGGTATTTAACTGTCTTGCATTCGCGCACAATTGGGTCATTGGGCTGCCCAATGATAAAACGCCGACGGTGCTCTCAATGCGCACATGCTTGGGCAGAACGTAGAGAATGACGTAACTGACGAATCAGCCAATGAAGACTGGTATCTTTTCTCTTGGCAAACGGCTCTCAGGGGCGAAGCTTCTTAAAGCGACACCCGTTCGTCCCTCGTAGTAGTGCGTAACATGCCTTACGCTTTGACCTGCAAGGTGCTGCCGGTGGGAGATTTCTCCTGTGCGTTGTTGAACAATGAAAAATTCGCAGCGTGTGCGTTAACTAAAAGCTGAATTCTCCTGTCTCTCATTCCCCATCAGCAGCCATTGGCATGTACATTGAGCCCTATCTGACAAGAAAGGGTTGCTACGTTATACTCGCTGGGCGTAACCTCCTTGGTTTCAATAGGTTTTGCGAGCATTGGGCCGCAGTGCCATGAATACAGAGAACAAGTATATACCACGAACTCGAGCTGGTTAAAGGTGAGAAGTAGACACGAAGCGCAAGCCGTAAAAAAGTGTGCGTGTGCCACCTCTCGTTTATTCCTTGGAACGTCCGCTGGATGGCAGGGCTTCTATATGTGGAATATATGATGAAAAGATGTGAGATGGTGTTACTTGGAGTGTTGACTAGATGGACGAACGGACACACAGACAGATGCATGGATGGACGCACGGATGGCTGCACAGACGGATGGACGCATGGACGGACGCAGGGGCGGATGCATGGACGAACGCAGGGATGGATGCACGGATGGACGCGCGGACGCATGCATGGCTGGTCACACAGACGGACGCATGGACGGACGGACGGATGTTTGGCCGCACTCTCCATCATTCACCCCGTGGATATTTGTTTCACCTAGCCATATGCAGACTTCTCTGTAAAAGAGGGGGTGGTTGAAAATTTATTCGGGATTTAGCTGACCGAAGCCGTCGTTTTACTTATGGAGACAAAATCTGAATATACTTCAGTACATGTGCCACGTGTGAACTATGTTGCTGTGCCGCTAGATGGCGCAGCTTACTCAAGCCTATAAGGAAACTTGTACATTACGATCGTAGAACCGATTTTTCAGAACTCGTGCAATAATTCACAGTGCTCGCACTCGCCAGTGTGTAGTGATTGCAATCCTCTGCAAGTGTGAGGCCCACGCGACAACTTTGTGCTCTCCCATAGTGGAGTACTAAGTACTCTAAATCGTTAACCACTTTTTTTTGAACACACGTTCTCTATAACATGTACACGTCGTTGAGTGTCGCTGCTACATCTTCTTGTCAAAGCGACGCTTTGTTAGTGGAAGTAGATGTGCAATGCAGGTTACCTTCAGCTTACAGTTGCGGCCTATTCGCTACTCCTGGAGAGGTGGTATACCTGAGTGTCATGCACGACAAAAGCGACTGTTAGTTTTCTGAATTCGGTGTGCCTAAGCAAAACCTTGCAGCTAACCTTGTTCTGCATGTGGTGCTTTAAAAAGCTATGTACGCGTGCTGTTCATTTGTCCATATGATCGCAGTATGTACCATAGCTTTCGCCAAGCTTCTGGCGTTGCAAACTAGGGAATTTTTTAGACAGAAGTCTCCAGCACATCATTGCCAATGTACCCATCCTGTGTCTTTTTTTTCTTCGTTTATGGTTTTTACTAATGCTATTTGTTTTCTTTATTAGGAGTACAGGTCAACGAACTTTAATAACTTTAGTGGCCCGTCAGTGATAAAAGATCACGATGACAATTTTGATGTAACTTCTCGTTTCTCTGACGATATGCCACGCTATATTGTTTTTCAGTGACTTTTGTCTTCTTCCCGACTTTCGTTAAAATAACAAATTCCGCAACGACTGCGGGGAATTTCTTTCGCATCATCGCATAAAACAAATAACACTTTCCACTGACTTGAGTTTGCGGGAGATATTTTTATTTACTAGTTCAATAAAAAAAGGACAGCAGGGCTTATTCAAAGTGTCTTGAATTTTTATTGGTGTGCTTAGGGATGCGGGGAAAACGAGATTCAGCGGGAAAACAGCGTCAACGAAGGAAGAGAAAGAATACGAGCTGAGTGGATGGAAAGGACCATCGCGGCTTGCCAAGCCGACCAAAACAAGAAAAGGAAAAAAAAAATGCCAGACCGAGTAGGTCTGGTCGACCGGTTGGCGTCCTATATCCGCTCGTGCCCCTCCCAAACTCCGCACGTACTTCACGCATAGCGCATTTGCGTAAAAAGCCTGCAGAAAAAGGGCGAATAAAGGTTGAGGCCTGAACGTTGGGCGTGGAGAATGGAGTACCGCATTCGGAGGGGAGCTTCCGCTTCTCTGAAGTTGAGCAGCCAAATCGATCTCGCTCTTGTGGCTTGGTCGGGCCCTCTGAAAAAAAAAGTGGTGCTAAGGGGAAAAGGACGAAAAGCGGCTGGAGCAATGTGTTAGTCCTGGGGCGGTAGTGAAGACGAAATCGGGGGCACTGCAACGCATCTTCCGTTGAGACAAAAGAAATTCTTCTCGGCCTTCCACCTCTTCCTCTATTCCTTCTTTACTCGCTCGTTTATTCTTCGTTTTTCAGGCGACGTTGTCTCGATGGCGTCTGATGGCATTGCAACTGCGTGACATCCTTCTCTCATCTCTCTCTCTCTCTTCAACAGTGCGTACCTTCATGCTCCCACGTGCCTCACTTCCTGGCTTCATTTCGTATGTTTGCTTCGTTTCCCGTTTTTCAAAGGTCGTGGATTGGCGACAAGCTCATCTGAAGAGGGGGAGCTTTAAAAGTCGCCGGGAACTGGCAGCGGAAGCGCTTCTTCTTCCATCCCAAGTAGCTCGTGTCCGGACGCGCAGGCGCAATGGACGGTTGGCAGAGTAGCCTTTGATGAGCTGCTGGGAGTGATGGTCCCTTAGGGCAGCCACTCACAGCACACCCACTCCCACTAGGAATCTGTACCCGTGGGGCGGGTCACAAATTGCTCGGGGCGGCCCCGCATCTGTTGGTACTTGAAAAGGGAAGTGCAGCGTCCTACAGTCGAAGTAGCACGTAGTTACTACGCGAACGTGTTTTCTCGTCGAAGGACATTGTGCTGGTTGGACAAAGGCACTTGAAGAACACACGTAACGTTGTGTCGTATTTCTTTTCTTTGTGTCCTTGTTAAAACGGCGCAATTTTTTGTCGACGATAATGCTGCAACAAACCCGAATTTCTACCGTATTTTTCCGGTGACGATATATTTGCCATTTCTGAAAGGCGTTCTCAGAAACAAAACTAATGAACGCTGAAGAATGGCTGTCATCTTGTAGAAACCATAAACGGCAATTTTAAACAAGAAAATGCGTGCTTATTCCGCCACTTTTCGGTGCTGAGCCCCGTCGCGGTGGTCTAGTGGCTAAGGTACTCGTCTGCTGACCCGCAGGTCGCGGGTTCGAATCCCGGCTGCGGCGGCTGCATTTCCGACGGAGGCGGAAATGTTGTAGGCCCGTGTGCTCAGATTTGGGTGCACGTTAAAGAACCCCAGGTGGTCAAAATTTCCGGAGCCCTCCACTACAGCGTCTCTCATAATCATATGGTGGTTTTGGGACGTTAAACCGCACATATCAATCAATCAATCAATCACTTTTCGGCGCTGACTTACTGAGTTGCTGGGCCTAAAGTACTACAGGTACGTTCTTCCCACGCAGACTGTAGTGATGGATATGTTACACCTCGTGCTGAACTGGGTGCACCTTTAAGTAGCTTTCACATGTAGGCAGAGCAATATGTCAGACTGAACCACTTTCGACACGGCCTACACAGCGGTGTCCTTGGCTGCCTTAGATTTAATATTGAACGCTCGCGCTGTACATTTGACGAAGCGGTATTGCGCTTATTTAACGCCTACTGATGCGCATCCTTAAATGCTGTATGCAATCTCTGTGCCAGAAGATTATAGAAGATTACAGTTTATAGAATAAACTTGTATTATACACCCGTGATTGCTTCTGTTACAATATAGTGACCGAGCAGTTCTGGTTTAGTCATTGCTTCAAAAGCAGGTCAATAACAGAATGTTGGTTGTGCTAGAGCAGAGGCAGGCATTCTTTTGCGCCGAAGGTCCAAACTGCATCAAGTCGAGAACTATAGAAAGCACACGGCAAAAAAAAAAAAAAAAACCCACAGCATATCCACGGACTCAGTGTTGATGAGTGGGGCGAAGCGTCCGCCAGTCCGTTCGCGCTTCCCTCCGTCCAATCGTTCTTGCTTTTGTTTGTCTATGTGTCTGTTCGTACGTCCGTTCGTGTGACCGTCCATGCGGCCGTCCATGCATCCGTCCGTGCGCCCATTCGTGCGCCCATTCGTGCGTCCACCTGTCCGTCCGTGCATTCGTCCGTCTGTGCATTCATCCGTCCATCTGTGCGTTCATTTGTCCGTGCGCGCGTATGTCTGTCTCTCCGTCCGTGCGCCCGTCCCTGCGCTCGTCCATGCGTCCGTTCGCCCATCCGTGCGTCCATTCATCCGTCCTTCTATCTAGTGAACGCTCCATGTACCGCCATCTTGCATCTTTTCATCATATAATCATCATATAGAAGTACCGTCATCCAGCGGACATTTCAAGGACCAAATGAGAGGTGGCTACCTACTTCTACGACGACGACTACAACAGCAACTGCTACTAGTATCACATACATAGCGGACGCACGACCCACGGCATAAGCAGCTTCGCCCCTAGAAATGAAAAAGGGTTCAACCCGGCTTTAGACCTTCACGCCTACATTGCTTACACGAAGAAATCGTTATTAATCGCAGTAGGTGAGACAATAATGCGAGTACCGTTTAGCAATGATCTGGAGCTTCGTTCCCAAAGCCATCACGAAAATATTGGTTGACGACACTTATGCCCAAGCCGAACCACAAGCGAAGCACAGGTTGGTGCGCCGCGCATGCAGCCCAAGGGCCGCAGGCTTCTGACCACTCATTTTCAGCTTCACTCGCTCAGCTTTTCTCATTTGTTTTGAAGTAACGTTTGAAGAGTCCGTGCATGATGCACAAGTGATGAGATGTTCTATACAGATATTAACCCCCGCATTCAAAAACAATCTTTGGCTTTGAACTTGACTTCCCACCGCCTCAAGGCAGCGTTTGAAACGCGTTTCGGCTGCCTTGGCACCGCCTGGGGCAGGGAGTAAGATACAAACACTTTCTACCTTACAGCGTGGCCTGAAGATAGCGAGTTCGAAACGCGTTTGTGGGGCAATGAAGGTGATGACTAGTAAAATAGAAGTCCAGGAGCGTTTCTGTATACGGGGTGTGTGTAGAAGAACTCTACTATAAAATAACTTTAAGCTCTCCAAGCACGCGTGTATCTGAAAAAAAAAAGTTTTTAACGATTTAGTGTGCGTGGTACTCTACTATAGGAGAGCATAAAGCCGTTTCGAAATGTGCGTAAAAAGATGGCGCATATGTGTTATATTTCCGTTTTAAAAAATTATTTACAGTATGTACACAACACAAAGGCTTCATAACATTCCAGTAACAGGGCACATACACTTCGGCACATCTATGTATCAAGACCAACATCACTACGCTACAGTGAAGACATTTGCTCTAATATACATGATAATGTTGGCATACATGTACACAGGAACTGAATGCGATAGCATTATACAATGGTATAACAATACAATAGATGCAAGGAAACACGATTTGTAACAAATGAAATGATATATAACAACTCAACGGGCGCTGCTTAGCACCAAGACGATCGAAAAATGAGTTGTATTTTTTCGTGTTTGACCTTGACAAAAAGGCATGACCAATGCCGTAGAAACTCGTGCTCCCCGAGGAAGAAAAGCTCCTCAGAGAGGAACGCGAGGATCTCTCGTCTCATTCTCCGCAGTATCGGCCACAAAGCACGCCGGCGCCAATTGGCAGCTACGGCTTCACATCGGTTTCTCCAAAGGCTGAACAGCCCCGCAAATATTAAAAGAGCGGAAAGGCGGCCATGCGGAAATCGGCCGTTGGACACGAAAGTTCGCACACCCTGTCCCCGAAAACCAGCATGAACCACACACCAAAAAAGGTGGGAAACCACACATTCAATTGTCGCATGTCTATTGGTCTCTACCATGACGCAGTTGGGGCAAGTGGAAGTGCGAACCACCTGCCACCGCTGCAATCGATCTTGCGTGGGGAGCAAGCCCCAGCCCAACCGCCAGACAAAGTCTCTGAGATGCCCTGGCAACACGGCTGCAGTTATTGGTTTACAAGCGCGGTTCATTATATAGATTGACGATGCTGGGGCACCAAGGGCCGTAGAAGGGCGGCCATTGTGTCCACCACTTTAGAATCATTCACCTCTATCTCTGGGCACGTAGCTTCCAAACGTCGGTGAAATGCCAGAAGGGCTCGATCAAAGATGGTAATTCAGTGGATTGGGGACCTTGATTAATTTGGCTATCCGACAGGAAGACACGTAGTAATGGTTCCAGATGGTAGCGAGCCAGTGTCTGAGCGGGAATGACATCATTGCTTAGTATTCGCAATAGAATGCGAAGGCACAATTGTAGTAGCCAACGTATTACGCGCCGTACTTACGTCACAGGCTACGTCATGTGCCTGTACTTATATTGGCATGCGAGCCGCTCGCTTATCACATTAAACCTTCGCCACCAACTGAGTCCAGCGTCCCCTTGCTCGCCGGCTACAACAGATGGCGACGAGGATGGGATAGGCTGCACCGAACGACGGGGGCGGATCCTGTGAGCAACGACAGCTGGAAGGCGAAAGGCAAGGTATGGCGAAGACGTGGGAATTTGACGCCTTCATAGAAGAAGGAGACAAAGATTTCGCATCGTATGTAGAACGGTTTGGGCACTATTGCAAAGTAGCCGGCGTACAAGACGAAGAACTTAAAAAGTCAGCCTTCATCTCTGCCATAGGAAAGAAAGCGTACAAGACGCTCAAGGGCCTTCTTCTACCTGCAAAACCTGAAGAGAAGACGTTCGAGGACTTGGTGAAAGTGCTGAGTGGCCACTACGAGCCTTCAAGTCAAGTCATTGCGGAGCGTTTCAAATTCAACAGGAGGTACCAAGGAGAAGGGGAGTCCGTCGCGGCATTTGCAGTCACGCTGAAGCACATGGCAGCCAAGTGCAACTACGGTACGTTTCTCGACGACGCTTTACGGGACCGGTTCGTCGCTGGGTTACGGAATTCCACCATTCAGACGGGTTTACTGAAGAGGAAGGAACTGACGTTCGAATCGGCCTGCGTTTTTGCTAAGAGCGTTGAGCTAGCGGAGCGGGAGTCGAGGGGATTCCGATCAACTGCGAATACGGATGCCGACATTCACGCTCTAAAAAAGACGGAGAGGGAACCGGAGTTTGCCAGCAAGCCGAAGAACAGTTCAATGCAAAGCTGCTATCGATGCGGTCAAGAGCATGACGCCCGTTGCTGCCGTTATCGTAAATTCAAATGCCATCTTTGCAAGCGCGTGGGACATTTGGCGCGCATGTGCAGATGCAAGAAACCGGCGCCTGGCACCGTCCACAACGTGAGTGACGAAGCGAGCGGAGGCACAGAGCTGCTGCTGCACGGTGTGTATCTGGTGGGCCCGGAACAACCATATGAAGTTGAAGTACAGATAGCCGGCCAGTTTGTGAAGATGCAAGTAGATGCGGGCGCAGCCGTATCACTCGTTCCGGAATGCGTTTACGGGCAGCTAAAGCAGCCGCCGCAGCTTGCAAAGTGCGAGATGAAGCTCAAGACTTACGGCGGAGCGCCGCTACAAGTGAAAGGCCAAGCGGAGGTTTTGGTCAATTATAAGGGACAGCGGAAAGTCCTGCCAATCATCGTAGTACCAGGAGAGAAGCCAGCACTCCTAGGCCGCTACTGGATGGCGAACCTCGGAATGGACCTAAACAGCATTCACGAGGTGCACGCACAACCGTCTGTCGACAGCATCCTGTCAAGGTATGCCAGCGTTTTTTCACCTGGTTTAGGGTTGATAAAGGGTTACCAAGCAAAACTGGTGCTTAAGGAAGGAAGCATGCCAGTCTTTTGCAAGGCGCGGTCTGTGCCGTATGCCATTCGTGAACCTGTCGAGCATGAGCTAGGCAACTTGCAAAAAGAGGGCGTACTGGTGCCCGTAACCCGCAGCGACTGGGCCACGCCGCTGGTAGCTGTTCACAAGCCAGACGGCACAGTACGATTGTGTGGAGACTATAAATTGACGGTGAATCCATGTGTGAATACCGACCATTACCCACTGCCGGCGGTGGAGGATTTGTTCACGACACTGGCTGGGGGCAAGGTTTTCACCGTTCTGGACCTTTAGACGGCATATCAGCAAATCGAGGTGCACCCTGACTCGCGACCCTTGCTGACTATAAACTCTCACATGGGGTTGTTCCAGTATGTTCGAATGCCGTACGGAATCTCAAGTGCACCTGCAGTTTTCCAGGCAATCATGAACGAGCTGTTGAAAGGACTACCGGGAGTGGTATGCTACCTCGACGACGTCCTCATCACGGGAGCATTGCATACCGAATGCCTGGCCCGGGTGGAAGCAGTCCTGCAGGTTTTCATGGACCACGGCGTAAACGTGAGAAAGGAAAAATGCAAGTTTTTCTTGAATTCTGTCAAATATTTTGGGCATATCATTGACGAAAATGGTGTGCACCCGTGCGTCGAGAAGGTTGAAGCCATAAGGGAAGCACCCACACCTAAGAACATCAGTGAGCTTAAAGCGTACCTCGGCATGATAACTTTTTACTCCAAGTTCATGCCAAACATGTCTTCGAGGCTAAAGCCTTTGTATGCACTGCTTCAGAAGGATAAGAAGTGGGTCTGGTCCGCAAAAGAAGAAAAAGCCTTCGCGGAGAGTAAGAGCCTCCTTACGCAAGCGAGCGTGCTAACATTCTATGACCTAAAGAAGCCTCTTGGATTAGTCTGTGACGCCTCTCCTTACGGGGTTGGCGCAGTGTTGTTTCATGTCGTGAACGGGGAAGAAAGGCCGATAGCTTATGCGTCACGCACTTTGAGCAAGGCCGAAAGTGGCTACGCACACATAGAAAAGGAAGCGTTGGCTGTGATTTTTGGAATCAAATGGTTTCACAAGTATCGTTACGGCGGTGAGTTCACCATTGATTCCGATTGTGAGGAGGTTTATTAGCCGTTAAAGACAGCGACGAGACAGCGTGAAGAACCGTCCAGCGATCGGCACAGCAACGAACCGAAGCACGAGCCGAAAGAGCCGGGCGTTGGCGATGCTGCTTGCTGCAGGCACATCTTCTTCTTCACAATCGCTCGCTGAAAAAGGAGCCATCCTGGCGACTTAAGAAGTTTCAGGCAAAGGCTCATGGTACGGTTTCACTCGGGAAACATGGACGATGTCACGTGCACGCCGGCGCATGTCGTCCGATCGGGAAACTGGTTCAATTAGGAAATTAACCAGAGAGGTTTTCTCCAAAACGGTGTAAGGCCCCTCGTACCGGGGGACAAGTTTCGAGGAGAGTCCCGGTGTTTGGTATGGGATGGCAAGCCACACAAGAGACCCTGGGGCATAGCTGGGATCCGGAAGACAGGTGCTACGGGTTTCTTTCTGGCGTTGTTGCTCTTCCGAGGTGAACGCACGGGCGAGCTGGCGGCACTCTTCGGCTTGTCTAGCAGCATCGGAGATAGGCGGACACTCGGAAGCATCAGGACGGTAAGGAAGTAGGGTATCAATTGTATGGGAAGGCTCACGTCCGTAAAGAAGAAAGAAAGGTGAGAATGCCGTGGTGGTTTGTATTGCGGTGTTATATGTGTAGTGCCATCATCACCATCATCAATTTCTCAATCACCGCGCCGCGCCTCTCGCGCAGCTGATGCTAGCTCGAGCTGCGCGAGGATTAGAACAAGCTGGCGCACTTGGTGTGTTGGACGTGGAAAGCCACGCGGCTCCGCTTCAGGCGTAGAATAAAGTGGCGAGAGAACGACACGTCCACGTTGGCCGCCGTCCCGTCTTCCTTCTCTCGCTATATTGGTGACCCGGAGAACACGCCCTTCGCCGAGCGGCCCGCTGCCATGTTCCCGCAATTCTGCCCGCCAGTGCCGCCGTTCCAATCGACCTACCCCAAGGTATGGTTCATGCAGCTCGATGCCGTTCTTGCGCTGAATGGCGTCACGGACCAGCCGCTGATGCACGCCATTCTTCATGACGCCCTTCCGGTAGAGTTGCGTCATCTCTCTGCCACTTCAACCTCCAGCCAGCAGCCTTAGGATGACCTCTGCTCTGCGGTGCTTGCCAGCTATGGCCTCACCTACCACCCGCTGCCGTTTACCCGCGACTTTCAGGTTTTTCCTGCGCCGCAGCGTGCTGGACCCTCCGGCCCGAAGCTCTCATCTGACCGCAACCTAACTTCCCCGACAACGTCTCCCTCCACCTTTGGTCCGGCCACTAGCGCAGTGATTCTCGCACCCGGTCACAGATCCGACGAGGTTCTTGAAGTCGTTCCTGCTGCCGACAACCTGTCCACCACGAAGTGCGTTTTTTCGAAGTCCTCGGCCGATGGTCCTTCTGGCACGCTTGCTACCTGCACGTTTTCCACGTTTCCACGAAAGCGACGGCACGCGACACCGTGGCCCCACCAGACTCCATGACGACCACCTTGCCGCCCGCCTCGGAGCCTGGCACAGGTGACCTTTCGCCCATTATTGACTTCCCGACATCGAAGCTTTCGCCCTCAACAACGTCCGATAAACGAGACTTAACCTCTCGTCTGGCCACTAGCGACGCGTGTCCTGCGCCCGACTGCCCATCCGCCAAGGTTCTCGACATTTGGGCTGAATGCAACCAGTCAGCCACGAAGTTTGTGTTTTCATCGTCCTCGGCCGACGACGCTGCAGGCATGCTTACCACCGGCTCGTCTCGGCCGACCTCCATGGCTCACAACACGGCTGACACGTCAGGTTCTGCGACGGCAACATCACCGAACGCCCTGGTGGCTACTACGACTATGGGCATCGTCACGCCCGCTATTCACCTCTCGGTTGCGGAACCTTCACCCTCCCCGATGTCCGAAGGCGACTGTCGACCAGCCTCAATGCTCTGCACGTCCTGCCAGCAACGACCGCCATCGTCCTCGCAGTTTCCCGCAGCTGAAGTTAAAGCCACCAGCCCTCAACCACGGCCAAGCTTCCAAGACGCTGCGACGATGACTGACGCGCTTGAGGACGACGTGCCCGGTCCACTTCAGACAGGGCTCACCAGGCATACCACGCCTGCGGTGGAGCAATCTAGGGGGTGTTGGCTAGAGGCAGCCATCAATTATGCAGACCTGCACGCCAACCTTCATACGCGGACTACCGGAGGTCATTACACGAGCACAGGTGTCCCGTCCAATACTCCAGGCGAGCCCACGCTGACTGGGTTCCACCACCACCATTCCTCGGAGCCTTTGCCCCCGGACGGCAACAACCAGACGTGTGTCCACAATGCCAGCTTGTGTGTCACAACCGCGACGACGCTCATACCGCATACGTGTCTACCACCCGTTACCCTACGTCGGCGACGACAACGTGCTTGGCGTCACACATTGCGGCAACTTTTGAGCCGCCCTGCTACGCAGCCACGAGTTGCAGTCACAGCCCTGAAGACGGCGCAAGCGCCTACTCGGCCTATTCGACGCAATGTCCCACCACTAGTCGTGTACCCGACTACCCACCGTACACTTGGCGGCATTGTTAGGACACGTTCCTGCGTGCGTCGGCACGTCTATCTATACCGGCACGTCAGACGCCGCTCAACTTTGAGGTCTGTGTTGCGTCGACCCCAACGTCAAAACCCGCACTGCCGACCCTTTGCTGACGTTAGCAGCATGACCTCGCGACACACGGTCCAGTCTCGGCCTGTCCGACCAGGTCATCGTGAGACCCGTGAGACAGTGAACCGGCACTTCCTTCTTCGTCCCTTGCGCTTCTCCCAGAGTCGCCCACCGGAGACACACTGCTTACCGATGGCCTATAAACGTTGACAACCTGGACTTGCCAAATGAACACTTTATGGATTTTCGTTCATGTATATAGCGTTTGTCGCTCTTTCTTTTTTTTTCATATGCCTTCAAATCGCGCAAAGCGCTAGGGGGGGAGCCCTGTAGTGCCATCATCACCATCATCATTTTCTCAATCACCGCGCCGCGCCTCTCGCGCAGCTGATGCTAGCTCGAGCTGCGCGATGATTAGAACAAGCTGGCGCACTTGGTGTGTCGGACGTGGAAAGCCACGCGGCTCCGCTTCAGGCGTAGAATAAAGTGGCGAGAGAACGACACGTCCACGTTGGCCGCCGTCCCGTCTTCCTTCTCTCGCTACATATGCGAACGTGACGTATGGGAGAACACGGTCCCAGTTGCTATGATCAGATGCCACGTACATTGAGAGCATATCACCTAGCGTGCGGTTGAACCGTTCCGTTAGTCCGTTAGTCTACGGGTGGTATGCTGTCGTTTTCCGATGAATGACGTGGCATTCCGAAAGCAGAGTTTCGACGACCTCGGAAAGGAAAGCGCGGCCTCTGTCACTAATGAGCTCTCGAGGTGCACCATGTCGAAGGATAAAGCGTTGCAAAATAAAAGAGGCGACATCCTGAGCTGTAGCGCTCGGCAAAGCGGCTGTTTCGGCGTAGCGTGTCAGGTGGTCAACCGCCACTATAATCCACCGATTACCATCTGGTGTCAATGGAAGGGGACCGTAGAGGTCAACGCCGACGCGATCAAATGGCTTGGCAGGGCATGGAAGTGGCTGCAATGCGCCAGTCGCGCGTGGCAGTGTTGATTTACGTCGCTGGCAGTCAGGACAGCACTGCACGAATTTACGTACAAAATTGTACATGCCGCGCCAGTAAGAGCGATGGCGAAGGCGTTCATATGTTTTGAACACTTCGGCGTGGCCACATTGCGGATCGTCGTGAAGGGAGGCGCATACTTGCGATCGTAAAGTGCGTGGAATGACCAGCAACCACCGGCGGCCATCGGGAGCGTAGTTGCGTCGATGAAGAAGTTGATCGCGGATGGCGAAATGGAAAGCTTGACGTCGGAGGGATCGAGATACTGGAAGGTTGGGCGTGCCAGATAAATATTCGATAAGAGAGGCGATCCACGGGTCACGACGTTGTTCGGTGGCAATCGAGTCGAGATTTAGCGATGACAAGGTCTGGAGGCAAGTGTTTCCGCACGTCTGATCTGGTGGTAAGGGTGAGCGGGACAGGGCATCAGCGTCAGAGTGTTTGCGTCCGCAGTGGTATACGACGCGAATGTCGTACTCCTGGATGCGGAGTGTCCATCGCGCAAGGCGGCCAGAAGGGTCTTTCAACGTGGAGAGCCAGCTAAGCGCGTGGTGATCAGTTACTAGATCGAACGGGTGGCCGTATAAGTACGGCCGAAACTTTCCAAGCGCCCACACCAGAGCCAAACACTCTTTTTCTGTCACGCTGTAATTAGTTTCGGCTTTCGTCAGAGTGCGGCTAGCGTAGGCTACAACGTATTCTGAATAGCCGGGCTTTCGTTGAGCGAGGACCGCGCCTAGCCCGACGCCGCTGGCGTCGGTGTGCACTTGGGTAGGAGCCGTCGGGTAGAAGTGGCGAAGAATAGGTGGGGAAGTGAGCAGACGGCGCAGAGTAGTGAAGGCAACGTCACATGCAGGGGACCAGGAGGTGAGGTTCACGTCACCGCGAAGAAGCTGGGTTAACGGTGACATGATAGATGCAAAATTGCAAACAAAGCGCCGGAAATAGGAGCATAGGCCTACAAAACTGCGAAGTTCTTTCATGGTCGTCGGCTTGGGAAATTCTGCGACTGCTCGAAGTTTTGCTGGGTCTGGTAATACGCCGTGCTTGGACACGATGTGGCCTAGGATGACGAGCTCGCGTGCAGCGAAGCGGCATTTTTTCAGGTTAAGCTGCAGACCAGCGTTGGTCAGACAACTCAAAACGTGCCTGAGGCGAAGGAGGTGCGTAGGAAAGTCATGGGAGAAAATCACGACATCGTCGAGGTAACAGAGGCACATATTCCATTTGAGGCCACGTAGCGTATTATCCATAAGACGTTCAAACGTGGCAGGCGCGTTACAAAGCCCAAAGGGCATGACGTTAAATTCATATAGTCCGTCTGTTGTAATAAATGCCGTTTTTTGGCGATCGGCTTCTGCCATTGGGACCTGCCAGTAGCCAGACCGCAAATCTAGCGACGAGAAAAATTCCGCTCCGTGAAGGGTGTCAATGGCGTCATCAATGCGCGGCAAAGGATAGACGTCCTTGCGGGTTATCTTATTCAAACGACGATAGTCCACGCAAAATCGGATAGATCCGTCTTTCTTACGCACCAGGACGACGGGAGACGCCCAGGGACTGTGAGATGGTCGAATGACGTCTCTACGAAGCATATCTTCGACTTGATCGTTGATGACGCGGTGCTCTTCAGCGGAGACACGGTATGGTCTTTGACGCAGTGGCTGGTGTAGGCCGGTGTCAACATAATGTTTGACTTGTGATGTGCGGCCCAGTTGAGGTTGCGACACATCGAACGAACTCCTGAACTCATGCAGAAGATCCAGCAGGTCGGCATGTTCGGTGGGAGTGAGAGTGTCGGTGATGGCGCTGGAAAACGTATCATTGGACGACTCCCCGAGTGCTGACAGTGCTTTTGGGTGGTCGCAGTAGTCGTCCGGGACATCAAACAAAAACGAAGGGTCGAGATCCTGCACGCGGCCGAGACATTCCCCCGCAAGCAATGTGACAGGTGTGGAAAGCGGATTGCTTACGAACATGTTGCTTCTTCCGGCGGCAAGGTCAATTGTTGCGAAAGGCAGCGGCAAAGCTCGACGACATTTGAAGATATCGGAAGGCATAAAAAGAACTGTAGCGTCAGTGTAGGCGTTGCATGAAACGGGAACAAGGGCGAAATTTCCAGGCGGAATATCGGTATCTTCATGAACGAGCAACTTCGGCGGCTGATGAGGAGCGTCCAGTAATGGGACATCACACAAGGGTGAAAACTCAACTTCGGCGCGTGCGCAGTCTATGATGGCATTGTGGCGGGATAGGAAGTCCCACCCGAGGATGACGTCTTGCGAACAGACAGGAAGAACAATAAACTCCACGATGTAAAGAATGCCTTCGGTGGAGACTCTTGCAGTGCAGGCTGCGAGAGGCGTTACTTGCTGTGCACTTGCGGTGTGAAGCGACAGTCCCGAAAGCGGCGTCGTTACTTTGCGTAATAAACGGCAGAGATTAGCGGCAATAACAGAAACAGCGGCGCCAGTGTCCACAAGGGCGAAAGTACAATAACCTTCAACAGTTACTGCGACCACGTTAGCAGGAGAGGAGCGAGGGCTTAGACAGTTCGAAAACGGCGCAGTTCTTGCCTCTTGAACTGCGTTGCTTAGTTTTCCTGGTCGGAGGGTCCGGGCCGGCGACGCATGGGGGAGGGCGATCGCCGACGAGGAGGGGGTGCGCGTTGCGGCTGGAAGTCAAGGTGGTCAGTAGGCGCATAGCGAGTTGGCGAGACCGGCCCGTATTGGACGAAGGGTTGGCTGCCGGGATGCGACGACCGCGCATAGTTGCCGAACGTCTGAGGTCGATGACGGCAGTAGCGAGCAACGTGTCCGGGAGTGAAGCAAGCGTAGCAAATCGGTCGGTTATCGGGCGTCCTCCAGTGATAGGCGACTGGTGCTGCCGCCCAAGGTGCAGTATAAGCAGCCGGGTGTGCGGGCTGTGAGCACGTGGTGTAGGGTGGTTGCGGGAGCCTACGTACAGCGTCTGCATATGTGAGCGGCGCGGCTACGGGCTGCATCTCTTGCGAAAAGGCGACAGGATGAGCCACAGGCTGCGTTGCATAGGTTAGGGGCGCGGCCACACGCTGCACGGCTGGCGGATAGGCGACAGGAGCGCCTACCGGCTGTGCGCCACCCGGGCAGTGACCACGGCTAGATAGAGGTGGCTCGTAGTGCGCAAGAGGAACAGCTTGTGCAACCTCTTCCGATATAGCAGTGCGAAGCGGGGCAGGTAGACGGGTGGTGGTCTCGTGAGTAAAGGGCACTAGGGAAAGTTGGCGGGCGACTTCCTCACGGACGAAGGCTCGGACTTGCTGAAGCAATGGTGAATTGTCGGGCATGGAGTCAAAACTGGACAGCGACTCACCACCAGGCTGAGGCTGCCTAGTCAGAGTGCGTTGCTTCTTCAACTCGTCGTAGCTCTGACACAAGCTGACGACTTCAGAAACTATGCTTGGATTCCTTGCCAAGAGCATTTGAAATGCGCCGTCGTCGATGCCCTTCAGGATGTTTTTGACCTTGTCAGATTCGGGCATGGTGTCATTCACACGTCGACAAAGGTCGACGACGTCCTCAATATAGCTGGTAAAGGTCTCGCCAGTCTGCTGAGAGCGGACGCGCAAGCGCTGTTTTGCCCTCTGCTTGCGGACAGCCGGCCGACCGAACACTTCAGCACATGACGTCTTGAAGACGCTCCATGTGGGGTTGTTGTGTTTGTGGTTATTAAACCACAATTCGGCGACGCCAGTGAGATAAAATATCACGTGGCCCAGCTTGTCGGCTTCATCCCATTTATTGTTGGCGCTCACCAGTTCGTAGTGCTCGAGCCAGTCTTCGACGTCGGTCCCATCCGCACCGCTGAAGACCTTCGGCTCCCGTAGCGTAGGATGGCCAGGGCAGTTGAACTGGAGCGAAGGCGTCGATGTAGTGGCGTTGGCAGTCATGACAGGTGGTAGCGTGTGGCTTCGCAGCTCCAGGGTGTAGCAACGGGGATTAACAGCACCTTCCACCAAATGTGAGGAGGTTTATTAGCCGTTAAAGACAGCGACGAGACAGCGTGAAGAACCGTCCAGCGATCGGCACAGCAAAGAACCGAAGCACGAGCGGAGAGAGCCGGGCGTTGGCGATGCTGCTCGCTGCAGGCACATCTTCTTCTTCACACGATCACCTTCCCCTGGAGGGACTGCTGGGGCAAACAAAGCCAATTCAGCAAATGGCAGCAGCACGCATGCAGCGCTGGATGCTAGTGCTATCTGCATATCGCTACAAATGGGTGTACAGAAAGGGAGCCCAAGTAGCAAACGCGGACGCGTTATCGCGATTACCGCTTCCGAACGACACCGACGAAAGCGACTACGTTCACTTCTTTTCAGCAGTAGAAGCCGTACCACTATCTGTAAAAAGGATCAGTGACGAAACCAAAAAGACCCAGTTTTGTCTAAGGTGCTAATGTATGTTTTGAATGGATGGCCATCGTACGTGTCAGAAGACAACGTAGCCCCATTCTTCTCGCGGAAAGACGAACTGTCGGTAGACTGTGGTTGCATAACATGGGGAACTCGGGTTGTTATACCTGAAGCGGTACAATCTGAAGTCTTATCGCTTTTGCATGAAGGGCATCCAGGCATCACTCGCATGAAAATGCTATCAAGAAGCCATGTGTGGTGGCCAAAGTTGTGCGACCGCATTGAAGAAACTGTAAGAGGTTGTTCAACTTGCCAACTAACGCAGAACTCTGCGCCCCACGTGCCGATGTTATCGTGGGGATGGCCAACCCGCAGGTGGCAGAGAGTTCACCTGGATTTTGCCTACTACAAGAACGACTGGTTTTTAGTGCTTGTCGATGCGCACTCCAAGTGGGTGGATGTTCTGCACATGAAGTCCACTACAGCACAGGCGACAGTTAAAAACTCCGCACTGTGTTTGCTGCATTTGGGCTTCCCGAGAGAATTGTGACTGACAATGGGCCGCAATTTGTGTCTGCTGAATTCACAAATTTTCTCAACTCCAGTGCAGTGCAGCACACCAAGACACCACCTTACCACCCAGCTTCAAATGGCACGGCGGAGAGGCTTGTCCAGACCGTCAAGCGAAGCTTCATCAAACAGCTACGGGACGAGCAGAACACGGGAGTGACTCGGACGATGCAACATCGGGTAGATCAGTTCCTGTTCACCTACCGAAACACACCGTGTTCGACGACCGGTAGGACGCCAGCCGAACTGTTTCTCTCATGGAGGCCACGCACGAGGCTGATCATCTTGCATCCGGAGCTAGCGAAACGTGCCGAAGCAAATATAGCTCGAAGACAGGGTCCGGAAACCCATACTTCATGGAGGGAGTTCGAGGTTGGCGACAACGTTCGTGTGCGAGGAAACCGACCAAGTGATCCACGTTGGTTGGAAGGAACAGTTGTGCGACGAGTTAGCGAAGGAACATACATAGTCCGAATCGAAGACCACGAGCTCTTTCTGCATGTGGACGATATTGTTCCTAACACATGCCTTGCTCCTCTTCCCAGAAGCGTGTGGATTCCTGAGCAAACCCGCATGGCACAGCCGGGTTCCACTCCGTCACAAAGCGACAGCGACACCGCATCGTCGCCGGACGGGCCTGCACCAGAGCAACGACTTCCGCCACCTGACTGAGCCAGCGTGACGGAACTGCCATTACAGCAGGCGCCTGACGCCAGCTCTCAAGAAAACGTCGCGCCACCTGAATCGCGACGAAGCACAAGAATTCGAAAGCCTCCCGAACGTTTTGGCTATGCTGCTAAATAAAAAGGGAAGAGATGTAGTAGCCAACGTATGACGCGCCGTTGACGTTACAGCCTACGTCATGCGCCTGTACTTATATTGGCATGCGAGCCGCTCGCTTATCACATTAAACCTTCGCCACCAACTGAGTCCAGCGTCGCCTTGCTCGCCGGCTACAACAACAATGTAGAAGCCGTGACGGAAACGTCGGGGAATACAAAACGGCCTTGACCTCGCGGTTGAGCTAACGCTGGACGAGATAACAATTCTGTGCCAACAGACCAAAAAAAAATTAACTGATGCAGTTTCGCACTTTCCTACAGACGTGTAGCGGTGGTTTAACAGAATGGTAAATGTACCAACATTTTTCTAGGTTCACCGTTTGAATTAAGTGTCGGTGTTCCAAGAAGGCGAATTCGACGTACCTGGCTGCTTTGATATCATTTTGAAGAGTTTGTACAACGGATGACCAGATGCTATACTGTACACCAAATGCAGTGGAAGTAACTCCGAGTATTGCAATGCTAGGGGACGATTCTAAAGGCGACGTGATGTTGATACGACCGCTGGGGTTGCCAATGACAAAATCTGGCTTTTAGAAAAGTTTAAACTTGCACCGGAGATTATGCCGAAATCATGGAAAGTATCAAGAGCATGCTGCAGTGACTGTTCATTATGTAAATATAGAGTATTGTCATCTGCATATGCAGTGACCTTTACTTGAGTATTAGCGGGTAAGCGTAAGCCTCGAATCTGCGGGTGACGTTCAACGGCCCTTAAGAAGGGCTCTAATGCGAGGATAATTAACACTGGGGAGAGGGGACACTCTTTACGGACCCCATGCATGACTTTAAATGGGTGACTCTCACGGGAATCTATGTAAAGGGTTCTTTCTGAATTAGTGGAATTCGCGTGGTTGAGCTCAATGAACTTATCCGGGAATCTGAATGCATGTAATACATTTAGTATGTAGCCATGTTCTATGAAATCAAAAGCTTTCTGCTGATCTAAGGGAACCAACATTCCTTGCGCACATCGGCTAGTGCTGTATTGAATGATGTCACGCGTTAACTACGTATGTGTGTGTGTTTCTCGGCACAGAACAGAACAGACCTGGTAGGGAGCGATTAATGTTGCAAGAGATGTACTGATTCGGCGCACCAAGATGTTGGACAAGAGCTTGTAATCTACATTGAGCAGGGTAATAGGGCGCCAATCTTCTGGTGGCGTGGACATTGGGGCTTTCTTGGGAACTAGTGTTATACGGTCTTTGTGTAAAGAGGTTGGAATGGTAATATCTCGGAAGCCTAAGGACGCCTTGAAACTTGCTGCTTAACTCGTCACCAAACGAGCTTCGCGTCTCTAAGCACCGCCCGCACAGCGGACGGTGCTTGAACTAGACTCTGTAACACCTTCGGCATCTTCGGCATATTCACGCTGTTCGGCACGGTTTTTTAACTGCTCATGGAGCCGGAAATAAGCACGGCGCTGCCTTGCAAGTCCTGTTTTAAAGCCACAGTTCTCGTTCCAGTCAATTTTGCAAGTTTGGGTCACGTATTTGACCAACGTTAAGGTATTTGATTGGAGCTTAAGAAATAGTGTAGGTCTGCTTTTTGCTTACTTCACATCTTTTAAGCAGAATATAAGCTGAATAGTTTTCTAAAGTTTTGAAGAGCCGAAAATTAAACTAGCTGGTAAGTATTCATCACGAAACACGATGCGCGTTCAAACAAGGATACAGCGGTGCTGAACGAGACAACATGAAGCGCGAAAATCAAAAGAACGGGTGAGCAGTAGTCGAAGTGGTGGAAAACGAGGTGGACACAATATTATATCCGCAGACTTATTAAAAGGGCCCTCCAACACTTTTCAAGACTTCACAGTTTTACATGTTTTTGTAGTTGGTTGCGTACACTGACGCCTTAATTAAGAGATAAGTGCTGCAAGAACGGCAGCGATAAAGGCACGCTGTGCAAAGTTATTCCGCACAGAGCTATCAAAATACAATGAAATGGATATATAGTTACCCTCAACTCGATTTTCGCGTGCTTAGCTTCTCGTGTTTCCTTCGCCTTCTGACGTCGGAAGGCTGCTCAATGAAACTAACTGAAAGCGCCACCGTACAGGAAGCTGGCATGACATATTGCCTGTTACGTCCAGCGTGTTAAGGACGCCGTTGCGATGGTAACAATGTGGCACTTGAAGAGGGAACGAAACGTGCGAAAAGAGCCGTCTCGCGAACGCTTCTATGATGTTTCGTAGCTTTACTGATATTTCTTTTTGCAATGACGCACATATATCAACGCTCTTGCATTTCTTTTCTTTTATTTTCTTCAAACAATGGCACCCGGAGCGTCCCCGGTGCGTTTTCTCCAGCAGATGGCGTTCGGCGCATTCTTTTGCGAGCTTTGCAGTGTTCAAGCTGGAAAAGTCGGAGAGCTTTATTTTCTGTTGCTTGGAGTAAAAAAATTATGATAATGAAAAAATAAATCCAACAGGAATCCCTATTTGGATGTAACGCTGTGATCCCAATTAACGTTACATTTATCCAATTAGTTTTTGTTGTCATCCTTGACCAAACTACCGTATGCGTATTTAGAACTGTATTGTTTACAATAATTTGTTCACATTGAATTGTACACCCTCACAGTCTATTTGTTGGCCCCCCCCCCTTATGTAATGCTCTTAGGCCTTTAAGGATGCAATAAATGAAATAAATGAAATGAAATATGGCCGCAACCTCCCGGCGTCATTTTTGCTCGCAGTAGTTTTGGGGAGTGCCACTACGAGTTACGCAGTCGGCACCGATGTTTCCAAGCGTTAGAGGGCCCTTCAAGAAGCGCCACCAGTCAATCGGTCAAACTTGCGGTAGCTGGCAGGCAGGCAAAGAACTTTATTTGATCCGGAGACGACTCTCACTCCCCCTTAGGGGGCGACATTGCGAGAGACATCTGTGGAGGCATTTCATTAGCTCACTATGCAATTGCATCGAGGCATGCGCTTCTTTTACAATCGATAAGTCATGCCTAAACCACCGGACACGTTTCTTCGTTTATGTGCCCAGCCGCGGTGGTCTTGTGGCTAAAGTACTCGGCTGCTGACTCGCAGGTCGGGGGATGGATTCCCGGCTGCGTCGGCTGCATTTTCGATTGAGGTGGAAATGTTGTAGGACCACGTGCTCAGATTTAGGGGCAGGTTAAAGAACCCCAGGTGGTCGGAATTCCCGGAGCCTTCCACTACGACGTCTCTCGTAATCATATGGTGGTTTCGGGACGTTAAACCCCACATAACAATCATCAAGCTTTGTTGACGTGTTTGTGCGAAACGACGCAGTGATCAAATTGTGGCACATATTGACGATTTCGATACTGCAAGAAAAACTAGATGACGATTCTCTAGTTGAAGATCTTTTGTGCAAAATTTACCTCTTATTAATATAGAATGGTCTGGCTGCCCTCTTGGCCGCAGCTGAAAGGAAGTTTGTAAACAGCACCAGTATGATGGTCTGGAAGTTTATTGACCTATTTTACTGCACAAATGTTGGCCCACTTTGTATTCCAGACCTGTTTATTCCGTCTCTGCAAAGTCACGCATGTCTTCATTAGCTCAGTGGCAGTTGTAAAGAAACATCACTGCCCAAGCACTCCGTATAGGCGGTTAACTAGCAAACATGAAACGTGCTGCAACAGGCTTTGGCAGCCGGAGCCGAACTGCTCGAAAAACTTCCGATGAAAGCGGGTGTTGGCCCCGGCGAACGTGTTTCGGTCGTTACCACGTTGACGCTGCTCTGCCTGCAATGCCACTTCTCCGGCTCGCCATTGTTGCTTTATTTCGAACTAATCAGCTGGCCGAGCGATATGCGCAGGATGGTGCGGCGCAGTTTGCCACATTCGCCACTGTCACCACGCAGGTAACTTCAGCACAAATAGACCAGCGGCCTTGCTCCCGCGTTCCATCGTGCTACCAAGGCACAACGGCCAGTGTTGCCACTGACTTTCGAGTCATTGTCGCCAAGTGTTGGAATTTTTCTTGAACCCCCCCCCCCCCCTAAAAAAAGTTAGTTGCTACTCTAGATATGCGCAGCATGCCTTGTAATAAATATTGCTAATTCTGTATTGCATCGTAGAATACGGTACCATCAATAACCCCTGTCACTGCCCCTCGCACTGTTTCTGAAGGCTGCCCAGAAAAACAGACTTCTTGGGCTGCCAGAAAAGTATGTTAATGAATAAATTCATCTCTAAATACCTAATTATGAGGCACTGCAGCTGTGAAGAAGTCGACAAGCTCCTCAGAGCAGTTGTAAATACGGTCGGAACATGAAGCTTAACCATCGTCAGCCACTTCAGAAGCGAAACTTTATAAAGAAACTCAAGAAGCACCCAAAGAGCTTAGTATAACACCAGGACCTCGCGGCACGCGAAGTAGTCTGACTTAAATTTTGTCTGGGAGGTTGTTGGTGGGCGCATCAGTACATGTAGGATCTAGACGAATTAAGTAGATACTCATGAGAAACAGAACAGACGTATTTAATTGTGCCTAGAGGTGTCTTCTACTGGTGTGTGGGTTCAAAATTGAGAAAAAATAGAAAAAATGCTCTCGCTCAATTTTTGGGGAAGATACTGAGCATAAAATGTATAACTCCATAAAGTGCGTTGCTGGGAGAGTTGGTTCATTGTCTAAAAACATAAAAATGGAGCGCAAAAAAGACGATCTACATATTTTTCAGTGTTCTTTCTTAATAATATTCAGTTCGAAGCAGCGCCCGTTCCTGGCCGCCTTCTTGTCTTTAGTCTCGTCTTTCTTACGTTCGACTTTGATTTTTGTATTACACACTCTCGATGTATGCCTAAATTCATCCAAAAATTCGTCTTGTTGCCATTAATAATTTTAGGTTGCGGCGGGCTTCTATATTTCGCCTATTTGACAAAACAAAGCAACCAGTGGCAACCATGAGTCAACTGTTGAACTGAAGCACTTGACCGCTGAACAGACGGGATAGTGAATGGTGAGGCACGTGATTAATTACGTGGAGAAGGGTGGTGAGCCAGCGTTTGTCATCCTAGTGGGGGTTAGAGCAGTGGATGCGGCGGACACAGCTGGTCACGCGGCATGCTTTCATCGCCTCAAGGCTAAATGGAGGTACGTGGTGGAGCTTGCTCGAATAGGCCACTAAAGCTTCCGCTTTAGAAATGCTTTACAACAGTGATCGGCAGCCTTTTGAGCCAGAGGGTGAAATCATGCACATGAAGCCGAGAAGGTCGGGGGCCGCGCGGCAAATCATGAGGTGGAGGGGGGAGAGAGGGGCTTTGCGGGCGTAGAAAAAGAATTCGGTGAATCTACAATAACGCGCAAGACTGCTTAAAGTTTTGCTATATTTAAGACTAAAACTCAGCAAGTCTGGAGGTAGAGCAAAATTACAAATGGAAGCGATGTCTAACGCCACTTCTGGTACAAAAAACTGTCATGTCGACCTTGAGATAGGAAGCGACAAGAGTAAAGAGCTGGTTCGTGAAATCGGGCTCCGCATAATTCTGCCTTCCTGGCCACATCCTGCCCGTGGGCCGCAGGTTGGGGACCTCTGTACTAGAGCGTTGGTTTATTCAGAAGTTTATTCAGAATTGAAATACAAGTGATACAAGTGCATGTGTTATGTACAAATACAGAAGGAGGTCTCAAAGTCGCGAGACTGTGAGTGAAACCTCCTATAAAATCATACATGAGAGATACAACGCAATAGTAAAGAGTGGTAAGGAAAGAAAATTTAAGGTATACAAAATGTACAGATAAGCACGAAATAGCGAACGTAAGTTATAAAAAAATGTACAGCTAAGCATGCAAAAACTAACACGAAAATGCAATAACATTCACTCTGTATAATATCAAGCATTATTACGGTAAGGATAGAAAAATTAAGATATACAAAATGTACAGATAAACACGAAATAGCGAACATAAGTTATACAAGGTGTACCGATGAGCACAAAAAACTAACAGAAAAATGCGAATCTCAGAATTTTTGACTGCTCATTTTTGCTGAATATCCCAGAGTGGTACGTGCCATTGTTTTTTTAAGGAAAAACAAACAAACAAAAAAGAATCCCTCAGAGTGGGTGTGTGTCATACTCTCGAAGAACCCAACTAAACAAAGCTGAACTGTAACCATCGTAATGTCTGCTTCGAGGGCTAATTATGGAAGCAGCAGCTTTCGGCTATGCCCCCTGAGAGACCTTGGGAAACGACAGGGGGCAGTGAGGAGTGGGCACAGCAGCATTAGCAGCGTTTTGTGCTCTCCGGCGTACGTGAGCGGGAATGTAGTTCGTATTTTGTTATTGCCGTAGCACAAGAAAACAACTGTATAACAATCGTACGTGTTTTTTTTTCGATGCACCAGAGCAATAAAACTTGGAATTCGATTTTTTTACGACACTTACTCGAGCACATGGCCCGTGCGACGCGTATTAAACTTTTGTTACTGCCTACAAAGCTGGCTTTTCCGCATTAAGAGACGCTTGACGGGGAAGCGAGTTTTGTGTTTTCGACAGGTGTTGCGAAATTGTTTGCTTGAAAGATTAAAAAAAAAGAAGTGTTAGCTCTTACTATTTGGAACACAATTCACAAAAGCGTAAGCAGGGAGAAAATAAACATAATCCCGCAAAAAAAAGTGTCGTGAATGAAATACGGGACGCGGTATTCGGGGCAACCAAAGAGAAAGCGCCAATGCTTCGAAGGTTGAGGCTATAGTGGATTTTTTTTCTAATTTATTTTATATCTCTCTATTTCTATCCTCTTTCCCTTTTCCCCACCCCTGTACAGGGTAGCAAACCAGTTCTTCCAGGTTAACCTCCATGTCTCTTCCTTTAATTTATTTCTCTCTCTTTAAACTAACAGTCTTTTTCTTTTTAATTTATGACTGCGGGCGACTTCTGAGTGATGCAATATTATATTGTTAGTATAGGCGTAAATACCAATAATAGCACACAAGGACTACGGCAAGATGAATGTGGTTCTCCCGAGCGTCTCCGACTGCGTCAATTCTGAGCTTGCACTGTGGTGTTGGAGCTCGGTGCTCGACTGTTGTTGCTAAAGGCGTGGGTTCGATTCCGGTCCCGGTGGTAGCCATGTGACATATGCGAAATGCTAAAGCTTTAGGTTGTCTGTTTCCAGGAGCCTATTATACTATGGCGTCTTTCACTGGCCGAGTTTGCGACGTTGTTTGTTTGAAATAAATGACGACCCGCACTTTGAAGTAGCGTTCAAGCATTTGCATGAAACTTCGCGTTACATGAATGTCAACTAGACTTTTAGTATGGGTTGTTTTTTTTTCATTGTCACTAATATATCGCGAAGAAGCAAGGCTGTGGTCAGCTTTATGAAAACGTGTACACATGGAACAAGCTTACAAAAAAAAATCGCCGTCATGTCTACAAAATGAATGATGTTAGATGAGCTTGCTCGGATATGGTCGGGTAACCCGCGAAGCTTCCGTACACATCTGCCATTGTCATATATAGACAGACAGCGTTGTTATGTGTACATTACGTACATAATGTTTATTATATATATATATATATATATATATATATATATATATATATATATATATATATATATATACTTTTCTTTTCCCCAGATCATCTTTAAACGCGGACCAAACACTGTATATTCTGCAGTCTGGTGTCGGGGCCGATGACGTGGAAGGGACCGGGAGCTCTCGTTGATAGACTTCGACAACATTGGCGTGCAATTGCTCGTTGCGATTGTGAGCGATTTTGGTCATGTTGTTATCGAACCACCACAAGCGGTCGCATACCTTGCAGCTGTGGCCGAATGTGTGGTCGAGAAAGTCGCTCTGGAAGCGTGCGTCGGCGAGGTAGCGAGCGGCATTTGCGCTTGGCCGCGGCATCCCGCACCCGCACTTAGGGGTTCTATTGCCACCGCTTCCGTATTGCTTCTGCTTTGCTAGCCCGAATCTCCGGGTTTGCTTGACGGCGGCACTTTTCACTGCTGCCTCGTTGTCCCGCAGCTCCGGGTTGACTTGCGAGCGAGCCCTCTTGGCTTCGGCCTCCCGGGCTGTCACTGCAGCTTTTTGGCGGCGAGCCCGAACTGCAGCTGCGTTGCGAGCTCGCAACGCAGCTGCAGTTCGGCTCGCGGCGCTGCTGCCTTGGCTTGTGGGTTGTACATGTGGCCGAGCGGCGACCAAGTATGCTCACTGCGTGAGCTCCCGGTGGAAAGAAAGGAAGCAGACGTGCAGTGAGTGGTGTGCGCTGCCATGTGCCATGGTGCGCCACCTAGTGAGAAATCGTACAGTAACCTTAAAACCGGCGTTATGGAAGGTGGCTCGTGCGGCCAGACCCAAATCCACTGACACCATACTTACAGCCTCCCCTTTTTTTTCTCTCTTTCACATTCCTTTCTCTATCCACTACTGATCCCCCGTGTGGCGTGTTGAGGGGACATCCTCAGAGAGAGGCAGCTACAACGACACACCTTTCTCTTTACTTCCATTTCTTTCAAGTCCTCTTCGAGAAGGCGAGCGCGCAATGGATGAATGGACGGATGTAACCGGCTGTACCCTTTGGATCGGGTGGCGGCTAACGCCACCTAGCCTTAAATTTAAATACTATCACTATGTGTTGAAGGATTGAATTTCACTTGCGCCTTGATTGTAGCAACCAATCAGTTAGCTTTCTCGTGGTTATTTCTACCTGTTTAAAGTCTATTTTCCTTTCACAGTTCTTAAACTCAATGCTTTGAAAATTCCATTCTCCAAAAAATTTCAATGCCATTCTCTTCACCTATAGAGTGGAGCGCTTTACAGAATTCTATCAAATGATCAACTGTTTCCTCCACCTCTCCACACGCAATACATAACGTGTATGTGCCTTCGTATTTGGCTCGGTACGTCTTGGTCCTCAGTACTCCCGTTTTGGCCTCGCACAGAAGATAACTGCCCCGAGAATTATCGTAGATCTTTTCTTTTGGAATACCCTGCTAGAAAGTTCGGCAGGTTTCGAGTGATAATTTTGTAAGCATGCCCCTCTCTGTTTTCTTCACCTTCTTTTTAACCAATGGTTCCTTTTGGCTTGGTATTCTGCTGTTGTCTAAATGCTTGCTTGCCAATTTTTGAGTTCGCTTCCTTCATTTAGTATCAACATTCATAATGTACAAGTAGGAAAGTTTTCTAGCCCAACTCTCATTTCGCATTTTTTTTTCATTCGCTCCTGAAATTATAACTTCCTGCTAGCTTCCCTGCACTCGAACGGTGTCCGTCCCATGTCACCCTTTACCCCCTGATTTGGGTGTTCCTGTGTGCTCCTAAAGCAAGTTTACTTATACTCCGTTGTTTAATTTCCAGTCTTGCTTGAACCTCTGATCTCATGCACAAGACCGCATTACCGAACGCCGAACGCGGGACCATGACACCTTTTCAAATCTCTCTCACGTTCACCTAATGTAGTTCCACAGTGCCCTATTTTTCATTACAGCTGCATTCCTGTTACCATTAGCCATGACGTATCTTTCATGCTCCCTTAGGTACTCCGCCCCGTTACTGATTCAAACGCCCCAAAAATTGTATTAGGAATAAAGGTGGTGCGCCATCTACTGAACATTGTTAGAATCACCAGAGAGGTGACCTTGATGGTGACCGCATAAGTGTACAGATAACACTAGTGTACTCGCAGCCGACATAGGACAAGCCTCGAGCAGAATGAGCAAGCTCCTAAAAAGAACTAGATAAGAATAGTGACGCATATTTACCTGCGCACGTACCTTGAAGCAAATGCTGCTGACGGAACTACCAGTGGCACAGACGAGGCGGAAGGAAGCAGTAGGAAGGGAGACATCATGCAGCCAGCAAGGTAGGTGCTTCTGGTACCGTTTGTACCTGTCTGCGCACCGTCTTACGTGTTAGAATCTGCGCACTAGGACGTCGGAGCATAGAGTTTTCCGATGAATACACTAGACGGAACTCTGGCGCTAGTGTCTACGAGAGCTGCAACGCACGGTGCTTCAGCGATCGCGGGAATGATGTGTAGTACGCAACTTTATCTCATCTCCGTTTTTTTCGGCTCCGTTTGGCTTCAAGTGGCTTGAAGCCCTTTTGTCGCGAGAAATTGTTAGGCAGTGCACTTCCCCACTTAAACATTTTAGGCTCACAAATTCAAATCAGGTGACGATGCTCACAATGGTCTCTTCTTGGATTTGAAGTGAAACTGAAGCACAGCAGTCAACAAACACGCACGTGCGTTCAAAGTCCGCATGCATGAAGACTAGGCAAGCTTGGGTACTACCCATCATTCCCATCGTGGCTGAACGATAGCAGCCCTAAAGTTTTCTCTAGTTAATTGCAAGAAACTATAATATTTGCCCCTTATATTTTTTTTTTTCAGAAGTAGTCACGAGACGCTCGTTCGTATGTAGGCTTTTTCCCACTATAAAAAGGCAAAGAAGGTAAGGAGTACGACGAGGAAACGCAAGTGGCCGCCATACCTCAGCCGGCTTACTCGGGCTCCTCGCTGTCTGTCTCTGAGGGCGACCACGATGTGGGTCCTTCTCGAAGAGCGGCCTCCGCCGAGGGACTCCATATTTCGTACCGAGCCAGACGTCAGGATATTAATCACGCCCACCGACCTCGGCGAAGCGGGAGCGAGGAGGCGTTTTGTTGTGCGCGAGTGATGGCTTGGCTTTGGCTCTCGGCCCCATCATTGCTGCCGTCCTCTCGCCCCATTGCTGTAGCAACTAATGGGCGCCTTTCGGGTACCTCCTTTTTCTTCCCTCTTTGCATCTCCTTTTTCCTCCTTGCGTCTCTATTTTTTTCTCCTTTGAATATCCCCCGTTGATTCTTTGTTGCGTCGCGACGGGAACGAAATGAAAGGACAAAGAAGGCCGATAGAAGAAACATGGCAAGAAAGGGAAAAGTGTCTTATAAAGGAGATAGTTTCTGAGCGGGAAATATACAAAAATAGCGGGAACGAAGGGAGTCGATTGAATGACTCGCCGGTATGTGGTGGCCGACGTAGAAAGCCAAAAGCTACAGGGTTCCGACGCGGCCCCGGCGGGCTGTCCCGTCACGTGACCACATCGGAGCGTCCGCCAGCAAGCGCCTCGATGCACGCTTGCAACGTTATTTCTTTTCCCTCAGTCTCTCTTCTTTTTTTTCTCCGTACATCTCGTTACCTACTTTTCTTCCACCTCTTTTTCCACTCCGATGGTCACTATTGGCTCCTTATTCTTATTACGCTTCCTGTCCCGCGTTCACCACGAAGAAATCCAGAGTGAATTGCGCCTTTTTTCATCTTCCCTTTCACGGTTGAGCTCTTTATTGGTGTTTGTTCCTCTCGCCAATGGCCTGTACGTCTTTCATTGATTGCGTATATACGTGCCTATAGGCAATAAATAAAAGAAATGGAAGGGATATACGTCGAACAGGAGCGAGCTGTCTTGACTCTATTTCGTGGTTTCTCTCTATCGCGTTGCCCCTTCCACTCTCTCCTTAAATCTTTAAGCTTACGCAGTGTGCCCTCCTGCGTCCCTCCAAAGGTGACGCATGTAAAAAACTAACGAAGATCGAAACAGAGACTGCAAAGGAGATAACCACGCCCATCGGTCTTCTTCGGGCTCATGTGGCATTTCTTTCCTCAAAAGAATCACGTGGCCTATGCGCGTTAAGGGGAGAAGGAGGGCAACGCTGAGCGAGGCAGTTTGTTTCTTACGGAAACGAATAAAAAAAGGCAATTCCTGAAACAAGGGGAAGTGGTAGGGGCCGTACGCCGAAAAAGAAAAATCAAATTCGGATCTTCCTCTGCAAGTTGTTGCGTGACGGTAGCTCGTTGCCTCCGTTATTGCCTAATGGTCGACGCGTGGCTTATTTATTACTTTACGAATGCCCCCGTTCTCTCGGTTCGTGAGAACAGGCTGCCACTGCGATTTGGCTGGCTCGTGTCCTTGATGTCATTCGCCTGTCTGACCTTGCAGTTTCGCCTGTCGTTACCCGACAGCGGAGCTACTGCTCGCTACGCCACAGCCTATAGTCCGTGGCGTGCTGAGCCCTAACGCCGCAATTCGGCGACTCGCTTGCGCATTTGTTCAGCATTTCGCTTTATGTTCTGTTTTCTCTGTCTTTTAAATGCGAAGCATTTCTTAGGGAACTTCAGTGACTTTGAGCGTATCTATCTATCTATCTATCTATCTATCTATCTATCTATCTATCTATCTATCTATCTATCTATCTATCTATCTATCTATCTATCTATCTATCTATCTATCTATCTATCTATCTATCTATCTATCTATCTATCTATCTATCTATCTATCTATCTATCTATCTATCTATCTATCTATCTATCTATCTATCTATCTATCTATCTATCTATCTATCTAGCCGCCTACGACTTCTAGCTCTCCTGGCCGTCTCGGTAATGGTATCGATACCAAAATTGCTATGGCATAACGTGGCTGTACCACGAGCATAACTGACTACTCATAGCATGAAAATCGTGACATTTGGGTGATGGATGTCATGATTTACATTTCATGGTTCTGTAGATCTTGCGGTGATTTCATTCACATGACATTTTGCAACACTGGTATGGTATGACATGACTGCATAGCGAACATAAGTGACACTCCCTAAGGTGTAAATCCTGAGATGCTGCCATTATTTTTATATTATGACTAATAATGACTACATGCCACGCTCATGGAGCGCTCGCGGTCGTTTCGCTAGCTTCACATATACAAAATTTGGTATGACGATACATGGATGATGAACAAAAGTACATGACGAATGCAAACATGATAGTCAGGAGATGCATGTCACGTAATAACATCACTACATGTCACGCTCATGATACGCTCGTGGCAGTTTCGCTAGCTTCACATATTCAAATTTGTCGTTACGTGACGTAAATGGGTTACGAATGTATATGACTGGTGCAAACATGATAATCCTGACATAAGCGTCATGTGAGAACATGACAACATAACACACTCATGATGCACTCTCGGCTGTTTCGTTTGCTCCACATATACCAAACTTATAATCAGGTGACGTGAATGGGCAACGAAGGTAAATGATACAGTCCAAGCACAATAATCTTGATATATGAGTCACGTGAAACATGATTACATGCTACGCTCATAGCACACTCGCAGCTGTTTCGCTAGCTTGACATATACAAAATTTGATATCACGTGACGTGAATGGACGACGAAGGTAAATGATGCGTGTAAACATGAGAATCATAATATGCATGTCATGTAAAACATGACCACATGCTACGCTCTTAGCGTGCTCACGGCCGTTTCCCTTGCTTCCGCATATACAAAATTTGGTATTACGTGACGTGAACAAGCGTCGAAGGTAAGTGACACTTCCAAAGATGATAATCATGGCATGAAAGTCATGTATGGTATAATATACGTCCACCTTGTAACGCTGTGCTCATTTTGAAGTAACATATGTACCTTCCTCTATCGTGCTTTGCATATCGTCGATTACCACAGTACGTGGAATCTGTCAATTTTTTTCCCTTAGGTAGTTTCGTGTTTATTTTTTTTTGTTCGTGGTAATTCGCTTCACCGATCAGTGTGGGCAACCCACTTGTCTCTGAACTATTCCTGCCTTGCTAGTCAAAATAAGAGGCATCGGTCTGTTATAATACTTTTTTATATTCCCAGGTACCTTTGAAAGCTTCTATCGCTTTATCATTTGATTAAGTTCGTTTCTCTTCAGCATTACGTTTACCATGCACCCGCGCGCTGTTGGCGATTCCATTTTTTTCACCCATTGCTTCTAAAAGGAGTTTGGTGAGTTGTTATTGATTACGATAATATATTATAAAAAGGGTAGAAAAAGAACGGAGAAACGGAGAAAAAGAACGGAGAACGGAGTCTAGAATCTAACTAGTATCACCTAGCAAACTTCTACAAACCTTGCTTAGACTTCATTTAGAATTTTAGAGCATGAAATTGGCGTTAAAATTCTAGACATCTGGAATCCTGTTCACTTGCCCTCCATTGTACGAAAAATCATTTCGCTGATGTGATAAAGTAAAGAATAGTCAGTTCTTTATTGTTGCAAACCAACACTCCTACTTTCGAAACTGACCAACAGTTTTTGCACTCTGTAAGCTGACAATAATAAACAAACTATTTTGTTACGAGCACTGACATTGGCAATAGTAACGCATTTACCACGAGTTTTGTTGCAATCGTGTGATCATAATGGCCAACAGATGTAGAAAATAGTACATAATATAACACCATCAGAATGACTTACGCTTAAAGTGTGAATACCTGATTATCATATACGTGGTAAGCACTGTTTTATGTTTAGCGATCACAGTACCATAGTTTCCTATGAAAATGTTTAACACAGGCCAAGTTGTAAATAAAAAAAGGAGGTAAACGAGGATGATATAATTTGCAATGGTAACCCTACTCTAAGTTCTTTTTTTTTTGCTACACGTTCCTATAGTAAGGTCTAAATAATATCTTCAGTGCTTCTGTCCCTGCGCCTATATATACGCAATTGTCGCCGCTAATGATTCTACAAAGGGGCGTATGTGGGAGGTTTCAAAGCGTTCGTAGAAAATTTTAACTTTTGCCTGTGTGTACTACATATACAAACTCACGCACGGACATACGTCAGGTTTGGTTATCCTGCCTCCTTCCCCCTTCGAAAAAAAACTTCTTGGTATATGTTCCTCAGTCCACTGTTGGTGATTGCGGTTCTTTTTCTTCACGATTGCTCATTTTCTGCTAAATATAATGAATTCGTATTGCTGAATACCTTGGTGAGTGATCGAGAAGTGTTCGAGTAAGGCAAAGTTTTTTGAAGCATTTGCGACGAATAAGCAAAATGTATAAAAAGTGCAGACGCGGAAAGAGAAAGACAGGAAGAGCTCTGACTGCGTTCCTACTCTTCCTTTTTACTGCCTCTGCACGCTTCTTTGAACATGAAAGTGTTTTTATGACATGGTCCACCAAGACTTCATTGACGCATTTGCGTCAGGAAAATGACGTCGAAAATGGGCACTATCAAATAGAAAAAAAATAATAAAGAGGCATAGAAACAAAGACCGCTCCGTCTGAAACATATGACGGATACGCTGTTCACTGTTCGATGGGTTCCCTTTTTCTGTTTATTGTTTGGTGCAAAAGATCACTAAGAGCAAAATACACGAAAATACGTCGGTGACACGTTGGCGCACTGCACCACGGCTACAGACTTTATAATCATTACAAATGCGTCTTTTATATTTCACATTTTCCCCTCACAGTAAACCAGTGTGAGGCGGGTAGTGTTGCCCTTTGGGAGTGGTAAATTAGCCTATCATTACAGTGGCCTCCGCAATCAGCCCTTTCAACGCGTGTTGCTGCGCGCCCGTTTCATCGGGCGAATTTTCAGTTGAAGTGATAAACTCTCAATGCCTGAACGCAGCCCGAGGCGGCAACCTTAGCATTAGCGCCGGCCTCACTCATACAATTTGTACAAAGCCAAAATAGCTCAGCGAAGTGCGCTTGCCTCACCTGGCTGTGTAACATCGCGTTCCCAACTTACGCTCACACCGAGAAAAATCACGGCTGGGCTACTGGGGCGACACGACGCGCTTAGCGTTTTCCTCTAGTCGGGCCGTGATGTTCAACAACACCTTATTATGCCGTGGTCTGGTGACCTATGCCCAAGTTCTGCGCACAATACGCGATGCTCTTCAGACTGTAACGTCCCTTTCTGTTATAACTTTCTCGCTGTTACGTACTGCAGTTACCACAAGGTTTTGTTTAATTATATATATAATTGATAATCGACGTTACTCCTCGGGATGGAGACGTACCACCAAGCGTCAAAGTGAGTCCATCAAGGTTCAGCTCTGCTCTCGCAGTCAAACGCCAATAGAATTGTACAATCTCTGTTATATCAATGTACAGTAAACATTGAATTAGCTCGGTAAGGGCGCGTTTTGCTTTCGTGATATACTGATTCGTATGATGGAGGGACCAAGCGTGATTTTTTTCTTTTCGCATTTCCCCTGTGCTCTCGAACGTCAACAAAGTTCAGTAATCCAATCAGCCCATTCAACTTTAGGACAAAAGATCACGAAGCATTTGTCTTCTCTTGAAATCCACGCAATTGCCTTTAATGACCAGTGCATGGTTACTTTCATGGTGGGGCGATGGAAAACCAGGTGGACACATGAGATTAAGAAGTTTGCAGGTACAACGTCATTGCAAAAAAGTACAGGACCGGGTTCATTGACGCAACAAGAAAGAGGCCAGCAAGGTGACGGTATTGAAATTGTCGGTCTTGCATAGTTAAACTACTGTGGTGCACCTATCGAAAAAAAAAAAAAGGTTCGAGAGAACACGTTATAAAGTAAAAACGACAAGCGCATGTTCCAGCAACTCTAGCGCAGTATTTTAATCATGGGAGAGACCTTTGTCCTGGAGTGGGCGTAGTCAGACTGATGATAATGATGACAATTAAGCGCGGGTGCTCTTGCTACAGTGAGCGAAGAACGAGTCCATTTTAAGTGAGGAGTAACACGTCAGTAGCACTGCATATATATATATATATATATATATATATATATATATATATATATATATAGAGAGAGAGAGAGAGAGAGAGAGAGAGAGATAAAGAAGCAAGGAAATGCAGGGTGGTTAACGAGGCGCACATCCGGTTTGCTACCCTGCACTGGGGAAGGGATGAAGGGGAGAAAAGAGGTTGTAGAGAGATAAGAAGGTGCACACAATCACGAGCACACTCGGGGAAGCACACACAGTCTACAGGCGGCCGCTCAGGTTTGTTGACTTCAAGTAAAGTAGGAGTGCTTTAGTCGCTTTCTGCGCAATTGAGGCAGATGCCCAAGGTCCTCGAATTTTTGCACGCAAAATGGTCTGGAGTCAAGTTGATTCAATACCATACGGAGCTGGCATCGCTGTGTGTCGTAGCAAGCGCAGCTGCCTAGAACGTGTTCAATGGTCTCTTCAGCTCTGCAGTATTCGCATATAGAGGTGTCTTTCATGCCAATGTGAAAGGAGTACATCTTTGTGAATGCAACACCCGACCAAGCACTGCATATAACTTCGCGCGAATCCCGCGGCCTTCATGGCGGCGTCTCCATTCATTTTCCCAGTCGCTTCTCTGCCGAGCTGTGTTCGCAGACCTGTACAGGAGAGGCTAGGAAGGATATACGCAAAGCAGCAAAAGAATACCCGGTGTTTTGTTACGTGAAAACTACACGCCAAAGGGAAGCGTGATCGATTAGAAGCGCCCACTTATTTGACGATGCGGTGCTTCCTCGGATTGATAGCCTCGTTTCTCGCGTGCATCGCTTGCTCAGGTAGAACGTCTTGCAATTTTATCGCTATAGGCGGTATCACCTTAAGCGCAGTGCGCGCCCTACTTCACTGGACACATTATCCATCTACTCTTTTTTTTTTGGTGAATGACGATGGCCGCCCGTATATACAAGGTATACACAGACATAATTAAAGAGAACGGTAGGGATTGCCGATACGCGCAACGCAAAATATGCGGGTCGGGCAATTTCCTAGGGTTAGGTCATATTTTTTTCCGCTTTCATGTTTAATTAACTCTAACGTATCAATGTAGGGAGTATAACACGATTGATATTTCACAAACTCTCTTTATTATGTCACTATACGCATTTCGGTACAATCGCAACGAAAAAAAAATTGTTGCCGTTGAAATTGTGCTCTTCTTCTTGATTGTCGTTTAGCATTGAATTAAGATACAACCATCATTCTGCGCATGTGAAAACTCGCATTATGCCAGAATTCGTAGCGCCTATGGCCTATGTCGAAATGTTCCCGCGTAAAGCGATTACCGTGAGTGGTGTTAGTTTACACAGCCGTTGCAAGGGCTATAAAGGATCACAAGTATCTCTCTCTACAAAGTCGTGCTCGCACGCACGCACGCACGCACGCACACACACACACACACACACCACACACTCACACACATACACACACACACGCACACACACACACACACAAAGAGAGAGAGAGAGAGGATTGAATGATGTTTCGAGTAAACATAATAATAGGCGTGTCGTTTTTGCACAATCCAATACGCCTGATCAGCTGGCGCCACGCCCGATGACAACAGCGCCTCCATACTGTCGTCCGGCTACAAGCCGTTTGTGCTCATCTCCATCCGTTGTGGTCACACACGTTGGTCCACTGGTAAAGGGAACATACGAGTGTGTGACGGTCGCTCTGCGCCACTGTTGGTCGGCTGCTGCAACGAGTTTCACGCAGGCGTAATGAACCCCGGCGTTTGTTTGCACGTTGTGTTCGCTTCGTGAACTTTTTCATTACGGCCCCAAACGGTGGTAGACGACAAAAAAGGCCCATTTGCAGTGTGCAAAGCAGTTGTACGGAGCTCGTTTTCGCCGCCGTCTGGCGGTGAGCGCACCATAATCTCAGCTCTGAACACGGCCTTCCTGAGCTCCGATATTCCCCTTGGCAGTGGTCCGCTGTGTATACATACCGTCGGCCGCGAAAACTTGCGGCATCTGAAGCGCACGGTGGAGCGTTAGAAAACTGCGTTGCTGCACCGCCTGCCTTCACGCAGCGTGGTGTCGAGGCTACCGGCTGTGGAATCGACAATTAGCTCTACAAACACTGTAAACTTGGTAACAGATGTCTGCTACTTCTCGCACCTATAGTAAGGGTTATGAAGTCTAGAACGCAGGTACTCTCAACCTAAACACCCTTACTGTAGGCACCCGAAATCGCATCTATTCGTTAACAAGTTTAGAGTGTTGATGGAGCTCATTGAAGAGGCCACAGCCGGTAGGCTTGACACCACGCTGTGGGAAAGCATGTGGCACAACAGTGCAGTTTTGCGCCGCTTTGCCACACGCTTCAGATGCCACAAACATTCGCGGCTGACAGTATACATCTGAACATTTCGCCCTACTTGAGATGCGGCTGACATAAAACTATCGACCTTGAGCACACCAACGCAACGCTGTTGTCCTTAAACTGCCCCAGTAATGCGAGTGGGCCTTCATCTAAAAAAGCTGACTCGAGAATGTACGGTTGTCTACAAAGATTCACGCTCGCATGTTCTGTAGCACGTATACGCCTTATATATAATCACTGTCGTCATTAGAGGTTACAAACTGCAATAACTATTAAAAAGAAACTCGCAACAGCCAGGTGAAAGAGCACGTAGATGATTTACCATGAAGAGCAAAAGGTCCAGAACCAGAAAGGATAAAAAAAAAAAAAAAACGAGAAACAATTGCTACAACAAGGAAACGAACATGCGAGCAGACGGCGCTGTGAGCAGATGACACATGCGTTAGTGTCAACTGTTCACTCTTGCGTGTACGCAGCTCTCTTTTTTTTAGAAGGCCTTGTGAACTAACATCCTATACAAGCAATTAATAAGCAACCACCAACGAAACCGCCTTGAACATTAACAATAAAGTACGATGTACCTCTCCGCGCACGCCGTTAGAACACGCTCTGTTAATCACGCGACGTTGTCGGTGCGTGCGCTGATTAAAACTTCATTTTATTTTTCGCGCACGGATGGCCGGCTTGCTGGAAGTGTGTGGCAACCAGGCTGAAAAGGCGCTTCACGCAGCAGCCCGTGCGTGCCTCGGTGGGAAAGCAGGCACTGCGCGTTGAAACGATGACAAGTCGCTCGCCATATCGCGACGCCGGGAAAGGCGACACCCGAAAGGCATGACAGAGATTCTAAAGTTCAAAACTTTGTCCGTCTATCCGTATACTGCGGCGAATCGGACCCACGTCACGTGGTAGCCGAGCTTCGCCTTGTGTTTGGTACTGTGACCGAGGCGAGGTATACTGTAACAATAGTTTCTGGATCCACGCCAGACTGAGAAGTAAGCGAGCGAGAAAGGAACGCTTTTGGAAAATGCGAGCTGTAGGATGATGGAACAGACGTGTTCGCGTGACTTGCGTCCATGAAGTGAGTAAGAACATTTTGTGTTTGTGTGTGCGTGTGTGTGTTTGCGTGTTTGGGCGCACAAAAAGCAGACAGCGGCCCGAAGGCTTCGTGCACGAAGTGTTGTCGAAAAAGCCGCCGCGCTGGGATGTGGTAGAGATGCTCGGCTTCCCTCCCGAAAGACGCAGGTACGAACCGAGCCGTGCTGGTCCGACTTCGATGGAAGGAAAATAGAATAAGCCCGTGTACTTACTTTAAGTGCACGTTAAAGAATTCCTGGTGGCGGGAATTGTCGGCACCTTCCACTACGGCACGCTGCATAATCGTATCGTTAATTTTTGTGGATTGGTGCGTAGTGGACACACTCCACCACGCACCAATCCACAAATTATTGTTACAGTTAGATGTTGGTGGAAACGAAAGTACCAAGAATCAGCGCGACAAGGCTGATAACAACGTTCGCGGCATTTAGTGTAAGCTTTATAATTTAAAAACAGAAACTATAGCAAGAAAGGGCTTCGAAGTCGCACTATCTTGCGAGAAGGCGTTTATGGGTGACAGGCTATGTGCGGCGGTCTGAACGAAAGCTGGAAGAGATGTAGATACTTTTCAAACACTTCTTGGGTAAATTCTATAAGCACACCGGCCGGGTACCCGTGGACTACTCCATAAGTCATCAAAACGTTTGTGTAGTAGCGAGACGTTCACTATGCCGTTATTCGTCATTCTTCAAAGAAGCGTTGTACCCGCTACATGCTTGTAAGAAATTTCGTGCAACATTTTCATGCTCCGGCTGACGACGATGAAGAATTATGCCTGAAGCCAGTGATTTCTCGTTGGATCGTTATTAGAGTTTAGTACTTATCTGCCTTTTGTAATGAAGGTTGGAGCATTCGATGACCGACTCGTTACGAAATTCTAATGATGTGACGCCTGGTTGTTTCTTTGCAGTTCTAAAATGATTATTTACTGAGGATAACGTGACTTCTTTCCCTACGTGAAGCCTGCTTAGGGTCAGTTTGCAATGGAGTTTCGAAAATACCATGATACACACAGAGACAATCAACTTTATTTCAAAAGAAAGACTGGTGAGTTGTTAAGGGATACTGGCGAATATCCCCGCCCAGAGAAAAAAAAAGTGGTGTAGCTCAATGGTAGAATACTGGGCTGGCTAGCAGCGGACCCCGGATTGAATCCCACCGTGTCTTTGGTGTTTTATTTAATTAGTTTTGTTCTTATTTCACCCCATAGTCGTTACGGACAGCGGCGGCGGACAACTACGGTGCCTTTTTGGGATCTAAAAACAACTTTCGCTGTACAGGTGCGCTATTTCAGGGTAAGGTTTCGTGAGCTCAACGAGACTCACTGATTAGGTATTTTTCGCGCCTAGACTAAGACTCGCCAAAGTTTTTCGAAGGTCGACTCACTCGGGCCTAAACTCAACAAAAGATTACTCACCCTGTTAGGACCGGGGCTCGACGGCGTCCCATCGCAGCCGCCAGTCGTTGCGGCTTGGGTACGGCGGGTCTCGTCGTGGGTAGCTGGTCGCCGTCACCAGACCCGTTTAGCCCATCTTGTAGGGAGGAAGGCGCATTCTTCGGGAGATCTTTATAGAGGTTTATTTACATATATTACACTAAGGGGAGTTGCATCTTGACCAACTCGTGCATGCAAAGCTCTACATCGAAAAGCTCTGCATTGAAAGGCACTCGAAAAAGCACACACCGATTACAAACAGTCTTGTTTTCCCACCCAGTTTAGTGGATCGGGGAAAGGGCACCAAGTTGCACTGTCCAATCCGAAGATATACACCACTTTCGACGTGGCCGCCTGCACCTGCCCACGCCAACGTTTTTGAACAAGAGGGGGGGGGGGGGCGGAGTCGCCACACTTCTATCACAGGGTCCACCACGGGTTCCCCTTGAGAGTACACGGCCGCTGGGGTGGTTGGTCTCACGCTCGGGCCGATGCATCGAAGACACCGCAGTGACGCTGCTGCTCCTTCGAGGAAAGTTACCCTGAACAAAAGCTATTGTTGTTGATTACGGCGACGGACTGCATGGCACCTTACTTCCGAGCTGGAACAGGCTAGCCTGGGGTTCTTTAACGTGCACCCGAATCTCAGCACACGGGCCTGCAACATTTCCGCCTCCATCAGAAGCGCAGCCACCGCAGTCGGGATTCGATCCCGCGACCTGTGGGTCAGCAGCCGAGTACCTTAGCCACTAGACCACCGTGGCGGGGCAGAAATAGAAAGAAGGAAAGAGATAAAGGGAGAGAATCAGAGAGAGAAGAAATGTAGGAATACGTAAAGAAATGGAAAGGATGAAGAGGGAAGCTGAAAACAGAGCAAGAGGAAGAGAGAGAGGGAGGCAAGAAATAAACAGAGCAAAAGAAAGAAATTGAAATAGGGAAAAAGAAATAGATATAAAAAGACGCAGAGATGACTGAGCAGAAAGAAACAGAAAAATAAAAAAAGGAAACAAAGGAAGCCGCCCAGGTACGCAGTTTCTTCATTCCTGGCACCAATATTGCGAAGTAGTTTCAATATTTAGGCATTTTTTATTACCCTGGAACGCATTGACTTTACATCCGGGAGGCTTGTTGCGGAGACGACGTTTGTGACCACACTTTCGAAGCGGTAAAGCTATTTCGCTTGGTGACGTGATGTTGTTTTCATTAAGTGAGCTATCAACGCTATATGAATATTTATTGGGTTGTTTTTTAGTCCTCGGTACACGTATCTTTAGTGTTATTGCTTGTGTCTGCTTAATTTGTTACTGCATGTGTTGTTGTTGTGACAATTTGTTGCTAATTTGTTGTGTCTGCTTAATTTGTTGTGGTGAAACTGTTACGAAGCTCGACTGCTGAGTTTAAAGTCGCGGGTTTGATCTCAGCCTTGGCGGCCGCTGTTTTGATGGATAAGGTAGCGCTGTAACTCCATGCTCTTAAGTTTTGGTGAACGTTGGAGAACCCACGGGGGAAATTTACGAAACCACCCTTGCAGCCTGTTTCGCGCTTTTGACGAATAAAAGTGCTATAATATTTGACACCCTTCTTGAAATGGTGAGAAAAGCTAGCTGGTACAACTCTGACATAAACTGCCGCACTCTCCTCTTGGATGACAATGTGTTGCTTGTCGCTAGTGCCGCTAAAATATGTCTGGTTATTGTCTGTTTTCCTTGAACGCCAGCCCAGTCTGCGTTACGTTCGGCCATGTTGCGCGCGCATTTAAGTTACCGTTGTCAATAACAGTGCAGGTATTACCATAACAAAAAAGAAAGGCTAACCGACAAGAAGTCGTTTCAAGCCATAGTCTGAGGAGATAACCGCTGCAGGACCTCATCGAATATATATTGTAATGAATTAATGAATCTGAGTAGCGGACGCTCTGCGGGCAACGAAGAAGACGATGATGATCGGTGGCTGCAGGAGTAGCTCGCGCACGCCGCTCGCCATTAGCCAGACCTGCCTGATAAAGGACATTTTGCCAAGCTACGTCTGAACTTTTCTCGACGTACAACACCTCTATTTTAAGTGGTGGAGGAGCCGGGGTTCCCATCAACCTGGAACTTCGCAATCGGACGCTACCCTCACCGTTCACCATGACTGCTCCTGGCCCTTCTCAAGCTGCCTCACCAACGACAGTATACTGTACTGGTGCGCCTCGGCAACGCGACCCACCAATTTTTCGCGGCAACGATGAACAAGACGTCGAGGACTGGCTCGTCGAGTACGAAATCGTAAGCGCTTCCAACAAGTGGAACGCCTGCGACCAGCTCACAAACGTGCGCTTTTACCTCGCTGATGTGGCCAGCCTCTGGTTCAAGAACCACGAAGGCGAAATTACCAACTGGTCCGCCTTCAAGACCACCATCTCCGCGGTCTTCGGCCGTCCCGCCGTGCGCCGGCTTCGCGCGGAACAGCGTCTCCGTAGTCGAGTCCAGCGCAGGGACGAGACCTTTACGAGTTACATTGAAGATGTCTTGTCCCTTTGCAAGCGCGTCGATGAATCTCTAACCGAATGCGACAAAATCAAGCACATCATCAAAGGAGTTGACGACGACACCTTCCAGATGCTCGTCGCTAGGAATCCACAGACCGTCACCGATGTTGTCCACCTCTGTCAGGAGTACGACGAGTTGCGTAAGCAGCGTGTCTCGACGCGCAGGGCCGCAGAAGATACGGCTGAAGTTTCCGCCCTCGTACACGACGTCGCTGCTGATCACACCGTCTTACTCCCCCAAATCAAACAATTCATTCGTGAGGAAGTTGCGCGTCAGCTTTCTCTTGTGGCCGAAGCATCGGCGCCAGTGACCTCGTTAGACCCACGTCTACGCCAGGTCATTGAGACACAGGTCAATAACAGTGCAGGTATTACCATAACAAAAAAGAAAGGCTAACCGACAAGAAGTCGTTTCAAGCCATAGTCTGAGGAGATAACCGCTGCAGGACCTCATCGAATATATATATATATATATATATATATATATATATATATATATATATATATATATATATATATATATATATCGATGATGACTGCAGGTTCAACTTTTTTTGTGTGCTCTTTTGAAGCCCTGCGTGCATGCCAGCGCGATCATTGTGCATCGAACCGCAGTGACTCTCGTTTTTCCCGAGCACTTTCGGCGCTAACTGCCTTAGTGGCCGTTCATTATACTTTATAACGAAGCGAATTGGATGGACGTTGCCGGAGGTGAAGGTTCTCCATGCTTGCTCGAAGGTTCGGTATAGTATCGCCTCCCTTTACAGCAGCTGGACCACCATACCTGCAGCTTTTTGTTGTTTTTTTAGCGCACGATATCCACGCTCTTTTGTCCTTTTTTTTCCTCTTTCGTCTTACTGTTCGTTCGTAAAATGAAAAGCCACTGTTTGTAACTTTCGAAGCGAGCGTACGCCTCTTACACTTTTAAGCTGCTTTCGGGCGTTCCCCAAGTGATGGCGCTGAGCGGTCGTTAGTACAATTTGGTGCATCGGTAATGAAGGCGGTCGCATTGCGAAAGTATGCGCCGCTCTGAATAGTTAGTGCCATAATTCTCGTGGGAAGGCTTAGAATATGAACAGCAAAACTGGTTTTGTTAAAACCTCTCATACCTGCGGTCCATGGCAACGCTTGTGGGCATCATAAGCGCGCTTACGCCACATACATTCGGTAAGTCGACCTCCTCACTGGTAAACCGCTAAAAAATGAAGGCAACTGTTGTCTCAACAAACGATCGTGTGTGCCACAGAACTCTGTGCAACCTGTAAGAAAGTTATCATTATTATAAACGCGAACGTATCACAGAAATGGTGTAAAGCCCCTACACGCGAATGCCGCTAAGGGCAACAGTGCAATGCCGCTGGGTAAAGCCCCTACACGCGAATACCGAAGAGGGCAACAGATAGCCCATCAAATTGTGTGCGCGTTACCGCAGTCGCACTAGTGTAGCGTGATACTTTGTGGTTATAGAGTGCAGAGGCTGTACTCCCACTTCGAAGCTTGAAAAATAGTGTTCAATAAAGAGTGAAAATGGTATCCGAAAGACTTGAGAAACGTATAAATGCGTTAACCTGACAAAGGGCGCCACCAGCTTTTCTGTTTCAGTGGTGTCTGCAAATAATAAACGAATGAATGGTTACAAAAACTGAATGGATAATAAATAGTCAAGAAATGTAAATTTACAATTATCTGTTTTTAGCTCCAAGTCAATATAGATTTGTACGTATTTTTATAAAATAGAGCTTTCTTCAGTTGCTGAAAGCTTTTTTTTTATTTATTCGTCATCCATTTATTTGATTTCAAGCTGTAAATTCCTAGCGTCCTGGTTTCTTGAACTCATAGATCAGCCATACTGTAAAATCAATGGTTCTCCATCTGCTCCCTAGACTATATAGGACAAGTTTTTCGGCCACCAAGACATATCTTTCCGTATATTCGGTATGGTTTTCTGTGTGGCCTCGTGATACAAACGGGTGGTTTTCAATTTTACTTTCTTGACCGTTCCACAACCTTGTAATCCGCAGAGCTCACTTGCTAACAAAAGCCTGCAATAAAAGGCTGGCCCATGTAAGCCGTTTACTTTACGTTTTACGGTTCTGGGGATTATCCTTTCGTTGAACTTGACGTGATTCAATTCTTCAAATATTTTTCCTTTGCATAGATGGGGCTTAGCGTCCCAAAACCACCATAAAGTTGGTTGTGAGAGACGCGGAAGTGGAGGATACTGGAAATTTCGACCACCTGGGATTATATCACGGGAACTTAGATCTAGGTACGCGGGCCTCTAACGCTTTCACCTCCTGTGTAAATACGGCCGCCGCCACCTCGATTCAATCTTGCCAGCTTCAGGTCAGTAATGTACTCACTAGACGACCGTGACGAGTGTTGGCGTTCATGTAAACTTCATGCTCAAAATCTGCACTAGCATATTCCGCAGTTGAATAATCATTGTATATGAATGCAAAAAGGTAAACACATGCAGGGGTGCTGAAAAGTTTTCGGGTTCGCGCAGAGGGCGCAGAGCCACAGCGTTGAAAGTGCGCAGTTATTCAGTGCAATCCATTCTGAAACAGATGCTCTATCTACGTTGCTGTTTCATCTCTTCTAGTTCGTTGAGAAAAAAAGAAACATGTTATAGGTGTTCAAAACAGTTCTCAACTAAATGTGTGACCTCAAAATGTAGCCACAATGCCTTTCAAGTGTTTTGAAGTTAGGAAACAAGCCCTAGTTGGAAGGGACCAGGCCACATAAATAGCGACTGGTGGTAAATTATGAACGCAAGGTCTTCCATTCGGTAGACACAGCTTTATATTTGCGCGAAATCGTTAAGTTGTTGTGTCCCAATTTTATTTTATATCAGGCTGCAAAGTCTTACATCGATGATTTCGCTAGGGAATCAGGTATTTAGATGAACAGTTACAAAATGCTGTATAAGAACTTACCTTTGTTAGCGTGATTGTGGTATTTTGCTTCAATTAAAGCTAACCGTAATGTGTTTCGGTGAAACTTTGTCAATATTTGTTTCAAATAAATCTACTGTTGTGTTTTAGGGCTGTTTTGAAAATTGTTGACACATTGTTCGAAATCTATTCGAACAGCATTCGATTAGTATTTTCATTCGAATCTGTGACATCACTATTCGATTCGATTTCAAACTCCACTTTTCGCACACGCCTAGTTTTATAATTAGGCTGTTTGTCATTTGTAGAGATGCTGGCCGCACACTAATTGGTAGTGGTAATGGACTTTACGATAAATCATTTCCTCGATAAGTTGGCAGTTTAGTCACCAGCCTGGCCAATTCGCAAGCCTGAATGATGAATGCGCGCGAGTTTGCAGCCAACGCCGGTAATGCAATTTGTTACAAACCGTGTGCGCTACACAAGGACTGTGCAAGTATATATATTGAATTAAGCTGCGCAGGTGGCAAGCTTGCACGATGTGGTTGGTTCGCGCAGTTGCCGCGTTAATAACTCCGCCGCCGCACTGCAACCGCAAACTCCTGATTGCCGAGCGCGATTGCAGACTCGGTACGAGTATTGATTGGTTAGTGTCCTGCGAATCCCCGGCATGAGTTCACAGAAGCTAGGCATGGTTTGTGATGAGCGCCGAGCGAATCGTACACGCTGTTCCGGCAATTAGTACACAGCTTCACCTACGTTCCATTGACCTGTATCTGTCGCACGCACTCCGGATTAAAAGCGCTTGCTTACTCCAGTCTGAGCGTCCTGTAAAGCTCGTGGTAGAAGCTCTAGACATGCTTAGAATGCTTAGGTTGAGAAGATCTCATGAATAGCAGCGTACTAAAAGAATTAAGCGGGAAATCTTCGCCTTGATGTTTTGTTGCGCAGGTAGTCCAACAGGCAACGGTAACAGAAAATTTAGGTGTTCATGGTGCGCTTAACGCTAAAAAAATGAATAGAAAACCCTCACAGGGTCTCTTACGTATTCGCCAAAGACGACTTCATAGCAAAGGTCCTCGTCTTTTTTTTAGCCTCAGTTTACTGATACTCCCCTACCCATCTCTGGATGCATTCTGCCCCATATTTTAAGGACAAGGGTAAGATTGTTATCTTGAAAACTAGCTTTTTTCTCGTTATTAGTTTCATTTCTTCGTTGCCTTGCATAAACTAGTATTACCTCAGTTCTAACTTACGGCTCCTTTCCCTTGGCCCACATCGTTTCTAGTTTTGCTTACGCAAATGCGTCTCTTGTACGTCTTGTATACCCCGATTTCTCTTGACTTGCTTCTCGCCGGCTTCCTATTACGCGTTTATGCTTCGGTCTTCATTCGTTGTTTCTTGTTTGTTCTTCAGTCCCATTCCTCTGAACAAGCACCACTCCACGCATTGCTCGCTGAGTAAGCGGAACACGGTAATCAGACAGGCGCGTTCCCACGCAAAAGAAAAGGAACGCAATGAATGGTCGGTTCTGTGTTCATTTGAAATGGAGATCCCATCTCAACGCGGGCTGGCTGCTGGCTCCGTCGCTTGCGCCACTGAGAGGAGAACCGAGGGGGGTAGATTAAAGCCCTCGCGAAGCCGAGCGCGTTTCTTTCTCTTCTTCGTATTTTAGTCCTTATTTTGATCCTGGCATTTCGTTGTAGATTTAAGCGAGAAAAAAAAATAAACGAGTGCGAGCGCTGAGAACTGAAAAAAAAAAACAATTGAAAGAACAGAGGTGGCGAAGCTATAGACTCCAGCTTGTCGCGGGGAAATCGCGAAGCCCGACGGATGCGCGGCTGAAGTCGTGGGTACACGTACCTCATTCGTTCTTTTATCTTTCCCGAATTATTCCGCCTATTCTACACTACCAAGCTCGGTGCACAATCTGCTCAGATTCTATTTTATTTTTCTTAGTATTTGTGTCGCTGTAGAGTGAGCCGACTGCGAGCCACCGGTGAGCAGGGCAAGAATGTAGTTTTTGCGCTTACCTCCTAATGGCTTTTGTAGGTCGCCCTCACAGCATTTGTAGAGATTCTTTTTTTACGTTTTGTAATCACCCTTGAATCTCGGCTGCAGTCTCGCGCTAGCTTTCGCTCGGGACTTCGTTATACCGCGATTTTGGTGTACTATGGGCGTCGTTTAGGTGAAAGTAACGATTCCTCCCCCTACCTTTATTTTGTGGAGTGGAGTTACGAAGTTGTCTGAACCTGTTGCTTATTAATGAGTTGGTTTCAGTACACTCGTACAATTTGTGTTGGGCTTCGTGCCTGCAGGGCGTATGACGCTACGTAGTGGAGAGCTCTAAAGTGGTGCGGCGCTGCTGACGCACGTATTCTACATTTCTGGTACTCGCGTGCTTCAGCGATCTTGGTGTTCTCTTTCGTTCTTCTTTCTCTTGGGCCGTCTATTTTACACTTGTCTAGTTTCATCCAGCGTATTTAAAAACAATGAACACTTACCGAGCGGTATGCTATGAAGCCTCAAATTATCCCCCGTCAAACACACACACACATGCTAGTGTTGTCAAACAATTTTTGAAAATACCCACGTCATAGTCAGAGTTACCCTACTTTATCATACATAATTCTTAACACGAAAGTGTTTTATGCCGGGGTCCACTACAGCTCCGATGACGTATTTCCGTTACGGATATGACGTTGTAAAATATATACTATTGTGCCACAGACATGTTCCTCGTTCGGGAGCACGTCTCACAAGATCGAGCCTTGTTTCGACGAACTGTCTCCCCCCTCCCAGCGCCGCCTTCCGTGCAGAAGAACCGTGCAGTTCCGGGGATAACGTCGCTTCCTCCGCCGAACCACTTTGCAGTTCCGGGTATGGCTACGTCTCCCCCTCCGAGCCCGAGAACTGGTCTCGCAGAAGAGTCCAAAAACACTATTTAAGGCCGTGCCGCCCCATGTTTAGGGATTTTGCCCCAGCCGACGTTGTCGTGCTGGTCGGCTCTGTACAGACGATAACCTGCTACAGTAAACGCTCTTTCTTGTTGCTGTTTTCAAAACGAATTGCCTCCCTGTTTTGCCTGCGGGCTAAGGCTTCAGCGAAGTCTGCTCGACGGCTCACCGCTCTTCGCCACCGCTACCATCGCGACAGAGCAAAATTCATAACAGTGGTTGGCAGCTTCGGGATACGATATCCTACGTTTGGCAAGTCTGATCGGATCTCTGAGCACGAGGGCGACCGCCGTGATAGCGTTTGGCTACGCTGTGATACGCTACCCTACGTTTGGCACGCCGGATCGGACCCCTGGAAGCTCGAGCACGACCAACCTGATATTAGCATTTGAATACGCTGGTATAGCTACCCTGTTCTCATCGTTCGGCAAGCTGGGACAAGCAACCCCGGATCTCAACATTGGCAAGTTGGATCGGATCCCTGAAGGCCTGATGCTGTTCGACGGCAGCCACGAGTTGGACCATCGTCGGCTACTTTGGTTGGGTGAGTGCCCAACGTTTCCTGTTCATTTCGCCAGACCTCCCTAGCACAGTCAGATGTTAGGAGAGTGTTTTGATTTGTTTTGTTTTTGTGGTTATAATTTAATATTCACATACTTTAAACCACGAGATTAGTTTTAGAGTACGGTGCATATCAGCAGTAGAGCATCACGAGGGACGAGATAGTGATGGAGCAGTACCTGGTGCAGGACCTCCTTGAAATTTGTGGAGCCATGGGGATTTCCGCCGGGTCCACTGAAACAAAGGAAGCGATTCTCGAGGTGATGCAGGCAGAAAATATGACTGCCGATGAGGCTGACGAGTTTTGGGAGCTCATTTGTGAGCAAAAGCAGAAGGCCGAGAAAAGCCGTAAAGATCTCGAAGCTCAAAGGCACGAACAATGGAAGGCCGAGGAGTGTCGAAAAAGGAGAGAGCATGCTCTCAGAATGAAAGAGCTTGATCTTCAAATTCAAGCACTTAAATGGGAGCGAGCTAAACACCAGCTCCACAACTTTCAGACAGGCGAGAACATCGCGCATTTTCTTGAGGATTTTGAAGTTGTTTGCAGTAATGTTGGTTTTAGCCGCGACCTTTGGGTGGAGAAGCTCGCCACGTTGTTGCCGCGCGAAATCGCGCATGTTTTGAGTTGTTTACCCTACCAGGAAGCAGGAGATTTTAGCCATGCTAGATATGCCTTGATAAGATATTTTTTTTCTTTCAAGTCCTGCTGACTGGGAAAGTCGGAGCGATAGAGACAGCGTTGAAGCGCGTCGAAGAGCACTTAAAGATAAGGCATGCCGAAAAGCTATGGAAGCTGAGGCCCGTCGCGAAGCACAAGCCGCAGAAGTGTGCCAGAGTGCGTCGGATAGAGCCAGACGCCGAGGTGCATCGCAAAGAGTTTGGGGCCGAGTCCCATCGCACGGCTAAGGATGCCGAGGTGCATCACGAAGCGCTAGAGATGGAGCCGCTTCACAGCACACATGATTCGGATGCATCGCATTAAAAAGAGCTTGACGACAAGTCGAGTCGTAAGGCGCTACAGGTTGACGCCTGTCGACAAAAGCTTGAGCAGGATGCGCGACGTAATGCGCTACAGAGTAAAGCTCGAAAAAGAGAGCATGAGGCTGACTTCGAAGGCCAGAGAAAAAGGGCTATCCACGACAGCGATAGACCCCCACCGATTGAAAGCTCTGTAAGCGCCTTTGTTAGCCTTAAATTAATCGGGCCTCCCGTTATGCCACAGGCAGAGACCGCTAGCACCGGGAGCCAGGAAACGCTAGCCAACAAATTGGGAACTTCGACTCCCCCCAAAGATAAGTTGGTTCAGCCGCATAGAGTTTTCGCAGAGCCTGTCGAAGGCAGTGCGCTTGTGAATAAGTGTGTCGGGGCTTCCACCATTCCTAGCCATTTGAAGAGAAAAAAGCGTCGGCAAAAGCGTAGCGCGGAAGAGACGAGAGGCATCAAACATGTTAAAGCAGCTGTTAAGTGCTGTGACGTCTTCATTCGATACGCCCGGTTCAGGGCTAGGCATAGGATCGCGAAAGGGCCCTGCAGGAAATGTTTGAGGCTCAGACCATCACTGAGATGGAGATTAGGGGGAAAGCCCGTCAACAAAGACCAAATTTCAAGGAAATTGGAACGCCGAAATCACCGCCTGGTCTCATCCTTTTCTCTGCCGCGTAGATGCAAGCAAATGGGGAAATGTTGCGAGCGCTTGAGCTGTAACACAAGCGGTTGTTCCCCACCGTGGCGAAAGGGTCACTGGTCGAACGGGTGGCGTAAACGATGCAGTGTAGATGCCCCTTTCTTTGAGTCCAGCGGCTGCGGGTCAAAAGTCGCTGCTACTGAGTTCGGCGAACAGGTTGATTCGTCGTCCTTTTGTCCAGACCGCAACTCTCAAAAGCTGTGGAGTGCGCGACTCCCCAGAGTTCGCTCGAGAGAGTGCCGCCTCGCTAATACGAAGAGTGTATTTTTTTGTATTTAATTTTGAGAATAACTTTTTCTAGTTTTGTCGTCTGCCGATGAGCAAGGAATGGTTCTAAATTTTTGTAAGTTTTACTTGCCTTGTCATCGCAGAAGCTCACTTTAATATGTTTGTTAGATTAAATTTGTTTTCATAATGTTTCAAAGGTAACAGTTTGCGTGTTTTATTTTAACAGAGAAGGCATACTAAAAGCCCCTGTTTAAGATACCTTCTATGTTCTGCATTACGTGTTATTATGCACGTCAGTCTAGGTTAACTTTGTTTTGTATAACGCACGCAAGTTTGATTTTCAGTCTTATTTTCTTGATTTTTTCAAGCATGTTTTCTCTTGTTTTGATGATAATTGGCTGAGCCCATGCAAGTGACAGCTTGTAGGAGGACGAACTTTGTCAAGTTTGGCAATCTTATGCTTGCAGGCGACGCCAGTGTGCGTGATTCAGGACTGCTTGGCGTACTAAATTGTAGTTTCGGTGCTAAAATGAGCAATCCTCAGAAGCTTCGATCGTCCAGACTCTGCCTAAATCACAATTGAGAATCGCTTGAAAACAAAAAAAAATTCTGTTTGGTTTAGCGGTGTCATGCACTAACACTTAGCTAAAGGTGTGTCCGCATTGTGTATTTCTCTCGAGATTCGTTGCTCGTGATGCTATTTGTTAGCCCAGCGTAATCTCGAGGAAACATTTGGTTTCTGCTGGTCTGGCGATTCGATCAGCATTTGGAGGGTGCTTGCTTTGGCCAGAGTGGTTCGGCTTTGTGTTCGACTCCGTCGTTCCAGTGAACCTCTGCAGGCCTATGGAAGTCTCAACGGGCGGAGAGAGCGGAACGGCTACCGACGGTCAACCAGCATCCCTCCTTCCGAGCCGCGCTGACGGCTCAAAACTCCGGATGCATTGTCTGGCGGCGGGGGTGCTGTTGTGCCACAGACATGTTCCTCGTTCGGGAGCACGTCTCACAAGATCGAGCCCTGTTTCGACGAACTGTCTCCCCCCCTCCCAGCACCGCCTTCCGTGCAGAAGAACCGTGCAGTTCCGGGGATAACGTCGCTTCCTCCGCCGAACCACTTTGCAGTTCCGGGTATGGCTACGTCTCCCCCTCCGAGCCCGAGAACTGGTCTCGCAGAAGAGTCCAAAAACACTATTTAAGGCCGTGCTGGCCCCATGTTTAGGGGATTTTGCCCCAGCCGACGTTGTCGTGCTGGTCGGCTCTGTACAAACGATAACCTGCTACAGTAAACGCTCTTTCTTGTTGCTGTTTTCAAAACGAATTGCCCCCCTGTTTCGCCTGCGGGCTAAGGCTTCAGCAAAGTCCGCTCGACGGCTCGCCGCTCTTCGCCACCGCTACCATCGCGACAGAGCAAATTCATAACAATACTAAAGGATGGCGAAGAAAAAAAAACGACAAGGAAAGGTTTCGCAGTGGTGCATCGAACCCGCGACCTCGCGTTCCTTAGCACGCGACGCTATCCACAAAGCCACAAAGCGAGCCATCTACGCTTAGTTAACGGCGAGCAGCGGTTTATATGCACCATGTACCACTGGGGTCCTCTTCAGCGCGTTTTCGTCATCAGTAGTGAGATGGCACGACTGACGCGCGTCGGGCGCGCGCGCTAAAGGTCGTCGTGCTCCACCACTTCTCGCGTGACTGTGGGCCCCACCACTTCTCGCAAGCACCACCACTGAGAAGTGGTGGTGCGTGCTAGGCCACAGTCACATGACGGGTTTAAGTGCGTATAGATGCTCTTTAGCGGGCTGGCACACTCACGCGCGCGGTTATCTCAGGATTGGGGCGCTTTGTACTTCTTGTGCCTCCTCCGCAAGTTAGCTTTGAAGTTACAGTAGTGAAAGAGAGCACGACCATCAATGCGCTCGCTGCCACGGCGGCGCTTATACGAAAGAAGTGCGCTGCTCACAAACGAAGTAAGAATGGTGACAGTGTTTCGCGCTCGTTCTTTGTATACCTGTGCATTATTTCGTGCGTCTTTCTGTTTGAGCAGTGTGATTTGAGTGTTGCTTGTGCACGCTCGTCTTGTGTACGCTCATTTCATGCGTGCTATCTGCTTGAGGTGTGCGCTGCAAGTTTCGAGTTTAGTCTGATGTGCTGTTTAGTTTAAGTTTAAGGTTTAGCTTTAGTTTAGTTCAATGATTAGTTGATGTCGGTCGTCCAACTGGGTGCGTGCTAGGTCACTAACCCACATGAGCGCTCGGGTTTTAGGGACAGCATTGGAGAGGTGAGCAGGTCGGTGACAGAAATAAATCAAATACTTCTGTTTGGACACGTTTCAGTTTAGTGTTATACCGATTCTTAGGACAAGGGGTCAACCATGTTTTTCTTCTTCTCCGGTGAGTGTATTCATTGCAGCGCCCTCCAAAGATTAGCGTATTACCCTTCGAGTCTGCGCTGTGCTGGAGACAAATTATTGCAATTATCTGGACATTCTCGGCTGGATTTCGCCGTCAACGTCGGCGTGTTTGGCTTTATTCAAAGAAAGATTTAGTTTTCAGATGTATTCAGGAATGTTGCTTTCACGGATGTCGTATCAACCGTTGAGCTCTTCCGGTGATCGATGGCATTCGAAAAGTGAAAATTATCTTACGCCCGATAAGAGAATCGTATTGCCGCCCTACTACCCCCGAAAATATACCATACAAGTGTGGCAGTTATCCTACGGCTGACAACCCTAATGTGCGCTGATTCGCATTGGCTTGTGCGCTTGCTCCTTCAAGGAAAAAAGGCCGTGCACTTGTAAAGCTTTATCCAATCAAAGAGAAGGGCTTTGGCAACAAACAACGAGAGGAACAATTCCGCAGTGTATTGTTTCTCTCCTGTGTCCCGCAAGTGATGCTTAACTCGTCGCCTATAATCCCTATTGTTTTTCCATATCTTTCGTTTCTATTTTTATTCGGTATGTCTGCTTCATTGAAATGTCACCGCTGTGGCCGGGAACTGATCCCTTGACCTAATGTTTAGCAGCATACGTCATCAGCGCAACTACCAGGGTTAAAAAAAGTTAACGGTTAAACATTACTGAACGGACGTCAACATTGGCGCGTACTCCAGACGGCTGTCATGACACGTACTTCCGGGAGCCACGCCTTGGAAGCGCATTGATAATTCTGGGACATCACTATTTAATTAGTTGCAAAGGTGGTGTGCGGTCACGCTTCCGTTTTCTGGGTGGGGTCTCTCCGGGCTTTTCATCTTATAAATGTGTCAAAACTGCACAACCTTATTCCAAAGCACCGAAAAGTTCAATAAGCTTGAACTGACCACTCGGAAAGCGTGTAGTACAAATGGGCACATCACATTTGAAGCCGATCGAAGCAACACGTGATGTGGGACAGCCTTTCGTAGTTGTCGTATACAATTTTAGACGTGTAGTCTATATGAGCCATGTATACCATGCGGTAGACCTTTAGACCTTATGTGACCACAACTGCTTTGGACCCCTCTCACACGGCGTTTTCTTAGGCCTTGTCGTTTTACAACGCCCAATTAGCGGATTCTCAGGTTATATCTGCCTATTTCAACTTGGTGTCGGCATCACTGCACCCGTTGCAAATGACGCCCCCAGGTGGCAAGCCCTCCCTTCAACCAGACCACTTCGTTCCCCTCATCCCCTCCAAAGAACAGGTCAACGCACCTTTCCTTCACAAGCGTTTTGTCGTGGTAATCCCATGTTTCCGCCCATCTAATTGTCTTGCTGCGCACAGCTATGATCGTTCGCACCGCCCCAACACGCGGTTGCGTTATCCTTCGTGTTCCGAAATAGTCGGCCGTCCCGCTAATCTCTATGAGCCAGGCTGTGCGTGTTCTTGCATGCATGACGCGGGCCCGACTTGGTCCCTCGGCACTTAAGCTGAAAGGAAGTAGGCGCGAGCGAAAGCGAGAGAAAATAAATCGTAATGAGAAGATGGAATATAAAAAGAGCAAGTAACGGAAAGCAAGTATGGCATTGGTTTGCACTGCTCCTCTTTGTACGCATAATCGCATAGTGTTTCTGCGTCGTCTTGGTGTATTTCTGTTTTATTCTTTAACTGTGTCTTCGCTGCCTTCAAGAAAACATGTCTGACTGGCAGCTGTGCAAACACAGGCTTCTTTGAGTAGCGACAATGACAATGTTCGTGTCAGAGTGAAAACTTGACGATGAAGCTACAGCGGCAAAGTGCACAGACGCTAAAAACGCTGAACTTGCAGCTGAGTTAGACTGACATGAATCCTTCCGATGGACAGCAACTGCGCATGTGACAGAACCAGTGTGCGTCTTGGGAAAAATTTGATGACAAAAATCAACTATAAAAAAGTACCAGGCTTGAACAGAACGCGTAGCACCATCACAGCGAAAGCTGAAAACCTTTCTGGAGCTTTTTGAAACACGTTTAGGACAACTAGTATACAAAGCACACTTGCTTGCTACCTACTGCTCTATAAATTAGCTCCGCCGTGGTGGTCTAGTGGCTAAGGTACTCGGCTTCTGACCCGCGGGTTGTGAGATCGAATCCTGGTGGTGGCGACTGCATTTTCGATGGAGGCAGAAATGTTGAAGGCCCGTCTGCTCAGATTTGGGTGCACGTTAAAGAACCTCAGGTGGTCGAAATTTCCGGAGGCCTCCACTATATTGTAGCGAAACGTCGGGGTTGTTCAAAGTTAGGCGCATCGGACGACCAGGGAGACGAATAAGTGTGGGTGAAACTCCGCGGAGGCAATCGATCAGACGTCAACACGATGATTTCGGGGAGCACTCATTGGGGGTTTATTTAGCTAACACAACTTCAATTTACAAAATGCACTGGGTCACAAAGACAAAACATAGAAAATGGTGGCATACCCCTCGGCCTGCATGGCCTGGTCCCCGGTGGTGAGATCCGCTGTTGACCCCGACTCCGCTCCGCTTTTCAAGTTCAAACATCCTCTTTTTAACCCTTGGTCGAACAAAGAGTCTTCACAAAAACCAATCACATGTTGGGACTCGCAGCATCACAACCAATCACAGAAACACTTTCATAAAAGGCACTACATTTGTAAAAACCTCCTTACCAAATGAAAACACGCAAAGGGGAAGGTCCTCCGCACGTGACACTCTCTCCCATGCCAGGCCGTGCTGCCCAACGTTACTCGTGCTGCCTACTTCGGCCGACTACCGTCGGCGGCCGTTCCCACGCTCGGGCCCCGTCAGTTGTTTCATTAACTGTTGCTTCCTAGAAGCGTCCTTAAGAGCGATGGGTACACCATTGCTTACCAGGTGTACATGCGACAGCGAGGCGCCCCGACATCCTAACAACAGCGCGAGAGAATGTGGTCGTTTACTTGCCGCCACTATGTCTCGGTCAGGCTAAGTGGTCGCGTCCCCATGTCATTCTCAATGACACGCGTGCCTGTTAACAATGGCTTAGACTCAGAGGGTGGCGCCGGACCTGCCTCTTGCTAGACGCTTTTCCTAGTAAGCTTTCCCCTTCTAATCCCGAACGGGGGCGACCTTGACTGCTCGGTTTGTGAGCCGTAAAAGAACGTTTTCCGCGAAACTTTGCTCTCGCGACAATATAAGGCGTCTCTAACAATTACATAATGGTTTTGAGATGTTAAACCCCACTTGTCAATGAAATCAGCGCTATAAATTATATCGAGTGTCTACTTATGCTATTATTCGGCAATTGTCGGAGGAGCGTGGTACGCGCGCCACGCACTTGTGAGGCGTTACGAGCATTTTGTTCATGTTGTGGGTGATGACATGTATCATGGTGTATCATGTCGTGTTAGTTATACTTTTTATTCGCTGCTGCCTGTACGGTCCCCCAGGTCCCTTCAAGCTGTTTTCAACAGCTTTTTTGCCTGGGGAACCCCCAACTTTTTTGTTGGAAATAAACCCAAACCCAAACCCAAACAATGAATGGTTTTGTAATTGGTGGGAGCAGTCAACTACCTATTCTACGCAGTTCACACTGTGTGATGCCTGGTGATTTCTTTGCTGTTCTGAAACGCTTTATTACACATGTTAACGTGATTCCTTATACATAGAGCTTGTATAGGGTCATTTTGGAATGAAGTGTCAAGCACCGATTGACGAAGCTGCTCAAGTGCGCTGTGATGTTTAAACTATTGACTCCGCGCCGCAGTGGCTTCCTCTTCTGAACGCTTGTGTGTGTTAGCCCGATTTTTTGAAATACCTCTTACAGATTGAAACAATGTGGGCGTCGTTTATCTTGAAATAACTCTAGTGTGACGAATTGTGTTGTTCTCAGCTCACAACATTTACAACTAGTGATTCAATGCATTAAATAAACAAAGAGCACTGGCCTAGCTCAGTGGTAGAACACACAGGTATCACAGAGAGGACCCAGGTTCTAACCTCGTTACATCTCTTATTTAGTTTTTTTGTCTTATTTCATGCAATCGTGGTTACGAACACCTGCGGTGGCCACGACGGACAGCTGCGGCACCCTTGTTGTGGTCTCGATTAGCTTTTGATCTAAAACAAAATAAAACAAGATTTGTTTTGACACTTACTAGTCGAGAATCGAAATAAATATGAATGTAGGTAGTTACAGAAGCTTTGTCTTGGTGATAACGTTCTTAGTCTGAAATTGTGCAATGTGTGAGCTGTGATGACGGAGAATGAAACTGGTTGTTTTTTATCTTGTTCAATCGATAGCATATAAACAACATAACATTTGCTTAGAGCGGGTAATGATGTAAAACAATTCCCAACTTTATTAACTTATCAAGAAAGAAGACATGCTGTTTCAGGTACTCGAGTGTTGTGTAAACCAGTGTGGAAATCTATTCTCATTTTCTTTTTTTTGTGCTAAAAAACGTTTGCGAGTAATTTTATAAAACTAGAAGCAACGCACATACTAATGAAAAATGACCTTGTAAGCCTTGCAACGTTCCATTGCAGTTAAAAGGCTGCTTCAAAGTACTAGTGAAACGAGAGGTACGCGTGAAGTTTCTGCTGCATTTGTTTTTGTGTTCAGCCGTATGCAATGTCTGTTTAAGCACAGTAAATTGATTTTAACATAAACGCGGCATTTTTGCAATTGAATTGTACCTCTCGAAGAATAATGGAGTGAGCGGACTTTGAAAAATGTTAGACTTGACAATCGCCCGTTGTTGGAGAAAAGGGCCTTAGAACAGCGGCCGGGACAGTCTTCGGCACGGAAGGCTTTTGAATGTGGTTGTATTTCTGGAGGACAAGTGCTTGTAGAGACAGGCTTAAAGCATTGTCGTTTACCGTATTATTGTTTTGTTTTTTTTTATTCCTTCCTTTATGCAATCTATTTTCTATCATATCTTATTCTCCTTACGCCCTTCCGAACATAGGTTTGCAAGATGGTCTGAAAATTGGCTAACCCACCTGTCCAACAGTTCTTTTCCTCCTCTTTCTTCGCTGAGAACATATTGCTCTGGATACTGTACAGCAAACAGCAACAATTTGCAAGAAGTGACATTCCAGAAAAACGTATATTCCTGCTTTGCCTGGGAACATAGCATCCGAACAACATTCTAGCCTGTCGCAGTTATTGCAACCTATACATTCACCCGCTAGATTGGAAATGTCATTCAAAAGGAGAGCAAAAATTTCCCGAAGCCTACGTCCTGTTTGCTGTTGGGTGTACGCACCACACACTTTGGCTCCGCATCATTTTCTCTTATCTTTTGTTTTCCCACGTGTTCCTTGACAAATACTTACTTACGTCTTCATTTTGATTTCGCTTCCCTCTTCAGGGAGGTGTGGAAGGCGCTACTGCTCGGCCAAGTTCTCTCGGGCCTCCTGTGCGGCACTGGAGTCACCAGCCAAATCCTACAGTCGCAGCACAACCTGCAAATCCCCACGGGTGAGCGATACAATCAAGGCTGCTTGGCTCCCAGTTCGTTGCAGCAGACGCTAAGGGGCAAGTAAGCGGTTTCCCAGCTTTAGCTTAAGCTACAAGGGGTCATTTTGTTACGTTTCCCTAAAAAACAATAAAGACACAGTCGCCTTTCACTCGCATGCTTCGCATAACATCGATTCCCAGGGTACGTTGGATCTACAGAATTTTTAATTTATATCACCAAAAAAATCAGTGAAGCCTGCAGTAAACCGCGCAACGCTTGACACAGTGAAACTGGTTCTGAAGACTAATCTGGTTTGATTTTATGCCGTTGCTAGGTGATGTTAGGTTGTTTCTGTGTTGATTCTCAGCGCAGAGAAATTTGATATTAGTCGATGAAAGTCATACGCACGAGATAGGCACATCGTCGTTGGCGTTGGCTTTCCAACACTTAGGGATATCTCCGCAGCCACCGTTGCCTCTCCCGTTCTCAAGCATCTCCTCGCTTTACGTAGTCGGAGTGTTTGGCTCTTGTTTTCGCTTCTCAGCCGTTCGTTGGCCTAACTATAGAATATAGAGTGTATATAGAATATAGAATGCGAATATAGAATGTTTGTTGACACTTTCCAACCAACTCCTGTAAAAATCCCTGACAGGATTGACAGTATTCTTAAATAAATAAATGAAATAAAACTGTTGTCTTGCTCATTTGTAGACAACCAGTGGTGCGTAGTGGTAGTCACCCAATTTTTGTGGCACACACCCGTTATTTACTGGCTAACCTCCTTGTCCTTCCTCCTCCATTTTTCCTCCTTCTCGCCTTCCGTTTTTAATGATGATAGTGTTTTGTTACGGGGTGAACAAGGAGCGAATTATGAGAGATGCTGCAGTGTAGGGCTCCGGAAATGCTGCCGCTGCGGCTGAGGTTCGATCCCACGATCTGCGGGTCTATGGTCGAAAACTATAACCACTCGACCACCATGGTAGGAATTCCTTATTTCAATTGGCTAGCTGCTTGAGCTCCCGTAATTAGTATGCCGTATCACGATTTACTGGCTCACTATCGGTCCACTATAAAGCTCCTCCCAGTCCTAGTTACGATAACACTTGTACTCCGTGATGAGTAACTGTCGTTTTGGCTATGAAGCGTCTAAGCAATAATAGATTTGCAAAAGCTACAGTCGCCTGGTAAAGCAACGCAGACCGATAGTTCGAAAGAGGAGCAACAAGAAATGCTGGTGTTTGAAGATGAAACCATGGTCGAAGTATTTCGTGGCAGGGACGAGCGTGAGGAGTTCTCCAGAGCTTATATTGAAGGATATTTTTATGATGATGGCTATGATGAGCACGATGGCTGCGATTATTAAGCTTCCTCGTGACAGATGGCCTCTCCTTAATAATTGCTGTCGTCTCACTCATACTTACGTACTAGCAGTTAGCTAAAACGTCGTAGCCATCGGTTGAACTTGGCTATAGTGCCCTAACACTTCGCTACAGCCTAGCAAGAACCTAAAAGAAATCTATCCAGAAACAACCTTCGCAAACTGTAGTTTACTAAGGTCTACAAATGACCTAGAAGCGACGAGGTTAGCTTGCAGAATTGTCCAGTTTTGCTGTATCAAGTCTTGCATGGCTTAGTGCTCAGTGCAAGCTTCGCCAATGCTCGGGTAGGTGGGACATGAACAAGGTGTCTTCACACTTCTAATTTGTCGTACTGGTGCATTGTGCCTGCATGCATTCAGTCTGTCCAAAACGCTACTCGTTCAACGGCTTTTTTTTTTTTTCATATAACGACTCTGGCTTTGTGATGACGGTCGTACACTTCACTTAAATTTGGTGTTTTTTGTTCCTAAGTATTTTTTTGTTTTAGTAGTGTTTCGTCCTGTGTTTCGCGAAGTCTTTGTTGTAGTAGCGCTTCTACAATGATGAATTTTCATGTTGTTTTTTCTTATTGAAAAAAAAACACCTTTTAATTGCTGGTTCATCGTCGTAGTTGGCTGTCGCGCTGCTCTCAACTATTATCAGATGGAACTTGACAGATTTGCTTGCGAGTATTGAAGCGCAGTATATAGACACGGCATTCAGCCGTGTTGTTACAACGCCGACGACGCTTCTTCTCGAATTCAGCGCAGAGCTTCGTCAACTACGTGCTGCTGTGTGCGGTGTTTACCACGTGGCTGGCGTGCCGTGGCGGTGATGCAGGCCTCATACCTGTGCTCAGAGCCCGCGGTGGACGCTACTTCCTCCTTGCGTTGGTAGACGTCGAGGCAAACTATCTCCTGGTCAAGGCCTACCAGTACACCACGCTCACCAGCGTACAGGTACGCCCCGTGCGCTTCCACCGCTTTACAGTGAAGGCTGTGTATGGCTAGGCGAAACCAAAGCCGTACGTTCGCCACAAACAGTCATAGGAGTCTCCACTGTGAGCGCCGTGAATTACGTCGTTATCTGCGTCGCACCAAAGCATGCGCGCCATTGGCTGCAGCGCCGTTAGGGAAGCCATTGTCTGCGTCGTGCCCAAGCACGCACGCGTGCCATTGGCTGCGTAGTTAGTGGCGTCGTTCATTGTTTCGCAGCCGTGCTTCCGAGCTCGCGTGCAGGATCGTACAGACGCCCGACCAGAAGACACGTTTTCAAGAACATCGCTGACAGCTGATGCGTGAGAGAATTCATTTTCGCCGGGCCGATGCAGCAGTGTGGGCACAAGAACACGCATGGGTGGTGAAAAGTAGGCAGAAACTGCGCACCGAGGATCCGGCAGCTTCCCGAGTTAAACGCAAGCGACAACGGCGAGCCGATGAACCGGCGTTGCGGACAAAGCAGCGTCAGTGAGGCGATGGCGGGAACGCTCTCGCTGGGGACAGTGCCCGCTTCTTCGACTTAGGCTGTGACGTCTGAAGCCACCTGCGGCTGTACGTTTCAGCTTCGCTACTTAACCATCTGTACGGAGTGCTTGGGTGGCGATTCTTTAAGTATATGCACATGTCGCCAAGCAGCGGTATCTTTGCTCACTATCCATGAAGGGCCGCAAATGCGACGTCGGCAGTCATACTTCCGGTCACATTTCCATTTAGCTATATTTATTAAGGGGCTTTGTATAGACCAGTTTTTTAATTACTTTCAAGGCGCAGACATCTTTACAGGTGACAGCTGATTACGTGGAACAGACGACTACTCTGTTCTCCACATCCGATGGCCGCCAGTGTCGACTCGACATGGTCTGTGATGTAATTATCCCGCACCTTCTACGCCAGCCTCATATGCAGATGATAACTGTGGTTAAGATTACATATGCTTGTTTTAAACGTGAGTGCGAGAGTCAAAACAGTCTGGCCTATATAATGGAGGCCTTTTCAATGCGACACATACCTAGCGGCACTCTTGATTTTCTCCGAGATACGTCTGTCTAGTCGAGCACTTCCAACTTCAAGCACTTTTAAGTAGGTACAAAATTGATGGTTATGATTCATTGATTTCAGTTAAGCTTATACATATGAGATCGACACATAATTATACACAATGACCAAAAGACTGTCCGGATGAATAATAAGAATTAAGTAATGGATCAGATTCACCTCGTCAGTGCGACAAAAAATGAGTTTATCCGAAGTTAAAATAAATGCCAGACAGCCACTACCTGACAGGCAAGTCAAGAATTACGGTCGTTTCCTATAGTTTTTTTTCATTGCGATATCGAATATGTTCACTTCAGCAGCGGGGTGTGCAATTGTACGCATCAGCTGCGCAGGCACGTCACGCATTGCGTGTTTCATCATATGGCTTCAAACGCATTTGCACGGGCTTCTTGAGCGAAAAACTAGAGGTCATTTAATTTTACTTCGCTTCGATCACTTTGCTGGAGACAGTACTATGTTAAACAATAGTTCAACGTACCGTGTTCCAGGACCCATGTCGAGAGCTTTACGTTTCTTTGCTCGAAAAGAATACAAACAAGGAACAAAGTAGGTTGCATATCGAGCCTTGTATTTGACTCTTTTTTTTACGCACGAATGAAGACTGACCGATTGCAAAATAATTGGACATGTCCTCAATTTAGTTAGATACCTATGCTCTTGCGAAAAGAGTTCAATACGCGATAGCGTTAAAGAGCTTGCTTCGCATAAATTCCAGCGTCGCGTCGTTCATTGTGAGCGAAAAATCATCATCTTGTGCGTGACCGAAAAATTGAAAAAGATGCAAATGAAATCAATAATAAAAGTTCTGAGTGAGAGTGTGGATTGAACCCTGTCGCTCGGGTGGCAAGCGGGCCACAGAGCCACGGGTCTGATCGTAGAGACAGCGAAAATGACTTCCTCTGTTTGGAAATGCAGTGAAAGTAACTTTCATCCTTCACAAACACACGCTTCCTGTATACATGCTTTCACAATACAATATGAACACCGCGGTAATATGCGTGATAAAAGCGTGCATTGCCATCAGGCGTCAGAAAATTTGGTTATCATAATGACTTAATAGTTTTAAGCCGGTCACCGACTACATAAGGCACACACATTACTGAACCTATTTCCTAAAGGCCACGTAACGGGTGCTCAGCAAGTTTGAAAAGATTTCGTACACAAAGTGGTTGAAGCACGCACTTGAGACACGATATCGCTATCGCGTTCAACTCCTAAAGGCAAACCTTCAGGATCCCTTAATTTTTAAATGAGGCCTTCTGAGTTGTTGCACAACCTTGCGCACTTGACCCGGTGTTACACCATTTCCTATATCGGTTCAGGCTGATGCCATCGAATAACGTCGCCAGATGAGGTCTTAGAAAAACGTCATTGACTACATCACCAGGGCATGACAGCACAGAATCACTGGCGCCCTTTCATCACTCATATGCCTTTAGGTAACATTTCTATTCATGCCGCTGGCAGTCATCGTCAGTGGGCAGTCGGTATGGAGTTCAGTCCATAAATGTTTCGCCTCAACACCGCAGCTGCTGGACTGCTTCACGATTCCTGTGGTGCTGGCGTTGTCGTGGCTGGCGCTCAAGGTGCGCTACCACCCGGTCCACGTGATGGGCGTCAGCGTGGCGCTGCTGGGCGTCGGCTGCCTGGTGTGGGCCGACGCGCACGAGGCGTCTCACTCGGCGGGACAGGCGTCGCCCTCGGCCAACCGTCTTCTGGGCGACATGCTCTGCCTCGGCGGCGCCGCACTCTACGGCATATCCAACGTGGCGCAAGAGGCCTCCGTCAAGCTCTGCGGCACCGTCGAGTTTCTCGGCGCGGTGGGACTCTTCGGGAGCGTCATCAACGGCATCCAGCTGTGAGTGGGCTGCCGTTCTGCCATCGGCTGCGAAGCTTTTGATTGCTCGGGGAAAAAAAAAGGCTAAGCGTGTTTTTGCATGGTTGCGCTGCTGTCGCGTGTGTCGACTTCATTTATATATTACGAGCTGTTATTGTGTTGGCGTGCCTTTTGATTTGACTATGCTGTGCGTTGCACTCAGGTCTGGAGGTTTTCTGTCATTTTGATGAAACGACGAGAACGAAAGTACTTCATTTGTTGAATGAAAGCTATATAGCTTCAAGGTGTCGGTGTTGATGGCAGCAACCACTGCGAATACTGGTCATGCAGATTGCAAAGCATTTCAGTGGTTAATAAAGATGATAAAAAAATGTTTTAGTTTTAGTTTCCTAAAATTGTATTACTGAATGATCGGTAATTGATATATGGGAGGTATCGGGTTCAATACCCAGGGCCGTTCGATGACCCAACGGTTTATCAAGGGGTGGAGCAGCCACCGACCTGAATCAGCTATATCCACGCACCTATGTCACTGGCCGCTTACCAGTACAACAGGTACACGCGAACTTCGAAGTGGGGCTACCACAATAGGAAGATTTAGTCTCTTAATTTAGACGAACACATACCCCAGCATAAACACACTTTCTAAAGTACACCCTTCCGAATATCACGATGTGTACCCCTGGTGCGGAGGGATACCAACACTTATGCACACTACATACAGGTTCCCTCGCGTCCTGCTCTGGCAAGCTTGACGCTCGTACAGCTCCCACATTGGTCTTGGGAGGCGCGACTTTCGGAGCAGGCCTTGGGAAGCCACTTGGTAACTCTGGAGAAGGCCCGGCGAGCCGCAGTAGTCAGTGCAGCTCTAGATGAATGGCCCCACCTACTTTAGTTACTAACAGACAGTACTTATAAACGTTATTTATCTCTGTTTAGTCGCTTCAGGGGCACCCCACACTGGGAAGCTAAAGCGGCATGGCAACATACAGGGTTTCTTAATTGCTTTGGTGTTGCTCCTCACTTACGTAAGCGATGATTCATAATAATGACTGGAGACTAATTCATAATTCATAATTGGTTTTCAAGTGGTGACTAAAATCCTAAGTAACCTTTGGAACGAGACACACCGTTCTCAAACGTTGCGTGAGGTTACGCTTTTTACTGCTAGGGTTCGGGTTGTTCGTAAGTTTTGTGAATATATTCTGTTGGTGTTTGATACTTAGTGACTGGAGTAAAGAGCTTACAAGTTGCCACGATGTTTTGCGTGCGTCTCTGAAGCAGTAGGCACTGTGCCTTTTCTCGTGTTACAGCTGCAAGAACTCGTTCGACAAGGACCGCGTAACGAGACCAGTGGCGTAGCCGTGGGGTGGCATCCCGGGCCCGTGTCCCCTCTCTCCACCAAAACTGGTTTCCATGACATGCAGAGCTAAAAACGACTATTTAAAGGAGGCACCCACCCCTAAATGAAAAGAGTGCCCCACCCCCCTCTTGAAAGAAAAAAAAAGCACTACATATGTACTCCTTTGCCCCGCCGCGGTGGTATAGTGGCTAAGGTACTCGGCTGCTTACCCGCAAGTCGCGGGATCGAATCCCTGATGCGGCGGCTGCATTTCCGATGGAGGCGGAAATGTTGTAGGCCCGTGTGCTCAGATTTGGGTGCACGTTAAAGAGCCCGAGACCTCCGGGGGATTTCCGGAGACCTCCACTACGGCGTCTATCATAATCATGTGGTGGTTTTGGGACGTTCAACGCCACATATCATATCGATATGTACTCATTTGATAAGCCGTCACGGCGGGTTAGCGTCAATCGTGGTTAGGTACCGTGTGCTGAAGTTGATTTATGTAGCAGTGTCCAGGGCCAGCCCAGCATCTTCGCAAGCATCAGCGCTTCATATCAGCTTCTGGTGTCGCTAATACGCATGTTCCAGTTGACATCGTTGCGCGAGCTCAAACAACTGGCTATATAAACATCTGCAACATTTCACAACTTTTCAACTTATGTTCGAGCGTGAAAAATTTGTGCGTCATATCATGACGTCTCGCTCAATAAGAAACACGCAACACGGTCACCTTCCCTCCGCATGCTTAGCATTATGTCGATTCCCAGGTACGTGAGATATGCCGAATTTTTTCTTTAAGTTTTCTTTTATTATTGCGTGTGATAGCGGTTACGGACACCGATGGCGGTGTTGGAAAACTACGGTGCGGCACGTGACCCACGTTGTGATCTCATAACAGCCTTCGCTGTAAAACGTTTCCGCCTAGAGAGGGAGAGGAATTTTTCTTGTGGCAGAAAAGCTAGGAGGTCGGCCTGAATCCATTTTCTGGCCTGCGACGCAGCGTTAGGCGAGGAGAGGGGCTGGAAAAGACAGGGGAGAGAGAAGGTGTTCTTGATGATGAGGAGGAAGTTAGCGATGTAGCAAGAACTTGGATCTGTTTATAGTCTATTGTCGAGTTCTGTCTCCTGTGAAAACTTGGCAAGCGCTTTCAGAATATCGCGCTGATGACGAGGCGGTGTTCCCAACAGAACTTTTTTCAGAAACTTGCTGCTCGGTACACTTCATCAAGACGGTGGCCATTGAATTACCTGGCGCTATATGTCGTGGGCACAAGATATGTTCACCTGTCTCAGGCCTCACCGTTGGGGCACTGCCGATAACGTTTACGTAACGACGAGTGAACGCCACACTTATTCGTAACCGGCGCAATAGGCTTGTATTGCACCTTTTTCATGGTTGGCGATCACCTAATGTGTATATCTAGGTCGAGTTCGTGAAGATGGCGGTGATGGTGAATTGATAGGGGCAAATAGGCTGCCGTAGGCTGCCGTCGGAGATATACTCTTGAAGATTCGCATGAAAGATATCTCTCTATTGGTGTTATGCATGCTCCCGCAATGACTCCCATCGTTGAAGTACAGCGTGGCAGTCCAAGACATGTTCTCAATGCCTGAGCTTGCAAGATTTGCTGCCTACGCCCATGAACGTGATCACCTATTGGAACAATGGCACAGCAGTCCAATCATTCTTAGCCATTTTGTATTTCGTGGTTTTTTTTATCGTTCGCACTTCTGTAGTGTTCATGCTTATGAGGATGATGTCGGTGATTGTTCTATCATTACGTTCAGTCCGTCGTATATCTCATTCGAGCAATGTATCCTAGACCATTCGAGAAAAGAAGAAAACGTAACGTGAGGCAAGCTTCGGGGGACAAAGTTTACCATCCGGCGCACTGTTTGCGCGAAAGATAATGAGAAACGTGGTTGTTATGGGAACGGGGCTGTCATTATGAACTGAAAGGCAGCAAAGGAAGGTACAACGTCCGGCGGCGTGCACCGTGTTTCGAACAAGCGAGGAGTTCGCCACCGGTGAAGTCATTTGCGATTTTCGCTTCCTCTTTGGAGGAATCGTAGGAAGGTGGGGAGGTAGAGATCGGAACCTCTGCGCTGCACCGGTGGATGCTAATTAGGGAAGCCCTGTGGTCATTACCGCGGCTGTGTGTCGCACCTCTCGCTGCTACCGTGGTGGAGGGACTGTCGTTAGCGCGTGGGCCAGCCGAGGCGTGCCTGGCCTGCCGAACGTGAGCCGGCCGCTTCCAAACCGTCAATGTGAATCCACGCGGTCGTTAGCGAGCGGTGCGACCGCCGATCGGGTCCGTCATGAAGGGCGCGGCTGGTTACCGGTGGCGGCGAGTCAAGAAGCGTGACAGTGACTGAATGGCGGCACGCTATACAAAGGCGGGCGGGTGAGCGCTTTGTTGTAAAAGGGCGAGGAAGCAGACAAACTGAGTTGTGTTCGTGTGCGCGAACAAAACACACTAGCGTGGTCTTGCGGAGATGCATTGAAGGTTCTTCCCTGTTTATTTATTGATGAATATCGCCAAACGTCTAAATATATTGCTGCTGCCATGATTGGTGAGCTAGCTGGAGTGCTATCGACAATTTTGGAACAGCAGCAGTCATTCAGCAGGCACGGAAATCGCGGTAGTTTTCTTGCGATAGCAAGTACATGGACACTTTCAGCTGAATTTCGTCGTCGGCGTCCCCGTCACTCACTGTATATATATATATATATATATATATATATATATATATATATATATATATATATATATATATATATATATATATATGTATATATATATATATATATATATATATGTGTGTATATATATATATATATATATATATATATATATATATATATATATATATATATATATATATATATATATATGCAAACGCAACAAAAAATAAACGAAGGAAAGACTCCGGAGTGCGGAATCGAACTTTGGTCCTCTGAATCATGTGTGCGAGGCGTTAACCACTGAGCCACCGAGGAGCAACCTTCACTCCAACCACTAAGCCACCTTTGCGGCAGAGCTGCCACTTTCTTTTTTCGTTCCTCTGCAATCTTAACGCAGCCACTGTATAAGGGTTCGAGCCTGAGACTTCGCGTTTACAGGTAAACGTGAATTACGTAATCGTCACTTACAGCTGGCTATGCTTTGTACGCTGAGTTACAGTTCGTTTCATTTCATTTCATTTCATTTCATTTTATTTCCTTAAAGACCCCTTGTGGGGCATTACATAAGGGGTGGGTACATAAAAATTGAGCAGAAAACAATCGTTTGTCCTAAAGTGAAAGATGATTAGTAATATTGGTTGTGAAGGTAGAAGTACAAGTAAAGGCAGGAATGTCGCCTGAAAGGCCATTCCAGGCAACTGCTGTGCGAGGAAAAAAATCATGTTGAAAAGGTAGCGGTGCGTGCACGTGGGCGTGCGACTTGAAGAGGATGATTAGTTCGTTGAGAGATGTGCGCTGGGGGAACAAAATAAGGTGGCATGCGCATCGAGCTGTGAAAAAACTTATGAAATAACGAAAGACTGGCGATACGGCGGCGGAGGGAAAGGAGGGGCAGTTGAAGTTCTGCCTCTAGATAAGATACGCTGACGTCATGGGAGTAAGAATTATTGATAAACCTAGCGGCACGGTTTTGAATACACTCAAGGGCGTCTTCAAGATAGGCCTGTTGCGGGCTCCAGATTGGGGATGCATATTCAAGTTTAGTTCTAACAAGGCTTTTGTAAGCTAATAGTTTTACATTTCTAGGTGCGTTACGTAGATGACGTCGCAAGAATCCCAATGTTTTGTTTGCTGATAATATGACTTTCGTGATATGCAAACCCCATGAAAGATCGTTGCAGTGTGTGACCCCCAGATATTTAAAAGAATTAACAGTTTCAACTGGAACATTACTGATGGAATATAGAAAAACAAGTGGAGAACGGCGGTGGGTGAAGGATAAGGCTTTGCATTTGTGAGGGTTAAGTTCCATTAGCCAATCATCGCACCATTGTTTTACATTGTTAAGATCACTCTTTATAGCTAATTGATCAGAAGCGTTACAAATAGTGTGGTAAATAACACAATCGTCGGCAAACATTCGGATTTTACAGGATACATGAGTTGGGAGATCGTTAATAAATATCAGGAATAAAATAGGGCCCAGAACCGACCCCTGCGGGACACCAGATGTTACCGGAAGTGAAGTAGAGGTAGCATTGTTAACAAAGACAGCTTGAGTGCGGTTACTTAAAAATTCATGGATCCACTTTAGGACGTCGCGGTGTAGGTTTAAGCGGGAAAGTTTCAACAGAAGGCGTTTATGGGGTACTTTATCGAATGCTTTCGCAAAGTCCAGGAATATGGCATGTGGGATATTGTACTGCCCTTCGTAATTGTCCGCTCGTTTCATGTGCGCTTTTTCGGCAATATTGTGATGTGGACTTCACAAGTTACGCCTTGTCCGGTCCGCATTGCAAGAGTGCTTAACAGGCGGACATCCTATATAAGTGTCTCTCATTCGCACAAAAGAGGCACTAGTCATTTAACCGAAGCTAGAATTGTTCAATTTTTTGATCGACAGAAGCTTCGTTTACGCGCGAACCTGGCCATTCTTTAGCTCGCTGGGAACGTTGGCCGAGGTGATCTCGTGGCGCGGTTACCTTCGGCAAAATATTTTCTGATCCTATAAACTAAAAGAATGACTCCAAAAAAGATAGTTTCAAACGAGAAACAAATGTCTCTCCTACATTTTAACATCAGCTGTGTCTCTACAGATCGTCGATGCTTGCGGTTCGTGGCCTCCGTGATCAGCTTCGGCACGCAGCTGGAGCTGACCGATTGGTGACGCCGACACGCAGTGACGTGCAACGCATTCACTACCACTTGCAACGACGTTGATTACCCTGAGAGTGCATGCACACATGGCCTCGAAGAATGTGGCAGTGGCAAAGCCCACAAGAAAGGGGGCAGGAGACAGGCCTTCAGGGTACTGCATTGGCTACGAGGCTGCTTCAGAGTGTAATTTTCAATCTAAACCAATTCGTTGTTTCCCTGCGCTGTCACTGTAATTCAAATTGGGCTCCTGAGGAGCGCGACCTCGAAAGGGTTGTTAGTTTTGTCGTGCCAGACGAGTTGGTTGTTGTTGTGTATATGGTAATCACTACAGTCATTTTGAATCTTTGGTCGAATGTTCACGTCATGTGCAGAAGAGAACCTTCATGTCCTCGAAGTTAAAGTTTTATCTTTTTAATTGTGCAGGGGTGCTATGAAAGATGACTCGAGTGAGTTTGCTCCGAGCTTGCTCCATGGCGGCCATGACATCAAGACAGTGCGGAGCGCGTGATAGCAGCGCTGATAAAAATGGCTACAAGAAGGCGCGTGGCGACAGAAACACATGTGGGACATTTGAGGAAGTTATCAAAGAAACACAGCCTGCGCGCGTACACGTGAGGGCCACCACTCAGTCAACATTTCAGCAGTGCAGGACCGCCAGCTTGATTGCCGCGCTATCTTTATCGCCGAATCAGCACGCGCCTCCCACTAATGTGGTACTCAGATTTGGGTACACGTTAAAGAAGCCCAGGTGGTATAAATTTCCGGAGCCCTCCACTACGGCGTCTCTCATAATCATATGGTGGTTTTGGGACGTTAAACCCCACAAATCAATCATCAATCCCACTGTCGTGTTCGTGGGCGTTTGCGCTCTTTCAGGCAGCTTCTTTCGTTTTACCTTAAGCATGAGCATTTCCACTCTCGAAGGCAGCAAGGGTGCACACGCAGCACTCTCGTGCTGCTTCTTTTCCCTTGTATCAAATATTGCAGTTGAATATAAAGACAAGTTGCCACCATGGGCGCTCGCATCATGGCGGCAACGCAGATGTAAGTTGATACGTCGTGAGTGCGGTGAAATCGAATGCGATACGTAGTATCGGTATTCGGTTGGTATAAATTTTATGTCTGCGTGCATGTGTGCATGGTCCACGCGATATAGCTGATAGATGAATCTTGCCGCTCACTGACGTTGATGCGTGAGCACTGCTCTTTGGCAAAAGCAAAAGTCATGGGCGGACCCGATCTTCGTAGCGGGCGTCTGCCACTCAAACTGATTGACGGATGAGCTCAGATACAAACTCGTTGATAGGCCCGTTCAACTCGTGACTGTCGTGGTGCCTGTGAAACTGTCAAGTGTTAGATGCGGTGGACGCTAAGCAGCAGCTTCTTTGCATATAACATAATTTGGTCATTTCGAACTGCCATAGAGCAGCTTTTGATAAACAACTGCTTAAAGCTCTTCAATTCGGTCGTCTACTCATCTGGTTGGTATGGTTCGAAGTGAAGGCTGCATCAGCTCTGTCTTATTATTTTGTTTACACCAGTTACTTTGAGCTTAATGAACATAACGCTGAACACTCTTGTGTTAATTGATAAGGTTTCAATAAAAACGGCAATAATTATCACGGGTATATTTGGCAAAGCCAGCATTAGTATAGAGCTCTAAAACGGTATTCTTATTGGTACGATAATAATTGTCATCATAGTGGTAAGGTCTAATTAGCACTCTTTCACTTTGCGTGCTCATGAATAACGTCGCGTTAATTAGCATAGTTTAGTTTGCGTGCCAAGTAGCATGTTTTGTTATAACAGTTCTAGTTTTACATCGTTTAATTACCATGATCTTATAGTATGTGGCGTCATTACCTCGGTCTTACTATGGATTGGTCAATTACCTTGGTCATAGCATGTTCTGGCATAACTAGCCATGTAAAGCGACCGGCCAAATAGCTAGTTAGCTCGGCAAGTGCTCGGGTGCTAGTAGATGATGAAGGGGACAAATAAGGTGCGCACCAGCCGAGAAGCGCGCTAGAACGTACAGGCTGATAATTGATACGGATCCTCAGGTTTAGCTGTGGTCACGCTGATGGGAGGTGCTCGGCAGGAACGAATATCGGAGGCTACCGTGCTGATTATTCTAAAGCAGACTTAGTGCAGACATTAAAAGCTTCAAAATGAACTTAAGCAGCTCGTGTCTTTTAAAAACATCAGGAAAAGCTTCTGACACCCTCATTGCATGGGTGCACGTTTGCACTCAGCGGAACGAAAACCAAATAAAAAAAAGGTACCTTTGGTTTGAAAACACCACGTGAAAACATAAATGACATACGTCTACAGCAATGCAAGCGGGAGACCCGTATTATTTGGTGGAGCTCGACAAGTGTGGTTGTCAATAGTTATGTTGTCCCAAACGCTCTTAGGCCTCCTAGAAGATTTAGACTGCACTGTGTTCGCACGGTTATTGACTCATACTGTTCGTTTAGGTGTCTGGTCACGTCATTCGCGGTTTTCATTATCATGGTGTGCGTGGTCTTCTCTAAAAGTTAGCGTCTGTGTCTATAAGATCAAAGGCTGCTATTAAGGCGCACCTTATGACATTCCGTCAAGTCCCGATTTAAACGTATACGGACACAGTTTTGCAGTTGTGATTTCTTGGTTAGTTGTTGGTCACTCTTTTCACCCGACCGACCTGGAAGGATATCTAGACCATGCATGTGGTGGTACGTCGGTTGAAAAGGTACTAAAAATATCAGCAAAAATGATAACAAGTGAATCGAAAATTTATATAATAGAAAAAAACGTGAAATTTTTTTATATGACTTAAGTAATAGTTTAGTAAACGTCATGCTTATTCGCTTACTTTATTGTTTTTGTAGGGCCTTGCTGGAGAAGGAAAAAGTGGGCGAAATTCACTGGGATGATTGGCAAGAAGGTAAGTACCTTGTAGATAAAATACATCACGCTTAAGGCCTGGTCTGGTTGCACATGTTTTAGGGGCGAAGCTCCTTAAAGCGGCACCGGTTCGTCCCTCGTAGTTGTGCGTAACATGTTTCACGCTTTGACCTGCAAGGCGGTGCCGGTGGGAGAGTTCTCCTGTGCGTTGTTGAACAATAAAAAGTTTGCAGCGTGCGCGTTAACTGAAAGCCGAATTCTCGTGTCTCTCATTCCTCATTAGCAGCCATTAGCATATACATTGAGCACTATCTGACAAGAAAAGGTTGCTACGTTATACTCGCTGGGCGTAACCTCCTTGGTTTTAGAAAGGTTTAGCGAGCGTTGGGCCGCCGTGCCATGAATACAGTGAACTAGTATATACCATGAACTCGAGGTGGTTAAAGGTGGGAAGTAGACACGAAGCGCAAGCCGTAAGACAGTGTGCGTGTGCCACTTCTCGTTTAGTCCTTGGAATGTCCGTTGGATTGTGGTGCTTCTATATGCGGAATATATGATGAAAAGATGCGAGATGGTGGTACTTGGAGAGTTGACCAGATGGGCGAACAGACACACACATATGCATGGACGGACGCACAGATGGCTGCACGGACGGATGGACGCAAGGACTGACGCAGGGGCGGATGCATGGACGAACGCAGGGATGGACGCACGCACGGATGGGCGGGTGGACGCATGGATGGTTACACAGACGGACGCATGGACGGACGGAAGCAAGAACGAATGGACGGATGGATGCTTCGCCCCATTCTCTATCATTCACCCCGTGGATATGCTGCCTTTTTTTTTTGTTTTACGGCGCTTTTAATAACTGCGGTTCCTTGTGGTTCATTCCTGTGCACCACGCAACGAAAAACTTACACTCACGAGAAAAAATGCGTCGCATCTCGCAGGGCGTTATGATGTGCTGCAACATTTTTCTTCCGTAGAAGGAAATTCATCCGGACTTCATTTCGTGGTGTGTCATAAGCGTCAAATTGGGCAGACTGATCAGGAATCAGCCGTTTCGTTGGCGTAGAAAAGGACCGTTAGGAAGAAAGGACATCAGAAATACAGGAAAGGCAAGGACGTATATCAGTTTTGCATAACCGGTGTGCTACCTCCACATGGAAAAGGAAGGGGGGGGGGATGAAAGATTAGTAAAGAAAGAAAAAAAAAAGAGAGAGACGGAGCACATACGCTCCGAAATATGGCGTCACAGCGCAGAGCGCCAGCATTGTGTGGTGTACGGCACCATTAAAAAAAAGTCTTGCGGTGTTGCACGACCGTTATAAAAAATTATCCTATATCAGCATAGGCTCAACCCCATCGCAATAATTTCGGCCGGATGTACGTCATACAAGAGTATTGAAGACGTCACGAACGTCCGGCATTCTCGACCTTGCGCCCTTTGCGCCTTGGTGTTTGGGGAGAAGCTTCGGGCGACAAACTACTCGTCAGGACACCGGCGTTCGGGGCAAATGACCTCCTCGATGGGGGATGCGTACGCCCCGAAGAGATTTTGACAGCTTGGGCAGTTGACGTTGAACCAGCGAAAAGCGCGGTCGTCGGTGTCGCGAGTCTCGCGTAGAGCACGAAGTGTGCCGAGCAACGTATTGAGATGGCTGCAACACCAGGCACCCTCGTCGTCTGCATGAACTGACGAGACCATCAGCGGCGCCCCGTAAACTCCCTTACGTGAACCACGAGCTCGACTGGTCCTTACGGAACTATATAGTGTACTTTTTTTTTCAACCGGTATTTTATTATACCCAGCTTTCAATAATTGTATTATGTGCGTTGCGTCGCATGTAGTAACTCAGAAGCGCGAACTTAACAAGTTTTGTTTACTTCGACCACTTGTAGTGTACTTTTAGAGCTCTGTTTTTTGTAGTTATTCTTTTTCATCACGCGTATCTTTGTTTTCGCTTCAGTTAACTTTTGTAGGCTCTTGCATAGCCCTTGATTGAAATAAATGCCTGTTTGTTTTTCATCAAATGTCCGTGTAATCTCTATGAGTACGTCAGTCAGACCCAAACATCGCTACACGTGCAGCCCCGCATGGATCAACCGGCCTGCATATGTAAATTTGAAATGTTCCACTAGGAGACCTTTCAGGCGTCGCAGGCCTAAACGCAAAGTGGTAGCCTCACGCCGATGTGAGATTGATGGGGCCTCACTACGAAGTGTGTTACAGAAGGACTCGGGTAATACTTTGTCGGTTCTGTTTTATTGCGATAGCAATTGTATGGACAGTCTCAACTGGTTCTTGCCGTCGCCGCCGCCATCATGCTGCGTACGTATCTATATAATGGAAAGCTCAAGAAACAAAAAAGGCCCCGTATCTGCATGTTAATCTGCAAATGTCGTCGAAATACAATAGTCTTGCGTGTGGAGAGAGGGAACAAAACATTTATTTGATGCTCTGCGCAAGATTGTTGATTGATTGATTGATTTGTGGGGTTTAACGTCCCAAAACCACCATATGATTATGAGAGACGCCGTAGTGGAGGGCTCCGGAAATTTTGACCACCTGGGGTTCTTTAATGTGCACCCAAATCTGAGTACACGGGCCTACAACATTTCCGCCTCCATCGGAAATGCAGCCGCCACAGCCGGGATTCGAACCCGCGACCTGCGGGTCAGCAGCCGAGTACCTTAGCCACTAGACCACCGTGGCGGGGCAAGATTGTTGGTGAATGGTATTCTGGAGGCGCTGCTTTACAGTGCCTCGAGCGCTCAGCGGAGGCGAACGAGCGCATCAAGCAAGGCACGTACACGTGAGACATGAGTGCCATTTGGCAGTTTTCTTGCAAAACGAAGCGCGTGGCTCTGACACGGGTGTGCGCGCCCGGGTAAGTGCCACCACCGTCTCGTCTTAGCAAAGCGTTGGAAACACTCGCCTTTTCGTGCAAGTGTTGCATGGTCAGCGCAGCGTGATAAGCCCTATGGTCCTTGAAATTACTTATGTATGCCTTTTCTAGTAAAAGACGCACATGCAAAATATATACGTATTCCTTTAGTGCCCCAGACATGCGCAATAATTTCTTTTTAATTGGCGATTGCACAAGTATGAACGCTAAATCTTGAGCAACATTGGTGGGTGCTGCGGATGGGGTCGGCCGTTTCAAACCCCTGTGCCGTTAAGAGTGGACAAACAGACAAATCTACAGTCAGACAGACAGACCAAAATTTTTGCGTCGAAGGTCCCCAAGAAAGGCTATCGTCTTTAACAAAGCCGCCCGCACTCGGCACTCGGCTCGTCGCGATGCGCCAACGCGCGCTTATCATCCACGCGTACTTAGTCCTGCAGAGGGGGAGGGGGGGTTAGGTGCTTGTGTGCACGCGCTTATCCTTCGGTGGGGAAAATCATGTGCCTTGGCCTTTCACAGGAACGATTGCGTTAGTTGCCTGGGCCCCAGAGGTCACTTCGCTTCCTGGACAGGCCCCGTTTACGAAAAGAGCGCGCTTTTCAAACACAGCGAAGTAACAACTGGGACACTCGTTAGTTAGCGCTCATATATGCAGCTGTAACTAAGTCTCGCGCGTCGTTGTTGTTTAAACAACGCGTTGAGCGTCGAGTTGTAAACGTTGGTAGTTATCTCTCGTCTTGTATGCGTTGTTTTCGTGCGTCATTTGTGCGTAAGCAGCGCACTGCATTTTTGGATCTGCTATCAGCGTTACATTCCAAGTTGTTGCGATCGCATTTATTGATTCGCCCTTGCGGCGAAACTGTGACTTTTCAAGCTAAGCGACAAAGAGAGGGAATGAGTAGGCGGGTTCATGTGGCGGGGCCACATAAGACCGTTAATCTCTCATTTCTTACCATGCCAATTATAGAGAAAACAAGTAACCAAGTCTGATACTTAGCTACTACAGCAAGGAAAGCGTCTGCAACAGTGTACAGCCATGCCAGAGATGGTGCTTTTTTCCGCCCGTGGGGTCGTACCTTAGCGCTGATGGCTTGGAAACTAGACATGATATGGTTACACTTGCCGAATAAGTTCATTATAGCGGAGGAGCTGCGGGACAGCCCTTTATATGACTCAGAAATGGCGGTATCTTTTAGATATGCGTATATGTGTCCGGTGATACCGGCTCGCCCATAGTCTGTCAGCTGGTGCCCATGGCGGGAAATTACTGAACGCCTGCTTGTCGCTGTCATATGCGTATTATAGCCCTTTCATTGCTCTATGTACATATAACGTAGTTATGTTTGCAGCAGGTCTTGGCGAAAACGTCTGCAAGCAAGCGTTTTCACATATAAGTGCGCTCACACTCACAGACGGAATGAGAGAAACGGTGGTAGAGTCAGACGTATTATAAGTTTATAGGATCGTCGCATGAACCGCGAAGCAAAGCGTATCACGCAATGTAAAAAAGAGAGAGACAGAGAGAAGCAAAGAAAGGCAAGGAAATCAACTTGACATCCGGTGCAGTACCCTGCATTGGGGGAAGGAATGAAGGGGCGGAAAGAGAGACAGAAGAAACACGAGAGATGGAAGGAGTCACAAGCACACTTAAGGGAGCACATCAGGGCTGCTGCACGGGTATGTTGAGTAAGTACTTCAATAGACCTTTTGTTGCCTACTACGCTGTCGGGGATCGTGTGCATGGTCCCGGAATCTCGTTTACAGCATATGACTTCAAGGCCAAATGGTTCAAAAATCATTCGGAGTGGGCATCGCTGGGTGGCATAGCGAGTGCATGAGAGGTGTTATCCAATGCGAGCTTTCAAAAAGTGTCAAAACATGTCGTGTCAGTAACAGACAACTCAAAAGCAATGGATCATGTGACATCGTGTGCAGCATCATCGGTAGTCGGCGCAGCCAGCGCACTTCTATTCAACACAAAAGTAGCCCGCAAGTTAGCGCCGAGATTTCCTCTTTTTAATAATATTGTGATTATATGTAGCCTGTGGCAAATTATCTATTGTTACCTATCGGCCATTGGCTTCGTCCGTTAGGTCTATAGTGTGCTCCTATATTGGTATGTTTTCATAAGAATCGCTGCAAATCTTGCTTATAGTGGCGTCACTACAACACAGCGCGCGTGATTCACACGCACCTTTTCCTCGCAGTTTCCATGTTGCTAGGCTTCTCCGGCTGCCTGTTCCTGCTGTACATTCTGATGCCGGTGGTCATCAGGCTGTCGAGCGCCACAGCGGCGAATCTCTCCATCCTCTCAGCAGATTTTTATGCGCTCGCCATTGGTGTCTTCGTCTTCCACTACAAGGTATGGTAAAGTTTTCGTATACGATGTGCTTTCTAATTCTCTATCTGTAACGCAGTTGATTTATTTTCTTGCATTTGCATAATTATGCAAACTTCTAGTCACTATTGAGAACGAAGTCGGCGAAGAGCGTTTGGGCGCGCACCCTTAGTGGGCAATATATCATGTTCGGTTGCTAATTATGATGCACTGTCTTCAAATGTGTCAAATTTGCATGGCGCAATTCGAAGCCACTCAATATTACGTTCCAAGAAAGATAATGAAGAAATGTATTGTTTTGCGCGAGTTTCAGTAAATAATGTTATTAGCTCGTAATTAGGTATCTAATTAATATTTAGGTAGTAAGTGTCCATTCTTGCATAAAAAAGAATAAAATAATAGTCCCAAGTGCAAGCACAGTTTGTTTTTTTTTTGGTTAAATTCATTTTAAGCAAAGAAACAAATTACCCTTGACGTGGTTCCTGGAACGCTGCACGTCAACAGGTCGTCGAACATGTTAGTATTGCCAGCAAAGGGATCTTCTGCAGCATTACGCAGCATGTAGAAGCTGGATAATTGGCATTTGTCCACCCAAGAAGTTTGCACGAATGTGCAGTCCGAGTTTCAAGCAATTTGAATAAACACACGGTGTGGGACCTGCCTCTAAGCTTGACATACAATTACACGTTGCTGCTTGAGGGGATATTGATAGAATGTGATTGCCATAGTAGATTATTAACGCACCTTCCAAATTCAAATTTATTCGAGCAACATTCGTTCCATATAGAGAGAGTTCAATATAGAGAATGGGTGCCGAACGCTGTTAGCTTTGGTTGAAACCTCCCACGCACGTGAACTGAAGAAAATAATAAACGTTCTGGACGAATCAGAAAAGGCGATATAACAAGTTATGTTTACCTCTCAGTGTGCATTGTTTGCTACAGTGTAACGTGTTCTAATGTACACTTGCATGGGAAAACGTTTTCTGGAAGGCTGCTTCCCAGCAGTGAAGGAGAAGCAGTTGAACAACTTTTGGAGTTGCGAAGTTGAGTTTTATCTTAGGGCACAGGTCGAGTATAAAAGGAAAGGTTGGCTATAGCGTCATACGTTGCATTCAATCGTTTTAGTGTTGTAACATTTGGTGCATCTCGTTTTAGAGTAATTTTCTTCACTGAAACAGCTGCCATGTGACTTGAACAATAGGGCATTTAAATATTTCCTCTTCTACAGCGGCGCTCTAAGGCCGCGTTCACACTGAGCATTCCGGCCGTTGAAAGTGCTCCGAATCCGGTTCGGCGGCGGCGAGATTTGCCGAAAGGGCCCTCTCCGCGCCGATCGCTCTCGGACCGATTTTTGCGGCGTCTGCCGCCGAATCAGTCGCCGCGGACCAATAGGAGCGCTAGTCAAGGAATTTTGAAAAATGGCGGCTAAGCCCTACTCACTTGTTATGCTGCAGTGCACGTAACTGAATGTTGAAACCAACGGGAGTTTAACCTACTCTGTGCCTACTTCGCCTCCGTATTTCGTGAAAGAGGTGACCGAGCTTGCTGTTGGCGTGACCGAGCTTGTTGCGGTCTTGCAGAGAAAAACGAACCCACCAATGCCGCTGGCGTCGGTGGTTTTTTCTGCTCTTCGTGCATTACAAGACAGCCACTTGGCAGCAAAGTAAGCCGTACTGTCTTTTCTTGCTTCTTGCGTACGAGAATCATCAAAGTATACGCCACCGGATAGCGTAGTGGCGTTTGCGAGTCGTGACAACAACCGGGTGACAGCGCATCCATCCCGCGTTCGCCCGGTGGTAGATGGCGTATTCGGCGGCTCGGGGCGCGTCCAGTGCGAACAACGCTGCGTTTCGGCGACAGGAGAATTTCGGTCGCTGTAGAAAGCGGATGTTTCAGTGTGAACTATACCCCGCGACAACTTTCTGTGGCAGCACAGCCAAGGCTACGGAGCCGAAGCACGCTTGTCTTACTGCGCCACAGCATGTAGTCCCTCAACGAAAACGTTTGTATACTGTTCTGGGTAACTAACATTTTACCATTCGTCACATACATTTTTCGCGGATTTATTTTTTAATTAGTGAATAAGAACGTTGCGCAGTAGAAAAAATTTCGTTTCACGCTCTCTCAGGTTTTTTGGGGGTTTTTTGGCTTCCGTCGACTCGCGTTTCCTGCAGCGAAACGCGAGCAAACGCGAGAAATCGAAACCGAAACACCCGTCGAAGCGGTCGGACTACTTGGCGCAGTAGCACATGTGCATAGGCTCCGCCCACGTAGCCTTGGCCGTGCTGCCACAAAAAGTTGTCGCCGGGTATAGGCATAAGTGCCTAGGCGAAACCAAGATTCTACCGTCCTATAGACGCGAGAACTCCCAGCGCATACGTGCCATAAACGTCGAACGATCCCCGTCACTCGCTACTGGTCGACTAAAAGTGAAGTCGTGAGCGGTAAATAACATGAAATAACATGTGTGCCTCTTTAAAAGGGCGAATACCATTACGCACCGCGAGACTACTAAAGACGAGGAAGGTAACACAGCGGCGGTGAAGACCAACTGATGTTTCTGGACTGGTGTATAATGAATAGTTTAGTAGAGCTTTAATGAACCCTCCAAATTGACCCAATACTTAATGCCAGTGTCGGGTGCTTTTGCTTCGCTGCACGGTTAATCTTCTGTACGTAGCGTGTGGGCCACGAGTTTTCGTTTGCTTCTTCAACGCCTTCTTATCTAACGTCGCAGTTCCACTGGCTGTACATGGTGTCCTTTTGCCTCGTCATCGCGGGCGTAGCGCTGTACTCATGCAAGCCCACTCCGCTTGGTCTGGGCCACCGAGAAGGGGACTCCGAAGAAGCGCTGGCCTACGCGCCGTCGGCAGGAGTGGCCGGAGGCGTGTGTCCCGTCACCCAGTACGGCTCTTCGGGCACCGAGCATGGCGCGGGGCCACTTATCTCGGTGTCTCACGCCGTGAGCGTACATCACACCTTCGGCACGGCGCACGAGCCCAGCCCCAAGACCAACGGTGCCGTCTCCTGATCATGCGGCTGCCCAGCGCCTCCGCCTGCTACGCCGACGACCAACGTTGCTCAATGAACCACACCGATGCCGTGCGCCTTCCATTTTTTTTTTCATTACGACGCAGTGGTGTCGTTTCCTGCGCGAGGAGAACGTGACCCCCCTTTTTAAAAAGGTCGAAAACTGGAACATCTGCTGTGTCAGTGTGGATTTTGTGGAACCAACTGGCCCCGCTGACAACGTCATCAAACCTGCATCGACGTGCTTTTGTAAGCATAGGCCAGATTCTGGTTACCGCGTGAACGATAAGAAATAGACTGACCTGGCCAGGGATGGCTTCTCACGATACTTGGCTTTGTTTAATGTGCTGTTTAAAACAGACACCACAGTGACATTCATGTTTGCATTGACTGTCTTCGGAAGAGTCTGATTGAAATAAAAATGAGGGAAACTGGTTCTAATAGATTAGGTAACGTAAGGGGCATATATTTTATTTTTCGTTCATTTATTGCGGGAAGCAATTTTCCCCTGTGCATCTTCCTTAAGTTGACTATTGAGTGCAAGTTCGGCATTGGTGTGCTTGGTCATAGGTGATCAACAGAGTGACCTTGTTTTTTTTTTTGTCGAGTCGATGAAAGTTTTCCAAGTTTCGCAGCAAGTTCTAATAGTGCTTCTCTTGTGGGAATATGTTATTGTTAAAATAGTCACGATATGACTTATCAAAAAATAGAGTTTCATGCGCTACAGAAACAAAAAATGATCATTTCTTGTTTGTTGCTACGAGGGGTGATGAAAGATTATTGTGTAAAATCGTTGGTTACTCGATGTGATCTCTTAAAAAACAAGAGAACACTGCATGGACGCGTCTCTTCATTATAGAGGCATATGTATGACACATTTTAGAGCTTGTCTATGACCTGGACGATATGTTTCGATTCCGGTGCTGTTTGAACACTGTTTGTCGTTCTTATTGTTCAAGCTTATCTGATAATCTCAGCGTAGTCTTGCTCAACGCCAATGTTACGTTTCAAAGAGCACCTGTTGCTGAATCACACAGAAATTTATTTTTATCTAAACTAGTGCATTGCGATCTAAACTAGGGATCGCAGGGTGTTTTTATGCTTGACCAGAGTCATCTTGACAACAGGGCTTTTTATGCTCAGAGCCGTCGACAAATATTCGTTGCACCACTTACATAAATTAAACAGGTGCTGGATAATTTTAAATGTTTGTGGAGACGTTGGAACAGCCCGAAAGTCAGTGTTATTTCCAGCCTTTCAGTCAAACAAATGCGTAACTTAACCTATTATTTCTCTGCAGAAGTGGATAAATGGTAAGCAGATAGTGTGTTGGGCGAAGTAAAGTCTTAAAAAGTACAATATGTATTGGTCTTATTCATAAGTAAAACGTAGTTGTTGGAAAAAGAATACCAGCACAATTTTAAATGTTTATGCCAGTTTTTTGTTTCGTTCACTTGCAATAAAGTATATAGACGCAGTCAAGTTTTTTTTTCTGAAGTTGCTACTAACAAAAGTTTTAGAGATTCCAGAATATTCAGGCTTTTATTGCTAGTAGCCTTAAATTTGTGCAACTCGTGTGCTCACCAGAAATACATGTTTTGTAGTGTGCATTATTGCAAACAAGAAAGCAGTGTTCTTTTCTTTTTTGTCTTGAAAACTTAGCCTACTCTAGCAGGCTTGCTAAACAGCTTCTTTTCTATAATGATGTCGATGATGACCTCATATGAATAGCGCTCACCCACAAAGGGGGATGGGCCAAGAACTGGGTGGCAGGAAGCTTATCTCTGGGAGCATTTATAGCTGATGCATTGGTCACAATATCAGTTTAGTTACCTTAATCTGCCAGGAAACTCCGCTAACATGATAAAAGCGAGAGCGGTTTATGCTAACAAAACTATTTGGCTCGGCTTCACAAGCAACATGGTAGACTAAAACTGTGGTCTTAATGAACATATTTTGAAGATATTGCACGTGTTTGATGCAAAAAGAAAAGAATTACTTCATATATACTGATTCTTGTTTGCCGAAGAGAGTTTTATGATACTTCATTACTATTTGCGAAGAAGTCGCGTGGCTAACTTGTACTTACTTACTCGCAACTGTGTATGTAAAGAAAAATTATTGATTGGCGAAAAAACAAGACTGAAAGTCGTTCATGGTTTAAAGTTTCTCCTCTTGTGTTGCAGTGCTCGTTTGCACGCCTTTATTTCCCCTTCTTTTTCTACAGTGTATTTATGCACTTCTGCAAATCGAGCCTTTTGTTTCATATGCATGAGTTAGCTGTTGTAATACCGTATTTTTTTTTGGTTTCACGAGATGACAGTCACTTGTGTATAACTTTAATTAAGGTGTCAAGATATTTGGTGCATTTGCCCTACGTACATCGGTCAAATGAACTTACGCGCGATCTGGGAAATAAGCTCATTTCTCACGCTCGACAAAGTACGAAATAGGGCACTTCAACTAATGATTTAAAGTGTGGGTAGACACACTTGAATGTTTAATGGCTGAGCAAGCATGCGTATTCATTAAAAAAACATCACTGACATGGAGCGAAGTATAATGCACTTCTTTTTACTGCGTTCTCTCATCATAACAATAAGCGAGAAAAGGAAAACTTTATGTAAAAATATCAGTCAAATACGTCAGGAGTCGCCCATCACCTCTAGCCATCGGATGGAATCCCTTGAGACACGACAGCAGAAAGGGCTTCACTGATGATGTCTCACTCGATATTTTGGGGTCTGGTCTGCGATATTTCGAAATGCTGGTGTTTCCTCATTGTGACTCCGAGTCACACTGCCCTACCGTCCGATAGCACAGGACCATCAACGAGCCACCTCTCTGAGTCCTCAGCGTTTGACTTCCACGAAAGCATCTTCTGCGACTGTGACTGCGTGCCCCATTGAGTCGTGTCATGCACCAAGAATTCGTGGATATGCGGCCCTGCAATTTATTTGAAGAGACGATGTCTTCACAAAGCGAATATCATCGAATTTGTGAGCAAATTCGTTCAGATGCGAGTTGACAGCACGTCGCGGACCACATCTTGTTTCCTTCGAATCACTGGGATGTGGGTCACAGATACCGATGCCGTCAGCAGCACGTTTGTGGTGTACTGGCTTGTGTGTATGCTTTTGAGCACGGTGGTTACGGAAACTATCTGCAATTACAGTGTTGCAATGCCTTCACGCATAAGTTTGTCGAATTGGTGCTTCCCGCACTTTAGATGATGCGTATATTATTTTGTTAGTTTTTGCGTCGAAAAGTCTACTTTCAACGGCCGAGTAATGATAAGGTGTAGGGAGTTAAGACTTTGTTGCCATGCGGCTGCTTTTTTTTCTTGTTGATACTTCTCGCTGCTGTGACATAGCTTCATTGACGGTAGGAATTGAAAATCAAAACTTCTGCAATAAAGCTCAGAACAAGTGGGAGAACGGTGATCAGGAACGCTGTGGGGTTTGTAAACGATTGTTTCTACGAGAAGTGTGAATGCTACCGCCGGTGGTGTGGTACTGTTATTTGTACATATTGCCATAGAAAATTTAGGGCATAGGTTGGTTTAGAACAATATTTCTTTTTTCTTCAAATATTTGTAGAATAAATGACGGTTTTTGTCGAAAAACCAAAAAACCAAAACGTACGGCAGTTATTGTGTTTATTTATGACAATGTTGTATTGGCTTTAGACATGTACCGTATTTAAAGTACGTGTGTCCGTTTGTACAACAGCAGTTGGGCACCCTTTTGCTATACTACACAATGCAAGGCTATTGATCGTTTTTTGTTCATACACATAACAGTCCTATAGGGTTGTGGCAGGAGTGAGTGTACATGTGAATGTATGCAGACAGCATACATTAAAATATTTAGGACCAAATAAGAGGAAATGAAATATGATCATATAAAGTAACTGTACACTAGCAAGCAATGGCATTTAAAAATTCAGAAAGTGGCAATAAATGAACTTCAGCAGCTAACAAACTCGAGTGTTCAGACGTGCGGAAAAAAACAACAACTTGAAAGTGTTAGTGGTTGGATAGAATGATCTAATGTTTGAGGTACGATAAGTTGCTCTAGTTCATGTAAAACAAGCAGGCTTCGAAAGAGAGAGATCAGAAAGGTAAGAAAGCGAGTTTTTGTGGGTGCACAAAAGCGTCAGAGATTCTAGGTGCCGTTGTCTTGAAAGAAGTTGCAGGCTTAATCCTTAAAAAGCAGCTGTTGGAGAGAAGCTTGGATCAAAGTGGTGGAAAATGAAGCCAGCACAATATAGCGCAGAGAATGAACCAGCACCGCAAACAGACGTCAGAACAGAATTCTAGGCTTCATTGTGCGGCCCCGTCGTTTCCCTCTTCCTTAAACCTATATCACTCCTCCCTCTCGCTCCTATTTCCCACCATCGTGGTGTACTATATTATACGAGGTTACGCCGTGCTTTGCTCTTCCTTTTTGTCCTTCACATACTCACATTCACACCACTGCTAATCCTCGGCTTTCATAGTTTCAAACCACCTTGACATATTATAGAAGGCTACGATGTGTATTACGCCCCTCCCCCCGTTATTTAACTCCCCACCCTTAATTCCCTGTCCCACCTACTTGCTGTGCTGTACTATACAAGGAGATGATTTAGAGTCCAACCAAAAGTTTTGAAGAAACCCGACGGCAGATACAGAGGACAGCCCATAACATCAACCGCTCTCTCGGAGCCCTTCCACCAGTGTATACACGTGAACTGAGCTCCACGGCAAAACAAGAGAGAGAGAGAGGGGTCATGAGCCACCCCGCGAGTGCTTTGAAGCCGCCGCTGCTACGTAGCACTGCAGTCACTCCTTAGGCACTGCGCCGTGCTCCCGACCGGGTTGCAGAAATTAGGTGCCTTTTCTCATCTTCTAACCACTACCACCACCACTCCTGAGGAAGGAACCAAGTCGGTTTCGAAAACTCAAGTTTCTTCAAAACGTTTGGCTGGAGTCCAATTCACCTCCCAGTTTCATAACCAACCAGACAGACTTCTGTCGAATGTTTACATTCAGCTGTTCAAACAGGATGGTGCCTAACAAATAGAGAAGGCGCTGTCGCTTATCACTCGGCGCTTTGTTTGTCCTGGCGTCATAAGCACGCGCATGACATGGGCGGAGGGGTGGCCACCACCCCCTGAGAGATGAACGCCATGCCTGTCCCGTACCTTCGATTTGCAGGATGTCCCCGTCATTCTTGATATACAGCCTTATGGCAATGCCTAATATATGCCCACGCATGTTTTGTAGGATAAAAATAACCGAGGAAAGAACGCTGATGTTGCATTTGTGGTGAAGCTTTGTAGCTGTGCTATGGACTGTACACAACCCATCTGAACCCCCCTAAATCGGTGAACCGGAGGCAGGCCGTTGTTTATTATAAAACACGTCGTCAGTTCATTTTCATTTTTTGCGTCCATATCGAAGCTTGTTTTTTTTGCGGAATCGATGAACAAGATGAGAAAGGGGTGTACCGACACTGGTGCTGTTTACTTTGTAATCATCTACCAACCCGACCAGGCAGGCGCCCCCATGCAACGGTTAGCTAGCATAGGTGAATATTTTACGGGGATTTAACGAGAGTGTCGCGAAACTAGAATACGTTTGCCAGTAGTAAGCAACATCAATCAACTCAAGGGATCACTCAGTGGGCATGACTCAACGTCGCCCATCGTATAGCATTCATTAGCGATATTGTAACAAACATTAGCGAACCTTAGCTTGTGGCAATCTGTGCTTGTAGTATGCGATTGAACGAGGTAGTCCAGGAAACTTCGGTGCTGAACTAAATGCCAGTGCACTCTATCAGAAGGTGCGTTGCACAAAGCGAGAGTTCGTCTGCATATTTGGCTGATATGTCCCGATATTGTGATGCCCGCCTTATCACCTGCAGGAGGGATGCAGCGCTACTACCGTGGATCACTCCTCGTCAGGGGCAAAAGTGGTGGCATTCAATTAATGCGCAAAAAACGCATGCTTTCAAATGTTTTGTCATAATGCGGGCAACGAAAAGCATTCCCTGACGAGCGGTGATGGTAGCAACGTGGTTTTGCTGGAGCCGGCGATAAGGTGGGCAACAGGATATCGAGATGTGTTAGCCTGATATGCCGACACACTCTCATTACGTGCAGCGCACATTTCGATAGTGCGCCGTTGGGCCAAGCTCGCATGCTTCGTTTAATTTTTGTAGCACCTGTGCATACGTCAGAAGAAGCGTAGTAGAATAATTTACTCGTAATGGTGTGACAAGGTGTCGCACAGGTCCCGTTAATTAGGGAGCCGATCGCCGGGCTAATTCGAAGGGTCGAAGTATCGGCCCCCCGAACCGCACCACGAAAGCGTGGACAATTTAGAAGTGGTCCTTTTTGGCGCGCCAGCGGACACCGGCTGTGGCCCAAAGAACAAGTCAGAGCCGAGAGTTGATAAAAACACACAATTATATTCTCAATAATGGCAGATCAAAAAAAAAATACACAAGTATGCACACTCCACAATAGTTGCATACAATATGTCACCAATCAAACAACGTACTACACAGTACAATAAGCCACACTCGAAACAACGGACACAGACAACAATACGCACTACAATGCAGTCGCATGCATTGAACAACCAAGACACTTAAAGACTAAAGAGATAGAAAACCTATTCAGTCCAAAGTTCTTGGAACAAAAGTCTGGATGATGCTCTTCCGAGAATCACTCACTCAAAGTCCAGCGTTGTTGTCGTTCCGCTGCCCTAGAAGTTTCTCTTCCAGGAAACCTCGCCGAAGTTTCTCTTCCAGGAAACCCCGCGTCTTCAATTGGCCACTCTCCAAGCTTCAACTTCTTCGCCGGAAACACGTCGGCTTCACACACGCAGCCGTTGCCACGCGTCTTCGCTCGATAGCGGTAAACACACACTCTTGCCTGTAGCTCGAGTCGTCACCCCTCAAGTGGAAATCTTCTTCTTCTCCTGCTTTGTCTCCACGGACAAAACCTTCGCCGACTACACGGCGGAATCCCTACGCGCTCTGGCGCTAACTTCCGTCTTCTCCTGCTATCTCGCCTCGGCCGCTCGATTAAATAGCTTCCGCACGAGATTCCACAAGGTTCTCGTCATTTCGTCGGCGCGATACGCAGCGAAGGCTTGGGAGGGGGTGAGACGGTTCGAATGCCCTCCGCGTCGGATGACTCAACTCGGCATGACCACGCCTCTTTCCTTCTAGAAATTTCGAGTGCTTGCTCGGCAGCCGTGCTGCTCTGCGCCTCGCCAACGCTTTCGTGACCAGCCGGATTCTTTATTCAACACCTTACCTGCGTCTGCGTAAATGCGACGAGAATACACTAGACTGTATACTCCGCAAAATTTACAAACGTGCCCTAGACCTCCCCATCTCAATGTCGAACCAACGTCTCGCAGACCTGGGCATGACAAACACGTATGGGGAACTTAAAGAGGCTCATCTCAATAACCAGTACCTGCGCCTTAGTAGGTCTCAGGATGGGAACAACCTCCTACACCGCCTCCACATTTCCAACACCCACAAGGTGGAAGAGCGTACCGCGATCCCCGAGGATTGGCGTGGTGCACTGATCATTCCGCCTCTGCCCCAAAACATGACAAATGGGACTCACGATGGGCGGCGTACAGCGCGGGCTACAGCCCTACAGCAACGGTATGGCTCACGCCCGGGAGTCTTCTACGCGGACGCATCCGCCCCCACCACGGCGGGTGGTACACGGCCACTGTGGTTCACCAAAACGTACCTATTCAAGGGCTCACATTTCGAGCACCGGACATCACACACGCGGAGGAGGTCGCCATAGCCCTCGCCGCAGCGGACCCCGCATCTCGGATAATTATTACCGATTCGCGGAGGGTGTGCCAAAATCTCACACGGGGTTGCATCAATGATCGCGCCGCCGAAATCCTTAAGCGATGCTATTATCTAGATCGCCCAATCCTCGCACCGTCATCTGGGCTCCTGCTCATACGGGGCTAGTTGGAAACGAGGCTGCAGATGCCTCGGCCCGCGCGCTTAATTACCGGGACCCGCCTCGCCCTCCATCGCCTGGTGTTCCAGAACCCAATCCGGCTACCTCTTTCAGAGAAATCACCGCTATGTACAAATCGAACAGGCTCCGCTTCCCACCCCCAGCATCGGGCCTGCCCAAGAAGGACGAGCGCTGGCTCCTCCGTCTCTATACCAATACAGTATTGTGCCCGGCGATACTCAAACATTTCAATCCGGCATTCTCTTGAGAATGCCCGCACTGTGACCATCCGTTCGCGGATACTTTCCATATGGTGTGGGCATGCCCCTCAAATCCGGCGGTCCCGCCACTTCCTTCCCCTTCCCTCCCTACCCGAGAGAGCTGGGAGGCTGCCCTGCTCGGTTGCTCGACCCTAGAGGACCAGCGTGCCCTAGTGGCCCGAGCGCGTGCTGCAGCAGAAGCCACAGGGGTCCCGGACTAGGGACTCCTCCTAAATTTGGCAAGGGGCCGGCCCTTAAAGCCGTCCCCAACTCTCTCCTGTCAACTGAGTGAATAAAGTTTACTACCTACCGCCGATGTGGGGTGAGGAGGTTCGTCGGCGAAGCCACGCTTCCGAGGGGAGAGCGCGCGCCCGAGGAGCCTTGGATGTTTGTTTTCTTTTTTTTTCTTTTGACCTCGCGGCATCTCTCCCACGCGTTATCGCAAGAATTTGGCGGCGCGCCCATTTTTAGCGCTCGTTCTCTGACACTGCCCCCCACTTTAAGAATATTATCTCATAATATTCAAAACCGCACAAACGAGCGCGAACAGTCACCACACACTCTGAAAGACTGTAACACAAACCGTCGCTCATGACACTTCACATTCACAATAGATCGCTCAATACAATCGTACATTGTAGTTCAATTCCACAACACATGAAATATAGCCACAGGTACATGACTACAACACTTCATCACACATTCCAAACAATACAAACGTACAAAGTCCTCTCATTACAACAATTGTACAATCACTACACCGTAACAAACATTTGGACTCACTCGACATACAGTTGTGACACAGGATAAGAACCACATCAACTTAACATAAAGCACTATCAAACACATTTCAAATCGACTTTGACACCTATCCGGTGCATTTCGAGCGGCGCTTGCGCCCCTGTTTGCGGTGCTCTCTCGATCTCTTCTTATTGTTTTTGCTCGTTTTGTTCCGGCGAGCCCCTCCCAACGATGGTATCTGAGGCGGCGTCTCAGCCATCGTAGTCACTTCCGACACTGCTAGCGGGTCATGACGCTCAACCGATCCTGTCCGGTTATTCACCCGCTTGTTCATGTCCCGACATTGGGCCTGGCTGGCCGACTCCGTCATCTTTACACTGTTGGTCGGTTGAGGTCGTGCCGACGTACGTCCAGCTGCCCAGCACGTGAACTCATTCAACACGATCATCTTCTCATTCACTGTCTCTTGCACCGCGGCTTCACCTTGGGCTCTAGTGAGATCCGTCACGGGCTGCTCCTCCACTGTATCTCACGGTCGCTGGGTTGGCGAGGGCTCTATCTTAGGGTCTTCTCCCAAACTCTCCGGATCATTCGGTCCTCGCGCCCCGTCGATGTTCCCGATGACAAGGTCGTACAGGGGGGCCGTCATGCATAAAGCAGTAACCTTCCCGCTGAAGTACGGGGTTTCAACCTCAATTTCTGCTTCGGGAAGTATCCGAACCGTACGGTCCATTAGGCAAACCGGTTTCGTTTTGCCTGTTAACTCACTTTCCCGTACCAGATTTCTCCGCACGATAACAGTGGAGCTGCCGGTATCTCTTAACACCATAATCTTTTTGTCCGCAATTTTTCCAGGCAGCGTTGGCATTCCCTTCGTAACACCGGTTGGCTGTTTTGTCATTACAGCACCCACAATAGGAATTTTCTCCCCATTTTTCAACTCTACGAATCCGTCGCTGACGGCATTATTACCGGATTTTGGTGCCGCTTGCACACAGGATACCTGGTGAGCTTGACTCGCTCCGTTTCGACATGCGTCTGCTTTGTGCCCAGTCTGTCCACACCTAAAATATTTTACTACCGTAGGGCTCGTAAAGTTAGTACGACAGTTGCTCGCGCGATGACCCACTCGGTTACACTGGAAACATCGCGGAACACTCTCCGGTGCACGCTTCTTTTGTTCGGGTGCCGAATTTTTCGAATCTTCGGGATACTCCTTCTTGACCTTGACCAAATTAGTGCCACCTTGCGCTTCCAAGAATTGATCAGCCAATTCAAGCATGCCTTCAAGTAAGTCAGCCTTCCTCTCTTTCAAGTACAGCGACAGACTTGGGTGGCAACTAGTGAGAAACTGCTCTCTAATAAGGAGCTCTCTAAGCTCATCGTACTCCTGCGCTGTCCCTGAAAGTTCAATCCATCTGTCAAAATAATGGCTAAGTCGGGCGGCATACTGCGTAGCCGTCTCACCATCAGCTGGTTTTCCTGTCCGAAGTCTGTCCCGAAATCCTTCCACCGTAAATCTAAATCACTTCAGCAAAGCGGTTTTCACCTTTGCATAGTTGGCTGCATCGGTCGGCGTCAGCCTACCGTACACACTGAGCGCTTCACCACTCAAGCAAGTACTCAAAGCAGTTGCACAATGATGTTCCGGCCAATTTTGGCTCCTTACAATCGTCTCAAATCTTTGAAGGTACGCGTCAAGGTCGTCCTTCCTTTCATCAAACGCTACGAGCAGCTTGCTTGGGTTCAAGCGGAAGCCGTGGTCCTCCCGTTCGCTGCTTTCAACTCTAGCTTGGACCGGAGTTTCACTTCGCTGTTGCAAACGGAGCCGCTCGAGTTCCATCTCGTGCTGCCGCTGCCGTTCCCTTTCCTCTCTTTCTTCTTTTAGCTGTCACTCCTTTGCTTCTCTTTCTTCTCTCGCCCTTTCAGCTGCCAACGTTTCTCTATCCAGCTCCAACTTCAATTGCTGCTCTCTTTCTTCTTTCGCTCTCTCAGCTGCCAACCTCTCTCGCTCCAACTCAGCTGCTTTTTCTTCCTTGGCCCTCTCAGCTGCCAACCTCTCTCGCTCTACCGCCTCTTTCTCCTTCTGGCTTACCCATTTCCGTAGTTCGGTGCCAGAAAGACCCATCTTCTCACCAAGAGCAACTAACTTTTCGAGATCCATTGTGTCTCGCAAATAAAGTCTTGCCGCGTGCAAAAAGTATCTGCCTAAATCAGTCTATCGGAACACTCCACTGCACTCGTTAACGAGAACACTGAACAACACGCAAAATCGTTCCGATAGCACTATCAATACTCGAGGCTCTTTCTCACTACTTTGGACACACTTTGCACCAAAAGGTCCTGTCGCGGACGCCAGATTAATTGTCGCACAGGTCCCGTTAATTAGGGAGGCGATCGCCGGGCTAATTCGAAGGATCGAAGTATCGGCCCCCCGAACCGCACCACGAAAGCGTGGACAATTTAGAAGTGGTCCTTTTTGGCGCGCCAGCGGACGCCGGCTGTGGCCCAAAGAACAAGTCAGAGCCGAGAGTTGATAAACAATACACAATTATATTCTCAATAATGGAAGATCAAAAAACAATACACAAGTATGCACACTCCACAATAGTTGCATACAATATGTCACCAATCAAACAACGTACTACACAGTACAATCAGCCACACTCGAAACAACGGACACATACAACAATACGCACTAAAATGCAGTCGCATGCATTGAACAACCAAGACACTTAAAGACTAAAGAGATAGAAAACCTATTCAGTCCAAAGTTCTTGCAACAAAAGTCTGGATGATGCTCTTCCGAGAATCACTCACTCAAAGTGCAGCGTTGTTGTCGTTTCACTGCCCTAGAAGTTTCTCTTCCAGGAAACCTCGCCGAAGTTTCTCTTCCAGGAAACCTCGCGTCCTCAATTGGCCACTCTCCAAGCTTCAACTTCTTCGCCAGAAACACGTCGGCTTCACACACGCAGCCGTTGCCACGCGTCTTCGCTCGATAGCGGTAAACACACACTCTTGCCTGTAGCTCGAGTCGTCACCCCTCAGGTGGAAATCCTCTTCTCCTGCTTTGTCTCCGCGGACAAAACCTTCGCCGACTACACGGCGGAATCCCTACGCGCTCTGGCGCTAACTTCCGCCTTCTCCTGCTCTCTCGCCTCGGCCGCTCGATTAAATACCTTCCGCGCGAGATTTTAGAAGGTTCTCGTCATTTCGTCGGCGCAATACGCAGCGAAGGCTGGGGAGGGGGCGAGACGGTTCGAATGCCCTCCGCGTCGGATGACTCAACTCGGCATGACCACGCCTCTTTCCTTCTAGAAATTTCGAGTGCTTGCGCGGCCGCCGATGTGGGGTGAGGAGGTTCGTCGGCGAAGCCACGCTTCCGAGGGGAGAGCGCGCGCCCAGGGAGCCTTGGTGTTTGTTTTCTTTTTTTTTTCTTTTGACCTCGCGGCGTCTCTCCCGCGCGTTATCGCAAGAATTTGGTGGCGCGCCCATTTTTAGCACTCGTTCTGTGACACAAGGTGTGAGCGATGTTGACACGGTGCTACCGCTAGCGCTTTGGCCCACCGTGAAGATGTGCCACTTGTATCAAGTTCGTGCCAAGGAACCACGCCTGTGCAACTTCCACTTGGAAGGGTTGGAACCAGCGCAGCCGACATGTTCACGCGACGAGGGGCGTCACTTGCAGTGTGTCATGATTGTGGTGGATCATAGTCGCAGCATCTCAAGACGTGCATGTTGGTCGGGCTGGAGGATAGAGCACAGGAATGAAGTATCCACAGCGTCGACAACGTCAACTGTAACAGATGCGTCAAGGTATGAGCGATGTTCTCACGGTGCTGCCGCTACCGGTAGCCTGTCAAGCTAGGCACACGTTACAGGAGCCATGACCCCATGGATCTTTTAACGTGCGCCCAACTGAAGTGCACGGATGATGTTTTTATCTACAATGTTTAGAGACGTAGTACAATGCCATGGTCACACCAATACTCTTTTCAGCATGGCAGGGGACGAGCGTACGCTAGTCGCGTCTCTGAGGACCAGCAGTAAAATTTTACCAACCGAGAAACCTTCATCAAATGCGGCCGCCGTTCATAGAAACCAACTGCACGTCTTTTAGCATAGATGAACTACAATTTAACCGCTGTAGCCTTGCGGAATAGTGCGAAAATGTGGCGCTGGACATTTTGGTGTGCATGAACTGTGCTAAATTGGGGTGGTTTTATTCGGCGCTGCCTTTAGCTTAGAGGAGCTCACAAAAAAGTCTTGTTAACCTAATTTTTCATTTTCCCCTGAGCTTTCTATGATTTCATGCAAAAACTTTGTATATACGTTCTCTGCTCGCATTACACCATTGTAATGAAGTAATTACACTGGCGCTGAAACTGCACCCTAGTATGACGTTAATGATACTTTATAAATGGTCAATTAGATTCTGAAGTGATTGCTGCTTGGAGATCTGTTAGATTACGTTGTCATTTTTGTTTACAGCGCGAATATACATTTCTGTCGGTTCACCCATGTAACGCACACCAACACGACGCGTGGTGATTTATAAAAACAAATTTTCGTGGTTCATACCATCATGCTGGTGCTCATTGGCTTATCGTGGCGACGTAGCGCGCGTACTATGTACGTCAGCAAGTATAGCTTCATGATGCGGGGGTACAGAGTGGAAAAATGACTATGGTACTTCTGTTATTGGAGCTGCATCACTACTCAGGGGAAATACTGCGCTATACTAAAGTTACTTCGCGTCCTCACGCTTGCCATTTACCCTTCAGAATGCAGGATAACTTGACGGAAGCGTCAGTGTCACCAGGACAATAATTATAAGAAGAACTCTTAATCAGTGTTTAATTATGCAGATGAATAGCTCAAGAAACATCCTGTCTCTGTGGTAGAAATTAATAGCGTAAGATGGTGCGAAAATTCAAGCGATAATTTTGTCAAACTACGTTACAGCTTTGTAATTTAGGATCGTCGTTCGTGCCCCTTATTTGCTTATATATGCAAATAAGTGAACGACGTCGGGAATGTGCGGCTATTGAATGCTTCATATAGGCGCAAATTTTATTCACAAATATGATGCAGCGGAAGTGCGAAACAATGCTGGCTGTCGTAATTCTCAGCGTGCTTATCCCAATTTTGACTTTTTGTCCTGCCTTTTCAAGCAGGACCAGTTATACAGGAGCTCATTTCGTCCATTGTAAAATTTGAACAGCTATTTTGCATATTAATAAAGTGCGTTGCTCGGTGAGTTGGTTCATTATGCTGATGCTGATGCTGACGCTGATGACCTTTGATGGATGGCGCTTACCCACAAAGGGGGATGGGCCAAGAACCGGGCGGCAGGATACTTAAATGAAACTAAACTGAAAATGAAGCCGATCTGAAAAAGTAGCTTAAAATAATACTACCAAAAAACAAAAATGTGTGCTGAGCAAGCGGTCAAACCATCTTTTGTTTTTGAAAGACATAACTACGAATAATAAACTAAAGATCTGAAAAGGTAGTGGTTCACTAGCATGGTAATCTTTTAGTTGCGTGGATGTAATCAAACACAGCGGAGCATACATCCCTGTGGCAGTAACCAAATGAAGTTCCGCCAAGTGATAAAATTACTGGTAAATTTACTTGTATTCCTAGCTTTTGTAATGGGGCTACTAAAAATCTTTTTCTCTGATAAGAATAACGATGACAGAATAAAAAGAAATGTTCAATTGTTTCAATTTCGTTGCACCAAATGCATAGCGGTGACGCCTTGAGCTGAGCTTTATTAAGGTAATAATTTAGTTGTGGAACTGCACAGCGCAATCTGGTATAAGTGACCTCTAACTGGCGAGATACACACCACTGTTTATTCCAGCAATAGCTCAAATGCTCGAAATCTTTAAATTTATCCAAATTACCTTTTCCCCATTGCAGGCGAGCATTTCGGAACCTTAGCGCGGTTACGTAAGCCGTATCTGGCAAAACTGGGATGGTGGGCCCACCCAGGGATACTGCTGCTAAAGAGTCCGCCATTTCGTTCAAATATAATCCGCGGTGGCCTGGTACCCATAGCAAATGCAGTTTTTTTACGTTGTTCGGTACTAAATGCCGAAACGTATTCATCAGCTCTGAATTTACTGCCGTAGAAAGTGCATTACAAACTGATAACGAATCTGTAATGATAACTGCTAATGATTCGCTTGAGGGTAATTTTTGTAGGGCAAGAACAATGGCCAATAATTCTGCCATGAATACCGGGGTATTATCTGGGAGTCGAATCGAAAAAGACCAGTCCAAAGAAGGAGAGAAGATGCCAACCCCAGCCTTTTCTTTTGACACAGATGCATCAGTCGCTATGATATTGCTTATCTCTAGGTGGGCTAGATAATCTGCTAACTGGTTATTTAAATACCTATATGCCAATTGTTTCGCGTTATGAGGAAATATATCATCGAATTGTATGCTAAGCATTGACTTTAGGTTGTGTATTGGACCAATATGTCTAATTTTTACATTCAGTTGCTTTAGTAGCGCTTGTGCAAATACTATTTGCGGGGTGTGTAGTCGCGACCAATGGGTTTCGAAAAATAAAGTCGGTTCTTGAATGAAAGCGTAAAATGAGAGTCTTTGGTGTGAACTGTATATCTTTAAGAATGCTTGCACAGTAAGAATTTTAAACCTATTTAGCAGAGAAGGTAGGCGAGCTTCCATATACAACACGTTATTTGCAACAAACTTTGGTAGACCCAGACACAAACGCAACGCTTCTCTTTCCAGCAGTATCACGGGTCTCACTTTATAGGCTGCGCTGCCAGAAAATAATACGCATCCGAATTCCATGATGGGCCGCACATAAAGTTTATGTATCATTATTAGCACATCTCTTCTTAAACCCGCTTTACGGTTTGCAAGCTTCCGTAGCCACCCCATGGCCCGTGTTGCCTTGGAGTACACATCATCAATGTGACTTCTCCAATTTAATGTGTCATTATATATGATGCCCAAATATTTAAGGGAATTCGCCTGCGGAATGGGCTCATTACTGTACATTAACGAGATGTTGATAGGCTGCAGAAAAGAGAATGCAAGGAGTACACTTTTCTTTACGTTCAGGGTCATATGAATATTTTTAAGCCATCTTTCTATCATATTGAGATAATTTTGTAGACTCTCGTGTAATGATTGAAGGTCGGTATTACTTGCGAAGAAAGCAATATCGTCCACGTACACATATACCTGAATATCCTTAGTTGATGGAATGGAGCTTAAGAAAATGATAAATAAAACTGGCGACAGGACAGCCCCCTGTGGTACGCCACGTGTCTGCTTATATCTATTCGATCAGTACCCATCTTTAAAGCAGTAATATTCTCTCCCTCTTAAAAACTCCGACACCCACGCAGTGATGTAGTTGGGAAAGTGGTGATATGCCATCTGTTTTAATAAAATTGAATGCTCAACCCTATCGTACGCTTTAGCCAAATCTAAAATAACTAAAGCACACTATTGGCGCCGACGCCGAGCCAGTTGTATTCGGCTCTCTAAATCAACATACGCACACCATATTGAGCAACCGCATCTAAAACCAATTTGACTGGGGTTTAATATTGCGTTATTATTAATATATTTCATTACCCGGGCATTCAAAACTCTTTCAATTAGCTTAACCAGATTTGACGTGATTGATATCGGCCTTACATTGTCCAAGGCGAATCCTTTTTCCTGCTTTTTAAGAAGTGGAATCACTTTAGACAGCTTCCATTCTGCAGGTATCCAAGCTTTTGTAAAAAAAAAATTCACCAGATTAAGTACTTCAGTTGGACAAATATCGAATATTACTTTTATCATTGAATTTGTTACCCCGTCTGGTCCAGGTGCCGAAGGAGATAAGTGCCTTATTATCTCTGCCAGCTCATCTAAAGTAACCTCCTCGAAATCCTCGCCTGCCATTGGGTTCACAATGTGCAGTGGTAGAGTTGACATAAATCTATCTTGGAGCCCTTTTGCAATATTTTCTACTAAATCAGAGAGCTCACGGGGGGAAAGAACAGAAGAGTCAATATTTTCAGCGGGTGGTAACATCTTTTGAGATCTTATAAATCTGAAGAGCGCTTTTTTGTTTTTAGCCCTAGAAAGATACTCATGTCGTTTCATATTATAACCATCTTTTGCTGTACTTACTGTGCGTTTGAAATCTGCTGCTGCGAATTTATAATCACACCAATTTTTTGGACATTGGTTGACCAGCAGTTGTTTCCATGCAGCTTTCCGTTTTCTATAGCTCCTCGTGCACTCTTCAGTCCACCATGGACTAAAAGAACCTCTTGTGGCCGAGTCTAATTTAAACGTTGCGCCTTTTACTGATCTTTTTAACACTGCACACAGACTCATAGCCCTAATGTCACCTTGTATGTCCTTGCGGTGATCAAAAGTAGCCCTCAAGTCTTTTTCTAATTTTCTATAGTTGAGGAATGAGCGGGCCTTTTCGGCGACATGTATTCTTGGAAAGTTCAGTACAAAACTAATAGGCAAGTGGTCACTGTTTGTAGCACAGTCTAAAGTTTGCCACGAACATATATTTAGAGATGAGCTTGAAAATGTCAAGTCAATTACAGATTTAGAGAGACCTCGGACAAAAGTAGCAGATTGCGAATTTAAACAGGATAAATTCTTGTCAATAGCCCATTCCCACAATCGTTTTCCGCTTAAATCTGTTTTATAACCCCAGGCCACATGATGTGAATTGAAGTCTCCAGTGAATAATATATCCTTTCTGCAGGCAGAGAACATATCGTCTAGACTTCGTGTGTCTTGCACCCCGGCTGGGAAATACGCATTTACAAACGACAAGGGAGAAGCGTCTGGTAATATTATGTCTACTATCAAAATTTCACAATCTGGAGTCACACAACGATAAGAGATCGTAGCTTTGTGACTTAACTTAGTTGCTATCAAGACAGCAAGCCCACCACCTCTGCTAGGTCGGTCCAATCGAAATAGCCGATAATTTTTTAGGTGAAATTTCTGGCTGGTTGAAAGCCAGGTTTCTTGCAGTGATATAATATCCGAGGAAAGTTGTGAAGAAAGGTATGATAGGTCTGTGGCTGCGGAAAATATAGATCTGCAATTCCACTGTAATATGGTTAGTGAACCTATTTTGACGACAGAACCGTCGCAGAAACTGCTTGGTCCAAAATGTCCTTTCGCAAAAAGTCTTTCTTAGACATGTTCTCAAAGAATTCTTTTTTGGATAGATACTTTTTAGATTTCGAATTATGCGAAGTGTTTTTTGATTGGGGAGATCGGGTTCGCTTCAGAGCCTTATGAGAGTCCATATCCATATCTGCACATGCTTCCGAATCATCCGTAAGATCACCGTCTTCCGTTGTTTTGGAAGTTCCTGCCTCAGGAGAAACCGCTCGCTGACGTGTTGTCGCACTTTCTATTTCCGTACGCTGCGATACCAATGATGTCTGAGGAGCCCAATCGTTCGTAGATGCGACACCTAGAATTTGAGATAGTTGATTGGAAACCAATTGTGCCAAGCTTTCAACAAGGTTGTTTGCGAGGCGTTCCATTGCCTTTTCCATAGCCTTCTCTACGGCCTCTGCGATAGATGTTGCGAGAGATGCATCCATGGCGGTGGTATTACGTGCTGCAACACTGGCATATCCTTTGGATCTCTCCTGCATTTCTGCAACGGCTTCTCTCCGAGAGCACCTCTTGCGTTCTACTATATCCAATATGGCAAGCTCCCTTTCTTTTGCTGCACAGTCTGCGGAGTCAGCAGGGTGCGCTCCATTACATAAGCAGCACCTCTCTTTCTCAGAGCTGCACTCGCGGCTCTCATGATTTTCACCACACAGACGGCATCTAAGAACTGATCGGCACCCTCTGACACTATGTCCATATCGCCAACATTTCAAACACTGCAGGGGTTTGGGGGAAAGTGGCTCTATCTTATAGATCAGTGGCCATGCCTTAATTTCGGAAGGTCGGACTGTTCCTAAAAAGGTCACTATCACCGATTCCGTTGGCGATTTTATGTTGTTAATTGTACGGGTGCACCTGTACACTGAAATTACACCCGCCACCGAAAACAAATCGAGCACATCTGCAGGTGTCAGGCTTGTGTCTACACCGCGGACTAATCCTTTCGAGCATGCGAGGTGTGCCGGAATAAATGGGCTTACCGGATGCGCTGCGAATTCGGAACATTGCAGGAGCTCACGAATGCATTCCTGATCTGCGTAACAGCACAGGATGCCTCCGCGACCAAACTGGCGGACCTCAGTGATCTCCTGGGGATGCGAAGTGGCTTTTCGAAGCTCCACTTGAATCGCCTTTGGGTTCTTCACCGGAATACTGCCCCCATCTGTAGGTACCAGCGCCACAGGGACACTTCTCGCTCCACTGCGTAACAAATAGTCTATCGGCCAATCCTTGGCGGGAGTGGAAGCTAACCAAGGGGAGTGCCCTTGGCCGGGGGAAGAAAATGACATCAAAATGGAATGACTCGCTTCAGCTGAGAAAGACCAATACAGTTACCGGAAAATAAAGAACTCTCAAAGAACAATAAGGATACTGCCGCCCGATCCTGAGCCCGGGCAGCTTCTTCACAGTCGAGCCTCACAGTCGAAATGCGACGTGGCGTTCCAAGCCTGAGCGCGGGCTTTTGACCAGTGTATACATTAAATTACATGAGAGCTTTTTTGTACGGTGTCCCTCCTCAAAACTGGCAGAAATTTCTAGCACACCCTACTTTTTGGGTTTGCAACAAGTTTCGAAACAGTTCACTTCGTGGTGACATACCCAACTAGAGTGCCCATTTAGTTCGTGTGTTTCGTACGCATAAATAAGTAATAAAAAGACATACAAAAGATGACGTCACACGATCTTACGGCTTTCGCAATGTTCAAGTTTTGCTCATTTTTCACGCCATATTAGGGCCATGGGGGACTTTCTAAGCGTATCAAAATAGTCATGTATGCTCTATGAATTTAGCTTTGGTGGCGGTCGCCCTGTCGTTCATTTTGTGGAGTATTTATGTGCATGCTAGCCCGAGAATGCTGATAGTGAGAGAGGCAGTAATAGCAGATGAGGAAAATGAATGCACATATTTAATCTGGACCACAGCAGCACATAAAATCAACACTGCAAGCGCACTAAGGATATTATAAGTGCGCGTTTTCCTCAATCACGAATTAACGTAATTGACTCTTCGCTTGTGACGGATTGGCAGAGAGAGAGATAGAGAGAGAGTTACAAAGCTTCACACAGATAGTTACTGAAAAAAGCCATGCATATTTTTGCACTTCGCTACATAGCGGAAAGTAATAAGGCATGAAGACAGGAGAAGAGTGCTGGGAAATAAGGTAATGGCAAAACTCATAGAAAGTGACACAGCGCAGGGTACAGCGTGAATGAAGCTAGGCAAGAGCAGGCTAAGCATAGAGAATACTTTTTTCGCGCGAGACTGCTCTGACCATTCCTCTTTACCTAGTTGACATGAATTAATGACTAGCTTACCATGTTTGCGTGCGATAGGAAGTCTGCTCTGCGCTTAACCTAATGAGGTACAATATGTTACAGCCGCTACAGTGGCAAGTGATAGGAACAACCTCACTACTGCTACAGTTTTAATGCTGAAAGCTCAGTGCATGTATGCAATGTGAAAGCGGATGTGGTCAAAAGGTGCGACGAAAAACCAGGTCGAGCCATGATGAGCCGTAACAAGATATACCTAAAGAGAATGGATGGTCGTCCACACCCTTTTTCTAAAAAGGCAGTTTTGGTTCACACTTATATTTAAGAGTAAGTGGAAAATCACAGTAGTGCTCAAAGAGCAAAGTGGTGCATGCAATCGCAAAAAAAAATGGAATGTTATACAAAATAAGGCTAGCGGCTCACTTTTTTTAACTTGATCGCGCACAGCTCTACGAAACGCAGATTTACGAAAAAACTGTCAATCCAGACCGAAGAGTGGTTAGGATATACGAGCTGCTTGCTCATGTCTGCCGAGACAGCGCGCGCACCAGCCATGGCAATCGCGTCCTTATGACCAAAGTTAAATGTTGTTGCTCAAACAACCACCCCCCTCTCCCCCGCGCACACACATGCACACTCTATATTCTGATGTCGCTTCATGCAACGTCGAAACGGGGGAGGGGGCCGCTTCCTTCTTGCTTGGGCAGCAATCGGTGGTAGGCTTCGCACCTGCGCTGATGTTATCGCGTGCGCCCTCCGTGCAACGTATACGTAGGCGGCTCGTTCAGTAAATGCTTCAGCCGTGTTCGTCACCTGCGCTCGCGCGGTTTTACTCACGGGTAGAACATACAGTGCGCACTGTAATAGTTTGAACATCAAACGGAACATGATGCAACAGCGACGGCAACGGGGACATCAAAGGCCCGTTTAGAATGTCCATATAGAGGTGGTCGCTGCATGTAAGACTTTTCGCCATGCCTTTTTCATTTCAGCGTTTTGCGAACGACATGCCTGCATAGACACCGATATTTAAATTTCTTTGCTTGTAAGTCAGTAGCGAGACTTGTATTACGGCTCAGAATGGCACTTTTTCGAAGGGTTTTACGTTGCGTTTGTATGTCTATTCGGTTTGTGTTTGGTTCTTTCGATTGTGTATGGGCAACGAAAATAACAAAATCTGGGAATACTTTTTTAAACGGCACAGTCAAGAGTTGACATCCGTAAGGTGTGTATTCAATTCATACATTTGCCACGATATCAGAAAGTGGCAAATGAGATAAAAATCGATTTGCTTGAATGGCGGGAAAACGTAGAACAAGTATCGGTAAATGATTGATTAGGGTCTATTCTTGATGACGAGAGAACGAGAAAGAAGGTGAGGTGTGGTGAAAAGGAACAGGAAGTGGAGCCCATGTTATCCTCGGGAAAAGTATGTGACATTCGCTTATCGGCCGCAGTTCACTAGAGGCACTATATATCCACGAAAAAAAAAGAGGCCTTCTTCCGGGAAGAAGATCAGCGCGTTTCATTTTGCTCGTCATACACTTTCAAAATATTTTTCGCTTTCTCTGCCACGAGCTGCGTAATCTTTTTGATAAATAAATAAATAAACAAATAAATAAATAAATAAATAAAACAGGCATTTAAATTGTTTTATTCTTCCGAGTTTTCTGCGTACAAATCTGCCACAGCTCTTCTATCTTTGAATAGGTTTGCATTGCACTCGGTAAGTTTACCCATCCGGACATCCCTAAAATGGAAAGAATAATGAAGCTAAAGAACAAGAGGTTTAAGCGCACAAAATTGCACGTTATATACGAAGCATTTAAAAAAGATCCATATGCAGAAACGAAAAGGCCTTTGACAATGTCTCGCACTCCCACATACTTGCCTCCATCTCTTCTCTCAACTTAGGAGCCAACTTTCACAATTTCACCAGCTCGTTCTTCAGGAATAGAAAAGCCACTATACAGCTTGGGGATCTCAAGTCTGAGCCCTACGATCTCGGTTCCTTCGGCACCCCGCAGGGCTCAGTCGTCTCCCCACTGCTTTTTAACATTGCAATGTGCGGCCTTGCTGGAAAGCTCTCAAACCAAGAGGGCATCAAGTTTGCCATCTACGCGAACGACATCACCATATGGAGTGTCGGTGGCTCGGAGGGCTCTGTGGAGAACTCTCTTCAAGAGGCCGTAGACTGTGTTGAAGTCTACATAAATGAAATGGGCCTCAAGCTCTCCCCAGCAAAGTCCGAACTTCTCTTATATCGACCCACGAGACGGGGACCCAAACCCAAAAACTGGCAACCACTGGCTGACATCGACATTAGGCTGCACACGGCATCGGGGCAGCGTATTCCAAGGGTGGACTTCATACGCGTTCTAGGCATGATTATCGAGGCTAATGGACAGAACGGCCGCACGATCGACCGTCTGACTTCCAAGGCGGAAGGGGTCATCCGACTAATCTCACGCATTTCCAACAGTCGGGGTGGTCTTCGAGAGCACAACCTCCTCAGTTTATTCCATGCATTCTTGATGAGCCACATAAGCTATGTCGCATCTATGCACAGGTGGCAACTCCACGAAAGAAATAAATTGAACATCCTCATAAGGAAAAGCATCAAGAAAGTTTTTGGCATTCCTATGCGCACAAGCACTGAGAACCTTATGAAACTTGGAGTCCACAACACGCTTGAAGAAGTTATCGAGGCTCAACAAACGGCACAGGTTGCCAGGCTTTCGATCACACCAGCGGAGAGAAAGATTCTGATTGACACTGGAGTCAACCCCCTGACGCTCGAAGTGCAAAATACGCCACTCGATGATTATATACGCTCTCGCATCAAAGTATGCCCTCTTCCACGAAATATGCATTCACAGTACAACGCGGGCAGGCGTTTCGCTCGAGCCTCCTCTCTTTTAGCTCAAGCTCACAAACAATCGTCTGTTTCATGCTTTGTTGATGCCGCCCAGTATGGCGTTTCCGCTCGCTTTGCGGTAGTATCCGTAGATACTATAAGGATCAGATTTTATCCTCGGCGTCGGTTCGAACCCCTTCTTCTTACAAAGCAGAACAGATGGCCATTGCACTAGCACTCCTTGATCCACAAAGGACTGATATTTATATGGACTCTAAATCCGCTGCTAGGGCCTTCGCTTCTGGTTCCGTTTGCAAGGAAGTTTTGAGAATTCTCGCTCACAAGGAACTCACCCACCACACAATTATTTGGTTCCCTGCTCACCTTGGCTTAAGGGTTGGAGGCCTTCCCAATGTCAACGAGCTAGCCCACTCCAAGGCGCGAGGCTTCACTTACCGCGCCGGGACTTGTGCTTCTCAGACAGAGGAGTCAGCCAGCAGCCTTCATTTTAGGGACATTTTGACTACCTTCAACGAGATCACGAAGCATTATCAATTAGGCCGTAGGTCATTTCCATTGCCACACGAAAAGTTGTCTAGGCCACAGGCAATCTCTCTTCGCATGCTTCAGACGGGAACATACCCTAGCCTCGTAACCTATAGCCATTACTCCGATATGTCAGAACTTTGTCCAGACTGCCAGAATCGCAGTGATTTTAACCACATGCTCTGGAGGTGCCCCTCTTTACAAAGAAAAAATGAAGAATTTTCTGAGAACTCCTTTCATTTAATGCTCACGAGTCCGGTTCTCATACAACTCAAGGCTTTCCAGAAGGCCCACGATGCGGCGGTGAGGCTGGGCCTCCCCGTCCCAACGTGGGAGCGGCCCGCGATTCTACCCCTATAAAACGGGGGTGGAATCCTTCAGGACCCCAATAAAAGTTTTTCATCCATCCATATGCAGAAACCGTAAATAGGCTGAATTTCACAGGAGCGTAGAGCATGCTCAAGTGTCGTACACCTCTAAAACAATTGGAACTATAATGGGCTAATTCTTGATTGTAAGGTGAAATCAGATGGGCAGTTTCCATCTTAAAAATGAGATAAATCTTGCATTTGTTTAATTAAAATGAGCCACGTTCATCGAGACAGCGCTGCGTATACAATCGTTAAAGAAGCAACCAACATGGTCTCGTCCATGCAGTATGTTTCATTTGTGTCCTAGTTGCTTTTTTAGAGCGTTTGCGTTGAACATTTTTTTTTATTTTAGGGCTAGTTTGCGCTCGTTGAAGGAGACGAGGCGGTAAGGCAAAACGGGAATAAAAAGAGTAACACGCCGACTTTCCTACTTCTATTTGCTTCTTCACATTTCTTTTCCAGTTTAGCGCTATAGTATGACACCCTTCTTTCGGCCGAAGATGATACATTTGAACTAAGTTGCAGTTAATAAAAGTATTGAGCACCAATCTCTTCCTTGAAGAAGAAATGATACCATACAAAACGAGCTCGGAAGAACACCTGGACCACTTTTTAAGCCTTTCGATAAAAGCCAAGACCAAGAAAACGCTGTCTATATATACAGTCTAGAATAGCGCAGCTCTTGCCAGGATGGACCACTCACTCTTCACGCCCACTCATTGCCACCACAACGCCCAGTAGAAGCACGCAGATGGTGCCAATTTCATCGCAAAATGTCTCTATACCATACATTCAAGTCGTGCAAGACTACTTTTACGAGCTAATTCAAGCCCAAGTTGATGCCATCGCTCTAACTCGAAGATCGAGGGACACGACACGGAACTTTCCCTCCATTCGGTTTGAGCTGTTAATGAATAAGTTATTTCTGAGCACCAACGACAGTGGGCTATGTAGACATTAGCCGCAATATAGATTTGAAATATTCAGCGTACAAGAACCCACTGTGTGCAGGAGAGTCCCAGGAACGAACTTTCAAAAGAAACTCTAGCAGTGTAAATCCGCTTGAGGCGCTGGGATTGTCAGTCTGTAATGCGTCGTTGTTTTAAGAGTTGCACGTGCTTCCACAAAAAAATGCTCATGTAGAATGGTCGCTTCTGACTTGGAAGGCCGGGGTTCGAATCGCAGAAGTCGACGTTTTTTTTTGTTTCAGCCCAACTTCTTGAGGAGGTATCATTTGCACTTGTTTTTCAATCTAGCTGTGATTGTTACGTATTACTAGAAAAGGTAAGTTGAAATGAGAAGTAAAATAGAAAAAAAGCCGACAGTCAGCGTAATTCTTTGCCATGACATCGCAGGACATTCAACCGAAATTTCAACTACGGCTCTTAAATTTTGAAGAACAGTAGAAATGCCGGAGACCATAATTTACACTTCAATTAGGAGCCGTGGGGTGACGCTGCAAATATTCACGCTCTCTGCAGAAATTCTATTTTATTTCTCACTTCAGATAAGGCATGCTCTTCGCAAGCGGCAGCACATCAGTACGGCAAGCCACTGTTTCCATACTTTGATTTATCCCCTTGATAGAAGGCTTTCGCAGTGCGGCCGAGATGGCCTTAAGGGTCGAAAAGAGTTATGCTTGAGAGTGAACTGCAGTATGCGTCTTCCTTCCGTCTGTGGGTTCCGGAAACAAGCAAGAGAATTAAGAAGTTTTTTTTCGCGGCTTCGCAACGCTACATTGGAACCTAATGAGTTGCCGGGAGAGCTCGCTCTGTCGAGCCAGGATGAGGCGACTGGTAGAAGGAAGGAATTAGTGAGACAAACTCTGCCAATCTCTCACAGCAATAGCAGCATGCAGAAAAACGCCAACAGTATTATTGGTTTTGTACTAGCAAGAACCTTTTCTGAGCTGCGGCGCGGTATCGGATTACGTCTATCCGCTTACGACTAGCTTGAAGATCCCACATCTTCGGCTATAGTCAAATGCTTTCTGAACACACACACACACACACACACGCACACGTACACACACACACGCACACACGCGCACACGCGCGCACACACGCACACGCACACGCACACCTTGCCTAACATCCTTCCCTAACGAAAAGGAAGAACTGGTGCAGTTTATGCGTCGTTACTGTGATACATGATAAAGAAATGAGCCCATCACCAGACACTCACAGGACTCACAGGCCACTGATTTCTTCGAATCTTGTGGGTTAGTCACTAAGCCTTACTATTATTTCTCTCTTCTGCCGCCCACCATGCACGACCATGCACACTCTAGTTTTTTTTTCACAATGTTTTGCTTTTTTTGGTCTTTTGCATTATGTTCTTTTTTTACGAGCTCTGCGTTACCAAAGGTTTTCTGACTTTAAATTATGCCTTTAATATGCCACGACTCTGACTTGTGTTTAGTGTGAAATGAGGGACTTCCCAATACCGAAAGTTACCTAATGTGTTCAGAATATAGGTATGGTTATTACAATGGGAGCTGTTCAGTAGTCACAAAGACAACATTTAAGTCGAGTGACGAGGCAGCAAGGAAGGCATGGAAACATCAAACGTGTCTTATTCAAGCTGCCCACACAAACGCTGGCATCGGAAAGTTGCGGCTGTAGCAGACACCTGACACTGAAAAGATATTTGGCAGAAATTCATCTCAAGCTTTCAGAAATACCCGCCTATAAAAGCAAAGAGGATAAACTAATGTGGTTGAAGGAGACAGTCCAAAACATGGAACAATCAGTCGAACAATTGTCGGCGCAGTACGAGAAAGCACTCATCGAGATGACAAAGAAAATACCTGGAACAGCTACTCTAAATGAAATAGTTGGATGTGCTGCAACAATCAACGATACTCTGGAAATTCAGAAACTATATATACGACAGGTGAAAACTCAGTAGTTCATGGTCAGCCACATAGCCTAACCGAACACTTGCTTGATAAACTGAACAATGTAGCGAAACAGTTAAATCTTGTTGAAATCACGCCAGCTAATTTTGACGACTTTTGTGGGCTTCCGCCTAAGCCAGGTTAAGAACCAGCGGTGCTCATTCGCTTTGCGCAGCGCGTTACACGGGACGAATGGAAGAGAGGCCACTTGAAGACCACACAATTGGACGTCTACTTCCTAAATAATATGACGGCAGAAAACAAAAACCTTTTATGACTCATGAGGAGTAGGACAAAAGAAACACAATATCAGTTTGTTTGGCACAAAGAAGGAAAGTTGTTTCGTGAGCGGGTGATCCGCATTGACCTTAAAGTGGATTTAGAGTGAGTTCTTGTTTGGTTCATAACTTGCAAACTTCTTTTCTCTTTCCTGATGGCCGAATCAGAAAGTATAAGTTACTATAACAGCTGTATCTTCAATTCTGCTTTGCGGGATCGGTTTTAAAAACCCAGTGATCATTTTTCTACGCTTAATGTGAATGGCTGTAGATTGAGTAGTAAGGACATTAAATTAGGAATTGCTTTGTCATTTTGCTACTATGATAGGTCTGTCGGTTTAATATAAAGCAGTCATTATCCGATTCGCAAGCGTAATAATTTATCGAAGGCATAGAGTCATATAATTGTGCTAACACTACTAATTCGCCCACGAGAATAACGGCCGATACAGTAAGCTTAATTGATTCGTGTTTGACAAATTATAATGCCGCGGACGTGTTTTTGAAATCATTACTTTTGGCATCAGTTATTATCTGCCAATCTGTTTTCGTACTACGCCTGAAAAGAAATGATTGTGCACACAATGCCCCCTTTTTAGAAGAAACTTTAGTAGTGAGACACTGCATGCTTGTCTGCTCATGATCAAGAATATAGATTGAACAGATGTATAATCCAACAGATCTGAATTTATCCTATTTATTTTTGCAAGAAGTCAAACACTCGTATGACACTCAGTTTACACTTCATTCAATTAAAGATCACCGGATATTTAGAAAATCATGGGCGACCTGTGAATAGTACCGCAGATTTTGAATGAGGGATCGATTATTATATACTTTCATTCGCGTAGAAGATTAAACGATACTTCGGAAATATAAAAATATGAGGAACAAGCTTAACTAGATCGTCGTAAAGCTCGCATTGAGCACCACAAAAATATATTTGCATCGATATCAGGTGACCCCGCAAAAATATGGACTGCAATCTGCAGGCTCAAAGACAACTCAAACAGTGTGATCCCTAGCAGGCTAATCTTTGCAAATGTCGGATATGCTGATATTTCACAAGTAAACAAATGCAACGATCACTTTTTGCATGCGGCTATGGTAGATAGCACTCGCGCTAGCAATTATATATATATAGAGAGATAAATAGAGAGGAAAGGCAGGGAGGTTAACCAAGCTTGGCTCGGTTGGCTACCCTACACTTGGGGTGGGAAAAAAGGAGAATAGTAGAACGGAAAGAGATGAAAAAGAAGAGGAGTAAGAAAGAGAAGCATGAATAGTCAGCTCGAGACTACACAGCACGGTCTTCCACAGTTCTTTCACAAGCGGCCGTGAAGTCTGGTGGTCCTTAAAAAGTACAAGAGGGCTTTCGTGGCTTTGCGCGTATGGGAAGCCGTCGGCCAAGGTCCCAGAATCTTCTCTTCTGTAAGCGGCCGTGAATCCAGCTGACAGAGCTTGGCTTCCGTAATACGTCGTTCGGTCTGGTATGCTGGGCAATGACATAGAATGTGCTCAAGCGTTTCCTCGCAGGCGCAGTTGTTGCATGCCGAAGTGCTCGCCATTCCAAGGAGACGAGAGTACGAATTCGTAAATGCCACGCCCAACCTCATGCGACACAGTAAAGTTTGAGCGCATCGTGGGAGCCCGGATGGCAAACGAAGTTGCAAGTTTGGGTCGATCGAACACAGGTGCGTGTTGGAGAAACCCTGCGTATTCAATTGTAGGAGAGATATACGGCGAGCAAGTGATTGTAGTAGCCTTGCAGCGTCCATTCTCAAGAGTGGTATGGGTGTGCGCTGGTCTTGGTCATGAGCCGATCGAGCAGCTTCATCCGCGCGGTCATTGTCGACGATTCCGCAATGGCTCGGCAACCACTGAAATACAATATCGTGACCTTCCTTGAGCGCTTCGTGGTAGTCGTGCCTTATCTGATATACTGATTGTTCGTGTAACCCGTGCTGCATAAAAAACCGTAGTGACTGTAAGGCTGACCTGGAGTGGCAAAAGATGGCCCATTGGTTAGGTTGCTGCCGCAGAATGCACCTTGAAGTGCGGCGAGCTGTGCTGCTGTCGACGTCGTGGTGTGAGAAAACTTGTACTGAAGCAACATATTTTCAGATGGAACAACCACTGCTCCTGTAGAGCTGTTGTAGTTAGTGGAGCCAACGGTGTAAACATGTATGCAGTCGAAGTACCTTTCGTGCAACAGACGCAAAGTCAATTGGGTCAGGGCTAGCGTTGACATGCGTGCCTTCTTAACGATTCCAGGAACTGATAAGCGCACGTCAGGTTGGCGAAGACTCCATAGCGCAGCTGATGGATGCATCGCAAGTTTGAAGCCAGGCGGTAGTATGTCCTGATGTTTTGTCACAATACCGCAGTACGAAGAATGAGGCCTACGAGCTGTCAAACACGCTAAATGATGTGACGGTAGCTGTGATAAATGCCGAATGTGCGCTCTGAACGTCTCGACAATGATATGCGTTGTGACCGGTTGTTCTTGTGCAATAACAATAGTTGACATTGTTGATGAGCATCTTGGAAGGCCAAGGCATGTCCGAAGTGCTTGGGCTTGTACGCTTTGCAGTGCACGGGTGTTAGTCTTGCACGTGTTGGACAGGACAGGAAGGCTGTACCGGAGAGTTCCGAGAAAGAGGGCTGTGTAAAGCTGCAACATGAAGTGCACGGATAGGCCCCATGATTTTCCGGCGACGAACTTGAATACATTCTCAATGCAAATGAGCTTTTTCTTCAGGTATGTGACATGCAGGCTCCAGGTTAGGCCACAATATACGATGACACCTAAGAATCTATGAGTGCTCTTATATGGGATTCATCTGCCATCGATGCACAATGGGTAGAAAGACTTCGGTTTGCGTGTAAACGCCACCGCTGCGCATTTTTCTGTGGCGATAGTCAAACCTTGCTGGTGAAGGTATGTCGATGTCATTGTTGCCGCTTTCTGTATTCTTGCGCACACTTGAGGCCGTGTCACGCCGGACGCCCAAATGCAGATATTGTAAACGTAGAGAGATATATAAGCCGTCTGTGGCAGCATTTCGGTGAGCCCCACGAGAACCAGGTTGAAAAGAGTCGGACTCAAAACACCACCTTGTGGCACCCCACGACTTGTGAAATACTTATTCGTAGACCCATCTTCAGTTCGAACGAACATGAATCTCTTTGTGTAGCTTCTTACGCATCGTAATACACGACCTCCAAGTTCAGCTGCTTCAAGAGCATTGAGAACAGTCTCATGGGTCACGTTGTCATGGGCACCCTTCACGTCTAAGAACAGAGCTACCGACCACCGCTTCTGAGCTTTCTGATGCTGAACAGAGGTCACTAAGTCAATAACGCTATCAACTGAGGACAGACCTCGTCGGAAACCAGCCATAGCATCAGGATAGATGTTATAATGTTCCAGGTACCATTCCATGCGTGTAAGCAGCATCCTCTCTATGACATTGCCAACGCAGCTTGCTAGTGCTATAGGCCGGTATGATGCCAAATCGAATGGAGACTTTCCGGGCTTCAGCAAAGGCACCAGGCGACTACACTTCCACTCATCAGGCACCATTTAATCATGCCAAGGCTTATTGAAAATGTCCAGGAGACAGCGCTGTGCCTTCGGGCCTAGGTGACGTAGGGCAGTATAGGTCACTCCATCCGGACCTGAGGACAATGAGCGTCTGCATGTGTTCAATGCCGCATGAAGTTCTTCCATGGTGAATGCAACCTCCATTTGCTGATCTCGTGCGACTGGAACATCCTGTGGCAATAGATCGATCGGTATAGAGATGTCACCGGCGATCTTTGCATAAAATTTACCAGAAACATCAAGCTGTGAGCGACGTTGATGTAGCGCCAGAGCCGCGAAGGGATGACGCTGTTGCGGATGCGAGTGAATACCTCGGAGAGTCCTCCATACGGGAGACAAGAGCTTTCGAGGGTCTAGCGAGTCACGAAAATTCTTCCAACGTTGTGCATGAAGTTTGTGCATTCGGCACTGGATTTTTTTCTGAATGCGTCCGGATTTTCTGAGGTCAGAGATAGATTTCGTGCGTCTGTATCGTCTTTCGGCATGTCAGCGGACCGCTCGAAGTTGTTCCAACTTTTGGTCGAGTGCCGTGCGTCTCGATTCTTTCGAACATATATTCGTGGAAGTCTCCATTGCACAACTAATCACTTCTTCAATGGATTCCAGCTGTTCATGCATGCACTTGCTCTCCACTGATATCTGAAACTCTTCCCAGTCAATAAGTCTTGAATGTACAGGGGAAGGAGAATCGTCCAGACCTCTGATTTTCACGTACGTGGGGATATGGTCGCTTCCATGTGTTTCCATATCTGTGAACCATTAGACTTTCGTGACAATGCTATGCGACACTAATGTCAAGCCCAGGCAACTGCTGTAAGTTACTCCTCGGAGATAAGTAGGGCTGCCGTCGTTCAGCACCAGAAGCCCGTGCTCTGATGCGAGATCAACTAGGTTCATGCCTTTTCGGTTTGTCCTGATGCTTCCCCACAAAGGATGATGGGCGTTGAAGTCACCCATCAGTATCCAAGGTGTTGGAGTCATTGCAAATATACTATTTAATATCTGCTGATCTAGTCGATGTGACGGCGCTATATATGTGCCTATCAGCGTAAACGACAACTTCTTCTTTTTAACATATAGACACACGTAGTGATTTCCATTGTGAGACTCCACTCTTTGGAGAACGTAAGTGAGTTCTTTTCGGATGTACACAGCAACTTGACTTCGCTCAATGCACGATGAAGAAACGATTTATTTATAGCCCGACAGTCAAAGTATTTTTGAAAAATGTGGTTCACAAATGATGATGATGGGAAACTTATTTTCGAAAATAAATTGTCTGAACTCAGGCATTCTTGACTGTAGACCTCTTGCGTTCTACTGAATTATGGAAGCACGCTTGACTTTTTCTCGGAAAAGCTGAGAACTGGTTCTAGTGTGTCCAAGATTTGCAGCGCGCATTTAGCGGCAGGGATCTGTAGACTATCCAATAGAGTGCGAATAACACTCATGAACGACCTCAATACAGAAAAAACTTGTACCTCTTGGGTGGACAGACTGCCTGCTGGGGCCATATCCGTTGTTGACTGTCGATATTGTGGTTCCGTAGACACGTGTACCCGCGGTAAAGCGATCCAGTCAGAGCCGGATGTTCTCTGTTGCGCCACAGTGCCTACCGGCACATCTGGACGTACCTCACCTGGTGGCGGGGGCGGGGGAGGTCTCTGTGGTCGTGGCGGCGGTGGTAGTGGTGGTGGCGGCGTAAGTGAAGGCACCTTCGGCACAGGGCTGCTTTTTTTTTTCTTCGAGCACCACCGTCGACGGGAACGCCGTCGTTAAACAACCGTTACCACTTCCTTTCGTGAGGATCCGTCTTTAACCATTTGTCTCAGAACGCTCCCCTTTCTTCGATACTGGGCAGTCTTTGGACGATGTCTCATGGTTCCCGTTGCAGTTGCTGCATTTTAGGAGAGTTGCTTGGCAAGCCTCTGCTTTGTGGGGTCCGGCACAACGTGGCCATGCTTGCTTGTTGTTGCACACAGCACTAACATGACCCAGTTTTAGACAGTTGGGCACTGTAGTGGTCTTGGAATGTATGGTCGGACAACGTGACGAAAATGACCAACCTTTACATGTGATGGGATGCAATCACCTCTGAAGGTCACCTTCATGCAACGGGATTTGCCAAGGCGGCATACTTGCAATATGTTCGTTGCCCCTGTAGCTGGCTTTATCAGAACAGGAAGGTCTGCGTTCGGTATGGAAACATCGTCATAAATGACGCCCGTCGTCGTGTCACTATCCTGCGGAATGTAATTACTGAGATAGATGCCTCCAAGCTCCGTGACAGTTCGCAGTTTATGTAGCGCAGCCGGGTGCTCATCGTCTATGGCCAAGATATTCTTCCGTGGGTTGAGTCTAATATCCCTTATCTCATTAGGCACGATAGCTTCGATACGCGCTGATGTCACTTGCCTGTTCATGTTCTTCAGGTTGATCGAAGAGTCGACAGGAATAAAAAGTATGGTATGGCGTTCAGAACAGCACGCCGCCTTCAAGGTAGAGACGCTAGCTGGCGAAGACGCGCCGATCATTCTCATTTTAGCTTTACGCTTCACTGCAGGGATGAAATCGTCGTCGCCGTCTTCACTACTCGCCATGTACAGTTCAGTGCTGTCACTGGTGCTGTCGTCCGCCCGGCTGTTGCGCTTCCTTGAGATTGACGTCGAAGGTGACGCCAAGTCCGGATTGCGTACGGTGGGGTCTGGATCCATCGCTGCCCGCAGGAGAGCGATGATCCCCGGATAAATCGTAAATTCACACACAAAAAAACCCCAAACGCAATAGGCAGCGTTCGGCAGAAATACACTTCGTCGTCGTCCCCACTTTTGGGAGTCAGCAATTATATAAAGAATTGATGTGATTATATATGTGACAGTGCTATAGCCTTCTGTTAGACCACTATATACTCAGGGCTTGGTAAGCCTACCGATGAACTTGAGGATGACATTCGAAAATAGCTCGAAGAAATCCCGAGTGCTTGCTGTCCGAGCTTCTGAGGAACAAGCTAACAACCTCGGACAGTGTGTGTGGCCACATTTCTGCCAATTAACCTGAACTGGAATGTCATCTATCCGTCATCGGTTCTTCATAGCTTCACGCCGAGAAGCTTCACGCCTTTTCATCCTCTTCTAGCAGCAATAGAAAGGCAATATTGGCCATCTGCCAAGATGTGAAGCCGACTATAGGTATTACAGTGCGCTCTCAGATTGAGTGTGCTTGTTCTTATTCTTGCTGCTTGTGTTTCTCTAGGCGTGCTTTCATGTAATATTACGTTCGTGCACAGACCTCCTTAGTTCGAGAACATCCCTGTGGGGAAACAGCACTTTGATGCCTTCCTTCTTTGACGTCTTCCTTCTGAGCACATAGCACGGGGTGAAGATGAAGAAGTGCGACTCGCGTGCGCTGAGAAATAAAAAATCACAAGAAGGACCCTGTGAGAAAACGCGCTTTTATCAAGCCAAGGCTTCTTTCTGGGCCGATATTTTGTTTTCTTACTGGTGAGGAGAAAGAAGCAAGTGAAAGGTTCCGCCCGTAAATGAAATGAACAGAAGTTACTAAACGATTTACAGTTGTAGGCATGACTGCAACAAAATGAAAAGAATATCTCTCAGCCATGGGTTGGGAACGGATGTTGGGTAGGAATTTGATCGAAAGAGAGAGGGGGAAAAGAGCTCGTATCAGCTCTACTGAGTCGTCTTTCAATAACAAGATATGCAGCGCAGCAGGAGGATATTACGTAGCACTGTCTGGGGTGATCGCAATGAACTCTCTATGAGAATCGCGTCGGTGTGGTGTTTTGAGCTTTGTCGGCAGTAGGACAATGTAGTCCACGCTGAAAAACAAGCTGCGGAAAAAAAGTCGCAGTTTCGGTGCAAGTGCGAAGCAAGAAATGGGACAGCAATAACTTGGAATGTGATGCCGATAACGGCTACCAGGTCGAAACGAGAAGCGCTGCTTACGCACGAATTACGCACGAAAACAACAGACTCTTGACGAGAGCTAACTAACAACATTTACAGCTTGACGCTTAACGCGCTGTTGAAGCATAAACGACGCAAGAAATGTAATGACAGGTACAGATATGAGGGCGAACTAACGAGTGTCCCAGTTGTTACTTCGCTGTGTTTGAAAAGCGCGCTCTTTCGCAAACGGGGCGTGCCCAGCGAGTGACGTTGACTTTTGTGGCCCAGGCAACCGACGCAGTCATTCCGGTTAAAGGCCAAGACACACGATTTACCCCACCGAGGGATAAGCGCAGGCGCGCAAGCACCTAACCCCCGCCCCCATGTGTGTGGCGAAGTACGCGTGGGAGATAAGCTCGCGTTAACGCATCGCGAAGAGCTGGGTGCCGAGCGCGGGCGGCTTTTTTAGGGGCGAAGCTCCTTAGGGCGTGGGCTGTGCGTCCCCTGTAGCCTGTTTGTAGCCACCTCTAGTTTAGTTCTTGCAGTGTTCACTAGATGGCGGTACCGTCCCCTGTATGTACAAGCAAGATTAGAAATTAAGCAACGTGGAATAGGTAGGCTTGCTTTAGGAGCTCACGGGAATACACCAAATCAGGGAGTACAAGGTGATATGGGATGGACATCATTTGAGGGCAGGGAAGCTAGCAGCAAGATAAAATTTGAGAAACGATTGAGAGAAATGGGGGAAGAGCGTTGGGCTAGGAAGGTTTTCAGCTACTTGTACATGAAGAATGTCGATACAAAATGGAGGAAGCGAACCAGGAAGTTGACTGGTAAATACTTAGAAAACAGCAGGTGGCCAAACCAAAAAGAACTATCGGTTAAGAAGAAAGTGAAGGAAACGGAGACTGACATGTGGAGAATGGGCATGATTAAGAAGTCCGCACTAGAGATCTATCGAACTTTTAAGCAGGAAATTGCCAAGAAAAGGATCTATGATAATACTCTGGGTAGTTCTCTACTGTTTGAGGCCAGGACGGGAGTACTGCGAACCAAGACATATCGGGCCAAATACGAAGGGATAGACACAGTATGCAGTGCGTGTGGAGAGGAAGAAGAAAGTGCCGAACACTTGATAATGTTCTGTAAAGGGCTTCACCTTATAGTTCAGGATGATGGCGCAGAGTTCTTCAAAGCACTGGGGTTTAGGGACCGGGAGGGCAAAACAAACTTTAAGCGGGTAGACTTAACCAGAAGGAGGTTATCTGATTGGTGGCTAAAGTCAAGACACGAGTGAAAATTAAACTCTTCTCTGCAAAGTACGAATCCTCAAACTCACTTTTTAAGGGGAAAAAAATAAATATAGTTTTTGGTTCATTAGGTGTTACGGCTTGGTGGCGCTAGCCACCGCCCGATCTAAAGGGTACAGCCATATCCATCCATCCATCCATCCATGTAGCCACCTCTAGTTTAGTTCTTGCAGTGTTCACTAGATGGCGGTACCGTCTCCTGTATGTAGCCACCTCTCGTTTAGTTCTTGTAGTGTTTACTAGATGGTGGTACTTGTAGCTGATGATGAAAAGATGCAAGATGTTATCAACTAGAAAGCGGTACTTGTAGTTGATGAAAGACGCGAGATCTTATAAAATAGGAATGATGTCACATATGGCGCGTGTCATTGGTTGAAGGCAATCGTTAGATTTAGTGCGGCGACGTACGCTAGGGGGAGCGTTGTAATAAAATCCGTTCGCTGTTGGCGCGCGCTCGGAGTCGCCGGATGGATAAGGCTGCACAGCGGAGAGAGCGCAAGGCGGCAGCAGCACGCGCTCGCAGACAGAATCCCGATGTGCGAGCGCGCGAGGCAAGGGACATCGCAAGCCATCCATCGTCTAAGAACAAATAAAAGTTGATTTGTGTATATACACACACAGCGTTTCTCACGTCTTTACATGATGATCGACTGGGCGAATTACACGGAAGATTCACAGTTTACCGATGAATCCCTCCGGAGCTTCGCCCATTCATCATCATTCACCCCGTGAATATGCCGTAATTTTTTTCTTTCTTGAGTTCCCTATATATAGATACGTATACATATACAGCATATACGGTACATGACAGCTGCGGGGGCAACGGTAACGACCAGGTGTGACTGTATATATAATCGCTATCACAATAAAACACGTGAGCAAGTATGCTAAGTGCTTGTATTCTGGCGCAATGCCCACCTATTCCATTAGGAAACGATATAGCCTAAGAGAGGAATGAATAGAGAGAGAGAGGCATGTGAAGTAAGAAAAAAACGTGGCTGATCCCCCTACACAGGAATCGGTATAACGCGAAAGAGAAACATGTCTTCACAGAGGTAGCTAGAAAATTATTGCGCATTGTTTGAGCAGAAGTAGAAAATTGCAAAGTCACATCAGAAACGGCAGGCAGCTCCAGACTTGCAGCGCACACTTCAAGCAGAAAGCACGCACGACATTAGCATACAAAGGCCGAGCGCAGACTCAGAACTCTCACAGTTCGACACCTAAAGCGCGCTGTTGAAACTGAAAGTCGCGCGAACCAAGCGCACAACTACACACAGGTCAAGCGCGAACAACTGTCACAAATCTTTCTGCGTCGTGTGTCAGCACCACGCTCTTTTCGCAAACGCGGCTGTGACCCTAAGTGAAATGACATTCGACCTCTCATGAATTAGGAGACTTATAAGCTCTCGCGCAGGATAAACCACGCTCCGTGGAGGTGGCGCTTCGTGGCGGCGACGACCTTTAGAGCACTTTACGCAACGGGAGCCTGTCGCGCCGTCTCGCAACTGATAACGAAAACGCGCTAAAGTTTTGATTGATTGATTTATATGCGGGGTATAACGTCCCAAAACCACCATATGATTATGAGAGACGCCGTAGTGGAGGGCTCCGGAAATTTCGACCAGCTGGGGTACTTTAACGTGCACCCAAATCTGAGCACACGGGCCTACAACATTTGCAGCCGCCGCAGCTAGGATTCGATCCCGCGACCTGCGGATCAACAGCCGAGTACCTTAGCCATTAGACCACCGCGGCGGGGCGCGCTAAAGTTTTCGAGCTCTCAGTACTGCCAGACGGTTTTGGTGTATATAAATGACTTACTGTTAGCTTTGCAACGTACGCTCTGTGGCGTAGTGGTTAGCGCCGCGCACTGTGAATCGAGAGGTACCTGGTAAAATTTCGCGCAACAGAATATTGGCTTCTGGTTTTTTCTTTGCAGTACCATAGAATATATTTTTCAACATCACTTCCGTGACAGACGTACATCAGGAGAGCCACGCTGGACTCCGCCATAAACTACTCTCGTGTTAATATAAAGAGTAGTACAAAAGTGCAGAAATATAATCTGGTGTAAGGAGGCGAGATTCTAAAAGTTATGAAAAATATTTTGATGGAGATATCTTTTTTGGTGACATTTCAGGGCGGCCTATAACATTGACAGCAGGTTGGCGTAATTGGATCATCACATCATGACACGCCGTGGGATTTTTACTCAGACTTGATGCCTTTTTTTTCTGGCTCAATTTAGTTTTTTCGGCATTGGTGCGTAGTATATCACCCTTTAAATTACTTGTATCGACCTCCCTAACACACTAACTTTACGAATTCAGCATCGATGGTGCAGACAAAAAGACAAAAAAAAAACGCGGAAGATGCAACAAGAGTTTTGAGATGCTCCTCAAAACGTTTCCTCATACTCGGACTACGTTTTACACACATTAAATACCGTGTGATAATTTTCAGTTGTTTTGACTATCTTTGTAGCTTCTTTATAAGCACATGTGCTAGTGTTATTTGCATTCAGTGCATTTTGCTATTCTTCTACCCTTTACTCGATGTCTCCAGGCCACTCTAAAAATAATTTGAATGAATATTTTTTTTATGGTACCATAACTTGCATCACACGTTTGTGAGAAAAGCTGCTGAGGCAAGAGCGTGAAATACGATGACAGACTATACTAAAACACACCCAGAGAACGTGTACGCACATAGATAAAGCGTCCCCTTCGTTTGCCATTCCATTATGTTCGTCGTTGCCTGTCATGCGCTTTCGCACTGTCACGTCAGTATCACGAACAAACGAACCACGTGTAGACCCCGTTGGAGTAAAAATGGTAATTGTCGCTGATGTTACAAAACACGAAATATGTGGCAGGACAAACAGGACGAAGAAGACACAGCAGTGGTGATTCGCACTCGTTGTGTCGTCTTCGTTCAGAGTCCTCTGTTGGATCTCAGAGTTCAGGAGCATGTCACCGCCTGTAGCAGTTGTTCCGTCTTCCTATAGGCTGCATTCCATCACTGCCTCCAGTTGTCAGTCCTGGTAGTTGCATAATCTCCTCCCTCATACCAGTCGCTGGGAACCCTTGTCTGGCGGGTCTCTTCAAGGGAAGCTTGCCCCCGTCTTCCGACTCATCGTTCGACGTTTAAGAGAGGAGAGACATTTGTGCAAAACAGCCTTAACGTTACAATAGTGAAAATCTTAAGGAGAAGTGAGAAATAGTTGAGAAGTGGTCGAGAAGGACTAATTGTACAAAATACATACCGCTTTTGTAGCCCTGCGTCTGCGAACTCTAAGTACTAAAACCATTGCCTGCATCTTCAGCCAATATGGTATCCTGCGGTCTCGGCGCTTCACCTACAAGAGAGGGGAAAGAGTCCGCGAAATACACTCAGACATGGCATAGCGGTAGGCGACGTCCAGTAAGGTCACGAGCACGCTGCACCAAGTCTATGCACAAGATCGAAGAATTGGGCGCAGCTTGATCTCAAGAAGAGATTTTTGAATTGAAGGAGGGTGAAGGGTGGGGTCAAGTGACGCAGTAACTGTCTCTGAGGCGAGGACAGCACAACCATGACACTTGGGGGAGAAGGAGAACAAGAACTCTCCCAGCGAGGAAGAGCTGGAAAGGGGAGATGGAGGGAAATTGTCAGCCTCGGAGAGACCAGCCCTCTTGAACATGTGCAAAACTTCCACGACTTCACACGGAGAGAAAACTGAAGTGGTTTGGCCGAATTCTCTTTAAATCTGCCACGCTATTAAGACACAAATAAGCGAATACCATATGAAGAGGGGATGGGTGGTAGACTAAAGCTTCCAAAACAGCTTGAATTTTGCGTACATTTTTCCGGTTGGCTCGCCACAATTTATAATCAAACGTACACAAAATTACAATTAACGTATACGTTGGTTCTTACTAGCATTCCAGGAAAATCAACATCTTTGTCTAAACATACTGAAACAAACACATAGGCCATCAAATCGAATGGTTCGAGGGGTGAAAACCACAATTCATTTGACAGTTATAACGGTCTCCTCAATTTCAGTAAACGGGCTTCCCGGCTTTACGATCCCATCATTATTCGGCAGTTGTGTGACCTGAACCGAAACCGACATTTCTTGCTGAGCAGAGAGGAACGCCATAATGACCAAGCCACTGAAACAAAGTTTTTAACGTAGGGCGACTAATAAATCGCATTGCCGCAGAATGCTGGCGACATCTGACACCAATGAACTGCTGTGTGTGGTATTTAGAAGCTAGCGCATTCCTCTCAGCTTTTGTGGTTATATGCAACCTTGGACTCCAAATTTAACAAGATATGGTTACTCAAGTAAGATTATCTGCTCAAGCGAAATGTGAGAGGGACGATATCTGTGTCGCGCACGAAAAAAAAAAATGTTTTACCAGATTTTCTGATGTGGTTCGGCCTTACACTGCGGGTGTGGGTGTGGGTGGAGGGAAGAGGTGAACTTTTTTGTAGAATTACTGTATTCCCGCGTGGATATTTTAAGCTATAGTCTTTTTTCTTTCTGCTGAGAAAGTTTTAGAAGATCCGGCATGTATCAATCAGTGAACGTCCCAAAAAGGGCCTCCATAGGCCAGCCCTAAAAATTCCTAACGAGAAATAGGTGTACCACTCGTCTTGCTCGAAGCGTTATTCCACTGAGTTAGACGGGTAGTGCCATCATGGAGTAATAATTTATACAGGGCAGAAAACGCCAATTCAGTAAACTTTTGCCATGGTCAAGGCACAACAAAACAAAGCCAGAAGGTCACCGTCAGTTAGGGAATGTACTATAGTGTCTACGGGCAACACATGTTTGCCTTACGTTAGCCTAAGAGTTTCGTTAGAGACCGGGAGAGGAGACAGCTAACCTAATTGTACACAGCGGGGAGTATATTTACCACGCATTCCACTCATCAGCAACCGAGATAGTAGTGAACATCAGACCACTTTAAGTACTGGGCCAACTGCAACGTAACGAAGGGTGTCTCTTTTGGCCGCACTTGCGTGTTTTGACGATGGAGTGATGAACACGAAAATTATACACAGAGAAAAAGGATGAAAATCAAGAAGAAGAGGATGATAGCGATTCCCTTCGACACAGAAGGAAGAGCACCGCACTTAAGATCAGGTGCCCGGGGACATCATGTGGACACTCCTGCTTGATTGGCTTCCTCAGAGTTTTCATGCTACTGATCTTGAAGCAGGGTCGTTATAATCATTTCTGATTATTCGGAGGATACGCCGAGGGCTGAAGACACCAGAAGCAGTCAGCGTATAGTTCGCTACAGCGAATTAGTGACACCACATCTTGCTTCTAACCTTTCTCGAAAGAGTCCCCCTCCCCCCCCCCCACACCCTTTTTTTCCCAGCGTCGTGCTCCAGTTGCTCCAGCTATAATTTATCAGGTTTTGTTTGGACCACTTCATGCGATCTATTGCGAAAATAATTTGGTTCAGAGTCACTCTTGTGAAATCGTGCTTATTGAACTTGCTGTCTTTATAGTGGGGCAATATCAGTGCTGAGAGAGGCAGTGTAAGGGGGCCAATAAAAATTTGACAATAGTTGTTAGAGTAATAAGCGTGTATTTTATTAGTAATTTCACTGAGCACGTGGCATGTTATTTTGTTGTTTGCGATGTTCTTTGAGGATCCGGGGCATCTTGCCCCCTTAGTTCGGTGTTTCATGTCGTAACGTCACTGTAATTGTACAATGTCTTTTTGCAGTCACTCTGCACGAAAATGTTTACCGCACCCGATTGAAAACAATGCACATCTAAACCCAGTAGTTCTACGTATTCATTCAATTTTCTCTGCCACAAAATGTCATTGCATTAACCACTGCAATGTCAAGACTGCATGAAGTTGCATCAAGGGGAAAGTGAGATTAGGGCAATATAATTTCGATGCTTTGGAAGCCATTTTGCGGATAAGTGGAAAACTATTGTTCTCAAAGATTCGAATTTTAATGCATCATTCGGATCTTCCTGAAAACAATTCCAAAGTATTAAGATGGAGATAGTAACAATAAAACAAATGACGACAGACCACTCATCACATCGCAAAGCTGCTAAAACCAAAGTAAAGTGGAGCCATCGTCACTTAAATTCACAAAAATATGTTGATGCATCTGCAACTCCTTTTCCCCGCCCTCATTCACCACCTCCCTAACACCTAGGCCATCGGAGGACAGGATAAAGGAGAATGCCATAAAAAAGCACGGTTGCTGCGGGCTCAGTTAGTTTGGCGTGCACCGTAGAAACCACAGTCACACAGATTGGCCGGTGCAAACCAGAGTATCAAGGAAGACATAAATAAAACTGACGCAGCTTGGCCTGCGGTGCCGAAGTCGCAGTGACATGCATGCAGGTTCACAGTGCACAATGGCAACATTGAACTCCGAAGCTTCGACCGACTAGCTGATTTTGTATGACGAATCAGTGATCATAGTTATTGATAACTGTGACCGACGCATAACGTTTTCATCGGCAAGCTCAAATCACAGCGCGCTCAATTTGCACAACAGGCACTGTTTGCTTCAAGTCCAGAACTCGCAAAACTTGAGCAGGCATTATTCAGCAGACACCAACTTCCGTAAACTAGTGTAGGAACTATTCTATGCACTAATTAGGTTGGACATGCATCGATTTCTACTGCCGAACGTGATACGGCTGAGGTCCTGGAGGTCCTGCACTCACTTTGCGAAACTGTCAAAACACGAACGTAGTCTTTGTTCGTCATGCATAGAACGTGGCAGTATCTAACTTGAAACAGTTTTCGTTTGCTCACCAGTGATTTCATTAAATATTTTTATTTTTTAATGTATTGATCATCTTACCCCAGCTTAGGATAGCAAACTGGCAACTGATCGTGTTGATTTTCCTGTCCCTGCTTCCTTCACCTCGGCAAAATTCTTACTGAAATTCATACAATTATACCTGAATAATGTACGATTTCAGCAGAGAGAATGATGAAATCATAAGCAACGTTTAGCAATAATTTCTACAATACTTGTAACATGCATCTTCTACATTTGATTGCGTTATGCTATAAGTAGCCCCATCAAGAAGTAATTTATGCAGAAAACAAAGCGTGAACGTATCACAAATCCTCCAGAATCAGTTTAGATAAGGATTTGTGTTTTTTTATATACTGCAATGAGAAAAATATGTCTTTCCGAAAAAAAAACAGACCATCATGCCGAATGCCAGCAATGTGTCTCGAACAGAATTGCGTTAGATACGCGCCAAGTGGTAGACATTGATTAGCCTATCGGCAATCCAGCCAACTCCAGTCAGGTTTTTTTCGGTGTTTTGTATTTGTCAGAGCACGTACTCCTTTCTCTACATGAAATTAAAGACTCAGACATTGTTTCACGTTGCTATCATCCTAATTATGCTATATTTGTTATTTTTTGTTCCAGTAGAGAAGTGTTGTTTTAGTTTTTACGTTTCTTTGCATGGAGGCAGGATGACGAAGAAGAAAATTTCAAACACGATTCATCTAATATCAGGCAATGATTTTATCATAATTCGCATATAACATCCCATCATTCATGTATAAATCATCACTCCAGGTAACTGCAGCAAACCATCCACATACATTATCGCTATACATATGTAGTTTTAAAATGAATGGCTTGTTTTGATGTATACCTGAAGTGCGTCGTTTTGCGGTTACTTCTGCTTCCGCTTTTCTTGCCCTTTCAAAATGAGGCCATGTAGCGTTTTGCTATTATACATGGACGACTTATGTGGAACACTGCTAAACTTTGTTGATGTTAAGGTTACAACTTTGCTACGCCCTTCCGCTCCTGTTGAGGTTCAGCTTCACCGGCGTAGCTCGAATATCTCTTAGTACACACAAAACAGACATCGTGTAATCCTCCCACCGGACAGCTGCTTTCTTCATAATCTCGCCAATAAGAAGAAGGAGCCTCTACCCGGAGTCTGTGTGCTTGGCTCGCTCTATAGCAACTACTGCTGGGCAGTTAGAGTTCCGTTATGTGAATAGGCCAATATGGTACTCTGCTTTACCGACTGCCGCGACTGCTGCGATCTTACTGCGACTGAATACAGGACAAAAGATACTACAGAAACTCGAAAGCTTAAGGCGGAGGGGCTCACCTTGAGACACACTTGAGTTTTTTTTATTAAAATGAAAGTAAAACGCTCATATGCTCTGGTTAAACAAGAGCTGTGGTACTGTGAAAAAAATAAAATTATTGCGTTTGAGACAAAAGCAAGATTAGGTGCTTTGAACTGCAAAAACATAGCTTTGCTTGAACTAACACTTTGTGTGAAATCTAATGAATTTTGAAGTTTTTATGAAAGACTGATGTGCGAAACTTACGCCTCAAGGTTAGCACTAAAAACGGCAGTCATATAGCTATAACAGCACCAGCCTTCGTTGTGCACGCGAACTCGTCTTTTCGATAGCAACATTAATCAGGCGCGAGAAGCAACAACCCGACCAATAGCGAATTACGCGTTGGATTACGATGCGGTTCATTAATTAGGCGTTGTATGCCTACAGTCATTATTCATAGACAAATGCGTGCCGTTGCCGCGGGAGCTTAAGCGCGTCATAACTCTTGTTCGCGCTCTCCGCCGGGCAGCACGAGAGGGGCATAACAGCAGATAAAACTGAAAACGCTTAGGCAAACTACCTTTAATATAATGTTTTTGCAATATAACCCACTCTGGAAAAGAAACAATGCACGTTGTTGACGTCAAGTAAAGGGAAAACTCCACGGTAACATTAAACGAAATACTGTGGAGGTAAAAAGTTTACGCGAACATTAAAGAATTATTTATTACAGCATGATAATGGGTGAGAATCAGCTCGAACTGTTAGAGGTGGAGCATTCCCGAATGAGTCATTGGATTTATCGATGGAGCCACGTAGCACTGGCTGTAATCAAACTTCCATGTACAATCAAGAATCAAAAAAAAATTTGATTGCTCATTTTCTATACTTGTATACTACTATGAACAACACTAGAAGGCCTCGACCGGAAATGTAGAGGTATACACTGCGTGTCTTTAAATTCTGCCATATCTCGGAGTGAGTGATTGAGCGATTGAGTGAGTTTATTACGAAATGCACCTGGTATGTGGTCCATCCTGGACCACCAATGTAGAGGCCAGGAAATCTCGTCTCCCTATACCAGGGTTCTCGAACATGTGGCTCGGGGACCGCATGCGGCCCGCACTCCACACGTGATTGTTTCCGTATCATTTTGTTACTTTATTGTTATAAGCATGTTCATGAGAGACACATGCATGACTTGTGAAAATCATTTGATTCGTCATGCAGCCCTGTGTTCACCAGTGGTGATAAATAACCATGACACAAAACTGAGCTCTTCAGAATCGGCGTCCAAGCTTCAGTTAAGAGCGGAGATACCTATCAATATATCGATTGAATCCTCAAACTGAATACCCGTTCGAGTTGACCATTTATCAGAGATCAAAAAGGCCTACTTTAAAAGAAAACTTTAGCTAATATTTTGTGTAAAATATTTCTCCCCCCCCCCTCTCCCCCGCTTCTACCTTCGTCGCTGTCCTGGCCCCTGCGGGCGTAAAGTTTCTTACCTACGGCCCGTTAGGTGAAGGTAGTTCGAGGGATCCCGCCTTCAGACGCCTTGGTCAGCTAGATAGGTTACTTTTAAAGACGATAGTCTTTCTTCGGGACCTTCGAAGGAAAAGTTTTGGTCGGTATGTCTGCCTGTCTGTCTGTCTGTCTGTCTGTCTGTCTGTCTGTCCAGACATTTGTCTGTTCTTCCACCCAAACGATACCTCAAACGGTACCAAACGGCCAACCCCATCCGCAGCTCCCACCGATATTGCTCAAGGTTTAGTGTTTATAGTTGTGCGATTGTCAATTAAAAAGCAGTTATTGCGCATATCGAAGGCGCTACAACAACTATTCAATGTTTTCTATGTCTGCCTTTATACTAGAAGAGGCACACACAAAGTACTCTAAGGAATGTAGCGTTTAATCGCGCTGCTCTGACAGTGCAACGCGATGCTCAAAAAGGTGTTTCCAACGCTTTGCTACGACGACATGGTGGTGCCACCTGCCCGTCGCTTTGCATCTTTGCATTCTACACCTTATCACCTCAGTGACTGGCGCGCATCTTTCTCCACGGGCTGCACGCCTTCGTTTTCGAAGATAACTGCCAGATTGCACTTGTGTCTAACGTGCCTAGATGCGCTTGTTCGCCTCCGCCACGCGCTTGAGGCACTCTAATGCCTAGTTCACACTGAAAAATCCGCTTTCTACAGTGACCGAAATTCCCCTGCCGCCGAAACACAGCGTCGTTCGCACTGGACGCACCCCGCGCCGCCGAATATGCCATCTACTACGGCGCGAACGCGGAATGGATGTGCTGTCACCCGGTTGTCGCGGCTCGCAAACGCTACTATGCTATCATGTGGCGTATACTTCGACAATTCTCGTACGCAAGAAGCAAGAAAAGACAGTACTGCTTACTTTGCTGGCAAGTGGCTGTCTTGTAATGCACGAAGAGCAGAAAAGCCACTGACGCCAGCGGCGTTGGTGGGTTCGTTTTGCTCTGCAAGACTGCAACAAGCTCGGTCACGCCAACAGCAAGCTCGGTCACCTCTTTCACGAAATACGGAGGCGAAGTAGGTACAGAGTAGGTTAAACTCCCGTTGGATTCAACATTCAGTTACGGGCACTGCGCCATAACAAGTGAGTAGGGCTTGGCCGCCATTTTTCAAAATTCCTCGACTAGCGCTCCTATTGGTCCGCGGTTACCGATTCTGCTGCAAAAATCGGTCCGAGTGCAATCGGCGTGGAGAGGGCCCTTTCGGCGGAACCGGCGCCGCCGAACCAGATTCGGAGCACTTTCGGCGGCCGGAATGCTCAGTGCGAAGTCTGTCAACGTATCCGCCTATCTATCTAGCCGCCTACGTGTTGCTATCTTCCCCTTAACTTGGTGTGCACCAAAATTACCATGGGAAGGTAAGATGGTTTGACGAATATGACTCACTGGTGATGACAAGCAGAATGTGGCAATGTCGGCGCATGCAGAATACCATTCGCCGATTTTCTTGCGCAGAACCTCAAATAAACGTTTTGTTCATTCTCTCCAGGCGTAAGACTATCGCCTTTAGACGACATTTACCGTGCAACATGTAGATTCGGGCCATTTTTTTTTTCATCTTCAAACTCATAGCATACCTGCGCTGCGCCAGTGCCTACGGAGAGGTTCAAGAGAACTTGATGTTTTGCGACTTTTTCACTGTATGCGTATTTGTATTCCATTTTTTTATTTTGCATAATCTGCATCTGTTGTCGGAACATTGGCGTCTGTATAGTTCCCGTACAGATGCAAATGGGTTGCGTAGGAGTTTGTAACTGCTGGCAGTCAGCCGCTTGCCTTCTTCCGGGAATCTTGTAGGCTGCGGGGAAGGCGCGCCTTGCCTTTTCATAGTGTGTTGTGTGAGTGCGCAAAATAAAAAAATAAAATGAATAATATATCAGCGTGTTGTTCCAACTTAATCAATCCGAGTGAGCAACTGTAGCGCATCATCGCTATTCGTGAAGTCGACAAAGATTTGTGTCTTTCGTTCCTGTTTTTTTTCTTCGCTGAGGGCCTTCGTTCGTCAAGGAGACTCGTTTATCTGCACTCTATATTCTTGTAATGAAGACCGCTGCTTATCACTATCATGCGGTATATAGTTAGGATGCGCGGCGTTACTGCTGACTAAGAGCCGAATCACGATTGACATTCGTAAGAACGACAAAATAAAAAGATAGGTTTTATTTCCATAATGATACTGGGCGTTCCATTTGCAAAGCCGGTGGTCCATTGACAAGCGGGACTCACACTAGAAAGAAGTTTCCGGTTTCAAGCCTAGTTACTATATTGATGATGTAAAAAAGTGAGTCATGAACAAAGCATAGATATGAAAGAAAATGCAATGCGTTCAATTGCTTGACTGACATGAAATATGTCGTCACTGCCTTTTAAGTCTTATATGCGGGCTGCCAGTGGAATCTTTAGTATGGGCTTAGCTTGTGATAGGCTTCATTATCCTATAGGGTCAATGATAGCAAAATTTACACCATCATGTCCTAGCAGTATCACCTTGATGTACGTATTCTTGCTCTGAGCTAGAGCTGAATGTTAAAGGCAAGGAGAGTGGTAATTTCAGTATACAGAAACTTCCGTAAGTAATTTCCATGATCACCAGGTTTAATTAGACTTGAGTCAAGCTACAGCATAAGCAGAGTTCGGTGCGTATTTAACGTGCCACGTTTCACAAGCGAAACAACGCTGCGCTGTCACTTACTTTTCTTTCCTCCTTTCCCATATTCTTCTCCTTACTAACTGTCGCACTTATTTCACTAGACTCGAAATATACCGCGAGACTGCTCGCGAAATAATTTGACAGGACAATGCACTCTTGTCCATCGTATCTACTTTGCAGTGTTTTGGGCTTTTAGAGACCAAGTCTTGTTTAATATTTTTCACATCTGCATCTTAGTGAACTAATTTCAACTGCTGCTTGTGAGGCGTTAGCGTTGTACGCCGTGCCTGGTCTACCGAAGGTATTGTTGACTGGTAGAGTGCACTATAAAATGAAAAAAAAAAGATCAATGCCGAAACGAATTTCAGATGGGAGCTTTGAAGAGTATCAAAGAATGACCGCTATTTTGCAGCGGAACCTGTTATAAGATCACAACAAAAGTCGCGTGCGCCATAGTTGTCCGTCACCGCCGCCACTGTCCATAACCACTATCACAGCAAAGAAAAATAATAAGCAAATAAAAAAACTGAGAAAACAAGGGGATTGAAACCCGGGTTTCCTGTGGGCCAGCCCAGTAGCCTGCCAAAGAGCCTCGCCGGTACTTGAAACTCCATTGCAACCTGACCATAGGCAGGTTTGATGTAGGGAAAGAAATCGCGTAGTGCATGGGTAATAAGGTGTTTTGGAACAACAAAGTAACAACCAGGCGCCACACAATTCAAATCGCGTGAAGAGTGGGTCGTCGGATGTACCAACCCTCCTTACCAAAGCTTCAAGCCTAATTCATCGTCGTCAGCCACAGCACCGAAAAAATTGCACAGAATATGTTGCAAGCGCGGCGATGGCGTAGTGGTTAGAGCATCCGCCTCGCATGCAAGAGGTCCGTGGTTCTAATCCCGGTACCGCGCAGTTCCCAACCGGATTAAAAAAAAAATTCGCGTGTTGATGGAACTGCATTAAGAGGCCTGGGGTGCGGCCTCACCGGCAAACACCGCCGAGAACGCGCTCCCTCACCAGAGAAGGATTGGCCACCCTGGTGCAGTATCTGGCCACTACCTCCCACATGCTTACGTCAAATAACTCACGGCCCTTGGTCCCCAGCAGCTGCGAAGCAACTGACCACGGCGGCGGTCAGATCTGCAACGCAGCAGAGGGTGCTAAGAATCTCTGGATCCGGACAGGCCGCCATTGGAACCTGCACTTGGCAACGTTTAACGCTAGAACCTTATCTAGTGAGGGAAGTCTAGCTGTACTATTCGAGGAGCTAGAGGGTGTTAAATGGGATATAATAGGGCTCAGTGAGGTTAGTAGGACAGATGAGGCCTATACGGTGCTACACAATGAGCACGTCCTTTGCTACAGGGGCTTGGAAGACAGAAGAGAACTGGGAGTGGGGTTCCTAATTCACAGAAACATAGCTGGCAACATAGAGTAATACTATAGCATTAATGAAAGGGTGGTAGGTATTGTAATTAAACTGAATAAAAGATACAAGATGAAGGTAGTACAGGCTTACGCGCCTACATACAGCCATGATGACGCTTCAGTTGAAAGCTTCTATGAAGACGTTGAATCGGCAATGAGTAAGGTAAAAACACAGTATACTATAGTGATGGGAGACTTTAATGCAAAAGTAGGGAAGAAACAGGCTGGAGACCAGGCAGTAGGAGATTATGGCATCGGTACTAGAAACGCCAGGGGAGAGCTACTAGTAGAATTCGCAAAACGCAATAATTTACGGATTTTGAATACCTTCTACCGAAAACGAGAAAACCGCAAGTGGACATGGAGGAGCCCTAATGGTGAAAATAAGAACGAAATAGACTTTATATTGAGTGCACACCCTAGAATCGTGCAGGATGTGGAAGTGATTGGCAAGGTACGATGCAGTGACCATAGAATGGTACGGTCTCGAATTCACCTAGACTTGAAGAAGGAACGGCAGAAACTGATACGCAAGAAGCCAATCAATCAGCTAGCACTGAGAGGGAAAGTACAGGAATTCAGAGTGTCGCTGCAGAACAGGTACTCGGCTCTTAGTGAGGAAACCAACCTTAGCGTAGATACAATGAATGATAATCTGACGAGTATCATTACGGAGTGTGCAGTGGAAGTTGGGGGCAGGGTAGTTAGACAGGACACTGGCAAGCTTTCCCAGGAAACGAAAAACCTAATTAAGAAGCGTCAAATCATGAAAGTGTCTAGTACAACAGACAAAATAGAACTGGCAGAGCTTTCGAAGTTGATTAATAGACGTAAGGTATGCGATGTAAGAAGGTATAATATGGAGAGAATTGAACACGCTTCTGAAAAACGGAGGAAGTGTCAAAGCATTGAAGAGGAAACCTGGGATAGGCAAAAGTCGGATGTATGCACTAAGGGACAAAGAGGGCAAAATAACTACCAATATGGATAGGATAGTTAAAATAGCAGAGGAGTTTTACAGAGATCTGTACAGTAGCCGAGACTACCACGACCTTAATACTATAAGAACTAGCAGTAACCCAGATTACACCCCACCAGTAATGATAGAAGAAGTCAGAAAAGCTTTGGAAAGCATGCAAAGGGGCCAAGCTGCTGGTGAGGATCAAGTAACATCAGATCTGCTGAAAGATGGAGGACAGATTGTGTTAGAAAAACTAGCCACCCTGTTTACGTGGCGTCTCTTGACGGGAAGAGTACCAGAGTCTTGGAAGAACGCTAACAGCATCTTAATACATAAGAAAGGAGATGACAAGGACTTGAATAATTACAGGCCGATCAGCTTGCTCTCTGTAGTGTACAAGCTATTTACAAAGGTAATTGCTAACAGAGTAAAAAAAAAAACATTAGAACTCAATCAACCAAAGAAACAAGCAGGATTTCTAACAGGCTACTCAACAATTGACCACATTCATACTATCAATCAGGTAATAGAAAAATGCTCAGAGTATAACCAACCACTATACACAGCCTTCATAGATTACGAAAAGGCGTTTGATTCAGTAGAAATATCAGCCGTCATGCAAACACTGCGGAGTCAGGGCAGTATATATATCAATCAGGGCGATGAAGTATATATAAACATTCTGGAAGAAATCTACAGGGGTCAACTGCTACCATAGTGCTTCATAAAGAAAGCAACAGAATACCAATCAAGAAGGGTGTAAGGCAGGGGGACACAATTTCCCCAATGCTATTTACCGCGTGCTTACAGGAGGTTTTCAGAAGCCTAGAATGGGAACAGTTAGGGATAAGAGTCAATGGAGAATACCTTAGTAACCTGCGATTCGCCGATGACATTGCATTGCTGAGTAACTCGGGGGACGAATTGCAACTCACGATTACGGAGTTAGACAAGGAGAGCAGAAAGGTGGGTCTTAAAATTAATCTGCAGAAAACGAAAGTAATGTACAACAACCTCGGCAAGGAGCAGCGCTTCGAGATAGGTACTAGTGCACTTGAAGTTGTAAAAGACTATGTCTACTTAGGGCAGGTAATAACCGCAGAGCCGAACCACGAGATTGAAGTAACTAGAAGAATAAAAATGGGGTGGAGCACATTCGGCAAGCACTCTCAAATTATGACAGGTAGATTGCCACTATCCCTCAAGAGGAAGGTATATAACAGCTGTATCTTGCCGGTACTTAGCTACGGAGCAGAAACCTGGAGACTTACAAAGAGGGTTCAGCTTAAATTGAGGACGACGCAGCGAGCAATGGAAAGAAAAATGGTAGGTGTAACCTTAAGAGACAAGAAGAGAGCAGAGTGGATTAGGGAACAAACGGGGGTTAAGGATATCATAGCTGAAATCAAGAAGAAGAAATGGACATGGGCAGGGCATGTAGCGCGTAGACAGGATAACCGCTGGTCATTAAGGGTAACTGACTGGATTCCCAGAGAAGGGAAGCGGGTTAGAGGGAGACAGAAGGTTAGGTGGGCAGATGAGATTAAGAAGTTTGCGGGTATAAATTGGCAGCAGCAAGCACAGGACCGGGTTAACTGGCGGAACATGGGAGAGGCCTTTGTCCTGCAGTGGACGTAGTCAGGCTGATGATGATGATGATGATTGTTGCAAGCGTGTAAAGGGTGCCACGCTTCTCCGAAAAATGACGAAGCATAGAAAAGTGAATGACTCCAGCCTACACAAGAATCATGATATATGGCGTTGTGGGTACCCTGCAAATGCACTTGTAGCAGTTACTCAAGGAGTGTTTAAAAAAAGGCTCTGAAAGGCTCCTCCTCCAGCTTTTGCTGCGACTGGCCTGCAGGTTCCGCGCAGGCCTACGGTTCTCTTTTTTTTATTTTCGGGGCTGATATAACCACACTTACTACTCCGCTGACTCTGTACACACTATTCATTCAACCAGGTATACAACACCAAAATCAGCGTGAAAACATTTAGGGGCACATTACTAGTGTATATTTGAATGGAAAATAGGTTAATTTTCATTTGATGGTCCCTCGCCTTTGTGCGAATCAATAGTTTTGTCATAAGTCGACTATTTTGCAGAATAATATGCATGTGCATGCATGTTGATCGACATTATCGCTGGTGCATTTGCAGGATGATATTTGTTGGCAGGCTAACGTCAAAGAGAAAGCGAACTAATCAGCAGGCTTTGTTTAGGATGTTGTTATGGTTTCATTTTCAATTTTCCATTCCGTTTTTGACTTCCGCGAATAGTCTTCGAGGAAACAGGTCACTGTATAATTCCTGTTAGATCTGCTTGCTCGACGAGATATGTGACGGTTTTTTCACATACCTCGGCTTAGATTTGCAACTATACGGCGCTGTGATCTCTTTTTTTTGAGCCCATCGTGAATTTTGGAGCCCCTCAAGAATTTGGATACGGGAAGCTTGATGAAGACTTTGCATATCTTTATATATCACCTCTTGTAGAGTAACCGCAGCCTCTTTCCAGCAAAGCTGAGCCAACTAGAACGAAACAGTCGTACTAATAATTTCTACCATTCAGCCTTTTGCTAAAAAAATGGCTTGAACCTTTTTATAATAGCATCATTTTGTCGTTGATGCCAGCGCTGGTTATACGGGACGTTTCATTGCGTCAACAGACTTATATTGCTGTAGACCAGCATTAGAGAGATAAGTTCAGAGGATTTGGTTGTAAGATTACATAGTTGCTTCAGTTCACCTGGTCGTCGCTGGCTCGACCAGCACCCAAAAAAAATGTCACTGGTTAGCATACTCGAAATCCATGTTGTAGTTTCCTTCGAGACATGCGGCAAAAAAAAAGCTTTTCATGAAACACGAAATGAGGAAATGAGAATGCGATCCATTTGATCAGTGCAGGCTCCTTTTGCTGCATAGTCATGCATGAGAGTCACAGCTTCATCCGGCTGGCTGTCTGCATTGTGGATAAGAATTTACATTGCACTTGAGCAGAACGCCACTTTCTGTAATGTTCTTTTTTTAGGTACTGTGAGTTTTCGAATGCAGTCTGATTGGAGCCTATATGTTTGCAAGAGGATTCCGTTAGTGCCCAGAGCAACGCTTCAGGATTAAAAGTCAGGCAGACTTTGAAAAAGCAGCGTGAGTGCAGACAAATGAAGAGACTGTTAACAAAGCGTTTCCAAGAGCAAGATCTTTTGGGAATCAGAGTTTATAATTTAGGTGTTCGTATATAATTGATATAACTGTCCTTCAAGCGCACGAACAAACACAAAGGAAGAGATGACCAGCGCTTGTTCTCTCTTCCTTTCTGTTTATTCGTGCAATTGAACGACTGTTATACCATGCATATCCAGCTAACCCAACTTTCGATTGTGTCGTATATTCTTATTGTTATTTTTTATTAGCGCATACAGCGTATGGCTACGTCGCCAATCTCTACACGCTCGGCGGTTTATGGGCTGAAATATTACCAAAACTGACGGAACGTGATGTTCTTAATCAGAATGGGTGGCAAATACGATCAAGAATATTTGAACATGAATGAGGAGAGAGAGAGAACACAAGGAGAAAGGCAGGGAGGTTAACCAGGGCTGAGCCCCGGTAGGCTACCCTGCACTGGAGGAGGGGAGAGGGGAAGGAAAGTTATAGAGGAGGAGAGAAAAGGCCACTGACTGGGCCGACGCTTAACAGTTTCACCATCATAAACGATGAAACAGGCCGGTGTCTTTGAGAAAATGCAATAGTGCTTTCGTTGCCTTTCGGAAATTGGATGGGCAAGTGCCATTGTCCCAAAGCTTTCTCGACAGTGAAATCACTTCTGTCCAGTTGATTTAAACACTGCGCCGGTGAAGCCTCTCGTTTGTGTATGCCAGGCAGTAACATAAGATGTGTTCAATAGTCTCACCTACGGCGCACTCCACGCTGTCGGCCATCCCTATCATAAGTGAGTAGGCATAGGTGAAGGCTATGCCCTGACGCAGACGGCACAACACTCTACCTTCCTCCCTAGGAAGACCAGAGGGTAGCCGCAGTCGTAGAGATGGATCGAGAGAATATAGTCGCTTATGTGGAAACTGTGATGACTGCCACTTCTGGAATGTCATGTCCTGCGTCAGCTTACTTAGGTATCTCGCCGAGTCAATCCTAGATAAATGTACGGATAAATGTACGGGTTTGCTTGTACGTGTTCATTTCTGGCTGCTTTATCAACGAGGTCATTGCCGGTGATACCACAATGACTTGGTATCCACTGGAACACAACGTTGTGTCCTTGTTCGGTCGCATAGTGCAGCATTTCTCTGATCTCCCGTACCAGCTGTTCGTACGACCCGCGACGAAGTGCCGACGGAATGCATTGTAGAGCCGGCTTGGAGTCACAGAATACTGCCCATTGATTAGCCGGTTGTTGATGATATAATCGATGGCACCTCGCAGGGCAACAATTTCCGAACCAGTCGATGTGCTCACGTGACAAAGTTCGTAAGTGACGTTGATTTGTTGCGATGGAATGGCGGTGGCACCGGTGGATCTAGTCAGGGTGGTAGATCCATCCGTGTATACGTGGACTCTGTCCACGTAGAAAGTGTGTAAATAGTCCAGAGTTGCTTGCTTCAAGGCCAAGGTAGAAAGGACTTTGCTATTTCTGATTCCTGGGACGGAAAGACGCACGTCGGGTTGTCGTAGGCTCCACAAGGTGGACGGTGAACGCGTCAAGGGTATAAAACTGGATGGTAGCAAAGCGCGTAGGAAGCTGACGACCTTAGAGAACGACGCCTGTGGTCGTTGTTCTGGCAGAAATGTCAAATGGCACGACACCATCCGTGAAATGTGCCGAATATGTGCTCTCAGCATGTCGGTCGTGAAGTAGGCGGTAACCGGATGACCCCGAGTTCCAGTGGTTGAAGTAGTTCGTGGTAGGCCTAGACAAACACGTAGTGCCTGTGCTTGCACGCTCTGAAGTGCTCGAATGTTTGTCTTTAAAGTTTTAGACAGCAGAGGAGAACTGTAGTGCAGTACACCAATAAAAAGTGCTTGGTAAAGCTGTCAATGACGCATGGAACTCAATGACAGACCCCATCTTTTTCCAGCGATGACTTTCAGGACGTGGGCAATAGATACCAGTTTCGCTTTCAAGCTAGTCCCATGAGGGCTCCAAGAGAGGTCGCAGTCAATAATGACACCTAGAAAACGATGGCTACGCTTGTAATAAGTGGGCTGGCCATTAATGCTTATCGGGTAACTTGTCATCACCTTGCGCGTGAAGGCCACCAGTTCACATTTTTCTGTTGAGATTGTTAGGTCTTGCGTGCGATGGAGGAGGCATACGATGCCCCGGCCGCTGAACACTGCACATGATTGCTATCGAGTCTCCTTGCTTAGCAGAGCAAAGGTTATTATTCCTCGTACACGGTGCTCCAGTATGTCGATGCGTACTCTGTGCACACACTCTGTGCCTGTTAATACGACCGAACTTTAAAAAAAAATAGGTGCCAGACATGACAGAGAGACATTATATAACGAAAGTGGAATAGCACCATGTTTGAACCAAGGTATATGAGAAAATACTGCTACAATCGGGAATGCTTGATCTTCGCCTTCAAGAGTAGGTCGCGATGGCATAATTGGGCTTCGTGCCCATAGCTTTCTGTATTGCTAACCTGCGTCGCTTCTCGGGGTATGCCTAAAGAGTGCCGTCGGGAAGCAAATGGCTGTGCGCATCATTGGCTGCTTCAAAGTTTCATTGAGTGCTTATGGCAAGCACAGTTGTCAAGTGCCAACCTACTACGCCATAATTATATGTTGCGGATTAGCGAATGGAAAGAGCACACAAGCATGAGTCAGTAGGCCCGTTGTGTGAAAACACACACACACACACACACTATATATATATATATATATATATATATATATATATATATATATTGTAAGCTATGTGACTGCCAGACCCAGACTTTTTGTGCTACAATTCATTCACACCTCCAGGCGACGACTTCTCGGTTGCTATGGTAACGCGTTCTACTGGGTCCCTCATTTAGCCAGCATTCGCTGCCTTTACGAGAGCCGGTTTCTAATTAACCGTCGTTCTCCCTAGATCACTCCCCACCCGCCACCTACGTATGCACGCGCCTAACTGGGTGACCGTTCACATTGGCCGGCAGTGCTGGTCGTCCAGTGGTATATGCATGGAAATCGTCCTATCTGACCTGGCTTATCATTGAATCCCATCTTATGATGCCATTTATTATTTACAAGCTATACCATGAAATAAAAATGGGTAACGACCACAATCAATCTGAGCGAAAGATCAGTCTTTACCAGAATGTCACTTTCTTTCTATCTCGGCCTTCTCACAAAAAAAAAATCTACCTGAAAGCATGCTGTGTCTTTCGTCTGTTGATAGGCTCGAGCAGAAGGGTAACGCGTTGTGCGTATATATCTCCGCGCCGCGGTGTCTGCTTTTGTCGGCGTTTTATGAGTAGCCACTCGATAGACCTGCGCTAACGAGAGGGCCGTGACCCCCTGCCACCACAAGCCGTGCGTATATATGAGCCGTGCCTGGGGAGATAAGTGTCTTGGGTATCGAGCTGTCGTTAGGTGATTGGATCTTTAGGGCTCCCTGGGGGAGGCAACGCAACCCTTTGGCCCCGGCCTAGTAGATCATTTCCCGGGTCAACCCTGTCGCTAGAAATCAGCAGTCGCCTTCTGCTGTTTGAAATCAGCAGTCGCCTTCTGCCTTGCTTGTATCAAAGTGCTTCTGAGTTCCGATTGGGCTACGTACGGGTTGTTGGCACAGCCATTGGAAATGTGGATTCTTTATGACTTCCACTGTGGTTCCCTGCTGTATGATTGCCCTTTGCCGAAGAGGGGGTGCACCGAAGACACATTGAAAATTTTCTTGATGTCAGAAGAAAATTTTTTCATAATTGCACGTGACGACTGCGAAAAGAACACTCAACCACAGTACGGGAATAATCTGTCCTTTTGTTTACTGCTGTTCCTCTTCTGCAATTGTCCATGGTCAACAGGCCACACGAATAAATAGCGGAATACTCATCAAAGCAAAACACACTGCAAAAAATAGTAATAAAACTATGTTTCACCGAAAAGGCCAAGCAATGAATGCGATAGCGACGATTTAGGAAGTGTAAATTTATAGGCTAGTTTTTTTTGTTAGCCACAATAATAATGACAACTAAGAGGCATTTTTAACTAAGTTGCACGAAAAAAATTGAAGTACAAAAGGAAGACACCTAGACACAGCGCACACTAACAACTAAAACTTTATTGGAGAAAACAGATATATGCGGTTACGAGAACACGTGCGGTCAAAGAAAAAGATAATTATTAAAAGAGCATTCATTATTTTTTTCTTTCACCGCATGTGTTCTCGTAACCACCAATATATGTCTGTTCTCTCCAATAAAATTTCATTTGTTAGCGTGCGCTGTGTTCAGGTGTATTCTTTTTGTACTTTAATTTTTTTCACGCAAAGCAGTTAAGATGATTTACCAACTTGCCCAGCAGCCCGTGCTTCTTAAGAGACAACGATGCCAAAAAAGCATAGGGGATTTTATTGAAGGTAATTGCAATATCAGCAAAAAAAACGAAAAGTGAATGAAAAGGTGATTTGTCGCCAGCCGGTACCGAACCGTCGAACTTCGAGTAACGCGTCCTATGCTCAAACGTGCTATTTGAAGGTCGCAAGTTCGGTCCCTGGTGGCAAGTTAACTTTTCGTCGTCCGAGGCGCTTCATTAGGCAATCTCGAGGTTTCATTTCAAGGTTGGAAAAACAAACTGAAGTAAAAAAAGTCACAGCTTTGCCGCAAAGGCGAAGCAGTGAACAGGATAGCAACAAATTGGAAGGTCACACACAAAATGGCAAGCAGATCGAAACGTGCCCCGCGTTTTTCACGCACCAAGGACGCACCAATCGTACTCACAGGTACAGATTAAAGCGAATAAGCATGAATAAGTGTTTCAGTTGTTACTTCGCTGTGTCTGAAAAGCGCGCCCTTTTCGCAAATGGAGGCTGTGCAATGATTGCAGTGACCCATGTGTGCCCAGTAACTACTACAGAATCGTTCAGACGAAACTCAAAGGCCAGCCAAGACGTACGGTTCTCCCCACTGCAAGATAAGGGCACGCCATCAAACGTACACGTCATTATTCTCTAAGCGGGCCAAAGTACGCGCGAGAGATCAAAGTCGCCACGCGCTCACTGCGCCATCTTGCTGATAATGCTGGAAACACGAAAGTTGCCCCCTCCCCCAAGATGCCCCCCAACAGCGATAATGGTAGATATGAATAGCCTGCTGTTTGAACGTTGAAGGAAGTACCTCTCGGTGGCTCTGTGGTTAACGCCTCACATTCACGACGCGGAGGTCCCACGTTCAATTCCGCGCGCGGGAGCCTTTTTTCTGGGATTTTAAAATGAGAAGCATTTCTTAGCGAACTTCGGTGACTTTGAGCGTATCTATATCTATCTATCTATCTATCTATCTATCTATCTAAATTGGGCATCTATCTAAATTCGGCAGCTCCCACGATTCTGGGGAATCGATGTTATGGAAAGCATGCTTATGGGAGGTGACTGTGCTCCTTTTTTTTTCATTGAGAAAAACGTCACGAGGGGGTACCAAATATATGTACGAGTAAATGCTGCACATAATTATATAACCAGTGGTTTACAGTTGCGTAACAATGTCAGTAGCGAGACGTGTATCAACAACACGAGAAGCGGCAAGCTGATATGATGCGCTGGTGCTCGTAAGGATCGTAGACCTGGACATTGCTCGATAAATAAACTTCATCGGATGACATCTGACTACAACTGCTGTTAACCTTACGTAACGGCTATACTGTAGGAGCACATATGAAATGTTTATAAAATCGGAAAGCCAGTACTTCAACCACAATTAGTGTTTCACGGACATTAGGGTCTATTTTAAAGGTAGTTCCGAGATCTGGTGTGGCTCTGTGGTAGAATAGTTGGTCGCCACGCAGAATTCTAGGATTAGAATCCTGTTGCGACAATGATATATATTATTCGAATTCATGCAGTCAACGTTCCCCATGTCAGCGTTTTCTTAACGTTCAAGCGTTAAGGGTACCCACGTGAGTTCTCGCCATTCCGGAGTAGATATAAACTGTCAAACAGCTGTGGCACATACCCGCACACCAGGGGCACTTACCAGCCCCGGTGTATGTGCCACAATTTTTGGAAAGTGTTTGACGACGTACGCGACAGGATCACGACATTATTCATGTCATAACCAGCGAGTCATATTCGTCAAACTGTTTTGCCCCCCCCCCTCCCCCATACTAAATTTGGTTCTCCCAAGTTAAAGGGGTGATCACGAGAGCACCAAGACGTAGGTGGCCAGGAAGTTATTGAATATATAAGAACAAGGGTGACAGAACATTTTCAAAAAAGAAGTGCTTTATGCACCACATTATACAAGAATGAACCAGGTGGCGCAATGGCTCCATTTTCACAACAAGAGTGGGAAAGGGCTGAGAAAAGGGTTCCTAGTAGTACATCAACAGGCCCAGTTGGCATTCCAATTATGCTGGTAAAGACATTAGGTCCGAAGTGTAAGCAGGCCTTGAGAGAGGCAGTGAGCAAAATAATAATCAATGGAGAAGTTCCCGATGACTGGAAACTTGGCAGGATGCGCATGATCTATAAAGGAAAGGGGGACAAAGCTGACATAGACAACTACTGTCCTATAACAGTGCTATCAGTGGTCTACAGGCTGGCGATGAAGATTATAAAGGAAAGACTGCAGGCATGGATAGAGGAATAGGGGGTGCTGGGGGAACTACAGAATGGGTTTCGGAAACACAGGAGGTTGGAAGACGATCTGTTCTTACTGACGCAGTGCATCGAAATAGCAGAAAAGGAACACAGGCCCCTGTGGCTAGCATTTTTGGATATCAAGGGAGCGTACGATAGCGTGGTTCAAGGGGAATTGTGGGAAATACTGGACACACTAGGCGTGGAAGATGTAGTTACTAATGTTTTAAAGAATATCTCTAAAGGTAACAAGGTAATTATAAAGTGGGAAAAACAGGTATCCAAGCCTGCAGAGGTAAAACGGGGGTTTAGGCAGGGGTGTCCCCTGTCACCCTTATTATTCATGATGTACCTACAGGGATTAGAGGCCAAATTAGAGGGAAGTGGACTGGGCTTCAACCTCTCTTTCGTCAAACAAGGAAAACTCATTGAACAGGCACTACGAGCATTGATGTACGCAGATGATATAGTGCTAATGGCCGACAACAACGAAGATTTGCAGAGATTGGTAGACATCTGCGGTAATGAGGGAGATAGGTTAGATTTCAGATTCAGTAGGGAAAAATCAGCAGTCATGATTTTTAATGACAATGAAGGTAGTGAGTTTAGAATACAGGAGGTCACGCTAGAGATAACAGATAAATACAAATATCTGGGCGTATGGATAAGCAATGGGGCCGAGTACATAAGGGAACACGAAATATACGTGTCGACTAAAGGTGACAGGAATGCAGCAGTAATGAAAAACAGGGCACTGTGGAATTACAATAGGTATGATGTTGTGAGAGGTATATGGAAAGGGGTCATGGTTCCTGGTCTGACGTTCGGCAATGCGGTCTTGCGCATGAGATCAGAAGTTCAAGCAAGATTAGAAATTAAGCAACGTGGAATAGGTAGGCTTGCCTTAGGAGCTTACGGGAATACACCAAATCAGGTAGTACAAGGTGATATGGGATGGACATCATTTGTGGGCAGGGAAGCTAGCAGCAAGATAAAATTTGAGAAGTGTTTGAGATAAGCAGAGGAGGAGCGTTGGGCAAGGAAGGTTTTCAGCTACTTGTACATGAAGAATGTCGATACAAAATGGCGGAAGCAAACCAGAAAATTGACTGGTAAATACTTGGAAAACAGCAGGGGGCCAAACAAAAAAGAATTTTCGGTTAAGAAGGTGAAGGAAGCCGAGACCGATATGGGGAGGATTGGCATGATTAAGAAGTCCGCACTAGAGATCTATCGAACTTTTAAGCAGGAAATTGCCAAGGAAAGGATCTATGATAATACTCGGGGTAGTTCTCTACTGTTTGAGGCCAGGACGGGAGTATTGCGAACCAAGACATATCGGGCCAAATACGGAGGGGTAGACATCCAAACCAACGGCAACCAACGGGTTGCCGTACCAGGGACGGCTCAGTGCTCTCCCATAGTAGAGTACCGAGTACTCTAAATCGTTACCCACTTCTTCTAAACAGACACGGTATGCAGTGCGTGTGGAGAGGAAAAAGAAACGACGGAACACTTGATAATGTTCTGTAAAGGGCTTCACCCTATAGTTCAGGATCATGGCGCAGAGTTTTTCAAAGCACTGTGGTTTAGGGACAGTGAGGGCAAAATAGACATTAAGCGGGTAGAATTAACTAGAAGGAGGTTATCAGAATGGTGGCTAATGTCAAGACACGAGTGAAAATTAAACCCTTCACTGCAAAGTACGAATCCTGAACCTCACTATTTAAGGGAAAAAAATAAATCTAGTTTTTGTTTCATTAAGTATTACGGCTTGGTGGCACTAGCCACCGCCCGATCTAAAGGATACAGCCATATACATCCATCCAGATAGATAGATAGATAGATAGATAGATAGATAGATAGATAGATAGATAGATAGATAGATAGATAGATAGATAGATAGATAGATAGATAGATAGGTATATAGATAGATAGATAGATAGATAGATAGATAGATAGATAGATAGATAGATAGATAGATAGATAGATAGATAGATAGATAGATAGATAGATAGATAGATAGATAGATAGATAGATAGATAGATAGATAGATAGATAGATAGATAAAACCTATTTACCACAGAAAGCCACTGATAATTATTGTTCACTCGACGAAATTCATTATCCTATAGTGTCCTGTCCCTGTCACTGTCCTGTCCCTGTCCTGTCACTGTCCCAATGCTTGCTCCTTTTTCGAACCGCTGAAAAGAGACATTTACGTGCTTTGCCAGTCCCAATTATTTTGACATAGCTTCAAATACTTGCAGAGAACGAATCAGTGCATAAAAGAAAACACATATGTAATGAAGAGCTTTTTAGGTCCCGTCTACGGTGCGATCTTTGAATGGAGGACAGTCTGCGTTCCTACATGCATGAAAAGAGACAATGATGGCATTGAACCTACCACATGCAAAAAAAAAAAAAAATACGCATAAAAATGGCAGCATATCAACGGGGTGAATGATGGAGAGTGGGGCGAAGCATCCGTCCGTCCATTCGTTCTTCTTCCGTCCGTGCGTTCGTCTGTGTGACCGTCCGTGCGTCCATCCGCCCATCCGCGCGTGCGTCTGTTCGTGCGTCCACACGTTCATCTGTGCGTCTGTCCCTGCTTTCGTCCATGCATCCGCTCCTGTGTCCTTCCATGCGTCCATCTGTCCGTGCAGCCATCCGCGCGTCCGTCCATGCATCTGTCTGTGAGTCCGTGCGTCCATCTAGTCACATCTTTTTCTCATATATTCCGCATATAGAAGCAACGCCATCCAGCGGACATTCCAAGGACCAAACGAGAGGTGGCACACGCACACTTTCTTACGGCTTGCGCTTCGTGTCTACTTCCCACCTTTAACCATCCGGAGTTAATGGTATATACTAGTTCACTGTATTCATGGCACTGCGGCCCAACACTCGCTAAACCTTGTTAAAACCAAGGAGGTTACGCCCAGCGAGTATAACGTAGCAACCCTTTCTTGTCAGATAGTGCTCAATGTACATGCCAATGGCTGATAATGGGAAAATAGAGACAGGAGAATTCGGCTTTTAGTTAACGCGCTCGCTGCGAATTTTGTATTGTTCAACAACGCACAGGAGAAATCTCCCACCGGCACCCCCTTGCAGGTCAAAGCGTAAGACATACTACTACGAGGGATGAACGGGTGCCGCTTCTAGGAGCTCTGCCCCTAAAAACAACTTTCTGCCGCTGGGTGCCAAACCAGCAACTTCCGTGTTATTACATGATAACAAGCTTTAAGTGCACCATGCACGAGCACTTTTCCAGGACTAATTTACCCGCGTGAGATAAGTGAAAGTTGGCCCTTTTTCTTGAGAATGCATCTTTAAAGTTGTTTTATTCGACGGACCGGAGAAGAAATCTGCTTTGACCCTAACGACAGAGCTTTGCGAAATTCAGAACTGGCTCTATGCATGAACCTATCTCATCTTTGCATGTTTCTACTATTTCATCCCCCTGTAGTCACTAGGTATAGGTGTTCGGCCTTGTTGATTACGCGTAATATTATACTTTTTGGAGTGTGTGCATGCTATGGCTGTTATTCGTGGCCCCTATGTTGGTCCTGTGGTGAAAGTTTATAACTAGGTCGTCGTTATCGCATGGCGGTAAAATTACGGCCAATAGAAGTTTTAAAGGGAGGAAGAATTTATTTACTATTGCTTCATTTTTAACATCGATTACAACGCCTAGCTGCTCTCTTGTCTACAAAAAAAAAAAAAAGCGCCGTACGAAGCGTTGCTGTGAATTCCTTGTCCTCTTCAAAGAAGAGCCACCTGAAAACAAAATTTTACAAAATAAATGAAGAAAAAATCACGGCGATGGTCTATACACGTTAATTAAGGACGCAGTTTTCGGTCGACAAACCCTTGATTTAAAAAAAAAAAACGCGATCAGTCAGTACTCGATGTACGCTTTTCTCAAATATTTTGCTGGAGGCTTTAGGACTAGAGGTCTCACTAATTATTTTTGATGAGTGGCAGGCAATGTGGGAAGCTGTGGAAATTGCAGTTCGTTACGTGGAAAAAGGTTTCACTAATTAATCTCTGGCGCCACAGCGAAGAGCAGTAGTCTGCAATTTAATCCTCACCTTAAAGAACGGTGGTGTTCAGGAAATGTTCGTTCTTTTTTATGGCGCAACAATAAAAAAAGGAAATTGTAGGCCAGTGCTCATATTTTCTAGCACGGAACATCAGCCCACAGCTTATACTTGAGAGATAAAATCCATGTTTTAGGTCGGTGTGCTGCCAACTTTCTTTCAAACAATAGCAGGCTTGATAAGACAGATGCTTGGGCTAGTTGGTGATTGGGAATCAACATATTTGCACAGCGCAAGACTACGAGTAGTTACGACGTCTACAGAGGAAGAGACAAGGACACAAAGAGCGCTGACCCAAAAAGCAGCGCTCTTTCTGTCCTTGTCTCTTTTTCTGTAGTTACATCGTAACTACTCGTAGTATTGCGCTGTGCAAATATGTTGATTAGCAGGCTGTAGGTTGTGACGTTTCAACTTGGGTAAGAAAATGAACACCGGTCGAGCCTGTGGAAAAAGGCAGGCTTTATTTTTGCATATGAAGTTACTTTTAAAATACTTTTTAGCAGCATAAAAAATCCAGAAGTAAGAGATTGACCAGGTATGCTATGAAGGAAAACATAAGTGCCACTGGCGCCACTGATAAGAAAACTATAAAAGATTAGAGGAGTGTTCAGCTTCGCCTTCATGATTTGCTGCATGTAGCGTAACGAGGCTTCGTGCGAATGACATTCTGATCCGCTAGCCTGCTTGGGTTGTTGGTGCATTGTTCCACTACACCGTAAGGAGACGACTGTCTGTGCGCTTAACATCGGGCTTTTAAAAGTATCATTGACCGCATATTGAAAGCAGAGTGGTTAAGGGGCCACTACGCCATAATTATTCCTTTTGCGAATCGGTGAAGAACACGCGAACTTACGCAGAAGCTCTGCTTTGTTGGCGTTTCTTCTGCTGATGATGAAAGATGCTTGAGTACTTTGCGATGGGCGGGCTTTTAGAACAGCAACTGGTTTCACAGTTCACATATTTTGACGGCAGGTGTGATTCGTTGGTTCTACCATGATATAAATGACACGTGATGGAGATGCCTTCATCTACACGGTATTATATATCGTTTAAATTTCTGTCTGAGTAGTTTCAACAAGTATTTGTTTCTCTAATAAGGCATCTGCTTGCCACGCAGACAGCCTCGGTTCGATGCTCACTCGGACACAGAAATTTTAGGGGCAAGGCCCCGAGTTGCGGCGTATACTTCCGGCGTAGCCATCTAATTACAGTGTCACCCGTTAGGGGCGCAGCTGGGGTCAGGTTTCAATGACGACTGCTCAAAGCTCTTGTGGCGCGGGCTTTCTCGCACTCCGACCAGGGATACGTGTCACTCACCATGAACGAACACGAGGCTCGATATCAAGCATTGAGAGCTCGGAGAGCCGAAGCACCGCGAAGGCGTCTGCAAGTAAAGCCGGAGTTGAGAGCTCCGGAAGCTGAGGTGAAACGCAAGAAGCATGTGCTACCCGACGTGAACGGTGCTGACACCCGCTTCGATTCCGAGTCTCTCGATCGCAGCTTCGGACGCAGTTACAATGTGTGAGATGATTGGTCGCTGCATAGCAGCGTCACCAAGATCGCAAACATCCTCACTAATTATACGATGTAGAGCGAGAAATGTGCGGGGATTCACGGTTACTCTATGATCCGCTGTGCTTCGCCCGCTCATCGTTCACTCCGTCAATATGCAATAATATATATATATATATATATATATATATATATATATATATATATATATATATATATATATATATATATATATATATATATATATATATATATATATATATATATATATATATATATATATATATATATATATATATATATATATATATATATATATATATATATATATATATATATATATATATATATATATATATATATTATATATATATACATTTCGTACGAAACGAATGACGCCGACGCTGGAACTTCAGCGAAACGAGCTCTTTAACGCTATCGCTTTGAAACTGCGGAGACATTCAACGCATAGCCGATACTTAGCGCCTGAGCTCACAACCTGCTTTGCTCGAGGCTCTTGGACATTTTGTTGTTTGTTACATAAACAAATAGCCAACAAAGACAGATAACTTTCTTTTGCCATATAGTATTGGCCTTATAGTATTTTTTATTTATTTCGGTATGTGTTGTACGTGTGTTCTATGCGACCGGTGTTGTGTGAGACGGGAAGCATTATGTATAGGAATTTGTAACAATATATCCAGGAGTCACTGCCAGTTGTGTCGCGGTGGTGAAAGCCACCTTTCTGTAGTATTAAAAATAATGTTATTATATCAACGAAGCGGCTGATTACCTTGTGAATGAAATATTTTATGAGCTATATATGCATGCCAATAACAAATGAAAATGCATGTTTCTGGTGAAACAACGCGAGAAATAATTTTAAATGCAGAAAATTTATCAGTGTAAAGCACACATCATATATCACCAAAAAGACGACTGACGAGAGGACAGGAATGACGAAATCTGTTTGCGAGACATCTTATTCTAGAGCATGACTTTGGTTGGGAAAAGTAAGGCAGGAAAAAACAAACAAACGATGACTCTTTACTCGTGAGCTTAAAGAGTAACTGGGCATGCCGACTTGACGAACACATATTAGTGAGCCTATTTGGTTCACTGGTGTATCGTGTCTAGTATGCGTGTGCTTTAGTCACCGTCTGACTCAACGCTGTTCTGTTACACACAATTTCTCTCATGGTAGTGCATAAGTTATTTTCCTACTCAAGACGACCAAGAAAGGACGACTGTAGGAAGCGTGCATTTCGCACATTGCTTTGTTTACTGGCCGATATTTTTTGCTGATTATTGATGTTACTCAGTGCGTAGCCATCAGTAGATTATTTGGCTACACTGGAAGTGTGCTCACCTGCACAACCTGCAGAAACGCCATCTCCGTCGGCGGCCATCTCGAGGATATGGAGCACGGAACTCAGCGATGCCGACAGTTAGCCCATCGTGTCGGCGAAGAATAATGAAATCTCGTTTACAGTACTGAAGCAAAATGAAGAAGTTCGGGCATCCCATCTCCTTCAACTGCGTCGACTATGGCGTGAAAGGCAGTTTAAGCAAATTACACCGTCACATTTGTGCGAGTTCCACCATCCGACCACCGGATGCACTTAAGTCGGCAGACCATGTCTAAGAAGCTCGACCTTCAGTGCCAAAACCATATCAAGGGCGTACGAGCAAACCCCGAAGGACAATCTTATTTATCGGTGTTACATTGTACGCCAAGCCGCTCTGTATGCTCTCACCAACGCCACAGACCTATATGTAGATTGTATCGAAGTCTAAGCCCATGCTTACTGAACAGCACAGGGTGGTTGGCGTAATATACGACGTTGACATCTCTCGCATTGACTTTCCGTTAATGATAAATGCCGCTTCCGACCAAGCCAACACTACTTTCAAAGCGGCGATTTGTAGCCCTTGCATAGTTAAAAACTATATTATATCCCCGCTTCAGCATATCGAATTATCACTGCCTGGTTCTGGAGTGCATATTTTGTTCCACTGTTGCATCTTATGTGGAACTTATTTGCGTAGAAATAAAAAAATCTTTGCGCACAGTTGTGTATTATACTGCTGGCGCTCTTCACTGCATGTTCTAATATAGGAAGACAGGGTAAATCATGGCTGTAAACTGTACAATACCGACAACTCTTAAGAGGTCTGCTTTGGGTCCAGCGGCATGTTTAAGTATTCATTGTCACAGCATTAAATTCGGCAACAATACGTTTAATATTGCTCAAGCTTCCTTTTTGCTGAAAAAGTTTTATACTGCAATGCAAAACATATACTAGATATTGCAAGAAATAAAACAAGAATGACTTTTACACCAGGTCAGAGAAACTGGCATGCGCTCTTCCGAAAACACGTTCACAACAGAGTCAGTACTTACAATGACAACATTTTACTTTAATTGACATCTATATGTTTTTTCACACATCAGATTGATGTATGGCACATCACAAGTGCCTCTGTCCCCTAAGTTCTTTGTTTTCTTATGCTTCCATGAACAATGACGTTGTTTGTTCACTCAGTTAGGAAGTGATGGGAAAGTTTTCTATTGTTCCTGCATGCGTTTCACCTATGTACCTTAACTCCAAAATTCTCGGACACATTATTTTCGCGTTCAGGCACAAAATAAAATATAATTGTCATTGTTGCGGTTTAATGTCCGAACACTACCGTCTGAATATGAAAGACGCCTTAAAGGAAAACATACAAGAACGCAGAAAAGCAACACCGCCATCTTCGTAAGCTATGTGGCAACGGTGCCTTTCTATTAACGTGAAAGTGTTTTATGATGGGTTCCACCACGTCTCCGCTGGCGTATTTCTGTCAATGATGGGGCGTTGTAGGATATACACTAACGCTTGGCAAAGAAAAAAAAACAAGAAAAGGCTCTATCACGGGGCGTCGAACCAGTGACCTCTTGCTCTGCAGCGCAAGGCGGAAACCCCTAGATCACGGAACGTACGTTGTCAAGATTGCTGACAGCAAGCTAATTATACACACTATATACCGGATTGGTGGTCCACGGAGATCCGCAACTTCAGCGCATTTTGGTCGTTAGAGAGGGGATGGCGCGAAGACCTCGCGTTGGGAGTGCTCTGTAACGGATGTCGTTTCTCGCGTTTCGGTGAGCATGCACCGCCTCGGAGTATGGTCTTTCCTGCGTGCACTTATCAGACTTGTGCTTCTGGAGAGCAAGAAGGTCACTTCACTCGCTGCCGGCCGCGCCATGTTTACGAAAGAAGCACGCTGCTCACATACGAAGTAAGAATTGTGACAGTTGTTCGGGCTTGTCCTGTGTATACTTGTGCGTTCGCTTCGTGCGTCTTTGTTTTTGTTTGAACAGCACGCCTTTAGTGTCGATATGTGACAGTTGTTAGTCCGCGCTCGTCCTGTGTATGCTCATATCGTACGTGCTTTCTGCTTGAGGTGCGCACTGCAAGTTTCGAGCGGCTTGCCGTTGTTCGCGTGAGTGCAATTTGTTGCTGTATCATTCATTCCTTCACTTTTGCGACAAAACAATGCACAATAAACGCTCCAACACCTCTGTGAAAGCACGTTTTACTTTTGTGTTATACTGATTTATAGAAACAGGCATCAACCACTACTGTTTTCTTAGCTAGCAAGCATAAACCAAGAGTTATAAAAAAAAATAGGGGACTGGACAGTTCACAGCCGAATGCGAAATACAGTCAGTGTTGTGGGACCATTCACAGAGTTTATGAAAAGAAAATGAAAAAAAGTCTCGTCGCGACACCCACCGTCGCCCTTGAAATTGTCGCAATTCAAGGTTGTTTCTGGGTTGAATGCGACAATCCTTTGAATATTAAAATAACACTTCAAAACGCTCACCACCAGCTGCTTGTTTTCGCTGTGACAGCCAAGCAGCACGAGCTGCACGTGGGAGAATTGCTATTGGAGATTCCACCACAGCGTCTTCCATGTTGTTATAGCCGTACTTTGAAGTCTTTCTTTTTTTTGTAGCTTCTGTACGTCTTCAGTAGTAGCATGTAGGAAGATGCAAGATTTCGAGAGCATTCGCGGAATGCGGTGGAAAGCAAAAGACGAAATTGTCAGCCCAGCGAGGCACTCTAATTCTATTAGCACGCCTGTCTTCAAGAAAGGATGGCTATATGCTAAAAAATGTGCACGCAGAATTATTTTTTGTCTTGAGAGTGACCAGATGGTGCCCGGAACGACAGGTGGTGACCGATGAGGTTAGCAAAGGTACCTTATTGCTTTTTTCTTCATGTCGCACCGGCAGAAGAACTCGAGGTAGCTAGGGAAACTGTTACACTGTGTCCCATTTCAACTATGATGCATGTATTATGCTTGTTTATCCGTTCAGTTCTTACTTTCTTGTTTATACCGCGATGCCTGCATCCACCAGAAGGTAACAAGGAAGAGGAAAAAGCATCCAATGACTAGCCTCGCCTTACACTCTTGAACGCGTGTATTACTAAACTTGGAGCTTTTGTGGTTCTTTTTAGATTTTCTGTGAAGGACAAGGCATTGGTGCTTCTATTTTCTTCAATGAAATTTAGTTGTGAAGTAAGTCGTTGTGTCTCGTGTCAGTTGACTTATAGAGCAAGGAGCGCCACAGAGTGCAAGGCGTTCCTGCTCATAAAGTGCGAATACCCTCGCGTTCCTACCAATGATGCTCGAGGGCTGAGGTTTAGTTCCCGGCTATGGCAGTTGCGCTTCGGTATGAATTAAATTCAAGTACCCATGTTTAGTTGCATGTTGAAGAACTCCCTGTGGTGCAGGGTAATGGGGAAGCATCCCACAATACATGCCTTATAATCATGTTGTAGTTTTGGTGCGTAAGACAACAGTGATTACCATGTTTATTATATATCGATGAGGGGGGTTAGAAAAAAGTGGGTAACTATTTAGAGTACAGGGTGCTCTACGATGAGAAATTTCACTGAATGGCACTGACAAAAGACTGGTACACGAAAATAGTGAAACTCTGAGTGTGGGTTGCTAACGTCTTTACGGGGCCATCTTTTTGCAGCAGGGAGCCGTTTGCTTAGGAGGCCATCATGTGGGCGTATACTTGGAGTTCTGACGGCAATCGTCCCACGTTTGATAACCACATCGAGCCGTCCAACGTACTTTTAAAGGCGTCTGGTGAATCGCTACTTCTAACTATGGCAGATTGAGGTCCGCCCGGGTGTTTTTTAATTGTTTTCAAGGCGGTGAAGTTTCATGTTTTTCCTTTTCTTTTTTAGCTTCTTGTTCAAGACTGTGAAGCTTCTCATTTCCCTAAAAGCTTTAAAGGACAGGACGTGACCCAGTTTTAAAATATGTCATCGCTGAATTAGTTCCACGCGTTTTACATTCTTCTGTAATAAATGGTAAATATTTCTTTCAAAGTGGATTCATTCAACTTGCCAGTGCTCGGGGAACAAGGTATTCATTTTTTAATACACTTGAATAAGTTTATACAGTTTTCTAGCTGTTACCCAAGGAAGTACAAAAAAATTGCTGGAGTGGACATTCCTGCCCACGAGTGAAGCCGTGCCAACCGTAAGATGCCAGGTGCGGCAGCCATCTTTCTAAGGGCATGATGAGCTGTTGGCGTTCGGCCATGGAGAAAGAGCGTTTTCCTCGCACGCCTAACGAGTTTAACGAGGCAACGTTTCCTGGTCAGATAGGGCTCAAAGTGCATCTTTGTGTTACTATTTTCTTTAGTAAGCCTTGAATTCAAGGCAAATTTATGGGAGAGTAAGTCACCAGTACTAGTCTCGGTAGATTACTTCTTCGGAAACAATTATCTTTTAATTTAAAACAATTGCATCATTTATACTAAAGCTGACTTCACTACTGCTGGCAAATCATTGCAGGAGCTTCCACTCCAGCAATATTTTTAAACCTCCTTGCTGTTACCCCGTGTTTTTCATGGCCCCTTTCTTCAATTAAAAAAAGGCAGATCCCACGCGTTGTGAACTCGGTTTCATGTGAAGCAGTTGGCGAGTATAGTCTAGGCTGAATTTTCCCGCAGTAGATAGACATGCCGGCCAAGAATAGACGTGGAGGGTAGACATGTATTCTCAATCATAGTAGCTCTGCACACATTGTACGCTAGTCAGGAAGAACGACTATGCTGATTTATCTAGGGTAACTTATGCAGTGATATAACACCAAAACTCACGTTAAATCACAGGCGCCAGTAGGGTCGAAACGAAGCACACTTTACGATGCATTGATCCACAACTCATCCACAACTTTCGTTAGCGTATTCCTCAGAAGCCAAGCTTGAATATAGCTAACTGAATGATATAAGTGTAAATGTAATACTTATTAGACTGCTATAAAAGCGGAGTTAGCACTGGAGCCACAGTTCACGTTAACCCCATGTGACGCCTGTATAACAAAAGTTAATATGTATTGCCTATTGCTTTGTTGTAGAATTAGATAGCCAGCGCTGCAGCCATAGCTGGCGGACGCTGCAGTTGCATCCGGCGACAGGCCTTTTTCCACCCCGGCTTAATGATTTGGTCTGGCTCTGTGGTAGAATGGCTGACTGCCACGCAGAATGCTTGGCTTTAATTCCTGCTCGTATTCTCATTTCATTTTTTATATGGGGGCACATGACGGCACATGGTTGCTCGGCAAAGTAATAAGCCACAGGCCTCTAAAACAGTGGCCAGGTTACGTTCGAGTTGTTGATATGCATAAGGTTTTCGACAGTGTGAAACAAGCAATCATGTTGGAGAAACTGACAGCAAGGTACCCCAGCCAAAACGCCTACATTATATCGACAGCTTTCTCCAAATCAGGTCTATCAAGTTCCATTGCAAAACACTAAGATGAAGCGCCGCAACCCAATACTTAGATGAGAGTGTACCCTAGGGATCCATCCTTGGACCTATGCCTTTTAATGCAGCCATGACACGATCGAGTGACATAAGGCTTCAGAGAGACAATGCGGCGCGTTTCACTATTTACGCTGAGGCATTACAATATGGATTGAAGCAGGTTGTCAACCCGGTGAGCGGAAAATGGAAACAAAACTTTAAGCAGTGATTTGCTGCCTCTCGAACATCTTAGACAACCTTGCACTGCAATTATCACCAGAGAATGTGGAACTGCTCAGCGTAGATGGGGAAAAAATAAACGATTACAAATATAAAGATTGCACTACACAACGGTGAAACCGATATCACGTACTCAAACGGACAAATCAGAATTTTCCGGAAAGTAATCGCTAGCTGCAACAGCCCACACTTTAAAACGCAAATGGAATCCGATGTTGCACAGGATCCGATGCATATCAAATAAGTATAGTGAGCATGACAGAATGAATTCCCAACAGATGCAGAAGCAGTGCCAGTCGCGAGGATCCTGTACGGGGCACCTGTGTATCATTTCTCCGATGGAGATCTCCCCGACATTAAAAATTGACACATGGCAACTCTTCGCGCGATCACTGGACTGCCAAGTCACGCACAGGACGGGGACCTGCTCAGGTCAGTACCTATACCACCGATATGAGACATCATAAGTGAAGCACGATTTCGTGCGCGATGTGAATCGGGAAGCACACCACGAGGAAAGCAGGTCATAGCATCGGGTAGCCGAGCTCTCGCTAGCCCTCGCGACGCCGGGGAGTGCACGCTGGCACGGACGGGGGAAACGCAGCCGTTCACTCGGTCATCACTCGAGCGGCTGCGTATCATCACGTATGGCATTCCCCGCAACACAATACGACTCCACACCCGGAATACCGTAATCCACATTTTGAGAGATGGGCAGCTGGCTCTCCTAGTAGAGCACTGATGCAGTATATATTAGCAGAATTGGAAGCCACACCAGATCGACTTCAAACTAACAAAGATGGCCTTACTCGTCAACAAGGAATTTTTAACAAAGTTTTCACCAACTCCGTGTACACGCCACACATACTGGACAAATGACTGCAAGCAAACTGACCCTCGATTGACAATACGCTTACGTGATGTGAGCTGTCAGACACTGTGCCGAGCAGACTTTAGAACAATAAATGTGGACGTATGAGCTTTCTCAAAAGGCGGACGGCACATTCCACAACTGCTGCCCTCCTACATGGCCGCTATACCGAGCCCCGCCATGGTGATCTAGAGGCTATTGGGTTCTCGGCTGCTGACCCGCACGTCACGGGATCGCATCCCGGCTGAGGCTGCTGCATTTTCAATGGAGGCGAAAATGCTGTTGGCCCGTGTGCTCTGAATATAGGGCGCACGTTAAAGATCCCCAGGTGGTCGAAATTTACGGAGCCCTCCACTACGGCGTCCCTCATTATATTGTTGTTGATTTGGGACTTTGAAGCCCACAACTCAATCAATAAAACCTCTCTACTGAATTCAATAAGTACCATCATGAAACGCGGAAAGCTCTCGCAATATACGGTAGTCAAAGTGACCTGCTTCGAGTGCTGTAAGAGAGGTCAAATAACCCGTGTGAAGGCATGACTAAAAGCTACTCTTCGCCATTTAACCTGATTACTCCTTTTTCATGTCAACCCCAACAGCGCCCAAGAGCTGTCCTTTGCTTTAATAAAGCTTGCATTAAATTATTCTTTATATTCGTCTGCTCCACGTTGACGCTGTCAGTTTTTTTAACGCTGTGGCTTTCAAATTACCAAGTCTGTTCTGGCCCTTCCTGGGAACATATAAACTTTCATTTTCCCGTGGCACGTAGCCACGCACCTTGACCCGTTATATACTAGTATTTGCCACATGTGTTTGGCGGAGAAGGTTTGACGACGTATTCGACAAGATTTTCACGTTAACCATGTCATAACCAAACCGTCACACTCCTCAGACCCGCTTAAATCCTATATGAATTTTGGTCCATACCAAGGTATGAAGGCGATCACGAAAGTACCCAGACGTGGTAGCCTGGATACATAGTTGGTAGATAAAAACCCTCACAGTGTCTTAGGCTCGTTAGGAAATACCTCGCATTTAATAAAATTTAGTTTAGGCAGTTGCATGGCTCAGAAATTTTTTATGCATGCTAGACAAAGCACCATTGTTGAACGCCCTGAGACTCAAGGTGGGGTATCGAGCGACAACCACACAAATCACCAGCTTAGCTCTATGGCATTGTTCCCATTGTACGACCAAATGCACTGCCACAACTTTGAGCCAGTATGAATACCGATGCATCGCAATCGAAAAACAATAGCTTCAACACACAGTGAGCTATATTGGCAATGACGTCAAACTCGGCAAACACAACCCGGTAGTGTTAATTGCTGAACCATGCAACTAATTTGTATGCACCCTTCCTTTATCGGATACAACAGCTATCAAATGCCTCCAGCAGGGTGGACCGGCTTCACCGTCGCCGGTCCAACCTGCATGCGTATCGGTGTTTGGATCGTTAGGCTCTACCACGAGACAATGTCGTAATATGCGAGCTGGACGATGGCTTCGCTCTTTTAATTAAAACTACAGCTCTTGATGTGCATCGCGCGTTTGCCGTGGCACGTGGCAGAAATGAGAGAGCGACACGATTAATAAGTTTTCCAGCACACGTAATAAATGAGAAGAGTTCCAGCTGCAATCGTAATTTTGCCGGGTCGACAAAAGTGAGTTTAGAGGGGTGGCTACGAGTTTAAGTTCGCAGTAGCTATCAAAAGCGAAGTGTCTACATGCACCTATGACATAAAAAACATGTTCGGGGTGTTCTGTAAACGAGGATAATTGATTGACATGTGGGGTTTAACGTCCCAAAACCACCATATGATTATGAGAGACGCGGTAGTGGAGAGCTTTGGAAATTTCGACCACCTGGGGTTCTTTAACGTGCACCGAAATCTGAGCACACGGGCGCCCAAATCTGAGCACACGGGCGTACAACATTTTCGCCTCCATCGAAAGTACAGCCGCCGGAGCCGGGATTCTATCCGTGACCTGCGTGTCAGCAGCCGAGTACCTTAGCCACTAAACCACCGCCGCGGGGCATGTAAACGAAGATAAGAAAACATGACCATGAGGACGAGTGCCGATTTGCGATCCACTATTTGACCCGAGAAAATGTTGTTATATAGCACGGTCGGAGAAAGCCAGGGTTTTCATGTGTGTTGGAGTTCCGCGTCCTTATAAATAATCTACGATTATGAAAGACGCAGGTGACCAAGGTGTGCTGGCATCAATATAATTTACACCTATAGCACGAGTGGTCACCTGTGAAGTGTTGTATAATTACTGGACAGTACATATACGTTGCCGTGAAAATTAAAGGCCTTTTCGAAAAGGGGGGAAGTCAGTATAATTTGCCTTTAAATGTAGATAAGGCTTTTTTTCAGTCTTATTTCGGCCTCTTCCTGTAAACCTCTTTTAATTAGCTGCTAAGCATTGCCATTAAGACTTCAAAACCATCGTTAATATCGAAGTGCTACTGCCTAACCTCGAGATTTAAGAACTCACCTGTCTCTCTTATGAAATACTTTCCTAGGGTTAAGAGCATGATATAAACTCTTCTTGAAACGCATTCAGCAGATATTGTTACGTGCTTTGTTGGACCCTCCTTTGCTCATGGCTGATAATGGCGCAAGTACGAGCTACTCTGCGTGTGGTTGGCATGAAAGTTGTGAAAAAACGTATATGGTGGCAGGCCGTGTGAGCGGCGTGGCTAGGACGCAGAGTAATTCAAGATGGCTGTCGTCGAAAAGCCAACGGTACGGCGTGCGAAGGCGGTATTCGCTCTCTGAAGAACTGTCCGCAGTCTATCGACTACAAACATGACGCAGTGAACACACAAGCTGTAGAAGCTGTGTAAGCAGGAAAATGGGTTTGGCACTGACCCCTGTGTGAATACTCGACTTGCTGCGCAAGCTGAAGAAAAATGAGAAGGAAGACAGGAAAGAGCGCATTTCCTGTCGTCTCATTTTCTTTCAGGTCCTGCGCCGCAGGTCGAGTTTTCAAGTATGAACCAACCAGTCTACAAAGAAGTATTGCCTGTGTGAATGCTGTCCTCTTAGAATGCATGTAGTCGTCCTCATGTGCTGCCTAATTTTACCAGCTGACATTTGCATGTGCTGCGGGCTTGTGTCTACACGCGTCGTGAGCAGGACATTCATTATCTCTTGGCAGTTTTCGAGTGCCATTCAAGAATTCTCACACTGTATAGACGTTACAAGGGCGGATGCGTAAGCGAATTGGCGAAGCTCGAACTAATCGGTGCAAGGATTGAAAACAGCGAAACCGCGCGATTCTCACGACGACTACAATGGCTTCTAGGGGTACCTAGGCCTAAGGAGAGTAATGCACGTTGTTTTTGGGTTGCTTTCAGACATTGCCAGGATTTGTCTAGTTAATGCTACAGGTTGTTGTTTCTACGTTGACTCTCCGGAAAGATAAGTTCTAGGTAAACCATAGACAATCCCACACACGAAACGGATGTCGGAACTTTATAAACAGTAGAAACGTATTGTATACCGGGCTTACCGGTATACCAGGCGTACCGTGACAGCGGGAACGAAGTGCGCGTGTGCAGATACGTTACCCATACCACCTACCGTACGGGCGTTATTTTTCGGATTTGACGTTACCGTGGTAGCTCAGGTGCACGTAGTGTACGTACAACATGGCGGCACTCTCGGACGCCCGCTTCGATGTGATTTTGGCGTAGTTGTTGAAAGATTCACTTTGTACGCAGGAAACGACTGCTTAAAGTGGCTTCGCTTGGCTTCAATCAGCTTTGATGACTGAGTATCACGGATAAGATGGCGCAGTTTTTGAGATGGAATCCCATTTCGAACGCGTCTAGGCCTAACTACAAGAGCCATGTAAACAATTCAGCAACATAAATGTTTTCGCGTTTGGTGCGTGTGTTGCAGGATGTTTTCTTGGAGCGGGCAACACTTTCGAAGAGGACGAAGTGGAGATAGGCACGCTCTAGAAAGGGAGAGCTTTGGCTCCATGCTGAATAAACGGGTCGTCTCCGTCTAATGTCTGCGGACCGGTTTTTTGTTGCGTTTGGTGCTGAAACCCAGGATCGAACCAGGGACCGACCATCATAAGTCACATAGTGTTCCTGGCATACTTGAGGGCGGTGTATATACTGGACGTGACGAATGTCGAAGACGCGAAGCCAGTCGTAGTGGTCACCCAAAAAGTGGCTGGTCTGAGACGAGTTGTTCAAGTACGGCGTCACCATGGACACACTGGCGCTGACGACATTGACGCACACGGCAGGGATGAGCATCGACGTGCTTGTTCGGCGGCTCCGCCTATTCCAAGATCCTGCCGCCAGAAATCACGTAGTCAGGCTGATGGCACTTCTTTCCTGAGGAGTCAAGTGAGGAGGTACTTAAATTTTTCGACGCGTGGTAGCTCGGTATTCTCGTGGATAGTAGCATCTAAATGGTCCCAAAAAACCTTCACAAGCTGGTATCTGGAGCTTGGGCAGTTGAACCGGAAGCGGATGGTGCGCTCTCACCGGCCCTGCTGCTTCTCCGGAGCTCGGAAGTTCTAAGTTGCTCGGCCCAGATCCAATGGCTCGTGGCTACGTTGTGGCTGCCTTCTCACGTTCCTGTATCCAGAACTTGGCTCGTGACACGGCTTAAAGAATATTTGCGTTGTACTCGTCTGCTGTTTCCACTCCATGATCCAGGTTTTCATCGTTCATTGCCGCCAGAATGACGTCGTAGAGCCTTGAAAGTGCTGCTTCTATATCCTTCGGGAAATCCAAGTGGCCGGTAATTTGGGAGGCATCAGGATCATGTTGCTGCAGCAGGTCCGATAACAGTGCTAGGGCTCGGGTAACACCAGCTCTGATCAAGCCGCGCTTCATCCGAAAATGATCAGCGGTCGCCATGGTAGTGACGTTCAGGGAAATCTCCGAAGGGGCGGAACCCGGGTTTCAGTCCCAAGAATGTAGTGAAATGACTCGTTGCCCAGACGTGAAGGAGAGACGTCCGTTTATTGCCAATTCTAGAGGCGAACTGCCCCGACCACGTTTGCGTGCCCCGATTTCCCCTCTGCTTCCTCTTCTTCGATAGAGTGTGGCACGATCCAAGTTCCTCCGTTATTATTTTGCAACAGCGTGGTTTATATTTACGTACTTTTATTATTACTAAAATAAACTTGCAACAATGCTTCACGCGATGGCATACGCAGTCGTTTTTTTTTCGTTTATCAACTTATAACCCGTGCGATAGGTGACGCCACCGTCCCAACTGGGGCACGTAAACCACGTAAACGCTATCCCGCTAAACAAGAAGACGCTGTTCACAACGAACGTTTGCTGGATGGTAACGCCGTTCCATTAATCTCTGCTATCACACCAGCGGTAAACTATAACTGTCTAATAACTCGCACTGAAATCAAGCGTTCACACTTCTAATCGAGTACAGTGTCGTCGGCGTGAAGCTTCCATTCGGTGTCCACTTTCAACCAGCTTCGCCTTTCCTGTTGCTTGGCATTCTCTTGTTATGCGTACTCGGGTCTTCAGCTCACCGCCGTCGCTTCGCAGTCATTTGTTGAAGGGCTAATTGTTGTCTTGTTTGTTTTTAGTGGACCAGTTGTGAATAGTGAGAATTACTCTTGTCAAGCCGGCGTTCGCGCCCATGTGCCATCTTTCCGGTTCTTCCTAAATTTCCACCTACAAATAATAAGCCTTTGTCTCGGCAGTTCATAACAGCGACAAGCAATCGGAATATTTATTTCTTGTTGCACCAGGAAAACATGTTTCATTGCACAGCCATCACCATCATCACTGTCCTGTCGATTGAAATAGACGCCGCAAGTGGGAGTTTGGTATTGATTGGATTGGTAAGGCATTTCTTAGATATCAATGCGCCACATTAATACTCCTAGCTTAAATACGAATTCGGAATGCCCTTTCATATTGCCAAACATTGCGCATAATACACTTATACAGGTAGTCATTAGAAAAGGCTTACCTGTACGTTCGTGACTGAATGAATAACAATCAATTGTTGGGTTTTTATGAACAAAACCACAATACGGTCACAGAAATAGTAATGAAGTGATCCGAAAGTTTCGACTTCCAGGGGTTCATTAACATGCTAAGTAAGCAATGGTAAGAAAGGCACAACACAGCCGAGAGAACTGGCAGTGTACTACAATACCATGTTAAGGAGATTTACAAAGTACAGCGTATTCATTCTTTCATTTTTTTTTGTGGTGGTACGTAAAAGAGAAGAAAGGGTGCAACTTCGAAACAGCCTGCTCTTTCAAATGCAATCCAGGCTTGCCCGAAAGAAAGAACCTACAAACACGACAGCGGTCGTCTGTCTCTCCTTTTTTTTCATTTACCATGGCAAGCACTCTAATGCGCCATCTGTTTTAAAGCGCCTTACAATGCCCCGACACGCTATTCTAACGGCCGCGCGTTTCCCACTGCTCGGAAAGAAATAACAAAAAAACGCCATCGCGAAGCCTTCGTATAGCTCGCTCTGTATACGGCGCATTCGCTTATCACGGCTCACTGTTTTTTTCTAGAAACACAACCACACTAACCGTATTTGCACGACCGTACAGGAAACTGTAATGGAGCTGCTAAGTAAGAAAAAAAATAATGTACTATCTCATATTCACTGCGTGTTCATGACAAAAAAAAATCACGAGTAAGTAATAGTGGCGCAAAGTCTGTGGTGGAATGTACGAGCAGAGAAAATAATTTAAGAACGACATATGGTTGCAAAAACCTAACTTACAAAAACAAAAGACAGTGCAACAAAAAGAGATGGAAGCACATGAAAGTGCTCACAATGAAGGGCGACTGCAGTGCACTGAAAGCGTGTTATCTTGTTTTGCAGATGTCGTATTTGACGTGAAAGTGCTAGCGTCGTCATGTGCGAGGAATCCTTTCAGTCTGGCTCAGAGAGATTAGCGCAGCTAGCGTAGAATATGAAAAAAAAAGATAGAAGTACGCAAATAACGTTGGCCGGTTTAGGGCATCTTCTTTAACATGTCTTAGGGTGAGCACGTCAAAATAAAGGGTCAGAATTCTGTGTTTGTCGAAAGAATTTGCGGCCCTGCGTTAGTAATGTGAGGAATATACCTAAAGAATCCCGAGACTCTCTCTCGGAAGTGCTAATCACATTCGCTGGAAGCGTAAGAAGACGCTACTGGAAGTTCTTATGATGATTACGATGACGATGTTGAAGGAGAGAGAAAACCCCAATAAACGTCGGGAGATGTCTAAATTAGCAGGCACCACCACTGCAAGAGGGAACAGAAATCCGGAACCCTGATAATCGAAAGGTGAAATGCAAAAAGAAGTTTATAAAGTATGAGATTTTATTGTTCTTTTTATTTATTTTGATATTAAAAGCGCTACGAAAGAAAAAGAAAGCGTAGGCTTTTATGGCTAGTCATTAAGGTAGAGCAGCACGCCGAGAGCACTTTTTTCCCCTAGGCAATTATAGTTGGATAACGTTGCTCCAAGAACTTCTCGTCTTGCAGCATGGGAGGAACTCCCATTTCTTGTGCTTTTTGAGGCAGTATAGAGCAGCGCCTATTACCTTCTACGACGACCATACTTCTTTGGCCGTATACAGCATCCATGTCGAGCTACTCTTTTGTTTTTTTTTTAGTTCTACTCGGGGCTGGGCCATATCGAAATACAAGAGTATGACGATAGTATTTCAGGGACACCTGTGAGTATTTGCATTTCCGCATCGAGATACATTTGAAAGTTATATTTGTATCACAGTAGGGGGGGGGGGGACTTCTAGGATGTATCGATTGTATCGCGTACTATGCAGCCCACGGCTATCTTGTTACAATATTTTATTTTCATACAAGTGAGCTGAAGTGTGTCACAAAAGAGGGTATGAAAGTTCTTTTTTTTTGTTAGTCAAGATAAGCAAAGGCGTGCCGCTGGTCAGCGATATAAGAAGGGTGGTGAGTGAGTGAGTGAGTGAGTTAGCGAGTGCCAACTTCCATTCATTGATGGGGGGAAGGATGAAAAAGGCAAAGCCATGTAGGCTAGCTGCCAGGCCGTGCTTCTCGATTACGCCTTCCGTTCGTTCCAAGATCTGAGCATGAATGCCTCTGTCGTTGCCATGGTTTCCCCTCAAGCACAGGATGGCGTCACCACTGGCTAGTAGAATCGCGAAGCCAATGTTGTTGGTCCTTGCCGATGGAAGCCGCTGTCTCTCAAGGTTAGTGCAGCACGCCGAATTTCGACACCTGCGTTGATACCTTTTTGAAACAGAGGCTTTGCAGCGCTTCGATTGAGTTCATTTCTCAAAGCGGCGGCACTTTCGCAAGCAGTTTTCATAGTCGCAGTGGAAGTGACTAGCCGAGAGCTAACTTTGGCGCTCTTTCAATGGTGCCCTTTCAGTGAGCCCTCCAGCGTGTCATGCTGCGTTCCTAATTTGCAAGTGTTAAATGGCTTTCTGCGGTACCGGGCTCCCCCACCACCGGATTCATCTTTGCCTGTTGCGGTTTGCGAAATGGGTGGTGTTAGCGGCATTGGTGATGACAATTTTATTGAAGAGTGTCCCTTTCAGTCCTGGCGACCGGAGCTTGCGGTAGTCTCTTGTCAGACGCTATGCGCAGCTTTCCGTGTTTCCACGCGTGTTTTCCTGTCACCACCGAAAACCGGAATTCAGGAAGCCGTTGTTTGAAGAGGGCAGTTTTGACATGTTAGGCTGCATTGCGGGTAGGTAATTATGGCTATAGCCTATTTGGGCAGAAGGATCCTAAGTCGCTCGGCCATGGCGCTGACTGGGCCGAAAATGGGCTGACAGGGATTTCGAAGATTGGGACAGACCTAGGCTTCTCGGCGGTGACAGTGTAGACCCATTTGAGCGTTGAAGCGCTTAGGTGCCAGGTGACTCGAGCAGGGATGCCACCGTGCAGCAGGACAAGCCGGCAATGTCGGCTTCTGCGGTACATCAGAATGGACAATTCGGGGAGTTCAATCCTCGCCCCCAATTTTGTCATGCTAATATTCGTTTAAAAGGTCATTTATTCTGGTTGACAAGAATTTGTGCTTGTCTGCATCGGCAGAGAGACTTTTTTTTTTGTTTCGCGAGCCTTGCAATTAGGCCGAACTAGCACTGTCTAGAAGACAGCCTATTTGAGAAGCTCCAGCTGCTTAAGTGCCACTAACACAGAAGCCTTCTCAGCGAAACATATATTATGCGCCAAATGAATCTGCACTTTTTCTTTATTCTAAGATGTTCGTTAGAGATTTGGGCGATGTTTGAACTGAGATATTACAAGCATGGCTCAATTTCTTGTCACCAAGTGTGTCGATGTCCAATGCTTAATACTATTTCTCCGAAATCATGTACTTTTAAGTAAAAAAATATATGTTATAATGTCACTATTACAAACTTACAAACTATGTACTTTTTAACCCTCTGCCATTTATAGACCTTTACACTCAACGCCTTCTAAGGGCCACCATAGTCCTGTCTGGGCTGTTGTTAGCGCGCGTGACCCCACAAGAAATGCACTGCCAAGACTGTGACGTTGGCTTTCGAACTCTCGTGCAACGGTAGAGAGAGGAGGACATTCTCCTCTTTGCAAAAAAGGTCCATAATATAATGTTTTACTGGCGCCGATGATTCTGTATCAATGGATAACTAAACTGGAAGCGTCAATGCGCTGCATCTCAATTTGCGACACTGTGTTGCACTTGGTAAACCTGTTTGCAGATTATCAGCGCACCCTATATCAAATACAATAAACGGAGCTTTGCACTTGTGGTGCCAAGCCTAAGGCAAGTGCGGAGCTTGGTATCCTTCATTTGTTTCCTCGGTTACAGCGCAACTCACATGAGGGTAATAGAAGGAAAGCGGACAACACCGCGCTGACTCAGAAATGATATCTTATTGAAAAAAAAAAATTGAAACATACATGTACCATGTATATACAACTTGTAATGCGCAGAACAAAGGAAGCATCAAAGAAGCGTTGAAAAAAAATGGTTTGAGATAATCAAGAGTGGCACAGGTGACTAGGTTGTTTCTCAGTTTTTCAGCTAAACATAGGACAGGTTACATTTGCCGGATTGTTGATAAACACTGAAGGTAAATGGGGAGCCACCCGGTCTGGTGCATGCGGGTACACCCAACATAGTTGGACTTCACCATCATCGCCATCGTCATGTCCGGAAATCGAGATAGTAGTAAAATTTACTCATAGAAAGCCGGTGAAACCCCCTACGAATATGTGCCGCTTCTCCCACCACTCCCGCTACTGACTACTCTCAAAACTCATTGCACTACGCCCACAATTGCTCTCGCCACTTCACTAACCTCATTGAACCGACTTAATGGCACGTCCTTAGTATTTCATTCCTCTGCATTCAATCCTACTGCACGCCACCAGCATCGATGTTTCATCAGTGCCTTCTAAGCGAAACTGGCTGATTTTTTTCCGTTGCACACACCAAGGTGTGCTGCGTAAAAATACGTCTGGATGGACGTGTTCTCACTGTAAAAATATTTTGGCCTATGATAAGGCGTTCCTAAGAAAACTGGCAGACCAATATAAAGAGAATGTGAGACCTCCAGTTGACTTTTGCATAGATTGAGCTTGTCTTTCTTTCATACTAGGTGTGCCATCAACACTTAAAAGACCGTGCTTGCAAAGGAAGGCGCACACGCGGCCTTTTTGCCTGGGGCTGCATGGCAGAACGGCCTCACCCCTCCCAGCCTTCTGAATAACGGAGGACTCACAAAAATCACATACGGGCCCTTCCCTCCGATCAACCATGTTTGCGCACGCCTACAGATCTGAGCTGGCCCGAAAAGCCTCGCACGCAGGAAGAACGGGAGTGCTGAACAATAAGAATATTATCAGTAAGGTAAAAGTAGTTTTTTTTGTTTACACAAGGACTGTCAAAGCTTCAAGAGTTTTCTCGATCCCTTCTTCTCTCTTTCGTGTAATATGCGTGTACGCATGTGTTGTTTAGCACACCTTTCATGTTCGCTCTCAGTTTTCATACTTCGTAGGCGTGAAGACATTGTTTTAGCAGTTCACTCAGCCTTCCAAATACCATTTTCGGTTTATCCGCGGCCGTTATACGCAAGCTCGAAAGCGGCGTCGTCAGGAAAGTAAAGCCGGAAAACGTTATCAGCGTAAGAGCGAGCACTCAGAGTGTACTTGGAAGGCTGGGCTAGTACAACGCCTCTTTGCAAAAGAATTCACGAGGACGTTGGGGCATCTCGTAGAAAACAGACAAAGAAGGAGAAAGAAAGAGAAGAAAAAAATACGCAAATTGTCACTCGCAACTCGACGAATGGCTATGTGGTGTTTCAGGCAGGCCAGATTGCAATGACATGAGTCGGCACTCTTGCGTACTCCTGGAGGGAGGGCTGTGTCGGGTCTTGAGTGAAATATGAGAGGTACCCAGGGCGCCTTTTTCTAGAAAGGCACCTATCACTTCACTGCCGTCGAACATCATGAAGTAGAAGTTCAATGAATAGTAATTTCTTTATAGCCATGCGACGACTCGTGTTTATGGTAAGCTCACAGCTGGCGCAGCTTATTTTTGTTATGTTGCAGTGCTCTATAGAAAGGTTTAGATTTTGTATTTAAACCACTGTGCGAAGATGATAGAACGCAAGCTTGTCATAAGAATGCAAAATCACTGTAATCGTGCACTGAAATATTTTTTTCATGGTGGTCTTGGGGGGAAAATTACGTATGACCTTAACCACTGTCTTTCTATCAATGTTTCGCCTGACAGTTCTTCAGCCAACGGTCTAACCAAGTGCTTATCTCTGCAGCCGACCACTGAATACATTTACTCGATTTGAAGCTAGGTGCTTCATCAAAGTAAACACCTTCCACAGCTGCGAACTAAAGAATATCTCGGCATTTCACTAAAATGTGCTGAGCAGTCACCGTCCTTCACATGCCTGATCTCACAAGGAACATTTTTGCAAGGATTGTAACTTCACGAACACTACTTCAACGTTTGTACGTAAGTTGGAGGCTCGTTGCAAACACGACATTATTAGAGGTACGCGTCACATAATCACATTGTCTTGAAGGCCTGCTTAATTCATCGCATTTTTGTAACGGAATGGTAAAGGGACTAAGAACTAGCCAGAAAATATTGTAGGATCTTAGTAAAAATAAAAAGACCAAGGAATATATTTAAACTCCGTCATTTTTTTCGCTTTCTGAGTAGGATTTATATTTTAAAGCGTACTTTAAAGCAACAAAAACTCGAGTAACTGTAAGTGCTTCCGCAGGCCGCGGGATCGAATCCCGGCTGCGGCGGCTACATTTTCAGTGGAGGCGAAAATGCTGTAGGCCCGTGTGCTTAGCTTTGGGAGCACGTTAAAGAACCCCGGGTGGTTGAAATTTCCGGAGCCCTTTACTACGGCATCTCTAATAATCATATGGTGGTTTTGAGACATAAGCCCCATATATCAATCTATCATGACCTCTTAATGCTACCTTTTGCTCCCGTAGGAAGCCTTTGCAGTTACACTAGTTAAAACCACCATGTGGCACAGCCAAGCGGAAGTGAATTGAGGCTGAATTTTTAAACATAGAGTAGATATCTTTTCTGTACGTAGTCTCGAAGCCCAAGACTCATGCGCACCAGTGCTCGAAATTAGAGTATCTATATTGTTGTGTAGCCCCGCGCAATTCTGCGCTGTTCACAAATTAAAATTAGTCGCACGGTGAGAAGCGGTGCTGCCGTCATGGCTGCCAGCGGACCAAGTAGAGCTGCAGTGTGGCGCAGGCGCTCTAAACCACCACGCTCGAACGCGAACCGCTCTTGCGCTCACTGTTTGCAGTGAGTGATGCGAGTTTTGATTCTCTGCAGAAGAAGTGCGTTCGGGCATAATTCTGCCTTGAACAACTTTCGTTTTTTCTTAAACTGTCAGAATTCCTGACTTTCTCTGAACAAGCGGAACGGAAGACGCCACCGCCCGGGATGGGGGACCATCCATCCAACGAGCCAGCGGGCCCTAGCCGTTTGCATAAGGATGAACTGAATGTGGCTGACCGCGTTGGAGCATCTGCTCGTTGTGATGATTCTACCGAGAGCTCATCAGTGGAAGAGGTGGAATCGAAAGCCGACTTCAGGACATCCCATACCCGCCGGTTGAAAAGGAAGCTTCGCAAGACGTCATCAACGGCGGAGCCACAACGGGCGCTAGACAATAGCAAGCGATGTTTCACCATCTCGTATGTACCCATCTCTACATCAGACAACCTGAACTCACTAAACAGGCAGTCATTGACTAATTATTTCGAGGGAGTTGTACCTGCTCAAGTGAATGAAATTCGCATAAATGGCAGGAAAAACATATTGTCAGTTGATGTGACAAACAAAACCATTCTTGACAGACTGAAGGCCGTCGCGCAGCTCGGAAGTATTTCAGTTCTCGCGTTCTTCGCTCATGGGAAAGGAACAATGACTGGCATGATAAATGACGTCGACGCTGATATCACAGACGCTGACCTCCAGAATCTTCTGACGTCGACAGTCAGAATTGTGAACATACGCCGCTTCGGGCAGTCTCGCTGCATCAAACTAGTATTTGATTTTGAAACTCTGCCCCCTAGCGTGAAGGTTGGATACGTGAGACATCCCGTACGCCCTTACGTGCCACGGCCTTTGCAGTGTCACAAGTGCTCCAAGCTGGGACACGTCAGCGCAGTGTGCAAAAATGAGACAACTTGCCAGCGGTGCGGCGGGTCTCATAAGGTGGAAGACTGCGATACTGCTGTTCCGTTGAAATGCCCAAACTGCTCTGGTACACATGAAGCAACGTCGAAGGAGTGCCCGAAGATCAAAGAAGAAATTCGTGTCCCGCGGAAGATGGTCAGAGACAACTCGAATCACAGAGAGGCTGTCACGTCCATCCGCCGACACAGACGTCGTCCAAAACGTAGGCACCAGTGAAAGCATAGTGGACATAGGAGTGATGCATCACCATCACCAACAGATGAACATACGCGTGCGCATTATTAGGCCGCTACACCCATGTTGTACGCACCACGTCCCAGGGATGCATAAAGTGGGCCAACGCCCGCGTTGCACGCCAATGCTTCAGATACTGAGTGGCCTTCGCTACCGACCGGAGCAATAAAAAAGACCACATCATGGGCTGCGACTTCAAAGAGGGCGGAAAATGATAGGCAAGACACTGAGAAGAACCAAACTATGCTGAAGCATCTACTAAAATCTATTCGTGCCATTCTCAGCGAGCTCCACACGCCAGGTGCGAAAACAGCAGTGCAGATCCTCAACGTGCTGGAACCGCTACTGCTGCCCCTTCCATAAACAATATGGCGAATTTCTTCGATGAACGTGTGCGCACCTCTGCTATAATGCAGTGGAACGCACGAGGTTTGCGAAGCCGATTGTCTGACTTTCGACAACAGATGTTTAAATACAAATTTCCGTTGGTTGTAATATGTGAGCCGAATATAATGTCGTCGTTTCGGATTTCCGGATACGTCACTTTGTGGTCACGTGATGATCAAAATGCGAGCAACGTAACTATTTGCGTACGTCGAGATTTAACGTACGTGAGACATGCCGTGGCTCCTCATGCTTCTAACGACTATAATTGCCTATCTATAAAGCACAAGCGACGTTCAATATCAATCATTGGTGGATACATTCCTCCTAGAAGCCACGTGGACTGTTTTCATCTCTTGTCTGTGCTGCAAGCTTGCCCTGGACCACATGTATTAGTTGGGGATTTTAATGGACATCATCCCATGGGGGGTTCTGCCTCAATGAACACCCGCGGTAAGGACATTGCCGATTTTGTGCTCAACCAAGGCCTGATGTTTATTAACGATGGCTCACCTACTTAATTTCGTCGCGCATAGTACAGCAGCTGTCTAGACGTATGTTTTGTGAGCAGAAGTCTCTTGCCTACCACCTGTTGGTTCGTAGACGTTGAAACACAGGTAAGTGACCGTTTCCCTACATATATACAGCTAAAAGAATTCCGTAGTTCGACTCCCCTGCCTGTGAAAAGCGTAGACTGGCCAGGATTCTAAGCTTCTGTAAATGCTCAGTGCGGGAACATTCAATCTATATCTGAAATAGAAAGCCTCATTGCATCAGCCTTAACATCGCATACGAAACTTGTGAATGTGTCACTACCAAGATCACAACTTGACGCACAATATGAATACCTTCGTGCAATTCGTCGCCGGGCAGAGAGAAAATACAGGAGGGCGAAATCACCATCTGACATATCTAAAGCACGCCAAGAACAATGACATGTATTGCGACACATCGATAAGCTCGATAGGCAACGGTGGAAGGTATCTTGTGGCTCTCTTGATCCCAGAAAACCCCTGTCTCGAATATGGCAAACTCTTCGAAGCCTTCAGACACCCACTCAACAGTTGTTCCCTTTCCGAGCTTTGGCTCTAAAGCAAGGTCGACCTGAAGTAGAGAGTGCAGAAGATTACTGCCCCTTACTCGTAGGTATATCCTCCTCATCGATATCACCTTCGTGTTTAGCCTCACCGCCATCCAGCGACGATCGCCTCGACTTACCATTCCCAATGCACGAACTCGACGCCGCGATTTCTGCGTCCCGACGGTCGTCCGCACCAAGGCCTGACGGAATTACTTATTCGGCTCTATCAACTCAGCCAGGAAGCAAGGCAGGCTTTCTTGTAGTTCTACAACTCTGCGTGGGAAACAGCAACAGTTCCAGGGAGTTAGAAGGGCAGTCGTATAGTGGCCTTAATGAAACCAGGCAAGTGTTCACACGAGTTGTCTTCTTATAGACCCATTGCCCTAGCCAGTTGCATCGGTAAGGTGATGGAACGCATGGTGCTGGCAAGATTGGAATGGCTGCTGGAGAATAATGTCGGCTTACCAGATTTTGTAAATGGCTTCTGTAGAGGTCGATCATTTATAGACTGTGTTGTAGATCTAGTTTCTTCTGTTGAAAAGGAAAGACAACGTCAGCGATTGGTAGGGGCAGCAGATATAAAGAGCGCGTACGATAGCGTCTACCATGAGGCCATTCTTGACGCACTTGAAGACATCGGCGTAGGTGGCTGACCACACGCATGGATAGTGAGCTATCTCAGAGGACGTACCATCTTTATGTCGACATCTGACGGTGACACGGCCAGGCACCTCGTAAGCCGTGAAGTTCCGCAAGGCGGTGCCCTGAGCCCCATGCTTTTTAACATAGCACTCATTGGCCTTGAAGCTGAGCTTCCCGACGTTGTCAGAATCAGTGCGTATGCGGACGACATATGCATACGGGCATCTGGAGGAACGCGACCACAACTGCGAGCAAGGCACATCAATAACATCTAAGTACTTACGTCGTCAGGGCCTGGAACTTTCAATAGCAAATGTGCTGCATTGACATTTACGAAGAAATCAATGTTGCGGTACCCAATCTTCGGTCACGGAGCAGTGATTCCCGCGGTTAAGCACCACCGCTACTTAGGGGTCGTGATAGCAACCTGTCCTGGTCAGAGCATGTGACTGTGCTGCGAAACAAACTAATCAGTTTTATGTATGTTCTTCGTGTTATAGCAGGACTGAGATAGGGCCCTTCAGGGAAAAGCCTGCTGCAGTTATACAAGGCATTGTTTGTGGGCGATATACGGTACAGTTCACCTGTAATTTCCATTAGCGGGCAACGTGCCTTCGTACTTTAGAAAGCCTTCAGGCACGAGCACTGAGAATATGCCTTGGCCTGCCACGGTGCACGTCAACGTCTGGCACTATAGAGGAGTCCCGCACCTACCCTATACAGGTTTACACGTCCTGTGAGCCACTTCGAGTGCACCTTTGTCTGCTGACCTGACATGCGCAGCACCCGTTGTCTTCGCTACAACTGGACCGACCGGGCTGTTCCTATTCGCGATGCCTCGATACGCATAGGCACATGATCAGGCTTTGCACCTGCCATAATCCCTCCAGTGCCTCCATAGACATTGACTAAATCGCTGGTGGGCCTTCACATACGTGGTATTTCGTATAAGTCGCGTGTTTCGTATATTGTCCTCAAGCAACTCACCTTGGCACATTTAGATGACCGATACAGTGACTCTGTGCACATTTACACCGATGGATCCGTAACTTTATCCACCTCAGCTGCAGCCTTCGTGATCCCTCAACTCGGTATTTCCCGACAGTACAAATTAGATCATAGGTCATCTTTGACAGCTGCAGAACTTGTTGCTATACAAGAAGCCATAAAGTTTGTGAACTACCAAGCACCGCGTAAATGGACGATTCTGTCTGATGCAAAATCAGCACTTCAAGCTATCCATTCTTGCTCAAAAAGAGGCGAATTTTACGAGATAGCGTTAGAATCGTCCAAGCATTTCACCTGACACACAGGAGCTGTCACTTGATTACACTCCAATGAATTCCTGAACATTGCGGCCTGGTTGGCAATGAAACAGCCGATAGCGAAGCAAGAGCGGTCGTATCCAACGCTCCTATGTAGGTCAAAGTGCTGTATTCGCGAAGGGACGTCAACACATTCTTGAGATCACTCATGCGCGAATGTGCTGCCACTTACTGGTCGCTACCAGATCACCGGAACAAGCGCCTGCGAGAAACGGACCCCGATATGACTTTTCGTCTTCCAGATAAAATCAGCCGAAGACATGCTAATATACTGTACCGAATTCGCCTGGGCGTCGCCTTCACTCGCCACTACACCCACCTAATCGGCCGTGCGGACAACCCGAATTGTGAACGCTGCCAAGTGCGCGAAACGATAGCTCACATATTTTGTGACTGTGCATTATATGTGGCGCAAAGAAAAATGCTAACTGCAACGTTGGGAAGCATCGGATGAACTCCATTAAGTGAAAGCCACATATTGTCAGAAATGAACGACCAAACAGTGTCAAAAACTGCTACAAAGGCTGTTCTATATATAGGCTTTATAAAAGGCACTGGACTAGAAACTAGACTGTAGGGTACTACGCTAAGTGGCTACTGTACATACGCACCACCTCTTCTTGTCCCCATCATCACCCTTCATCTCTCTTTCCTTCCCCTTTCGCTTATCCCCTGTGTAGAGCAGCAGGCTAGAGTGAACTAGCTCAGGCCGACCTCTCTGCCTTCTAATAAATTCTCGCTCTCACTCACTTGATTCGCTGCAGATCGAAAAATTCTGGTTACAAATGTTGCGCTGCACTTACCGCTTCGCCATTCTGCGATTAGACTCACTGAAAGGTAGGGTTTCCAATAGGCAAAAAAAAGGAAGAAAAGGCAACACATAAATTGATTGTCTGTCCCTTTGGACGCGCATATTCTGGAAACTGGACACTCTACCTAACCATAAGCAGCATAACAGTGTCCCAACAGAGCGGGGAAGTTGCCATGGTATATCTGCAGCTTGAGCGAAGAATAAAGTTCATATAGGGAAACAGAAATATAATGCGCAGATTCAGAACTGCATAATTTCTTAGCGGAGTACTATTTGCCAACTTTGTATATACCATAGTCAGTTATTACATGTCATGTAACGGCAATGACACAAGAGGAAACTGTACCCTATACCTGCAGTACGGTACAAATGCAGTCATGCAGAAAAAAAGGCGAGGAAACTAGATATCCCTGTGATAGCGGTTTTGGCGTTCGAACCTTAACTCCACAGTGGCCAAGCGGCAAGCATTTTGATCAGTATAGGTGGACACGGTGTTCTTTTTAGATTGTGATGCAAGAAAAAAAGGGCACAGTCTTCGTGACGGGAAGGCACACAGACCATAAACAAAGGGACCGCGGTATATTCACAACCGCGTAGCAAAACATACATACAGAATAGATGTATGAAATAGATTTTCGAGTGTTGCAAACACTAACAAAGCTGCCTGGGTCTTTAACAATGCGAGAGAGGGACTCGCCACCTGATTTCAGTGTGATACGTAGTATTGTAGTTCGCATGACTTCTGAAAGAGTTTCTTTGAAGTCTCGCGGTATTTTCTTCAATTTTTATGTGATTCCGTCGTTCTGCATGCGCTGATTGTTCAACTGTTGTAATGTCATAAAGTCTATACAAGCAGAAACGAAATGTTTGCGTAATAGTACGAGTGGTTGAATATTTGAGGTGTGACCGAAACTGTCTCCGTGCGTTGATATTTTCATGCATAAGTTAGTTCAAAACCTTTGCTCCTTTCGTTTTTGCTGCATACAGAACGCGAGTTTTTGTACAGTGAAGTTGGTTAAGAATGAATGAATGGCTGTGACTTTAATTGAAAAAAGGAAGGCTGGTGTGGAGATTAGTTGGACATTAAGGGCTGTGCACAATAAACAGTGTCCTGTAAAGAAAACATGAATCGGTGACGGTAATCTGTAGTAAAATGGGATTTTAGTTTCAGGTAATTAGAGTAATGTGTCAAAACTCACTGACGTGACATATTATACATTGAAAATGATTAAAAAAGAACACAGCATCAATGGCCAAATTATTCTCCTCATTGCACGGAACGCTAAGACGCGTACTGCTGGGGGTAAGTGACTCCGTTAAATAATCTAGGCTTGATTCGACAGCACCCCCAATTTCGTGGTGCAGTACCTTATCTTGTTTGGCCAATCTTGCTGTGTTTTAAGAAAAAACAAACATACACACAAAAAACTAATAGTTAGCGGAGCCAATAAACTGAGGAAGTAAATTTCCTGCAAGTCGAAGTTTTCCCTAATGACGTAGCCCAACGCTCAGCAACAGCTTCAGCATGGAGCAAAAGAGAAAAGAGCAAACGTGCGATTTTTCCACTAGAAGCAACGCCCTAAACGTTATCAGGGGAGCTTGGAACGAATGAAAAAGAGACTGTGCCTGAATGTACGGAGAGGCGCAATTAAGGTCATTTAGTTCGCATTAGCGAAGACCCGTGTAAATCCGCAAAACGATGTCGTTGATATACCCACCTCTGGTGATATGAGGAACAAGGTATATCTGGAAGAGGAACTATGAAGGCATGCTGAACGCATGGTTGTACGTGGATAAAAGAAAAGAAAAGTAGAAGCTGCTGCAATCCTAATTAGGCTTGAAAGTTTCTGATGTCCTGTAACGATGTTGAAAGTAATGTAAAAAAAGGGTAAGCCTGTTTTGTCTCTAAATTGGGTTATCGTTTTTGTCGCAATTGAAGGCTGACAGTCCTAACCATAATTCTGTCCTGTAATCTTAAACTGTTCAAGAAACAGCACGGCCTTCTTTTTTAATAGCAAAGATATAATTTTAAAGATGGGTGCAAGTAGAACTTGATCCTATTTTTGGCACGTGGTCAATGCCCATAAATGCTTATTTTTTAACTACGAATAATTCACTTGTGAAGAAATTCAAGATATGCCGATGGCAGCAAGGCAGTATTGTGCCTCCTTTAGGAGCTGGATTATTTTTTGGGCAACCCTAATATAACAGTGATAAGCCATAGCTTTCACATAAATTACTTGGTGTTTCTCTTGAACACATTCTTGTGACCCGGCTGGAGCAATCGACGTACTTGCTCCATAAATAATTACTTGCTCCATAAATAATTCATTGTCTGGAACCACAGCATCAAAATACTGCACGAAATTTTTTGGAAGTGTGTAGCGGGTACCAAGCTTCTCCAAAGAATGACGAAGGATGACATAGTGAATGCTCCTATATTGCACAAATTTTACGATGATTTATGGTGGAGTAAATACCCCGCCAGTGCGCCTATAGCAGTTACACAAAGACTGTTTCAAAAGTGATCCGAAATCTCACTCTTCCAGCTTTTGCTGGGACTAGTGACTAGACGTTTCAATATTGACGCCACTAGGTGAGGATGAAAAAACATCAATAAAATGAAAAAAAAAACTACTGTTTACTACGAGTGAGGAATCTGCAGTGTTTTTTGAGTGCTCCTTCAAGACGCAAAAGGCTGAGTTGAAAATACACTATGGATATATAAACAACTCTTGAAGAGGAACCACAAAAAAGAAACGTTCTTAACCCGGCTTCTGCTTTATTCTGGCTTCAAGCTTTGTTTGACTTCAGCTCAGCGATGCGGCACAAATTGCGGCGCCAGCGCTTCGCAGGCTGGCTTTGTTTGCATTTGACGAATATTTATTTCTGGGGTTTCCCTGTTTGTTTGCTCTTTTACGCAGTAGTGCGTTTAGGCACAGTACCTTCGGCGCACCGTGCGGTAGTTCGTTTTCCACCTGATGGATGCCACGCAGCCAGCTTATGCGCCAACGCGCTTTTCGATTCCAGCCATAACTGCACGCCTCTTTGCTCGGCCGGAAATTCGTATCGTCACTGTTTTATTTTGTTAACGCCCACCTCGCTGAATACATTGCTACCTCTGAGAGTAGTATGGCGTATGCTTCCAGCCTCTTGAATGCGAAAATTCTCTCCCAGTCTTAACACCTGCGCATTTCATATGTCTTTGTTTTTTGGAACCGAATGGAAATGAACAGCTCGTTTCCGTAATCCTTCTCACAGTAGCGTACCCATCGCGCGCCTAATCGTTAGTCGGTCTTTCTTTTAAGGCCCTCCTTGATATGACTGGATTAGGAGATCATCATGTACAAGTTATGTGAGCACGTGTACGCGTAAAGAAAAGAGAAACGGAAGAAACAACAATGTCATCATGACAGACACAAGCAATTGATAGTTCAGGCTCCATAATATGAAAAAAAAGGTCGGAGGGCACTCTAAGCAACACAACCGTTAGCACACTACGCACTTCTGGCCCTTTGACTGATTAAAAAAAATGAAGTTTCAAAGCACATTTGGGTAGTCGTACGCGAGTGATCTGACTGTGTTTGAAAGTGGTTAATTCATCAGAGCTCTATGGCTCCAAAACGAGAAGAGGAAGTATGTAGGTCGTGTCCCTTCTTCTTGATCATGTAGTTCTTCGATTATTTTAGTGGCAGGGCTTAGTTTCTATTTTCTGTACATTTTTCACAGCCTCTGGAGCACTCGAATGCTACCAGTTGAATGTGCCAATAATAAAACGGGACAACACTTTCAAAGCACGGTAAGCGAATGCCCAATTCTATGGAACGTAATTTCTTATCCGATACGCACCGACGTCGAATTGCCGATTCAGCGATCTAGCACGTGCTGCCACCATCGTTCGTGCTTTTTGTTTCGACGTTGTAATGCACATCAAGACTAGAGGGAATGCACATGTTGTGCACTGATATCAGTACTGTTCTACTAAGTCACCATCTATGCAATGGGGGGAGCTTCTGGCCTTGGAACAGTTTTTACAACGCGGGCACTGTAATCGCGATTTTTGTTTTCGTGGAGCCAGGTCACCTTTTGAACAGGAGAGGTTTGTATGCATAGGGAGATTAGACGCACGCTCAGGAAAAAAAAAAAGTTATGATCCTCACGAACAGCCTCCACAACTACAAGCGGGTATGGGGCAAGCATTGCGTAGAAAACTTTAGCCATGCAGAGTATAGCAAGAAAATTGGAGAAAAAAGCGAACATGACGAAAAGTGACTTAGAGAAATAAGGTGCCAAGCAGACCCGAGTATAGCATAGCCGTTATTACGACTGGGGTAATTAGTCATAACAATGGCTATAGTCAGTACCGAATTTCGATCCTGACCAAAGCCATCCAATTCTCAGTACGATGATAAGCAGAGGAGCCGGTGCTGATAACTTGAACGTTTATTTAGAGAATTTTGGTTGTTAATGGTAGCGTGATACTACATGGATCAAGTTAGCAGACTCTTGGGTGTCTCGGCCCTTGCAGTGTGGCAGCTTGGGATAGTCGGTATGGCATGACGATAGTTATAGCGCGAGAACAAAACGACGACCCAGAGACAAGAAGGACACGCGTTTTATTTTCCCAAGATTTCCTGCAGAGGAAAACAATTGCGTGCAAGGTCCTGACCAGGGCCATCCAAGTCTCGGGGCGAAGAGGAGTGGCGGAGCCCAGGGCTGAGTACAGGAAAACAGTACAGTATATTTGTTGAACGTAGCACGATGCTAACCTAATGAAAGCAGCAGCCTCTTTAGCATCCCGGTGCTCATGTTTTATCTTTACCATTGCTTATGCATGCTTATCATTCTTCGCCCCGACAAAAGCAGTAAGTCGCATGACCATCAAATGTGACTTTTGAGCTCCGTATAAATGAGGCCAAATAACGAACCACTGTTCGGCAGCAAAAAGTAGGAAAATAGGAGGAAAAGAACAGCAGGGAGGTTTACCAGTCTATAGGCAACCGGTTTGCTACCCTGCGCATGTGAGGGGAATGGTGGATATGAAAGATAGAGATAGAGAGGGAAGAGAGATAAACACAGCACATCAAGCAGCACACACGCGCACACTCAGTATAGTCCAGTCTTGTCTATCGCGGTGCGTGACATTGCTGTTACAGTCGCTTGTTCAAGTCCGTGTCGCGTAGGAATTTCAACAGTGCTTTTGTCGCCTTCTGTTGCAATGTATTCTCTAGGGCACCTGAAAGAATAGTGTTCACAGACAATTGGCTGTTGTCGATGCGCGCAAGAACGGACGCCAGGGAGTGTCTTTGGATGTCATACAACGGACAGTCGCACAGGATGCGGTGTAACGTCTCTTCACAACGACATGCATCACAGAAAGCGTTGTCGGCCATGCCTATGATATATGAATAAGATTGTGTAAATGCCACCTCTAGCCATATGCGATGAAAAAGGGTGGCTTCTCTTCGGTCGAGCCGAGTGGGCAAGCGGAGAGGCATCAATGAGTAGAGGTGGTGTTGACAACTAGAAGCAGGTATGGGGCAAGCAGTGCGTTGAAACATTATGCTTTCAGACATTACGTGTGGTGTATCCTCGTTGCTTTGGGATATCTGTTTCGTATAGACCACGCGACACACAGAATAAGCAGTACCTGTCTTGCGATAGCTCTTTAGCTTTCGATTTTAGTCGAGACACCCAGTAAACACCTCAGATTTCATCAAAACGAGATGCTTCCTCTTGCGGGTCGACACTCCCCGCAAGAATATGAAAAAGTTCTCAGGATGCGCAAAAGGTGTCGCCTCCACCTCAGTAATTAACGCCAACGCTCGCTCTATTACTACCAGTTGCCTTTGAGGCTCGCAATAGGGCGGACTTGGGTCCTTTGCTCGAAAGAAGAGCGGAAATCGAGAAGCACCATCGCACACAAAAGCACGAATGAGTGCGAAAACTACGCGAAAGCGCTGCCGCTGGCTTCGGTGGCATTTATCTTCCTGGAAAGAGAACTGCTGTGTAAAATGTTTCAATTTAAGTGCTATAATTATGACCTAATATGTTCCAAAAATAATTTTACGCCGTTGGGCTTCGAACCAATAACATTCGAATGATGAGTTCGGTGCTATGACAAAGAAGCGAATGCATAATTAGTAATAGCGCTTTCTCGCGATAGCATTTCACGGTTTGTTTTTGTTTAGGCCTGACATTTTACTTCGGTATACTCACCCCGTCCCTCCGGATGTTTAAGTGAGGCGGAGTGAATAAAAATTATTATTTTTTCAATATATGTTTTATATACCACCAATATTTCAAGAATCATTACAGAGTAGGGAAAGTGTAAATTCACATGTGAAATACACAAGAGGTTGCGCAAACAACACAATTCGCGCTCAATATAAAAAACAGAAACCTAAAAAAATAGTTACACACACCTAATAATTTTACCAAGCGGGCAACAGGGACAACAGTCAACAAAGCGGCATCACACAGCTGATCTTAAGAGTTCCGAGAAAAAGTTTCACGTAGGTTGACAAACAATAAACTGCCCTTGGGCATTCTAGTCTCGAACTAATAATGTAAAATAAACAGAAGCTAAATACATTGTTAGGAGAGTAAAATTTCTCGAAGCAAATATATGCTCTTGTAGCGTTTCTCTTGCAGGGGGGAGATGGAACAACAAGAGAGAAGGCAGAGAGGTTAACCAGGCACATGCCCGGTCTGCTACCCCAGTTTCTCTTGAAGAGTTACATGCAGCAAATGACCTGGGACTTAGCTTGTAACCATTGCGTAAAATTAGCAACAGAAGTTCAGTCTGTGCACTTTGGCACTGTTAGACAAAATAACGAAGCCAGCCCGCAGAAAAAAAATCTGTCGAGGAATCGTTGCACATCCCACCACTGCAGAATTAAACGCACAGATTTTCTTCGTGCATTTTCCAGTGTAAGCACGTTCTCGTTATTTTGTAGAAACCACTCAACACAAGCATATTTCAATATTTTTTGGACAAGACGTGTGTCGGCAAGATATGGTGTTTTAAAGGTGGAACCGATCAGCAATCGTTTAAGCAGAAAATTCGTTCAATTTTTTTTAATTTGTTGTGTATGCTCGCTCTAGCTAAGGACATCGCTTATCTTAAAACCAAGTATCCATACAGTGAAACTGTCCATGTCAGGACACCGTTGATGCTACAAGAAAGGGAAGGGGCTGATTTCAGATTTGTTATGTTGATATAAACCAATTTTATCCGTGTTTTACACCATTTTTCTTTATGAGTGCCACTGGGCCACTCCCTACACATTATGACAACGTTTTATTTGATCATTTTTAGTTTTGATTGCGTGATACTCCACACAGTCATCTGCAATTAGCCTAATGCGGGTGTCCATATGATAACGTATGTCGTTTATATACAAAAAGAGCAGATGGGTCAGTACAGAACCCAGCTGTACACGAAATAGCACGGGGGGGGGGGGAGGAGTATATTTGATACGTAGTTGTTAGGCGGTGCGCATCATAATGTTATAAAAGTTAATATTAAAATCGTGAATCCAGCGCGTTAGCGCATCTTCTGCTATTAGGCATGTTAATTTATATATACGTATAAGGTATAGAACGTGACCGAAAGCCTGGGACAAGTTCATGATGATTACATCAATTCGTGGTTTACTGTTACATCTTTAGGAAAGTCATGAAATGTTTTTACGAATTAGAAAACAGTCGATGAGCCACTATGAAAATTATGATGGCTAGAGTGTAATATACTATTAATTTTGGCAACTTATGTTAGGTGTTTTTTTAAGGACAATGTGTTCGGGAATGCTGTAGGCTTGAGCGCTCAGATTTGGGCACACCTTATTGAACCCCAGGTGGTCGAAATTTCCGAAGCCCTCAACTACGGCGTCTCTCATAAACATATGGTGGTTTTGGGACGTTCAATCTCACACATCTATCAAATCAATCTAGGATAATGTGTTCAAATATTGTACACTAAGTAGATGTTAGTGAGCTGGGTATGTAGTTAGAAGGGAAAGAAATGTCACCACATTTATGCACAAGTTTTTGAAATTTCCCAGTCATCCGGATGATGACCCATGCGAAGTGACTTTAAGGGACGTTGAAGAGAAACAATGACTTGGTTTAGATTGATAAACTGCACTCTAAGAACGCTAACGCCAGAAGCGTAACTGTCATAGGTTCATTATTAGCGGTTAAAATCAATGTTGAAGTTTCATTTTTATATTTCCCTCCAGAAATCAAACTTTGAAATGTGTTTTTTCATATTTGCGCGACATTGACTTATTGAACTTGTCCGAAACTTCGTATGCTGGGTCTGTGGCACATACATATGACACTGCGTTTCATATTTATCGAGTTGAAGCTATGTAGGACCCAGTAGACGTCTTTAAAATTGACTGCGTCATGGTGTTTGGTGCGGGAATCTGACGATGGCGTCTCCACACGCGCTTTCTTTTCGCGCGTTTTTTTTTCTTCACAAGCGTCATGTCGCGGAAAGAGTGAGGCTTTCGGGATTGTGAAATTATGCTTTGCCAATACGCAAAAAAAAGTTTGTCCCCATAGTGTTCCTTTAGGTATAAAACCTGAAAAAAATTAGCTTACGCGTTCAGCGTGCTGCTTTAAAAAGGCATATGAAACGTAATTTGGACTAGTGGTTTTCTTTTCGTCAAGGTTCGGTAACAGCGGGAACACACCAGCATGGCAAGAAGGGGGCTTCTAAAGATTTACCTGCAATATTTGATCTTAATGTACAGCGTTTAAGAAAACCATAATCAGCAGTGTAAACAGACTGAAAGTAGTTGGCAAAAAGATGGGCTGTCTGTTTTCCACGCGAGGTAGGCGCACGTGCCTTGTCCGCAAGCTTTACACTTAAGCATTGCCGTAACTTTTGGGGACTTTTTAACAAACCTGCGCTAAGAGTAACTGAGGGAGGATATTTTCGACATATTCACTTTATTATTGAGGAACCCTGATAGTGTTACATATGCGACACAATACGGGGGAACAACTAGGCACAATTCGAAAACTGGTGAACATTTCTGGTTTTCCTGAGTTGTCCTATTTTACGCTTCGTGTGAATTATTTCACGCGTGGTACATGGATATTTCTCTTTGACGGTTATTTGAAAGGACGGAACAAGTGTGTCCATTCAGTGCCTGACAATATGTGTTTTTTTCCTCATATCCTATCGAGTGTTCCTGTGAGAATATGTCTCTGAAATTGGGAAATTCATGATCAAGGCATGTCGTAATGTCAGTGTCATCCGCTCTCTTAAATGCAAGTACCCGTTTTACTTTGTTGAATTCTTCATTCTTAGTAAAAACAGCGTGAAAACAAGGACTAGACAGATAAAATATGACTAGCACTGTCTCGTTCTCGTTATTGCGCTATTTTTTTAACTACGATTGTGCACCAACAAGCTTCGTTCACATGCTTATCTTGTTCAATTGTCATTGCGTGATATGACTGACGAGATAACTCCCGCAATATCTCTCTGCCTTGGATATATATTATGCTTTCTTCTTATAATCTTGGAAGACAAGGCCGTTTTACTTGTTCGTCTTCATGTTAATGACTGGATTACTACAGGTATCGCGCCCATGCTCCTGAATACGATGCATAAGATGTGTCATCATGATGATGGTATGTTTTCTAATGAAGAAGGTAAATGATGACATATACCTCTCTTAATATACCTGTTTTAGGACTCAAACTTATCAGCGCTAGGCAGAGAGCATATTTTAAGCCTGATGCGAAGAAACGAACATATTTCGCTTTCAACGCGATTTAAAGCTGAAATAGCACATTCGACCGCTGTAAGGAGGACGGACATAAAGATCTCTCAGAGAAAGGCTTTCAACCTGTAGACATTATGCTTCTTACATTCAGTACAATCACATAACAACAGAAAAAAAAACATAACGCTGCTTGCATATGAAAAGGAGGCCCTTCACAGGCGTTTCCGACGCGAAGCTGCTCCACTCTTTCTGACACGACTCGGTGGTTTCGAGCGCGTCGAGGACTCCCCGTTAACGAAGTGCTTGCGATATGAGGCAGCCCTCTGTGCGTAGTTAATTTAAACGCGAGAATATGGGAAACGTCGCAGCAACTCTGTGTAGGGTTTTCGTGCGAAAAAGCAGGCTCTAGCTAACTAAAATGCCACGCTTCGAAAGCTTGTAACACAACCAAGCATAAACTATGAAAATTTCTACTAGCGACATTGAAGTCGAGACTGTCCTACTTTAACGATGTCTAAACAAGATACGAAACGCCGTTTTGTTACTTCATTCATTAATTCATTCTTTTTCTTATACAATGTATATCAGGAGAAGTTGGTGTTAATGCTTGGTGCTGGTTACTCCTCTTCTCTTGCATAATAGCTGTCGTTACAAAGCAGAGAGAAAGAACAAAGCACGAAGCCATCATAACCTTTGCATGTTCAGGGTTCAAGCTATGAATTTTGTCTGTGACGTTCCTGTAGCGCTGGTGGCGATAGGCACAGGTGTAGGTCACCTATAGTTACAGGGGTTCGCAAACTCTGTCGTTGTCCTCCTCACATGACAATGCTTTGAAAGACTGTACATCGAGCACCACTTTTTATTATGTGCAAGCTGACACCACTTTTGCGGGTGGTTCTTCACATGTGTTGTTGGCGTGTGAGTTACTGTTAACTACTACAGGTGCCTCAAAGGATCATTCATTATCAAGTACCTTTGTCATCAGGATGAAGTTGTGCAAGAATAAATGTCAAGAGCCCAGTAAAAACTGTAATGAAGAATTCTGCGTGGTAATCAAGTATTCTACCGTAGAGCCACGTCAGATCTGGAAACTGCTTCAAAAAAAAAAAAAAACGCCCGCTGCAGGCGCAAAGTTGATGAAAAGTAATTTGTGGTTGCAGCACTGGCTATCTAACTTGATAAACATTGCATATATAGTACTATGTTACTGACGTCACGTCGGGCTAGAATGAATTGTATGTTTAACCACCATCCACTGATCCACTGAAGTTGGTCTGCGTAGCGCTATCCCGGACTATCATGCTCGCAAGCACAAGCGCTATAGATAAAAGCCTACTGACTCTGGTATTCTGAATACGTATCTTGCTTTTCGCATTGTTAAGCAACTATAAACAACTGATTATACAAAACATATGTTACTGTTTAACATACGTCTATGCGCATAAGATTTGTGCGGTACACCGTAAAACTTCGCGGGACGGATGGATGGATGGACGGATGGACGGACGGAAAGACGTGCGGACGGATGGATGGATGGATGGATGGATGGATGGATGGATGGACGGACGGACGGACGGACAGACGGACGGATAGACGGGCAGACCTGGCTGTGCCCTTTAGATAGGTTGGTGGCTCATGCCACCCAGCCATAAATTTAAGTACTATCACTATGTGTTTAAGGATTGAATTTATTTTACTCGCGCCTTAAGTGTTGATTGATGATTGATATGTGGGGTTTAACGTCCCAAAACCACTATATGATTATGAGAGACGCCGTAGTGGAGGGCTCCGGAAATTTAGACCACCTGGGGTTCTTTAACGTGCACCCAAATCTGAGCACACGGGCCTACAACATTTCCGCCTCCATCGGAAATGCAGCCGCCGCAGCCGGGATTCGAACCCGCGCCCTGCGGGTCAGCAGCCGAGTACTTAGCCACTAGACCACCGCGGCGGGGCACGCGCCTTAAGTGTAGCCACCAATTAGTAAGCCTCGTCCTGGTTATTTCTACGCGTTTAAAGTTTATTTTGTATTCACTGTCCCTTAACCCCCAATGCTATGAAAAATTCGGCGCCATTATTTTGGACTGTAAGGTGGAGCCCTTTACAAAAATTATCAAATGTTCAGCCACTTCCTCCTCCTCTCCACACGTTCTGCATATAACGCGTCGTCTGTGCCTTGGTATTTTGCTATATATATATATATATATATATATATATATATATATATATATATATATATATATATATATATATATATATATATATATATATATATATATATATATATATATATATATATATATACCCTCCAGTGTTGAAAGTGCTCAGAAAATGGCAGCTAAGTTTCGTGTGTGATGCTGCCAGCGGCGTGTTGGGCGTTTCGCATCTCCGTCGCTGATCCCTTTGGCGCCAGCACCTCTGGCTCCAGCATCGATCGATTCCATGCCATGCACTCCAATCTCCGGTTGCTCTCTGAAGAGGAAACAACATGAAAACTCTGAGGGAGTAAGACACATACTTACTTTTACTTTAAACAATATTTACCTTTCATGATTCGTGTGATTGCGCCTTCGAAAATTCGCAAATATGCGTTTATTTGAATTATTTATATTCTTGAAGGCACCAGTTATTTTAGATTACTCGCACAAAATTCGAGGATCATTATTCTATCAGCCCGAAATAAGGATAAGGCAATAAAGAGATTGACATGCTTTGCCGACTGGTTCTTATGATGCCAACAACAAAAAAGCACGAATACTACAAAAAACTTCGTCTGCATAAATGAAAAAAATAGTCGAAAATTCTAAAATGGCTGTGCTGCTTTTTGGAAATCTGGCTCTCTTACGGCAAAGGATCATTTTCTTTAAAGCAAAGCTACGATTCGGCCTAGTTGGATTTTCTTCACTCTGACGGAAGGGCGGAAGCTGAAATGTGGTCAAAAAAGGTTACATTTTCAGAAACCATCTGTAGATCATGGGATAGCACGGCTAGTTTAAGCCACTTTTTTTCGAATAAGTTACCTTGGACCTGAATATTGGAATGTCAAATACATAAAGTGTAAGATAGATAGATAGATAGATAGATAGATAGATAGATAGATAGATAGATAGATAGATAGATAGATAGATAGATAGATAGATAGATAGATAGATAGATAGATAGATAGATTGATTGATTGGTCGATTGATAGGTAGATTGATAGATAGATAGATAGATTGATCGATAGATAGATACATAGATAGATAGATTGATTGATCGATTGATAGATAGATATATAGATAGATTGATCGATAGATTGATAGATAGATTGATCGATAGATTCATAGATAGAATGATCGAGATATTTATCGATAGAGTGATCGATAGACTGATCGATTGATTGAGATAGATAGATAGATAGATAGATAGATAGATAGATAGATAGATAGATAGATAGATAGATAGATAGATAGATAGATAGATAGATAGATAGATAGATAGATAGATAGATAGATAGATAGATAGATAGATAGCACACCCGCCACCCCCTCCCACTAAAAATATTTCTTGATATGCTTCTGGCAGTGATGCTCGTCCTACAAAGCCTCGCGTTCGAAGCAATATAAGTTTTCAGTGTGTTTCGTGCTATTGCACTGTTTTATACAGGGCGTCCCAGGTAACTTCAGCCAGAGTTTCAGCCGGCACACGCACTTCCGACTCGACCAAATGCATGTTGCTCAAAATTGCCTGGAGTTAGACTATTTAGTTGTGTTGTGAAATACTGTTTGATTAGCTCATTTTAATGAACAAACTTTTGAAGGAACGAAGATGGATAAAATATCTATGAGAAAACTCTAGATCAGTTTGCAAAACTTCAAAAAAGATAATTTTGAACCTTATATCTGATAAGTATTAGAGTTTTTCTGCTAATTACAAATACCCGCGAAATACAAAAAAATACCAAGAGACAAACCAGCTCGCGCGTCAGTACGCACGATGATTCTAGTGCTTCCTAACGTTCCACGTACGAATGACACGCTTCCCTTGCACCGGCTCATGACAGTGATAAGCATTCACAGCAGTTATTGTTTTTGTGGCCGTTAGCAAGACGTGTTCATCGTAAAACCACCATCATCGTTGCGGCCCTGCCGAGAAAGCACAACGGGGCAAATGTCGTTCACACGCAGAACGTTAGGGAGCACTAGAATCATTGTGCGCACTGGCACTCGAGCGGGATTGTCACGTGGCACTTTTTGCAATTCGTGGGCATTAGTAATTAGTAGAAAAACACTAATACCTGAGAGATATAAAGCTCAAAGCTGTCAAATCGGACACTGTACAAACCGATCTACAACTTTCTCATTGGTATTTTTATCCACCTTCGTTCCTTCAAAAGCATGTTATTAAACTGATCTAATTGAACAATATTTGAGAACACAAAAAATAGTCTGACTAACTGAAGGCAACTGTGAGCAACATGCTTTTGGTCGCGTCGTAATTGCGTGTGCCGGCATGTTTTTAAACTCTGACTAAAGTTACCTGGGACACCCTGCATTTCCTATGAACCCACTCCCTCAAGCACCTGGTACAGCAATCTCTAAACCCGAAAACATTTAACGCTTGTTAACGCAGTTTGTGTGCATTCAACTTTTACACTACATGTACCAAGTTTCTAACCTGTGCAACAAACGCTAAGAGCTCTTTCTTTGGTGATCTCCACGATTTGAACGGTGTTCTCTTGTGTACAAGTTAAAAATCTTGGCCTCAGCTAGAGAGTGAACAAAAGAAAAGAAAGTATAATAAATACCACCTTTCAAAACGCCATAGAAATCGCCGCCTTGCGCACACTTCGTAAAACCAAACGATGACATCCCTACAAGATAGTTTTTCAGCCACTACAGCAAGACGCAGGGCGCGTGGCCCTCCGCAAAGGTTGCACGACACGCCGTTGAAGACGAGTGCGCCAGGAGTAACGAACTTTGTGCTGGAAGCCCCTCCATGCACTAAAGCGTCTGCGCTTAGGACCACAACAAGAAATACAAGTGGAGTGAAGTGGGCAGACGTGGACGCTCTGGTGGCCGCTTTAAGCGATCGATGGTGACCACTTATGCGAAGGATGCCGCGGCACGGAGTAAATGCCGGAGTCAAGAGCTGGACGTCACTTTAGCGAAGAAGGCCAGGATTGTGGATGGCAGATGTGAGCAACGACAAAGCGAGGAAGTCTACAGCTTCAATGTAGTAGTTGTCGGTAGCGTTCCCTTCCGCATTGGTAACCATGCCTTAAATACCCTAAATTAGACAAGAAAAAAGTGAGTTATACAAAAAGAACGAAAAGGTGGCTCTAAGATTATTCTCACTTCTCGGAATATGGTACGTAACAACATTCGCAGAAGTATATAAGTAAGATAAATGCGAGTGAATGCTAAGTATATAACGTATGCGGGTGGAAGCAAAGAGCATATTCAACGCGGCAGCATTTTAAAGTGAAGCACTCCCCAAAAGTCTCTTGTTTACGACACTGACTTGGTTCGAAGTTGAAGTCTTCTTTATACGTGGTGGCGTCATCGATTCACCTTCCTTTTTTAGGGGCGAAGCTCCTTATAACGGCACCCGTTCGTCCCTCGTAGCCATTGTAGTATGTAACAAGTATAACATTTTGACGTCCAAAGTGGTGCCGGTGAGAGATTTCTTCTGTGCGTTGAACAATAAAAAATAATGCTCTATGTACATGCCAATGGCTGCTAATGGGGAATGAGAGACAGGAGCATTCGGCTTTTAGTTAACGCGCACGCTGCGATCCCCATTAGCAGCCATTGGCATGTACACTGAGCACTATCTGACAAGAAAGGGTTGCTACGTTATACTCGCTGGGTGTAACCTCCTTAGTTTTAGAAAGGTTTAGCGAGCGTTGAGCCGCAGTGCCATGAATGCAATCAACTAGTATATACCATGAACTCGAGATGGTTAAAGGTGGGAAGTAGATACGAAGCGCGAGCCGTAAGAAAGTAAAAACCGAATTCTCCTGTCTCTCATTTCCCATTAGCAGCCATTGGCATGTACATTGAGCACTATGTGACAGCAAAAGGTTGCTACATTATACTCGCTGGGCGTAACCTCTTTGGTTTTAGAAAGCTTTACTGAGCGTTGGGCCGCAGTGCCATGAAGACAGTGAACTAGTATATACCATGAACTCGAGGTGGTTAAAGGTGGGAAGTAGACCCGAAGTGCAAGCCGTAAAAAAGTGTGCGTGTGCCACCTCTTGTTTAGTTCTAGGAAAGTCCGCTGAATGGCGGTGCTTCTATATGGGGAATATATGATGAAAAGATGCGAGACGGTGGTACTTGGAGTGTTCAATAGATGGACGAACGGACACACAGACAGATGCATGGATGGACGCATGAACGGACGCAGGGGTGGATGCATGGACGAACGCAGAGACGAACGCACGAACAGACGCATGCATGGACGGGCTGATGGACGCATGGACGGTCACACAGACGGACGCATGGATGGACGGAAGCAATAACGAATGGACGGACGAATGCTTCGCCCCACTCTCCATCATTCACTCCGTGGATATGCTGCCAATTGTTTTACGAATGTGCGATGTACGAGCTCTTACCAGTGCCTCATAAAGTAAAAGAATGTGTGGCACTGTGTGCTTCTCGTGCTGCATGGTGTTCTTACGAGCCTTCTAGGTCCTGTGTGATGTTTCATCATTGTCATCATTAGCCTGGCTACGCTTACCGCTGGGCAAATGCCTCCCTCATGTTCCGCCAATCAACCCGGTCCTGGGCTTCCTGCTTCTGCGCCAAACCCGCGAACTTAATCTGCGCAACTAACATTGTTTGCCCCTTCACAATTTCGCTCTCTCCTAGAATCTAGTAAGTTATTCTTAAAAACCAGCGGTTATATATGCAAGATTAAGGCGTCGATGTGTTAGGTACGGCAGTTTCAGGGCACAGCAGTGTTTGGTGTGAAATACTTGTTAACTGTAGGTGACAGTACTTATGTTTGTGATACGTCATGCACCTATGAGATAAGGCGTCGCTTCTTATTTAACGCTGTTTCCACGGCGTTTATGTAGTCATATTTTTGCTGGGCTTAAAGAGCATCGCCAATATAGTTGGCACGTGCATTCTTTGTTGTAGTATGACCGTGGAGAGTTTACCCGTTGCTGTGTATAGTTGATGGCAAAATAAAGCCCTTTGCACGCGCTTGCCTTTTCTGCTGTCGTGGCCACACGCAACATAGACTGGCGACGATGGTGTGACTTTGTCTGCGTGAAACAAGCTCCGGCCTGGTAGTAGCCGTGACCCTATGACGGATTACACAGCCACTAAGGACAACATGGTCGAAGCGATGGCTCCACAAGTCTTCAGCTGAGGCAAGTAGAACCACTCGAGAATTCAGCAAACAATTGAACTAGCTACGCAGAGCAGCCCCACCGCGGTGGTCTAGTGGCTAAGGTACTCGGCTGCTGGCCGGCAGGCCGCAAAAGGAAATCCCAGCTTTAGCGGCTGCATTTTCAGTGGAGGCGGAAGTGGTGTAGGCAAATGTACTCAGTTTTGGGTGCCCGTTAAAAAACCCAGGTGGTCGAAAGTTCCAGGACCCTCGACTATGGTGTCTCTCATAATCATACGGTGGTTTTGGGAAGTTCAAGCCTACATATAAATCATTTAGATACGAAGAGCACGTGTAGCCTTATGTTAGAGGCCGCGATGCCCTTTGCACCTAGAGCGCCTTCGCATCCCTGGGCCTGCCCTGGGTGCCCTTAGCAGCGATTGCACGTATACTTAAGTGGAATGATGTACCTCGTGGTGGAGGTTGCTCAGTCAAAATAACCAGAAGTACTCCCGATGTGGACATTCATCAAAGAAACAACCACTTGACGTTTACGTGCACCCTTTTGCAAGTTTGGACGCCCCGAGACCCCAATGTCAGGCAATGGCCTTTCGTTTACTTCTACAGACCTTCTGCGAATACGAAGCTCGTGCAAACGGCTCTTTACGATTCGAGCAACAACGGTTTGACAGAAAGCTTCGTCTGAAAACTCGATCAAGGCCGCACTTTGGATGTCCAGCTGAATCACGTCACCGTTGCATTTCGACTTCCCCTTGGAGCACCCAGCACTTTTTAGCAACTATATACAGCAGGTGCTCTTCTAAGAGGCGAAGCACCTCAGGGTCGAGCCTTGTCCCTCCGATGTCCTTTGTCTTGGCTTGTATGCACTGAGGGCACCGGCCGCGAGTGCGCCGATCGAAGGCAGAAGAGTGGAACTATATAATGATTGCAAGTGCGCTCGTGGCCGGCTGTTTCTTTCGCTGCGGCACCCCAATACCTATAAAGCGTGATCGCACCCGGCTATCTTTCGTATGGTTATGGAGTGCACTTCGTTATGGAAATGATCCACTTCGTGGATATGCTACCATTTTTATTCCCCATTCCTTTATCCCCAATGCAGGGTAGCAAACCGGACGTTCGTCTTCTTGACCTCCATTCCTTTCCTCTTCTTGCTTTCTTTCCTCTGTACACGTTCTTTTAGTAAGTAATAAAAGGCGATGAGTAGATATTGCCTTTAGGAATGCTTGCAAGTGTGAGGAGGAAAACACTCCCTCGTTTTCGAACGTGGATTGGTGAGGGGCCCTTTAAAAGCCCGAGTGCTCCCTTCTTCACTGTCACTTCTAAGTAACAAAGAAAGGGAAGAGAAATGCAGTCTTTTTCTACGGGTAATCATCCAGCTTGAGCATCTAATGAGAAAAAAGTGCATGAGGTTTTGAAATTTAGTAATGCAAGGTATGTGAAATGCCGATGACTGAATACATCTTTCTCTCCCCATGGTTTTATAGGTCGCTGGTTTATCAATCTCTACTAACGAAACCTGAGACAATTCAGGCGAATGTTATATGAATCTGATAAAATATAGATAATCAGGGAGCTTTGCTTTGTTTTGCTGTTTCTTCTGGGGAGGCGTTTGAGAACAAGGTGCAGACGTTGGCAAGCTTTTCGTGGAAGGCAGAGTGACTCGCAAGCAGTTCCGGGAATCCAGTCGCCACAGACATCGTGAGAGTAAGTTGAGAGAAAGAGACTTCGAGTGGGTTCAGAACTTTCGTCGTTGACTAAGGTGGCTTGGTGTTACCGTCCTTGCTCGCACTTGTCCATTGTCATATCAAGTGAATGTTATTACTCCTCATTGCGTGTGGATGAGGGAGCGATACCGTAATCTTATAAAACGTGCTCTGTGCTCTTGTGACTTGATAAATACAGACAGGGACTTCATGATGAAGTCTATGCGACACTGGGCACAGTGGCCAACTCTCATGTCTAGAACGACAGAGCCTCGTGCTCGGAACGGCACAAGCGACATCACCAGTCACAAATGCACCACATCTGAGCATGCGCGCGTCGTACATTGCGCCTGCATTGCATTATTTTAAATCTTCATTTATAATTATGTACGAAACAAGGGCCCTAGCAATTGAAAGCGCTCCTGACAATTTAGCGCATGACAAAGCTAGAAAAAAAAACGTAGTGAGCATTATTATGCCTAAGGGCCGACTTTGGAAAAAAAAGAACTGTTCTCAATATTATATGATACTGCGAAGCAAAAATATGGTCACTTTATAAAAGGCACCAATCCGGATTATTGCATTTTAGTTTTGGGCCCTATAGAGCTGATGGCGTTTTGAGGGCGGAATCAGTCATCGTGGCCATAGAAAAGGACAGAAACTGCAAGACAGGCACGTCATTGGCACCACGCATACTCAGTTTCAAACTTCAAATGTCGCTCGTGATGTTCCACGCGCAACGCTTGGTCGATCTAGACATGTTGGTTGATCCCGTACATGCCTTAGCTGCACGCCCGAGCCGGTAGAACAGCCGTCGATTGCTGGCCAATAGTCGAACAAGGTAGCCTTTACCCACAACGTCAGCGCCGAGCCCCTGACCGCTACGGCACGTAACGCTATACCACAGGACGCCAAACAAGTGGTGGGGAGTTAGCGTGCCTACGTGATAATGATTGGCCGCTTGTTGGCGCCGCTGCCATGGTGTTTCTGTTATCACATTTTTTGTTGTCCTTAAAAAGCACCGGTACTGTAGCTGGCGCATGCATTCTTTGTTGTAATATCTGTTATCTTGGGTTTTGTTGGGCTGCGATAGATGCGGGACCACCTCAGTCGAGAGCAGAAGTTAGACCGTTTAGATACATACAGACCGCAACACAGGTAGCACTACTTGTTGTTTAATTTGAGGGCGACGCATAGATGGCAGCGCTTGCGGAATAGTTGGAAAATGCGCGCATATGTAACCCGCCTCCTACCCCAACACGCCCCCCCCCCCTCTTTTTTTAGACCCACATTTGAGCTTTAAGTCATTCTATTCCTTATGTGGTATAGAATAGCTCGACAGTTGTCGACAGCTGGATGTCTCTGAGGCCCCTCATCCTGTATGAATCTTGCCACCTTTAATTTAGTCGGATCTGATGCGGTCGATTCTGCAATTTTCCAGTATTGGTGGAGTTGATCGGATCAAAGTGGATACTAGAAGCCCTTAATCATGTTTGCATGTCACGATGATTCTGGTGCACGTGGCAGTATAGCTGCTGTTGTCATTCGCTTACGGGGATATGCTTTGATTAATCTAAAAAGCGACGTACGCGTGTTGACATTAGTTTCGATTTGATGAGCTTGACGGTACCGGTATGCTGCTTCGTCCATTGCCAAAGGACATTAGTCTTCATTTAAATGCTTTGGCCCCATTATTTAAAGCTTGTTCCGAGCATTCTACTATTCTTACAGTTTCCTCATTTTCTATGTCTGTTTTATAACACTACCTCCAATTTCGCAATTCCTCCCGAAAAATCACTAAGACACCAAAAAGATGAAATTGTGGCGAACACGACTGAAAAGACGCTAAATTTAGCGACTTTCTCGCGAAGTTAACACCACAGCCTCGAACTTTTGCTGGACTTTGCCGATGTGACGCTATACGCTTTTGTGTAGGTTATGGATGAATGAAGCATTTACGCCTGCGCACACGTTTCGCATAGGGATGGATAGCCGACGCCATAACATGTGACCACTGTGGCAGTGTTGAAACGATTCAACATATTCTATGTTAGTGCCCACACAGGCGCTTTGCAATACGTTTGATAAACTAGACCACCCAGAACGTAGCGTGTATTAGCGAAGTACATAAAAGAAAGGGACACGTCGCGGAGGTATAAAAAGGATGTGATTGGCATGAAATAAACAGTTAAAGTTTAGCGCCTGCTCTACGTCTGTGTCGTGTCCCTTTCTTTTATGTACTGCGCTGATACACGCTACGCTCATGGATGACCAAATCGCCCAATCAGAAACCCTTCTAGACCACCAAACGCTTTCGGAAGAACAAATCCTGCGCCACAGACCGTACCTAACGTCGCAAAAGAAGGCTGTGCAAGCGCTACTGCGCTTCCTGCGTTCAAATGGATTATCAGAACGACCTTGATACGAACGCCCTGCGTGTGTGTGTATGTGTCTTTTTTCCGCTTTATTTTTTACCCCCCCCCCTATCTCTCTGTTTTCTGTACAACCCCTATTACCTGACCCCTACGCAGGATAGCAAACCGGTTACTTTTACCTGGTTAACCTCCTAGCGTCTTTATTTCATGCTTCTCACTTGCCTCAGAAGACCCGTTATAAACTCGTCGAATGTTTGGTTTTCTTTTGCTTCATCATGTTGAGCAGAACAGATGCCTGTATTAAGTTTTTCGTATGGTCTGTAGAGTGCTGTTTTAGGTGGTAGGTAACTTGATATGTCGGCTGCTCGCCGTCGTTGGCTGAAAGTGGAGAGGTGAATGACTCGGCGACGTGGATGCCATGGGGCCCGAGAACTTGTACAAATAGGCTTCTACGCGTAGCTGTCAGCGTGGTAGCGTACTAACAAATTTGCTCGTATCTATAGATGCTGTACGCTTCTTTCCAGTCCTCCAAGACTTGCCGCGGGTTGTCACCTGGCTCGAAATGTGCCGGTGGTTGTAGGTCGGCGTGGGCCATAGTTGCGCGGTGGTTGCTGTCACTCTAACACCATCTTATGTTCGGTTGTTGTTGGGCCGCGATGGATACAAGACCAGCACAGTCGAGAGCAGAAGAGGAACTGTTTATTCTTCAGATAAAGAATTGGAAACGAAACGAATGTGGCGCTTGTTGTTGTTTTTTAGTTCGAGAGCGACGCATAGATAGCAGCCCTAAAATAATAGCTGGGATACTGCGCACATATGTAACAATATCGCCGCTGCCAGTTCGGCCATAGCTGTTTAGTTTATGGCAAAATGAAGCCCTGTACATTCTATCACTGCTCAGTTGTTCCTCCATCAGACACTAGAGCTTACATAAATCAAATATGTCTCACTAATCAGTACAAAAAAAATTGCAATACTAGTCGTAAGCGAAAAAAAAGAACAACAAAAAAGGGCCACGCAGACCATTAGGAATCGTGCATAAGCATTCAGGTATCCACTTGAAGATGAGAGGACATAAAAAATGAGAGTCCTCAAACTACTGTACACCGAAAAGAAATGGAACTAGTATAATAAAAAAGAAACATTTTAACCACAATTTACAAGTGGAATAGAAAATATTGTACGAATAAACCTGCACATGAACCAATCTTATTTTCCTCACAATCTCTGACATCCCTCAACCGTCACTCGTACACGCCGCTATTTTAACTCAAATAAGGAAACACAAAACGTACACACCAAAAAGTTGATATGAATTTCACGCTGTCTCTCATTTTTGTATGTGAAAAGCCCATGCAGTCTCTTTGGTAGCGCTGTTCAATCTTCATGAACCAAAGCTAGGTAAAGTACTCCAACACACGGAGCCATAAAAACGCAAGAAGACATCCTCCCTGCTCTCCGGCCTTGTTTAAGTGTTGATGAGGTGTATTATTTGTTCACAACGAGTCTTATACTCTGTGCCACCATCATCTCCATAAAGAGTGCGAGCGCTCAAGGATCACGTTGGAACGTCGATCCCTCGAGAGATTGTCGGAACGCGTACTCGCAAGGGAATCTCCTCGACTGGACTTTATTTTGCTGAACAAGTCTATCCCCTTGTTTTCAAGTCCCTAAGTCTACAGTTATGTAAATCTCTCACAGATGTCTATGCACCTATGAAATATGGCAAATACGAGCCAGTATTTGCGTGCTGATATAGTCAAGAAATTTCGCTGTGAAGGGGGAACTGTTATACATCCTTTCATTTGTGCCACTTACCTGTTCTGCTTTTTTTGCGGTTTTACACTCAAAAGACATTCTCAGACCTGTTAAGCGAAATTTAGCCTAGTTGGTACGGATTTCTTATAAAAGAAGGTAGGTTGCAAACACAAAACCAAGGAAAGACATCAGAAAGGAAACGCAAACTTTTGTCTTCTTATTATAACCTTTTTTTTATCATCCCATTGAGACATGCATTGCAGTTGTGCACTTCAATGAATGCCAATTCTTCGGACATGCAACATTTATACGGCACTCTGCAATTTCACATCTGCGGTAAGGAATGGTAAAGGACAGAAGCATTCTGTGTGATTTTTCCCAGTAGCTTCTTGCATGCTGCAGCACTGAAGCATGTTACTGGTACATGTAAATTTGTTTGCTCTTTCTTCCTGCAGACAGGACGGCGGTACGTGCCGTCCACTATCAAATGAAACAGGATTTTCATTCTGTCTCGTGATATATAAAGCGAAACAAAATTTCAAGACTTGTTAGTATTAACTTATTAGTCCAAGAAGGTAATAGTTAAGTATTACCTTGTACGCACATGTCATGACCCGTTGTGACAGCTTAGCAGGTGAGGCGACGACCGGCGAAACTTGAGCTGGCGCATTCGATTCCCACCGCCTACTGCCGCTTCATTTCAGTGGGGACAAATTCCCACAAACCACGACGCTCATAGGTTTAGGAGCAGCTTCACTGTGGCGGTGTAGTGGCGAAGGTACTCCGCTGCTGACCCACAGGTCACGGGATCAAATCCCAGTTGCGGCGGCTGCATTTTCAATTGACGAGAAAAATTTGTAGAGCCATGTGCTTAGGTTTGGGTGCACGTTAATGAGCCCCGAGTGGTCGAAACTTCCGGAGTCCTCCACTACAGCGTCTCTCATAATTATATGGTGGTTTTGGGACGCTAAACCTCACATATCTATTTGATTTATCAGCAGCCCAAAGAGCTACATGTTTTCGAAATCATTCTACAGTTGACCACTACGGCTTGTCTCGTAAGTACACTCGACTGGCCTAGCTTGCTAGACCCAGAGGCCTAGCTGCACGTTTGGAAAAAGTGGGCTTGAAAATTCGTCTGTCTTGTTGGCTATTCGATACTACAACAGTCAGCCCTGTGATGAAGTCTGTACTCATCATCTCTATTTTAAGCTTTATATTCGTAGCTATCAATCGCATTCTTTGTTTGATCCATCTTTGCAGAAGAAAAAAAATGCTAAAAAAGTTATTGTAAACTTAGCTGGTGCATCGCACTGCTTCGTTCGAATTGCTTGCTCAATCGAACAAAATATATTTAGTTTGCATTTTAAAAATGAAAACAAGAGAAAATGCGCCTGTTTCAAAGGGCTATGATTGCTACTTACGCAGCTGAAGAAAGAGAGCGTGAAGCTTGCCTGATGGTTCTGTCTCCTCGAAAGCATATCATGTGACGTGGCGCTATCATAGTTTCTGGTCGACTTTCGTGTGATGACCTTCAAATCGCACTCGATTGTTGATTGATTTGTGGGGTTTAACGCCCCAAAACCACCATATGATTATGAGAGACGCCGTAGTGGAGGGCTCCGGAAATTTCGACCACCTGGGGTTCTTTAACGTGCGCCCAAATCTGAGCACACGGGCCTACAACATTTCCGCCTCCATCGGAAATGCAGCCGCCGCAGCCGGGAATTGAACCCGCGACCTGCGGGTCAGCAACCGAGTACCTTAGCCACTAGACCACCGCGGCGGGGCATCGCACTCGATTGTACCCTGTGCTTTGGCAAGTTAGTTACGAGAAAGTAAGTTCTTTTCTCATAATAAATCTTATGTCGAAATATGTGAACGTGTTGAACGATACTTGTGTTGATATTGTGCGTCTTAATAAAGTAAAGGTAATAATAATTGTAGGACTTTGACGTCCCAAAGGCACAGTAGGATTGTTGGAGACACCGTAGTAAAGGGCTTCGGAAACTTCAACCAACTGGGGTTCTTTACCGCGTAGCTCAATTCAAACACACGGGCCTCAATAATTTTCACCTTCATCGCAAGTGCGCCCACTATGGTCGTTATTCGATCTCGAAACCCGAGATGCAATAGCGGTGTACCATATTCACTTGAACACCGCGGCGCGTTAAAATTAAGCAGAGGTGATGGTGACTTTTGCAGCTGCGTATCGATGGTTTTGAAGGCGTTCCATAATGTGCGCAGTAAATAAGAATAAAAAAAATATTTCAAACTGATTGAGGTATAGAAAATTCCGTGAAGATAGTGCATGCGTAAAGCTTTAGTGGTATGTAGTAAATGAAAATGCCATGAAATGTGATGGTAGAGTGCAAGTTGAGCTAGAAATATACTCGCTCAGTTTAAATCCTCGTACTCAGCTACTGGATTAGATACTCCCAAACAACAATTTTTTTGTGTTCATGGACAGCCTTGGTACGTACCGAAAAATGGCGGGAAAATGTTGTTTGTACAATGTAAAATGCGTAAGAGGCAAAAGCTCAAATAATTTTGTTTCTGTTTTGTTACATACATGGCATATTAATGCACATCCTCTACCTAACGACACATGGCTACATGTGCCCGCTCTGCATTGTACCAGACACCCTTGCACACTTGCTCCTGGAATGCCAGTGTCATTCAAACCACGACGTGCAACTGGAGCGGGACCAAGATCCAAGAATAAACAAAGACCACCTAATAGAAACGTGGGAGACCGAGCTCGTCCTTGAAGATCTGGAAGACCATTGACGACTGGTCGCCAGGGCCAAGAGTGCAGTCGAAGCCAGAGGGTTCCTGGACTAGGGAACCCTCCCACTTTAGGATGACACCGTGCCTCGCTCGGAACTGTTTCTAAATAAACGTTCATTTCTCTCTCTCTCTCTCTCTCCGTTTCTCATACCCAGAGGGAAGGCGCGCTTACGCAATCGTCGTTTTGAATCGCTCGAGCAAATGCATCGCGAGCGCTACAACGTGTACGTAACACACCGACGCGGCCAAAAAGGCGGCGATCGCCCTTGCACTGGTCACGACACCAAAAGCTTCGCTCGCGATCAGCGACTCGCAAGCTGCTTTCCGTCGCCTCTCGTGTGGCCGCGTTTCGTGGCAGGCGGCCCGGATACTTCAATCTAGTTATGACAGCAAAAATGGCAGCGAGCTTCAACAAGCTATGGTCTCGGCGTCGTCGTACTTGCATTTAAAAACTTCAAATGCTGCAGTCTTCCTACTGTGGACACCTACTTACTCCAGCATCCCGCTCGCAGGCGACCAGGTGGCCCACACCGCGGCTCGAGGTATCAACGAGCAGTGGCCGATTCAGTGGCCGCCTCCGTCTCAGAGAGTGAGGCGATGACAACTACATTAATACAACAACATCAACAGGAATGGTCGTGGGGTGATCCCCTAGCCACATCGAACGACATCCCACAAGATAGGACACTAAACTGACGCCAATACCCACCACCACACAACAAGTGAAACAAAAGAAAGGCGGTAACTAGGGGGTTATTACAAACAAACACCTACTACAGCCCAGCTACTCTACGCCTGCGTATTTTAGCCTATATAAACCCGACGGACACATGAAAAGCGTGCGGGGAAAGGATGCTTTGGGAGTGTGTCGGGAGAGTTAATGTCGCTGCTGTCACTCACTTCGCGAAGCATGTTAGGCAGGAATGAACTCCAAGGTGAACTGTCGCTGCTACCACCGGGTGAGGGCAGGGGCCGGCCGCAGACGCGGCTGTGGTCACTGCTGCGGATCGGCTGCGTCAGTGTCACTGCCGCTCGGAGGCAGCACTCACCAGCAGCGAGCTGGCCGTCCGGCAAGCCGAAAATGCCGCCCGGGTCCAAGGACTTCGTGGCGTCACCTGAGGACGGAAGGTGGGATGAGACAGGAGTTAATTCCTTCTCCCCCCCCCCTCTCACCTGAAGAAAACTGCCGGACTTTTGATAAAGTTTATTCACTCATTATTTCATCCTTATTTAAGCAATATATACTTTAATGCCCAGAAACTGCCTCCAGTGCTTTGTGCACGTCTACACAGTTTCTTACTGAAATAGACATCGCAGAATGTAAGGCGGAACTTCACGCATCTGGCAAAGCAAGCTGTGAAAATTGTGCTGTGCTTTACCCAGCTCCAGGATACAAGCGTACAAAAAACTCATCTTGAAATATCTTGTCGTTTCCAATTTCCTGCGTGTTCTTTGTAATTTCCTTTCATTCTTTCGGTGCTCAAAGACATAAAGAGAGAAATAGAGAGGAATGAGGGCATAGCCAATTGAGAACGAGACAAATTGGTAGTAATTAATCAGGTAGAATTCCAGCACGAAATCTTGGGGGTCCGTTTAGGAAGACTGTGGAGGTGTATTGACTGCCGCTTTTATTTTTTATGAATCTTATCTCTATTGGTTCCATATCTACCTTTTCCCTCCTCTGCGTATTCTGTGGTCTCAGTGTAGCTCACAATAGGCCCCACATTCTTTCTATGCTTCTGGCTGGGCGTCCATCATCAGGCCCGACAGCGCGAAGTGCTTTCCATCTCTTTCGCTCCTATGCGGGCGGAAGCCTATTTTCGTGTTTGTTCTGCTCGGCACCGCCTATATATCATCATTAGGGAAACTTCCGTACCATCGCCTGAACAGAAGCGAAGGCAAAGAAAATCGGAAAATGCAGAAAGAGAAACGGCATGCTGCCAAGAGTCTTATTCTTGCTACGCGCGTTCCATTGTCGGTGTCTGTATAAATCTAGTATCGCTTCCCTCATTTGCTGCTGTTCTGGCAACCTCTCTTTCTCACGCGGCCACGATTGCACTTCTAGCGCTGCATCAAAGGGCAAACTTGCAACGCGGTGTGGAATCAGTCAGCTGAAGTATGGTGGGGAAATCTGTGCCGCCATTGTTCTTGCGGCGTCAGCAGTTGTCACAGGTCTCGCTTTGAGAATGACACTCGATGAGACGAAGACCCGAAAGAGAGAATCAGAAAGAGAGTTGCAAGTCTTTGGGCTAGAAGAAAAGAAAAGCGGGCCCAATCTTTCATTCAGTAGTTGCCCTCTAGTATACCACTTCTGTGTCATTATAACCGAACGCGAGACGCGAGGCCTATTTATTACCGAGGTTCCTTGCGGTCCTTCCTTTCGCTCCGCATGCATCGGCTTACGCTGCAATCTTGTTGCCGCGAGCTCTGCTATTCATCGACCAGGTGAAATCGCCATTATTCACGTATCATCTTTTCATACAACCCGCTTCCTTTTTCCAATATGAAGGGTATTCATGAAGAGATCTCTTGTTAACCTCGCTGCTATTTTTCTTCCTTTTTCTCGTTGTTTCTCACTCTCTGCTGTGGCAATACGAGTTTTGTGTCTAGAAGCGGCCGACAACAAAATATGAGGCGTGTAGCTAACAGCGTCAACTGATAGTACAAGGGCAAAAGAATGAATGCGATAGCAACGAATTGAAATGTCACGCGAAGAATGGCAACCAGGCTAAAACGTGCAGTGCTGCTCAATACCAAAAAATTAGCAGATCCCACATACAGTGGGAATCTATGATATCCGAAGCACGAATGAGAAATGTTGATATGTCACTTTAAAATCAGCCCAACGTTACGGGGTGGAGGTAAATGATGCCGTACATGACTTCCGTTTCATGATTATCATGTTTGGATGCGTTGTTTACCTTCGTCATCTATTCACGTCACGTGGTACCAAACTTAGTATAAGTGGAACTAGCGAAACGGCCTCGCGCACGCCATTGAGCGTGGTATGTATGTTGTCATGTTTTTACATCACACATGTGTCAGGATTATCATGTTTGCACCAGTCATATATTTTGTCATTCATTGACGTCACGTAACACCAAATTTGGTATATTTGGAGCTAGCAAAACGGTCGCGAGTGCATCATGAAAGGCCCAGTATACTCCAATGTAGCGTTGACATGCGCGCACGCTGGGTGCACAGCGACGCTACGTCAGCAAAACGCGAGCACTTGTAGTCTGACGCCAGGCGCGACCAGCGTCCGTCGGCGCGGCGCGACGGCAACCAGCGCGAAATGCGACACGCTGCAATTAGCGCCGATGCATTACCCAGACAACACTGCATCTCCCTCTTTTCGAGGTGGAGTGATGCCAGACGTGTTGAAACGTGCATGCGTCCAAGCAACCCAGCGCGGCGCGCGCCTGTGGGTATATGGCAGGAGCGGCGCCTTGCGTGGCAACGCCGGCGTGACGCGACGAAAGGAACGCCGGCGAGCACGCGCACCGCGTCACGTCGAAATGTATTGGCACCTTGACTGCGGCATGTAGTCATGTTCTCACATGACACGCATCTCATGATTATCGTGTTTGCCCCAGTCACATACCTTCGTCATCCATTGGCGTCACGTAACACTACCGAATTTGGCATATGTGAAGCTAGTGAGAGGGCCACGAGCGCATGATCAGTGTGGCATGTAGTCATGTTGTTACATGACACGCATGTCGTGAATATCATTTTTAGATGTGTCATTTACCTGTCGTTCGTTCGCGTCGCGTAATACCGAGTTTGGCACATGTGAAGCTAGCGAAACAGCTGCGAGCGCATCATGAGCGTAGCATGTAGTCATGTTGTTACATGACACGCATCTCATGTTTATCATGTTTACACCAGTATCATACCTTCGTCATCCATTCATGTCCCGTAATAATAAATTTGGTATAAGCGAAGCTAGTGATACGGCCGCCAGCGCATCATGAGCGTGGCATGTAGTCATGTTGTTACATGACACGCATCTCATGATTATCATGTTTGCACTAGACACATACCTTCATCATTCATTACCTTGCTGTAATACCAAATTTTGTATATGTGACGCTAGCGAAACGGCGACGAACGCATCATGAGCGTGGCATGTAGTGATGTTGTTACATGGCACGCATGTCATGATTTTCATGTTAGGGTCTGTCGCTTGTATTTGCCGTGCAATCATGTCATGCTATACCAGTTTTGCAACATGCCATGTGAACGAAACCTCTGCAAGAGCTGCAGAACCTTGAATTGTAAATCGTGACATTTATGACATACCTGTCATGATTTTGATGTTATGACGAGTAAAATATGTTCTTCATACAGTCATGTTATGTCATGCCAAGTTTCGTATCGATACGTTTATCGAAATGGCCAAGAGAGCTAAAAGTCATAGGCGGCTAGATAGATAAATAGATACGCTCAAAGCCACAGAAGTTCGCTAAGAAATGCTTCGTATTTTAAAAAGTCTGGCGACAGGACCCTGCAAGCATAGCATGGTTCATCTGGCTGAGTTTCACGTCTCTACATGGTATATAACAGTCATCGACTAAAAGGCAGGTGGTTGCTGAGGTCCGCAAGCGAGACGTGCATAGCAAAATCCCAAGCAGAGAAGGATATGAAGAGCTGCGAGCGTATGCATATGACCCAGAGCACGGAAGTCTTCGGCACTGGTGTGTTGCGTGCGCACTGCAGAACAATCAAGGACAAAAGGGAAGAACAAGGGGAAATTCCTTCCACTCTTGAATGCGGGAACGTTTCACGTGCACCCCGTCAACCGCTTCCGCCTTGCACTGGTGCACCTTGGTTCCCGCCGGTCCACCACGAACGTTTGTGCATAGCTTTCAAGGGCGAACATTCGCCAGCCAGGAAGCGATATCGATCTGGGCTTTCTTCCCAGTGTAGTAGACCTGAATGGAATGCCCATACTCTCTATGCAAATGCACGTCTTCCTCGATGTAGTTCCACGGTCATGATTGGATTGACTTGGCGTTTGGCCCTTTGATGTGCCCCTATTTCGCGTCCCCTCATCTTGTTATTTCTAAGCATAGCTTTGTAAGCAGACAAGGTTGCCGCTGAGTGTATTTGAAAAGTGGCAATGACTAAAGATAACTATAGCCAAAGTAACCACCTAGTTTACATTTATTGCCAAATTTGCAGCAATGTCGAACAGAAGCGATATTGCGAATAGAGCAGTTATTATTGAACAATAAAAATGCCATTTTTAATGAAGATTATCAAAAAATTAGAGCACAACTTTTCTTCAGTAAAGATTTATCTTAAAAATACCAAAAAGCTAAAATAAACAAGGAAATTAGAGTACACTCAGTGCGTCATGCGTATTGGTATGTAGATCAGATAGAGTTCTCGCCAGATGCAGAGTAACATTGGAAGACTCCTAACGACAAGTCATTAGCGACAGTACACGTCGAGGAAGTTTTTACTTGAAGCCGTGTATTGAATTTGATTAGTAGAGCTTACATAATAACACTCAAGCTTCGTCTAGCTCATTATGGTTGAGATGTACAATCCAGACTAATTTTGTCATGGATCTCCGTTTTTGTAAAATTCGTCCGAGCACACTAACTGTGCATCATATTGTTACGTGATTTCGGCTGACTGTAAGAGGGCATAGTGGGGCATACCCAAGAAAGGTGCGTCAGACTGAGAGTGAAGAAGTGGACGTTGTCGGTGAGCTGCGTTGTGGCTGCGGACTGACAACTGTTATTTTCCACGTAAAATTTTGGTGGAGGTACAGGGTACTCTTCTGACAACGGAGCTGCGCAGTGGACGCCTCCTTAAGTCTGCTACCATGGCTCTGGGTGAGGATACGGCTTCGCCACCTACATCAGTAACGACAGCAACCCGGTACGTCGCTCTAATGAAACGCCGTGATCCCGGTACCTATACTGGAGAGGACAACGCGAATGTGCACAAGTGGCTTAGAATGTACGAGCGCGTGAGCAAGCAATATGGCTGGGACCCAACCGTTATGCTTGCGAATGTCATTTTCTATCTTGACAAGACCCTTCGCATCTGGTTTGAGACCCACGAGCACAAAATAACAAGCTGGGAAATGTTTAAACAACAGCTCCGCGACCTCTTTGGCAACCCGTTTGGTCAACAGCTTGATGCCCGAAAGCAATTGGCTGTACGTACACAGACGTCCACTGAGCCCTACTTGACTTATATTCAAGACGTCTTAGCGTTGTGTCAAAGGGCCGATATCAACATTACTGAGGCCGACAAGATTTCGCACGTTTTAGAAAGAATCGCTGATGATGCGTTCAGCCTGCTTGTATTTACCAACGTAACGACCATCGATGCCGTGATCAAAGAGTGCCGCCGTCTCGAGCAGGCGAAGAGTCGACGCATTTTGCAGCAGTTTCAGCGCCTACCCAACACCGCGGCAACGTCATCTTGCGAAGCCACTCCTTGTCATCCGTCTACAACCGAAGACGTCACGCGCATCGTCCGACGTGAACTCGAAGCCGCTTACCCGGCTGCCAACAAACCGACGTTGCCCGACGCCTCAACGCCAGCTGTCGCCTTGATACAGGCTGTTGTCCACCAGGAATTCGCTAACCTTGGTAGCCTGTCCACTGCACCCACCCTGGATAATACTGGTCCCTCGATAGCTTCTGTGGACATGAGACGTCGTCGTCCGTACTCTATTCGAACCGGGAACCCGTCTGAATGGCGAAGAGCTGATGATAAGCCAATCTGCTTCCGCTGTGGTGGCGCAGGACACATCGCTCGTTACTGCCGCAGCAAATGGCCATTTATGTCTTCTGGCTCGTACCCCGCTTACAGTAACTCATTTCGTCCACTAAACAACCGTTATCCGACCCGCACTGAGTCTACGGCGTTCACTGCCCCTGAGGACTACGGCCACCCTGTCCTATCGTCGCCACCGCCTCAAAGCCGCCCTTCTCGTTCAAATACGCGTCGCCGCTCTCCCTCGCCATCATTTAACCGCCGCATGTCCGAGAAAAACTAGGCTGCGCAGCTTCTGGAGGTGAAGCTGCCCTGTCGACCTTACCCAAAAATCCTCTGTTGCCCTTACGTTTGAACCGGAACACCCTAGAAGTATATGTTGATTGCACACCTGTTGAAGCTTTGATAGATACGGGCGCTCACGTCTGTATTATGAGTTCGCGTTTTCGTCGTCGCATGAAGAAGGTCCTCACGCCCCCCTTGACCAGTGTCGCCCAAGTTGCAGATGGTGCAACAGTCCCTGTCGTCGGTATGTGCACAGCTCAACTTACCGTAGCCGGTCATCAAGTGGTCGTCCTTTTTACCGTGCTTGCAGCATGTCCCCACGACCTCATACTAAGCCTCGATTTTCTTGCCGCCAATTCTGCTCTGATTGATTGCTCCGCTGGTGTGCTCCGCCTTGAACTGCCACAAATCAGTGCCGCCCCGTACCAACCTACATGCCGATTTCAATGCAGCGACTTTGTTCGTCTGCCCTCCAAAACTGTGACGTACGTCGATTTTCCGTACTCACCAGCTGCGCCCGACGGTGACTATTACGCTACGCCTCTCACCGACGTACTCCTTGCGCACAATGTTGCAGTGCCCTATACGGTGCTCAGCATCACAGATAACAGAACTTGTCTACCTTTTGTCAATTTCGGCTACATGAATCGTGTGCTTCCACAAGGCATTTCTGTGGCCCACCTGTGTCCGTTGCTGGATTGTAGACATGATCGCCACTGATCTTCCGCCTCCGCAAGTTGAAGCCCTACAACACCTTCTCGAGGCCTACCAGGATATTTTCGATTTTGGCGACCAACCTATTGGGCGGACGTCCTTTGTCCAGCATCGCATACACACAGGTGATGCCAACCCTGTTCACCGCCATCCCTACAGGGCGTCTGCTTTTTAGAGGAGCATAATTCAGAAGGAGGTGAACAAGATGCTAGCGAAGGACATTATTGAACCATCCTACAATCCCTGGGCATCCCCGGTGGTATTAGTAAAAAAGAAGGACGGATCGTGGCGATTTTTTGTGGACTATCGCCACCTTAACAACATCTCCAAGAAAGACGCATACCCTCTGCCCGCATTTGGACACCCTTGATTGCCTCCATGATTCCGCCTACTTTTCTTCGATCGATCTTCGTTCTGGTTATTGGAAGATTGCCGTGGACCCAATGGACCGAGAGAAGACGGCTTTTGTAACACCCGATGGTCTCTACCAATTCAAAGTCATGCCTTTCGGCTTATGTAATGCCCCCGCCACCTTTGAACGGATGATGGACTCCTTGCTCCATGAATTCAAGTGGTCTACGTGTCTTTGTTATCTGGATGACGTGATTGTGTTTGCTCCCACTTTTGAAGCGCACCTTGAGAGACTGTCGAAAATTCTTGATGTATTTCGTCTCGCCGGCCTTCAGCTGAATTCATCCAAGTGCCGGTTTGGTCGCCGTCGCAATACAATACTTGGACATATTGTTGACGCTTACGGCGTACAGCCTGACCCAGAAAAAGTTCGAGCTGTGAAGGACTTTCTTGTGCCAAAAACCGCCAAAGATGTCCGCAGCTTTGTGGGGCTCTGCTCCTATTTTCGGTGGTTCATGAAGAACTTCGCGGAAATCGCTCGGCCCCTAACAGATTTACTCAAACCAGATGAGACGTTTACCTGGGGTGCCTCGCAAGCAGCAGCATTTTCCGACCTGACCACTTTGCTCACTTCTTCTCCTGCGCTGGCTCACTTCGACCCTACGGCACCGACCGAAGTCCGCACCGATGCCAGCAGTTACAGAATAGGAGCTGTGTTGGCTCAGCGACAACGTGGGCAGCATCGCGTGATGGCTTATGCCAGCAGGCTGCTGTCCCCCTCGGAGCGTAATTATTCCATCACAGAGCGCAAATGCCTAGCGCTGGTGTGGGCAGTCGCGAAATTTTGCCCTTACTTATACGGCCGACCATTTATAGTTCTCACCGACCACCACGCTCTCTGCTGGCTCGCCTCCCTCAAAGATCCCACAGGTCGTCTCGCCCGCTGGGCACTCCGCCTCCAGGAGTATTCTTACACCGTAGTGTATAAATCAGGAAAACTGCACAAAGATGCGGATTGTCTGTCACGCTACCCTGTGGCCGACTGCGATCCTACGAGCGCTGATTCTGTGGGCTGCGTCCTTTCCATCTCCCAGCTGCTTCATCTCGGAGACGAGCAGCGTCGCGATCTGGATATCAGCCGCCTAATACAACAGCTCGAATCTTCACCGCAAGACGCTTGTGTTCGCATGTTTACCTTAACAGACCGCACCTTATATCGGCGTAATTTATCGCCCAATGGTCACGACCTACTTCTGGTCATACCAAAGCACCTGCGTTCCACAGTCCTACGCGAGCTCCATGACCCGCCAACCGTGGGTCACCTTGGTGTCTCTCGCACATATGACCGTGTCCGCCGCCGCTTCTACTGGCCTTGACTTTCACGCTCTGTACGTCGCTATGTCAACGCTTGTGAAATTTTCCAGCGTCGCGAAAAGCCGTCGGGACTCCCTTCCGGATATCTTCAGCCCATCGACATCCCATCGGAGCCATTCTTCCGTGCTGGTTTGGACCTTCTCGGTCCCTTCCCAACATCCGCCTCCGGAAACAAGTGGGTCGCGGTGGCTACGGATTACGCGACCCGTTATGCAGTTACGCGAGCCATTCCAACAAGCTGCGCTACAGACGTCGCTGATTTTCTACTACGTGGTCTCATTTTAGTGCATGGAGCCCCTCGTCAACTGCTGACAGACCGAGGCCGTACATTCCTTTCGAAAGTGGTTGACGATATCCTGCGTTCCTGCTCTACCCGACATAAGCTCACGACATCAAACCATCCTCAGACAAATGGGCTTACAGAATGTTTAAACCGCACCCAGACAGACATGCTATCGAAATGCGTCTCGGCCGACCATCGTGATTCGGACCTTGCACTACCCTACGTGACGTTCGCATAAAATTCCTCCCGGCATGACACTGCTGGGAACTCGCCATTTTACCTTCTGTTTGAACGCGAACCAACATTGCCGTTGGATACCTTCCTGCCAGCCGCTGCGCAGTCTACTTCTGAATATGCACGCGACGCTATTACCCGAGCTGACCACGCTCGTCAGCTTGCCCGCCGCAGATTAATGGCGTCCCAAGACTCGCAGGAGCATCGTTACGACGAGCGGCATCGCGACGAACACTTTCCAACAGGTTCCCTCGTTCTTCTTTGGTCCCCTACGCGACATGCAGGGCTTTCAGAAAAACTTCTTTCTCGTTTCACGGGCCAATACCGTGTGCTTAGACGAGTGACCGACACTACATATGAAATTGTCCCTGATAATCCACCAACCTTTTCCGCTCTGCTGTCAAGGGACACCGTCCGCGTATGAAGGCTCAAACGTTACCACACTGCTCCTGCTGGGCCCCGTAAACTCACCGGGTCGGCGCTTTTGCCGCCGGGGGTCGTGTTACGTGATTTCAGCTGACTGAAAGAGGGCATAGTGGGGCATACCCAAGAAAGGTGCGTCAGACTGAGAGTGAAGAAGTAGACGTTGTCGGTGAGCTGCGTTGTGGCTGCGGACTGACAACTGTTATTTTCCACGTAACAATACTTAGAAGTTTGTGCGTGGAAACGGCATCTATGGCCAGCACTGTGAGCTTCGGGCTGATTGAAGGTTCAGCAACATGCCTTGCAGCTACGCCACTTCGTATTTGCCGGTTTGCGAGACTTTGCGTTGGGTGGCCACGATGCACACAAGCCCAGTCCATTTGTGGGAGTAGGACGTGCGTGCGTAGGCTGCGCAAAATAACAGCCTGGAAATAGTTTTTGTTATCTGCAAGTAATGTGAACAGTGACTACGTAGTCTGCCAAAGCAGCATTCTAAAGTAGTCAGAAAGTAGCCATGCCACCAACATGATTTTTTTTTGTTGCCAGACGGGGTATTAGCCAATATGGCGTAAAGTAGCCACCAATGGTAGGCCTTTCCGCAAAGATTCTGCTTTTTCTGAATCAATGAGTTGGGGTAGCTTTCTTTCTGTACCTACAAAGCAGGGGCTTCAAAATATCAGGCAGAGCGCCGCAGTAACTGAATTTGGGTCGAGGAAAAAAGCAAAAACGGAGATGGGGGAGAGTCAGGCGGTTACGGACAAACCTCGGTGATACCTACGTATCTCGTGAAATCAAGAGAAATATTCATATAACCCAAAATATGCATCACCAAAAAACACGAAAAATTCGAATGCAAAAAAAGTTCCCGAACATAGTGATTTATTGTTTCTCAAGGCTGCAGCGACGTAATGAACAGTTCTGAATTATTACCAGTAAAGCTTTAGATGTCAGCTGTCATACTTGTACTGCGAGGAACATTTCGATAAACGCAGTTTTTCTTAATCCAACGCCATCAAATATGTTTTTATTGAGATTCTACGTATTCTTCTCTAAGTTAATGTTGGTCATCGTAATGTTTTTAGGGGCGAAGCTTGTTAAAGTGGCACCCGTTCGTCCCTCGTAGTCGTAGTCATAGTGTGTAAAAAGTGTTACATTTTGACCTGCAAGGTGGTGCCGGTGGTAGATTTCTCCTGTGCATTGTTGAACAATAAAAAGTTCGCGGCGTGCGCGATATTTAAAAGCCGAATGCTCCTGTCTCTCATTCCCCATTAGCGGTCATTCGCATGTTCCAGTAGGAAAAGTTAGTAGAAGTAGAAGTGTTAAAAGCCGACTTCTGCTGTCTCTCATTCCCAGTAGCAGCCATTATTTAGCTCCAAGGTAGTGCCTGGTGAGATTTCTCCTGTGCGTGATTAAACAATAAAATATTTTTGTTCAAAACGCCGTTCATTGATAAAAAAACCAACGAAAGACGACAGATGTTTTCTAAAAGCAAAACAAAAAGACGCCAGATGTTTTTAAAGCAAAACAAAAAGAAGACGCCAGGTGTTCTTTATCGGACGAATTAACGGAAGAATATTTCACGGTACTAGTTCCATGAACTTCGCCCAATCTCATCATCATTCACCTCGTGGATCTGACGTCAATTTTTTTCGGGTTACTTCTCATTACTTTATTTAGAAAGTCCTAACCAGCCTGCATCAGTTTGATCGAGCTTATTTCTCCAGTAAATACGACGATCATATATGATTCTAGTTTTTATTTTCTCTTTTTGTTTTACTAGTAGGACCTGTTAGTCACTGTGCACTTTCCACGTCACAACAGCTATGTGTCGAATACCCATATGTATTTAGAATAATGTACAGAAACTTGTCATTCCAATGTTTCGGATATTCTTTGCAGTACGGACCCTCCACCCGATCTCACTCATGTATTGTGCTGAAAACTTTTCGAACATGTGTTGCACAATAGACTGTCTAAGTTCTTGGATGTATAGTAGCAGGGATAGCACCTACTGGACACTATAATAAGTTTACGGCCACAACTTTCCACGGTAAACAATTTTTGTATCACTTGGAAATTTTTTTTTTACTCCAGCACAGTTAAGAAGTCACTGATGGCCTCAGAACCGCTAGTAAGAGGGTCATTAGCCTTCAATGTGAAAGGTTATTTCAACAACGTTTCCTATGAAGTGGTGCTAAAAAACTCACAACAGACCAAACTGTCAAGTTGAAAAATGTCTGCCATGCAGTGTACAAGACGACCTGATATTGCGGACATACACGAATCCATGGATAAACAATAGCCTGCCTTGTATTAAGTCACCGACGAAACCGAGTGGCGCTTACACATATATGGTCTCTCAAACACCCAAGAAAGTGACTATAAGACTGTGTAGAAGGTAAATAGCATGCCCTCCCCAGTAGACTCCTGATCTAGTGTTGACCTTAGATGTATTCAGCATACCCTAGGTTTGCATACTCTGTATCCTAAACATCACTTTCCAATAAATGATGATGGTCTTCATACAATTCTTGAACTCCAGTAGAGACTTAAATAATGCACCTGGTTTAAAAGGTGAACAACGAAAAATATGGCCTAAAAGAGAAGGACACCCTCACCGTTAATCAAGTCGTCATAATTACTATATTTTCTTACGGCACCCCATACTTTGGCCACAGGAACAAGGAGAGCGACAAAATGAATACTCGAATTTTTCTTACTTTTTGTTTGCTCCATAGTGTACATTCCTTTTCCCCGCTCGTCTTGACTGCGAAAAAAAATGAGCAGAGGCCCTTTAAACAACTCAAATGAAGAGCTCCAAGTTCACAAGTAGACAGGGACGCGCTGCAAAAATTAGGCAACTCAACTTGAGACAAGCCCAGCAGCGATCAACTAGCCACGCTATTTCTTAGAAAGAAGGTTATGTGAGCCAACACTGATAAACATGCACCCAGAGCAAAACGAAGAAATAATTTGAGCAGGGCCTAAGGCTCTATCTACAAAATGCTTACGAAGAATTGGAAAAGACGTCATCAACATCGACTGGGCAAAATACACAAATGTAGCGGCTCATGCTGTCACTGTGATCAATGGCAAATCAGGAGAGACAGTGGCCGTATCCATAAAAACTGCTGATTTTGACTCTGCTGAAGATACGGCAATAGTCCTGGCAGCTACGATGGGCAGGAAAATTGAAGATTATGTCATCGTAAACATGGATTCCAAATCAGCGTACAGGAATTACCGTTTTGGTCAGACTTCTAAACAAGCACTAGGATGAAGGAAATACTTCTAGATTTTTGCATCAATTGCGTACAAAACACGAATGTTTGGCGACAAAATGTGTGGAGCACACTGCTGCCCGAGATCACGTCTACCGTTCCGATGGAGGCGCAAATGTTGTAGGCCCGTGTGCTCAGATTTGGGTGCACGTTAAAGAACCCCAGGTGGTCAAAATTTCCGGAGCCCTCCACTACGGCGTCTCTCATAATCATATGGTGGTTTTGGGACGTTAAACCCCACACATCAATCATCAATCGATCACGTCTACTGGCTATTCCAGTGCCTAATGACCCGCACGAAAGCACGAGAAAATATACCGTCATTCTACAAACTCACAATCAAACTATGCTTCCACACAACAAGAACGCCTTTGAATGCAGCTATACCCTCTGCGCAAGCCAGGCTTCTCAAATGTTTTGTTTTATTTGTCGCTTCAACCTGTTCTCTCCAGTTACCTGCCACACCAGGTGCCGGCTCTATTACCCATTTCTCCAAAGCCCGCAGAGTCAGACTACAAAAGCACAACGAAGCGACGATATGAGTGCTGCAAATGGAGCCCCGGAATGCGCTCATTCTCTCACCTCGCGAAGTTGCTCGGGCGTGCGGAAAATCAGCGAGTAACCACGGCAACTAAAACTGCCTCCCGCCTCAGCGATAAAGAGCAGTGACGCCTGTACCGGCGAAGCGCTTTTCGCACGTGCGTTCTGTCCTTCCCGATCTCACCTCCCTCGTCATCTTTTTTTTTGTTTCTCATATTGAGTCCTCTAGCGTTCAGCTTGCTTTGCTTTTGGCTCGCATCGAGCCGTTGCCAACGCACTCCTTACTTCTCAGTCTCATTCAGGAGGCTTCTTGGGTGAATACTCCAGGCGTGCACAAATAAATCTCAAAAGAGGCGAGCCAACCAAAGCTGCACTACAAAACGTGGCATCCATGAAAGAGGCTTTCGGCGCTGCCACAGTTACCGTCGCCGTCTGTGCAGCATTCTGGTGGGAACGTTGACGCGGCGCCTGACGCTCCTTGGCACCCGAATGGCATTATGAAGCAGCAGGTGCTAGGGAGAACAGGGAAGCGAAGAGAGAATAAAGAATAGCGTTGTGGTTCTTTACCTCCTTGCCTCAATGGTGGCTTTTTGTTTGCTACATAGTGCGCATTCCCTTTTTCTCACTCGTCATTGCTGCATACATTTACTTTCCCAAGAAGAAATAAAGACGTGCTAGTAGTATGGCTGTGCATGCAGCACGCCACGGTTGCACTGACGCCTCCCTGAGGGCCCGCAGCAGACGCAGGCGCTAGCGTCGTGTTCTCTGCTCCCAACTACACTGCAGCCTCTGCGTTACTCTCTTCCGCAAGGGAACTGGTCATGACACGTGAAAACATTAGGAATTGTATTCAGGGTAACACGATAGGATACTAATATGTTTGTATAAGTAGAATATGTAACAAAGAATCATCGGAGACTGTAGACCGCTCCAAAACAGAACCAAGAACTAGTGCTATACCTATGGGCTTTGGTGTCAGCATATCCAAACTGCTCGCGCGGGGTGGCGTACCTCGAAAGAGCAAGCAGTGATGTTATCGAGAAAAACTCAGTGGCTCTATTCTCAAAGGTTTAAAATTTTGTAAGTATTTGTGGCCTATATAACCAAAACTATGCCAAGTACAAAAGATCGAGCATAACAAGCTTTTCTGAATGCCCGTCTTGAGGTATTACATGAAAAAAAAAAAAAACTGGCAGATTCCACGTATTATGAGAATCGCTGTCATGCAAAGTATGGGCAGAGAATGATACTGTGGTGTAGCTTTTTTGCTGAGCGAAAGGTAAAGCAATGACGCTTGAAATGTCTACAAATGTTATACACACAGGCATGTATGTTGAACAGGCCCTTATGTTTCATATAACAAGTTATCTATGGTTTGGAACAATCTCAAAAGGAACACGGGTGTTTCCGACACCAAAAGCGGTAAGCTGAAATGGAGCGCTTGTGCTCGCAAGGATGGTGGTCCTCTATAGTACTACCTAGACCAACTTCAATTATTAGCACGTAATTACAATTAACTCTAATTCGACGTAACGCCTGAATCATCGAGTACATAAGTAATGTTTATAAAATTGGACAGTACTAGTTGCTACCACAAGCGATGTTTCAGCAACAATATACTTGCATAGGCTCTTGTTCTAAAGGAGTTTTGAGGCATCAATAGATAGATAGATAGAATCTGAGGCATAGATAGATAGATAGATAGATAGATAGATAGATAGATAGATAGATAGATAGATAGATAGATAGATAGATAGATAGATAGATAGATAGATAGACGGACGGACAGATGGACAGACAGACGGACGGACGGATGGACAGACAGACAGACGGACGGATGGATGGACGAACAGACGGACAGACAGACGGACGGACAGACGGACAGACGGATAGATGGATGGACGAACAGACGGACAGACAGACGGACAGACAGACAGACAGACAGACAGACAGACAGACAGACAGACAGACAGACAGACAGATAGACGGTCAGATAGATAGACGGACAGATAGATAGACGGATAGATAGATAGATAGATAGATAGACGGATAGATAGATAGATAGATAGATAGATAAATAGATATATAGATAGATAGATAGATAGATAAAAAACCCGAAAGTTTATGCAGTTCAAAAAATGCTTCACATTTAAAAAATTCAAAAAAATTCAATACGGATATAAGTCACGCCGTAGTTTGAAGCTCTATAATATTTTTTACTCCTGGGGCTCCTATTATTAGTCAAAATCAAAGCACAAGCATGTTCTGCTTCTGAGCTTCGATCAGAAAGCAGCTACCGTTTTTAGCAAACAAGCCCGCGTACTCATGCCAAGCCACACTATGTTTTATACGATAGGCTATCTTAGCGGGTAATAGAAATGTTGTGCCCATTATGGGCTTCTATGCATTGGTGCACAACAACTTCGGTACAGGTGAGTGTGATAAAGAGAACATAATGAAAAGACTTTTGATTGAACATTGCTATTACAGAGAGGCACCACAACCCGTACAGTAGAAGAGGCCGTTGAATGCATATTTCAGTTAGGTAGCATACTTAAAATACACACGAAGTAGTAAAAAAAGCGACGATCCGAAGTAGTGAAAGAAGGCAAACTGTCGGACTTTGTACTCACGTAGTCGATGCAGTAGTCATCTAAAACACACATTTGAACTTCGAACTAAATACGAAAAACTACCGTTTCCCAAGGGCGAAGTAGTGAACGAATTGCAATGCTTTGTGAAGTAAGGCCAGTCGCACTCTCCTTTAACATCCGATCTGGAGTAACTCAGCGAAACCATTGGTTAACGAAGCTACATCGATGCCAGTGGCATAGCCAAGGGGTGGTAGACAGGGCCCGCGCCCATCTGCTGCTGTTTATTGTGGTCGTCGTTGATGATGATGATAACGTTGATGGGATTCTCTTTGCCATGTTAAACATTTCTTAGTTTAATGGTAGTGCAGAGATATAGGTGTGCTACAACCATCATGATGAAAATCGGTACACATCTTTTTATCAAGCTTCGAGCAGCTATTCACGAAGCCTTCAAGTCATTAGCTCATTAAAATGTGCGCATATACAAGTATACGCAGCCAAGTTTCGGCCTCAAATCAGATATCTTCAGCCAGAGGTACACGAAACGGTAATGGCATGAGACCGCCCAACCCTTCTGAAAGAACTTACCTGCACACTTCTATTTCGATCTAAGTCTATAATAAGCACGTTCAGTAACTTTCAGCTTCCGTGTAAGGCAAAACCTTTTGGGCACTTCGTTCGAGCCTAGCCGTACATATATGCCATGTGCGTATATCCCAGACGAGGCGCAAACCAAACCTATGGGATTATGGCCAACATCAATCTAAACCACCGACACAAAATAATAGCCATCATACATTCTAGCATGCAGTACATAGACAAATGTAAAATGTACGCGTCTAGGCGTACCAAACGGCGAGGCACAATCCTGCTAACATTCACCACTGCTCAGCCACAACCAGCACATATGTGCACCTCTACGCCATCAGATCGAGATGTATCGTCGGGAGGGGCGGCTGTCACGTCCACGCTATCAGCAACACCGCTGAGGGGCACGTACAAGAAATCAAGGAGGCAGGGATTTCGCTATTTCGATTTCTTACGTCTTGTTGCGCTACCGGGCGTGCAGACCACGATGGCAGAGAAGTAGAAGAACTCAGTGACAAGAAAATCGAAAGACTATGACGTTGGAGGCGCGTGGTCTGCTGCCTCGAGCGATCAGTTGTTGTGGATGGTCACTGACTGAGAGGGCGAGGGCGAACAGTAGAACGCGGCTGTTGCTTGCAGGTGTTTGCGACAGGACCACCGTCGTAATCGATTACCTCCTCGGCCTGAGACCTCCTGCCGTGGCTCTGATGACGCGCACCACCGGCTGTATTAAGGATGACCCAGGAGCACGTTGATGATGATCGAAATGAGTGGACCAAAAGGAAACGATACGGCTTTGGAGAGCGAAATAATTGGAATTTTCGCCTGCTTTTTTTTGGTCGTGAATGGCTGTAGGCATTGCTGTGCTGATTCTAGCTACTAAGGTTGCCGGTGGTGACTACTTTGCGTCAGATTGCCAACTTTGTGACTGCGCTTGGGAACAACATATTCAGGTTAAAACCATGGCTACTTTCTGGCTATCTTGAATTCTCGTTTCGGTGCGTCCGGTGGTCTATTTTCTTATTTACAGGTAAAAGAAGGCGCCAAAAGGCCACCCACAATTTTCGACAACTTCTGTCGTGTGAGTTGCTGGGGCGAAGGCATGCAAGCGCATGCCTTCGCCCCAGCAGTAGGTCCCTGCCCTTCGAGGCACTCCCACGCAACGGAGGGTGCACCTGAGAAGACGGTGTTACGAAGTTGCCCGCATGTTGGCAAACATGCGGCTAGCCCACTGCTTACGCTGCCCCTACCTATTCTGACGTCAATTTCTAATGCTGATAACACAGTGTGTCTTCACACGAATTCGACAACAAAAACAGCCCTAAAATGAAGTCTGTCTCTTATTATGATGCACATAATAATAAACTTTGTTACGCGGCTTCAGAAACAATTACAACATCCTCCACTAAAGAAAACCATGTCAGCATTTGAAGCAACACTGATGTTCCTTTGTTTTTCCATTTGTTGTTTTCATTCGTTTGTTTACGTGTATGCTTCATTCGTGTGTGGAGTTGTGTGCATATATGTTGTGTACTGCGTATGTGGTTGTGCATATGTTGCGTATACCTGTGCGCCCCAAAGCAGGTCCAGAATTTTTTGTTGTTGTTGTTGCCTTTCTTTTCACCTAAAACAATACCTACCCCAATAATTTAAAAATGTCAGGGTCGAGAAACACGATATGATAATGGGAGATGCCACGGAGAAGGACTCGGAACCAACCCGCACCTGAATCTATGTATACACGTGCTATCTGGGGCTCCCGCGACCGGGTTTCAGCGCCGTGACTTGCGGGTCCGCAGTAGACCACTATATAATATAGTAGTCAACTGGACCAAACTATTTATTACAACAGAAAAAAAAACCTTAAAATCACAGCCCCACTTCTTGTGTCTCGTGGCACTGTGCAACCTTTATGTTTCCACGATTTGTTTCGCTTTTTGTGCCTGCTTTTCCTCCACCAATAATGTCATCGTCTATACTTTATTACTAACAATGACAAGATTGCTTTCCAGTGCTTTACCTGAAACATTTGGGTCCACGCAGGATAATGCTCGAGACGACGCCTGGCGGGATATGTTCGTATGAAATAAAAAAAATGCGTAATTTCTTTTATTTTTCGTAGGAAGACCATTCAACTTCTTTACTCAATCTCGCTTCATACCAATGCATAAGGCTACCCGATTTCAGTTATTGTAGTACATTGCTTCTGTTTGAGTCATGACAACATGCTTCTCTTCTACAACTTCCCTTGAGTCAGGATGAAATTATCTCCTCCTTTAACTCTTTCAGATGCCGCAGGATTGTGACCTTAGTTAGATCAAGTTCCGTATTCACTCAGCGACGCTCTTATGAGTGTAACACGAGTTTCCGTGATTAAGTTCACACCGTTAAACATACAGCTACCACAAATGTTTGGTTAATCATTGATCACGGATCTTAGTGGTCGGGATGAAGATGTACGACACAGTGCTAAGAAACATGCGTTGAACTTTGAACGGCGATATAGCGGTCGAAAACTAACAGATAGTGCACAAACTCTCTTACATCAATAAACAGTAAACAATAGACTTCTGTAACAACACGTTTGACTTTCGTTTAATGCATATTGCCAAGACGGAGGGATCAACCAAGCTTTTTTTCACTACATTCTATATCTTTTTCGGGCCTCTTAGTCCTTCTCCAAGTTTCATGTTATGCTACAGATCGTTCTTCAAGCGTGTTTATTCGTTTGTTCATTTGGTTGTTTATTCTATGTGCTTGCTTTGATGATTATGGTGTTCAACATCCTAAAACCACCACATGATTATGAGAGACGCCGTAGTGAATGGCTCAGGAAATTTTCACCACGTGGGGTTTCGAACGTGCACCGAAATCTGAGCACACGGGTCTACAGCATTTTCGCATCCATCGAAAATGCAGCCGCCACAGCCGGTATTAAATTCCGCGACGTACCGGTCAGCATCCGTGTACCTTAGCCACTAGACCACCAGGGCGGGGCTCCGTGTGCTTGGTAAACGCCTCGTAAGAAAGTAGATTTAGGGTAACAATTGAATAAATGGTAGTTTACTTGTCGGTATCCACATTCCAATTCACGCGACATCTCGTTTCGCATATATGTTCTTAGTTCTCTGTACGATAATGAAATATGCCGTGAACGTTCTTTCCGCGCATTTTAGAAGTCTGTATGCTTATACGTCACATTTCATAGATTTCTCTAATAGGTACTCACCAGAGCATTGTACTACATTGGGGCACTCAGCAGCAAATATAGCTGACTGCAACATCATATGGCCAGCCAGATTTGCCCACCTTATAGATGGAGTGTTACTTGCTCAAACCAAACGTGTATGCTATCTATTGACCGGTAATTGATACTGATATTTCATCGCGCCCAAATAACTCTGAAATGCGCGTGCCGTACGCTTTTCTAAGCCGCACGACTCCGAGGAATTTGCTTGCTTGCTTGAGAACTGTACCACTGTAGATAAAAACAGCTCTAGTTTTAAAGCAACCTACGCATTAGTGTGTAGCGTCTTCCGATATGAAGAGTAGTGCAGTCTCCCTTTACTCGCATTAATGATACAGCGTTAAAAAGCTCGTTTCGCAGAAATTCCGGCATTGTCGTTGTTAATGTGCGCAAAAAATCATCTTATTCGTTACCGAAAAGTTGTGAACGATGCAAAAAAATATTAAAAAATACCGGGCTAGCCTGGGGATCGAACCGGGGTCGCTTGCATGGCAAGCGGATGTTCAACCACACATTCATATGCCTATTTGTGAAAACTGTGAAAATAACTTTCTCGGCTTGGAAATGCCGTGAAAGGAACTTTCACGTTTTACAAACACATGCGTCCTGTATACATGCCTCACAATACAACATGAAATATTGTTGCCGTAATAATACGTGGTACAAGCGCACATTGTAATCGGACGTTGGAACATGTATTTAAAATGACTTGATGGTTTAAAGCTGGTCACCCTATGAATACGGCACACACGTTACTGCGCCTATTCTCTTAAGGTCACGTAGCAGGTGTATACCAAGTTCGAATAGATTTCATGCACAAAGTGTTAGAAGTACGCACTAGGGACGGGATACCACTATTGTGTTCAATTCTTGATGGCGAAGCTTAGGAGTCCCATAATTTTTTTTTCTTTTGCGAGGAAAGAGAGTTCCAAGTTTCCAGTCCCGATCAGTTTACTTCATTGCCACGTTCCCTAGAACGCTGACGTTTGCGTCGTCAACAGGCTCTGCTATAACAAGATCATCTGTCTCCCCCTTGGCGTACACACCCGTCTTGTACCACACTCTTATTTTGTTGAAGACGCAACGCAAGTAACTGCGACAAAGAAGCCACGGTAGAGAGACATGCTTCATTAATTACGTTCCTCGGCTTACTTCGCCGAGCCGGTGGTTTCGACAGAGTGTGCTTTTGTGCGTTGTCGTATTCTTTGGAAGTCAGTGAGGCTCAGCTAACGATCGGCTATATTAGAACTCACTAATAGACATGTTCGGTTAATGCTACGTCAAGTTTTCTACCTGTTTTTGCTCTGGATCGCTGTTACATCGCTGGACCCTTCTTCAGCAACTTCGTGCAATGGTGGCCGTTCGTCTCTTGAATGACAGCAACGCTCGTTCGTACACAAGTACTTATCAGCATGCATAAGCGATACATGGGAACCCTTTTATGGGTATTTTTCCACCAAGACGGCTTGCTGGTTACGGCGCTCAGCTACTGCCTCGAAAAACACCACCACGACTCTGAACTTTATCAGAGTTCAAATGAGGCACGGTAGCCGCATCTCGGTTGAGGCGAAGTGCTAGAGGCCCGTGTTCTGTGGGGTGTCAGTATAGATTTAAGTACTCCGCGGGGTCAAAATTATTCCATGTTATCTATCTACTGCTTGCCCCATAATCATATCGTTGTTTCTCCACACAGCGAGCAGATATTGATGTTACTTTCTCCGCAACTTACTTGGGCATGTGCTACTCTACTGAACCATTCTTTCTTCATGACTCATGAAAGATGCCCCCAGCATGTGAAAGCATTAGAGCACCAGAGCTTAAAGAGGAATCAAAATACATCTTTGTGCAACGGGTGTACTTGCTTTTCAGTGAGGCATGCTCAAATGTGAGATTTAATGCAGGTTGAACATCGCTGTGCACCTACAGCGAGATTGACGCAGATGAAGAGAAGAGAGAGAAAAAGATGCAAGGAAAGGCAGGGAGGTTAACCAGATGCACATCCGGTTTGCTACCCTGCACTGGGGAAGGGATAAAGGGGAGAAAAGAGGTGAAGAGAAACGCAAGTGGTAACAACATGGCGCTCACTATACCTACTGAAATGGATTTAAACACGCAAGCAATGCAAGCACAAGCATGGCCCATACCCAGGCCCCAGACATACACAGTAAATTATCAAATGGCCTGCTTTCAAAACAGATGTAATCTATATTGCGCTACATTACAAGGTCACACATACCTTCCAAATATGTTCTTGAAGCGATATGCTGAGTCCATTGCAAAGTTTCTTGTTATAATGTACCATAATTCTTTACTTCGTGGTGAACTACCGCATAACTGTAGGGTAGCCAGAGTCGTGCCCATACACAAGAAAAATGATCCATCTTTATTAGAAAATTATCGACCGATATCACTTACATCAACCTGTTGTAAATTTATTGAGCACGTTATCGCCAATCAAATAAATGAACTTTTAGATGAATAATCAGTCCTCTATAATTACCAACATGAGTCTAGAAAAGGCTACTCAACCATTAGACAATTAGTTACAGTTATTTATTCACTCGCTTCATGTTTTGATAAGAACAGACAAATTGATGCAATATTTTTAGACTTCAGCAAAGCTTTTTATAGGCCACTGCATAACAAACTAATCATTAAACCAAGATAAATTTAACTACCGGAAATCTTGATCACATGAATTAGGAGTTATTTGACTAACCAATTCCAGTGTGTGGAAGTCAACGAGCGGCAGTCTGGCCATCTTTCGGTTGGCTCCGGGGTCCCTTAACAAGTGTACTAGGACCATTGCTGTTTCTGCTGTGCAATAATTATATCGGTGCTCTCAATTATCTTGGCATACAAATGAGATTGTTCGCAGATGACTGTGTGTTGTTCCGTGAAATCACTCCACCTAACAATCAGCACCACCTTAACTATGCTCTTGCTAACATTCACAAATGGCGTAACACATGGGGCATGAGACTTAATATTGATAAGACAGTCTATCTTCGTTTCTCTCGCCGAAAAGCTCCATTTCCCTTTGAATACAAGCTAGGCTCATTACCACTTCACGAGGAAATATGATACAAGTACTTAGGTGCAACTCTTAGTAATACCTTATCGTGAAATACACATACCGATAATATTTGTTCTTCTGCGTACCACAAATTATACTTAATAAGCTCAGTCCCCTCCAGCTGGGAAATTACTTGTTTATAGCACCGTAAATAGGCCTGAACATGAATATGCATGTGTTGTGTGGGACTCCTTTACTAAAACCAGCATTACTCGCTTGTAGAATATGCAAAAAAAGCAGTCAGGTTTATTTATTCAAAATTTTCTCCGTGCGAATCACCCACTGAACTAATGCAGGCTAACAACATTGCATGCCTTGCACTAAGACGGAAAGCGGCACGCTTAGACTTTCTTTACCTCTTTTGGAATCAGAAACTAGCAATTACCCCTCACCATATCTTTCATTTTCAACACCAAAACTTGCTCGCCACCATCATCCTAATTTTCTGACACCATATTTTTCATAGAACAGATTTATTCAAATTTTCTTTTTCCGAACGCACCATAACAGACTGGAATGATTCATTCATTGTACCACTCATTCACATTAAGCTCATTGCACTTTGTATTAACTATATTTGTTCTGCTTCATTTTGTTGTTGTTCTGTTTTTTTGCCCCCGCCCTGCTTGGACTTGTATAATGTCTGCAGTATTAAATAAATAGGTAAATAAATAAATGAATAAATAGATAAACAAATAAATTAAAATATGAAAGAACGAACTTTTTAGAAAAACTACAGAGAACTATGACAGAACAAAGCGCGAAAATGCAAACCCTGAGTATACTGGCGCTCCTAACAAGCAGCTCGATGACGACTTCTCTGTGCAAGAGATTAGGGCGGTTCTCCAGCTACTCAAAACGAGTTCGGTGCCCGTCCTGCTCAAGATCTTTAACAAGGTCCTCAGAAACATAGACGACAACGCCATCGTGAACCCATGCGAGTATGTCAATGAGTGCTTGAGGACAGGTCGGGTTCCCCGCGAATGGAAAATCGCGGACGTGGTGCTTATACCCAAGGGCAAGCCGCTGGTACTCAAGAACATGAGGCCAATCTCTCTGACGTCGTGCGTCGGCAAGGTGATGTAGCACGCCTACCTCGATAGGATGGTGACGCTCCTCGAAAGGCGCAACGCGTTTAGCACCCACATCATCAGGTTCCGGAAAGGACTCTTCACACAGGACTCGATGCTGTAGATTAAAGAAGAAGTCGTTGATTCACCGAGCACGCACCTTCGTGCCATACTCGGGCTCGATCTCAAAAGTGCTTTCGACACTGTGAGGCACACGGCCATACTGGAGAAGGTCAGTCAGCTAAACCTAGGGGAGAGATTCCACCTGTATGTCGGCAGCTTCCTCAACGGGCGAGAAGCGCGAATCAAGGTAGATGGGTTACCACCAAAGGCGGTCGAGATGGAAGGTGCCGGGACGCCGCAAAGCTCCGTGCTCTCCCCAATGCTGTTTAACCTCGTCATGATCGGCCTTGCGGAGCAGCTCGACGCGATCGAAGGCATCAACCATAAAATCTACGCGCACGACATTACGATATGGACCACAGAGAACATGCAATCTGCGAGTATGCAAGACAGACTGCAGCAGGTGGTCAGGGAAATTGAGAAGCACCTCGAAAGCATGAGGCCCGTCGGTGCTCCGAACCTGTCCGAGATCCTCTTCCACAGACTTCGAAAACCTGGATGCCCCCCGAGGGATGTGGCCGAGGCCTGTCAGGTGGGCTTGTGTGTCACGCAAAAGAAGGAGTCCGCATACCCACGGTGTCCAAGATACGAATCCTTGGCCTCTGGCTGGAAGAAAATGGTGCCAATTCCCAGCTGATCACCCGGCTGCAGGAGAAAGTGGCAGCCGCCACGAACCTGACACGAAGAATCACGGACATGAGGAAAGGAACGAAAGGGCACAATGTAGTGAGACTAATACAGGCGTATGCTTTGATCCACATAACGTACGTTGCTGCTTACGTCGATTGGGGTAGAAGTGAAAGCAACAAGCTGGACCCGATCATCCGCAGGGATTACAAAACTGCATTAGGCTTACCCCACTACACGGCAAACTGCAGGTTCTTTGAGCTGGGCGTGCACAACACGCTCGCTGAAATCATCGAAGCTCGGAGGATTGCACAGCTCGAAAGACTGTCGGGCACCACGATCGGAAGAACCATCCTCGACTCCTTCGAGATTCATTACCACGGGATGCGTGTACTGAAGGACGCGCTATTGCCAGCGGTCAAGAATGCTATACTCACAGAGAATATTCCTAGAAACATGCACCCAGTGCACGATGCCGAGAGGCGCAAATGCATAGCGTAGGTGATCCTCAAAGAGCACGGCAGCCGAGAGGGTGTCCTTTTTATCGACGCTGCTAGATACCCCCGGCCCGATCGAATACAGCAGCAGAACGAACGAGAGAAACAACAAAGCCAATCGACACCTGCCTTCTCCATGGCGGTGGTCGACACGAGGGAACGAACTCTGGTGACATGATCTGCGAGGCTGCCATCGTCGGATGCGGCAGAAGAAATGACCATAGCCCTCACAATAGTTGACAGTGGAAACGAGGCCACACTTATCGTGAGTGGCGCCAAGACAGCGGTCCGATACTTTACGAAGGGATGGGTCTCTTTAGAGGCGGTGCGCATGCTAAACGCCAGAGCCGAAGATTTCAAGCCTTGCACGATTGCTTCCAAGTCTCTGAAGTGGTTCCCCGAGCACGTGGGGGAGTTTGGCAGCGACCAAAGCTCTGACCTCCCATCAAACCACAACGAGCGCGCCCACTTTGTCGCGAGACTGCTAACCTGCCGCGACGCATGTGAAAGGGCCACCGATGTGCGATGCGTTGACGATGGTGAGATACCCGAGGTCGGAGGACATAACTCTGTGACGAGAATAACAGACCCCGAGGCCTTATAGGACTGCAAGGACATCATGGTCCCTTTTCACGAGATCCTCAGCCATTATAGAAAAACAAAAGGACGTTACCCACCGCCCCACATGCAGATAGAGTGACCTCAGGCGTCTGATCTGAGGAGTCTGCAGACCAGCACATTTGACAATCCCAGGCCCCTGCATAGGCTGTGTCCCTCACTCCACTCGTCACCCAGCTGTCCATGGTGCGGGCACGAGACAGCCGACATGGCTCGTATACTTTGTGAGTGTGGTGTTCGCCGCCACTACTCGGACGAGCATGTGTGTACCCCATGCAGGACGACTGGCTCAGCGGTGGCGAGCCGCCCTTCTCTGCCCACGTGCAGTGGACGAAATCCGGGCTGTCCAGCGAGTGAGGGCTATCGCCGAGAACATAGCACGATGCTCCGCGGACGACAGATCCCGGAGGCCTATTCCGGGCTAGTGATTCTTCGTTTGATCATAATAAAGTTTATTACCTACCATACACAACCATGAATTGAACGGGGCAACCTTTCTATGGAGTAACAAAATGGAACACTGGAAAACACTATCCTGGAGCAATTCTACGTCTCTACCACGCGTATGTTAAAAATATTTCTTCTATTACACGAAAGAAAGAAGTGTAAACGTAAAACCACTTTTTTAAATCACAATATCTCTAGTAGATGACATTCATATTGTTTTTTATTCAGTTCTGACTATTGACACGCCCCTGTAGTAGAAGACCATGTTGCCACGCAGACAGCCTGAATTTGAGTCTCATTCGTACTGAAGTTTTTATTCTGTTATTGGCAGCTTCCTTAACTTTTTGGCCACGGACAAGATGATTTTTTTGCGCTCACAACCGGAGACGCCGACGCCAAAATTTTTGCGAAACAAAATATTTTATGCTATTGAGTTCAAATATTATAGAGTGGAAAAAAGTACTTATAAATGAAGAGACACTCGTTTGTGCAACAACGTAATTTGAGAACCGGATCAGGCCAGGCATTCAAAGGTAATTGTAACCTCCAAGAGAAATAACTCAGGAAAGTGACCGGACGAGAGAAACAACTTTAGACCACGTTACTGTAGACTAGGTTTAAAATCCAGCATGATGGAGTGAATCATCTGCTTGTCATATTCTCTTAATATTTGAGATATAAGCCAAGTAATGTTCACACTCACAAACCTCCAAATAAATTCGATGCAATTCAAAAAGTGGGAGCAAGCATTGCATCGTGAAGATAGAAAGCTCAACGTGAAACGCCAAGTATATGACATTCAGTTTCACTCCATACGCCAGCAATTCTACTCCATACACGAAAGCCAAACGTTCATGACCAAGGTGCCGATCTCCTCAAACTGCATAGCACCCCTCAAATTCCCCAATGTTCAATTTGGAGGAGCCGCCAAAAATAGAACAGCAAGACAAAAGGCACGCGATGAACGATGCTGGCGATACTAAGAGTGACATGACATTAACATTCGATCAGTTGTCAACTCTCGCGTTCCCCTCAATGGAGTTGACTTTTTGCTTTATTATGTATTTGCCTTATGAACCTACACAATTGTGTACAAGTGGTCATGTTTTACCACTCACCAAGTTTCGTTTTAGATTTCATTCATAATACAGCAATAGATATTTTTCTCAATCGCAGTGTTCCCGTTCCTCAACTTTAGAGCAGGTAATGGTGTGTTGCACATTTCGGCGTCACTCATTCTTGGTGCGCTCTGTTGCACCAGAAAGTAACATACCACGAGTGTACTGCATCTGTTCGTATGTTCGCAGAAAAATTGAACAAGCGACAACGTGCAAAGAGCGAGCGTTCCCCACAACTGCCAATGGGGCAGCCCTGGTCAAACCACACGAAAGTGCACTCACTCAGATGAGGCATTTTCAAAAAGGCTGCTTATATCGTCCCTTACAAAGTGCTCTTTCTACTTAAACAAAACTGAGAAAGCTGTCTAGAGGCATTTGATGGAAAGCCCATAGTTGGCGACTTCTTTTGTATGTGTTTGAAAAGTTGGAGTGGTTGCCACTGCAACTATTGAGTTATACAGTTCATGATCAGAAAGTGGTGCATAGAGTAAGAATATTTTACATTGTGATGGGAATGTGTGAGTGTGTTTTTTTGCGAGAAAAGCAATCGCGAGCTTTCTGAAAAGATGGAAGATGCCAGAATGAACGTGAAGTTACTGTAACATTTTGCCCTATACTCTATGGATTGATAGCCATTGCGAAGACCTGTCTGGTGGATAGTGTGAAGCATAGGTAGTAGATCTTTAGAATTTCTGTTTTTGTAACAAGTAGAAAGCAAGAATAGTTTTCATAGACTGTTTTTTTAGTAGGTAAACTCTTTGGAGACTTTTACAGACGTTTTGCGTCGTTTATCGTCTAGGCCAGACGGTTCTTCTTGAAATGGTCGTGATCGTCAAAAAACCTACACTGAAAATGGACATTAACGTGGAAACTCCCGTGCTTTGAGGTAAAACGCAATGCAAACAACTCAAATATGGGCAGGTCATCGACTCTTGCCTAACTTTTCATGACCATCGCATCCGGGTCAATCTATACAGAAAACCTTGTTAGTATCCACAGAAACAGTCCACAAATGCGACGCGAGAATGCGACGTGAAGGTTTGATAATAGTACAACAAGGAAGTCACCGTGATCCCCAGGGCGGTGGACCACCGCGGTACGCGCAATAGCAGACGATGCGCCGAGAGGTACACTATCTTCACTGATAGGAACACGTTAGTTTCCAAGCTCTGAGGATCGCCAAACGATGTATGGCGGTAGCAGTGCAGACAGCATAGGGGCTGTGGCGTAGTGTACAATCAAATCTCGAAAGTAAGCGCTCGCTTGATATTTTCTTTATTGCGCAAGTACTTTATTAAATACCATAAAAAAAGGCAGTGGCGTAGTGGTTAGTGCCACGCACTGAAAAACGAGAGGTTGCTGGTTCGATCCCGTGAGTCCATTGCTTGCCTTCTTCATTTTTTTGTTTTGCATTATCTTAAAATACGTTTCTCAACATCATTACCGTGGTGGAAGTACGTCAGTGGAGTCGTGGCGGACCCCGCAATAAAACACTCTCATGTTAAAAATTGAATGCATGTTAAGCAAACCCTACGTTCCAGTACTCTTATAAAATTATTTCATTGTTTCTCGCGTGCATTCATCTAAAGGCTGGTTCTATGCCGATTGCATTAGCTGCCGCCATGCCACCGGTCTGTAATTATCTGCAGGTCGTTCAAACCTAGTACGCCCGCTTCTTGTGTCCACACAAGTCCCGCATAACAGCGTTTCATTACGGTCGCTAAGAGCTGCATTGTGCTGTCACGCAAGCCTGACAGATTCTTTCGCCCTGTACCTCTCGGTAAGACCTTTCCTAGCGTCTTGGAAGGGCAGCCTGCGCACCCTCCAATGAATGAGCCCCAGCTCCCATCTATTGAGAACGTGGCTGGTGCATATCCGACAAAGGAATGCGTCTTAAGAAGCGTGCGCATCATCATTATGAAAGAGAGTGTTCTGCCACGTAGGTTCAACACGGTCGTTAAGGGCGCCCGCATCCCATGAATGCCTAGAATTTGGTTGGCTTGATCTCCTTTTATACAAACGGCCTTTTTTTTTCTCGTCCATTTCTATATTCCACCAATCAACTGAACGCATTGCCAGCCAGGTTCGTGTGGTGTTGGAGGGTGATCGAATCATGACTCGATTTCTCACTCAGTATGTCTGATTAGATCCAATCACTCATTGCAGCTGTGGGAACGAAATTAAATGAAGTAACTCACGCTGAATGAAGTGGACAATTAGTTTATTAACTTACTGCTTTACAGGCAGTGCTGCCTTAATATTCAGACATATTCAAGATATATAAGCTTAGACATGTCGTGAAATCACTTCTTAAATTCATACAAATTGTGACACATTATTTTGTTTATATTGAACTGGCTACTTGTGAAGAATGCCCTGAGTTCTTGAAAAACTAACGAAAGTGTAGGAAAAGACTTGATGGGAAATGGTTGTTTAAATATTTGCCAGTGCTCCAAAGTCTTGCGCAATGGGCCTCCAGACATAAGCCTTTTCACTTTATTTGCCCTTTCATTCAACCCTTCTTTCAATGTTCCATTTTCTCTCCTTCTTTGACGAGGCGCATGAATGGTTGTCCACATTGAGTGGCGTTAGGCCAAGTGATGTAAATGCCTCTTTTGATGTTGTTGTTACTGAAGACAATGACGAATAATCTCGCGACGTGAAGACAGAGGTCGCATTTGAAGACGCTGAAAAAGCAGCAGTGGGTCGGTCTTTTTATTTACCGCGCGCCAGAGAGTTCCTCTTCTTTCTCGTTGTTGCGTTCTGCATAAAAGCGGGCGGATGCGCGTATGCACTGTCGCCTTCGTCTTTCTCGCGGGACGCACGTGACAATAATATATCGGAGTTCTGTGAAGGGCTGGCATTTCCAAACCACCCTCTCGTAACGCGATTCACGTGGTGCGATGCCTGGTGCATTTTTGCTCTTCGATAGATAGATATAAAGATAGATAGATAGATAGATAGATAGATAGATAGATAGATGGATAGATAGATAGGTGGATGGATGGATGGATGGATGCATAGATGGATGCATAGATGGATAGATAGATGGATAGATAGATAGATAGATAGATAGATAGATAGATAGATAGATAGATAGATAGATAGATAGATATGTGGAATTTAATGTCCGAAAACCACCATATGATTATGAGAGACGCCGTAGTGGAGGGCTCGGGAAATTTCGACCACCTGGGGTTCTTTAACCTGCACTCAAATCTGAGCACACGGGCCTATACAACATTTCCGCCTCTATTGGAATTGCAGCCGCCACAGCGGGGATTCAATCCCGCAACCTGCGGGTCAGCAGCCGAGTACCTCAGCCACTAAACCACCACGATGGGGCAATTTTCCGCTTCGGCTGTGCATTATTGGATAAGTTGATGCAACTCCTTACCCGGCATTGCTGCTATGAAAGGCCTTCTCCCAAAGCTCTTTCAAGCTCTCGTACGGCTCTGTGTTTGAACAGTTAACTACCACGCAGAATACTTGGGTTTTCTACCGAATGCTCCAGGATACTTGGGTTTTCTACCAGCTCGAACAACCTCTATCACCAGCTGAGTATCAATTGACACTTTTTAAAGACGATAGTCTTTCTTGGGAACCTTGGACGCAAAAATTTTGGTCTGTCTGTCTATACAATTGTCTGTTTGTCCACCCTTAACGGTACTTTAAACGGCACCAAAGGGACTAAACGGTTATCTAAACGGTGGACCCCGTACGCAGCGCCCAACAATATCGCTAAAGGTTTAGCGGTCATACTTGTGCGATTGTCAATTAAAAAGCAATTATTGAACATATATGAGGCACCAAAAACACACGTCAATATTATGTAGGTGTATTTTTGACTAGAAAAGGCTTACATAAGTAATTTTAAAAATCCTAGCCTTTATAACGCTGCGCTGGCCACGCAACGCTTGCACGAAACGGCAAGTGTTTCCAACGCTTTGCTACGACGACACGGTGGTGACACCTACATATCGCCTTGCGTTCTACATCTATCACCTCAGAGACCGACGTGCACGGCGCGTGCCCCGTTTGCCAGGATAACTGTCAGATAGCGCTCATGTCTCACGTGTGGCGTGGCTTGATGCGGTCGTTCACCTCCGCTACACACTCGAGGCACTATAACGAAGCGCCTCCAGAATACCAATAACCAATTTTCTTGCGCAGAACATCAAATAAACAATTTGTTCACTCTCTCCAGGCGCAAGACTATCGTCTTTCGACGACATTTGCGGTGTAACATGCAGATATGAAGCCAATTTTGTTTCTAAGCGACTTTCAATCGCCACAAGAAGTCCGGCTTGTTCAAAATAAACAGAAAAACTGTTTTTAAAATTTACATAGACCACTCAAACTTCAAACACCATGGCATCAACAGTTCAATTTTGCTCATATGAAAGATGTGACATCTGAACACACATTAATTGACTAATTCATCTATTCAAATGTCACGAAATCTTTAAAAATACTTGGAAATCGCATTGCCACAATTTGTTCCCTAGCAACAAGTAGCAATGCCACAGATATTAGACTAGCACCACTACTAAAAGCGCTAGTGCACTAACAATGAAAAGAGAATTCTCAGGAGACAGACACGAACGTGCGTTAAACCCAAGTTGAGCTGAATTTCTCATGAAAGAGGATAACAAAGCCGTCAGAGTGAACTTAATAACACCACACATTGATAACTGAAGCCCCACCATGGTGGTCTCTTGGCTAAGGTACTCGGCTGGTGACCGACCCGCAGGTCGCGGTATCGAATACCGGCTGCGGCGGCTGCATTTCCCATGGAGGCGGAAATGTTGTAGGCCCGCGTGCTGAGATTTGGGTGCACGTTAAAAAACCCCAGGTGGTCGAAATTTCCGGAGCCCTCAACTACGGCGTCTCCCATAATCTTAAGCACGGGAAGTCTGGGCAACATGTCTTATGTGTGTTCTCAGAGCTTCAATTTAAATATGGGTCAGCACGAGGTTGTCTTTGGCTAAAGCTTTAGTCGCCACTGTTGAGGCACCCTGAGGCAGACCTAGACAGATTCGAAGTGCCTGTGTCTGAACGCTTTGTATCATGCGTCGACCTGTTTTGCTTGTGTTTGATAATGCGGGCAGTCTGTATCGTAGAAAGTCAAGAAAAAGCACCTTGTACCGCCGTAACGTGGCATTGGGCTGCATTCCCCAAGTCTTTCCAACGAAAAACTTGAAAACATGGCATACAACCATCAATCGCTTTTTTTTAAATACGACACATGAGGGCTCCATGAGATGGCTCTTTCGAATATGACACCCAGAAATTTAGGAGATTGACTATATGGTATATTTTGACCATTATTTGACAGAGGGAGAGGGAGAGAGAAATGTGCGTAAACGCCAGGAGAGCGCAGGAGTAGCAGCTCTCTAGATTATCTTTCGTAATTGCAGGCGAGTTACCGCAGATATCCAGATGCAGATGTCATCAGCGTATGTTGATATACAAATATTGTTTGGTAGGTGCGTATGGAGAGTGACCAGTGTTAGATTGAATAGCACGGGGCTCAGTACACCATCATGAGGGACGCCACGACAACAGAAATGTGCAGTGGTGTTCCCGGCCTCCATACTCACAGAAATGATCGCATTTTGAGATAGCTGCGTATCCACTTAAACATTCGGCCACCCACTCCAATCTCTTCAGGCGTGGCAAGGACGGCTTCATGAGTAACGCTATCATAGGCTCCTTTGACGTCAAGGAACAGAGATTCACAAAGACGCTGATGGCCTTTTTCATGTTAAACGTACGTGATTAGGTCGATGACGCTATTGATCGATGATCGACCACGTCTAAAGCCAGCCATGGTGTTTTGGTAGATCTCATGATACTCCAAGTACCACTCCAGACGGCCGGGGTTCATTCTCTCCATCACTTTACGCACGCAACTCTAGCCAATGCGATCGGGTGATAGGAGGAGAGTTCCAATGATTATTGCCAGGTTTCAGCATTGGCACTAGATGACTAGTTTTCCAACTTGAAGGGACAGTGCCCTTTAGCCCACAGTCATTATATAGTTGAAGCAGAGCTATTCTCATGCGCTCACGCAGATGACACAGGGCTCTGTAGGAGATTCCGTCAGGTCCTAGTGCGGAGGTACGTTTGCACGAAGCAAGTGCTGCCTTAAGCTCCTGAATGGTGAACGGGAGGTCCCTTCAGGCATCGTGAGGTGGCAGACAACTGCTCGAAGGTTGCGAGTGGTGAAGCGCTGTAGTTTTTTCTTATGATCCGGCGCAGAACTCTTCAGCAACGTCAACATCTGGTCAATTTTGGTAAAGAGCTAATGCCTTGAATGGTGACCTCTCAATGAGGGATGACCGTAAACTTTGTTCCGTTCTCTATAACTGCGACAAAGGCTTACGAGGGTCGAGTGACTCGTAGAAAGTAATGTAGCCTTGTAATTCTAGCTTGTCCAACCAATGTTGCATCTTCTGCATACGTCTAGCAGTCTGCAAATCTTCACTGTCCTTCGTGCGCTGGTACCTTTTTCAGCTCGTCGTCGTAAGGCTCGAAGCCGCTCCAGCTCTATATCAATTTCCAAGACTTTTGAGATCGTACACACAGTCTGAGATTGTACACACAGATGAGATAAGATCGTACACACAGTCTCTTGTACAGTGCTCTTGATGACCTCTTAAAGATCGTATATGTGTTCTTGTCACTTGTCTTCCATACGACACTGAAATTTTTTCCTGTCTGTTTTTTTTAAGCCTGTATCGAACTCCAGGGGGCGACAATCCGCTGACCCTGACTAATGTTAAAATGTGATCACTCCCATGTGTTTCTATATCCGTAAACCATTCAGTATGGCCTCAGTAGGCTTCATGAAACAAAAGCCAAAATGAGACAGCTGCTGTACGTGGAGCCACATAAAAATGTAGGACTGCCATCGTTCAGTAACCAAAGTTCATTGTCGGAGGCAAAATACACCAATTTTCTGCCCTTAATGTTGATCTTCTGACTTACCGATAATATATGGGGAGCGTTCAGATCCCCGATGATAACACATGGGTCACGCTTTGACGCGATGATGTCTCGTAGTCTTTTTTGTTCGAACAGACTTGATGGTGATAAGTATGCACCAACCACAGTGATTCTGAGCCTCCTCTTTTTTACTCCTAAGCATACGTATTGAGTTTCGTCGTGGGGTGTTACAGGTTGAAGAATTAAGTGAGGTCTTGCCGATCAACACCAGAACCTTGCTGTTTTCAGTAACAGTAGACGACATAAAAGGTACATGTCCCGAGAGTCTTATTGCACTCAATAAGTTAGGCTCACAGATGCCGATTACGAGAACATACTGATGTACATAAATCAACGAAAATCAGCTATGCGTGTTCTTAGTCCCCTGGCCATCCACTGCAGTATTGCTGCTTTAGGAAGCCCATCCCTGAAAGATAGTGGTGGGCTAGCCATGGTCTACTCTAGGACTGCTAGCACTGGACTAAGTGCGTCCAGTACTTGAAGCGCACTTTTGGCTGACGGTGTATTCATGTTGCCTAAGAACACGCGAATGTTGTCCACTAATGATCGCAGCATTACCATAATGCGATGATCTGTCTTTCCGGCCATTGCAGCATATTGTGCTTGTTTTTGACGTGGCTTCTGTTGTGGCTCAACAGGTCGTGTAGGCGGCTTCTGTTGAGGCTCAACAGATCGTGTAGGCTGAAGGGGTGACCATTCCATTGGTGAGAGATATCTCTCAGTTTCTTCTCTTTCAGCGCAGGTGTTTGCCGTGCTAGGAGCCGCGCCTCTTAATTTCACTTGAGTTTCTGGCTTTCTCGTTAGATTCGGTACTGTTCTTCGTGAGGACCTTCGATGATGACGGCGCTTTCGCCTTACTTCGCCAGCTTCTCTGTGAGTCTAGTAGTCTCGCACCATTTGCCTTTGAATAGAAATTTCCTTCTTAATCTGAGGACAGTCCTTGGAGGAAGCACTGTGAGCATCGTGACAGTTGGGGCATTTCAACGTAGTTGCACTACAGTCGTCTTCTGAGTGGTGTTCAGCGCATCGGGGGTACACTGCGGAATTAATGCAAACGCCCATCACGTGGCCAATCTTCTGGCACTTGAAACACTGCATAGGCTTCGGAATAAATGGGCGAACCTGGTGATGAAAATGGCCAACCTTCACGTAAGAGGGAAGACAGTCACCCGTGAATGTTATTCGCACACAACAAGAGTTGCCTAGATGACCAGCATGCACAATTACGCTGTTTTCACTCACTGGTTTTATCAGTACAGGGAAATCTTCATTGGCGATTTCCGTGTCTATATTATAGATAACTCATGTTACGGTGTCGAGTTTCGATGGTTCTTTGATGTTTCCCAGCTCCGACACATGCTGTAGGGTGTTCAGTGCACTCGAGTTCATCACGTCGATTGCCAAAACATTCTTCCTCATGTTTATCTTGATGTTCTTACGCTCGTTAGGCACAATGTTTTTAAGAAAAAAGGAGAGTGCTTGCCTGTTGAAGACGCGTAGATTGGCAGTAGTAGTCTGCGGCACAAACAGAATGAAGTGAGGCCTATGTTGAGGCGCAGGTCTCACGGTGGCTGTACTTGATGCCGAAGATGCGTTCATGATTCTTCATTTGGCCTTGCGGTAGAGCACAAGCTCAAAGCCGTCTTCCGAGGACTTGTCTGATGCGGAGTACAGCTCGGTGTCCTTGCTCTCACTAGATGCATTACCACGCTTTTTTGAAGCAATGCCCGTGGATGAACTGGTACCGGGCGGGATCTCGGGAGATTTTACATCCATTACTGCGATGTGGGAGTGGGAGACCCCACTGTTGCTTTGTGGAACGCAGAAAATACAGCACAGGTGGCAAGATGTGTTCCACAAAACAAGCACTTTGTCTTCGTTCTCACCCTAAAAACAGTAAACGACGCAAAGGGTGCTCAACACCCTTCACACCATACAAGCAGTATTGGGAACGGACACCGGGCATTTGTTAAAGAAGAAGAGCCCTTCATGTTTCGCCCATCCACAGGTTTCACGTCTGTAGAACTGAAACGCCCTTCACTTTCTTCGCTCCGACGCAAATATTTAGTAATTTTTTGCGCATAATTTGACAGCGTTATTAGCCCGCGTCACTCATAGCCAAGATGCTGAGTAGGCAACGTTCTTAAAGATACACTTTGTTGGAGGAACGTAGCCAGAAATGTTTTTTATTTCGCGCAGCAGGAGGGGGTATGATGATTTCACCCAGTTCTTATGTATGTCCTCGCGACACTGTGCGATTAAGAATGTGTATATACGTACGAAAACTTTGAAAAAATTGACAGGGTATTGATTTCCTTCTTCAACGTAAATAATTCGTTGGCGCAGTTTCACGTAAGGACGCATTTTATAGATTCGGGTCACCGGTTAGTCACAATTTACGCACCAAAAGCACAGTGCTCCTCAGGGGGAAGTGAATTTTATTCATTGGCTAGGAGTCTTTTTTTTTCACCTAAATATTTTACTGCAGCCTTCTGAGAGGCGTATTCAGAACCCGCGAAAGTTGCGACGGGCGAAATTTCCGACTCGATGACGACCCGTCAAAATAAAATGAAAGTACCCTGCGAACTTTGCGACACGTAATCATCAGTGTAAATAAGAATTTTCTTACAACGCGACGTCGTTCAAATTTCAATATGACGTGCCCCAGAGCCGCTGAACAAAAGCTCAATGTGGGATGATTTGTACCTTGTGTAAAAAAAAAAAAAACTGGTCGCGTGTCTGCATGTTTCCCTGCAAAGGACGTCGAAAAACGATATTTTGAGAGATATGGTGTCATTTGGCAGAAGTGATGAAACGATAGTTTTTTTTTAGGGATGAAGCTCCTTGAAGCGGCACATGTTCGTCCCTCGTATTAGTTCATAACATTTCTTACGCTTTCACCTGCAAGGTGGTACCGGTAGGAGATTTCTCCTGTGCGTTGTTGAACAATAAAAAATTCGCAGC